>NC_137275.1:110435000-111685000 GCF_054371585.1 Giraffa tippelskirchi
TTTTTCATAACAAGATATTTTCCAAGCTTTTTAAAGATCCTTGGTGATAAAGGTCAAGAAAAATATAGGGCATGTATACTTGGAAAAAATAAATGATACAGAAAAGCAGAACAATAACAACAACAAAAAAAAACCATTAATTCCAAAATGGAAACTTCTGCTCCTGGGAAACCCCTTGAGACAAAGCATAAAGGTACTGGGCATGGTGGGAGTCAGTGTACACCAGTCCATTTTAAGGAGAGTGCCTAGGGTCAGGCTGAAAGCATGAGGAGAAGAGGGTGAGAGAGGATGAGATGGTTGGATGGCATCACTGACTCAATGGACATGAGTTTGAGTAACTCCGGGATTTGGGGATGGATAGGGAGGCCTAGTGTGCTGCAGTCCATGGAGTAGCAAAGAGTCGGACACGACTGAGTGACTGAACTGAACGGAACTGAGGGTGGTAGGAACGGCCAGCAACTTCTCAGGATGACAGGTGCTGCTGGGCTGAGGGAAATTGCCATCTCTTACAGAATCTCCTCAGTGCAGAAACCTATGTCCCAGGATATCACACCTTACTCAGCATGGGATGAAACTACAAATGAACTTCACCTCCTACACACACACATACAACAGGGGAATCTGTGGCTGGCTCAAGGTAAAAGCGAATGACAGCAACCACAGGCTGTAGAGGCTACTGGGAAAATAAAACTCTTAGGACCCAATTCTTTGTTTCCTGGCACTGAAGAATCCATTTGTTAGATCAAAGACCAAAAGATGCTTTTATTTTTGGACCATTCAGCTTCTGCCCATTTCCTAGTCAATTCAGTTCAGTTCAGTTGCTCAGTTCTGTCAAACTCTTTGCGAACCCACGAACCACAGCACGCCAGGCCTCCCTGTGCATCGCCAACTCCCAGAGTTTACTCAAACTCATGTCCATTGAGTCGGTGATGCCATCCAACCAACCTTCTCATCCTCTGTTGTCCCCTTCTCCTCCTGCCTTCAATCTTTCCCAGCATCAGAGTCTTTTCAAATGAGTCAGTTCTTCACATCAGGTGGCCAAAGTACTGGAGTTTCAGCTTCAGCATCAGTCCTTCCAATGAATATTCAGGACTGATTTTCTTTAGGTAGGACTGGTTGGATCTCCTTGCAGTCCAAGGGACTCCCAAGAGTCTTCTCCAACACCATAGTTCAAAAGCATCAATTCTTTGGCATTCAGCTTTCTTTAGAATCCAACTCTACATCCATACATGACTACTGGAAAAACCACAGCTTTGATGAGACAGACCTTTGTTGGCAAAGTAATGTCTCTGCTTTTTAACATGCTGTCTATATTGGTCATAAGTTTTCTTCCAAAGAGGAAGCATCTTTTAATTTCATGGCTGCAGTCGCCATCTGCAGTGATTTTGGAGACCGAAAAAATGAAGTCAGCCACTGTTTCCACTGTTTCCCCATCTATTTGCCATGAAGTGATGGGACCAGATGCCATGATCTTAGTTTTCTGAATGTTGAGTTTTAAAACAGCTTTTTCGCTTTCCTCTTTCACTTTCATTAAGAGGCTCTTTAGTTCTTCACTTTCTGCCATAAGGGTCGTGTCATCTGCGTATCTGAGGTTACTGATATTTCTCCCGGCAATCTTGATTCCAGCTTGTGCGTGATCCAGCCTAGCATTTCTCATGATGTACTCTGCATATAAGCAGAGGTGACAATATACAGCCTTGATGTACGCCTTTCCATATTTGGAACCAGTCTGTTGTTCCAGGTCCAGTTCTAACTGTTGCTTCCTGATCTGCATACAGGTTTCTCAAGAGGCAGGTCAGGTGGTCTGGTATTTCCATCTCTTTCAGAGTTTTCCACAGTTGATTGTGATCCTCACAGTCGATGGCTTTGGCATAATCAATAAAGCAGATGTTTTTCCGGAACTCTCTTGCTTTTTCGATGATCCAATGGATGTTGGCAATTTGATCTCTGGTTCTGCTGCCTTTGTTAAATCCAGCCTGAACATCTGGAAGTTCACGGTTGAAGCGTGGCTTGGAGAATTTTGAGCATTACTTTACTAGCATGTGAGATGAGTGCAACTGTGCGGTACTTTGAGCATTCATTGGCATTGCCTTTCTTTGGGAGTGGAATAAAAACTAACCTTTTCCAGTCTTGTGGCCACTGCTGAGATTTTCAAATTTGCTGGCATATTGAATGCAGCAATTTCACAGCATCATCTTTCAGGATTTGAAATAGCTCAACTGGAATTCCATCACCTCCACTAACTTTGTTCGTAGTGATGCTTCCTAAGGCCCACTTGACTTTGCATTCCAGGATGTCTGGCTCTAGGTGAGTGATCACACCATCGTGATTATCTGGGTCATGAAGATCTTTTTTGTATAGTTCTTCAGTGTATTCTTGCCATGTCTTCTTAACATCTTCTGCTTCTGTTAGATCCATACCATTTATGTCCTTTATTGAGCCCATCTTTGCATGAAATGTTCCCTTGGTATCTCTAATTTTCTTGAAGAGATCTCTAGGCTTTCCCATTCTATTCTCCTTATTTCTTTGCACTGTTCACTGAGAAAGGCTTTCTTGTCGCTCTTGCTATTCTTTGAAACTCTGCATTCAAATGGGTATATCTTTCCTTTTCTCCTTTGCCTTTTGCTTCTCTTCTATTCACAGCTACTTGTAAGGCCTCCTCAGATAACCATTTTGCCTTTTTACATTTCTTTTCCTTGTGGATGGTCTTGATCACTGCCTCCTGTACAATGTCACGAACCTCCATCCACAGTTCTTCAGGCACTCTGTCTACAGATCTAATCCCTTCAATCTATTTCTCACTTCCAGTGTATAATCGTACAGGATTTGATTTAGGTCATACCTGAATGGTCTAGTGGTTTTCCCTACTTTCTTCAATTTAAGTCTGACTCTGGCAATAAGGAGTTCATGGTCTGAGCCATAGTCAGCTGCCGGTTTTGTTTTTGTTGACTGTATAGAGCTTCTCCATCTTTGGCTGCAGAGAATATAATCAATCTGATTTCAGTGTTGACCATCTGGTGATGTCCATGTGTAGTCTTCTCTCATGTTGTTGGAAGAGGGTGTTTGCTATGACCAGTGCATTCTCTTGGCACAAGTCTATTAGCCTTTGGCCTGCTTCATTCTGTACTCCAAGGTCAAATTTGCCTGTTACTCCAGGTATTTCTCGACTCCCTACTTTTGCATTCCAGTCCCCTATAATGAAAAGGACATCTTCTTTGGGTGTTAGCTCTAAAAGGTCTTGTAGGGCTTCAGAGAATCGTTCAACTTCAGCTTCTTCAGCATTACTGGTCAGGGCATAGACTTGGATTACTGTGATATTGAATGGTTTGCCTTGGAAATGAACAGAGATCATTCTGTCGTTTTTGAGATTGCATCCAAGTACTGCATTTTGGACTCTTTTGTTGACTATGAGGGCTACTCCGTTTCTTCTAAGGGATTCTTGTCCACAGTAGTAGATATAATGGTCATCTGAGTTAAATTCACCCATTCCAGTCCATTTTAGTTCGCTGATTCCTAGAATGTCGACGTTCACTCTTGCCATCTCCTGTTTGAACACTTAAAATGTGCCTTGATTCATGGACCTAACATTCCAGGTTCCTTTGCAATATTGCTCTTTACAGCATCAGACTTTACTTCCATCACCAGTCACATCCACAACTGGGTGGTGTTGTTGCTTTGGCTCCATCTCTTCATTCTCTCTGGAGTTATTTCCCCACTGATCTCCAGTAGTATATTGAGCACCTGGGGAGTTCATCTTTCAGTGTCATATTTTTTGCCTTTTCATATTGTTCATGGGGTTCTCAAGGCAAAAATACTGAAGTGGTTTGCCACTCCCTTCTCCAGTGGACCACGTTTTGTCAGAACTCTCCACCATGACCTATCTGTCTTGAGTGGCCCTACACGGCATGACTCATAGTTTCAATGAATTAGACAAGACTGTGGTCCATGTGATCAGATTGGTTAGTTTTCTGTGATTGTGGTTTTCAGTCTGTCTGCCCTCTGATGGAGAAGGATAAGAGGTTATGGAAGCTTCCTGATGGGAGAGACTGACTGAGGGGGAAACTGGGTCTTGTTCTGATGGGCGGGGCCATGCTCAGTAAATCTTTAATCCAATTTTCTGTTGATGGGCGGGGCTGTGTTCCCTCCTTGCTGTTTACCTGAGGCCAAACTATCGTGGAGGTAATGAAGATAATGGTGACCTTCAAAAGGTCCCGTGCATGCACTGCTACACTCAGTGCCCCCAGCCCTGCAGCAGGCCACCACCGACCCATGCCTCCGCTGGAGACTCCTGGACACTCCCCGGCAAGTCTGGGTCAGTCTCTTGTGAGGTCACTGCTCCTTTCTCCTGGGTCCTGGTGCACACAAGGTTCTGTTTGTGCCCTCCCAGAGTCTATTTCCCAGTCCTGTGTAAGTTCTGGCAGCTCTATGGTGGGGTTAATGCCGACCTCCTCCAAAAGGGCTTATGCCATAGCCAGGTCTGCTACACCCAGAGCCCCTGCCCCAGCGGCAGGCCACTGCTGACCCTCACCTCCACAAGTGAGGCTCAAACATAGTTCTGCCTCAGTCTCTGTGGGGTCCCTGGGTCCTGGTGTGCACTTGGTTTGTTTGAGCCCTCTGAGCGTCTCTGGCAGGCATTTCCTAGTCAGCAGGGGTAGTAACAAGTGAAATGCATTTGTATGTAAAGGAACTCACTCCTTCCATTGGGGACCCTTTCTTTAAAAGTCTCCTGAGAGAAGTGAGTGAGGAACGTGAGAGAAGGAGAAGGAGGAGGTAACCTCTCCAAGGTAACAGCGGGAGGCCAGCACTCCCTTCAGGTATCAGCAGACAGATTCGGTCAAGGATGAACAAACTCACCCCAGCTGCAGCTGGTGACAAACAGCTGAAGCATCAGCGTCGTCCCAGTGGCTGCTACAAACGACGCCCCAGGCTCCATTCTCATACACTCCTACTGTGCCTTCAAAGGCGCTTTTGCCACCACGAAGCCGGACTGACCCTAAATGGAAAAGAATCCCCAGATCCTTGAATAGAACATAACCGTTTGAACACACTGAACATACTGAACGAGTCCTCGGGTAACATGCTGAGAGAGCCAGGCTTTCACTGTTCACAGCAAGTCCTTCTATCTTTAAAAGAGGATTTAGCAGGCACTTTTTTTTAAATTAACATCCTGATGTCAATGCTAAGGATACTTTCTTTCTTTATCCAGGCAAACAGAAGTCCAAAGGGAAAAAGTGGAAGACTGTGACTAATGGCAGATACTGCATCCCACATGTTTGATTACATCACATAGGAAGTTCTTATCACTTATGTATCACTTTCCATCTTCACGAGACATCACAGATTTTAAAAAAAGAAAAACAGAAACAAATACAATGCTGTTTATAAGTTACCTGTTATTGGCTGTTGTATCTTCCTTCTATCTGTTCTTCCACTAAAGAAGAATAAAATGTTTTTCCCCTTTTAGCCTCTACCAGTAGTTGTGAGAAGTCTAAAGACAATGTCTAAAATTTCAGAAAGGTGTTAAGTGTCAGAAATACTGTCTAATGTTAGTCTTAGGGAAACTGCCCCTAGGGAGACTGGTGTGGTGTAACTGAATGGCCCTTGAACTTCACTTCTCTTTACATATCATCCCCACTCAGCTGCTCCACAGTCCATAATTTGAGTCATTCTTCTCAGTCTTAAAAGAGTCAAAATTTAAATTAGAGCATCCCTGGGAAGATACTATTTTAAGTCTTATCCCTTAACTGTGGATCAAAGTGGTTACTAGGCTTACTGTGGTGATTATTTCATAACATATGCAAATTGCAATCACTATGCAGTACATCTGAAACCAACATAATAGCGTATATCAAATATATTTCAAGTTTTTTTTAAGTGTGCATCAAAGGACTACATTTCTCTTCTCACTGGCATTTATTCTTAGAGTCGGTCCTGAGGCTGCAGTTGAGACATGTGCAGAGGTAGAAGCAAACTCAGACAACTTAAAAATTTCATAAAAGTCTGTGAAAAGTCACTTAAGATGACCTTTGTTTCATAGGTAAAAGAAGTTAAGAAATTAAATTTTATTAAAAATTTCTGGCACATTTTACATATTTCAAAGTAATCTATGGCTTTATAATTATTTTTCAAAAATAATAGATTCTAAATCATCCATTCATTTCATTTGCATTAGCCTAGTCATCTATCACTATTATTTTCCACCCAATCATCCTTTAAAAATATAACTATTTAAGAAACACATATCCTATCTCTCATGATAAATACAAAGTGTCATTTAATTTAAACAAGAGGCAAGAACAAATGGAGACAAAGTTGCACTGCCAAATCCTGATTACTCAGGAGAGAAGGTGAGCGTGCATCATTCATATGGCAGATAATCTAAAACTGATTCATATATATTCTAACTTTCTTTAATTCAGACCAAGCAAGAGGAAGCCCTGTCTAGCTCAGTGAAAATGTTAGGGGGAAACACCAACTGAAACCGCTCACCCTGGCCAGGCACCACAGTAACCATCTCATGATTTATTTTATGACAGGAGGTCCTGGTAAAGAACATGAAACTAACAAGCCACCACCAACCAGAAGAATTTGGGAAAGCTCCAAAGGAGACACCAATCCCTATGTCCTACCAACTTCCCAGAATCCTCCTCGCTGGAATCCATCTTGACTGAGCAATGCCTGGACCAACAGGAAGGACCTGAGTCAGAATGACTGGCCAGAGACAACCCGGAAACTAATCTCATCACCATAGGTCCCAAGACTGTGAGCCATGGGGCAGAGCAATTCTCCTGGGTTTCCTTACAGTACTGCTCTCCACCCAGGCGCCCCTTTACCAATAAAATCTCTTGCTTTGTCAGCACATGTGCCTCCTCAGATAATTCCTTTCTCACTGTCAGACAAGAGCCTACTCTTGGGCCTTAGAAGAGGTCCCCCTTTCTACAACAAAAAGTGTGAGCTGTAGAATATTTTTAAAGAAATATGTCCAAAGAGTTTAACTGAACTTTAATGATTTCTTATAATCACAAAATGTCTTCTATAGAGACCCACATAATACTAATATCATGCACAGTAAAAATGTCTTTTGATTTTTTTCAAATCAAAGAATTCATTTGTTCACCTCAAACACATGTTATTTGAAATGATGTTTAATCCGAAAGTGAAAGTCACTCAGTCGTGTCCAACTCTTTGTGGCCCCATGACTATACAGTCCATGGAATTATCCAGGCCAGAATACTGGAGTGGGTAGCCGTCTCCTTCTCCAGGGGGATCATCTCAACCCAGGGAGCGAACTCAGGTCTCCCACATTGCAGGCGGATTCTTTACCAGCTGAGCCACCAGAGAAACCGTTTAATCTATTATCTGTTTATTAATTCACCACCACCACAAATACCACCGCCATCAAATTCTTCATGTCAAAGGGTTGGACAGAAGTTCTAGTAATGAAAACAAACTGGAACTCTACTCATGCATGTTAAATAATCACAATAAAATGTAAAATATTGCCCAAATCACTAAAAAGCTTTCAAAGAAGAAATGATGCAGGCATATTATCTAAATGATTAAGGCACCTATCTACAAATGAGGAGGAGAAAACTCTGCATAATATGTAATTGTTACCATAACATCATTATAACAAAAATGATAGCACTGGGAATAATTTCCAGGTCAATTATCAGTTCTACCATCATTTCTCACATGCACCAAACATGCTGTGAAAACCTGGATTTGTTTATCTGTATTTGTTATATGGCAAGAAATGTGGAGTGCTCATCCAATTTTCCTTTAACAAATGGATACAAATATTTGCAATTCTGGAAAGGCAGTTTGCATGTCAATGACTAGCGAATTCTCTGGAAGAATCCATTCTCAACACCAACATCCCCAAAACACACACCTGCCTAGCAGTGCCCCTCCACATAGTTTATCCTTTCCTTACGCCATAAAAATTTCCAAAATATCTGAGTAATCATCTACCTTGAACTCAGTGAGTATTTCTTACTGGTATGTAATTCTATGAGGTTTACACTTCTAATAATTTTTTGAAAGAACTTTAAAAAAAAAATATCAGCACGATAATATGCCTAAGATAAGAAAAGCATGAACACACAATTCATACTACATACATTTGAGACAGGAGGTAGTTTTTGTTTGGTTTTGGTTTTACTTCGTTCTTGCTTCACTTAGCTCTCTTAGAATGCTTAAGACGGTAGAACTGTAATTGGTTTCCCTTAATTTATGGATGAGGAAGCTACGGAGCCAACCAACTGAGCAGTTGCAGAGCCATGACAAACTGCCTCCCAGATTCCCTCCCTTGCTACCAGTCCCTTGCCTCCAAACCTGAGCAAAGACTTGGGATGCAATAAGCACTTTTCAATAGTTCAGGTACCACTTTATGCATTCTGCCATGTTGGCATTCACCAGGATGGTGAAATACTACAACAAATCTACCAAACATTACATGGGGATACACTAGCCAGGCAGATCCATAAGACAGTCTTAAGAGTTTCTCTATACTACAGAACACAAGAGAAGTGGCTTTCTGGTGATCTATATTTGAGGCTAATCCTCCAGTGGAGGCTGATTTGTCCCATGGGCTGTACAAATTTCTAGGACTGTACAAATTTCTAGGACTATACATTTGCACAAATTTATAGATACGCAATTACAAGAGGAAATAAAAAAAAAAAAAACCAGAGAGAGAGAGGATAAAACAATAAAGCAATCCACAAAGGCCAGAGCCTGGTAAACTCATTTTTATTACTATCTTACTAACAATAAAATTCTTCAGACAAATTCTAGACCAGATTCTTTGGTAAATATTGCTCCGTTGTCACAGCCTCTTATTACCAAAAATTGATCTGTCTTCCTTGGTTCATACTTTCCTACTTCTGCCCAGCACTTTGCGATGTTCCTCGTAGTCTCAGCTCATGTCTCTCAGCAACACCTCAGTGAATCCAGGGTTGCATGGTCTTAAAGTCTCTCATGTGCCAATTTGATGGAAAAATATTCTATTCTAAATATTCCTATTTTTTAAAAAGTGTTAATAACAATAATCTAAAATTTGAAGTCTCAGACAGAGGTTTTAGATCAACTATAGTAGTCATTACTAATTTACAGACTAAACCAGTAATAGAAAAAAGTCTGGAACTATAAAGCTATGCATGATGGCATGTCATGGAGAGGAGCCCCTAGAGTTCATGAAAAGAATTATTGCAAAAAAACAAAGAAAACTGTCAGTCGTACCAGCCTGTTGGTATAAACAACTACTTAAAGGCAAAATGTGCCAATACACAACAATGGTCAGAATTCTACTACCTTAATTCTCTGCCAAAAATGTTGAACTTGGGGTAGGATGGAGTGGGAGGTGGGAAGGAGGTTCAAAAAGAAGGGGACATACATATACCTCTGGCTGATTCATGTTGACATATGGCAGAAACCAACACAATATTGTAAAGCAATTATCCTCCAATTAAAAATGAGTACATTTTTAAAAGATGTTGAAATCACTGTCATTTTAGTTTACTACTATTTTTTATTATGTAAACACATCTCCAGTTTTTATAAAGGAAAAGGAACATAAAAGATTTTTGTTACAGAAATTTGCTTTATGGATAACTTAGCTACAAAAAAAAAAAAAATAGGGATTCCTAAAACAAAGAGACATTCCAGAGGGGTTCTCTTCTGCCATGTTATCAGTCTCACTCAATACAAGGTAATCTAGAGAAAGAGAGTTAACTAGATTAAAATTCTCTTCACAAGTTTCATCGGTTCTCAAGGCTATTGCAGTGGGCTGAATTCTTTTTTTTTTTTTTTTAATAAATTTATTTATTTTAGTTGGGGGCCAATTACTTTACAATATTGTAATAGTCCTTGCCATACATTGACATGAATCAGCCATGGGTTCACATGTGTTCCCCCTCCTGGACCCCCCACCCACCTCCCTCCCCATCCCATCCCTCCGGGTCATCCCATTGCCCCGGCCCCGAGCCCTTGTCTCATGCATCGAACATGGAATGGTGTTCTGTTTCACATATGATAATATACATGTTTCAATGCTATTCTCCCAGAACGTCCCACCCTCACCTTCTCCCTCAGAGTCCATAAAATTGTTCTATGCATCTGTGTCTCTTATTCTGTCTCGCATACAGGGTTATCGTTGAAAGATGGTGATGGGCTGAATTCTTTTCCCCCCAAAATATGCTTAAGCATTGACCTCCGGTGCCTATGAATGTGTGAATTTATTTGGAAATAGGGTCTTTGCAGAGGATCAAGATAAATGAGATCATTAGGGTGGGCTCCAATCCAGTATGACTATGATCTCATAAAAAGGAGAGATTTGGACAGACACCCATAGGGAGAATGCCATCCGGAGGTTGCAGTTACATTTCCACAAGCCAAGGAACTATCAGAAGCTAGGAGAGAGCCCTGGACCAGATCCTTTCCTACTGTCTTGAGAGGAAGTATGGCTCTGCTGACACTGATCTTGGACTTCCAGTCCCCAGAACTGTGAAATAACAAGTTTCTTTATTTAAGCCACTCAGTCTGTGTACTCATTACAGCAGCTCTAGCAAACTAATAGACCCATTCTGGTATTATCTCTCCATGGACAGCTGGCAAAACCATCCATACTTCAAGAAGACCTAAAAGAAATATCAGGAAAGGAACCAAACATGTCAGTTATCTTTGTTCTCTAAATCCAGCTCATTTCAAAATTAGTGAAATGAAAAGGTATGCCTATTTAGTTAACTCCTTAAAATATACTTATACAATAGCACTCACTCATGTGACAGAAAAAACAGCAAAAACAAAGATCCATCCCAGTATTCTGAACAGAATTAAAAATAAATATTTCTGAAATCTTGTAAAAATCACAGTTTGATAAATGAGGAATAGAAAATTAATGTTATCGCCCGAATCCTTTCTCATCCATTACTGAACTTCACAGAGGCACAAAATACTTAATTTTAGTCAGCTCTATTGTTCTGGTGGAACCAGAAATTCATGCTGGTGACATCAAGCTATTATTCAGATCTTTGACAAAAAGTATACTTAAAGCTGAAAGTGATGTAGAAATTTCAGTTTATGAACTATTAAAAAAACAGAACAAAAGTCCATTACATATTGGACAATTTAGTACACATATTTGACAATGAATTAAATATAATCTTATGCCTTCTACTAAAGGCAAAATTGGAAAAATATATTAAGTGATCATTTTCTGTCTTAATTATAAAACATACACCAAATAATCACATTGCCTAAAAACAACTGAATAGAGGATTAGTTAGTTGAATTTTTCAAGTACAGTTGGGGAGGCTACATTAATTTTTATGTTTTGTTTTTTTCCCTACAGCTTATTTGATAGTATTCAGGTATTCTATTTTGCCGGGAGAATATCAATAACCTCAGATATGTAGATGACACCACCCTTATGGCAGAAAGGGAAGAAGAACTAAAGAGCCTCTTGATGAAAGTGAAAGAGGAGAGTGAAAAAGTTGGCTTAAAGCTCAATGTTCAGAAAACTAAGATCATGGCATCTGGTTCCATCACTTCATGGCAAATAGATTGGGGAAACAGTGGAAACAGTGTCAGACTTTATTTTTTTGGGCTCCAAAATCACTGCTGATGGTGATTGCAGCCATGAAATTAAAAGACGCTTACTCCTTGGAAGGAAGGTTATGGCCAACCTTGATAGCATATTTAAAAGCAGAGACATTACTTTGCCAACAAAGGTCCGTCTAGTCAAGGCTATGGTTTTTCCAGTGGTCATGTATGGATGTGAGAGTTGGATGGTGAAGAAAGCTGAGCGCCAAAGAACTGATGCTTTTGAACTGTGGTGTTGGAGAAGACTCTTGAGAGTCCCTTGGACTGCAAGGAGATCTAATCACTCCATCCTAAAGGAGATCAATCCTGGGTGTTCATTGGAAGGACTGATGTTGAAGCTGAAACTCCAATACTTTGGCCACCTCATGCGAAGAGTTGACTCACTGGAAAAGACCCTAATGCTGGGAAGGATTGGGGGCGGGAGGAGAAGGGGACAACAGAGGATGAGATGGTCGGATGGCATCACTGACTCGATGGACATGGGTTTGGGTAAACTCCAGGAGTTGGTGATGGACAGAGAGGCCTGGCGTGCTGCGATTCATGGGGTCGCAAAGAGTCGGACACGACTGAGCGACTGAACTGAACTGAATTCTATTTTGTCAATGATTACACTTACCCATAACTGAAATCACTTTAGCATTGTGAAATAATAGATTTTACTCAAATCATGCCATGTCAAAATGAAATCATCTTTTAACATAGGAAGCATCCCCTTAAATATCCAACTGAACTATACTCACCCCCATTAGTCCTCATCTATAATTCATATTAATTGTTCATTTATTATTTATGTAGATACCTTTCATACTGAGAAAAATATGAACTTGTCAGGTTCAAAATGAAAGCATATCTTTTGAATAAGCAATTCTACCCATTTACATTGGGCTTACATAAATCTATAAGCCCATCCGGGAGATGGTGAGGGACAGGGAAGCCTGGAGTGCTGCAGTCCAGGGGGTCGCAAAGAGCCGGATACGACTGAGTGACTGAACACCACCACCACCAATTATTCATGCATTTAAAACATTATACAATATAATGCAAAAGAATAAGACAATATATGCATTTAAATAACTTTAGCAGAAAATTTTACAAATTGTGTTTATACTGTTCAGTAGCTAAGTCCACACATAAACACATAGTGTGGGTATTAACATTTTATTGTACAACTCTAAGTGATGAAATTAAACTACACTTAATAGTAAGTTTATCTGTCTCCCAGCGTACATATCACAGGAAAGGTAATAAAAAATGCCTAGTATTATTTTGACATTTCAACCAGAGAGTGGGCATCCTTAACCAGAGGACTTAGGTGATTTCTTATTCATCTTTGTAAGTTCTGTTCCTGGGCTTCTCTGGTGGCTAAGCAGTGAAGAATTCGCCTGCCAATGCAGGAGGCACGGGTTCGATCCCTGGGTCGGGATGAGCCCCTGGAGAAGGAAATGGCAACCTACTTCAGTATTCTTGCCTGGAAAATTCCATGGACAGAGGAGCCTAGCGGGCTACAGTCCATGGGGCTGCAAGAGTCAGACACAACTTGTCAAAAAACAACACCTACACCTTACAACAACAACAAACAAAAAAGAAGCAACTAATCTTAGGAAACATCTTGCTAAGAAATGCACAAAATAAACAGGAAAAGTGCAGATGCTCCCAGACACAGCTCAAAGACTGGCGGCAGCCGGATGCTGATATACTGAGTGCAGTTCCTGGAGAAGGCGCTTGGGGGCAGCACTCTCGCTGCTGAGGGGGGTGTGCGCCGCCGCTATAATGTTCAGTTGCTAAGTCGTGTTCAGCTCTGCTACAACAGGGACTGCAGCAGGCCAGGCTCCTCTGTCCTCCGCTATCGCCCTGAGTTTATAACGGCTCCCAGCAAAACAAACACTGAGAGCACTTGTAAATTTTCACCATTTTTCATAAAAGTGAAAATTGGATTTCCTTTGGTTAGCGAAAACAAGTACTGATGTAGGTCTTTCTTAAAAGTGAAGCGGCATAAAGCAAACTTTCAAAAAGTGGGGGATACCTGTATAAGGATTGTATGGTCAGGCCATCCCAGATGGCCGTCCCCTTGCTCTCAGTACATCCCTCTGTTCCATCAGTCCCTGCGTTACACCCTACTCAGGTGACTGACCTTCCCTCTTAATCATAGAGCCTAATCAGTCAACTCCTACATACCTGCCCCAACTCCAGCTAGGGACTGTGTGAATTCTTAGAACAGAGCATCTCCACTATGACAGCTTATCAAAGGGGTGGTGAGAGGTGTGCTCCTCTGCTGGTTTCCCTGGTAACCAGTGAGCCAACCTGACAAGTCAATTTCCTCTATAACTGGTAACCTCCCTCTCCACCTCCCAGCCCCAGCTCTCACCTCTATTCCTCCTACCTCACACTCCCTACACACACACACACACACACACACACACACACACACACAGCAAAGACTACTGCCATGTCCTGCTCACCGCCTGCCACACCTGGTGAGATGCTGCTTCAGGAGCTGGCTGCAGACATGTAAGGCCCCCGCATCCATTAAACCATGGACGTAGGAGGCTGGGCAGGCACCAGGGCTTGCAAGTTTGTGGTGTGCAGCCCAAGAGGACAAACCTCAGTCACATTTTTTGACAGACTCTGTTGGTTCTCTTGAATAACTACCTGCTTCTCCCTGCCAGGCGAGGCCCCACGTGTTCAGAGGTCAATCCTGACTAATACAGGCAAAGCATGGTAACTGCATTTTCCTTCCCAGAGAGTGCCAGGAAGGTCTGAGCAATGAAACACAGGAGGGAATCTGTGCAGAAGTTCTGGGAAGGTCTCCTTGCTCTTTCAATGGGACATACATAAAGAGGATACCCTATCTTGCTTCTTCAAGTTATTCTATCTCAATATAAAATCTGGAATAACCATCAGTCTAAGGATAAAACCACACTTTGAAAATAATAGAATCAAGAGAGTAGCAGAGAGATAGAGATGTACTATGTTGGAGCCCGACTTCTTGTAATATGAACAACAAACCTCCTTATTTATTCAGTCATTTTGAATTAGGTTTTCTATTCTTTGCCATCAAAATTGCGTGAACTGATCCAAGCCACATTCATATCCAAGTTCATAATCATCACCTGTTTTCCTTCCCAAACTTCACAGCCATCTTTATTTTCAGTTAGTAAAAACATATATACATTTTGTTCCAATCTTTTCCCTTCAACCTTATCATGAGCATTTTTCCATCTTCTATAGACAATCTTCACAATTATCACTTAGGAGCTGCACCACACACTGACTCTTTGAGACCCTATGGACTGTAGCCTGCCATGTTCCTCTACCCATGGGATTCTCCAGGCAAGAATACTGGAGTGGGTTGCCATGCCCTCCTCAGAGGATCTTCCCGACCCAGGGATTGAACCCACGTCTCTTATGTCTCCTGCACTGGCAGGTGGGTTCTTTACCATTAGTGCCACCTGGGAAGCCCTTAGGACCTGCACAGTATACATCAAATAAAGGGATCTCTGAATAATACATTATTGCTGCGCACTTAGGTTTGCCTTCACAGTTAAAAAACCAATTACTTTTACAAAGGTTACCTTCACACACACACACACACACACACACTGCATAAATATAAATATATAAGTATATATGCTTCATAAATATATCCATATTTATATATGAATAAATATATATATTTAATAAATATATATGCAGTAAGAGAGTGTGTGTATGTGTGTCTGTGTACAGTGTGTGTCCAGGATAATCACTCATAAAAGGCAATAGTAACTGAACATCTAATTTTCTTCTTAAAATTTTTTTCACATTACTGAAGAGTCTGATAATGCCTCCAAATCAAAAGTATTTTATATCTGCCTTAGCCTGAAAAGGAGATTGAGCTCAATATCTAAAATCCAGCCAGGAAATGTATCAAATCTGTTGTTGCTAATAAATGATTTTAGCATCTGCTACATAGAATCAAGATGCAGCATTAAAAAAATTTAAAAAGGGACAGCTTTCAGCCAACTTTTTAATTAACCTTCACTTCAAACACCAGATGGACTTCAAAGAATACAGCCTGTAAACAGCAGCATTTATCCCACAAGACCACTATCTCTATTTGAATCAGATTTGGGTGAACAGATTAGCAGGACATGACAAAAAGTCAGATCTATGAATCATTCTTTCTGGTAAAATCTCAGTTATTAGAGCACTATTGATTCTTCTATCTATTTTACCTATCAGTCACTTAAGGTTGAGTTCCACTCAGCTGCTTGTAACAAAGAGGAGTTCCCAGCACAGTGCAAGCAAGTTGCCCCACCTGAGGGGCCAACCTGAGACTAGAGAAGGGATTTCCCTTTCCAGTCAGGAAGTCGTAAATTACTGGGGCTCCCCAGGTAGCACAGTGGTAAAGACTCTGACTTTCAAGCACTGCAGAAGGAAATGGCAACCCACTCCAGTGTTCTTGCCCGGAGAGTCCCAGGGATGGGGGAGCCTGGTGGGCTGCCGTCTATGGGATCGCACAGAGTCGGACACAATTGAAGCGACTCAGCAGCAGCAGCAGCAGCCAATGCAGAAGACACAAGAGATGGGGGTTCGATCTAGACGATTCCTTGGAGGCGGAAATGGCAACCCGCTCCAAGTATTCGGGCCTGAAAAATTCCATGGACAGAGGAGCCTGGTGGGCTACAGTCCACGGGGTCACCGAGAGACAGATCCAACTGAGCGACTGAGCACATTCCTGGAGGTCATCAGTCACCTGTTAATTCTTCCTGTAGAAATGTCAAAACTAACCTGGCTCACATTCAGTTAATAAATCATATTCTGGTGAGCTAAGTTGGTATTACCCCACACTGGTCAAATAACAAGTGTGGTACCATTTTCTAAAACCACACAAAAAGTTACCATAGGCCTGCCGTATGTGCATGCATGCTAAGTTGTTTCTCCTTGCGATCCTACTGCCTGTAGCCCGCCAGGCTCCGCTGTCCATGGGATTCTCCAGGCAAGGATACTGGAGTGGGTTGCCATGCCCTCCTCCAAGGGCATCCTGACCCAGGGATCCAACCCAGGGATTGAACCTGCATCTCTTATGTCTCCTGCATTGGCAGGAGGGTTCTTTACCACTAGTGTCACCTAAATCTAGTAGGATTAAGTCACAGAATGGCAGATTCAGCTGACGTGACCACCCACCGCTACACAGCTTAGGTGGGTTCTGATGCCCTCCCCTGGTTTTCCCTGACTGTGGCAATGAGTTTTCAGTTTCCAAATGACCTTGACTGCTCATTAGAAATGCACATTCCTCAGCCAGATTCCGGAGATTACTTAAACAGGGTCTCAAGGCTAGAGCCCAGGTATCTGTATTTTAATAAGCCCCCCCAACCACCACCCCCGTGCCATGATTCTAATGCTTATTGTAAGAACTAACTCTCCAGGCTGATTCAGGGTATTCCAATCCCCCAACGATTCTTTTATCACTGATTTGCAAGTTTCACACACCCAGGGCCCAGGCATAATCTTCCTTGTTCTGAGACATTTGAGCCATTGGAGTGTCCACGCCCTGCCCCACTCACCTGAGATCCCCCTGCCACCCCTTCAACTAGGTTTCAATCAACTTTCCACCTTGGAGACACCAGCTTCCTCATTTGTCTCCACGCAGCCAGGTACATGAAAATCTAGCCTCCAGTATATTTTTCAAAGGAGGGATTCCGTTACAATTAATCTTCTTTCCTTTTGTTCAAGCTATTTTTTGTTTAAAAAAGAAAGAGAACGAAAACCCTGGATATTTTCAAGCCATAAGAGACTGGAAATCACATGCATTGGGCCAAACATAGCTTCCTTTCTCTTTCCTTTTAAACTAGTCTTCAAGCTACAAAAATAGAATCATTAGGCTTTTCTACAGGCTTCCCAGGTGGCTCAGTGGTAAAGAATCCACCAGCAATGCAGGGGACACAGGAAATTCGAGTTCGAGTTCGTTCCCTGGGTGGGGAAGATCCCCTGGAGGAGGAAATGGCAACCACCTCCAGTCAGTATTCTTGCCTGGAGAATCCCACTGACTGAGGAGCCTGGCAGGCTACAGTCCATGAGGTCAAAAAGAGTTGGACACAATTGAGCAATTGAGCACACAGACTTTCTACATGTTTATATAATTAAAGAGGAAAATGAGCTATGGAGTGAAATGTGCACTATCTTATAATGTTCCTATAAGAATTAAATGAGACACTGGAGAAGGAAATGGCAA
The DNA here is from genome assembly GCF_054371585.1 of Giraffa tippelskirchi. Classification (NCBI taxonomy): domain Eukaryota; kingdom Metazoa; phylum Chordata; class Mammalia; order Artiodactyla; family Giraffidae; genus Giraffa; species Giraffa tippelskirchi. The sequence continues at coordinate 110,452,819 of NC_137275.1, forward strand.
CCCACTCCAGTATTCTTGCCTGGAGAATCCCAAGGACGGCAGAGCCTGGTGGGCTGCAGTCTATGGGGTCGCACAGAGTCGGACATGACTGAAGAGACTTAGCAGCAGCAGCAGCAGCAGAGGATGATGGAATCACTAAATGGGAGCATCTCCCATTGATATCTCCAGTTCTAGGTTACTTCTAGAGTCAAATGTAAACCTAGGGCCTCAAGGAAGACCACACTTCCTCTTGGTAGGAACCAACAGAATCAATTCCATGAAGACTTCGCATTTTTAAATTAAATATTCTGTGAGGAAAAGAAACATGGTATAGACACAAAGTGGGTTTTCTCACTGTGCCAGATGGGGAGACCACCTAGAACATGTAAGACAATCCTTATCAGTTCCTGGGTTACAGTAAAACTGATATTTCAGAAAAAAAAAAAAGAATTAAATGAGAAAACTAATATATAAAATGCTTAGCTCAGCATCCAACACAGAATGAATCCTCAATAAATCCTACCTGTTAACTATCAGGCTGGGCTGTTCTGGTACGTGCTCAGTGCTAGGAAAGTCCTTTGAATACATCTATCCCCAAACTGCCTTCTTCCAGATAAGGAAATCAAAGCTTGGGGGTTAAGAGTCCTACTCAACACTGTATAGCTACTGGCTGAGCCAAAGTGGACACCAGTGCTCTCCAGAGCACAATTCCATATTCTTTTCACCACACCATGATAGCTTTGTTTACACTCCTAACCGAATGTAGAACCAGGACAGCCATAGTTTCAGAACATGTCAGTCATTTTAAGGCATGACTATGCCCCGTCAGAAAGTGAGGAGTGAATGACAGACTGAGCCTGGAAAGTAATTAAATCATTACAGAGCCAGCAGACTGTTTTCCTGGTTCTTTTTTTTTTTTTTTGGGTGGGGGGGGGGAGTGTATTTATCTCCCATCTTGGGGGGTTTCTTTTGCTTCTCTTGTGTTCAGTCAGGCACTTTATTTCAGGAAGTACACACTATTATGCAGTGCTTAGAGTTTTGTCTAGTGAGAATTAGCTATCAGCATAAAGGTATCTATCCCAAAGAGTCTGTACTGATGTTAGGTTTAATTTTCTTTTCAACACAAGAGGGTGGGGAGAATGAACCGCCAAGCTATTCTCCTCATTCCGAATGTAAAATTTAAAAAATTATGTGTTAAACCGAGAACAATAGATCACTACAGTGTTTTAACTTTGAATTCTACTTATTTATATATATATGTATACACAATAGGAAATATGAAATATAATAATAGAAAAATGAAAAAAGTGTCAGTGTTTGCTAACCATGAGCTTTTACTACAAATAAAGAGTGAAACAGCACTAGGGCTGTCTGCCTGATATCACCTCAAATTTTTTATAGCCACATTGGCATTCTGTCTGTGTAACAAGTGTAGCGATGACTTCATTCTCTAGGATGAAGGATAATGGATCTTAACCTTCCTATCACTTCCCTTTAACTCAAAGCACTAATGCAACTGAAGGTACATATAAATAAAATTTTATGAAGGGAAAGAATGGCCCTGTGAAAGTTTAACCTCCAAATCACCAAAAGGTACAAAGTACAATATATCTCAGAATCACAATTAACAAAGCCCCTGCCACAAAGCTTGGATGGAGAGCTGCCAAAAATTTTTTTTAAGGAAAATCTAAACTTTGAAGAACTTTAGGGTTTTTTTCCACAACTATTAAAGAAAAAAAAAAAAAGCCCTAATGGTAAACAAAACGCCACCAACTCAAAACAAAGCACTGTTCAAAGGCAGATGATTCACTTACATTAAATCTACTAATGTGATCTTTCACATTAATTAATGTGAAACATCTTACCAACTTTATCTCTTTACCAACTAATTCCGGTTTTCCACAAATAACATATACAGTTGAATACTGGCATTCTTGAAAACAGCACTTGACTATATCAAGTTGCTTCTTCCCTAGAATAGTTACTATTCCTATCTTTTGCCTTTCTTTCTTCTCCACTCACTGATATTTACCACGCTGTGCCCCAGAACATGAACATCATTTGACAAGTCACATTTGGGCCCAGAAAGTTTGCAAAAACCTTTTCAAATACATGTCAACTGCGGGCAGAAATTGAGCGGGGGGGGTGTGGTAATTGATTGTCATATTAGATTTAATATTTCCCTTTCCAAAACAGGTAATTAGAAACTATCTTCTCTTTTACTTTGCCACTTCTACGTAAATACGGCACCATTCTCAAGGCAAAGCTGATGCAGAAAACACACATCCACGCCAAGCGCGCGCGCACACATCCCCTTCCCCTCCCCCCACACACATCACAGTGGCTGGAGACAAGCCCGCAGCCCGGAGACAAGCCGTCACCCAGGAGCCCCGAGAGTGCACCACCCTCCATTGAGACTGTCACCCCAGGTAACCGCACACAAAGCGCGCCTCGCTAGTTCACAGTCACGGTGCCAAGGTACTTGGACGGTAAGTCCGTGGCCGTCCACCTTCACACAGAGCGAGGCAAACCCGCAACCCCACCCGCTCTCACTTTCTCCTCCAGGAGCACCTAACGCGCTCGCCCACCCAGGCGGGCTCCCCGCCGGGCCCCGGTCGCCGCCGCTCCGCGGCCACTCACCCCGGCTGCAGTCGCAGTAGCCCCAGTCCACCTTGCCGCGGGCGTCCCCGTAGAAGCACCAGGGTCTGCCCGCGCCGTCCGGACTCCGGCAAAAGTTGTGGCGCTGCCCTCGCAGTTGCGCCCAGCCCGCCGGGGGCGACCGCGCGAGGAACGGTGGCACGTCTGCCCAGCGCAGACAAGGGGCGCCGGAGTCTGTCACGTTGGCCCCGGGCGCCCCGGCGGGGCAGTCCCCGGGAGGCGGCCGGGTCATGCGGAGGCCGTGCGCGCGCGAAGCGCGGAGCGCCGGAGGGGGGTGCAGGACGCGCGGGAGAGGGGGCGGCGGGGGCGTCTTCTGTGGCCGCCGCTGAGTGGCAAGGTAATAAGGGTCCTGGGGACCCCGAGAGGGCGCATGGTGATAGCGGTGGTGGAGCGGATAACCGAGGACCGAATCAAAGCTGACCACGCCGGGGAGCGCCCCGAGAATCAGAGCCACCGCGAAGTGGGGGAGCTTCATGGTGCCGGAGCCGCGGCGTCTGTTCCATGCTCCCCGGCTCCGCCGTTTCTGAAGGGGAGGCGGGGGAGGCGCTGCGCGTCCCCGGAACCCCCGCTCCAGCCCCCTCCCGCCCTCCCGCGCGCGGACCGCCTCCCGCCGCGGGGCCCGCTGCCGCGCCCCTGCTCGCTGCGCTCGGGAGCGGTCCCGGGCGGGGAAGGCGTGCGCTCCGCGGAGCCCTGGCTCGTAGAGAGGACCGGCCGAGAGAAGGCGCCGACCCGGGGACTCTGCCCTCTGGCGGCGGGCACAGGCGCGCGGTCTCGCCCCGGAGCCGGGCTCCGCGCTGTCCTTGCCGGGCTCCCGCTGTCAGCGCGCCGGGCCGGGCCAGATCAGCTCGCTGGCACCCCGGCGGCCTCGGGGTGCCTGAGCCAAGTCCGAGGGTGCCCACGCGGGGGACGGTCTTGGCTGCTCTTTGCCAGCAGCCGACACCACCACAGCCTTTCCGTCTGGCGGCTGCCAAACCTGCCACCAGCCCCTGCAGCCCACCTCTCCTCCACCCCTTTGCCGCGCTTCATTTCCTATGTTTTGAAATATTTATAAGTGTGGATGGGTTTAGTCCCTTGAAGTCCCGGGGTAAAAGCTATCAAAGCCCACTTGGAATGCCGAAGCCATTTTCCTGAGCTGTGAGCTCCTCAAGGACAAGACCACATTTCGTTTCCTTTATCTCCCAGTGCTTAAAACTTAAAACCGCGGGCCACACTTATTAGGCTCCAATAAACATTTGCTGAAATTAAATTCCTGAACCGACCCAGGGAAAGCAGGTCGAGCCTTTCTACTTCCTGCCACCCACTCTCCACCCGGTGCCCTGAACAACACCAGTTGTTTGGTTATTATTGGGATTCAGTGAAGCCCTCTTAATACCAAATTTCCTTTCTAGCCAGAGACGACTTCATCCGTCCGGGTCTCCATCCTATCCAAAAAGCCCATCCCTCTAACACCTGCCTCGTTTTGGCCGAGCATGGGACTTGAGTTAAGCCTACTCATTTGCCTCTCCACAGTGGACTCTGTCCACCGGCAACTCTATAGCTGTTGGCTCGACCTTAGGAAAGCCTTTTCAACAGCTCCCCCGATTTGCACTGCCCCACTTCCCCGGCCAGAAAAAAAAAAAAGTTGGTTTAGAATCTTTTTAAAAATCCCTGAAGCTGGATGTTTTAGGGATTTCCCCCTTCAGTTGTTCCTGACTATGCCACGGAAGTTAAACAAGAAACAAGGAAGGCCAATAAAAAAGGTAATGTTTTACATCCTGGCATAATCGTGTTGAAGTGTAGGGGAGACCGGCTGCCCCACAGTATACTGTTGTTTAGTCGCTACTCTTTTATGACCCCATGACTCTTTTGTAGCCCACCAGGCTCCTCTGCCCATGGGTTTTCTCAGGCTAGAACCCTGGAGTGGGTTGCCGTTTTCTTCTGCAGGGGATCTTCCTGACCCAGGGATCCAACCGGAGTCTCGTGCATCGCAGGCAGATTCTTTAGTGCGGAGCCACCTGGGAATCCCATCGTACACTCCTCTGAAGAAAACTTGAACATTAAATGTTTATTGTTAAAACCTAGTTTCAGTTAGAAACTGAATTAATTTCCTACCCCCAACTCAAATAATCTTAATTTAACCATTCTGAATCATATTACTGTTTTCTTAATTTTTCACCCCTGTTAATGAAATATCTGATTTTTACTTAGAGAAGTGGACAAATGAACAATATTAGGCATCCAGGAATGTGTTTATTAAATCTTTATTCAAGATGTTTTTGCTCCAGATGCTTTTACCCACTGTTTCATTTTTTTTAAACTTACACTTTTCTGATTCCAAAAGCATAGTTAAAACTGTACTTGGCGAAGAAGAGTAAAGTTAAAATACATATTTGGGGGAAGTTGATTTACTTATTTTAGTAGAGGTCAGCAGAATTCACCAATCACAGATTTTTTCTTTTTTTTTTTTACTTAACCATTGATTTGTACACTTTATTTTTTTAATTACTTCTTTATTTTTATTTATTTGTCTGTGCTGGGTCTTGGTTGTAGCACATGGGCTCTAGTTCCCTGACCAGGGATTGAACCCAGGCCCCTACAGTGGGAGCACGGAGTCTGAGCCACTGGACCATCAGGGAAGAATCACAGTTTAGTCAGTTCAGTCGCTCAGTCGTGTCCGACTCTTTGCAACCCCATGAACCGCAGCACGCCAGGCCTCCCTGTCCATCACCAACTCCCAGAGTTTACCCAAACTCATGTCCATCGAGTCAGTGATGCCATCCAGCCATCTCATCCTCTGTCGTCCCCTTCTCCTCCTGCCCCCAATCCTTCCCAGCATCAGGGTCTTTTCCAATGAGTCAACACTTCGCATGAGGTGGCCAAAGTAGATTCCGACAAATCATAGATTCTTTGTCTATTATAGGTGACAGTTCTAAAAGGAATCACCCCTTTTCTTCAAAACTGAGTCTCCACCTTCTGCCACTCACATGATGGTCCAAGAAAGGCTCGCCCTGGGATTCTGATCGGCCCGCTTAGCCCTGCTTCTCTCCTTTCTCTGCATGGCTCCTACACCCAGGGCTTTCACACTTGCTGAGAGTCTGGAGGCAGACCTGGTCCCAGTGTACCTATGCACCTTGGAGAGAGGAAAATAACAAGAAAGAAGTGAGTAGAAGAGAAGATGGTTGGAACTGAGCTCCCAAGAATAGGGACCCTGGTGTGGCCTCTTCTCCAGCCCGTTTTACACCTAAGAGGAACTGACAATTTTCCAAGGTCTACTTAACAGTTAACAAGTTATGAAGCTGATTCATACGAAGTGGAGTTATCCACAGAAAATTCCACATCTGGATGTAATCGCCTCCATTTTAAAGCGTACCCTTTCCGAGATGATAAAACAGCACGTCTGTAATTGGACTGTGAAGTCAAGGGCCTCGATTTGGGTTTTGTCCTCTATTTTACAGGGAAAGTATGACTTAAACAGACCTGCTCTTTATGTATTACTCCGCCCTCCTGCTAATCTCTTCCTTCCCTCTCTTCCTTCATTCCTCCTGGCTGCTACCAACATGCAGATGTTTAGGATTTCCAATTCCCCATCCGATGGAATGGATTCCCCTTCCCTGATTTGCGTTTCTCCCTCCTGCCTCTGTCACATTACACTGCCTGTGTTGGGGGCTGGGGGAGAAGCCTCCCTCCACCCCGGAGAACCACCACCTAGCCACCGCTCCTCAGCCGCTCCTCACCCGGTCACACACAGCAAAGCCAAAGGAAAGGGGGCGGCAGCTCCATCGTGTTACAGCTGCAAGAAGCCCACTGTGGATGCTTTCTCTGCTTTCCAATCCCTTCAGCAGCGCTAAAGGAGCCAGGAGAAGGAACAGAATGAAACAGATGACACTTGGCAGGCATTTCCCAGCACAACCCTTCAAAAGCCCCATGAGGTCCCCCAGTCTCTCTTGTCACCTCTGTAACCTCCAGTTCCATCAAGCAACCTGGGTGACAAAGGCTCAAGAGCTCAACTATCCCCAGCCTCCCAGCCAAAAACCTAAAAAGGGAAGTGAAGAGGGGTGTCTCCCTGCCCACCTCACAGCAGGGAGGAGGTGCAGCCTTGGGGGTGGAGCCGGGCGCGAGTATTGAATACATGTGCATACCTGCACTTTACTGTGGCAACTGTGTTATATAGGGACATTTGGTTTTATGGTCGTTTAGGGGATCATTATGCTTTACCTACATAATGGACTGAATATACAGAGTTCTAAAGCCAATACACCAAATAACTTGGATAAGTTCCATGTACAGTTTGGGTACTGCCTGTATTTGGAAAAGCAAAATGCAGTATTTACTTGAACAATTCCAAGTGCAAAAATATTGTTAAAAAAGAAACACTGGGCATTGTTCTTTCACATAAAAGCAAAAATATATTAAATAATATCAATAACATAAGTCCATGTCTAGGGACTGTGGAAGATTTAAAATTATAAGACATTATCAGGCCTTTGGTCAAGGGGGGGTGGATACAACAAAAGAACATATAGTATTTAGTTAAAAGTTCTGGAAAATAAAAGAAAGGTCCAGAAAACAAGTAATGAATTGCTAAATGAATGGCACAGTGGTTTGGCCAAAGGGGCTCTGCTTGACTCATTGTATTCATAATGCTTTTAAGAGGCATTTGATCTCTATTTTCCTTATTGTTTTAAATAGAATTTTATAAAACAGAATACTTTTTTGTTTCCATTTATTTTAGAAAGTTCATCTAACCTTGGTGTAATCCCTACCTGGAAATTAATTCTGTAGGTTCATTTTCAGGCTTACTCAAATTATACATAGGGTATATGAAGAATATAGATGTAAATATATAGATTTTCATTGTTGTTTTGTTGCTAAGTCATGTCTGACTCTTTTGTGACCCTATGGACTGTAGCCTGCCAGGCTCCTCTGTCCATAGGATTTCCCAGGCAAGAATACTGGAGTGGGTTGCCATTTCTCTCTCCAGGAGATCTTCCCGAACCAGGGGTCAAACCAGCATCTCCTACATTGGCAGGAGGTTTCTTTACCCCTGCGCCCCCCCAAAAGAAAAAATGTTATTTTGGCCTTGAAATATCTTAAGCAAGTTCCCTTAGTTTCCTAAGTCAAAGGCTCAGCATCTTCAAAAAAGGGATAGTAATCATGTTTCCAAGATAGATCTGATGGGGGGAGGTAACTGAGATAATGCCTATAAACTGATGAGCAGAGCACTCAGAAAGTGCCAACTATAATGCGGTAGATTAGCCTCAGTAACTGCCTTTGAGTTTTAACTCCTCAGAGTAAGTCACTCTGTGAAAACCTGCCTCCACAAAGCAGAAAATCCCCTCCCTACCACGCCCCTGTCCCTTGCTGCCCCCCAGCATCTCCCCTCTAAGATGGAAGACAAATATGCAGCCACCCTAGCTTCACTCCCCTGAACACTAGTCCTGTCTGATGGGTTTTCTGTCTCCTCATCCCCACAGGTTTGGTCCCTGAAAGCCAAGGCACTCCGGACAAACCCGAATGAACTTTCTGGTCAACCCATCACTAGATATTTTGAGTTAAAACTCTTTTCCTGAGCCGTCTGCCTGAGGATAATGAGTAGTTTTCAAATCTCTCAGTTGCAAGTGAGCTGTGGTCACTTGTAAAAGGAGTAAACAGATAGAAAGAAAAACCTGGCTAGAACTGTTTGCCGGTGATCTGGGAAGCACAGAATCTCCGTGTTGAAAAGGACTTAGAGCCCCAACTCTGTCAAATGCAGGAAACCTTTCTAGAATTTCCTAACAAGTAGACTTCCAGGTATTTTTTAAAAACTATGGGTGGGGGAAATTTCTACTTGGAAGCTAGCTCACTCTGTCTCTAGAAAATCCAAATTGTTAGGAAAATCTTCCCATCTACTAAGCCACAAGTTGCCTCCAGGTGGAAACCTACTTTATCCAGCTATGATGCTGGTTATACTCCTACTGATTTAGAGTCCAGCAGACCTGGGTTCAAATCCCTATTAAATTTATTAGTTTCCTGGCCTCCGGGGGGGGCAGTGGTATTAAAGAATCTTTTCTCCCCAACTTCTTTCACGTTCAAGAAAGAGATCTCCCCATTTGGAGTGTGCAGATCCAAGAACGGCAATTGATTCGCATTACTGGACTCCCTTAATAGTATTATTGTGGGAGGTATGAGTCTGTGTAAGAATAAATGTTCAATGTCCTATTTTCCCTCCTTTTGCTTACTGTTTTCCCTACTTCATCACTGGAATCTTAGGGACCATAAAGTTGAGATTTGGACCTGGGTTGAGGTTGAAAGAGAGGGAGAGAAGCAGTTTAGCTGTTTAGTTGTTTGCCTACCTGGTGGCTCAGATGGTAAACAATCTGCCTGCAATGCAGGGTACCTGGGTTCTATCTCTGGGTCAGGAAGATCTCCTGGAGAAGGGAATGGCAACCCACTCCAGTATTCCTGCGTGGATAATTCCATGGACAGAGGAGCCACAAAGAGTTGAAGTCATGAAGAGTTGGATACGACTAAGTGACCAACACTTCCACTACTACTAGGAAACTACTTTGGGGTTTGGGATCAAAGCCTCAGCTAATTGTAAAAGTCTGCATTTGCCCGGCTTGTATCCTATGCATAAACGTCCTCCGGGGAACTCATTGCCTGAGGATGGGAGAGGGTGGGAGTGGAGATAGGATTTAAGGGTCCTGGCTCCCCACTCATCCATCAATCACTGCTAACCTCTTCGGAAATAGAGTTTCCCTGTTTGTAATATGGAGATAACTCTATTTTACGAAGCTGCAAGAATTAGAAACAGTATATTAAGGTCTGGACAGTGAGCACATGACTATCATTTAAGTATGTAAAGACAATTATCAGGACAAATATGGCAGTAAATGGCAACTCATAGAATTAAAAACAATACCTCAGATATTATTTACCCATTGCAGATTTCAATGGAAAAAGGTCACTCTTATTCCACATACCACACTATGATTACATTAACTTTTCCATAGCTGCATAATATGTGGTTGTTACACAATAAACACAGTCACTCTTGTATTTGAGTTTACTCTTTTTTGTTTGTTTGTTTGTTTTGAGTTTACTCTTAAACTTTTGTCTGTCTGACAGAATTCCCCATAGCCATTAAAACCCTGTTCAAACTATGAAATCTTCCCTAATCAAATTCTGCTGTTGAAATATGGGTTAGCCTGGCATGCCGTACACACAGAATTTCTACAGTCACAATCACATTGTTCCAGACTTGTTTTCATTGTAAAATCCCCAATGCAAAGAATTATGCATTCTATAGTGATTGGTCCTTACATGAAGCCAATAGGCGATGGAGTATTATTCGGCACTGAAAAGAATTACTCAGCATGAAAGATGTGGAAGGATCTTAAAAGCATATTACTAAGTGAAAGAAGCCAATCTGAAAAGACTATATACTATACGAGTTCAACTATTTGACATTCTGGAAAAGACAAAACTGTTGAGACAGTAAAAAGATTAGTGGCTGCTAGTGGTTGAGGTGTTGGGGCAGCAATGAACAGGCAGAGCATGGAGAATTTTTAGAGCAGCAAAAATACTTCATACGGTACTATAATAATGCATCCACGTCATTATACATTTGTCCAAACACATGGAATGTATACCACCAAGAGTAAACTGTAATATAAACCATGGACTTCGGACGATTATCATGTATCAGTGTAGGTTCATCAGTTGTAGCAAATATGTCACTCTGGTGGGGGATGTTGATAATGGAGGAAGCTATGCATGAGTGATGAAGAGGATATATGAAAATCTGTGTACCTTCCCCCTCAGTTTTGCTGTAAACCTAAAACTGCTCTAAAAATTTTAAGTCAAGTTTTTAAAAATGTCACCCAATGAACAGTGAGCAAATGAGATCCTCAAATAAAATGCAAATGAGCTTTTAATGCTTTTTTATAATATGATAGTGTAGTGTCTACAACAGAGACCACAAACTAGCCACCACCAAAATGGACATGCCATCTAGATATATTTTGTTTAGTGAAATGTTATTTTAATAATTGAACTTTATGTATTATTTAAAATCAGTAGCTCATCCATGAAATTATGGATTACCAGCCTTGTATGTGTGCATGTTAGAAAGCTTTTGACTGCAAGTAAAAGACACTTCAACTCAAATTGGCTTAAAGTCAGGTATTTTCAAGGATTATATGATCCCATTCAGTAGGAAGTACCAAGCAATCCAGGTTGATTGTTTCGGTGCCTAACCACACCTTTGAGGTGGCAGGCTCTTTATCTCTCTGTTTGGCTATCTGAGTGTTGGCTTCATCTTCAGACTGCCAACAAGGAACAAAACATTACATCTAGATAGAGGTCATGTCCAGAAGAAGAAAAGAGATTTGTTCTTTCTGTGCCCCTTTTCAGGAGCAAAATAATCTTTCCCCAGAGGCTTCCAAGGATTTCCCCTGACACTTTGTAGGCCATTCCTGGGCCACATGCCTGCACCTGTGGCTTCCCTGGTGGCTCAGTGGTAAAGAATCCACCTGCCAGTGCAAGAGATGCAGGAGGCACGAGTTTGATCCCTGGGTCAGGAAGATCCCCTGGAGAAGGAAATGGCAACCCACTCCAGTATTCTTGCCTGGAGAATCCCATGGACAGAGGTGGCAGGAAGGCTGCAGTCCATGTGGTCACATAGAGTCAGACACAACTGAGCATGCATGCACACCTGTTGCTGCAACAATCATTGACTGAAAGGATAGACTGAGCTGTGATTAGCTTGGACTAATTATGTGGGAACTTGGGAAGAGATCAGCTAATGTATACTACAAGTTGAAAAAATCAAGAGCTCTGGCACTATCACAACCCTAGTTCCCACACAGTGACAAATGTCTATGGCTATTTCCATCCTTAGACTTAGGGAACGGTCCTCAATTCACCATGGGTCCTACCTGCCTGGACTTTGTAAGCATTTGAGTTTACTATACCTGGTTTATACTTTTTTATCTGGCAGCAGCTTCATGCTAAATTATGATATTTCACAGATATTTTAGCCTATGGATTCTGGAGACACATGATAAATGTCTACAGTGACATGATAGTGTTTTGTCCCACAATTTAGTGGTTTAAAACAATAAGCATTTATTATCTCACAGAGTTTCTGGGAGTCACGAACTTGCGAGTGGCCGAACTGGGTGTTTCCGGCTTAAGACGTCTTACGAAGCTGCAGTCCAATTGGTGATGGGACTGCAGTTATCTGAAGGCCTGGCTGCACTAGAGAAATTGCTTCCCAGATCACTCACAGGCTGTTGGCTGAAGGGCTTAGTTCCTCAGCACATGGAATTCTCATCAGGCCATTCACAATAAGGCATTGGCTTCCACCGGGGCCAGTGATCCAAAAGAGCAAGAGCGTGACCGAGACAGAAATCACGAAGATTCTTATGACCTAATCTTACAACTGATACACTGTCAATTCTGCCATATCCTATTGCTCACAGAGTAAACTAACTGTGCTACGGTGCAGGAGGGATGTGAGTTCCAGGGGGTGGGGACTGCAGGGGGGCACTCTTTGAGACTGGCTACTATAGTTGCATTCTGCAAAACTGTTCTATGCAGGAAATTTATATATATATTTTGGAATTTATAAAGTACTTATTTATTTGGCTGCATCACATCCTAGGTGCGGCACACAGACGGGATCTTTGTTACATTGTGCCAGATTGTTGCAGAGCCTGGACTGTCTAGTTGTGCCCACAGGCCGGGTGGTCCTGCAGCATGTAAGATCTTCATTACCCAACCAGGGTTCGAACCCGTGTACCCTGCATTGCAAGGCAGATTCCTAACCACTGGACCACCAGAGAAGTCCCAGACAGGGAATTTAGACAGATACTTACTTGCTGTGTGACTACATGAATTTTCCCAATGCTAAATATCTTGGAAGTGCATTGTCAATTAAACAATCACTTCAGTGAAACATAGGGTCAGCTGTAAGCAAAGGTGTCTTAATATCCCTAGAATTACATCTTCCACTCTACATTATAAGCTAACTCAGTCTTGTTTTTTATCTGTCTGCAAGGGGAAAAAAACCAAAAGATTTTATCAATGAATTCAGGGCTCCAAACTCCTAGTAAAAGACTCCCAAAGTGTACCAGCTGCCTGATAAGACTTAATGTATCAACCAGTGTGGAGATATTAACATTGTAACAGGGACAAAAGAATGCATGGAATGGACAAAGGATTATGGGCTTTCAGGCATCCCCTGAACTGAGTCCCAGGAGAGCAGGAATTTGGATAAGGAGGAAGCCTCCTGCAATTGTACCACATGTAAGGCTGTCCCTAAGATACTGATAAAGAAAAAGAAACATGAAACGAAAAAAACCCTGGTTTAATTTGATGAGAGCACTTCTCAGTTGCCTCAGTGGTGAAGACTATGCCTGCCAAGCAGGAGACCACAACAGATTTGATCCCTGGGTTGGGAAGCTCCCCTGGAGAAGAAAATAACAATCCACTCCAGTATTCTTGCCTGGGAAATCCATGGACAGAGGGGCCTGGTGGGCTACAGTCCATGGAGTTGCAAAGAGGCAAACACAACTTAGTGACTGATCAACAACAGCAATAACAATTTGATGAGGAGATCACAAAACTTCTCAGTTAAATTGTATTCGCCACAACTCCCAGAATTTTGTAATACAGTGAAGTTTCTTGTCCAAGAAATTTAAGCTTCACACATTGCTGTTGCCTTCCTACACACCCTCAAACCAAAAACCCCAAAGCATTAAAAAGGCTCACACTCTTGCATAACACTGCTATAAGAACTAGAGACAAAATATGCTCGTGGAGCTGAAATCAGAAAGAATTTCTTTTCTCCCCCTTCCATAAAACAGTTACATTGTGAAGTACAGTTTGCCCTCATTTGGAGACTGAAAGATAACAGTTTTGAAACAGAGATTCATTGGCAGTATTTATAACTGAGTTGTGTAATAAACTCGGGGCATTAAAAATATGACGCTACTCTAGACTAGTCTTTATTTTTAGAAGGCTTAGAAAACCTCTATCCAGTGTTAAAAGTCTCTACATATGACGAAATGTTCTTTGCTATCCCATGGTCATTAGGAAAATGAAATACAGTCAGTCAGTCAACAAGAAAAACAATACTAGGCACACAGTATCAGTTGTGTTGGAGCTGACTCCTGGGCCCGAGCAAAGGCAACTTCATGGATGTTTCTGGGTTCCATCTAGGAACCTGAAATAAGAAATGTTAACTAACAAGGTTTTGTTCTGTAAAAGAACAGCTATTAATGTAATGCTTATGTCTTGTGGACTGTTTGTCTTCAGAAATGTTTTAGGTAAATTATTTCAGAGACTCAACAATAACTTTGAATAATATTAACCTTTGGAACTTAACTAGCTCAACAGGGCATAAAATAATGAAGGCAGAAAGAAGAAATCTGTTAAGAAATCAATCTCTTGAAGAGTTTTAAAATGCTCCAACGCTGGAAATCAACACAAAAATCTGAGCAATAGCATTAGTTTTAAGAATATAAATAATGACATAATTTTGGTTCTTGATTGTGATACATAATAGTGTTTGAAAGTTCTGATTTTATACTTCATAATTTTCTATATTCTTTTATTTTCAAAATATTTTTGATAAAGATTTACAAAGAAAGCACAGAGGGCACATTTAGTGGTATCCAAGTGAGCACTTAAAAATACATTATTTTTCATAATGAATTTTTCTCAAGTTGTTGGATGGATTTGTGCTGGGCTTATATAAGCTACTGAGTGAGGTACTGGATCTTATTCATTTCTGGATCCTCGTTACTTAGTATAAGCTTCTCAATAAATATTTTCACTGACCCTAGTCTCTTATCTAGTTCTCTTGATGGTTAGTTGTTTACCTTTGTGAGATGGTTGCCTACAGTTAAATGCACAGAAGGCAGTGAAATGCAGAGTTTTTTCCCTGCAAGTTAAAAGAGTTTTTATGGAAAATGTTAATAAAAACAAAGAAACTGACTTTATTTAGAACATTTTATTTTGCTACAAATATGTATCTTCCCATTATATTTTCTTTTTCATGCCCTTAGATGATAGATTGGATTAGCAATTCTAGAGGGACTGTGACCAAATAATTTTTAAGCATCTGGAGATGAATTTGAAGCAATGACAATTTTTTTAAATGTTTTTGGTGATCAGAGTAAATCATGTGCTTTGTTGCTCAGTTGTGTCCGACTCTTTGCAACTCCATGGACTGTAGCCCGCCAGGCTCCTCTGTCCATGGGGATTCTCCAGGAAGAATACTGGAGTCAGTTGCCATGCCCTCCTCCAGGGGATCTTTCCAACCCAGGGATCGAACCTAGGTCTCCCACATTGTAGGCAGATTCTTTACCATCTGAGCCACCAGGGAAGCCCATCATACAAGTGCAAAATCAATCATGGAACTCACACAACCACACTGTATCCCTCCTCCTATTTTGCAAATACTGGAGAATGCTGCGATTTCAGTTTTTATAAACTTCACTCTAGTCCACAGGTCTCATGAAGTTGCAGGATATTAAACAATCTTAAGAATGATACTGAATGAAAAAGAAGTTGTTCTATATAAATCAGCAAAAATGAACATATACAATGTTCAGGAAAAACAAGTAAATGGATCCAATATTTCAGGAAGTTATAAAGTTAAAAAAGAAATGTTATTAATAACATTGCTGTATTTAAAGAAGAAAGATATGGTATTAACGATGCTGCTGTAGATGGTCCCTGACTTATAGTGATTCAACTTAATGATTTTTTAACTTAATGGTAGTGCGATATGCATTCAGTAGAAATCATACTTCAGATTTTGAAGCTTGATCTTTTTTTCAGGCTAGCGTTACATGGTATAATCTCATGATACTTAGTAGGAGCAGCTGCCTTCACGATCACGACAGTAAACAACCAACATACGTTAATAACCATTCTGTCTCCACATAGCCATTCTGTTTTTGACTTTCAGTACAATATTCATATACATGAGCTAGTCAACACTTTATTATAAATTAAACTTTGTGTAGATGGTTTTGCCCAACTGTGGGCTAATGTAACTGTTCTGACCATGTTTAAGGTGAATGAGGCGAAGCTCTGATGTTCAGTAGGTTAGGTGTATTCAATGCATTTTCAACACACAATATATTCAACTTACATTTATCGGGATATAACCCCATGGTAAGTCGAGGAATCTCTGTTGGCAGTCGAGGAATATCTGTATTTCAAAGATAAACTCTTATTCTATAAACTTGACTATTCCTAAATCTAAGTGATTCCGTAGGAGTTGAGAATTTTTATGGTTGCTTACTTTAAAAACAGGGCTTCCCTGGTGGCTCAGTGGTAAAGAATCCGCCTACCTATGCAGGAGACTCAGGTTCGATCACTGGGTTGGGAAGATCCCCTGGAGAAGAAAATGGCAACGCACTCCAGTATTCTTGCCTGGAAAATTCCATGGACGGAGGAGCCTGGTGGGTTATGGTCCATGGGGTCACAAAGAGTTGGACATGACTGAGTGACTGACAACACTAATACTTACTTCAAGGACACTCCTTGGTGATGATTAAATTAATGCAATAACAACATAATACCTGGCATACAGTAGGTTCTGGATAAATGATGGCTATTAATATTATTGCCAAAATTATTGGTATTAAAAAATAAGTACAGAATAGGACATCTTAGGATCAGGGGAGGTGCAATGAAAAAGAACAGGGCTTTTCTGTACTACTTTGTTGACTTTGGCCCCAGATCAGGCCATCAGACTGTCTTCTGAGATCGAGGTAAGAAGGAAGTTTGGACGTGGTTTACAGAAGTCACGGGTTCACTAACAGTTAGACTCAGCCTGCCCAGGAGCCAGGTTAACATTAGGCACTCTGGTTTCAAGTGGTCAATGCTTAAGAGCAAGCACAGTAGTCTTCTTCCAAGCAAAAATACTGATCCATAAACCTAAATGTTACCTGAAAGAACTCCTACACTTCTCTATTTATTTTGCTGTAAAGAAAGACAAAACAGATTGCTGGTTTCTGGAAATTTTAAGGAGCTCACCCTAGGCTTCTGCGTGATTTCTTGACTAGTATAATAACAGGCCAAAGGAATTGGTTTCTGAAAGGTGGCGGAGTAGAAGAACGTGCGCTCATCTTCTCCTGTGAGAACTCCAAACTTACACCTCGCTGCTGAACAACTGTCGACAGGAGAATGTTGGATCCCGCCAAAAAAAGATACCCCACATCCAAGGGCAAAGGAGAAGCACCAACAAGACAATAGGAAAGGCGAAATTGCATTTAGAATCAAATGCCATACCTACCAGAGACGCCCGGAGGGCTCAAACAAAACCTTGTGTGCACCAGGAGACCCCACAGAGACTGAGTCAGACCTGCCTATGAGTGTTTGAGTGTCTCCTGCAAAGGTACAGGTCAGCAGTGGCCTGCCGCAGGGGCAGGGGCTCTGGATGCAGCAGACCTGGGTATGGCATAAGCCCTCATGAAGGAGGTCACCATTAATCCCACCATAGAACTACTAGAACTTACACAGGACTGGGGACACAGGCTCTTGGAGGGCACAAACAGAAACTTGTATGCACCAAGACCCAGAAGAAAGGAGCAGTGACCCCACAGGAGACTGACCCAGACTTGCCTGTGAGTGTCCAGGAGTCTCTGGCAGAGATATGGGTCAGCAGTGGCCTGCTGCAGGGTCAGGGGCACTGACTGAAGCAGTGCTTGCAGGGGACTTTTTGCAGGAGGTCACCAATATCTTCATTACCTCCACCATAGTTTGGCCTCAAGTCAAACAAGAGGGAGGGAACACAGCCCCACCCATCAACAGAATATTGGATTAAAGATTTACTGAACATGGTCCCGCCCATCAAAACAAGACCCAGTTTCTGCCTCAGTCAGTCTCTCCCATCAGGAAGCTTCTATAAGCCTCTTATCCTTAACCATCAGAGGGCAGACAGAATGAAAACCACAATCAAAGAAAACTAACCAATCTGACCTCACGGACCACAGCCTTGTCTAATTCAATGAAACTATGAGCCTTGCCGGGTAGGGCCATTCAAGATGGATGGGTCATGGTGGAGAGTTCTGACAAAATCTGGTCCATTGGAGAAGGGAATGGCAAACCACTTCAGTATTCTTGCCTTGAGAACCCCATGAACGGTATGAAAAGGCAAAAAGATAGGACACTGAAAGATGAACTCTCCAGGTTGGTAGGTGCCCAATATGCTACTGGAGGTCAGTGGAGAAATAACTCCAGAAAGAATGAAGAGATGGAGCCAAAACAACAACACCACCCAGTTGTGGATGTGACTGGTGATGGAAGCAAGGTCCGATGCTGTAAAGAACAATATTGCGTAAGAACCTGGAATGTTAGGTTCATGAATCAAGGTAAATTGGAGGTGGTCAAACAGGAGATGGCAAGAGTGAACATCAGCATTTTAGGAATCAGCAAACTAAAATGGACTGGAATGGGTGAATTTAACTCAGATAACCGTTATATCTACTACTGTGGACAAGAATCCCTTAGAAGAAATGGAGTAGCCCTCATAGTCAACAAGAGTCCGAAATGCAGTACTTGGATGCAATCTCAAAAACGACAGAATGATTTCTGTTCGTTTCCAAGGCAAACCATTCAATATCACAGTAATCTAAGTCTATGCCCCGACCAGTAACGCTGAAGAAGCCGAAGTTGAACGGTTCTATGAAGACTTACAAGACCTTCTAGAGCTAACACCCAAAAGAGATGTCCTTATCATTATAGGGGACTGGAATACAAAAGTAGGAAGTCAAGAGATACCTGGAGTAACAGGCAAATTTGGCCTTGGAGTACAAATTGAAGAAGGGCAAAGGCTAATAGACTTTTGCCAAGAGAATGCACTGGTCATAGCAAGCACCCTCTTCCAACAACACAAGAGAAGACTCTACACGTGGACATCACCACATGGTCAAGACCGAAATCAGATGGATTATATTCTTTTGCAGCTGAAGAAGGAGAAGCTCTATACAGTCAGCAAAAACAAGACTGGAAGCTGACTGTGGCTCAGATCATGAACCCCTTATTGCAAAATTCAGACGTAAAATGAAGAAAGTAGGGAAAACCGCTGGGCCATTCAGGTATGACCTAAATCAAATGCCTTATGATTATACAGTGGAAGTGAGAAACAGATTCAAGAGATTAGATCTGGTCGAGTGCCTAAAGAACTATGGACAGAGGTTCATAACATTATACAGGAGGCAGGGATCAAGACCATCCCCAAGGAAAAGAAATGGAAAAAGGCAAAATGGTTGTCTGAGGAGGCCTTACAAATAGCTGTGAAAAGAAGAGAAGCTAAAGGCAAAGGAGAAAAGGGAAATATATACTCATTTGAATGCAGAGTTCCAAAGAGTAGTAAGAAGAGATAAGAAAGCCTTCCTCAGTGATCAATGCAAAGAAATAGAGGAAAACAATAGATGGGAAAGACTAGAGATCTCTTCAAGAAAATTAGGGATACCAAGGGAAAATTTCATGCAAAGATGGGCACAATAAAGGACAGAAATGGTATGGACCTAACAGAAGCAGAAAATATTAAGAAGAGGTGGCAACAATACACAGAAGAATTACACATAAAATTATACACATGACCCAGATAACCACTAGGGTGTGATCACTCACCTAGAGCCAGACATCCTGGAATGCGAAGTCAAGTGGGCCTTAGGAAGCATCACTACGAACAAAGCTGGTGGAGGTGATAGAATTCCAGTTGAGCTATTTCAAATCCTAAAAGATGATGCTGTGAAAGTGCTGCACTCAATATGCCAACAAACTTGGAAAACTCAGCAGTGGCCACAGGACTGGAAAATGTCAGTTTTTTTTCCAATCCCAAAGAAAGGCAATGCCAAAGAATGTTCAAACTACCACATAATTGCACTCATCTCACATGCTAGCAAAGTAATGCTCAAAATTCTCCAAGCCAGGCTTCAACAGTACACGAACCATGAACTTCCAGATGTTCAAACTGGATTTAGAAAAGGCAGAGGAACCAGAGATCAAATCGCCAACATCCACTGGATACGGAAAAAGCAAGAGAGTTCCAGAAAAACATCTACTTCTGCTTTATTGACTACATCAAAGCCTTTGGTTGTGTGGAACACAGCAAACTGTGGAAAATTCTACAAGAGATGGGAATACCAGAACATCTTACCTGCCTCCTGAGAAATCTGTATGCAGGTCAGGAAGCAACAGTTAGAATTGACGTGGGACAACAGACTGGTTCCAAATTGGGAAAGGAGTATGTCAAGGCTGTATTTCGTCACCCTGCTTATTTAACTTATATGCAGAGTACATCATGAGAAATGCTGGGCTGGATGAAGCACAAGCTGGAATCAAGATTGCCAGGATAAGTATCAACAACCTCAGATACACAGACGATACCACCCTTGTGGTAGAAAGTGAAGAACTAAAGAACCTCTTGATGAAAGTGAAAAGGAGAGTGAAAACTTTGGCTTAAAACTCAACATTCAGAAAACTAAGTTCATGGCATCCAGGCCCATCACTTCATGGCACATAGATGGGGAAACAATGGAAACAGTGAGAGATTTTATTTTGGGGGGCTCCAAAATCACTGCAGATGGTGACTGCAGCCATGAAATAAAAAGACGCTTTCTTCTTGGAAGAAAAGCTTTGTCCAACCTAGAGAGCGTATTAAAAAGCAGAGACATTACTTTACCAACAAATGTCCTTCTCATCAAAGCTATGGTTTTTCCAGTAGTCATGTATGGATGTGAGAGTTGGACTCTAAAGAAAGCTGAGCACCAAAGAATTGATGCCTTTGAACTATGGTGTTGGAGAAGACTCTTGAGAGTCCCCTGGACTGTAAGGAGATCCAACCAGTCCATCCTAAAGGAAATCAGTCCTTAGTATTCATTGGAAGGACTGATGCTGAAGCTGAAACTCCAATATTTTGGTCACCTGATGTGAAGAACGGACTCATTTGAAAAGACTCTGTTGCTGGGAAAGATTGAAGGCAGGAGGAGACAGGGACGACAGAGGACGAGATGGTTGGATGGGATCACTGACTCAGTGGACATAAGTTTGAGCAAGCTCCAGGTGTTGGTGATGGACAGAGAGGCCTGGCATGTTGCATGCCGTGGTGTCCATGGGGTGCGTCCATGGGGTGGCAAAGAGTCAGACACAGCTGAGTGACTGAACTAACTGACTGAAAGAAATTGAAAGAATTCCCTTTCCTCAAACTCTGGTGGATAATCTTCCTAGGCTCCCATGCAGGCTGTTCTTACCTTCTCCCTCCTTTCTCCAGGCCTTCTGCATCATAGCGACTCCATGAGAGGTATCTGTTGTTGTTATTTAGTCGCTAAGTTGTGCCTGACTCTTTTGTGAGCCCCATGGACTCCTCCATCATGGGCTTGTCTAGGCAAGAATACTGGAGTGGGTTGCCATTTTCTCCTTTCCGGGTCTTTCCTACCAAGGGATCAAACCTCCATCTCCTGCACTGGCAAGCAGATTCTTTTCCACTTAGCCATCAGGGAAGCCCAAAGGTACCTGTGTTGTTGTTCAGTTGCTAAGTTGTGTCTGACTTTTTGACCCCCATGGACTGCAGCATACCAGGCTCCCCTGTCCTCCACTGTCCCCCAGCATTTGTTCAAGTTCATGTTCATTGAGTCAGTGATGCTATCTAACCATCTCATGCTCTGCTGCCCTGTTTTCCTTTTGCCAAGGTACCTGTATCCTTAGCCAATTTTTAATAGGTGACTTTTCCATCAGAAAAGGGTGGTATTACAATTAACGTGATCATTCAGTTGCATTTATTAATTTTTCTTAATGTCAGTAAACAAACTTTTATCATCTCTGTTACAAATCTCTAAATAAGGGGATGCTGTGTAGCCTGGTGGATAGCACACAGACTGTCAACCATAGGGCGTTATATCAAATTCTCCCCAGCCGTTTAACAACTCAGATCTTTGCTAGTTTCTCTTCGAGTTGCATCTGGAGGTGTCAGCACCACCTCAGAGTGATGTTGTGCAGGAATAAGAAAAATGCTGTGCTGGCTACTTCATGACCACTGAACAGATGGTACGTTTTCTGTTTTGTTTTTTCCCCCTTTTTCTAACCTCATCCTTTGTTCAATATTATTGAAGAACTAACAGTTTTTTCCTACCAAAGCATGTTGAGTCAAGATGCAGTTTTACAATCCAGACTAAAACAGAACAGTCAGGGAAGGCTGCTACACATCCTTGAGAACATGCTAACCTTTCAAAAAAAAACCAAAACCCTTACCCAGTGTGCATTTGTGGCTCTGAAATCTGGTAAATAATGTGTCGTTAATTAAAACCTCAGCTTCTTTGGGAAAGAACTGAACTTCCTTTGCCTTTTAAATTGGTAGACAAAGGAGTTCAGACCAAATTAAAGTGTTGGTAAGCCTTTGAAACATAAAACAAGTAAGATATTACCTCTAAGGACTAAATTATGCACTGATACTCTTTTGGGTTCTCACACAGGAATTTTAACTTTTTTTACTTTATTAAAAATCTAAGATATTTAGGCCATTAAATTTTATCTATGTAAGTTTGTTGTTCTTGTTTAATGAAGGTATCAGTGGTAGTCATTTCCCTCTTCCTCTTGAATTAGAATACCAGCTGTGGTGACTGTAACACTGTAGTCTGGGTTGATCCCTGGGGTTCCTTACCTACTGCTGTAGCCACAGCAAGGGTTTTTTTTTACCTTTCTTTCTGGAGCACATGTTTGTAAACCAAAGCTTGCTGACATTGAGTATCACCCAGGTTTTAGCTCTTGTCTTCACTATTATAGGGGCGCTACACGCAGGGTTGCCCTCTTTTCTCTACATCCTCAAAAACGCTGTTTTAATGGATTCTGTCTGATCTTCCTGAATCTTCTCTGGATCAGAATTAGCTTCTACTTTAATCTTCCCTTTAAATTCTCTTTACAGTTAAAGAAACTCCATGTGGCCTAGCCTGCGAACTTTGTCTTGGACTTTTTGTGCTTTGTTTACTTTCTTTGGCCACATTCCTTTTCATTGCTTTTGTTGTTGCTGATTTCTTCCCCCACTGTATCAAGTTCACTGATATTTCAGGCCTCTCATACTTGCTACTCCCTCTTCAAAGAATGCCCTTCTCTGGGTCTTCACAGAGCCACACTTCAACTCTTGGGTCTCAATCAGATACCACCTTTCCAGGTAGTCTCCAAATCTGCACCCTCTAGCTAAAAACTCATCATCACCCTTCCCCCAGGTCACTCGCCATCCCATTGAACTGTTCTCCTTCCTTGACAGCACCTACTGCTGTCTGAAGTGATCTTTGTCTTTAACCGTGTTTGTTGTCTGACTCCACACTCAGGAAGGTAAGCGCCATTAGGGCAGGAACCTGTCACTTCTGCTCTCCACAAAATCCCTGGTGTGTAGCACAGTTCCCATAGAGGCTTCATGAATAATTTCTTGAAGAAATAAGTGAATGAATCAATGACTGTCTTCATCCTCTTCTCCATCTACTTCAGTTCAGTTCAGTTCAGTCGCTCAGTCGTGTCTGACTCTTTGCGACCCCATGAAGTGCAGCACACCAGGCCTCTGTCCATCACCAACTCCCAGAGTCTACCCAAACCTATGTCCATCGAGTCGGTGATGCCATCCAACCATCTCATCCTCTGTCGTCCCCTTCTCCTCCTGCCCCCAATCCTACCCAGCATTACGGTCTTTTCCAATGAGTCAACTCTTCGCATGAGGTGGCCAAAGTATTGGAGTTTCAGCTTCAACATCAGTCCTTCCAATGAACACCCAGGACTGATCTCCTTTAGGATGGATTGATTGGATCTCCTTGCAGTCCAAGGGACTCTCAAGAGTCTTCTCCAACACCACAGTTCAAAAGCATCAATTCTGCGGTGCTCAGCTTTCTTCACCGTCCAACTCTCACATCCATACATGACCACTGGAAAAACCATAGCCTTGACTAGACAGACTTTTGTTGGCAAAGTAATGTCTCTGCTTTTAAATATGCTATCAAGGTTGGCCATAACCTTCCTTCCAAGGAGTAAGCGTCTTTTAATTTCATGGCTGCAATCACCATCAGCAGTGATTTTGGAGCCCCCCCAAAAAAGTCTGCCACTGTTTCCACTGTTTCCCCATCTATTTCCCATGAAGTGATGGGACCACATGCCATGATCTTAGTTTTCTGAACGTTGAGCTTTAAGCCAACTTTTTCACTCTCCTCTTTCACTTTCATCAAGAGGCTCTTTAGTTCTTCTTCCCTTTCTGCCATAAGGGTGGTGTCATCCGTATATCTGAGGTTAATTGATATTTCTCCCGGCAATCTTGATTCCAGCTTGTGTTTCTTCCAGCCCAGTGTTTCTCATGATGTACTCTGCATATAAGTTAAATAAGCAGGGTGACAATATACAGCCTTGACGTACTCCTTTTCCTATTTGGAGCCACCTATTTAATCTCACCAATTAATCAAGGTCCGTTTATTTCTCCTATAAATATCCTTCGAGACAACTCTAGTCCACAATGTCGTTTAAAACAGCAGTCCTCATTTTAAAAGTACGAGGCTACTTGTTATTAATAGAATTCCTCACGACTCTGCCCTAAGTTTCAGTGGCTAGTCCACTCCTCTGAATGATTAACCTGGATTTAGGTTAGAATCAATCAGTTTTGACCTCATTCAGTTCTGAGAGACATTTTGGTGAATAAGTGAGTGAGTGTGTGTGTGTGTGTGTGTGTGTGTGTGTGTGTTCGTGCGCATGCTTAGTCCCTTAGCCATGTTCGACTCTTTGCAATGCCATGGATGTAGCCACCCAGGCTCCTATGTCCATGGGATTTTCCAAGCAAGAATACTGGAGTGGGTTGCCATTTCCACCCCAGGGCATCTCCCCAACCCAGGGATTGAATCTGTATATCTTGCGTCTCCTGCATCGGCAGATGATTCTTTATCACTGGGCCATCTGGAGCTCAGGCATTAGCCCCAAAATATTGCTCAGTATTCTCAAGAGTGCCACCAGCCTCTTCGAGACAATACATTCTAGTGTAATCCCCCCCTTTTCATACCAGCCTGCTCCAGACAGTGAGGAGTCCAACCCAGACCCATTCCAGAATGGTTGTTAACTGATATCAAACCAAGTTAAACCCTATATGCAATAGATAAAAATAAATAAATAAATTTGGTACTTCTTGCTTTCCCATATTCTTCATTTTGAGCACCGTCTGTAGCAGTGTACCTCCTGAGTGGGATTCCAGGACCTGCTTTCCTAGATCTGGCACTTTCCAGCTGTTCATACCTTCATACCCAGAAGGTGGCTTTGGGAATACAGCCTTAAGACTGCAGGCTCTCCTCTCTCTGCAAGTCTCCTATCACAAACACTGCCTTATGGACGGTGTGCGCCCCCTAAATCACTTCAGTAGTGTCTGACTCTTTGTGACCCCATGGACTGTAGCCCACCAGGCACCTCTGTCCATGGGATTCTCCAGGCAAGAATACTGAGTAGGTTGCCATGCCTTTCTCCAGGGTTATGGACAGTATCAGATCCTGAGTGTTTGCCAGCCATTGATTTGATACATTCCTTTGTGCTGGACTAAAAGAACCCTCAGGGCCTCTTCTCCACCTCCAGGAGTCTTAATTATAATAGCTTTTTAAGATAACCATCCACTTCGGTGTGTCACCCACAGGAATGAGAGGAGAGGTTAAAATTCTAGACCAGGTAAGAGGTGAAGGAGAGTCAACAGGTTGAGACTGGTGCTTCTGATGAGGAGCTTGTTGAGCAGCTCACATTCTGCTGGGTCTGTGGCCAAGGACTTCTCCCAGCTCTCGAGAACTGAATGAAAAAGCGACTTGAGCACCGTTTTGGGGGCAAAAAAGTAAAATGATCCACTTGAGGCTTTAGATTTCCTATGGTGATTTCTAAACGTCTACATTCCCGATTGTTCTCTCAGCTTTTCAGCCATTTTCCCCCCCGGAAGGCTCTCTTTGTCTCTTCCCACACCCGTTTCAGTGATAGTTTCTCTCCACGGCTTACTCAATCTGCATGCAGTTGCTCTCTCCCTGCCCCGTTTGTGTTTTCCTCATTCCCTTACCTGCTCTACCATTAAAAAAAAAAAAAAAAAAAAAGATCCCTCTTTTGGAATCTGTTATGTGTATAATGGACATACCACCTCAAAAATATTCCCTTCAGGAATA
Source organism: Giraffa tippelskirchi (assembly GCF_054371585.1). Taxonomy (NCBI): domain Eukaryota; kingdom Metazoa; phylum Chordata; class Mammalia; order Artiodactyla; family Giraffidae; genus Giraffa; species Giraffa tippelskirchi. Next base: position 110,478,594 of record NC_137275.1, read on the forward strand.
GAATAGAGGGAAAAACAGGAGGAAAAATGTTCAAAGAAGCTTGGATCTGTTTCTCATCTTCGCTTGTGTGGCAAAGAGAAGGACAGAGTCCAGGCTCTCCCTCTCTACAAAAAACCTACTCACCCTGGAGGTCTGCTCATCTTCCTTGATGGATTGGAGCCTAATTGTCTGTCTCAAGTCATTAGGCTACTAGATTGTTAGTGTACCTTTTATTTATGCTCTTCTCTATTAATATCAACCATAAGAAAAACAATGAAATTACCTATATTCTTTGTTATTATAACCTCCTCTAATCTTTAATTAGGTCATTAACTTTTTGCTATCATGAAAAAGGGTAGTGTAAAATATCAATATATTAAAAGATGAAGAAAGCTATTGCATCTTTTAATTAGGCATTCAGTGGGTATTTTGACAAAGAGAAATAGAAGATTTTGTATAAAATTAATTGATTCAAGTATAACTTTTCACACAAATGAAATGAAATGTGTAATTTCAGCTTTTTGAATGAAAAAATTGAAGATTGAAAATGAAAAATTCAAACCTCTTTGAGGTTTGAATAATAAACTATGTGTGGTGTGATTGTAAGATGGCATCTCAACTTTTCTAGAAAGCATGAAAAAATGCAGCTGCATTTTTTACCACAGTAACATTACAATCACTTGGTCTGTTGAAATTACAAGTCAAGAAGAAGCCTCTTGTCTCTGCATATAGATGTGAAGTCTGTGGAATGGCACTATATTTTTTCAAGCTATTGAAGATGGGCTCGTTGCTAAACAGATACAGGTTACTATTTAGTGAGGTTTAGTTAGTGTGATAATGAGGATCCAAGGGGGAATTTTCCAAGACAGTTGAGTTTTAAATACACAACGTGAACTTAGCTGGAAAGAAGCATAGACATAAAAAAACAGGAGCTAGTACAGTGTTCTAACAGCACAGTGGTGAAAGGTAGCAAGAAATGAATAGTGAATGCAAATGTGAACCAATTCAGCCCAGAGCAGTACTCAGATTTCTCTAATTAAGGTTCAAATAAAAAGGTGGGGAATCACTTATTTTTTGGAAACATAATGACTATGAAAACATAAATAATTTCTGGTGGAGAAAAACCCATGAGCTCTATTCTGACTTGTAGCTTAAAAGGCTGCTTTTCGTTTCGTGCCATTCGGATAATAACAGCTCCCATTACTTCATTCCTAGCAATGATAGTGAATTTAATATGCTATCTTATTTGATCTTGTTGAATGACAGACATTTTACATGAGGATACAGAAGTTTAGTGAAGTTAAGTAAGCTGTGCTGCAGCTTAGGAGGTGAAACCAGGACTCAAACCTAGGTCTTACCAGATGCCAGAGCACTTGCCCATCACTACTGCCCTGTGCTGCCCCTTGTATTGGCAGTTTGCAGGCAGTGAGAAGGACACAAGATTTTTTTCAACCTGCAAACAGATGTGTACAACACTTTTGTGAGCTCACTTGTGAAAAACTAAACCAAAGCAAAAATACGAGAGCATTAAGGTTTAAGAAAACCTAAACAAAGCCAGTGGAATTCACAGTCTGAGTTTTTGTCTCATTTTTTTGATAGGTAATGAAATACGGTTGAACTTGGGAGCCTCTCAGAAAAGTGGAGACATTCTTGGGAAGAAATATGCAAAACACAATAATCCTTTGGACTGTCGTTCTTATAAAATATAGCAGTCTCTTTCAGACAGCAACAACAATTAGTCATGACTTACACATTCTTCTTAAGATATATCAGAGTCCTTTTAAAGTTCCAAAATGTAATACTCAGCACAGAAATAGAGTAACAGATGTTATAACCAAATTAAGGGTTCTTCCCAGACATCTTTTATTGACATTAGAGTGGTACAGAGGCACACTAAAGCCTTTGAATAAAGTGCTACACTCTCAACCTGAGGATTTGGTAGAAAATAACTTCTGAAATTGATGTTTCAATTTCAACTGCTTGTGTAGGGGCTGAATTGCTTCAGCTGTGTCCGACTCTTTGCAACCCCATGGACTGAGGCCATCAGGCTCCCCTATACGTGGGATCCTCCAGGCAAGAATATTGGAGTGGGTTGCCATGACCCTCTCCAGGGGATCTTCCCAACCCAGGGATGGAACCCAGGTCTCTTAAATCTCCTGCATTGGCAGGCAGGATCTTGACTACTAGCACCACCTGGGAAGCCCTCAATTTCAATTATTCTATTCAAATTGATGCTTCTAACAAGTGGCTTTCTAGTTAATGAATATGTTTACAGATATTTTAATTCTTTCTTAATACCTTCTTTCTACTCTGTTCTCAAATTTATCACATTTCTGCAATAATTTGCCTATTGTCTCCCTCCCTCACTAGACTGTGAGCCATTGAAGTGCAGGCGCTGTGTGTAAACCTTCTTTGTATATCCAGGTCTTGATAATGCCTGGTAACAAGTAGACACTGAAATTTTTACTTTTTGAAGCACATAACATAGAAGAGTTTTTCAACCTCAGCACTGTTGATACTTTGGGTCATATAATTCTTATTGGGGGGGTGGGTGCTGTAACATACATTGTAGGATCTATAACTGCACTCCTCACATCTACTCACTGGATGCCAGTGGTCCCCACCCACCTACCCAAAATATCTCCAAAAGTTTCCATATGTCTCCTGAGGGGGACGAGGAATCACCCGCAATTGAAAACCACTGACAGACAAGAATGCACACACATGCACAGATAGAAACATGATGCTTTTAATGTATTAATATATTTTTTCAAATTTCTTTGATTAGGCAACAAGTACACAGCATACAAGAATCTAAAGTATGAAAGGATATATAATAAAAGGTAAATTCCTCTCCCTCTTCCATCTCCCAGTCAGTTTTTTGTATATCATTCTAGACCTGAAATATCCAACAGATGCCACTAACTCGTGATTGTTGTGAACTTAAGCTGTGACTTGTTCTAACTGAGATGTGCTAAGTATAAAATTTGTGATGGATTTTGAAGACTAAAAAAGTGCAAAATATATCATTAATAATTGTTTTACATTTACATGTTAGAATGACAATATCTTGGATATACTATGTAAAATAAAATATATAATTAAAATTTATTTCACCTTTAATAAAGCCATTTTACCACAGCTACTAGGAAATTTTAAATTACATATGTGACTTACATTATATTTTTGTTGTATGGTACTTTCAAATAAACTTTCTGTGGAGCTATAAACATGCAGATATGCATATATAATGATAAACTTTAACATGTATACATTGTTTTATTTTATACTTAGCATAAAAATTGCATATGGTACTTAGTAAATACTTAATAGATACTCACTGATTGAATCAATAAATAATTGAGTGATTATATGTATACATATACAATTGACCCTTGAACAACTAGGAGGTTAAGTCCAAAATCTGTGTGTATTTTATACTTGACTCTCCAAATATGCTTGCTATTCCGCTGAATCTGAGGTCCCACATCCCCTCATTCAACCAGCCTTAGATAGTGTAATACTGTAGTATTAACTGTTGAAAAAAATTCACATATAAGTGGACTCAAACAATTTGAATCCATATCACATCTGCATACTTCATTTTATTCGAATGATACAAATATTTTATTATGATCTTCATTTATTTCATCTGTAAAATGGGCATAATAACAATATTGTTGTGAAAATTAAGTATTTATATAAGAACTTAGAATAATACCCATCAGATTACTATAATCACATATCATTACCCTTCCCTTCTTTGTTATCATTATTGTTTTTGTTGTTACTATTTTTTTAAGTAACTTTTTTAAAGATGAGGAAACCAAATATCAGGGAGGATAATGCCCCTAGGTTACAAAGCTGGCAGCTTGGCTGGTCAAAGCAGGAACCTTGCGCTTTGACTTACAAATTCATGCACTCATCTCCATCTCATGATGCCTCATTATAGTCATTTAAAAACACACAAAAAGAAAGCATGTACTGCACAGATCCTGTTTTTAAATTCCATTACCTTGTATCCAGTATCCTTGCCTGGAGAATCCCATGGACAGAGTAGGCTGGTGGGCTATAGTCCACATGACTGAAGTGACTGATCACCCAAACACGCACCTTATAAAAGGTACCAGCGCTTCCCAGATGGCACTAATGATAAACAATCTGCCTGCCAATGCAGGAGATGTAGGAGACATGGGTTCAATCCCTGTGTTGGCGAGATCCCCTGGAGAAGAAAATGACAACCCACTCCAGTATTCTTGGCTGGAAAATTCCATGGACAAAGGAGCCCCATGGGCTACAGTCCATTGGGCCACAAAGAGTCGGACACAACTAACTGACTGACACACACACATAAAAGGGACCAAGAATCTTAGAATATTGTCTACCTCCACTTCAGGATTAGGAAAGTACAAATCTGAAATATTTTGATATACCAGTAAGGATGTGCTCAAAAACTGGATATGCAGGAGCTTTGTGTACATTTCTGAAACTTTCAGGTAAATTTCCAGTAATTTCAATTATTTCAAAATATGAAGTCTAAAAAAATAGTAAAAACAATGAGGAAATTTTGTTTGGAATGTCAAAACACATATCTATGTAATTTATGGGTTAAAGAATTTATAGTGGAAGTTGATATTTAGAATTGAATGAAAGGAATTTACTTATCTAAATCTGTGGGATACAGCCATGATGGCAGTTGGAAGGAATTACAAAACTTTTAAAACTTATGTTAAAAATAGCATAAATATAATGGGACAAGTGGATATTATGTACCTCCAAATGTGATGCATTTAAGAAAGACATTATATCATCTTTTTAGTATTTTTGTCAAAAATATTTCAACTGCTTCTAATTGTGAGGAAGCAGTCAGACAAACTGAAATTGTGGACATTCTACAAAACACCTGGGCTAGATGCTTAAAAATGGTGGTCATGAAAGTCAAAGAAAAAAACCCAGAACCCACTTTTAGGTTAAAAAAAAGAAACAACACCTTTTTTTACCTAGAGTAAAAGAGGCTAGGGTAACCTATCACCTAAATGCAATGCTTGATCCTTGTTTGGGTCTTGAATTAAACAAACAAAAAGCTATAAACGTTATTCAGACAACTGGGGAAATTTGAATATAATATTACTACATAGTATTAAATTTCTTGATTGTGATAATGGTATTATGTTTGTGTGGAAGAGTATTTTTATTCTGTAAGGGTGACATATGACATGAGCAATGATATAGATAGAAAGATGATAGAACAGTGTGACAGATGTTAGCACTTGGACTAGAGGAGGAGTACTCTGATTTTTTTGTTTCTTTAGTGGCTTAGTCATGCCTGACTCTTGCGACCCCATAGATTATAGCCCACAAGGCTCCTCTGTCCATGGGATTTTCCAGGCAAGAATACTGAAGTTGGTTGCCATTTCCTTCTCCAGGGGATCTTCCAGGCTCAGGAATCGAACCTTCATCTCCTGCACCGCAGGTGAATTCGTTACCACTGAACCACCTGGGAAGCCCTGATGTGCTGTGCTGTGCTTAGTTGTTCAGTCATGTCTGACTCTTTGCAACCCCATAGACTAGCCCACCAGGCTCCTCTGTCCATGGGATTCTACAGGCAAGAATACTGGAGTGGGTGGCCACGCCCTCCTCCAGGGGATCTTCCCAACCCAGGGATCAAACCCAGGTCTCGTTGCAGGCAGATTCTTTACCGTCTGAGCCACAAGGGATGGTCCAAAGCCCTAAGAGTTGAGTGTTAGTTATATTGTGAGGTTTTTATTGTTTTTATTGTTTTTTATTTTCTCATTATCTCAAGCTTTAAAATTTAACAAACATTTGTTAAGCTCTATGTGCTGAGAGCATAAAGATAAATAAACAAGGCTCTCTTCCCCAAGAAATCCTAGTTTTGTGGAAGAGTTAACATGATCATTGCTGCAGTACCTGCTGATAGTATAGATGCTAAAAAAGAAATACACAAAATAAGGAGGAAATTTTGTTAACAAAAGTTATTATTGCTATAAAAGCTCAAAAATAAAGAAAAACTTAGAAAATTAAATTCTTCTATGGCATCACCCAGAGATAATTTTGTCAACATTTTGCTGATTGATTTCCTTTCAATGCTCTTACTGTGCATTTCCCGTTCTTCTTTCTCACTGTCACTCTCACGCTCTCTCTTTCCAGTGGAGAATGGAAATACTAAATTGAAGTCACATTGTATTTTCAGTTTTGTTCTCTGACTCCTCCACTCACTATATCATTGTAGAATCTTTTCCATGACATTATATTTTTTTGAAATGTCCATTTTAATGGCTTCACAGTATTCAATTACATTGTTGAAGATTTTGACCATTTCCAAATATTGTCTATTGTAAATAGTTATAATTAGGAAATGATTCAGAGAAAAAGTGTCTAAATGTCAAAGGAAAATGCTACTGTTAGTTTGAAAATGGGTAATTTTTTAAAAAAATAAATTTATTTATTTTAGTTGGGGGCTAATTACTTTACATTATTGTAGTGGTTTTTGCTCTACATTGACATGAATCAGCCATGGGTTTACATGTGTTCCCCATCCTGAACCCCCCTCCCACCTCCCTCCCCATCCCATCCCTCTGGGTCATCCCATTGCCCCAGCCCTGGGCATTTGTCTCATGCATCGAACCTGGAATGGTGTTCTGTTTCACATATGATAATATACATGTTTCAATGCTATTCTCCCAGAACATCCCACCCTCACCTTCTCCCTCAGAGTCCATAAGACTGTTCTATGCATCTGTGTCTCTTATTCTGTCTCGAATATAGGGTTATCATTACCATCTTTCAAATTCCGTATATATGCATTAGTATACTGTATTGGTGGTTTTTTTTCTGGCTTACTTCACTCTGTATAATGGGCTCCAGTTTTATCCATCTCAGTAGAACTGATTCAAATGTATTCTTTTTAATAGCTGAGTAATACTCCATTGTGTATATGTACCACAGCTTCCTTATCCATTCGTCTGCTGATGGACATCTAGGTTGCTTCCATGTCCTGGCTATTGTAAACAGTGCTGCGATGAACATTGGGGTACACGCGTCCCTTTCAATTCTGGTTTCCTCAGTGTGTATGCCCAGCGGTGGGATTGCTGGGTCATATGGCAGTTCTATTCCCAGTTTTTTAAGGAATCTCCACACTGTTCTCCATAGTGGCTGTACTAGTTTGCATTCCCACCAACAGTGTAAGGGGGTTCCCGAAAATGGGTAAATTTTTATATACTCCTTTCATTTATAATGTAGCATGTAACCCTTATCTAATTTTCCAGTTTATAATCCTTATCTAATTTTCTAGTTTATAATACTGCTATATTCATTTCAGTTCAGTCGCTCAGTTGTGTCCGACTCTTTGCAACCCCACGGACTGCAGCACGCCAGACCTCCCTGTCCATCACCAAATCCTGGAGCTTGCTCAAACTCATGTCCATTGAGTTGGTGACGCCACCCAACCATCTTATCCTCTGTCATCCCCTTCTCCTCCTGCCTTCAATCTTTCCCAGCATCAGGGTCTTTTCCAATGAGTCAGTTCTTTGCATCAGGTGGCCAAAGTATTGGACCTTCAGCTTCAGCACCAGTCCTTCCAATGAATATTCAGGACTGATTTCCTTTAGGATGGACTGGTTGGATCTCCTTGCAGTGCAAGGGACTCTCAAGCACCTTCTCCAACACCACAGTTCAAAAGCATCAATTCTTCAGCACTCAGCTTTCTTTATAGTCCAACTCTCACATCCATACATGACTACTGGAAAAACCAAAGCTTTTGACTAGATGGACTTTTGTTGGCAAAGTAATGTCTCTGCTTTTTAATATGCTGTCTAGGTTGGTCATAACTTTTCTTCCAAGGAGCAAGCATCTTTTAATTTCATGGCTGCAGTCACCGTATGCAGTGATTTTGAAGCCCTCAAAATTAAAGTCACTGTTTCCATTATTTCCCCTATATTATCTACTAGTGGCATTTTATACTGAAATAACAATGTAACTTATGTAAGCTTATATATTAATATTGGGGTTTCCCTGGTGGCTTAAACAGTGAGGAATCTGCCTGTAATGTGGGAGGCTCTCTGGATCAGGAAGATCCCCTGAAGAAGGAAATGGCAACCCACTGCACTACTCGTGCCTGAAGAATTCCATGGACAGGAGCCTGGCAGGCCACAGTCCATGGGGTCACAAAGAGGGAACACAAGTGAGCGACTAACATTTTTATCTTTTTACATATTAACATGAAATATTTGTTAAAAAATATAGTTCTCCACTTGATTTTTCAACTCCCAAAAGGAAATTTTAATGTAACAATGCATTTCAAGGGAAACATTTTGTATTATTAAAAATAATTTGCTGCATTTAAAAATTTTCTCCCTCTAACCTTTACCCCTCAAACTTCTCTACTATGGGTTTTATCCATTTAAATGAAAATGTCTTGTGGATTTATGTAAGCTTATTTGAAAAATAAACTACCTGAAAGATTTAACAGTTAAAGGTAAATTCACCCATCCTTTTGGGAAAAAGATGTAGTGTTGTTTGGAAAAGTTTAGAGAGGGAAGCCACGCTTATGCACCATTCACGGGGAGTAACAACAGAAGAAACTTTCTTATAGGATGATATAGCAATACCCATTAAAAATTTAAATATGTATAATCATGTTGCTGGAGCTTCCCCGGTGGCTCATGGGTAAAGAATCCACCTGTCAATGCAGATGTGGCAAGAGTCACAGGTTTGGTCCCTGGGTCAGGAAGATCCCCTGGAGAAGGGATTGGCAGTCCACTCCAGTATTCTTGCCTGGAAAATCCCATTGACAGAGGAGCCTGGCGGTCTACAGTCTGTGGGGTCACAGATATTCAGACAGGACTTGGCAACTGAACAACAACAACAATAGCCTTGTTGCTGTGGGCTGAAAGTTTATCTTCAATCATTTATATACTGAAACCCTAACCCTCAAAGGTGATGTTATTAGTAGGGGGGGGTCTTTCGGGGTTGGTGAGGTTGTGAAAATGGAGCCCTCCTGGACAGAATAAGTGTGTTTATATCGAGTTGGCCAAGAAATTCGTTCGAGTTTTTTCCATAAAAAAGAAATCTCACTGAGCTCCCAGCCCCTTGTGCTACAGCAGGATACAGTGAGTTCTGCAGTCAGAGAGAGTTGTCACGCTGATCTTGGACTTCTAGCCTCCAGAACTGTAATAAATTTCTGCTGTTTATAAGCCACCCAGTCTGTAGTATTTTATTATAGCATCCTGAACAAAGTAAGATACATGTTCTTATTCTTAAGATTTTCAAAATGCATACAGCAAACTTTTAATTGTCCTCAGGAGGCAAAGAATAAATGGATAATGAAAACATTAAATTCCACTGATTTACACACAAGCTTCGGTTCCCCACATCATTAAAGATTTTACTAAATCTTCTAAGAAATGGCAAAATGATGGATCACAGTGTGATCTTCTGCTTTACTCTAGCCCCAAACTGCTCTTAATAGACATGCTGATTAGTGAAATGGCTAAATAGTTAGCAGCAGTGAGACATAGTAGAAACAAAATGCTTGCATAATCCCCTAAAAGGACAATCAGTCACTAAATAATTAAGGTTGACTATGCAGTAGATGTAAATTATGCTTAACAAATCCCTTCTGCTCAGCCCTTTCATTATATCGTGCAAAATGGATTGTATGGAGGAAGTCTTTCCATAAATGGTTCATGGTGGAGGAGGTGCTAGAGTTTCAATGGGGATTCTAAATTAATTAAATGATCTAAATACAGAGAAGAGAAAAAAGATAATTAACAAGATACCAAGTGGCTGGCCAGTACTGAAGTCTCTAATCCTCTTGAGAGACTCCCTTTATGTTATCTTGAGTCCTGTAGAGAAATGGTAACAAATCAAATTGACTAGCTACATTCACAGAACACATTTATAATCATGTAAGTGTCCTTAGGTGAAGTAAATCAAAGCTTTTTACCTCACAGAGTCACAACTCACTATTTTCTTAATGAGCAGGACTTTCTATTGGATATTTTCAGCTAGTCCTCCCATTTTGAATCTCTGAAGACATGAAATGTGTATTTTAGCCTGCTAACAATTTCCTGGGCTTCCCTGGTGGCTCAGTGGTAAACTATCCACCTGCCAGTGCAGGAGACACAGGTTTGATCCCTAGGTCGGGAAGATCCCCTGGAGAAGGGAATGGCAACCCACTCCAGTATTCTTGCCTGGAAAATCTCATGGGCAGAAGAACCAGGCAAGCTATATAGCCCATGGGATCACAAAGAGTCAGACATAACCAGCGATTAAACAACAACAGTTACCTGCTACACTTCCTAAAATTTTTACCTTAAATATATCCAAAATATTACATATGTGTGTGTGTGTGTGTGTGAGAGAGAGAGAGAGAGAGAAAGAGGAAAATTGTGACAGTCCAGGAGTGGGCCAGGAAATTGGAAAAGTAAACTTACCTCAACTTCTAAGGTCTGTTTCCTCTAACATATGATGGTTGTTTATGTTCAAAATCCTAAAGTTTACGAGAAGAAATCAACATTGTCCTTTTGATGTTACTTTTTATATCAAGATTCATGTCTCTTATGTTTAAATCCAATTGCCAAGTTAGATGAAATTTATTTTATAGATACCATAGTGTCTGAAAGCATTTCATCTTCTCATTAAATTATTATGTATTTTAATTTATAATTGTAGTTGTTATTTTTAAATCAAATTCCTTGATGTAAAGTGTTACATACTTTTGGAGTATAATATTTTTCTTAGAAGTCAATCATTGCTATATTATCTTTCCTTTTCCTTTAGCAGACTCAACTTAAAAATTCAACAAAATTTATTGACAGCCAGCTACTCATCTTGCCTAGAGTAGGGACAGCTTCACGTAGTTCAGTTCTAGAAACCCCTCTATAAAGTGGAAATTCCTCTGTGATGACCTGGAGGGGTGGGATGAAGTGGGATGAAAGGCAGGCTCATGAGGGAGAAGATACGTGTATACTTACAGCTGATTCACTTTGTTGTATGGCAGAAACCAACACAACATTGTAAAGCAATTATCCTCCAATTAAAAATAACTTAGGGACTTCCCTGGTGGTCCAGTGGTTAGACATTCAGCTTCCAACGCACGGGACACAGTTCCATCCCTGGTCAGGGAACTAGGATCCCACACGTCATTGGGCAACTGAGCCCAAGAGCTGCAGCTAGAGAAAGCCCTAGAGCTTTTTCTGCAACAAAGTCCCAGCACAGCCAAAATTTTTAAATTAATTAAAATAAATAAAAATATACTGTAGAAACAAAAAAAAGATATATCTTTTCCTAAGAAAAATAAAGTGGAAATCTGTAAAGGAATCTCCATGCTCAAACAGAGGGTTACAATTTTATAACTTAAGTAATATTAAAGAACTTAACATTTTAAAAAGTAAAGAAAAATATGTTATGAACATCCAACAATTATAAACATGTTAAACTAGTAAAATTGAACTCTAAATTATGGAATTATAGATTTGATTGTTGGAAGGGACTTTATCAGTTTATCTAATTTAATCCCCTTATTTTGAAAATGAAAAAACTGAGGTACAAACAAGTGAAACAATTCTTTACAAAGTGAAAGTTGCTCAGGTGTGTCCGACTCTTTGTGGCCCCATGGGCTATACAGCCCATGCAATTCTCCAGGCCCGAATACTGGAGAGGGTAGCCCTTCCCTTCTCCAGAGGATCTTCCCAACCCAGGGATCGAACCCAGGTCTCCCACATTGCAGGTGGATTCTTTACCACCAGCTGAGCCAGCAGGGAAGCCCTTCTTCCCAAAGCTATACATATTATATAGTAGCAAAGATGAAGCTAGAAACTAAGACTTCCAGTTTAGTGCCACGTCCAATCCCAAAGAAAGGCAATGCCAAAGAATGCTCAAACTGCCGCACAATTGCACTCATCTCACACACTAGTAAAGTAATGCTTAAAATTATCCAAGCCAGGCCTCAGCAATACGTGAACCGTGAACTTCCAGATAGTCAAGGTTCTCTTAGAAAAGGCAGAGGAACCAGAGATCAAATTGCCAATATCCGCTGGATCATTAAAAAAGCAAGAGAGTTCCAGAAAAACATCTGTTTCTGCTTTTTGACTATGCCAAAGCCTTTGACTGTGTGCATCACAATCAACTGTGGAAAATTCTTAAAGAGATGGGAATACCAGACCACCTGACCTGCCTCTTGAGAAACCTGTATGCAGGTCAGGAAGCGACAGTTAGAACTGGACATGGAACAACATACTGGTTCCAAATAGGAAAAGGAGTATGTCAAGGCTGTATATTGTCACCCTGCTTATTTAACTTATCTGCAGAGTACATCATGAGAAATGCTGGGCTGGAGGAAGCACAAGCTGGAATCAAGATTGCCGGGAGAAATATCAATAACCTCAGATATGTAGATGACACCACCCTGATGGCAGAAAGTGAAGAAGAACTAAAGAGCCTCTTGATGAAAGTGAAAGAGGAGAGTGAAAAAGTTGGCTTAAAGCTCAACATTCAGGAAACTAAGATCATGGCATCCAGTCCCATCACTTTGTGGCAAATAGATGGGGAAACAGTGGAAACAGTATCAGACTTTATTTTTCTGGGCTCCAAAATCACTGCAGATGGTGATTGCAGCCATGAAATTAAAAGATGCTTACTCCTTGGGAAGAAAGTTATGACCAACCTAGATAGCATATTAAAAAACAGAGACATTACTTTGCCAACAAAGGTCTGTCTAGTCAAGGCCATGGTTTTTCCAGTGGTCATGTATGGATGTGAGAGTTGGACTCTAAAGAAAGCTGAGTGCCGAAAAATTGATGCTTTTGAACTGTGGTGTTGGAGAAGACTCTTGAGAATCCCTTGGACTGCAAGGAGATCCAACCAGTCCATCCTGGGGGAGATCAGTCCTGGGTGTTCATTGGAAGGACTGATGTTGAAGCTGAAACTCCAATCCTTTGGCCACCTGATGTGAAGAGTTGACTCATTGGAAAAGACCCTGATGCTGGGAAGGATTGAGGGCAGGAGAAGAAGGGGATGACAGAGGATGAGATGGTTGGATGGCATCACCAACTCAATGGACATGGGTTTGGGTAGACTCTGGGAGTTGGTGATGGACAGGGAGGCCTGGCGTGCTGTGGCTCATGGGGTGGCAAAGAGTCGGACTCGACTGAACTGAACTGAACTGACCACCTGATATGAGTAGTGTACAATTTATATCCCCCCCAAAACTTTAACCTCAAAAAACAAATAGAGTAAGAAATAATACATAAGTAAGTAGATGCTGATATATTATAAAAATAGCATGTAAAACATGGTTATTTACCTAATAACTATGTTAAACCAACTGTGTTAATAAAGTATATTAGACAGCAATGATTTAGGTTATGGCCATCTTAAAATTTAAAACTACTTTATAAATTTCTTGTCTTTCAGTAATCTTCTAGGAGCAAGAGGTAAGAAGTTTTTTAACCAATCACTTGATAGCCTTCGCAAGACATTAGAGCAGTCAATAATACTTACTGAACATTTTTTACTGTTGGGCCAGAGACTATTCTAGGCCACGCGGATGCAGTGGTTAAACAAGACAATGAAAATGTCTGTTCTTATAGAGTTTATATTCTAAGGAATGTGCATGCACATGCATGCACATATGCATACACGCATGTGCAAGCATGTGTGGTGGGGGGCAGACAAAAAAACAAAAACGAAAATATCATAGAGTGATAAGGGCTGTGAAGAACACATGATGCTGTGATAGAAAACAGCTATAGGCTGCTTTAGATTGGAAGGTCAGTGAAGGTGTCCAGAGGAACTGAGTCCTAAAGAAAATAAAGGGGGAGTCGGGAAATACTGGTGAAGAGTATCCCAAGCCACAAAACCAGAAACTATTGTAAAGGATTTAAATTGGAGATAAGGTTGGCACACTAAAGAAACCGTAAAAGAAGGAAAATAATAAATATAAGAGCAGAGATAAAATAGAGGCCAGAAAAACAATAGAGAAAACAAACAAAGCCAAAAGGTGGATCTTCAAAAAGAACAAATTGACAAATCTTAAGCTAGGTTGACAAAGGAAAAAAAGACACAGAAAATTCATAACCAATATAAATAAAAATGGGATCAGTATTAACAATTATATAGAAATAAAAAGCATTATGAGAGTACTATGAACAATTATATACCAACAAATTAGATGACTTAGATGAAATGGATAAACTCCTAGAAACACAAAAGCTACCAAGGTTGAAACCTAAGAACTAACTAGTAATGAGATTGAATCAGTAATAAAAAATCTGACAAGGCAAGCCCTGGACCATGGCTTCACTGCCAAACATTTAAAGATGAACTAACACCACTCCTTCTCAAACTCTTCCAAAAAACTGAAGGGGATGGAACACTTTCTGACTCAATCTGTGAGGTCAGAATTACCAAAGCCAAAGACCAGCAAGACAGGAAACTACAGATCAATATCCTTTATGAGCATTGATGCAGAAATCCTCAACAAGATACGAGCAAATAGAATTCAGCAGCATATGATAAATATTAAACACGATGACCAAGTGGGATTTATTCCTAGAATGTAAGAATAGTTCAACATACGAAAATCAATTAATAATCAATCAATGTAATGCACCACATTGGGCTTCCCAGGTGGCGCTAGTGGTAAAGAACCCACCTGCCAACACAGGAGACATAAGACGCAGGTTTCATTCTTGGGTCAGGAAGATCCTCTGGAGGAGGACATAGTAAACCCACTCCAGCATTCTTGCCTGGAGAATCCAATGGACAGAAGAGCCTGGCGGGCTACGGTCTATAGGGTTGTAAAGAGTCAGACACGACTGAAGTAGCGTATCACAGACACATGCCCATATACCTCTTTAACAGAGTGAAGGGGGGAAAAAAAACCCACACGTGATTAATTTCCTTCAAGAACTTTTCCTTTGCATTCACAGCTTGGCTAACTGGTCATTGCAAGAGGCCTCACTTTTGGCCTATCTTGGCTTTCTACGTGCCTTCATACTACACTTAATCATTTCTAGCTTTTATTTTATTTTTAACATTTATTTATTTATCTGCATCAGGTCTTAGTTGTGGCATGCAGGACTTTTCATTGGGGTGCAAGCTTCTCTCTAGTTCCAGCAGTCAGACTTAGTTGCCTTGAAGTATGTGGGCTCTTAATTCTCGGACCAGGGATCAAACCTGTGTCTCCTGCATTGGAAGGCAGATTCTTAATCACTGGATCATTAGGGAAATCCTTTGATTTATTTTTTAGTGTTCTATTTGTGTTTAAAGATGATATATATTTTATTATACACACATATATACACATATATCATTCATTCCTTCTACATTTAGTACCATTTTTTTTGCTATTACAGAAAATAATCTTGTATACATCCTGAACATGTCTCCTTGTACCCATTGGTGATAATTTCTTCAGAGTATATATCTAGAAGTGAAATTTCTGGGAAGTAGTATATGTGCATCTTTAATTATACTAAACATTGCCAGATGCTCTCCAAAATGATTATACAAAGTTATACTACCACCAGCTATACTTGAGAGTTTGTTTTCCTATGTGCTTGACATTCTTGGTATTGCCAGACTTTTCTTCTCTGTTAATCTTACAGGTTCACAGTGGAACCACCTTATCTTTTCCCCCCTTTTTTATTGACACATAGTTGATTTGCAACATTGTACAAAATTCAGCAGAGTGACTCCGTTTTACACATATATACATTCTCTCTTTTTCTTTTTTTTTGTAACCAAAACTTTAATCCCAAGGATTCTTACAAAACATATTACAAATGACAGCATGAAAAAAGAATCTTACACAGTAACTCAGTTCAGCTGTACAATGTACCCTTAAACTGGCAGGATATTTGGTATCTTGAGTAGTCTCAAATTTCCGAATAAAGAATGTTACAAAGAGCTGTGTATTCTTATAAAGCAATCACAGAAGGAACTTACAACCTAAAGAAAAGGTAAACTAACTTCCTTGAAACTTCTTAGATTCTACACCAACTGGACAACCTTTTGTCCAATGTGAAGAGTAGTGGAATTTTTAAACCTCTAATCTAGTTTAAGGGTGCAGCTTTAATTTTTCCAGCTGGCTTTTGAGTTCACAGCAGCTTTTAAAAACTGCTTAACTACAGCTACATATCATATCCCAGCTATGTTGAAAAAAATCTTCCAATTTTTGCCAGTTTTTGTTTCCATAATGTTAAACATTGACTTTACCTGGGCAGGAGTTAGAGGTTTATTATCAGCCTATGCAAGACTAAAATTCAAAGCAAATTAAATTTTGTTTAAGGGAACATTGTAAAGTAACAATTCTTGATATTACATGCCTCATATGATCCATTTCAAACCACAGAGAATTACACCTTTGTGTGTCACTGTTCCAACAGACAAACAAATGTGAACAGCTAAAACATTTTAAAAATGCACCAAGCTTATGAAGTCTCAAACAGAACTTGAATTTTCTGTACATACTCCTGTCAAACGAAGTTATTTCCTGTACACCACTCCTCTTGCAAACTGATCTTCCATTTCCTTTCATTTGACCTAGATCTGCTATGAGACCTAGAGAAAGATCAGGATGGCTTGTGATTTGTCTCCCGGGGACAGTGATCTCTCTCTTCTCCAATCTCTAGAAAGGGACCTGCTCCGGCGGCGGGAGAAGCTTCTCCGTCTTGGAGATCTGCGTGGAAGTGGAGGACTCCTCCTCCGATAACCATCTCAAGGGCGACGACCCCAAGAAGGAGGTGGGCGGCGATTTCGACTTCCCTTTTCATCATTGGATAGTCCCCTCTTACTCGGCAGCCACACGATGTTCTCTCCCGTCTAGCTCTCGGACAGCATCAGCTGCATCTCGGGGATCTTCGGACGGAACAAAAGCAAAGCCAGGACGGTTTCTAGCAACCTACACACTTCGGAGTGGTCCCTAATAGCCAAAAGCTCCTTCCAATTCAGTCTTGTTGCCATTGTTTCCAAGATTATCGACATAAAATTTACAGTCCAGTGGATAGGAATCACGATGCTTTTCGAGATCTTAGGTTAGAGATGCGGAGGTTCAAATCCACAGAGGTCTTCCCGGTCCCCTCCCGCCCGGCGTTCCCAGATGCGCTCGCACACCGGACGTCCACGAAATGGCCTACGTTCTCTTTCTAAAACATTCTTTTCCATTATGGATTATCCCAGGAGATTAGATATAGTTCCCTGTGCTATACCGTAGGACCTTGTTGTTTAGCCATTCTAAATGTAATAGTTTGCATCTGTCAACCCCAAATTCCCAGACCATCTTTCTCCTCTCCCTTGACAACCACAAGTCTGATCTCTATGCTTGTGAGTCTGTTTCTGTTTTGTAGCCAGGTTAATTTGTGCCATATTTTAGGTTCCACTTATAAGTGATATCATATGGTATTTGTCTTTCTCTTTCTGGCTTACTTCACTTAGTATGATAATCTCTAGTTGAATCCATGTTGTTGCAAATAGCATTATTTTCTTCCTTTTTATGGCTGAGTAGTTGTATGTATGTACCACATCTTCTTTATCCATTCATCTGTCATTGGGCATTTTGGTTGCTTTCATGTTTTGGCTACTATGAATAACCCTGCTATCTTTTTGAATTATAGTTTTGTCTGACTATGCCACAGTATCTTTGAAACAATAAAGCAAAGTGCAATGAAACAAGGTATGTGTGTACCAAGAATAACCTCATTAACACTTTTGAGAACATAGTGAGATTTTACTAATTTAGACAACAGTAACATCATAATTCATACACTGAAATTAAATTTACATTGATATTACACACTTTTTGGCATTCCTTGGCATTGCCTTTCTTTGGGTAATGAGTTTGAGTACACTCCAGGAGTTGGTGATGGACAGGGATGCCTGGCATGCTGCCGTCCATGCCAGGTCACGAATGAGCAACTGAACTGAACTGAACATATTTTTTACAAAAGAAAATACTTTAGAAACTAAACATATAAACCTGGCTCCAAAGAGCATTATAAAATATTTATCTTTACAACCACCTCTATGTTGTTCAGCACTCAGTCGTGTCCAACTCTTTGCAACCCCATGGACTGCAGCATGCCTTCCTTCACCATCTCCTGGAGCCTGCTCAAACTCATGTCCATTGAGTCAGTGATGCCATCCAACCATCTCATCCTCTGTCGACCCCTTCTCCTCCTGCCTTCAGTCTTACCCAGCATCAGGGTCTTTTCTAATAAGTCAGCTCTTCACATCAGGTGGCCAAAGTATTGGACTTTCAACTTAAGCATCAGTCCTTCCAATGAATATTCAGGATTGATTTCCTTTAGGATTGACTGGTTTGATCTCCTTGAAGTCCAAGGGACTCTCAAGAGTCTTCTCCAGCACCACATTTCAAAGCATCAATTGTTTGGCGCTCAGCCTTCTTTATGGTCAAACTCACATCCATACATGACTACTGGAAAAACCATAGCTTTGACTAGACAGACCTTGGTCAGTAAAGTAATGTCTCTGCTTTTTAATATGCTGTCTAAGTTTGACATAGCTTTTCTTCCAAGGATCAAGAGTCTTTTATTTCATGACTGCAGTCACCATCTGCAGTGATTTTGGAGCCCAAGAAAATGAAGTCTGTCACTGTTTCCATTGTTTCCCATCTATTTGCCATGAAGGGATGAGACCGGATGCCATGATCTTCGTTTTTTGAATGTTGAGTTTTAAGCCACCTTTTCACTCTCCTTCATCAAGAGGCTCTTTAGTTCCTCTTCTCTTTCTGCCATAAGGGTGGTAGCATCTGCCTATCTGAGGTTATTGGTATTTCTCCCAGCAATCTTGATTCTAACTTGTACTTCATTCAGCTGGCATTTTGCATGATGTACTCTGCATATAAGTATAATAAGCAGGGTGACAATATACGACCTTGATGTACTCCTTTTCCAATTTGGAACCAGTCCATTGTTCCATATCCGGTTCTAACTGTTGCTTCTTGACCTGCATGCAGATTTCTAAGGAGATAGGTGAGGTGGTCTGGTATTCCCATCTCTCTAAGAATTTTCCACAGTTTGTTGTGATCCATACAGTCAAAGGTTAGCATAGTCAATGAAGCAGAAGTAGATGTTTTTTCTGGAACTCTCTTGCTTTTTTGATGATCCAGCGGATGTTGGCAATTTGATCTCTGGTTCCTCTGCCTTTTCTAAATCCAGCTTGAACATCTGGAAATTCTCAGTTCACGTACTATTGATGGCTAGCTTGGAGAATTTTGAGCATTATTTTGCTAGCATGTGAGATGAGTGCAACTGTGCAGTAACCACCTCTGTACAAACAGTTATATGTTGGCAGTTACCTCTGAAGCTGGCCACAGTAAGTATTCAATAATCGTTTGCTGAAAGAATAAACATTTTATCTTGTAGTCACAGAGCAGCTTAATCTATTAATGAAGCAGTGGATCTTCTATAATCCTCTACCCAATCTTGTACTTTAGTTATAAAAGTATGTTGTGGAGAATTAGACTGTAAATCAGATGTTTTCACTATGTCTAAATGCCTCCAGCAGGTTTGAATTAATGATGCTTCTGTTGATAGAAATAGGAAATTTTAAGAATAAGATAATAAGAATCTATTGGCTATTTCACAAGTCATTCTTTTTTATTTTTTTTTTACCTTTTGACCTCTAACACCTATTCTTTCCGCACCCACCCCCACTTCTGACAATCACCAATTTGTTCTCTATATCTATGAACTGTTACGTTTATTTTTTAGATTCCACATATAAAAGAGATCGTAGAATATTTGTCTCTGACTTATTTCACTTAGCATAATGCCCTAAAGGTCCATCCATGTTTTGAAAATGGCAAGTTTTTTTTTCATTTTTAAATTTGTTAAGCAATCTCGACATACTTGACACACATATTTGTTTGTATATATACACTGCATCTTCTTTACCCATTCATCCATCAGTGTACAGTTAGGTTGTTCCCATATCTTGGTGCTGTAAATAATGTGACATTGAACATGGAGTTGTGTATCTTTCTGAATTAGTACTTTCATTTTCTTCTGATAATACCTAGAGGTGGAACTGCTGAACGGTATGGTAGTTATATTTTTAGTTTTTGAGAAAACTCCATACTGTTTTTCAAAACGACTGCACCAATTGGCATTCCCACTGACAGTTCAGAAGGGTTCCCTTTGCTCCACATCCTTGCCAACACTTGTTATTTCTTGTCTTTTGATAACAGTCATTCTAGGAGATGTGAGGAGATATCCTACTGTGGTTTTGATTTGCACTTCCCTGATGATTGAGGATGTTGAATATCTTTTCTTGCACCTGTTAGCCATCTGTATGTCTTCTTTGGCAAAATCTCTCTTTAGATATTCTGTCCATTATTTAATCACATTGTTTTTGTTTTTGTTATTGAGTTGTGTGAGCTCTTTACATTTCCTGAATATTAATTCTTTATCAGGTGATTTGGAAATATTTTCCCTCAGTCCATAGGTTGCCTATTCATTTTGTTTATGGTTTCATTTACTGTGTAGAAGCTTTTTAGTACCATGTTGTTCTATTTATTTATTTTTGCTTTTGTCACTTTTGCTTTAGGTGTCATTAAAAAAATTGTAGCCAAGACCTATATCAAGGAGCTTAGCACTTATATTTTCTTCTAGAAATGTTATGGCTTCAGGTCTTATGTTCAAATCCTCAATCCATTTTGAGTTAATTTTTGTGTGTAGTATAAGATAGTAATCCAGTTTCATTCTTTAGTATTTGGCTGTCCAATTTTCCCAACAACATTTGTTGTAGAGACTGCCCTTTCTTCATTATATATTCTTGGTCCTTTATCATAAATCAATGGCCCCTGTGTGTTGGTCTGTTTCTGCGACCTCTGTCTTGTCCCACTGATCTATGTATCTGTTTTTTTCCCAGTACCATGTTTTGTTTTATAATGCTTTATATTGCAGTTTGAAATCAGGGAGCACGATGCCTTCAGCTTTTTTTTTTAATTAATTTATTTTTTAATTGAAGGATAATTGCTTTACAGAATTTTGTTGTTTTCTGTCAAACCTCAACATGGATCAGCCATAGGTATACATATATCCCCTCCCTTTTGAACCTCCCTACCATCTTCCTCCCAATCCCATCCCTCTGGGTTGATACAGGGCTGCTGTTGGGGTTTTCTGAGGCAAACAGCAAATTCCCGTTGGCTATCTATTTTACATATGGTAATGTAAGTTTCCATGTTACTCTCTCCATTCATCTCACCCTCTCCTCCCCTCTCCCCATGTCTATAAGTCTATTCTCTGTGTCTGTTTCTCCATTGCTGCCCTGCAAATAAATTCTTCAGTACCATTTTTCTAGATTCCATATATATGTGCTAGTATACGATATCTATCTTTCTCTTTCTGACTTACTTTACTCTGTATAATAGGCTCTAGGTTCATCCACCTCATTAGAACTGACTCAAATGTGTTCCTTTTTATGGCTGAGTAGTATTTCATTGTATATATATACCACAATTTCTTTCTCCATTCATCTGTTGATGGATACCTAAGTTGCTTCCATGTTCTAGCTATTGTAAACAGTGCTGCAATGAACAGTGGGATACCTGTGTCTTTTCAATTTTAGTTTCCTTAGGTTATATGCCTAGGAGTGGGATTGCTGGGTCATATGTTGCTTATAGGGCTTCTCTGGTAGCTCAGATGGTAAAGCATCTGCCTGCAATTGGGAGACCTGGGTTCAATCCCCAGGTTGGGAAGATCCCCTGGAGAAGGAAATGGCAACCCACGCCAGTACTCTTGCCTGGAAAATTCCATGGATGGAGGAGCCTGGTAGGCTACAGTCCATGGAATTGCAAAGAGTCAGACACGACTGAGCAACTGCACTGCACTGGCTATGTTGCTTTTATTCCTAGATTTTATGGAATCACCATACTGTCTTCCACAGAGGCTATATCAATTTACATTCCCACCAACAGTGTAAGAGTGTTCCCTTTTCTCCACACCTTCTCCAGCATTTATTGTTTGTAGACTTTTTGATGATGGTCATTCTGACCAGTGTGAGGTGATATCTCATTGTAGTTTTGATTTTCATTTTTCTAATAATGAGTGATGTTGAGCATCTTTTCATGTGTTTGTTAGCCATCTGTCTCCTTTGAAGAAAAGTCTGTCAAGGTCTTTTTCCCACTTTTGGATTGGGTTGGTTGTTTTTCTGGTATTGAGTTATATGAGCTGCTTGTATATTTTGGAAATTAATCCTTTTCAGGTTGTTTCATTTGCTATTATTTTCTCCCGTTCTGAGAGTTGTCTTTTCACCTTGTTTTTAGTTTCCTTTGCTGTGCAAAAGCTTTTCAGTTTAATCAGGTCCCATTTGTTTACTTTTGTTTTTATTTCCATTACTGTAGGAGGTGGGTCATAGAGCGTCTTGCTTTGATTTGTGTCATTGAGTGTTCTGCCTGTTTTCCTCTAAGAGTTTTATAGTTTCTGGTCTTACATTTAGGTCTTGAATCCATTTTGAGTTTAGCTTTGTGTGTGGTGTTAGGAAGTGTTCTAATTTCATTCTTTTATATGTAACTGTCCAGTTTTCCCAGCACCATTTATTGAATAGGCTGTCTTTGCCCCATTGTATATTCTTGCCTCCTTTGTCAAAAATAAGGTACCCATAGGTGCATGGGTTTATTTCTGGGCTTTCTATCTTGTTCCATTGGTCTATATTTCTGTTTTGTGCCAGTACCACACTGTCCTGATGGCTGTAGCTTTGTAGTATCATCTGAAGTCAGGAAGGTTGATTCCTCCAGGTCCATTCTTCTTTCTCAACTGCTTTGGCTATTCGGGGTCTTTTGTGTTTCCATATGAATTGTGAAATTTTTTGTTCTAGTTCTGTGAAAAAGCCATTGGTAATTTGATAGGGATCGCATTGAATCTGTAGATTGCATTTGGTAGTATGGTCATTTTCACAATATTGATTCTTCCTACCCAGAAACATGGAATATCTCTCCATTTGTTTATGTCATCTTTGATTTCTTTCATCAGTGTCTTATAACTTTCTGTGGAATTCCATCACCTCCACTAGCTTTGTTCATAGTGATGCTTCCCAAGGCCCACCTGACTTCGCATTCTAGGATGTCTGGCTCTAGGTGAGTGATCACACCATCATGGTTATCTGGGTCATGAAGATCTTTTTTGTATTGTTCTTCCGTGTATTCTTGCCACATCTTCTTAATGTCTTCTGCTTCTGTTAGGTCCATATCATTTCTGTCCTTTATTGTGCCCATCTTTGCATGAAAAGTTCCCTTGGTATTTCTAATTTTCTTGAAGAGATCTCTAGTCTTTCCCATTCTGTTGTTTTCATCTATTTCAATCAAACACAGGCCCCCAAATTGAAAGTGCTGAGTCTTAACCACTTGACCGCCAGGGAATTCCCTAGTTTTCAATATGTAAGCTTTTCACCTTCTTGGTTAAATTTATTCCTGAGAATTTTATTCTTTTTGATATAACTATAAATGAGATTGTTTTCTTTATTTCTCTTTATGTTAGTTTATTTGTGTATAGGAACACACCAAATTTTTGCATATTGATTTTATATCTTGCAACTTTACTGATTTTGTTTATTAGCTCTAACAGTTTTTAATGGCATAATATCTTGTCATCTGCAAGTGACAGGTTTACTTCTTCCTTTCCAATTTGGATGTCTTTTATTTCTTTTTCTCACCTAATTACTCTGTGTAGGATTTCCAATACTGTGTTGAAAATAACTGGTGACAGTGAACATCTTTGTCTTGTTTCTCATCTTAGAGGAAAGACTTTCAGCTTTTCACCATTGAGTATGATGTTAGCTGTGGGTTTGTCATGTACAGCCTTTATTATGTTGAGGCACAGTCCCTCTATTCTCATTTTATTTAGAGATTTTTTTGTACATGGATGTTGACTTTTGTCAAATGCTTTTTTTTTGTTTCGGTTGAGATAATCATAATTTTTATCATTCATTTTGTTTTAATGTGTTGTATCACATTGACTTCATTGCAGATATTGAATGATACTTACACCCCTGGAAAAAATCCTACTTGATCATGTTGTATGATCCTTAAAATGTGTTGTTGAAATCAGTTTGATAATATTTTGTTGAGGATTTTTGCATCTACATCCATCAATAATATTGGCCTATAATTTTCTTTCCTTTGGTATCCTGTCTGATGTTGGTATCAGGTAATGCTGACCTCTTTAAATGAGTTTAAAAGAGTTTTCTCCTCTTCTATTTTTGAAGAGTTTGAGAGGGATTGGTTTAATTCTCTTTTGAATGTTTGGTAAAATTCATCAGTGAAGTTTTTAACTTTTGTTTGCTGGGAGATTTTTAATTACTGATTCAGTTTCATTACCAGTTAATTGGTCTGTTTAGATTTTCTCTTCCACCATGATTCAGTCTTGATAGGTTGTATGTTTTTAGAAATTCTTTCCTTTCTTCTAGGTTGTCCAATTTGTTGGCATGTAATTGTTTATAGTAGTCTCTATGATCCTTCATATTTCTGTGGTATCAGTTGTAATATCTCCCTTTCATTTCTGATTTTAGTTAGTCCTCTTTTTTCTTTACTTTTTGAATCTTAAGCATGTAAAAATCAAGAAGGAAAATGTAGTTGGAGCTAACTAATTCCAGTGGTAGCACAATGATAAGAAATTCTAGGAATTCTGTTTTAGCTCCTATCTGTTCCTGAAGCTGTTTTACAAATGTGTCATTAAATTTATGACTTATCTTTTCAACAAATTCTCCTACTTGCTTAATTTACCTTGAATTCATTTTGTTGCTTGCAGCAATATTTGTATTCATAATTTTCAGAATTTTAGAATATTTTCTTAGGATAGATTTGATAGCATTGGGATTATTGAGTACAATTTCTTGACGGTTTTCTGGCCTTTTATATAAATACCTTTTGTTGTGATTGCAGAGGCCAAACTAAATAGAAAAACTTTTCTTACTTCTGCAGTGATATGAACATTCTGATAACGCAGGAAATGGCAACAGTAATTGCTTTCATTACAGTCTATGTAATTTAGAACAAGAAAAAGGAATTATTTTTTTAATCATTTGCACGCATTTATGTGGTAATAGGCACTATTGTTTTAACTTTTCTAATGAGGTCATTATAAACCTAAGATGTTAGCTTCATACCAAAGACAGACTTGTGCATGTGCATGAATGTGTGGGCTGACTGGGTTGGGAGAGGTGGAAAGGGTCTGAAAAATGAAGGGTAGAGTGGGAAAGAGAGAGAAAAGAGATATAGTGGAAATGTGCAGGCCATAGATATATTAACCAGTTTACCTCTCAGGCATGCATAAAGTAAAGGCTTCAATTCTAAGACTGATTGATGGTAATAATTCTTTCCAACCTAACTTGTTCCTTCTATAAATTTTAAAAAGATTTTTTCTGTTATTATGTATTTAAATTCATTACTCTGCTTTGAAGTTCCACTTACCAATAGTGAATACAGTTGTGGATCTTAATAAACATTTTTTTTAAATCTATTCTAATTCCATTCCCTCATTTAACTTTGGGAACTTCTGTTAAACACCATGACAAATGCCTAAGAGTTGCTGGGGGAAAAAAGCCAGACTAAATTTGACGCTGGTCATCTTATTATTTCTTTGTAGCCTTGCCTCTCCAAAAAGACTAATGTTTATCTTTGAATTGTTGAGAATTCTTTCAGAATTCTTACTTTCAGAAGACAAAGTACCCTTTGTCTAAGGGTAATTTTTATGGTGTGGGACGTTTAACTTACTTATTAAGAGTAAAGCAAATGAAGTCTGTATTAAATGAAGAAAATATTTGTGACTTTCCATGAAGGTCAGGGCAACCACATTCTAAAATCATCAGCAATGCTGCTTGGTTTAAAGAGTTAGGTCTATTTCACATTTTTTTAAGACAAAACTTTTTAATTTACTTGGAAAGAAAAAGATACATGTTTTGTAATGTAGGCTTTGAGATTCACACTTCTTTTCTGTACAGACACAGCTCAAGATTTGACACACTCAGTATTTCAAGATATCATTTATATATGTAATCTAAAATATGACACAAATGAATATATCTATAAAACAAAACAGCTCACAAATACTTTGTATGATAATAAAAATATGACACTTGCAATTTTTTAAATTGGGCTTATTTACAAAATTTTCAATATTTTATATGTTATTTCTGTTGTATCAGATCTGAAACAATCATCACATTTTATTCACACAATAGTCATTCATTCAAATAAGGCATTTATTGCGTACCTACTATATACAAGACAGTAAATAAAGCAGAGAAGGAAAGAAATGACCTGCTCTCGTGGTGCTAATACTCTAATGAAGGATGGAATTTAAAATAAAAACATCTAAATATATTATAAACCGAATGAGAAATGTTATGAAAAGAAAATAAAGCAAGACAATAACAACAGTGATGACTATGCTATTGTGCAAAATTTGCTCAGAATCTTCATTGACACAGTTTATAGTCTCCTTCTGGAAATCAACATAACTTAAGGGTCAGCTAGTAATTCCAGTGCCTAAATCCTTCAAAGAATCTACCATATCTAATATTTAATGCGCACACACACATTTCTTAGAAAAGTTTTTCATATTTGACCTGATGAACTATATATCAAAGTACAATGGTATTTGGTAATATGTGAATAATGGAACAAGGTTAACCAAATATGGTTTACTTTTTGAAATACTGAATGTCCTTTACCTGTAAGCAAATTGTGTTGTTAAAGTTTATTTTTAAATATGTATTTGAATCTCTGAATACATTTTCCCATAGAAACAATATTAAGTATAAAGATATATATCCAAGCCTGTTATTCAGCTGAAGGACAGTTTATTGAAATAGTAGAAAATAATATTGCCTCCAATTACAGTAACTGAATAAAGTAGAAAATCTATATAAGAGAATCTGATCCTTTTTCTTGAAGGATGACACTGTAGAAAATTATGTTCATTAAGAGGAAAATAGAGAGAACATGAAGAGAACATTGAGGGGACTAAAGTGCATGAAAACTTTAGAGGTTTCTGGAATTGGTTATTTTTTATATATAATTGTATTTTAAAGTTATAATTTTCTTTAACTTCTAAGAAACCATGTCATTAAGCACTACTCATATTTAAGTCATAATTAGACCTGACTTTTTCCCCCCTCTCACAAATTAAGAAGAGACAAAAAAAGGGTAGGACTTCTCTTAGTTTTGGAAATAATCAAAGAGGCAAAAAAAAAAAAAGCCTACTTATAAGAATATTATATTTTAGCTTTATTTAAAATTACATGGTTGGAAATAAACTCAATGTCCAACAGTAGGAAAATGGTAAAGAAATTTAGACTTGATATATATTGAATACACCAAAAAGAAAGTTTCTGAAGAATATTCAATGAGGTAGAAAAAAATAAATAAATGTTCATTGGAGGATAAAAGCTAGTAACAAGACTGTATAATACTGTAAGATTTTTCTATAAAATTTTCAACTAAAAATTTGAAATTATTATCTCTGGGTGTAGAGTGATTGGTATTTTCAAGATTTTTTTTTTTTTTTGCATTTTTTATTTCTATGATCTGCATTGTTGATTTTTGCATTTTTGAAGGTATTTTTCAGAGTCTGATTTGCATATGAGGAAAAGCAAATAAGGAAAGGGTTTTAGTATAACTGTTAAAACATATTTTAAAGAATGAGTGGGGAAAATAATACTCCTAAGAAAGAAACGACCGGAAAATATCTGTTTTTACTTAATTCTTCCCTAAGTGAAAGAAACAGCCTGATGGTAAAGACACTCTGGGCAGAAAGTCATGGTGGCCCCAGATTTCATGACCTTTGTGACAGGCTCCTATATTAAATTCCTCCTATTGAACCACATGGCGTGGACCCTGTTTTCCTGATTGGATCCTGACTAATAGTGGTAGTTTTCTTCTAAGAAGAAGTACTAAGAAGCAGTACTCCCTCAATAACACAAATCTGATGTATGAACAAACGTGCCTTGTTGTGCACTGATCACTTACCTGTGTCTCTCTTCCTCTGCACCCAGCCCCAGCCCGCCTTCGCCTTTGCGCTATGTCTCTCCCTTGCATCTGCTGCTGGCCATCCTCAGCCAGCAACCAGTGGCCCCAGGGTGAAATCTGAACTTAGATCAAGGGAGTTTGAATCTCTTTCAGAAAGAAGATTATCGAGGAACTTAAACGTTGTCCTAGACTCACAGACTTAAGAGAACAAACTTATGGTTGCCAGGGGGCAGGATGGAGGGAAGGGATAGTTAAGGAGCTTGGGATAGACATGTACACACTGCTATATTTAAAATGATAACCAACAAGGTCCTACTGTATGGCACAGGGAACTCTGCTCGATGTTATGTGGCAGCCTGGATGGAAGGGGAGTTTGGGGGAGAACCTGCTCAGTCGTGTCCGACTCAATGCCACCCTTTGGACTGTAGCCCACCAGGCTCCTCTGTCCATGGGATTTTTTCAGGCAAGAATACTGGAGTGGGTTGCCATTTCCTCCTCCAGGGGGTCTTCCCCACCCAGGGATTGAACCCATGTCTCCTTTGTCTCCTACATTGCAGGTAGAGTCTTTACAACTGAGCCATTGGCAAAGCCCATGGATACGTGTATATGGATGGCTGAGTCCCCTGACTGTTTACCTGAAAGTATCACAACGTTGTTAATCGGCTATGCCCCAGTACAACATAGAAAGTTAAAAAAAAAGTTGTCCAAAGCTTCACAATAAGAGCAATATGCTCCAAAATACAGTGCCTGTTCTTACATCTATTGTCAGTGTTACAGGTAATCAGGACCATCTGATCTGGATTCTGTGTTTCTGCTGGGCAGCAAAAATTTTTACTGGCATTCTAACATTAAATGAGTCCCACTGAATTGCAGGAATCAAAAGATAATTGTCATGTATTTCCTTGTATTTGAAGTTTCTTTAAATGAGCCTCAAGAAGAAGCAAACTTTTTTTTTTAAATCATGTGGGTGGTTTCTAAAAATGTCAAAGATTCAATATATTGCTTTGTCCAAAACACTGAGATAGAAACATAGTTTCCCCTGTAATTCTTTCTCTTATTATCTTTCTAAATTGAAAAGAAAGAAAATACTATAGTAAAAACCAGTTAAAGATAAAAGTTTCAAAGCAGTGTGCTTCATTCTGTCCCACCAGTACACAATGAAGTATTTCACTCCGTGGACCAGTGTGAGAAAATGGGATTCATAGCCACCCTTGATCTAAAATACATTGCTGCCTCTAGGCCACTCTTTCCTTTTATACTCCTTGTGGTGGAAAATCAACAATTACATTGATGTCAAAATGGTGTAGAAACAGATAGGATAATTTTCAGAATCAAAATCCCAAAAGTGTATTTGCATCTTTGAACTAGAGTAAAGCAATAGGAGGCTTTGTCTCAGTGAACACACGCAATAGAACCTCTACCTTGATAGAATGTTGATCTATGTAAAATGCAGATAAACATCAACAAAAGGCAGGCTGGACATCCATTGTCTCATCAGAGCTGCTGCCGATTATTTTAGAATTTTAATTCTTTATAATTTCCCTCAAGGTTTCTCAAACTTTAATTCACTGAAGATTGAACTGATTGTGTCAGTAGCAAAACACTGTTAAATTGTGTTATCATAAACTTGTAGATTTTTTCCAAAGAACTTTCATTTTTATGTAGGCAGTTACATCTTCAGTTTAGTCATCCAGAAAACAGTATTTTCCTATTTTAATTTCCTGTGAGGTAGGTGCATTACTGTTCCAGTTTTACAGAAGAGGTTTGGAACAGGTCAGTGACTTAGTGAAGGTCCCATGGAAGGTGAAGAGTCTACTGACTCTAGGACCTGTGGAGGTTTATCTGCTGTTTCACTTTAGATGTTTACAGTGTTGCACCACTTTGTTGTCCAGGTGGCAATTAACTCTTTTTAAAAAAGCATATTTATTTGTCCTTATAATAAATTCCTAAAATGCAGAAGTAGAATTCAGAGGGCCCTCGCAGTTGAATTGCATAAAGCCCCATCACTCCAAGATAATTGTGGTTATATTTTGCACATTTCCTTCCAGTATCTTAGGACCTTATGTTTTACATATCATATAGCAAAATATAATGAAGTCTTATTTTTCACTGTAAAAGCAATATAGAAAGTTAGAAAAGCTAGAGTGTATAAAGAACAAATCAGTAAAAATGCAAAACAATTGGGTTAGTGACAAGTAAGATTTTCTTGTTGTGCTAAGTCACTTCAGTTGTGTCCTTCTCTTTGAGAACCTATGGATTATAGCCTATGAGGCTCCTCTGTCCATGGGATTCTCCAGGCAAGAATAGTAGAGCAGGCTGCCATTTCTTCCTCCAGGGGATCTTCCTGACCCAGGGATCAAACCCGGGTCCCTTGTGTCGCTCGCATTGCCAGGTGGATTCTTGACCACAATGCCACCGGGGCCAGGGTTCAAAACCCTATCCCTCTTCTCACTTTTCCTGCAGTTTAAATGGAATTGTGCACGGCTGTACATTCCCAGTTGTTTGAGTGGCGACTTCAACTCAACCCCAGTCTGAATCATCACCAAGCACGCAGCCTGACACGTTGATCTATCCAGACTCCTTGCCGAGGCTGCCTAATAGGAGACCTGATGATAACAGGGACTAAGTCATGTCGCCTTCCCATACCAGCAAGTGTAGAGTCTTAGCCAGTGTTTATCCAGAGCTTGTCAGATTTATCTTTCAGCTTCTGAGGGAAAATGCATGCATGATAAGAGCATGGTGGAAAACTAAATCTTCAGGGGTCCACCACTAAGAGCTTCAGGCAATTATCCAGGATTCATCATGCAAAGGTTCAGTATTTTTTTTTCAATATTACTTTTGAAGAATTTTCAGACTCTTTTGGTATTTCTAGATGTTTTCGCTAGAATTTCCTTTTCCTAGTTTTGGAGTATTCACTTGAGATGCTGCTGCTGGTGACAACGTACAATACACAGCGCGCGCGCGCACACACACACACACACACACACACACACAAGGAGGCACTATATATTTTGATTAGATAATAATTTAAAAATTTAATATGGATATTGCATTCCTGCCATGGACCCTCATAGCACTATTCCTTTCCTTCACTGCACTTATCATGGATATAATTATACATGTACTTGGGTGATTCTTATTACTTCTCCTTTTCCCCACTAAGCTCCTTAAGGGCAGGGAGAGTTTGTTTTGCTCACTGTTGTATATCCGTGGTGGCCTCCACCATGACTTTTTGTTGTTGTGTATTCGCTAAGCCCTGTCCGACTCATAGGAGACCCCATGGACTGTAGTCCGCCAGGCTCCGTGTCCATGGCATTCTCCAGGCAAGAATACTGGAGACGGTTACCATTTCCTACTCCAGGGGATCTTCCTGACCCAGGGGATTCTGCATTGGCAGGAGAATTCTTTACCACTGAGCCACCTGGGAAGCCCTTCCTCAGTGATTATCATAGAGTAAAAGGGTAGAAAGTATTTGTTAAATGAATTAATGGTTAAGTGATTAAACAAATGAATGGGTGTTAATACTCCAGTGTGTTATATATTCAAGATTCTTTATATAATGGCTTTACCTCACCCCTCAACATTATAACAGACCCCAACTTCAGTCCACCCAATTTCATAATCAGTGCATGTTCATCTAAAGAAACTATAAAATGCTAAAATCACAAAGCTTTTTCCATCGTGCCATTGCCTAGAAACAATGATGGTTTAAGTTTGATGTATACACTTCCACACTTTTTAATCATTATTGCAGAAAATCGAATCTGTATTATATTTATTAGCTTACTCTTTCACTTGATATATCGTGAACATTTTCCATGAAATATTGTCCTTAACGCAGTGTTTAATGATCATCAGGCATCCCATCATTTGGATGAATAATAATTCATTTAACGGATCCTCTGTTTTCTTGCACATGAAATGTCTTTCTAAAACTGTAGGGACCCTGAGATATCAGGAGCAGGGCCAGACAGAAGGGCTCATGACTACGGTCCCAGGGACTGTGGCTTCTGCCTCACCCTCGTGTTAATACTGAGTCTTACTATTTTAATAAGACAGTTTGTATCTTATGAGGTGAAAACAATACATTTTTAATTTAAAATTTCTTTCCTGGGGGCTTCCCAGATGTCTCAGGGGTAAAGAATCTGCCTGCCAGTGCGGGAGACTCGGGTTCGATCACTGGTCCAGGAAGATCCCATACGTCTGGAGCAACAGTCCGTACACCACGGTACTGAGCCTGTGCTCTGGACCCTGGGGCCCGAACACTGAGCGGCGAGCCCAGGGCCCGGCTCTGCAGTCAGAGGGGAGCGCCCTCTCTCTGCAACAAGAAAAGCCCGCATAGCAACGGAGACCAGCATGGTCAAATAAAATAAAATAAGTTATAAAAATTTTAGCTGAATAATCTATGAGTTATATATATATATTTTTAAAAGTGGCCCATCAATACTCCAAAATGATGGTTACCTTTATCATTCATTTCTTCTTAATCTGAAAGCTACACAATCCAAGATTTTGTTTCCTGAAAACAAAACACTGGGTCCTAACTCAAGGATGGTGACACACAAGGAAGACAGAAATCCAACAGACCAGATACCTGGAGGAAAACAAATATTTAAAAAGATCATGACAGAAAAGAATAACTTTAAAACAGGCAAAGATTTTGTCACCTGGCCTGAGGGCCTTTTTCCTACAAACAGTCCACAGGCAGTAACACGTACGTTGTAATCACTACACAGTCACCAGCAGAGATGAGAGAAATTTAAACATTATGCCTTGTTTTTCCTGCCAGGAAAAGCAGAGATGGTGAAGTAACATTCTAAGAACTGGGACTTTCCTGGAGGTCCAGTGGTTAAGACACCGCGCCTCCAGTGCAGGGGGCAAGGGTTCGACCCTTGGTTGGTGAGCTGAGCTCCTACATGCCGCACGGTGTGGCCGGAAAGTAAAGAGAGTCCTCGGAATGGACACGAAGGCAGCTGAGAAGGCTGCTGTTTCAAGTAATAGTTAAAGACAGAATGAAAGAAAAGAGCCTCTGTCTTCCTCCATCAGGGAGCTGGACTTTTCACAGGTGTGTTTCTATTGGAGACGAAAAAGACACTGTTTGAAGATGGGAAAGAGAGGAAAGCCTGGGAATTTGTATTTATGGTTGAATGGCAACTGCTTATATTAATATTTAAGAGATGTTTTAGATTTCCCCCCTTTTTAAATAGTGCGAAATCTAGAGAAGGATAGGCATGATAAAAATTTTAAAATAAGGGTGAGAAAAACAGAAGAAGGAAACAAAAAATTCCTGATTACTTAGAAACTTATCACCCTAGAAAATCAACGGTTTTCATCCTATTTTGTTAATGCGATTGGTTTCACAACACACAATCTCATGATATTCTGACTACTGCTCTTAATACTATTGGCAAGAATAATAACAATATTAGCCAATATTTATTAAAACGTTATAGTATCCTAAATGTAATGGGTTGAATTCACCCCCATCCACAATAAATTCATTTACTGGAGTGCTTAACCGCCAGCGCCTCAGAGGCTGACCTTATTTAGAGAGCGCATCTTTACCGAGGGGATGGATTTAATTAGAGGTCATTGTTGTTGCTAGGGTTCCCCAGGGGGTACTGAGTCCTACTATTAAAGTGATAAAAACCTGCCTGCAATGTAGGAGACATAAGAGTCATGGGTTTGATCCTTGGGTCGAGAAGCTCCCCTGAAAGAGGGCATGGCAACCCACTCCAGTATGCTTGCCTGGAGAATCCCATGGACAGAGGAGCCTGGCGGGCTTTAGTCCATAGGGTTGCACAGAGTCAGACATGACTGAAGTGACTTAGCAAGCACACACACACGTTGTTGTTTAGTTGCTTAGTCATGTCCAACTCTTTGCAACTCCATGAACTGTAGCGCACCAGGCTCTTCTGTCCATGGGATTTCCCAGGCAAGAATACTGGAGTGGGTTGCCATTTTCCTCTCCAGGGGATCTTCCTGACCCAGGGATTGACCCTAAGTCTCCTGCATTGGCAGGCACTTCTTCACCACTAAGCTTGGGTGGGCCCAATCCATTGTGAGTGGTATCCTTAAAAAAGCAAAAATCCGGAGACGGACCAGCACACGGGGAGAACACCATATAAAGGCGAAGGCAGAGATGGGGGTGGTGCTTCCCGCAGCCCAGGCGCGCCCGTGATTATCGCCAAACCACCAGCACTGACGGGCGAGGCGTGGGGGAGATGCCATCCTGACCCTCAGGAGGGGTCAGCTCTGCCTGAACCTTGGTTGTGGACTTCTGGCTTCCAGAAGTGTGAGGCAGTAGGTGTCTCTAGGGCTTCGATATTGTTGCCCCAGCAAACTAACACAGCAAGCACTGCATTAAACAAACTACACATAAACACTTATTAAATACTCAAAGGTTTTACATGCCAGCTTCTGCCTGTTGTTTTTAGCACAGAGTCTGACATATTCTCCCTAAGCACACATTGGATAAATAGTTCTAGTTCTGTGGTTCTCACATAAATTAAATGATAGCACAGACAGCATATAACATTTTAGTATGGAATGTTCTATGTTCCTACAGAGCCTCCATGATTTTTACTTCTTTAATGGCTATACAAAATTCTATCAATTTCATGATACTCTTATTTATTTGGTCATTTTCCTATTGCTGGATGTTTATGTTGATTTTAATATATTACTA
The DNA here is from genome assembly GCF_054371585.1 of Giraffa tippelskirchi. Classification (NCBI taxonomy): domain Eukaryota; kingdom Metazoa; phylum Chordata; class Mammalia; order Artiodactyla; family Giraffidae; genus Giraffa; species Giraffa tippelskirchi. Next base: position 110,513,270 of record NC_137275.1, read on the forward strand.
TTATAGGTAACACCATAAGGGACGTATTCATGCCCAGATATTTTCCCAGTTTTTTAAGATGGAATGTTTACTTCCCTGTGGTAGTCATGAAGTTTATACACATTTCTCTAGTTATTATAATATGTATTATCAAATTACCTTGCAAAAGACTTCTGCCAATAAACCTTATTGATGTGGACATGTGTAAGTGTAGATATTTCACGATATTTACATCTGTATTGGGTCAAAATTCACAGTAATTATTAAACCCAGTTTGTCAGATTATCATTCTATGTTTTAAATTTGATCTTTTTGATTTAAAACTTACTTTATCAAGTATCCTAATTGCACCCTTTCTCATGCTCTTGTTAGAAATTAAATTAATTTTGGATTCCCAATGACAAGGCTAGTTTTAAATGTTGAGGTTAGTTATTTAGAAAAATGTAAACACCCACTAAATGAGGTAATCAACTGATAAAATTGACGGAACTTAGTCATATTGAACTAGCACACCAATTTAGTTTAAATACTTGTCCTGATGAATGCAAATAGATACAAGCACAGCTTGTATATATCACAAATTGACCAAATGACAGTATCTGGTGTTCAACTGGCATTTCATGAAACAAAGATAAGTTGTGATGTATTTCAGATTATGAACACACACACACGGCCCCATGATTTGCTTAAAACTGTAAAATCAAATACTTAAAATGTGAAAGCAGGTGAATTGGAAAAAGGAAAGTAGCCCAAAGATGTAATTTTCTCCGACCTCTAAGATATAAAAGGAAGAATTCACTTTGCGATTAGAAAGTTAAAAAGTTGAGTGATTCCTGGACACAGCACATTTTCTGGTAGGGATCTGTTAATACGATAGTCAGCTCAGGAAACAGACCAACTTAGTGATGCTGAGCCTGTTCTATGTGTTACTCCAGTGAATGTGCTAAAGAAAGAAATAAGCTTAATTTACCCCTTGGCCACCTGATGGGAAGAGCCAACTCACTGGAAAAAACCCTGATGCTGGGAAAGATTGAAGGCCACAAGAGAAGGGGGTAGCAGAGGATGGGATGGTTAGATGGCATCACTGACTCAATGGACATAAATCTGAGCAAATTCCAGAAGATAGTGGAGGACAGAGCATCCTGACAGCTGCAGTCCATGAGGTCACAAAGAGTTGGGCACAACTTAGTGACTGAAAAACAACAACAACACCCCCTTGGCTCAACATGGTCACTGAAAGGCATGGGGTGGAGGGAGAAAGGAGAGTGAGCATGGAAAGGAGAGAGAGGAGGAGAAAAAGGAAAAGCAGAGAGAGAAAGGGAAGGAAGAGCACAGAAGGAAGCGGGGAGGAAAGCAAAGGAAAGAGTCGGGAAGGGAAGCGGGATGAAGAGAGGCAGGGAGCTGCTAGGACATTTGTCTATAACTGTGATTGGTATGTTTGTTTATTTCACTTTAAAAATCCCATATGTCAGTGACAGCAGAGAGTATTTGTCTTTCCCTGGCTTATTTCACTGAACAGAAGACTCTCTAGGTCGATCGCATTGTTGTGTATAGCAGAGTTTTCTCCTTTTATGGCTGAGTAATAGTCCACTGTATATGTATATATCTCACAACTTTATCTCAGGGACAATTGGGGAGGGACAAAATTGGGGTATGGGATTAAGACATACAAGCGACTATGTATGACATAGCTAAGCAACAGAGATATATTGTACAGCACAGGGAAATATAGTCATTATTTTGTAATAGCTTTAAATGGAGTGTAATCTGTAAAACTGCTGAATCAGGGCTTCCCTGGTTGCTCAGTGACACAGAATCACCTGCTGATGCAGGAGACACGGGTTCAATCCGTGATCCAGGAAGATCCCACATGCCAAGAAGCAACCAAGTCCATGCCCCACAACCATTGAGCCAGTGCTCTAGAGCCCGGGAGCCACAGCAAGAGAAGCCACTGCAGTGAGAAGCTGAGGAACCACCGCTAGAGAGTATCCCCGCCTGCCGCAGCAAGGGAAAAGCCTGTGCAGCAGCAAAGACTCAGCACAGCCAGTAAAAAAAAAAAAAGAAAAAGAAAAAATTCTGAATCACTGTTACACACTTGAAACTAATGTAACATTGTAAATCAACTACACTTTACAAAAAAGAAAGATGAGGAAGGCAGAAAGGAAGGGAGGGGAAAAAAAAACAATTCATGACGCACAGATAGATGCATGAAGTTTGTTAGCACGTGCACAAAGAGAAACTCACTTCAGTATAAGATACTCAATTTTTTAAAAGCCCAATGTTTTAATTGAATTAATTGATAGTGCATATAAATGGAAATTAATTAAAACAGTCATCACATTCAAATCAGATATTAACTTTGCTTTTTTTAAATGACAAAAGTAATCTTTAAGCAGTAACTTCATCTGCAAAGTCCTAAGCAAGGAATTTCTGTGAATTAATCAGTGGCATCTACAATCTGCAGAGTACTCAGCACCTTTGGTGGCTCAGATGGTAAAGAATCTGCCTGCAATGCAGGAGACCTGGGTTCAATCCCTAGGTCGGGAAGATCCTCTGGACAAGGAAATGGCAACCCACTCCAGTACTCTTGCCTAAAAAATCCCATGGACGGAGGATCCTGGTAGGCTACAGTTCACGGGGTCGCAACAAGTCAGACACGACTGAGCTCACCGACGTGAGCCCAAGGACGGAGCACAAGTTCTCTGGCCACAGAGGACGACCTCAAAAACAGTCCTTTCCATCCCTCCCTCCTCTGTCATGATGCGAGGTGTGTTTTCTCCAAGGAAAGCATTTCCTGAAGTTTTCTTTCAAATAGGAAATTACTGAGGCTGCTTATACACTGGGAAGCAAGAAATAGGACTGTACTAGCCTTTCAGGTCATGCTGGCTTTCTTCTCTTTTCCTTTCCAGTTCTTTTTGGTCATAGTTCAACCTTTGCAGGCACACAATTCCACACTGGAAACTGTTTCTGTTTCCAAGAGAAAAAAAAAATTTAGACCTGGCCGCAGGCAAACATCTCTCAGCAGGCTTGTGAGAACTTCTTGCACCGACTGACCTGTGAAAACTATCAACCATTTTCAGTTGCCCACGAAGGGCTTTCTTGGTCAAGTGGTCCAGCATCCGCACGTGCACAAGGCACTCCACGAAATAGCTACGGTTGTGCGGGAGGCCGAGACTGGGCAGCCACTTGTTGCCGATCCACTCATGTTTCACGTTCCTGTACGCGCGGGTCTGCATTCAGTAATTAAGGATGGTTAATTGAGGAAAAAATGGAGGAGGCAATGGCAACCCACTCCAGTACTCTTGCCTGGAAAATCCCATGGACGGAGGAGCCTGGTAGGCTACAGTCCATGGGGTCGTGAAGAGTAGGACACAACTGAGTGACTTCACTTTCACTTTTCACTTGCATGCATTGGAGAAGGAAATGGCAACCCACTCCAGTGTTCTTGCCTGGAGAATCCCAGGGACGTGGGGGCCTGGTGGCCTGCCGTCTATGGGGTCGCACAGAGTCGGACACGACTGAAGCGACTTAGCAGCAGCAGCAGCAATTGAGGAAAAAAACCCACGGAAGCAGTCACAAGGGCCATTTACATCATCTTGAAAATGGATTTTTAAACAATTACATAATCTCAAAGGCTAAGCCAAAGACAACAGTATTGAGCATAACTTCAAAATTACTTGATCTTTTCTTTGCTACCTTTTAAATTTGCTGGCAAAATTTTATACAAAGAAATTATACCATTAAAAGTCTATGACTCATCTGTGGCAATAAATTTAACCTATCTACCAAACCATGATAAAATTGTCATGACTACACATTACTTCTCTGAAATAGCTTTCATACATCATAATATGTCAACAAAGAATGAGCACGACTCATGAACAAGTTTGAAGGATCGACCTAACTCGACTCACTAAAAATATCTCTGGCTAGCTTGAATTTTAGTTTCAATGCTTTGTGTTCTAAATTTCTTTAGCAACACATCTGCTAATTTCAAAGTCAGTTAAGTGTATTAAAAAATAGCTTTAAAAAGAAGAGATAAGGAAACCAACAACGAAATAGACTGAAAGAAGAAATAGACACACCCACGATTACAGTCAGGAACCTCAGTCTTCCTCTCCGTGACTCAATAACTGATTGAACAAGGAAGCCAAAACAGACAACCAACCAAGGTCAGTAAGGATGTTGAAGCCTTTAAACAATTCTCCAGGCAAGAGTACTGGAGTGGGTTGCCAAGCCCTCCTCCCGGGGATATTCTCAACCCAAGGATCAAACCCAGGTCTCCCGCATTCCAGGCAGGTTCTGTACCATCTGAGCTACCAGAGAACCCTCTTAAACAGCACTATCAACCAACTTGATCTAACTGACATTTGATAGAACACTCTATCCAACAAGAAGCACGATAAAACTCTTCTCAAGGGGATACGGGACATTCTTCAAAAGACAGACAAATCTCAGCATACTTAAAGTGACTCAAATCATACAAAGCATGTTTTCTGATCTCAACAGATTTAAATTAGAAATTAAAAAACCCCTGATATCCAGGAGTCTCCCAAACATCAGCAAAGTAGCATATTTCTAAAGAATTCATGTGTCAAAGAAGAAATCACAAATGAAACAGGAAATATGTTGAAGTGAATAAAAGTGAATATACAATATATTAAAAAGCTACGGGACATGGCTAGATCACTACCTGGAGGGAAACTGATAGGATTAAATACTTACACAAATGAATAAAGATTCTGAATCGATACTCTAAGACTCTATCTTAAACAACTTATAAAAGAACAAATGAAATCCACAGCAAGCAGAAAGAACAAAATGAAAGAGTAAAAATCAATGAAACAGAGACCAGAGAAACAAAATGAAATGAAAAAACTAAAATCAGGTTCTTCAAACTATCAATAAAACTGACTAAGCCGAGTGACGAAGAAAAAAGAGAAGACATAAACTACCAATATCAAGAATCAAAGAGGGAACATCAGTACAGATCCTATAGACACTGAAAGGAAAGGGTAAACTGTGAACAACTTCAGGCAACTTAGATAAAATACCCTACTTTGTTGAAAGACACAACCTATGAAAGCCACTCAGTAAGAAACAGATAACCTCAATCTATTGAAACTCAAATCCGTAGTTAGAAATCTTACCCACCCATACACCCACAGGCACAAAATCTCTATCCTAAATGGCCTTAGTAGTGAATCCTAACAAACAGTTATGAAGAAAATCCTGGTTATACACAAACTATTCCAAAATAGTGAAGAAAGAAACACCTAACTCATTCTGAGGCCAGAATTCTCTTGATACCCAAACCAGACAAACATATTACAAGAATATCAATATCCCTCAGAGACACAGATGCAAAATTCCTTAATGACACATCAGGAAATCAGTAATCAATTAAAAGTACAAGGTATCATGACAAGTAGGGTTTATCCCAAGAACATAAGTTTGGGCCAACATTTGAAGAAATCAGTGAAATTCACCATATCAATGGACTGAAAATAAAAACCACAGTCTCACCTCAAAAGAGAGAGAAAAGGCATCTGACAATATTTATCATTTATATATGGAAATCTTAGCAATCTAGGAATGGAAGAAAACTGCCCCAACCTCATAAACGGCATCTACAAAAAATGTAGAGCTGACATCATATGGTGTTTCTCCTGAAGATCAGGAACAAAGCAAGGATGTCTGCTCTCTTGGCTTTTATTCAACTCTGTACTGGAACTCCTAGCCACTGTAACAAGACAAGAAAAAAGAAATCGAAATCATATGAACTGAAAAAACAATATAACTGTACTTGCTGACGACCTGATGATTAACGTGGAAAATGAATCAACAAAAGAGGTACAAGCATGAAAGTGAGTTCAGCAACGTTGCAGGATACAAGGTCAACATATAAAAATGCTCCGTACTTCAGCATACTAAACGAGACCAGAAATTGACATTTTAAAGAATACCCTTGATTATAATGTCATCAAAACCTATGAACTCCTCAGGGATAAATCTAATGGAATAAGGGCAAGATCTGCACAATGAAAATAAACCCATGCCATGTACATACATACACACCAAAGAAGGCACTTGATGTTCTTCCGTCCAAAAAGACTAAGGTATGTTCTGAGGAATTATGTACGTTATGGAATCCTGGGAAAGGATTATCTACAAAGTACACAAGTAGATGATCGAGACTAATACTGGAAAAAAAGCAACCAATTGAAAAATGAGCAGAAGACCTGAACAAATTTCTCCAAAGAAGACAGGAAGAAGGCCACCAAACACATGAAAAGATGCTCCACATCGCTCATTATTCAGGAAATGCTAATCAAAACTACATGAGGTATCACCTCACACCAGTCACAATGGCCATCATCAACAATTCTACACATAATAATCGCTGGACAGGACATGGAAGAAAGGGAACCCTCTTGCAATGTTAGTAGGCATGTAAATGGATACAGCCACTATGGAGAAGGAACATAGGTTTCCTTAAAAAGTAGGACTAAAACTACAATATGACACAACAATCCCCTACTGGCCATACACCCTGAGAAAACCATAACTCTAAAAAGACATTCGTACCCAATGTCCATTGCAGCACTATTTAACATAGGCAGGGCATGGAAGCAACCTAATGTCTCTCAAGAGAACAATGGAAAAAGAAGTTGTGGGACATACATGCAATGGAACACGACTCAGCCATGAAAAGGAACAAATACGAATCCGTTGAACTGAGGTGGATGAACCTAGAAACTGGGATACAGAGTGACGTCAGTCGGAAAGAGAAAAACAAATGTAGTATATTAATGCATACGCATGCGATCTTGTAAAATGGTACTGGTGAATATTTGAAGGGCAGAAATAAATACACAGATGTAGAGGAAGGACTTGTGAACTCAGCTGGCGAAGGAGAGAGTGGGACAAATGGAGAGAGTAGCAATGAAACATAGCCACTACCATATGCAAAATAGCTAGCTAATGGGAAGTTGCTGGATAACATAGGGAGCCCAGCATGGTGCTCTGGGACGACCTAGAGGGTGGGAGGCCAGGAACTGGGAGGCAGTCTAACCAAAGAGTGGTAATATACTTATTCGTGGTGTTGCATGAGGAAAACCAACCAAACATTGTAAAGCAGTTATTCTCCAAATAAAAATCAATAAATACAATCTGAAAACTATCATTCAACACATATGTACTTTCATTTAAAGCTATACGGGATCATCTTCTATTCCTAGCTATTTTTCCAGTATAAGTGCTTGTAAATGTCATTAGAGTTTTTGAAAATATGATTTTAATAGCTACATAGCATTGCTTAATATCTCGTACATAAATAATGAACTTTCAGTCTCAAAATAGAAACATAATACCGAAAAAGGTTAAGATTTTAAACTAAAGCTTGCATTTTAATTCAGCTTAATGAGAATTCCTCTGAAGAGCTAAAATTCTTATGAAAAGTAAATATGTGGAGTCCTTCTTGCTTTCATCTGTTATGTCTTATTGTCATTTAATTCTAAGGACTCTTGGACTTTTGACATGTTTGCCTTTGACTGCAATTTTTGACTGAGATAAAATCTTCAATGTAGATATTAAAAATGTCAAGAAGCACTCTTGTAAGTGTGAGCCACTCAGTCATGTCCAGTTATTTGTGACCCATGGACTACAACCCACCAGGTCCCTGTCCACAGAATTTCCCAGGCAAGAATACTGGAGTGCGGTAGCCATTCCTTTCTCGAGAGGATCCTCCTGACCCAGGGGTCAAACCCAGGCCTCCCACATTGCAGGCAGATTCTTTACCATATGAACCACTAGAGAACCCTGACCCTGGTGTACCTGGATGTAAAAATCCTCAAAAAAATATTACCAAGCCAAACTGAAGCATACATTAAAAGAATCATACACTAGGATCAAATGGATTTATTCTGGGCCTGCAAGCATGATTTATTGTCTGTACATCAATTACTGTGATACACAATATGAGCAAAATGAAGACTAAAATCATGTGATCTTCTCAATAATTGCAGAAAAAGCTTTCAACAAAGTGTAACATCAATTCTGATACCATCTCTCAATACAGTGGTTATCCATGGAACATCCTAAAGGGCACGTTAAGACAAACCCACAGCTAACATCCAACTCAGTGATAAAGAGCTGAAAGATTTTCCTAAAAGATCAGGAATAGTACAAGGATGCCTGTTCTCACCAATCTTGTTCAACATAGTGGCGGAAGTGTCCTACCCAGAGGAACTAGGCCAGAAAAGGAAATAAACGGCATCCCCATTGGAACAGATGAAGTTACACTGTCACTATTTGATTATGACAGGATTTATATGAAACCCTAAAAACGCCACCAAGTAAGAAGTATTACAACTAATAAACTCAGCAATATAGCAGGATAGGAAGCATAAGAAAACAGAAAAGTCCCATATACAAATGCATCAAAAAAAAAAAAAAAACTTGAAATAAATTTAACCGAGGAGCGGAAACACCTGTATCGTCACGGCCTCCAAGACATACAGTCTGGGTTCAAATCTCAGCTCACCCGCTGACCCGCACAGTGACCCAGGGCAAATCACACAATGATCTGAGGCTCAACATATTCAACTGTAAAATGGACACAAACCCAGGATCTACACCCAGGGCTGTGAAACTCCGAAGAAGTGCTTATTTAGGCCCAGGGATGGAGTGTCTCCAGGAGACTCTCCTTGTATGACACTCCTCTAGAACTGGGCTCTCCTGATCCTGTGCGTGAGGCTCAAGGGTAGAGCCTGGGAGCCAGATGGGACGCGACAAGGACGAGGACAGAAAAGACTAGTTCTGTGTCAGGGAGGGAAGCCACCTCCTTTCCAGATCTCAGAGTGGGGCCTGCACCGAGGGCCCGGGGGATGCACAATCGGAAGTGATAACTCCGAACCCCCCACAGAAGGGATGGAGCCTTCCTGGCAAGAACCTTCTCTCTGGTCCAGGCTCCAGGGTGATGTGGTACTGCTCCCTGAGTGCTCCATGTCTCCACCAGGCAAAGAGCTCCCGGGACTTGGAGGTCTGTTAAACCACAGGTGCCTGAGTGTCAGAATGAAACAAGGGCTAACACCATTGAAAATTAGCTACATTAAAAAAAATGACAGAAGTATGGACGAGGCAGGGCATGAAAAGCAGAAGGATTGACTACCTCTCAAGCCTTTATCAGAAATCTCTCCACACCAGCTCAGCGGAGCCCGCAGGAGGAAAGTATCATGGAAAAGCAGGCCATGGGTATATCTCTACACTGCTGGACCCAGGGACCCACGTCCCAATCCACCAACATCGTTTTGCATATCCAGACACCAAGAGGAAGAAACACAGACCTTGCCTGAGAAAGTCTCAGCCAGACTTAATATTGGGCTTGCTGAGCATGGTCACATGGTCACTATGGACTCAGCCTCTCCTCTGTGCTCACATCCTCTGTCCTCACAGAAACACACACGGTTCACTTCAGAGAGCCCTCTGAGGGCACTTGTGTATACGACAAACGGGCAATGGTAAAATGCGAAGAGAAGACACAGAAGTGGAAACAAGCCTCTGGGGTACAAATTACCAAAGACCTGAAGTTCTCGATACTTGGCATTTTGAAAAAAGCTTCTTAATATGTAAACGCAGAAAGGACATTTCCAGGAGAAAGGACAAAGGAATCGTCCCATTGGGACAATATTGTATCCATAGGAGAAGGTAAGTTGGATCCCTACCTCACAAAACACCACCAAACCAATTAGACTGCATACTAAGAACCAACAATTGAAAGAAAAACTTGACAAAATTCGAACAATTTTTGATGAGGAAATATCTTTTCTTTAAATTGAGGTATTGCTGATTTACCATAATTTGTTTGTCTAAGGTGTACAGCAAAGTGACTCAGATTCAGCCTCTCAGGTGCTTCCTTGGACAAAATTCATTGCCTTTGGGAGGCCCCTGGGCCATGCCCTCTACTCAGAACAGCTAAGAATCCTGAATACGCAAAGCAGCATGTGGTGGTCCTCCTGGGGGTTTTCAGACTGAATAAATTATTCTAACAGGATACAAGAAACAAGCCCGGAGGTTAAGAGAGGATCTCCAAACTTACCTTCAAACCGGAGGCCTTGCTCCCTTGAATGTGGATGCGTGCAACAGCGCTTGCGAAGCGAAGAGGTTTATCGTGAATCTTCTGTCTGCAGAGGACAAAGCAGTGTGTAGAGAGGACGCGCAGGCAGGTCCCAGGACCCTGAGCACACGGACACAGTGACTGGACTCTCAGCCCTGCTCTTGGGGTACCGCACTCTCTCCACCGCTGACACAGGGTGAGCAGCTCACACGTGACCTGGAGTATGGTCACGGGACCTGGAATATGATCCCATGACCTGGACCTGGCCAATCGGTGTGCTCCATCCTCCCTGGCCACCGTGATTGGCTCAGGGATGGGGCTGTGACCAATCGGGGCCCAGGGCCGGACCTCAGGCTGGAATCAAGGGAGGAAGAGGAAGTTCCGCCAAAAGGGGTGTGGCCGGGTGAGGTCAGGCTACAGCGGTGGAAGCGGCGTGAGGTCAGCCTGGGGAAGTTGGTGGCTTTCCCGCGCCCGTCAGGGCAGAGCCGCCCGCCTGAGAATGAGGGCGCTGCTGAGCCCAGGGGCTGAGAGCGCCGGTTCCTGCTGTGGTCCCGGAGATCCACCTGAGACCTGAGCGAAGCCGTCTGCCGGTGAGTCCTCTCCTGCTTGTCTGTCAGCTTGTTTGCACCATGCTGGGTTTTCTGTCCAGCTGGCTAAGTGGAGACCCTGGAAATGCACGTGTGTGGGTTTTGGCTGGCTTCAGGGAAGAAATGCCAGAGGACACTGGGAGCCTCCAGTTTAATCTGGATTCAGGTCATATCTCTTGAAAGTGAAGTGAAGTTCCTCAGTCGTGTCCGACTCTTGCGACCCTATGGGCTCTACAGTCCATGGAATTCTCCAGGCCAGACTGCTGGAGTGGGTAGCCTTTCCCTTCCCCAGGGGATCTTCCCAGTCCAAGGATTGAACCCAGGTCTCCCGCATTGCAGGCAGATTCTTTACCAGCTGAGCCACAAGAGAAGCCCGAGAAGACTGGAGTGGGTAGCCTGTCCCTTCTGCAGCGGATCAGGATTCGCGACCCAGAAATCAAACCGGGGTCTCCTGCATGGCAGGAGGGTTCTTTACCAGCTGATCTATCAGGGAAGCCCAGCATCTCTTAAGGCCAGCTAGTCATTGATATGTCTTAAGGCAAGCTACTCATTGTAGGGTTCCCCTAATTAGTCTTCACAGGATTAAGGTAGCAACCTGCTAAGGTAGCAATCAATGTCCTTTTTCTAGAGGACAAAAGCGGGGCTCAAAGGAGGTAACAGAGCTACAGCAAGGAAGTGTGTACCTAGACAAATCCCCCAGGTCCTGCTGTTAGAACTCAGGGAAGCCATAAGGTGTGGCTTGTCCATGTGACAGGGGCTAAGGCGCCCAGCCCACACTGGGTACTGTGGGGACCTGACTTGGTCCTGTTACCTGCATGTTCTTTTGCTGTCTGTGCTGGCTGCCTACTTCATAGAGCCTGCTCTCATCACCGTTGACAGTATGCCCCGGCCCCAGTACTTTTTCTCGCCCGGCTTGATCTTTTTTCCAGAGCACTAGTTCATTCTAACATGATACGCGTGCGTGTGTGTGTGTTGCTTCAGTCCTGTCTGACTCTTTGTGACCTATGGACTGTAGCCCGCCAGGCTTCCTTGTCCTTGGCATTTCCCAGGCAAGAATACTGGAGGGGGTTGCCCTTTCCTTCTCCAGGGGATCTTCCTGACCCAGGGATTGAACCCGCATCTCTGAAGTCTGCTGCATTGGCAGGCGGGTTCTTTGCCTCTAGCACCACCTGGGAAGCTCGCTGTAGTGGTGGCTTGTTTTTCAGGACATCAGAAGACAGTCCTTTCATTAGGGAAAACAGATATTGAGTAACATGTTGAAGTAGCCAAACTTCTCAAGTTCAGAGCGGAGCCTTCACCTGCGTTGTCTAGTCAGTGTTTTAAATGCTCTCCGGAGGGACAGACACAGCTTTGCAGATGCAGTCTTCGCAGGGTGCCTTTCCGCAGCCTGCCTGCTGCTCTTTCCTGTTTGCCAAAGACTCGCCCCAAAGGGACTCCTTGGGCCTCACAGCCTGGGCCTAAACTAGGCTGATGAGTGGATGCCCTTCAAGTGGATCTGTTGGAGCTGCAGGTGGGCCGTGTCGCAGCAGCTCCGACAGCTCCACTTCAACTAAAAGTGACATGGTGGTTCCCTTTTCTTTCTTCCTTTCACCTTTACCTAACTGTGTGCGCTCAGGGCAAGACACAGGATGGCCAGCACTCTGCTTGTTGGAATATGTTTTTAACTTCTATCACTTTTCCTGCTGTTGTAAAAAAAATACTTGCTCTTGAAGCCATGTTGTAGACCTGTACCAAGTGTGACTTAGAAGTTGTCTTAACTCTGCCCACCCCAATAGTCATCGTGTAAACCCTCGGGAAATTTTATGTTACATTAGAAAAACACTTGTGCAAACTGCTTTGTCACTGTGCAGTGGTAAGTAAATGTTTAAAAAACGTATTTACTTATATTGACATGTAGTTGATTTACAATGTTGTATTAGTTTCAGGTATAAAGCAGGGTGATCCGTTATAGGTTGCTGCAAGATATTCAATAGAGTTCCCTGTGCTATACAGTAAACCGGTGTTGTTTATCGGTTTTATTTACAGTGGGATCTATCTGTTAATCCCAGACTCCTAATTTATCCCCCGCACCTTTCCCCTTTGATACCATATGTTTGTTTTCTATGTCTGTGAGTCTGTTTCTGTTTTCTATGTAGATTCATCTGGATTACTTTTAAGGATTCTATGTTTAAGTGATATCATATGGTATTTCTCTTTCTCTGTTACTTCTTTTGGTATGATAATATCTCTAAGTCCATCCATGTTGCTCCAAATGGCTTTATTTCATTTTTTTTATGGCTGAGCAATATTCCATTGTACATATGTACATATCACATCTTCTTTATCCATCCTTCTGCCATTGGACATTTAGGTTGTCTTAGATATAAAAGTCACGTCTTGTCTATTGTATGCTGCTATGGACACTGGGATGCATGTAGCTTTTCAAATTAGAGTTTTCTCCAGATGTATGCCCAGGAGTGGGATTACTGGATCATATGATAACTGTTTGTTTAAGGAATCTCCATACTGCTCTGCATAGTGGCTGCGCCAGTTTGTATTCCAGAATATTACTTCAGGTGAATTTGCCTCCTCTAGGAACCACTGTCAGATTGCCCAGCCCTTCAGCTGGGACAGACCTCCCCAGCCCAGGGGCATCTTGGGTCCCAGGTTCCACTGCACTGGGGAGAACTGCTCTGGGTCAAGGTCTGGAGTGACCGCATCCCTTACGCTGACCAGTGTGTCAGCGGTGTTCCAAGGCTCCTCTCGTGTGTCTCGGGACTAGTGTCAGCAGCTCGTCTAACGTAAAGTATCAAATAGTAAGAAGTATTTGTGGAATGTGCCCAGAACTGTACCTTATTCAGCAGCTAAGAGAGTAATTTCCTCTCATCTTTCTTATTCATGTTCATAAAAATCAATGGTTAGCATACAGGAAATCTATCAGCTCTCCCACAGGAAGGGAAAGCTGGCCTTGTCCAGGTGGAAGAAGTCATTCTGAACGTGAGCAGTGGGGGTCAGGAAGCCATCCCCAAGGTCCAGCAAGCTGACTGGGGGGCAGCCAGAGGAAGAAATGAAGGAAAAGGGAAATTTAGACAGTTTGTCGGTGTTTTTTTTTTCCCTGTTAAGTGTACCCTAATGGGATTTTTTTCCCTCCTTTTTATTTACAGGCAGAGTGGACTTCTGTGAATGCAGTTCCTGTTCTGTATCAGACCCTGGCTGGACCCGGTCCCTGACTCCAGGAGGTGAAGGCTGAGGGGCGGGAGGTAAGGTCAGTCCGCACACCTGGCGCGGAGGGAGGGGCAGAGAGCCAGGCCTGTGTGCCGGCAGCAGAGGATGTGGTGTAGCAGTCTCGGGGGTGTGTGTCTGGGGTGGCCTGAGTGTGTAGGTCCCGGGGAGAGTGCACGGAGCCCTGGCCGCTCAGTTTGCAGACCTGCAGGGCCTCCTCTTGATGCAGTGGGCAGAGCGGGAGGTGGCCAGCCCAGCTTGAGGGTCAGAGTGCAGATGCTGTGGACTTGGTGAGAGGGGTGGGAGGATGGATTGAATTCGGTGCACAGATGGGTATTTTGCGGGGGGATCGAGATTAATGCTCTGGTATTAAAGCGGGACAGTAGAGTTTTAGGTTTGGACTCCTCCTGCCTTCAGTTTAGGGATAGCCAGGGTAAGGTCCTGGGGCAGCAGCTTGGGGGGGGGGCACCATTTCCACATCCATCTGGATACCACGTGGCGATGCCCAAATCAGAACCGTGTGAGCCAGGGACCCGTGGCAGTAAAAGTGACTAGGAGACTGACTAACTGACCTGATGGGATCTGAGAGCCGAGGGGCCCCACTAGGCTCCTCTGAGGGTCCTCAAGCTCTCTGGATGCCTGGGGCGCTAGCACAGGGGGTCTGACCACTCTGAGACCTTGGGCGTGTGGTAAGGCCTCTTCCCTGGAGGATCCGGTGTCTGAGAAGGTGCAAACACCTCGTTTCTTAGTTTTTTTCTTGGTCTGTTTTAGGGCCATTTTGTAGAAAGTGATAAAGTATTGCTTTTACCCAAGTTAACCTCATCTATGAAAGGCACAGATGTATGTAAACTTTTGGGATATGAACTTACTGAAAATGACCTCTCTTACGGCAGTATGCATATTGCAGCAATATTGGGTGACTGATGCTGCAACTTGTATAGCTTTTTTTTTTTTTAATAAATTTATTTATTTTAGTTGGGGGCTAATTACTTTACAATATTGTAGTGGTTTTTGCCATACATTGACATGAATCAGCCATGGGTTTACATGTGTTCCCCATCCTGAACCCCCTTCCCACCTCCCTCCCCATCCCATCCCTCTGGGTCATCCCATTGCCCCAGCCCTGAGCATTTGTCTCATGCATTGAACCTGGAATGGTGTTCTGTTTCACATATGATAATATACATGTTTCAATGCTATTCTCTCAGAACGTCCCACCCTCACCTTCTCCCTCAGAGTCCATAAGACTGTTCTATGCATCTGTGTCTCTTATTCTGTCTTGCATATAGGGTTATCGTTACCATCTTTCAAATTCCATATATATGCATTAGTATACTGTATTGGTGTTTCTCTTTGTGGCTCACTTCACTCTGTATAATGGGCTCCAGTTTCATCCATCTCAATAGAACTGATCAAAGGCATTCTTTTTAATGGCTGAGTAATATTCCATTGTGTATGTGTAGCACAGCTTCCTTATCTGTTCGTCTGCTGATGGACATCTAGGTTGCTTCCATGTCCTGGCTATTGTACACAGTGCTGCTTGTGTAGCTTTTATGTTCTCTTTCAAAGGAAAACTACTCCGGGTGTCACAGGAACATAAGAAAAGGAGCAGTTTTACCTGGAAGAAAAACAACAACTGGTTTCCTACTACAGTTTAATTCAGCTAATTTCATGAGCAGTGGTGGCCTTCTGGATGTCATTCATTCCAAAGCAGAGAACACCTTTGTTTTGTGTACTGTGATTGTTCAGAGCCTGAGGTTTGGAGATGGAGTAAATCTTTAAGAACTAGTCTTACAGAGAAAGAGTTATGGTGGTATTTCATCGATAATGGTCAGGTGACAAAAAGTAATTGCTATTCCAGGTCCTTTTGGACTGAAGAGTTTTCATTCTTAATCTGTGGTTTAAGTGCACAAAAGAGGAGAGAAATCCTTAATGGCACCTGCTTTGAAACCAGTGCATGATTCCATAAAGTACTCTAGACGGTTCTATTGCCTGAAATTATTTTTGAGCACCATTCTTTTCTAATGGTCTCTAACTGCAGCTTTGGGAGGAAAAGCTAGTGGGGAAGCCACTTGGATAGAGATGCGGGTGAGGACCTCAGGAGAACTGCAGGAAAAGATCTTATTTCTGGGCCTGGATCATTAGCTCTATGTGCCTTCCCTGGAGCTGAACACGGGGTGTTCCCAGGCAGTGCCTAATTGGACCAGCTGGTAGTGTTGGGCTGTGAGAGCTTGTACTTTATGAAGCTGAATGATTTCTAAGAAAGGGCTGGTGGGGTCACACATCACGTGCCGGCACTTCTGATGTGTCTCTTTCCCACATCCTGTGCAACACGTTTGAGGTAGAGGAACTGTCTCGAATGTTCAGTGAAGTCGGACACCTTTGTGATCAGAGACTGGAGAGCCCAGACCCTGTGCGGAGGTGTCTCAGAAGTTTGCCTGGAAACGGGAGGGGTTGGGGGGACTCACCCGGCCGAAGGCACCCAGGTAAGCCTCAGCGATGAGCAGCCTCTGGGCGTTGCAGCGCTGGGTCAGGATGTCGATCAGCAGGTCCTTGTCACAGCCTGGAAGAGAGTTGTGTTGGAGAGTGAGTGAGTGCTGTGGGTGCCACACTGCAGGTAGGGAGAGCCCACGGTGCAGGGGCCAAGGCCAGTGGGCCAGCTCGTCCCCTGGTGCTCCCAGTGGAGGGAGAAGGCCCAACGTGAGTGGAAGTTTCAGGGTACCCCTGCCGTGGCCGAGGTGCCTTCCGTCTCCCCCTCTCCTGCTGCTACAGACTTTTCTTTTAAAAGATTCAATACAAATAGAGGGGAGGAGAGAATGTGGCCTTTCTTCCATCCCCCTCCTACCCCACCAGCAAAAGGCTTCCCTGAACTCCACACGGATCCAGTTTGAACAGACCCCATGTCCTTCTCACCACACGGCTCTGAATGATTTACAATGTGCGTTGAGAGGAAAGTCACTGCTCTGGTCCTGCTGACAGCAGGTGAGACCACCAGGGTCCCTCTCTGTTTTGGAGAAAGAATTCCCTGCAGAAATGGAGTGAAGCAGGCACAGAAGTTATTGGCAGCACAGTTCACGCAAAGGGAACAAAGAAGCAGTTCATGTAGAGCAGGAGCAAAGCGGACACACAGACCCAGAGAAGACAGCAGGCAACGTCCCTAGTGAGGAGTGTGCCAGAGACGGGATTTAAATCACTAATGTGGGACACTTCTTCCAGGGCTGTGTTCCACTCTGGCCAGGTATCTCGCCTCTTTCCCCACATGTGACCTGTCCCAGCGCCCTCCCCATATACATGCTCATCTTTTAGCCAAGATGGATTCTAGCACAGAAGATTGTGGGAGGTTTGACAACATTTATTATGATGTGAGAGCTGGACCATAAAGAAGGCTGAGTACTGAAGAATTGATGCTTTTGAACTGTGGTGCTGGAGAAGACTCTCAAGAGTCCCTTGGACAGCATGGAGATCAAACTAGTCAATCCTAAAGGAAATCAACCTTGAATATTCATTGGAAGGGCTGATGCTGAAGCTGAAGCTCCAATACTTTGGCCACCTGATGCAAAGAGTCAACATATTGAAAAAGACCCTGATGCTGGGAAAGATTGAAAGCAGGAGGAGAAGGGGACGACAGAGGATGCGATGGTTGGATGGCATCAGCAACTCGATGGACATGAGGTTGAGCAAGCTCCAGGAGTTGGTGAAGGACAAGGAAGCCTGGCCTGCTGTAGTCCATGGGGTCGCAAAGAGTCAAACGTGACTGAGCGACTGAACAACAACAACTTATAGGATGGCGCCCCCTCCCTCTGAGACCCCTGAGGAGCCGCTTGCACACTGGTGCCTGGTGGGGCGGGGCCTCGTCTCCCCGCCCTCAGGAGGGACAGGTGTGCTCATCCTCTCTCTCACTCCCGCAGAGCTCGGCTCCTGCCACTGACTCCGTCCTTGGAGTATCAGGGAAGACACAGCTCCCGTTGAATCCACCTGACAAACTCCAGCTGCTCTACTCAGGGGCCCATCTGCCCCTTACTCAGTGCAGACTCTCCAGAGAAGGAAGAGTCTTGAGGGAGGGAGCTGTGAGAGGAGGGAATCCGGCCCCTGCTTTTAACAGGGGCTCTGCTCCTAGGCTCTGAGGCCTGCCCTTCCTCCTCCACCAACCCATCAACCTGGTAAAATGCCTGGATGTACAATCGCTGCGGGGAGATTGTGGTCATAAAGAACCACCTGCCAGTGCAGGAGACAAAAAAGACGCAGGTTCAATCCCCAGGTTAGAAAGATCTTCTAGAGAAGGAAATGGTAACGCACTCCAGTTTTCTTGCCTGGAGAATCCCATGGACAGAGGAGCCTGGCAGGCTATAGTTCATGGAGTCGCAAAGAGTCGGACACTGGGCAGTTTAGCATGCATACATGCAGTCACAGTAGTGACCAGGAAGACCTCAGCAGCCCCTCAGCTTGACCAGTATTTAGATAAACTTCTCCTTATCATAAGCCTTCCATCTTTTCTTTTTTCTGAGAGCATTTACTTTGGAAAACTTGTGGTTGTAAATTCTTTCTTTACTCATTTGAGATGTAAATCTTCTCCCAACCACTTGCTGGATGGCTAGAAATGCCTTCCTCAAGGGCTTAGAATCCGCCCCTTTCAGCCACAGTCACTGAGTGAGACAGTTGCTGGCCCCGGGCTCTGTGGCAGGCAGAACCCTCAGTGCCAGTAGGCAGACTCGGGAGTCCTCATGGCGTGACCGGGCCCCCACCCTGTGTCCTCTGAACTACTCACTAGCTCAGCCCAGGGCTCAGACCTCGCCTGCCTTTATCCCAGAGGAGCTGGGGGCAGTCTCTCTCCTTTTGCAAGGGCATCCTGGCCTGTTGAGTTGTGTGTGGTACAGTTTTTCTCTGACGAATTATGGAGATGTGGAGAAAAGCGAGTTGAAGCGCTAGGATGTTAAGCAGATCATATTTTGGGGGTTTAAAGCCATCGTGGAAGTGTGGGGATCATAGGAAGGTAATGAGTCGGGTGTGGAAACAGGCAGTGAGTGAGGGTGAGGATTGGATCAAGGTGGGTGAGTGTATCTCTGGAGACCCAGTGTGGGGCAGGGTGTCTATTCACGTCAGAGAGATGGTCTGGCAGCTGCAGAGTGGAGGTGGGAAGGCAGAGACTCTTCTCCAAAGACTGGAATTTCAGACTGGTGACAAAAAGGTGGCATGCAGTGAAGTGGCACTGAGCAGCAGGGTGCCCAGGCTCCCGGGTTAAGTCCTGGACCCGAGGGACATGAGATGCTTTTAGAGGAGTCTGTTGACTGCGTGATCCAAAATAAATGTAGTTTTAATAATAGGTAGAAGGTTTTTTGATATTGACCATCTGGTGATGTCCATGTGTAGGGTTGTCTCTAGTGTTGTTGGAAGAGGGTGATTGCCGTGACCGGTGTGTTCTCTTGGCAAAACTCTGTTAGTTTCATTCTGTACTCCAAGGCCAAACTTGCCTGTTACTGCAAGTATCTCTTGACTTCCTACTTTGGCATTCTAGTCCCCTATGATGAAAAGGACATCATTTTTTTTTTTTTTTTTTTTGGTGTTCGTTCTAGAAGGTCTTGTAGGTCTTCATAGACTTCAGCCTCTTTGGCATTAGTGTTTGGGCATAGACTTGGATTACTGTGATATTGAATTGTTTACCTTGGAAACGAACAGAGATCATTCTGTAGTTTTTGAGATTGCACCCAAGTACTGCATTTTGGACTCATTTGATGACTGTGAAGGCTACTCCATTTCTTCTAAGGGATTCTTGTCCACAGTAGTAAAATGATCATTATCTGAATGAAATTCACGCATTCCAGTCTGTTTTAGTTCACTGATTCCTAAAATATCGACGTTGGGCCTTATGAAGCATTACTAGGAACAAAGCTAGCGGAGGTGTTGGAATTCCAGCTGAGCTATTTCAAATCCTAAAAGATGATGCTGTGAAAGTGTTGTACTCAATATGCCAGCAAATTTGGAAACCCAGCAGTGGCCACAGGACTGGAAAAGGTCAGTTTTCATTCCAATCCCAAAGAAGGTCGATGCCAAAGAGTGTTCAGACTACCACACAATTGCACTTATTTCACGTGCTAACAAGGTTATACTCAAAATCCTTCAAGCTAGGCTTCACATAGTGACCCTAGAACTCCCAGATATTCCAGCTGGATTTAGAAAAGGCGGAGGAACCAGAGATCAAATTGCCAACATCCACTGGATCATAGAAAAGCAAGAGAGTTCCAGAAAAACATCTATTTCTGCTTCATTGACTATGCTAAAGCCTTTGCCTGTGTGGATCACAACAAACTGTGGAAAATTCTGAAAGAGATGAGAATACCAGATCTCTTTACCTGCCTCCTGAGAAACCTGAATGCAGGTCAAGAAGCAACAGTTAGAAATGGACATAGAACAGACTGGTTCCAAATTGGGAAAGGAGTACATCAAAGCTGAATATTGTCACCCTGCTTATTTAACTTATATGCAGAGTTCAGTTCAGTCCTCAGTCGTGTCTGACTCTTTGCGACCCCTTCTCCACCTGCCTTTAATCTTTCCCAGCATCAGGATCTTTTCCAATAAGTCGTCTCTTCGCATCCGGTGGCCAAAGTATTGGAGCTTCAGCTTCAGCATCAGTCCTTCCAATGAACATTCAGAACTGATTTCCTTTAGACATAGTACATCACGCACAATGTCAGGGCACATGAAGCACAAGCTGAAATCAAGACTGCTGGGAGAAATATCAAAAACGGCAGATATGCAGATGATACCACCCTTAGGGTGAAAATGGAAGAGGAACTAAAGAGCCTCTTGATGAAGATGAAAGAGGAGAGTGAAAAAGCTGGCTTAAAACTCAACATTCAAAAAACTAAGATCATGTCATCTGGTCCCATCACTTCATGGCAAATAGATGGGGAAACAGTGGAAACAGTGACAGACTTTACTTTCTTGGGTTCCAAAATCACTGCGGATGGTGACTGCAGCCATGAAATTCAAAGACTTTTGCTCCTTGGAAGACAAGCTATGACAAACCTAGACAGCATGTGAAAAAGCAGAGACATGACTTTGTCAGCAGAGGTTCATCTCGTCAAAGTATGGATTTTTCCAGTCGTCATGTATGGATGTGAGAGTTGGACTATGAAGAAGGCTGAGCACTGAAGAATTGATGCTTTTGAGCTGTGGTGTTGGAGAAGACTCTTGAGAGTCCCTTGGACTGGAAGGAGATCAATCCAGTCCATCCTAAAGGAAATCAGTCCTGAATATTCATTGGAAGTGTTGATGCGGAAGCTCCAATACTTTGGCCACCTGATGTGAAGAGCAGACTCATTGGAAAATATCCTGATACTGGGAAAGATTGAAAGCAGGAGGAGAAGGGGATGACAGAGGATGAGATGGTTGGATGACATCACCGATTCGATGGACATGGGTTTGAGCAAGCCCCAGGAGATGGTCATGGACAGTGAAGCCTGGTGTGCAGCCCTCCATAGGGTGGCAAAGAATCAGAGACAACTAAGCAACTGAAGAACAACAAATAAGGTTTTTCAGTTATATATACATATTGATTTTGCTATCATCATACATAATTATTATAATGTGATTTTTGTTGTTATTCTGTTGGGATATTATCCACAATACACCTCTCTGAATTTTTCTCCGTGTTTCAAAGTTCATAGCAATCCTGGCTCATTTGTTTTCTAGAAGTATTTCAAAATATTTTCACATGGATCTCAAAAAATGTTATTCAAATATCAATTAAAATAACTGTAAACTTAGCAATCAATTTAGAGAAGTCACTAACAGGACATATCTGTTGAATTATTTTTGTGTTTTTCTTTCCTGAAAGATTTAGTAAACATTTGTATAGTTTTTGCCAATTACAAGAAACTTTATTTGGTTCCAATTATTCATATTTGTCTTTCTATCAATATTTCAAGTTATATTATTTTTATTTTGGTCTTAACAGAATAATTCCTTAATGAAACAGATGAGACTGAATTTTATGTGGACCTTGTGTCCAGAAAAATTATTGAACTCTCATGCTGCTGCTGCTGCTGCTAAGTCACTTCAGCCGTGTCCGACTCTGTGCGACCCCACAGACGGCAGCCCACCAGGCCCCCCCGTCCCTGGGATTCTCCAGGCAAGAACACTGGAGTGGGTTGCCATTTCCTTCTCCATTGCATGAAAGGGAAAAGTGAAAGTGAAGTCGCTCAGTCGTGTCCGACTCTTAGCGACCCCATGGACTGCAGCCCACCAGGCTCCTCCGTCCATGGGATTTTCCAGGCAAGAGTACTGGAGTGGGGTGCCAAAGAACATAGAATTCATGCAAGACTGAAAACAGCACACAGGAAGCCTCCTGTTAAATGTATCCTGACACAGGTAGCCAACTAGCTACTTGAATATCACAGAAAGGCAGTCAGAATTGTCCTTTTTTTTAATTGTTTAATTTTTATTATGTTTAATATTTATTATTGTTGATGTACAATGTTGTGTTACTTTATGCTGTAGAGCAAACTGAATCAGTTATACCTATACACTAGATTCTTTTCCCATGGAAGTCATTACAGAATATTGAGCCGAGTTTCCTGTGCTATCCAGTAGGCTCTCATGAGTTCCCTATTTTATATATAGTAGTGTGTATATGTCAACCACAATCTCTCAATTTATTACTTCCCCCCACGCTTCCCCTTTGGTCACTGTAAAGTTTGATTTTAAGATCTGTGAGTATGCCTTTTTAATTTTTCTGTGTTTATTTATTGGCTGTGCTAAGTCTTAGCTGTGGCACACAGGGTCTTTGTTGAGGCAAGTGGAATCTTTAGCATCTTAGTTGCGGCCTGTGCGATCTAGTCCCCTGATCAGGGATTGAACCTGGGCCCCCTGCATTGGGAGCACAGAGTCCTAGCCACTGGACGCCCAGGGAAGTCCCTATGAATCTGCTTGAGACGTCACTCTTCACCCATCAGACTAGTGGACACTCGGACGTTTGCCGAAGTGGTCTGCAGGCAAGGCCGTGGTGAACAGGCAGTGGTCAGCATTGCTGGTGGGCATCTGGGCTGGCGAAGCCCTTTGAGAGGCAACAGGGCTGTGTCCACCAGAATTAGGAATGTACAGCCCAGTGATCTCACTTGCCGTGATGAATACCTTAGACACAGCAGGTAGAATGTCGCATGTGGAAGCTTGCAACGCTTTAATAGCCAAATACTGGAAGCACAGGGTCTATCGTTCGGGTCCTGCTTCAGTTGTGTGGCATCTGTCCAGGACAATGCCATGAGATGTGACACATGAGAGCGATCCGTATCACACCTCTCCTCTGCCTGAGACCCTCTGACGGCTGACTGTGGCCCCCTGATTTCCCTCCCCTCCTTTGACAGTCCACCTTGCTTTTCTCCAGTCGCATGGCTTTTCCCTGTACCTCAATCATGCGGGTCAGCCTCCCACCTCAAGGCCTTTGTACAAGCCATTCCCTTAGCCTCCCCAGAGAATCCCAGCGCTCACCCCCTCACCACCGTTAACTCTGCTTAAATGTCACGTTCTCCACAAGGCCACCTCTGACCACTCCATCTAAAATCTAAGTCCCCACCTGCCATTTCCAGTCTCCATTATCTAGCTCTATGTTTTCAATTACTCTTATTATATTCTAACACAACATATAACTTATATGTTTATTGTCTGCTTTATGCGCCTCCCCCAAGATATCGATGCCATGGGGCAGAAATTGTCATCCGTTTTGTTGACTTCCATAACCCTAGGATATACCACACCTCCTTCCCCCACCAGACCCAGGCACAGCCCTTCTCCTCCCAGCAACACCCCCCACCCCGCCAGGACACACCCCTTCCCCCTCCCCAGCACCCCCAGTGAGACACCTCCTGCCCCTCAGCTGCAAACCCGGGACACACCCCCTCCCCTCTCCGCAGTCCCAGGACACACCCCTCCCCAGCCCCAGGGTACACCCTCCTCAGCCCCCAAGACACACCCCTCCCCCTCCCCAGCCGCCCGAGGACACACCCTTCCGCTCCCCTCCGTGAACCCGAAGCTCAGGCCCCCTCCGCCACAGGCCGACTGAACGGAGAAGTCTTTCCGCCGCCCTCGCCCCGGCTCCTGGCCGCCGGTTGCGCGCTCTCCGTCCCTGGCGCTCCGCCAACGAGACCGAATTCTGAGGCCGGCGCTGCGAGCCGAGCAGGACTGAGTCCTGAGGCCCGAGACGAGCTGTTTCCGGGCAGGAGGTGTCTGCGGCGAGGCCGGTTAGTGCGGGCGGCGCGGAGCGCGGGTCGTGCGGGGCCGGGGTGGTGGACGCGCGGGGCCAGGGGGCGCGCGGAGTCCCGGCCGACTTCCGGCAGGTCAGCGGGGCCGGGGCAGGGAGTGTTCCCGCCTGTCCTTCCTCCTCCGTTGGCTCTGGGGTCGGGGAGGGGGTCCTGTGCCCTAGACTTCTCCATGGTTAGAGCAGCGTTGGGGGAGGGGAGAGAGGCAAGAGGCTGAGGTTGAGTTGCTCAGCTGTGTCCAGCTCTTTGTGACTCCGTGGACTGCTGCACGCCAGGCTTCCCTATCCATCACCAACTCCCAGAGTCTACTCAAACTCATGTCCATTGAGTCAGTGATACCATCTAACCATCTCATCCTCTGTCGTCCCCTTCTCCTGCCTTCAATCTTTCCCAGCATCAGGGTTTTTCAAATGAGTCAGTTCTTCACATCAGGTGGCCAAAGCATTGGAGTTTCAGCATCAGCATCAGTCCTTCCAATAACTATTCAGGACTGATTTCCTTTAGGATTGACTCATTGGATCTCCTTGCAGTCCAAGGGACTCTTGAGAGTCTTCTCCAACACCACAGTTCAAATGCATCAATTCTTCAGCACTCAGCTTTCTTTATCGTCCAACTCTCACATCCATACATGACTACTGGAAAAACCACAGCCTTGATGAGACGGGCCTTTGTTGGCAAAGTGATATCTCTGCTTTTTAATAAGCTGTCAAGGTTGGTCATAACTTTTCTTCCAAGCAGTAAGCGTCTTTTAATTTCATGGCTGCAGTCATCATCTGCCGTGATTTTGGAGCCCAGAAAAATAAAGCCAGCCACTGTTCTCACTGTTGCCCATCTATTTGCCATGAAGTGATGGGACCGGATGCCATGATCTTACTTTTCTGAATGTTGAGTTTTAAGCCAACTTTTTCACTCTCCTCATTCACTTTCAAGAGGCTCTTTAGTTCTTCTTTTCTTTCTGCCATAAGGGGGATGTCATCTGCATATCTGAGGTTATTGATATTTCTCCCGGCAATCTTGATTCCCGCTTGTGCTTCCTCCAGCCCAGCGTTTCTCATGGTGTACTCTGCATATAAGTTAAATGAGCAGGGTGACAATATACAGCCTTGACGTACTCCTTTCCCTATTTGGAACCAGTCTGTTGTTCCATGTCCAGTTCTAACTGTTGCTTCCTGACCTGCATACAGATTTCTCAGGAGGCAGGTCAGATGGTCTGGCATTGCCATCTCTTTCAGAATTTTCCACCGTTGATTGTGATCCACACAGTCAAAGGCTTTGGCATAGTCAATAAAGCAGAAATAGATGTTTTTCTGGAACTCTCTGGAATATTTAACTTGGGTAGTAGAAGCACGCAGAAGCGAGGCGGCTGTGACGCCTCGGCGCAGAAGCGTGGCCGAGAGGAGCTAGGCCGGGCAGGGGGCTAGGCCGGGCCGGGGACCGGGGGCGGCGGCTGACTAGGGCGAGGCGGGGCCGTGGGCCGGTGGCCAGGGGAGACGGCCGACAGGGGCTAGTCCCGGCCGGGGGCCAGGTGCTGCGTCCGACAGGGCCTAGGCCCGGCCGCGGGCCAAGGGCGGCGGCCGACAGGGGGCTAGGCCCGGCCGGGGAACGGGGGCGGCGGCCGACAAGGGTCTAGGCCGGGCCGGGGGCCGGGGGCAGCGGCCGACAGGGGCTAGGCGGGGCCGGGGGCCGGGAGTCGGAGGCCAGGGGCCGGGGGCCGGGGGCGGCGGCCGACAGGGGCTAGGCCGGGCCGGGGGCCGGGGGCGGCGGCCGACAAGGGTCTAGGCGGGGCCGGGGGCCGGGGGCCGGGGGCCGGGGGCCGGGGGCCGGGGGCGGCGGCCGACAGGGTCTAGGCCGGGCCGGGGACCGGGGGCAGCGGCCGACGGGCTAGGCGGGGCCGGGGGCCGGGAGCCGGAGGCCAGGGGCCGGGGGCCGGGGGCCGGGGGCGGCGGCCGACAGGGGCTAGGCCGGGCCGGGGGCCGGGGGCGGCGGCCGACAAGGGTCTAGGCGGGGCCGGGGGCCGGGGGCCGGGGGCCGGGGGCCGGGGGCGGCGGCCGACAGGGTCTAGGCCGGGCCGGGGACCGGGGGCAGCGGCCGACGGGCTAGGCGGGGCCGGGGGCCGGGAGCCGGAGGCCAGGGGCCGGGGGCCGGGGGCCGGGGGCGGCGGCCGACAGGGGCTAGGCCGGGCCGGGGACCGGGGCGGCGGCCGACAGGGGCTAGGCGGGGCCGGGGGCCGGGGGCCGGAGGCCGGGGGCCGGGGGCCGGGGGCGGCGGCCGACAGGGCCTAGGCCGGGCCGGGGGCCTGGGGCGGCGGCCGACAGGGGGCTAGGCCGGGCCGGGGGCCTGGGGCGGCGGCCAACAGGGGGCTAGGCCGGGCCGGGGGCCGGGGGCCGGGGGAGGTGGCCGACAGGGGCTAGGCCGGGCCGGGGGCCTGGGGCGGCGGCCGACAGGGGGCTAGGCCGGGCCGGGGGCCGGGGGCCGGGGGAGGTGGCCGACAGGGGCTAGGCCGGGCCGGGGGCCTGGGGCGGCGGCCGACAGGGCCTAGGCCGGGCCGGGGGCCTGGGGCGGCGGCCGACATGGGGCTAGGCCGGGCCGGGGGCCGGGGTCAGTGGCCGACAGGGGCTAGGCCGGGCTGGGGTCCGGTGGCCAGGGGAGGCGGCCGACAGGGACTAGGCCGGGCCGGGGGCCGGGGTCGGTGGCCGACAGGGGCTAGGCCGGGCTGGGGTCCGGTGGCCAGGGGAGGCGGCCGACAGGGACTAGGCCGGGCCGGGGGCCGGGGGCCGGGGGCGGTGGCCAACAGGGCCTAGGCCGGGCCGGGGGCCTGGGGCGGCGGCCGACAGGGGGCTAGGCCGGGCCGGGGGCCGGGGTCGGTGGCCGACAGGGGCTAGGCCGGGCTGGGGTCCGGTGGCCAGGGGAGGTGGCCGACAGGGACTAGGCCGGGCCGAGGGCCGGGGGCGGCGGTCGACAGGGCCTAGGCCGGGCCGGGGGCCTGGGGCGGCGGCTGACAGGGGGCTAGGCCGGGCCGGGGTCCGGGGGCCGGGGTCGGTGGCCGACAGGGGCTAGGCCGGGCCGGGGGCCGGGGGCGGCGGCCGACAGGGCCTAGGCCTGGCCGCGGGCCGGGGGCGGCGGCCGACAGGGGGCTAGGCCGGGCTGGGGTCCGGTGGCCAGGGGAGGTGGCCGACAGGGACTAGGCCGGGCCGGGGGCCTGGGGCGGCGGCCGACAGGGGGCTAGGCCGGGCCGGGGGCCTGGGACCGGGGTCGGTGGCCGACAGGGGCTAGGCCGGTCCGGGGGCCGAGGGCGGCGGCTGACAGGGCCTAGGCCTGGCCGCGGGCCGGGGGCGGCGGCCGACAGTGGGCTAGGCCGGGCCGGGGGCCGGGGGCGGTGGCCGACGGGCTAGGCCGGGCTGGGCGCCGGTGGCCAGGGGAGGTGGCCGACAGGGACTAGGCCTGCCCGGGGGCGGCGGCCGACAGGGCCTAGGCCTGGCCGCGGGCCGGGGGTGGCGGCCGACAGGGGGCTAGGCCGGGCCGGGGGCCGGGGTCGGTGGCCGACAGGGGCTAGGCCGTGCTGGGGGCCGGTGGCCAGGGGAGGTGGCCAACAGGGACTAGGCCGGGCCGGGGGCCGGGGGCGGCGGCCGACAGGGGGCTAGGCCGGGCCGGGGGCCGGGGTCGGTGGCCGACAGGGGCTAGGCCGGGCCGGGGGCCGGGGGCGGCGGCCGACAGGGGCTAGGCTGGGCCGGGGACTGGGGGCCGGCGTCGGCCGCGAGAGGAATTACCCTAGGCCCAAGGTAAGAGAAACCCAAGTAAGATGGTAAGTGTTGCGAGAGGGCATCAGAGGGCAGACACTGAAACTAAAATTACAGAAAACTAACTAATCTGATCACACGGACCACAGCCTTGTCTCTCTCAATGAAACTAAGCCATGCCGTGTGGGGCCACCCAAGACGGATGGGTCATGGTGGAGAGGTCTGACAGAATGTGGTCCACTGGAGAAGGGCATGGCAAACCACTTCAGTATTCTTGCCTTGAGAACCCCATCAACAGCATGAAAAGGCAAAAAGATAGGACACTGAAAGATGAACTCCCCAGGTCAGTAGGTGCCCAATATGCTAATGGAAGCAGATATAGATACCACCTACATCTTTGTTGTGTTTTTTTTTTTCACTCAGGTGCCAGTTCA
The DNA here is from genome assembly GCF_054371585.1 of Giraffa tippelskirchi. Lineage (NCBI taxonomy): Eukaryota > Metazoa > Chordata > Mammalia > Artiodactyla > Giraffidae > Giraffa > Giraffa tippelskirchi. The sequence continues at coordinate 110,541,575 of NC_137275.1, forward strand.
ACAGATTCTGACAGTGAAAGTTTAGCTTGCAAATTGAAGCCTGGAGCCATGCCACAGTAAGTGTGTATGATTCCGTCCGTTTAAGTAGAAAATGTCAGCAGACTTGTGCTCAGTGACGCCGCTGGTGTTGTGCGCTGAAGGAAGAGGTCAGCTGATGTCAGTGAGAGATCAGATGCTTGAGCCTGGAACAGAGTCTTTGACTTTTGAACTTTGAAATCCGCATTTCATCCTCAGTGTCCCCAAATCTAACCATCCACAATGTTTGTTCCAGTGCCAACTGACTGCTTATAAATATGTAGAAGGAGCAGTCACAATGAGAGAAAATGACTGACATCAGTACTAAAATGTAAATGACAAACAACTTGTCACATAAATTAGAAAATATCTAATTAGGCTAGAAATGGGTTTCCATTTGGATCAAGTGTATCTCCAGTTAGATCATGTCATGAAAATCTCAAAATGTCATTGTCCCTACAAAGACATAGGGATTATTAGTAATATGTTAGGATCTTAATTATTTTGCAAAGATAAAATCTACCAAGAGTTTGTAGAAAACTCCATGAATATTGAGACTGTGCTAAGAAATTTGTTTGATTTACTAGTATATACATAACAATCATAGCCATTCAGCCTCAAATTATCACTGAGCATTCATGTTAAAGGGGGCTTCCCTGGTGGCTGAGTGGTAAAGAATGTGCCTGCCAATGCAGGAGACATGGGTTTGATCCCTGGGTTGGGGAGATCCCCTGTAGGGGGGCATGGTAACCCACTCCAGTATTCTTGCCTGGAGAATCCTATGGGCAGAGGAACCTGGTAGACTGCGGTCCATGGGGTGGCAAAGAGACATGACTGAGTGCTAACTGAGCATATGTGTTAAAGGGCTCTTAATAAGATCACATACTCTGCTACCTGTGCATTCCGACAAGGATCTCAAGTTTAGTGAAGTTCCATGACTCGCTTGAGATTACACAGCCTGTGACTTAGCAAAATTGGACCTAGAAACAGCTCTTAACTTTTATGCACTAAGAAAAGACCACAGTCCAAGACATGCTCAACTTTACACAATGGGAAACTGGAATAAAGAGCAGTTGCTGGACTGAAAAGCAACCACCAGAACTTTGAATTAAATATCGAAGCCTGTTCCTAAACATTTCCTAAACATATCTGCTTACTGCTCCAGACTGGGCTTTTCTAAGTATTATCTTTTGTCTTAGGATTTTCCAGTTCAATACTTTCTGCTTTCTAATAAGAGCTGAGATACATAGTTAGTACTTTCATCTGTGTGTTTATTTTGCTGCTGTCTGTGGGCCCCTCTGAATATATACTGAGCACCACTGTTCTAACTGTAGGTTGTGGGTCCCCATTTCTGAAGCAGTTCCAGTTGAAGCAGATTGAGCAAACATAAAGAAACTGGCCTGTTCTGTGGCAGTATTTCAAAGAATAATTCCTGCTTAAGAAATTCTGACCCAAGACTTCACTCCTTACTTTGCAGAGCTCAGAAGAAAACCACTTCTATGTCCTTGACCACTGGATCATCATCTCCAAAGACAAGAGTGACCACAGCTGTGATCCAGCCTCTGTCAGTCCCTGTTGAGCAGGTGAGCCCTATCCACAGTCCGAGAGGAGTCAGACTCTTTAGCATAAAGACCCCAGTTAGTCCTCCCCTGAAATATCTCCTCAGTGGACACACAACTGGGAGGAAAGAAAATGATAAGTTAAGTTCTTCCTTTTAATGCACTAAAAATAATTTTTAATCCGAGACACACCACTGATGAATCAACATCTGCATTTCCTTTGAGAATTCCTTTTTCTCACAGCTAATACTCTGATAAAGTGGTATCTGTGTTGGCTGTTACTGCTTGATTCTCCCTCACATATGTGCCATCTTCCACGTAGCCAAATTCGTTAGCTCATTTAAAAGAAAGCAGAAAAGGAGAAAAGTCCCCCTTATCCACAAAGTCCACCCGATAGAGCTCAGAAGTCCACCTATCCTCTGCGAGCTTAACAGATAATATGGGAATATTCAGATTCCTTCACGTCACTGTGCATTTTCATCCTGCTTTCGTTTCATTGTAAAACTGCTTTATCCAAGAACAACAGTATCCACAACTGGGTCATTGTAGTGAATTCACTTTGCAAACACAGGAAACCTGAAGCTTTTTTTAAGTAAAAAATTAGAATCTAGATGTCTCTAAATGAGATGTGATACTTTGCCTTGGTGCTGTGGTGGACATCTGTAAACCCAAGCCTCTTGCAACATGAGCACATTCTTGAGTCATAAGTGTGCCCTCCAGCCACTGAGCGCCCATGGGTGTTTTAGAAATGACAGGGCTCCCCTGGTGGCTCAGTGGTAACGAATCCGCCTGCAGTGCAGGGAGACCCGGGTTCGATCTCTGTGTTGGAGAAGATCCCCTGGAGAAGGGAATGGCAACCCACTCCAGTATTCTTGCCTGGAGAATTCCATGGACAGAGGAGCCTGGCGGGCTACAGTCCATGGGGTCGCAAAAGAGGTGGACACGACTGAGCGACTAGCTCTTACTTACTCTGTGGTATGTTGGGTATGCAAACCATCGAGAAAGCACATCTGAGATGAGACACTAGGAAAGAGCCAAGCAGTAGAAGTCATTCAGAGGTGGCATGTATAGTAGAAACTCCCTGTCAACCCCCAAAGCAGAGTGGACTTTACAGAAACCATTCTGTGCACCAGTGGACTTGTTTCGTGTTTGCTATGTAAGCACTGGTAGGTGTGCGATGAATGCTTAGCCCTGTCAGTGGCCATGCTGTCACCCACGTGGGTCCATGTTTCCGTGGTTTGCGTGTTCCGAGTCTGACCCACGTGCCTCTGCCCTCCAGGCCCCCAGCCCCACCTTGTTCCTCTGCCGGCCGGATGGACCTGCTGCCGCCTGCCTCCCGCCTGTCTTCACCAAGGTCAGGCAGCTGCATGTCTCATCCTCTGAGTTTGCTCTGGGCCTTTGATTCCATTCTCCTGTGGCTTCATGTATAGTCTTTAAACATGAAAACGAGTGATGAACGGGTTCATCTCAAGGTTACCTGTGGGGCTAAACAGATACTCGGTGCACAGCTGCTGTGTGACCATGATCATATAAAGGTCTGCGAAAGGTGGGCCTGATAGAGCTCAGAACAGACTGGGAACACCAAACAGTGCATGGGAGGAGACAGAATGATGGATGGGAACCTGGGAAAGCAGCAAGGTTTGTAGATGGTTTCAAAACCAACTGACAGATTTTCAGTTTGTCTCAGGGGGTGTTTTGCATCACCAGGCATGATGACATTGGTCAGCTGATCAGCTCAGCTCAGAAATGGTCCCGTGGGGTGTTTCTCCTCTGTCTCCTCCCCACCTCTTTCCGAGAAAATTGTAAATGTTCTAATTGGAGTTGAGTTGATTTATAGTGTTGTGTTAGTTTCAGGTGTACAGCAAAGTGATTCAGTTATAGATGTAGTTTTTTTCAGATTCTTTTTCCTTATCGAGTTTTAAAATACATTGAGTAGAGTTCCCTGTGTAATACAGTAGGATCTTGTTGGTTATCTACTGTATATAGACTATAATGTGTACACGTCAGTCCCGTCTCCTAATTTATCCCCCCCTTTCCCCTTTGCTAATGGTAGAATTTGTTTTCTGAGTGTGTGAGTCTATTTCTGTTTTGAACGTAAGTTCACGTGTATCATTTTTTGATGGAAAGATATTTAAAAGGCACAGTTGAAGAGGTGCCCCATGCCTGTGTACCAGCGTACTGTCGGAAGTCATGCCCCCAGCCCAGCTAAGTTGAGTGTAGTATTCCTCAAATTGCAACAGATCCTCGTTTTTATCTCTGTTTGTTGTTGAGCTTGGCAGGCTGATTCTGAACCTTTTGTGGTTTCAAAAGTGGCTGAGAGCAGCTGGGGTCCTCCTGCAGGGGCAGGCTGAGATGGTGTTAGGATGTGAGATGTCAGGACTCCCTAGACCAGAGCGCCAGGAGGGCAGGGCTGGCTCAAACCTGGCCAAACAGCAGGACGAGGCCCCGAGAGCGCCCACAAGATGCCCCAGCAACCCGAGGGTCCCTGGGCAGGGTGGGTTCTTCAGAGGTGGGCCCCGGCCTCACCCATCTCACAGGATCAACCCCAAGTAACAGGACGAATGTGACAGTGGCTTCTGTAGTCCATTCTCTGAAATCTGTGAATCTTCCACAAGGCAGCCGCGAAGAGCCTCTGTCTGTCTTCATCCAGGGAGTGATGCTTCCTCCTAAGCCAGCCTGCAGCCAGCTTGGTTAAAGACCTCTTCCTACAGAGTGTTTACGGAGGACACAGTCAATGAATGAGGGCTGTTGACAACAACAGTGAGGGTCCACCTCCCCCTACCCAGGATAAAATACCCAAAGAAGGAAGAAGTCACGTCCTGCCTATGAACAGCGATGTCGGGATAACAGCCCACGGGGCATCTATCCGTGCTCAGAGCAGGAGTCGTTCACAGAGCGGCCGGCGTGACTATTGCATGGAGCGCAGGAGCTGTTGACAAGCAGCCCCATCCGTGAAGTCTGTGGGAGCTGCTGAGTTGTTGTCGGAACGCTGTTGGTTTTGGAGCCAGGGCCCCACGCACCTCCGGGCTGAGGTGTCACACCGTCCTGGGGTACCCAGCGGAGAGAGACCTGAGACACTCCTGTCTCCCTCAGGGCTGCGAAACTCCTTCGGGCCAGCCACAGCCCATCCGTGTCCGCACAGTGCAGTCCAGCTCCTGGGGCAGAGACCCCAGCACACTGTCCCCTTCAACCCAAAGGGAGCCATGAGGCATGCTCTGAGCCTGATAGAAAAGGAAACCAGGATTCCACATTTTTCTAAAGCTTGAGTTCGTAAGTCGCAAACAGTAGAGTGACTGTCCTCGCCTGCTGTGCCGGCCTCTTCCTCCTCGCTGGTGCCTGCAGCACCCTTCCCCTGGGGGCGCTGTCCCTCCCTGCCCTGCCCCGTCCTTCAGGGCCTGGGCTCTGCCAGTCCTTGGGCACCTCCATCCGTGTCCCCCCACGCCCCTGGTGGGGTTCCCTGGGGCTGAAGCCGGGGCCACCAACCTGGTGGGGACAGCAGCTCACGGGTCCCAGGGACACACTCGGGGCCCGGAGAGCGGCCACCCCGTGTGGCGTTTCTCCCTGGAGCCGTGGACCTTGCAGGGAGTCTTGGTACCAGGTGGACCTGAGAGCAGGAGATGCCCTCCTGTGGACCTCAAACCCCCAGGGCCACAGACCAGCCTCCCAAGGTCAGCCGTGCGAACGTGGCTTTGCTCAGGAGAAGCTCACTCAGGAGGAGCCACGTGGCAGACCTTGGAAAACTACGGAGACCTGTGTGTGTGACGTGCTTGGTTTCTACCCAGGTCCTACCTTTGTGACTCTCCAGTGTGAAGAGTATGCGCAGTCCTAGGAGCAAACCAGAGGCCCCTGGGTGTCTGGAAGCTCACACGTGGAGAGTATTAGTGCAGCGTCTGTAACGCGCTGTGAATGCTCCCTGAACACACCGGGGACATCGATGACTCCATCCTCACTAGCTGGACCCCGAGGGCAACATCTTCCCTGCTGATCTGCGAAATACTGCCCTCTGGACTAATCAGAAAGTGGAAGTCAATTTAAAACCAGAGACTTTTCTACATTTACAAGTAAGAATGAAGAGAGAATGGACTCAGAAGTAGGTAATAATATTCACCTTTTCATTTATCAAAAAAGGCCTTTGGCACCAAAATTCTCAGCAGGTACATTAGACTTTCCTGCTTCTGCCCACATTGTGGACTTCCAAGGTTTCACAGGGCCAGAGCACATGCACTGCAGGCCAGTTGTTACAGGATCTGTTTTTCCCCAGCACACCTTTGGCCGTCTTTTGAGAAAAATGTAAAAAGCAAAAATGGAAACAGAAAAAAAAAAAAGCATCCTGCCTAATGTGAATTTGTTTGCTTTGGTTCTATGCATAATCAATTATTGCATCTGACTTACTTCAAGAGCCGTACTTGTCCTTTATTGGATGCGATACCCTGTAGGCACATACATAGATAGTAGAAAGTTTCAGTGGGCCTGTTGCCAGGGGAAGAAGGCAAGGGAGGCACCTGGAAGGGTCAGTCATTCCTTTGGTTTTGAGTAGCCGCTTGACAAGTTTCAGCTCTTTGCATCTATGAAGCCACACTCCTTTCTGGTCTGTTGGGCTGTCAGAGTTGATTGGTCTGGAGCTAGAGTGGCTGGAGCACCAGGGTGACAGTGCTGGTCAGGGGGAGGAGGCGAGGAAGGTCAGGTGGGGGAAGTGCTCCCGTTTTATTTCGCTCAGACCCTGCAGGTGAATGGGATCTGGAAAGAGGTACTGGTGCACCTATCTGTGGGGCAGCAGTGGAGACACGGACATAGAGAACAGACTTGTGGACCCGGGGAGGGGGGCTGGGAGAGAGGAGAGGGTCAGATGAATGGAGAGAGTAGTGTAGACACATATACACGACCATAGGTAAAAGAGATGGCCAGTTGGAGATTTGCTGTGTGACTCAGGGAACGCAAACCAGTGCTCTGTGACAACCTAGCGGGGTGGGAGGGAGGTTTAAGAGAGAGGGGGCATATCTATGCTTGTGGATGACTCTTGTTGATATTTGGCAGAAACCAACACAATATTGTAAAGCAATTATCCTTCAATTAAAAATAAATTTAATTATTAAAAAAAAACAAAAGAACCTGCAGATGAGGAAATGCCAGCCCTCCTTCTGGTGCAGCTGCCCCAGGACGCTGGTGGACACATGAAGGTCCTGGGGGAAGGTCGGAGCTTGGGGCACAGATGGGAGACCCAGGTTCAGCCTCTGGGTCGGGGAGATCCCCTGGAGAAGAGCGTGGCGACCCACTCCAGTATTCTTGTCTGGAGAATCCCATGGACAGAGGAGCCTGGCGGGCTCCTCTGGTGGACAAGTGGCATCTCCTTCCCCTCCTGTCTGGTCCCCTAGGACTCTACCCCCAGATGGAACAGGGGTGGATTGCACCAGCGCATCCTGGTGTTGATAAAGACAGGTCATGCCGACACTGAGACGTTCCATGGGTAATGGAGCCCGTGCACTGCAGGGCGGGCCCCGGGACCTCCCTCACTTCATCACCTGGGATCCAGTGCTCTCCTGACCTGAGGAGGGGTTCGTGTGCACGGTGCCCACCCCGTAAGTGCTCCTCTGAGCTTAGGAAGTGTTCCTCTGTGTCATGAGACCGTGTCGTGTGGCTGTGTGAGCCCAGACCTGATGGGTGTGTCCCGGTGTTTCAGGAGCTGCAGAACATCCGTGCGTCTGAGGGCCAGGTGGTCATGCTGGAGTGCCGTGTGCGCGGCACGCCCCCGCTGTAGGTCTGCTGGTTCCGGCAAGGCAGCGAGATCCAGGACTCACCGGACTTCTGGATCTTGCAGAAAAGTAAGGAGAGGGGCCCCCTCACAGTGCTGCCCACAGCACCACCCCGGGGCTGACCAGGCCCTGTCTCTGCCCAGGAGAACCAGGAAGGGTTCAGTCACTAAGATGCATGGATTTCTTCTTTGTTTCCTTTTTTTTTTGGCATTTTATTATTTTTAACTATTTTTTTCTTCCTCCCTCTTGAACTTCCCACCCCATCCCAACCCTCTAGATATTTTTTAATTTTTATTTTTATTAACAATATTGAGTTAGTTTCAAGTGTACAGCAAAGTGATTTAGCTATACATCTACATGCATCCAAGCTTCCCTGGTGGCTCAGGTGGCAAAGAATTTGCCTGCCATGCAGCAGACCTCAGTTTGATTCCTGGGTTGGGAAGATCCCCTGGAGAAGGGGTAGGCTACCCACTCCAGTACACTTGCCTGGAGAATCCCAAGGACAGAGGAGCCTGGCAGGCTACAGTCCATGGGGTCGCAAAGAGTCGGACACGACTGAGTGACTAAGCACAGCATACATGAATCCATCCTTTTTTGGAGTCTTGCTCCATACAGGTCACTACAGAGTATGGAGTAGAGGACCCTGTGCTGTACAGGAAACCTGGTTGTTTATCTGTTTATGGACAGTGGTGTGAGGTGTGTAGATTTGTGGTCTCAGAGTGAGGGGACATGGGCTCCAGCACATGAAAGCCATCCTGCTGGCTATGGGCCCTCACAAGCCCTGACTGAAGTTTTGTTTTCTTCTTCCGCAAAAATCACACATCCACATTTGAATTCAAAGTTGGGCCAGTCATCCTAGGAGGCTCTGAGCCTTCTATGAACTGCAATTGAAAACCTTGCTAGTGTGAGCTGTTAAGGGAGTCTTAGTTTATTTATGGGAATGTAAATTGATCTACCGTCCCTCTCTCTTTTGCGATGGGGCTTATCTCCAGTGTTTCTGCAGACATGTCCTAGACAAGGCCACAGGAAAGGATGGGCAGGTTTCGTATGAACGGAAACTGACTCGAATGCTCTGTTTTGATGTCTTTTTTTCTCATGTGGGGAACAGAACCTCGATCCACAGCTGAACCTGGTAAGAAGCTTTTTCTTTGTTTCTCTCTGCTAATGCATCTCTTGAGTTTCAATAGTTTGTTTCCGTTTTAAACCACATGCAGAACAATGTTGTCGGAGTTCCCTGGAAATGTGAAACCCCCTTACAGACAATATCTTCTTGACTGTGGGGTCTGCACACTGCATTTTCCATCCAGTTGTTTTATTAGTGAAACATTCAATTCCATTCAGACAAGGAGATCGGGCTCAATGACTTGAGGCTTTTAAAACCATGGTCTTTTATACTCAGAAAGCAAACTAAGCTAGAGATGCAAAAGCATCCGGCTAAGATTTCAGTGGAAGAGTGGTCTGCGGCACATTTCTACTGAACAGAAGACGCCACCAGCTAGACTACAGCCTGGAGATGCGTCTCCTGGGAGAGCAGCCTGGGGGTCAGCAGAGTGACCCCAGGGTCTGTATGTGTGTGTCCTGAGGTGTCGGCAGAGTGACCCCAGGGTCTCTGTGTGTGTCCTGAGGTGTCGGCAGAGTGACCCCAGGGTCTGTGTGTGTGTCCTGAGGTGTCGGCAGAGTGACCCCAGGGTCTGTGTGTGTGTCCTGAGGTGTCGGCAGAGTGACCCCAGGGTCTGTGTGTGTGTCCTGAGGTGTCGGCAGAGTGACCCCAGGGTCTGTGTGTGTGTCCTGAGGTGTCGGCAGAGTGACCCCAGGGTCTCTGTGTGTGTCCTGAGGTGTCGGCAGAGTGACCCCAGGGTCTCTGTGTGTGTCCTGAGGTGTCGGCAGAGTGACCCCAGGGTCTGTATGTGTGTGTCCTGAGGTGTCGGCAGAGTGACCCCAGGGTCTCTGTGTGTGTCCTGAGGTGTCGGCAGAGTGACCCCAGGGTCTGTATGTGTGTGTCCTGAGGTGTCGGCAGAGTGACCCCAGGGTCTGTATGTGTGTGTCCTGAGGTGTCGGCAGAGTGACCCCAGGGTCTCTGTGTGTGTCCTGAGGTGTCGGCAGAGTGACCCCAGGGTCTCTGTGTGTGTCCTGAGGTGTCGGCAGAGTGACCCCAGGGTCTCTGTGTGTGTCCTGAGGTGTCGGCAGAGTGACCCCAGGGTCTCTGTGTGTGTCCTGACAGGTATGGTGGGCTGAATGGTGGCCCCGAAAGCTGTCCATCCTTCTGCAGCCGGTAAAGGTGACCTTATTCCGATGAAAGGTCTCGGCAGATGGAAGTAAGTTACTGACCTCTGTACCAGATCACCCGGGATGCATGTGGATCCTAAATCCAATGAAGGGTGTCCTTGGAAGAGAAGAGGGGGTGATCTGAAGCACAGAGCCACCTAGGGGAGAAGGTTTGTGCAGATGTATGCAGAGGTCGGGGTGATGTGGCCACAAGCCCAGGGAGGCCTGGGGTTCCCCAAGGGCTGGAGCAGGCCAGGGGGACTCCCCTGGAGCCTCTGGAGGGAGCTCAGCCCTGCCCACACCTTGGTCACAGGTTTCTAACTCCAGAACTGGGGGAGAATGAATTTGTGTTAAAGCTGTCCAGTGTGTGGCCAGTGGCTGCAGCCGCCCCTGGACACCGAGAGTGAACTTGCTGGCTCCAAGGTGAAAACAGTGGCAGGACCCGCGACCCCTGCCCCCCCGCCCCCCGCCACGATCTTGTCATAAGGTTAAAGGAATGAATATGCACAGATGAGATGCCTGAATCAGGGACTGCCACTTGGGTCTCAGCCCCCTTCACCTCCTCCTCCTTGTCATCATCACCATCATTAGGGGTCCTCATCCACTCGTTCAGTGGACACGCGGTGCTCTTGCACGGCCCTGATGTGGGGAACGAGGCCAACGAGCTGGGAGGCTCCACACAGGACTCACCCTGCCTGCTGGGGCCGCATGGACAAGGCCTGTGCAGTGACACGGAGGCCCTGGGAGAGGCTGGAACCTCTGGTCGTGGGAGGCTCGGGGTCTCAGCATCAGAGGTGGAGGGGTGAGCCGGGTCCATCCAGGGGGTGCAGCCCTTCACTCAAAGTGGGGGAAGAACCCCACGTGGCAGCCGGTGTCCGGGAGCCTCCCCTTGCCCTGGTGGGCTGCGGGCACAGCCATGGATGACCAGGAGTCTGCATCTCGCTAGGGGCCGAGGCTGGCACCAAGTGAATCCTCAGTGAGGTTTTTTCCTTAAAAACCATCCTAAGTGACTTTGGCTCCATTGGTTTTTGCCAAAAACCTACAATGATCCCAAGAACTTTGTACACTCCAAGGGTGGTGACTGGACGTGGAGCCCAGCACAGACCCAAGTCGGTCCTGCCCTGAGTCCCACGGGCCGGCCACACCATCCCCCTTCTGTGGCCTGGCTTTCTTCTGCCAGGACCCCCAGGATGGTGGAAAGGCGAGTGTGGCCTCAAGCTGAGGGGCCCAGCGTGGGCTCCAAGCCCCTGGGGGTCCCCTTGGGAAGTCTGGTGGACCATAGTCTCCACTGCCGTCGGGCAGCTCTGTCTCGGGGAATGTCTTGTTTCTTTGCTTTTTGTTGTGATGGGACACCCCACTTATCTCCGGGCGGTTGGGAAGTCTGTTGTTGTTACATGCTCCCGCCTTAGATGGGGAAACATGATTGCTGCCTTGGCGCTGCTCACTCGATCCTGGGAATCTGTTAAACACAAATGGCAAGGGGAACAGAGAAAAACAGAAAAAGAAAAACAGAGACTTGCTGGGTTGCTTCAGGTCTCACCTGTGATTAAGAGTGTGTACAGCCTGCATGTGAACCCGGATTCCCACACCTGCCAGCTACCAGGTGCCAGGCCCTGATTTTAGACCCCCAGCTTCACTAAGGAGTCCTTGACAGATACAGTTTGTGTGTATTTCAAGTCTACCTTGTGATGACTTGATGCCCATAGGCCTCATGGAATGATTGCCCAACATACGCATCGCCTCACACAGTTAAATCTGTGTGTGTGTGTGTGTGTGTGTGTTTGTCTCTTTAATGTTGTTCTAGAATCCATGAACACAATATATATAGCTCTCCATTTTTTTAGATCTTCTTTAATTTATCTTAGAAGTTTATAGTTTGCTGTATGTCTTGCACATGTTTAGTTAGATATCTTGATATTTTCAGTGGCATTATAAATTCCTCATAGATAGAGATAGAACTGACTTTTCTATATTCACTTCCTAATTCCATTTATTTCAAATAATTCTAATTGTATTTTTTTATGTATACATAATTATGTCTTCAAATAAGTGCTTTCTTTCCCCTTTGCAACTGTGATAACCCTTTTCTTTTTCTTGCCTTATTTTTCGGACTGGGATCTCCAGTACAGAGTACAGTGGTGAACAGAAGTAGTGAGAATAAGTATCCGTGTCTCTTTTCCATAATCAGAGGAAAAGCTTTCAGTATTTCACCATCACATATGATATTAGCTTTTTTGGAGACATTTTTATCAAAATATATAAATTCTTCTCTGTTAGTTGACCAAGAGTTTTTTCTTAGTCATGAACTAAGATTATTACATTAAATTTTGTTAAGTTTATTTTCTGCAGGTTTTGAAACAGGTGATTTTTCTTTAATGTGGCGATTTAACTTTTAAAAAATTTTGTGATTCTAAAACGACCCCAACCTGATCTCGATGTATTCTCCTTTGGTTGGACTTTATTTGTTGGGGTTTTATTTAGGATTATTCCATCTATACTCAGAGTCTGTAATTTTGCTTTCTTGTACTTCTTCCTTGTTGGTTTTAGTATCAAGGTTATGCTAGTCTTCTAAAACAAGGTTGCAGAGTGTTCCTTGTTTACCCCGAGAGTTCCTGTGAGATTACTGTTTTCTTCCCTAGATTTTGGAAAGAATTGATTGGCAAAACCAGTTGGTTTCATTGTGGGGAGGCTTTTAATTTCAGATTTAATTTTTTTCATGCAAATAAAATGTTCTGATTTTGTATGTCTTCTTGGGTCTATTTAAGTAAAGCATATTCCCCCTGCTAGGAATTTATTGAGGCCAGCAGATTCTCCAATTAGTAAGTGAACTGTGGTTTATAGTATGTTTCCTATCTGCAAGATGTGTTGTCTCCCCTTTCAAAAATCCTTGATACTGGTGATTTGTGCTTTGTCTCTTTTTCTTAATCAGTGTCTCTAGGGGTTTATGAGTTGTATCGGTCCTTTCAAAGAGCCAACTTTTGGCTTTGTTTTTAAAAATGTTCATATTTGCTTTCTGTTGCCTTATTTTCTGCTCCTTTTTTCCCCATCTGCCTTGTGTTTCGTTTGCTTTGCTCTTTTTCTGGTTTCTTGGGCTAGAGGCTTAGTTGATTTTTAGCCTTCCTTCTTTTCCAGTATATGTGTTTCGGGCTTTAAGTTACCCTCTAAACACAGTTCGCTGCGTGCCACAAGTTTGAATAAGCCCGATTTTCACTATCTTTTATGTAAAAGTTTTTCCTAATCTTCATGTGGTTTTTAAAATTTTATTGAAGAAATTCTTCAAGAAGCATGTCATTGAACTTCCCAGTGTTTGGGGAGGTTTTTCTAGTGACCCTTTTTTGATTTCTCACTTAATTCCATGAAGAGCCCCGTCTTAGTCATTTTGCGCTACTGTTATAAATACCATAGACTAGCTGGTAAACAACAGAAAGTTGTTTCTTATAGTCCCGGAGGCTGGGAAGTCCTAAGATCACCCGCAGGTGCCACATCTGGTGAGGCCTGTTTCCTGGCTCCTAGGCTGCCTGCTTCTTCTCTCTGTCCTCGCAGCACGGGAGCCCATTCCCTCCTGACCTGACCCCTCCCAGAGTCCCTGCCTTCTAGTATCATCACCACGTGCGAGGTGAAGCTTGAGGGCACATAAACCGTCAGCCCATTGCAATCCGTAAGTATACCCTGAATTATTTCAGTCCTTGGAAATAATTTGAGCTTTCCTAATGGCCCAATATATATTCATTTTGTTCTATGTTCCTTGGGCTCTTGAAAATAATATGGGTCAGTGGGAGTGCAGTGTTCCGTATGTATCAGTTAGAGCAGGCTTGTCACTCGTATAATTCAGATTCCGGTAGCCATGCTGAATAAAGTAGAAGTCGGTGAAATTACCTGTAATATATTTTATTTAACACACCCAAAATATTATCATTTCAGTGTGTGATCAACATGATAAAGCCTAGTGAAATATTTCACATTCTGTTTTTCATGCTGAGTCTTGAAAATCCAGTGTGTGTTTCATGCTTGCAGCGCGTCTCATTGTCGAGCCAGCCGCATTTCAGGTACTTCGTGGCTGCAGGTGACTCCGCACCAGGGAGCCCAGTTCCAGGAGAGACGTGTCTTTAACGTCTCCCACTGCGATGATGAACTTGGCTGTTACTCCTTTTCTATTTCTGTCAGTTTTTATGGATTGATATTTTGAGGTTATGTTATTAGGTACATTCAAATTTAGAATCCTCATCTTCTTGCTAGACTGAACTTGTATCAGTATGAGATGCTCCTTTTTATCGCTAGTAATGCTTCTTAATTTAGGCACTGTTTGACAGTGATATTGCCACATGAGTTTTCTGTCCTTGTTTGCCTGGGTATCTTTTACTTTCACCTGTCTAAAAGATCTTCTATCTTAACATGTACCTCTGTGAATAGTGTATAGGTTTAATTATAATCAGTTTGACACTGTACCTGTTAATGAGAGTATTTGCTCTATTTATTATTTTGATATTTCAGTGTGTAGATACCATGTTACTGTTTGTCCCACCTATTCTGTGTTCTTTTTCTCTTGCCTTCTTTTAGAAGTATGAAGTGTTTCTCTAGTTCTGTACTCCTCTGTCAGGTTGTTGGGCGTACATTGGCAGATACAGCGTGTGTTTCACATTTAAGTCTAACTTAGTACTTTTACTGCCTCCCTGACACGATTGTTTCCTCCTTGTCACTGTTATACTTGAAAATTTTAGATACATTTTTGGCATGATCATCATTGTTTTGTAGAGTTAATATTTACCCTCAGAGTTACCTCATTGTTGGTCTTTACTTGTTTTGTCTGTTTCCGTCAGAGACTACTTTTCCTTTTCCCAAAGAACTGCCTTCATGTTTTTTTAGTTCACGTCTGTGGCTGATGAGTTGTCTCATTTCCATTTGCCCTAAAAGTCTTTATTTTGCTTTCACTTTCGAAACGTGTTTTTGTTGGGTATAGAATTCCAGGTTGGTGGTTATTTGTTTTTCAGCATTTTACAGATGCCAGTCCATCATCTTCTGACTTCCTTGTTCTTGAAGTCAGCTCTCAGTCTTGCTGTGCCATTAAAAGCCTCTGAGCGCTTGAACATTTTCTTCTTGCCTTAGGCACCCGCAGAGCTGCTGAAACCAATGTGCGGTTTGCATTTTTGAGTCAATGGTCTGATTCTTGATCCAACTCTTGCCACTGTCCCTGTCCGTCAGTTCAGTCGCTCAGTGTCTGACCCGTTGTGACCCCATGGGCTGCAGCATGCCAGGCTTCTCTGTCCATCACCACTCCCGGAGCTTGCTCAAGCTCATGTCCATCGAGTCAGTGATGTCGTCCAACCATCTCATCCTCTGTCGTCTCCATCTCCTCCTGCCTTCAGTCTTCCCCAGCATCAGGTTCTTTTCCAATGAGTCAGTTCTTCGCATCAGGTGGCCAAAGTATTGGAGCTTCAACATCAGTCTTTCCAGTGAATATTCAGGACCGATTTGCTTTAGGATTGACTGGTTGCATCTCCTTGCAGTCCACGGGGCTGTCAAGAGTCTTCTCCAACACCACAGTTCAGAAGCATCGATTCTTCGGCGTTCAGCCTTCTTCATGGGCCAACTCTCAAGTCCATACATGACTACCTGAAAAAACATAGCTTTGACTAAATGAACCTTTGTCGGCAAAGTAACGTCTCTGCTTTTTAATATGCTGTCTAGGGTTGTCATAGCTTTCCTTCCAAGGAGCAAGCGTCTTTTAATTTCACCATCTGCCTTAATTTTGGAGCCCAAGAAAATAAAGTCTGTCGCTGTTTCCATTGTTTCCCCATTTATTTGCCATGAAGTGATGGGGCCGGATGCCGTGATCTTCCTTTTTTGAATGTTGAGTGTTATGCCAGCTTTTTCACTCTCCTCTTTCACTTTCATTAAGAGGCTCTTTAGTTTCAACCCCTGTAGACATTTCTTATTCCCCTTTCTGTCTTTTCCCCACTGTGAGGGGCCCCCTTTATAGATTTTAACAACGTAGTTTAACAACGGGCTCCTTCAGTATATTCTATACTTTCCGCCCTCTTATATATGTATTTTTAACCGATCCATTCTTCAGTTCACTGATCCTGTCTTCAGCTACGTCCAATTTGATGTTAAGCCCAGAGACTGAGTTTTTAAATTGAGTCACTGTTATTGTAAAGTTCTAGAATCGGTTGTGATTCTCAGAAATTTTTCCTTTTGTCAAGTATCTTTTTGAGCAGGTGAAGTTTGCATCTGATACCTCTAGCGTACCTCTGATATGCTGATATACATCTGACACCTGTGGAGCTGTTTCAGTTCTTTTTCTCTTGGTCCTGTTTGTGGTTACACCCCTTTTTGCTTTTTTGGTTGCATGTTGGACATGATGTATGGAAAACCCTAGAGGTTCTGAGTGATGCTGTCTTCTCCAGAGTTTCCTCTGACGCAGACCTCCAGTGGGGACAGAGCTGTCTGTTCACTCGGGCCTGAGTGACTTGACTGGGGGCTCCTTGTAAGCTCAGTCTCAGCAGCCTTCACCCACTTTCCCCCCCAACCCCAGGGAGGAGCCCTCCAGCGTCTCCGTCTGCAAGCCTGGGGTCCCTCCCAGGGCCCCTCCTTCTCGGCAGGTCCTGAAGCCCACCGTCTGTCTCCTGAGCGCCACGAGGTGATTGATACTCAGCGCTCAGCCGGTTTGGGCAGAGTGTTGGGTCCGTTTTCTGTGCCTCCCTTTTCTTGGGGAGCTTGGTCTCTAACATCCGGACTGAGTTGTCAGGCCTGTGCTTGAATTTTTGTCTTCCCAGCCCAAGGAACCATCCAGAGCTGTGTTAGCCAGTCCCCTCTGCTTGACTTTTTGCCTGCCTTTTCTTCCCAGAGTCAGCTTTGTTCAAATGCCCCAAGGGAAGGAGCAGCCCTCTCAGCCTCTGGCTCCCTCCCTGGGCTTCCCTTTTGTTTGAAATCTTGGATTGTGGCTGCCTAAGGACCTCTTTTCAAATGTATTTAGCTTTTCTAGCTTTTGGCAGGCTGACCTACAGGCTGCTTGTGTCTGTAACTGGAAGTGGGGAAGCCCTGGGTGCCTTCTCTCATCTGAAGCCACATGTAAAAGTCACAGTAATTCTACTGATCATCTTTATTTGATACCAGGGAAAACATGAACCAGGAGTCCTTGCTTAGTACCCACGGTTGTGTTTCTGATCAGAATCCCCAGGTTGCCGGGCTGTTTCAGTGCCACTTGAACTTGGGAAGGAGGTAGAGCAAGCAGCCCACTCGGCCTGGGGGCAGAGCAGCCGGTCTCCCCTCTTCCTCAGCCCCTGCCGGTCTCCCCTCTTCCTCTGCCCCTGCCGGTCTCCCCTCTTCCTCTGCCCCTGCTGGCCCAGGGCAGGCCTCGTGATGACCGGCTGGTGGTGGAGGTGAAGGCTGAGGGGGAAGGGGTTCGGTGACGTGTATTCTGTGACGTGGTCACATGCGAGTTTACTTTTTCAGTTTGAAAAAAATGACTGCTTTTAGTCTTCCCTCCAGTTTCACGTTAAGGTTGAAAATGAAGATTTTATTCTTAAATTTGAGTACAGTGATTTTACAGTCTTTCTGAAAGCAACAGTTGAGGTTTTCAAAAGACATCTCAGAAAACTCCAGTAGATAAAGCCAAAAAAACAGAATGTGTTCCGGGTGAACTGCGGGCGGGACCCCAAACTGTCCTGTGTCTCTCCCGGAGTCTGTAATGGCTGAGATGGGTGGATATAGAACCCCAAGCACCCTCAGGACTGAGGTCCTCAAGTGACAGCAGAGGTCCCGGCTGAGCCAGGAGCAGTGTGGCCTGTGCCCCAGTGAGTGGAGAGCCGCGAGGGTGGGAGTGGAGCCGGGAGAGGGGGTGGGGGACTCGGGGGCGGAGGGAGGGGCAGCACCTAGGGGGGTCTGGGAGGCGCTGGCTGTCGGGGCTCGAGGCAGGGACACCCCTGAACCTCCACCGTGCAGCCCCCACGGGGCAGAGTTGTCTGGCCGCCCAGGGTTGAAGTTAAGAGAGCGAGTTCGCAACAGGTTGAGTGAACCCCTGTACCCACTGTGGGTTCATGTTAAGTGCCTGGAGCGAGGTTGGTCAAGCCCTTGCTGAGCTCGATTGAGAGAGTCAGTCAGGGAGGACCGAGCTCAGGGTGAGAGTGAGGGGCAGCTAGTGTGGTGAGTCCTCCTCAGCTGGGTGGGTTCTGGGGACGCCCTTGAGTTCAGGGGTGCCCTTTCACTAGCCTCACTGGAGGCTTGTTTAGGGGGTGGAGGGGCAGAAGTCCACTTAGAAGACATGCTCATTCCTAGTGGTGGTGGTTTCTGAAGCAGTTCATACTGTTCGGTTCAACTGTGAACCAGTACCTTGCAGGGTCATGTTTGACGGTGGGCCTGAGCTGTGGGCACGGCCTTCCTTCTCCCGCACCCCACACTCACCTGCCGTCTTTTTGGCAGCCCCTCCCCCTTCTCGGCGCCCTTGATGGTGGGCCTGAGCCCAGCCCCCCTGTTACCACGGAGCCCCTTGTGACTGAGTGGGTTCCGGGTTCCGGGCTCCTGGGAGACGTGCTGGAGGCAGAGCCTTCGTGCCATTTCTTCTTGAGACACCGGTGCTGGTGGACATAGTGTGAGAGCGGTGGTCATAGTGTGAGAGCTGTGTGTGTGAGAGTAGTGTGTGTGAGAGCGGGGTGTGAGAGGAGGGTGTGAGAGTGGGGTGTGAGAGTGGGGTGTGTGAGAGTGATGTTCATGGTGTGAATAGCCATGGTCGTAGTGTGAATAGTGGTGGTGATAGCTCCGGTGCTCAGGTATCTGGTAGTGAACCAGCAGTTGCCCCCGAGTGGGGGGCTGCCCCCATCCGTGAGGATGGGTCGCAGAAAGGCCCGCGTCTGGGCGCTTTTTCAGTGCTGCTACCCCAAGGCAAAGGCCAAGACGAGGAAGAATTTGGACGCGGCCCAAGTCCTGGATGCAGAGCTGCTTGAGGTGAGAGCAGATGGAGGCTGGGCTCGTCGGATCGGCCCTCACGCGGTGAAGCACTGGGGTCGTGTTTCTTGTTAGCACGGTTGTGGGCCCTGCCGGCCAGGGCATTTCGGCCTTAGTGGGCAGGATCGACCCCAGCAGGTTTACCTTGTAAGAGGTTGTGCAGGTGCTGCTTGGAGGATGGGCGGAGGCCCCACAAGAAGGGAAACACTGGCTGGATGAGTCTCTGGGGCATGTGGATCGAGCTAGAGAGTCCGTCCTTGAAGCAGAAATGCTAAGCCTCTTAACGTCTCTCATCTTACAAAGCACAGGACAGTGTGTCCAGTATCTTAATGACGGGTACCTACTGCTTACGTGTATAACATACACCCTCATAGCTTCACATGTCTACTACATGCCTCTTGCAAGTGTTGGGCACTGTTTACTGAATGACTGGGTGACTTCAGTGGAGTCAGGCTAACGGATGGCCCTGGGGTGCCATCAGCCTTTTTCCCAGGGGAACACTCCAAAGCCTGGTGGCCTTGTAGACCTTTCCTTTTTTCTTCACTCTCCCCAGTGATTCTAGGTCACTTGTCTGTGTGTTGTTTAAGAATCTCTTTATGCACTTTGTTGTTGGATTTATGTTTAGGAAAGTTTCTCAGACGTCCCTGGGTCTTGAGAAGGCAGGCTTGGATTCCGGGTTCTCCCCTGCCACGTGCCTGTCAGGTCGAGGTGGAGGCTGCAGGCCGGTCTGAGTTGTGGTGGTCTGTGTGGTCTTGGGGTCAGCAGACCCCTCTTCTCTGGAGGGGCAAGGAGATCCTTTGTGTGGATCTTGGAAAGACTTGGCAGGGTCAGTCTTCAGCATCTTGCTCTCTTTTTAATTTGTGTTTGCATTTAGTTACTTACTCATTTCACTGTTTTCTAGGATTTTGCTACGCTTACCAAAGGACTAAATGCATGCAGGCAGCAGCTTCTTGAAAGAGAAGAAGAAATCGCTGAGCTGAAAGCCGAAAGGAACAACACCGGGGTCAGTAGGGGGATTGTCACGGGTTGACATTTGCCTTGCGGGGGTCACCACCGGGCTCCGTGTTGCTGTCTTTAAACTCTGTCTGTTTTCAAGTTATTTTTCACATCTTCCCTCTGAGCAGACCGAGGTGGATCACTTTGGGGTTCTCATACCTTGCTTCAAATTTATGATGAGAGCTAATGTAATTTTAGTACATTTGAGGGGGGAGTTCTCTTAACTTACATTTTTGTCCATGCTCCACTTTGTGTGGGATCTTAGTTCCCTGACCAGGGATTAAAACCTATGTCCCCTGCAGAAGTGTGGAGTCTTAACTACTGGGCCACTGTGGAAGTCCACTCTAACTTTAGGCTGAACTGGCAGGATTCCGACTTGCCTTAGCATGGTTTCGGCTTTAGCATGAGGCTGAGAGGAGTTATCGGCCCTGAATTCAAGCATGAGGTTGAAGGTGCTCTTTTGGCCCCGCCCTGCAGCTGCTGCTGGAGCGTCTGGAGCGCCTGGTTTCCCAGTACATGCCGTCCCTCCGGATGACGGCGGATGAGCAACAGGCGCAGTCCCCAGCCGGCATGACCAGTGAGGTGGAGGTGCTCAGGGCGCTGAAATCGCTGTTCGAGCACCACAAGGCCCTGGACGAGAAGGTACCAGCCACCTGGCCGTCTTGAATTTGTACACTTGCTGCCTTGTTAGGTGGATGCTGCACGTATTTATGTAACTAGTTGACTTTTGAGCTTCTTGAATTTTTGTAAATAGATTCTTTCTGTAAGAAGACAGAGTTTTATATGGTTAAAAAGCGTTGCCTGCATACATGCTCAGTCATGTCCGAGTCTTTACGACCCTGTGGACTGTAGCCCACCGCGCTCCTCTCTTCATGGGACTTCTCAGGCTAGAATACTGGACTGGGTGGCCATCTTCTACTCCAGTGGATCTTCTTGACCCAGGGATTGAACCTGCCCTCTTCATTGGCAGGCAAATTCTTTACCACTGAGCCACTTGGGAAGCCCGCAGTTAAAAAGTATTAGTTGGCATAAATGACTCAAGATTGATTATATTCTGTATATCAATTTGCATTTAAAAACTGGGTAATAGAATTAATTTAGGATAACGTTTTGTTGTCTCAAACTTAGAATTTAAAGCTGTTAAGAAGGAGATTTTCTTAACGTTAAGATCAATGAGAGACATTAAAGGTATTCTATTACAGTAGCCATGTATTAGGGTGAGTATACAATAAGAAGTGCACTAAGGTATATGCACACATCAACACACAGTGACTCGGCCCCTTTTATTTGAGTTGAGAGAGCGATTATGAGTAGCACGCGAAAGGTGGAGTTTGTTAGAAGAAGGATTAGGTGCCACATGTAACGGGGTAAGTTTGATCAGTCATCGTGTAATTTCAGTTAAGGGTTTGTAATTTGCATCCTTTCATTTTAAAAAAGTATGAAGGCTGTAGTGGTGGACATCAGAGGTTATTTATCTTTCTGATTGAGGACCTGCCCACCTGGGTTATTTTAATGACTAGTAAACTAGACTTGTGGTTCAGAGCTACAGAATCTCTTAAGTACCCATTTGTCCAGTAGAAGACAAATTCTGACTCTAATCACCTGGTTGTATTCGGGATGGATAGCATCACCGTGAATTTTCTTTTTATATTCTGTTTTCAGTTTAGAGTTGAGTTTTTCGAAGTGGAGTTTTGCTGTCTTTACTTACTTCTTTCAGTTCAGTTCAGTCACTCAGTCGTGTCTGACTCTTTGCGACCCCATGAGTCACAGCACACCAGGCCTCCCTGTCCATCACAAACTCCCAGAGTTCACCCAAACCCATGTCCATCGAGTCGATGATTGCCATCGATTGATCTCATCCTCCATCTTTCCCAGCATCAGGGTTTTTTCCAATGAGTCAGCTCTTTGCATCAGGTGGCCAGAGTATTGGAGTTTCAGCTTCAACATCAGTCCTTCCAATGAACACCCAAGACAGATCTCCTTTACGATGAACTGATTGGCTCTCCTTGCAGTTCAAGGGGCTCTCAAGAGTCTTCTCCCACACCACAGTTCAAAGGCATCAATTCTGCGGCACTCAGCTTTCTTCACCGTCCGACTCTCACATCCATACATGACCACTGGAAAAACCATAGCCTTGACTAGACGGACTTTTGTTGGCAAAGTAGTGTCTCTGCCTTTAAATATGCCATCTAAGTTGGCCATAACCTTCCTTCCAAGGAGTAAGCGTCTTTCAATTTCATGGCTACAATCACGATCAGCAGTGATTTTGGGGCCCAAAAACATAAAGTCTGACACTGTTTCCACAGTTTCCCCATCTATTTCCCATGAAGTGATGGGACCGGATGCCATGATCTTAGTTTTCTGAACGTTGAGCTTTAAGCCAACTTTTTCACTCTCCTCTTTCACTTTCATCAAGAGGCTCTTTAGTTCTTTTCCACTTTCTGCCGTAAGGGTGGTGTCATCTGCATATCTGAGGTTATTGATGTTTCTCCCGGCAGTCTCGATTCCAGCTTGTGTTTCTTCCAGCCCAGCGTTTCTCATGATGTACTCGGCATATAAGTTAAATAAGCAGGGTGACAAGGACACAGACTTGACGTCCTCCTTTTCCTATTTGGAACCAGTCTGTTGTTCCATGTCCAGTTCTAACTGTTGCTTCCTGACCTGCGTACAGGTTTCCCAAGAGACAGGTCAGATGGTCTGGTATTCCCATCTCTTTCAGAATTTTCCACAGGTGATTGTGATCCACACAGTCAAAGGCTTTGTTTGGCATAGTCCATAAAGCAGAAATTGATGTTTTTCTGGAACTCTCTTGCTTTTTCGATGATCCAGCAGATATTGGCAATTTGATCTCTGGTTCCTCTGCCTTTTCTAAAATCAGCTTGAACATCTGGAAGTTCACGGTTCACGTATCGCTGAAGCCTGGCTTAGAGAATTTTAAGCATTACTTTACTAGCACGTGAGATGAGTGCAATTGTGCGGTAGTTTGAGCATTCTTTGGCATTGCCTTTCTTTGGGATTGGGATGAAAACTGACCATTTCCAGTCCTGTGGCCACCGCTGAGTTTTCCATATTTGCTGGCATATTGAATATAGCACTTTCACAGCATCATCTTTCAGGATTTGAGATAGCTGAACGGGAATTCCATCAGCTCCACTAGCTTTGTTCGTAGTGATGCTTCCTAAAGTCCGGTGGACTTCACGTTTAGCAGATGATTCTTAAAGAGCAGAATAACTGGGGAAAGCTACTAACGGACGGGGTGCTTGATGGAAAGGCAAGTCCTCGGTCTCGCTCTCTGTCTGGTTCTCGCCTTACCGTCCAGTCTGTGCGGGGCTGTTGGGACCTGTCAGCAATGCACCATGTAGATCTGAGTGGCTGTGAGGGTCGTGTGAGCTCCCAGAGTGCAGAAGAAAGTTTTGACCTCACCGATTGCCCGGAAATGCTGTGTTCCCTGCCTCCCAAAACAAGGCTGTCTAAGGCTTCCTTTCTCCCTTAGAGATCCTCCGACGGCTCCCCAAGCCACGAGGAAGACCTGGCTAAGGTGATCGAGCTCCAGGAAGTCATCGAGAGGCAGTCAGGTGAGCAGAGCCAGTTGAAGGAGTGCCTGGCAAACCTCTCTGCCTACGTGAGAGAGCTGGAGGAGGACCTGGACACGGCCAGGAAGGAGCTCCTCACGTCCGAGGAAGCGAAAAGACAGCTACAGCGGGATGTCCGCGCAGTGAGTGACAGCGGACGTGTCTGTTGTCCTGAGGTGGAATGTGGGTCCCTTGTTCTCCCGGTGATCTGAGCTTTGGGATGGCTGCGTGAGTAGGAGCAGAGCGCTGGCGAGACCGCGACTGGCGGCCTCCCCGCCTCTGCGTCGAGATCTCTGCGGTAGAAGAGGCCTGGTCCAGGCGGTCCATTGGCAGTGGAGCAACATGAGGGCATCCCTAGCGCTGTGCTCACCCTGGGTGTGGACTCCTCATTTCTACAAGTTCTAGGGTGCCCAGTGTGTTCCTCTTTGAAAAATTCATTCATCCATTCATTCATTTATTGGAGTCTAGTTGCTTTACTTTGTATTGGAGAAGGCAGTGGTACCCCACTCCAGTACGCTTCCCTGGAAAATCCCATGGATGGAGGAGCCTGGTAGGCTACAGTCCATGGGGTGGCTAAGAGTCGGACACAACTGAGCGACTTCACTTTCACTTTTCCCTTTGATACACTGGAGAAGGAAATGGCAACCCACTCCAGTATTCTTGCCTGGAGAATCCCAGGGACAGGGGAGCCTGGTGGGCTACCGTCTGTGGGGTCGCACAGAGTCGGACATGACTGAAGCGACTTAGCAGTTAGCAGTTGCTTTACACTGCTGTGTCAATGTCTGCTGTACAGCAAAGTGAATCCGTCATATATATATATATATATATATATTTATATTTATATATATATTTATATATATATATATATATATATGTGTGTGTGTGTGTGTGTGTGTCTACATATATCCCTCTTTTTAGATTTCCTACCCATTTACTTTACCACAGAGCCCTGAGTAGACTGCCCTGTGCTGTACAGTAGGTCCTTACTCGTTGTTGACTTTACGCATAGTCTCAGTAGTGTACATACGTCAACCCCAGTCTCCCAGTTCATCTCCCCCACCTGCCTGTCGAATGTATACCTGATGATGCTGAAATTTCCTTCGGGTTCACTCAGGCGAGTCTGGTGACGTCTGTGGAGCCCGTTCTCTCGGAGAGATGGGAGCCCGCTGTGTGGGCCCAGCTGAGGCAGCTTGCCTGGCCGTCTTCTCTAGTTTTCTGAGGTTCTGCTCCTTGAAGGGATGTGTGACATTGATACCGGCGGTCAGACAGGTCGAGTGGCGTTTGCTCACCCTCAGAGCCTCAGGCCCGTGCTGTGTGACCATGTAGAGTCATGATGTTTCTGGTGGTCGTGTCTGCGGCTGTCATGATTGATGAGAAACTGCCTAACGGTCATTGTGAAAAGAGAAGAGTGCTGAGGGTTCGGGCCTCCTCCTGTGAGCCTCACCTCTCCTTTGTAGGCAGACAGACAGCGCCCACCCTGCCCCACCCCTGCCCCGTGAGACCGTCTCAGACAGAACCCCTCCGACATGTGCTACAGCAGGTGTCCTTGTTTAGTAGCTTGGTGTGAGTAATTCTCTGTGAGAGCTCAAGGTGAGAACTCAAAACAGAATATTTGCACGCTTGTATAACCTTTTCCCACTATTCTTTGGCAACAGGAGGAGATTAGGTGGCAGAGTTCAATATGTAGAGAATTCTGGGAAAAGCGGCCTTGAGACCTTTCACTTTTAATGTCAGGCCTTTGCCCACATTGGTTACTTAGTAGTCGACTACGGAGGGACCTGCAGTGGATTTTGACCTGGCGGACGGGAGTTGCACCAGCAGCAAGTTCTGGTCCTGGTTTGACCCTTTCATACATGTGGTGTAAGTCTGCTTTAGAAGAATTAGGCTTGAGAAGGCTGCTTCCAGTTGTGTTAAACTTTGACTTCTGTTTCCACTCATTACTATTACTTGAATTCTGAGGAAATTGCATGAGAGTTTTCCGACTTTTACCCGAGGAAACGAGCCTCAGAGGTCCCTGTTGGATCTGTTGAAGGTCCCTCCCTCTTGTGGATCCAGTCCGCCTGTGTGGTGTAGCAGACAGAGGTCGTGACTTCATGCCAGATACCATTCCTCCTGGAATTCATGCAATAACAGGGTAGTTTAGTATACTCTTTGCTGTTTGGGTTTATTATGTTGAAGAGAAGCTTGGGAAACCGAGTGGCCAGACAGAACGTTAATACAGACATATGGGTGCCAATCGTGGCAAATGTGACATTTTAAGTAGGCACGTTTTTGCTCACGTCCGAGGAAACTGCCGTGTCTAGGACTTTAATTTTGAGGACGCTAACTTTATTTTTGAGTTGAAACTTAGGATTTAGTCCAACTTTTTTACGCGTACGTGTATCGGAATGTTCCATGATAATGACTTACCTTTTCTACTCTGCAATGCCCGGTGTAGGCCATGGTCCAGAACACGGACGCGGAGGTGCGAATCACTACCCTTGAGAGATGCTACCTTGCCGCCCAGCGCGAAGCCACCTCTGTGCACGACGACCTCAATGATAAACTTGAAAATGAAATCGCAGATAAGGATTCTATGCATCGACAGGTAACGGCTTTTACTGAACTGTGTCTGACTTTTATAGTGGTGAATTCCTGAGGAAGGAAGGTAAACACCTTTTCATGTGACTCCCACGTTGTAAGGCACCTGCCCCCTCACACTGTGGTCCTGAAATGGTTTTGGAACAAAGCGTTGATAGATCGCTTTATGTCTTCCCATTTTCCTTTTTCTGGCTACGAGTTTCCTTTTAAGGCATGCTTTTTTTTCTTAAAAGAACCAATTTTGATAACTTGTGGCCTACTGTGAGGCCCAGCACAGTACTAATTAGCACCGTTTTGATTGAAATCATCCTGCGAGTAAATGGATACACATACCCATCATTTTATAGTGAGAAGAATTCTCATTGGAAGTTTAAGTACCTTTGTATTTTCGCCTCATTTATGGCATGTATTTTTTCATACATGTCTGTGTTTTGAGCTGCCATGTTCAGTGAGCAGCTAGTTTGGGCCAGACATCGTCAGAACTAGGACTCCAGCAGTGAATTAAAAACGGTGTGCGTTCTTTATCCACTGCCATGTAACAAATCACTGCAAAGCTTAGTGACTTCCCAGTGAGCAGGTCACAGTCCAGTTTCTGTGCTTTGCAGCAGGTGGGCCTGGTTCAGGGCCTCCTGAGGACGCAAACATGGGAAGGCCCCCCAGGGCTGGATGGCAGGCTTTCAGACTCACCTGGCTGGTGGGGACAGGCCCAGGTCCCTGCCGTGTGGACCTCTTCATGGCCTGGCTTTCCTCGGAACACCCTCTGAGAGCGAGAGTGCGGGGTGTATCCCGGGGCCTTTCGCGCCCCGGTCTCAGAAACCGCACACCTTGACTTGTGTTTGCGAGAGTGAGCTGCAAAGTCCTGCCTCGCTCAGGGGCTGAGCAGGAGTTGCCCCCTCTGCCTCTTGAAGGGAGGAGGATGGAAGAATTTGTGGATCCATTTTTAAGCCCGCGCAGCCCGTTGGACAGTAACGAGCAGGGAAAGGAGACCAGAGTGCCCGAGTTGTCCAAGGAAGGGGGGACGATTGAGTGTGAACAGGGTGGCCAACGAGGTGACACCAGGAGGGTGACCTTGAACAGAGCCCCAGAGGCAGGAAGAGAAGGAGCCACTCGGAGATAGATCAAGGGTCGTGTCAACAAGCTGGGATAACGGAGAGAGAGGGCCACATCAGGGAGGACCCCGGGCTCAGGCCTGAGCAGCTCGAGGCCGGAGCCTGTTTCCTGAAGTGAGGAGGGCACTGGGGTGGGGAGCTAAGAGCCGGCCTCAGCCCTGTTCAAGTGGACGAGCCCGTCAGCAGCTGAGTGTTCCGGCCTGGATCCGGGAGAGGACTCAGGGTCGTGGGCATACAGATGGCATTTAAAGGCACGAGCATGGTAAAGTCACCAGGCATGTGCTGGTGGAGAGAGATGGGGTGCAAGAGTAGAGCCGTGGGGTGCCCCACATTCCAAGGTTGAGAAGGGGCGCGAGGGACTGAGGAATAACCCCAGAGAGGGAGGGGCCTGGAGCCCAGGGAGAGACATGCTGCGGGGGCAAGGAGGGGAGGGGGCTTGATAACATGGGTTCCTTGGCGCCCCCGGGGAACTGCCCTGCGGGGTGGGGCACACCACCTGCTTGCAGAGAGCTGGAGACCGGGTGGGGCAGGGGACAGTAGAGGCCGCTCCCAGGGAGCTTTCAGAGACCTGCAGTGGGTGCTGCAGGGAGCCCTGGAGGAGGAATCTGCTGGTTCCCATTGTGCGATTTTAAGGTGAGAAAAGGGAGAGGATGTGCTGACCGGGCTGATGGGGGTGAACCCATAGGCAGCTGGTTCGCTGGAGCGGAGCAGGAATGATGGCAGGAGGTGCTGGAGCCAGCGAAGGGGGTGGCCCAGCCCTGGGGAGGGATTGTGACGAAGACAGAGGGTGAGGGCACAGGCAACGGGGGACAGGGAGCCGGCAAACCAGCCCCTCAAGGCTGCCCCTTGGTTGCTTTGAGGTCATGTCTGGGAAAAGAAGGCAGGACCTGGGTTGAGAGTGGGGCAGGGGGGAGATTTGCAGAGAGAAGGGTGTGAGGTGTGAGAGTGGAAGAGCAGGATGGGGCCCAGCAGGCACTCTCCCGGGCATCTCTGATGACAGAGCCACCCCTGGGGTGTGAGGGGCCGTCCCCCAGAACAGCCCGAGTGCCTGTGCCCCGAGAGGAGAGCCGCGGGGGGCTGGCCTTCCGGTCCCCTGGCTGCCCCTGCTCGCTCCTGTCTGAGGTGTTCAGACCAGCCTGGAAAACGGAGGGCTGGGAACCTGTGAGGACTGTACTCCTCGGTGAACTAGTACAAGTGATGACGGCTGAGGTGGACCCAGCTGCTGCGGAGCTGAAGGATTTTTTTTTTCTTTTCCTTCCGCCTGGCTGAAGGAAGCATGGATGTATTTTTTTTTAATTTTCGGTTTTTGTCTCTGACTCCATCAGCCCACCCTTATGAAAAACCTCATAGGATTGCCTTCCGTCCACGCTAAGACCTGAATGTCACCAGGCCATCTAGGAACTGGATTCTCCTCCTGCCCATTTCTTCAGTACTGCTCGCTTAAGAGATGACAGTGTCTCATAAGCATGGCCCATTTATCCAAAGTCAGGGCTCCCATGTAAAATCGTGGTCACTGACGAGACGTGGTCCTCTCGTGCCCAGGTGCAGACCCCGAAGAAACAGGACTGCGAGCGCGCCAAGGAAGCCAGCGTGCCGGCCAGCGTGGCCCAGGCGTTCGAGAGTGACGTGGACGTGTCTGACGGCGAGGACGACAGGGCCATCCTCTGCAGCTCGGCCGCTCTGCTGTCGCCCAGAGGGCAGGGCGATGCCGAGACTCTGACTGCGATGCTTCAGGAGCAGCTGGACGGCATCAACGAAGAGATCCGGTGGGTGCGCCCGAGCCCAGCTTCCTGGAAACTTGGTTTCTCTGAGGAGCTGTTCTCCTTAGACAAGTCTTGAGTGTTCCCTAGTAAGAAAACTGACTTCAGGTCTGCTTCAAGAATTTTCAGTTCCGAGATGGCCCTTGATTATAGAGCTCAGTCAGCCAGGGCATTCGGTCCACAGTGTGTTGTCAGCACTCTGTGGGGAGGCGCTGTGGGGTGTTCCCCTCTCAGCTCTGAGCCCCAAGGTGGGTGAGGTGCCAAGGCGGTGTCCCCCTGTGGCCCGTGCACCCTCCGGCACTGAGGGTTCGCCCTCGTGTGTCCTTCGGAGCCGCCCACGTTCTGGTGAAAAGCCACCTAGAACAGAAAAGCTGGGGTTTTGGGGTTGGCAAATTCCCACTCAGATCTGCATTTTCCTTTTAAAGTTAATACAGTGTGAAGATTGGCTTGTTGTAAGTAAGACAGTGGTCCAAGGACATGTGTTTGAGTTTTTCTCATCTCATCAGTATATTGAAGATGTTTTCCTTAGACACCGTCTTGGCAGTTATAACAATTTACAAAACGGGCTAGAATCCAAAGGCCGGCCTCGTGGTGAACAGGGGGCCTTGGGTCTGGGTGCAGCCGGGTGGCTGGGGGCCCCGAGATCTGCCTGGTACCACACCCGCACAGCCATGCCTCCTGTCCCGAGTCCACGTTCAGAGTTGGTCGCAGGCCGGTGACCCTGCACAGGACCTGGCAGAGCCGCTGCTCAGATTGTTCTTGTCACGTCAGCCCAGGCCGAGGTGCCCGTTCCTGTCGGCCGAGCACGGGGGGCCCGGGGGAAAGGCGGGGGTGACGGCCAACCAGCAAACGCAGGTGGTGCCGCCTGCACTTCTGACGCCGTAGACAGACTGCTCTGTGGGCCGGCTTTGAGCACAGACAGCTCAGAAAGATTGTCTTTCCCCGTCCCCGCAGGTAATCTGGAACGGTTATATATTAATATTTTTATTTTTACAGCACGTTGTCAGGTAAAGGTGATTTTTCCTTATGCCACAAGTTAACTTGATGTAAATGGCAAATGCTGTCCATCAACTTGTTATCAACGGTGAAAAACTTCCAGTATGTATAAGCAGAAGTGAAACTGGAGAGGTTACGACCTGTAAGAATCTTGTAGTTAAATTTGAAAATCATTTTATTTGCATAATCGAGTATTTAAACTGCTGTATAAAATCATCCACCACACATTAGGGGAGAAAAGCAGTAACCATGAATTACAGGTTAATGCAGCACATTGACATGAATCCAGAAACTCACACAAAGCTGGTGGAGAACTGCATCAAGTGATGCGTTTGTATGTATAGAACCTTAAAAAAAAAAAATCAACTCAGCACTTCATCTGGTCTGGAGACTTGTGTTTAGAAACTCCAGCTTGTTCGTGAATTGCTGTTTGATTATACAGAGTTCCCGATTCCCAGTGGAAAAGACTTGAGGCACTGCCGTGCATCTCTGCCCTGAGAGCGGGGAAGGTGAAGGTTGTCAACTTCAGGTTATCTCCTCACAGGGAGAGAGGCGCCACCCAGGCCCCGTCAGAATGTTAGAGTAAATCAGTCAAATCAAACGTGAACGATCAGGGGCCACTTTGTAAGACTCAATGATAATTATTCTAAGTTTGAGACTGTTGAAAAGAGGGAAAGTCCTACCTTTTTGCTGAGATGTTAGTTGAGCAACTGTTCCTGGAATTTGCTAATCGTGACACAGAATGCAAGCCCACATTTGTTGTCCAGACACGTTCCTCTGCTGACAAAGGCAGGTGAAGAGTTTTATTCTATTTTAGGTTGATCCAAGAAGAGAAGGAGAACACGGAGCAGCGGGTCGAGGAGATTGAGAGCAGAGTGTGCAGGGGGAGCTTAGGCAACCTTCGTCGTCGTGAATCTGTGAGCTCCCTCAACCTGTGTCCCACCTCCTCGCTTGCCGACTCCTGCCTGCCCAGCAGTGGGCGCTCCAAGCCCCAAAGGAGGCTGCACAGCCCGGAGCAAGAGGTAGACAAGCTGGACATCAAGACTCTGGCCTCCCTGCTGCGTCCCTCCCCCAGCACACTGGTTTTGTGTTTTATTTGTTTCTTTTTTGTTTTTTTCTCTTTTTACCCAGAATAAAATCAGATATACATTTGCTACGCTCAGAGGTGTAAGATTTTTAAAACTGGCTAGTCTTTAATCATTCCGTAATCACACAGCGACAAGTGAGTCTTGATGTTTGGACCGCCGGCTTAGCCACATCATCATGAACTCAGCCAGAGCCTGCCTCTGTAACGTTGGGCCTGGCCTGTGCTGGGCACAGCAGCTGCAGGGAAGTTTTCTGTTCTCAGGGAGCAGACAGCTTCGTGAAAGTAACCATAGGCAGGTCTCATGGTGTGTGAAAACCGTGCAGCACGTTTTCCATTGGGGATGCCTGGCTGCAGGGTGCAGGGCATGCGGTGGGAACAAAACCAAGAAGCTAAACTGGTCTGCTTGCTGCTGGACCTGGCCGCACGCTCAGGCCAGCTCTGCGTGTGAAACCAGGTTAAAAGCCCAGGGCCCCAGGGAAGAAGTTGGGCTTCCTCGCTCTTCCGAGTCTAAAAATGGGATGACGACCTAGGGCTTTTGGTGACAGAGTGTGCGGCTCTAAAGCACATGTTCCAGCTTTCTTGCGTGTTTAGCTTAGGTTTTGTGAGTGCATTGCTGTTTACCCCATGAAATCATGTCTGCAACACTCTGCTTTGTAACTGCACTTGTACTATCACTATTTTTTGTTACCACCCATTTCATTGTAGCTGCATTGTTAGTTAGCATATAATTAAATTATCGGTGAATCATTTTAGCTGCAGATGAAGTGGTAACTAGTCCATTTTGTGGTCTCTTGACACACTGTTTTTATAATTTGCATCACTGGCTAATTAGTTGGTATTTAAAATTCTTTGAAATTTCTCTGTGGTTTCATGCTTGATTTCTTTCCGAGTATTTGTAAAAGAACAGTTCTGTATATTTTTTCCTTGTTGTTGGAGCTCTCTGACGGTGTGTCTGCTTTCATCATTGGTTTTGATTTCCTGTCTCATACTGTTGTCTGCTTAGTCGTCGTCAGTCCAGACCCCAGCCTCCCATCCCCCCACCCGGAGGCTGTAGTTTACCCATCCGTCTCCCCTCCCTCGCCCTCCCACTTGCTCTGGTCATAGCAGTGCTGTGGTCCACAGCGTGTGTCCCTTTTCGTCGGGTTTGTGCTTTGTCGTCATGTCTCATTAAATGATGTTCTTCTCCCACAGCAGGAAGTTTGAATTATTGTATCACTATGCAGTTACAAGCAGAATGTAGATGGATAGTACACTACGTAACATGTGTGATTCTTAAATGAGATTATGCTTACATAAAGAAATGATCCTCTAAGTGTAGAATTAATGGACTTTTGACACAATATCCTTTCTGTGTTGGTGCTTGTACTTAAGACTGTAAATCTCATCAGCTTTTGCACGGTTAATGTCTCTACTAGACTCTCTTAAAATGTATCTTCTATGGTTCATAAAATGTAAAGACTCCACCTGCTATTATTCTAGCTTTCATTCTTATATATTTTCACAGGGTACCTGCTTTAATGAATTTATTTTGAGAAGTTTGAAATCAGATTCTACGTAAAGATATTACATTAACGTCCAATAGGTGGTTAGATTTGTTCAGTGTTAAAAAAGGTATTATGGTAACTTCCTCATCTGTTAAATTACTATTTTGAAGTATAACATGTTATTTATTAAGAGAAACTAAGTTATAGGGAAGTTTGGCTGAGAATAGAAAACTCAGGCCCTTTGTTAAGGCCCTTCGTTGTACAGAATGCTGTGCTTTAACAAATCATGATGTTGGAATAGAATTGTATCTTGCTGAGGAATAATGTATAGTGTTTCTCTAGTAAATCCTGAATAGCTTATTTAACTTCTGTGGTCCAAGAAAATGTTCTGTTTCCAGTTACATGTTCTCTAAATCTTCATCTCACTTATATGTTTGCTGTCATTTTTGCTTTACTGTCTTTGCCTATACGGATTCTTGGATTTTTAGCTTCAAAGTCGCAATAAATCTGGTTTCTCTTCATTTCTTTGCATGCATCTATCAGCCTAGTGATTTAAGGAAGCATCGTCGAAAGGTAAACTATTTAGTAATTTAGCATGCCTTTGTTTCTCGATGAAGTATTAAAGAGTCTTTATCGTTTTACATGAATGAACGCTATGTGGTTATGTACCGGTGAATACTTGACATTTTAATGGAAGTGATGAAACTCACCCACCACTTAAAATATGCTGATGATTTTGTTGCAAATGGGTCATTCCTTGGGGAAATTGTAACAGTTTGCCTTTCTCCCACTTGTTTGCCTTCTAATCATCTCATGCTTATTTATAATGGACGTAGTATTATTTATTATTTTTAAAATTTTATTTACTTATTTATTTTGGCCATGCTGCACAGCTTACGGGATCTTAGTTTCCCAACCAGGGATCAGACTTGTGTCCGGGCAGTGAAAGTGCCTCTGGACCTAACCTCTGGACCACCATGGAATTTCCACTTAGTGGTTTTTTAAAAGAAATGACCGAATCAGAACCATAGATGTTAGAATTGGGGGAAACCAATTTAATGACGGTGGGTAGCAGTGTGCAGGAGACTCTGTGCACCAGGCACCCCGAAGAGTGCTTTCCGAGCCTGTCATCTAATCCCACAGACACCCAGGTGAGGTCCAGGCTGCTGTTATCCCCATTCAGCAGACATGGACACTGAGGCTTAGAGAGGCTGGGCACCATGCCCAGGCTTGCACACCCAGCAGTGCGGTGGGGACTGGTCTGATCAGAGCCTGGACACTTAGCTGTGGTGCCGTCCAGCCCGCTTTCCTCCAGAGGCTCTCGTGTCCATCATGGCATCCCTGATGGAGGGAGCATCAGGAGGGAGCTCGGTGCCTCTCCGCTCGGGTCACTTGGATGAGCCCCTGTTGTTGGAGTCCAGTGCCCCGAGGGCTGGCCTGCCTTGTCCCTCTCTCGCTTCCAGCCTGCTAATCGAGCACTCCTGGGGCTTTCCGCAGGACTCGGGCAGCTGCGCTCCAGTTCAGGCAGCGCAGTGCCCAGGAACCCTTCTGCCGGGCACAGCAGAGCAGCACCGTCACCCTGGGGTTTGTGACCTGGGTGTACGGCTCGCCCGTTTTGTGGCCTGCTTTGCCCTCTTGTTAAGTGAGGACACGGTACTGCCCGTCCTAGTCACGTGGGCACCCGTGGGGCGGGCTCCCATCCTGGGGGAGGGCGGCCAGGCTGGGGACCCAGAGGCCTGCCTTAGGAGGAGGCCCGGGGGAAGGGCCTGGCCGTGGTCCCTGACTTTGAGGCAGGTGTTTTTCTCCATGGAGTCTATAGTCAACCCAGGGGTGTCACTTCCTTCGTCTGTTCTTTGTTGTTTTCTGATTTTTATAAATGCTTCTTTTAACTTGAATTTGAGATTGATCCCTGTTCAGTTCCATGTGGATAATTTCTAGCCTTTTAGCCTTCTGTTGTCTGAGGGTGGTTGTTACAGATCAGGGGAGGGTGCACAGTTTATCCAACTGCTGTTAAATGAGTTCAGCTGTATTTTGCACTAAGTCACTTTGTTGTCACCAAGCTCCTGTGGGGCTGCAGTGGATCAGTATTCTTTACAGAATCTCATTAAAAAGGCACAGGTTAGTTGGTTAAAACAGCGCACTCATTGTTTATAAAAATACTTCGCCGTGCATGCTTCCTAAAACCTCCCCTGGCTGAACCACTCGCGCAAAGGTATAAGTGAGACCCGTCTGGACCCTGAAGGGGTTAGCTGTTCCCCACACTGTTGCCACCACTGTTTCCTGTCCTCAGACCCAGGACCAGCGGAAAAGCTGGGAGTCCAGGAGAGATCATCTATTTTTTTTTTTTAATGAGTTTATTTCTTAATTGAAGGATAATTGCTTTACAGAATTTTGTTCTTTTCTGTCAAACCGCAACATGAATCAGCCACAGGTACACATATAGACCCTCCCTTTTGAACCTCCCTTCCATCTCACTTCCCATCCCACCCCTCTAGGTTGATACAAGATTATCTCTTAGTGAAGACTTCTTTTCAGTTCAGTCGCTCAGTCGTGTCCGAATCTTTGCAACCCCATGAATTGCAGCACGCCAGGCCTCCCTGTCCATCACCAACTCCCGGAGTCCACCCAAACCCATGTCCATCGAGTCGGTGATGCCATCCAGCCATCTCATCCTCTGTCGTCCCCTTCTCCTCTTGCCCCCAATTCTTCCCAACATCAGGGGCTTTTCCAATGAGTCAACTCTTCGCATGAGGTAGCCAAAGTATTGGAGTTTGAGCTTCAACATCAATCCTTCCAATGAACACCCAGGACTGATCTCCTTTGGGATAGACTGGATGGATCTTCTTGCAGTCCAAGGGACTCTCAAGAGTCTTCTCCAACACCACAGTTCAAAAGCATCAATTCTTTGGCACTCAGCTTTCTTCACTGTCCAACTCGCACATCCATACATGACTACTCGAAAAACCATAGCCTGGACTAGACGGACCTTTGTTAGCACAGTAATGTCTCTGCTTTTAAATATGCCATCTAAGTTGGTCATAACTTTCCTTCCAAGGAGTAGGTGTCTTTTAATTTCATGGCTGCAATCACCATCTGCAGTGATTTTGGAGCCCCCAAAAATAAAGTCTGACACTGTTTCCACTCTTTCCTTACCTATTTGCCATGAAGTGATGGGACCAGATGCCATGATCTCAGTTTTCTGACTGATGAGCTTTAAGTCTACTTTTTCACTCTCCTCTTTCACTTTCATCAAAAGACTTTTTAGATCCTCTTCACTTTTCTGCCATAAGGGTGGTGTCATCTGCATATGTGAGGTTATTGATATTTCTCCCGGAAATCTTAATTCCAGCTTGTGCTTCCTCCAGCCCAGCGTTTCTCATGATGTACTCTGCATAGAAGTTAAATAAGCAGGGTGACAACATCCAGCCTTGACGTACTCCTTTTCCTATTTGGAGCCAGTCTGTTGTTCCATGTCCAGTTCTAACTGTTCCTTCTTGACCTGCATACAGGTTTCTCAAGAGTCAGGTCAGGTGGTCTGGTATTCCCATCTCTTGGTGACTTTTCCACAGTTTATTGTGATCCACACAGTCAAAGGGTTTGGCATAATCAATAAAGCAGAAATAGATGTCTTTTGGAACTCTTCTTGCTTTTTCAGTGGTCCAGCGGCAATTTGGTCTCTGGTTCCTCTGCCTTTTCTAAAACCGGCTTGAACATCTGGAAGTTCACGGTTCACCTATCACTGGAGCCTGGCTTGGAGAATTTTGAGCATTTACTAGCGTGTGAGATGAGTGCAGTTGTGCAGTAGTTTGAGCATTCTTTGGCATTGCCTTTCTTTGGGATTGGAATGAAAACTGACGTTTTCCGGTCCTGTGGCCACTGCTGAGTTTTCCAAATTTGCTGGCATATTGAGTGCAGCACTTTCACAGCATCATGGGGGTTGGGGGCGGAAGCGTATTATGGGACCTCATCAGGAGGATGTTCAGGAGGCTGGTGTTCCCCCGGGTCCTCCATTTCCCTGTGGACTCTTGAAAGGATGTCACTGAGGGGTCCCTTTCCTGTGACACTTATCAGAGGGTGCCACATGGCATGGATGGTAGACGGTCCTTGACCATCTAGAGGAGGGGTCCCCAGTCTCCAGGCTGTGGTTCAGTACCTCCTGTCATCATCAGTAGTGGGGTTAGATTACAAATAAAGTGCACAGTAAATGGAAAGCTTGAATCATCCTGAAAACACCCCTCATCGCCGGCTGGGGGAAGAATTGTCTTCCACAAAATTGGTCTCTGATGCCAGAAAGGTTGGGAACCGCTGATCAAGATGACCAGCCTGTGTTCCATCTAGAAAACAGTGCTCTGCTGACATGCTGATGGCATTACA
The DNA here is from genome assembly GCF_054371585.1 of Giraffa tippelskirchi. Lineage (NCBI taxonomy): Eukaryota > Metazoa > Chordata > Mammalia > Artiodactyla > Giraffidae > Giraffa > Giraffa tippelskirchi. The sequence goes on from NC_137275.1 coordinate 110,578,062, forward strand.
CTAACTGAAGAGGTCAAAGAAAAGCCCGCTGTGGGCAGAGGTAAGCACTGTTCCTTTCACCGTCAGAGGAAATCGCCAACAGCAGAAGTGGCTTTTGCCCATTGTTGGGGATGAGCCAGTGGGCCTCTGATGCGGTCTGGAAAATGGGCCTGAGACACCCGAAGGGAAAAGAAGCCCAAAGTGGGGGCTGCATCATGAAACTCCTTACTGCATCGCGGGCGGGTGTCCCACTGCAGCAGTTTCAGACTAACCCCAGACAACTCCCAGAGCAACCAGGAACTGCTGGTGCAGGTGAGTCAGCCTGGCTTGGCTGCATAACCAGAGACAGATCTCACCGGAAGCTTCTAGCAAAGTCTCCCAAAGCAACACACATCCACAGGTGATGGTCCCATCTGTGGGTGTCGCATCCTCCCATGTGGGGGGCCTCGATGGCAAGCCCATGGTTTGCCTGGACTCTCCTGCCTGCCGCTCCAGGTCCTTATCTTCACTAAAACCTCACACAAGGATGCTCCACAGAGCATCAACCATCTGAATCTCATTTTCCATATATTCAACCTCAACTATATTATGGAGAAATAATAAAGCCTACTTCATAGGCTTGTTTACAGGGACAAATTAAAACTATTTAAAGTGTTTAGAACAAAGCTGGCACATTTGGTGCTGAAAAATACTCACTTTTATCACTGAAACAAGGGCATCACTGCCATCATTAATAATCTCCCAAGGCAAACAACAATACATGCCTGGATATGTAAATTCCAGCTTGTCTATTTCTTAAATACTTCACAGTCACACATCAAAATGAAATATTATTTTGCAAAAACTATATTTGCTATTTCAATGGGTAAGACTAGTGTGTGTGCTCAGTCGCTCAGTCGTGTCCGACTCTGCAACCCCATGGACTGCAGCCCACCAGGCTCCTTTGTCCATGGGATTTCCCAGGTAAGAATGCTGGAGTGGGTTGCCATTTCCTACACCAGGGGATCTTCCTGACCCAGGAATCCAATCAATGTCTCCTGCACTGCAGGTGGATTCTTGACTGCTTGAGCCACCAGGGAAGGATTTTTATATGATGACATGAACTTTATTTACTGATTTCAAGAAAAGTTAAGTCATGGTTATGGCTCTGCTTTGTTCACATCTGCTCCGTGAGAACTGATGCTCCTTCCTAGGACCGGCTCCAGCCTTCACATGGGAGTCAGACGCATCTTGTGTTTCCATTTCAAAACAAATAAATTCGCCTGCCAATGCAGGAGACGAGGGTTCAGTCCCTGGTCCGGGAAGATCCCGCCTGCCCCAGAACAACTAAGCCCGTGTGCCCCAACTACTGAGCCTGTGCTCCAGAGCCCGGGCTGCAACAAGAGAAGCCCCTGTAAAGCGAAGTCTGCACTCTGCAACGGAGAGGAGCCCCCGCTCTGCACAGCTCGAGAAAAGCCTGTGCAGCAACGAGACCCAGCACAGTCAGATAAATAAAAAACAATTTTTAAAATGGTATTGACAAACCCAAAGGAAAATATCCTCCAGAAACACCTGATACCTCTTTTCAATACACATTGCTTTTAATGTCATATGAGACCCATTTACCATCATAAGCATTTCTCCTTCTTTAATGAGAATGATTCTCTGACTTCTAATCTCTCTGAAATATATGAAAATTACTATTCCAGAAATATGAACTTTGTTTCAAATTAACATATATAACTAATGTACTAGAATCTAACTTTAAAAGTGGTGAAAATAATTTTGTAGTATGTTACTTTTTTCTTGGAGTTTTAACTAAATTTCTTGTAAGGTTTGGAGTCTCTGATTTGAAAAATAATTTAAAACAGGTTATTTTAATTCATGAATTCTGTTGCTACAAAATGGAAAGGGTGAATGCAAATTTCCAATTAGAGGCAGCCTTAAATGGGCTTTTGAATATCAGTCTATGTCCAAAGTGCAGAGATAAAGATAATTTTTAAAATCATATTTTTTCATTTATGCATGACATAGATAGCTATTGTATATTCTATGTGAATTCTCTCAAAAAATTGCTTTAGATTGAAGAGCAATACTCTGTCGATATATGAAATTGACAGTCACATTTAGAGTTGGAGAAATGTGGCTTATACAAGGAAAATCTATTGTTATAATTGATAAGCAACACAATTCAGGAAAGCTAACATTTCCTATTTTGCTTTGGAGAGAGTCTTGAGGTTTTCAAAGATGGAGGTTTCAGGGATTGCTGGCTAGGATGACCAGTGATAACATTTTTGAAGTCTTGGAAAAGAATATTTCTGAAAAGTAAATGAATTTGGGTGACTGGTAACTTTGGTTGTTACACTAACAGGTGACCCGAATATGCCATACAGGGTGAGAGCACGGCCACACGGGGACGTCCAGGGGCCCACCAACATGACCGCCTGCCTTGCCCTCGGTTCCAAATCCTTAGAAAAACCGATTCATTCATTCAAACTATTTTGGGTGCTTTGTATATATCATATATAACTATATATGAGCTTCCCTTGTGGCTCAGATGGTAAAGAGTCTGCTTGCAATGCAGGAGACCCGGGTTTGATCCCTGAGTTGGGAAGATTCCCTGGAGGAGGGCATGGCAATCGAATCCAGCATTCTCACCTGGAGAATCCCCATGGACAGAGGAGCCTGGAGGGCTACAATTCATGTGGTCACAAAGAGTCAGACACGACGGAGCCACTAAGCACAGCACAGCACAAGCTTTATATAGAGGATGGGTAAACAACAAAGTCCTACTGTACAGCAAAGGGAATTACATTGACTATCCTGTGATAAGCCATAATGGAAAAGAATATAAATAAAAGGTATATGTATGTGTGTGTGTATATATATGTATATATAGCAATCACTTTTCTGTACAGAAGTAATTAGCACACTATGAATCAACACAGAAAAGTGAAAGTGTTAGTCATTCAGTCGTGGCTGACTCTTTGGGATCCCATGGACTATAGCCTGCCAGACTCCACTGTTCCATGGGATTTTTCAGACGAGAAGACTGGAGTGGGTAGCCATTTCTTTCTCCAGGGGATCTTCCTAACCCAGGGATCGAACCTGGGTATCTTGCATTGCAGGCGGATTCTTTACTGTCTGAATTGTACTCATTATTATACTACTTCAGTTTTAAAAAATCAAATTAAAAAAAAAGAACAGGTTGGCCAGGTTAAGATATTATAAGGAAGCAATGTTCAAGCAGAGGTCTCAATAAGAAGAAAGAGCCACGCTTGCCAAATATGGGCACAGGGGTCCACATAAATGAAGAGCAGGTTTACATGTCACGTTAAGGTTCTGAGCAGGAGCCGAGTTTGCTGTCCACAAGCCCTCAAGGAGACGGCCTTTGGTCTGGAAGGAAAGGCAGGTGAGCAGGCAGAAAGGCTCAGGGCAAGGCCAAGGCCTGAGCACAGCCTGGCGAGACTGGGGCAGAAGATGGGTTTTATCTGAACTGTCTGTCAGTGAAGGATGTTAGAGGGGTGAGAGACAGATCCAACTCTCTCTGGTTCAGCCTGCAGACCGGACACTGCAGAGCAGAGCAGGTCATCAAAGCTGCTCTGTGAGGACGAGGGAGCAGAGGACTAGCTGGCGTGAGAGGAGACGCTGACCCAGGTCAGGACACACCGCAAGGCAGTGTCACAGGACCTTCTGGTGGTTCAGGGTACACAAAGGCTCTGAGGGGTGAGACCCAGATTCCTGGTTTGAGCAGCTGGTTGGGTCGTGGGAGGAATGTGGTGGCTTTGACTCACATGGGAGGGTGGGCTGCATTGAGGTGAATAAAAATGTCTGGTCCTTCTTGATACATTAAAAAAATTTTTCTTGGCGTCTAGTTGCTTTACAATGTTGTGCTAGTTTTTGCTATACAGCAAAATGAATCAGCTATACGTATACACATATCCCCTGTTTTTTGAATTTCCTCCCCCTTTAGGTCACCATGGGCTTCCCTGGTGGCTCTGACAGTAAAGAATCTGCCTGCAATGCGGGAGACCTGGGTTAAATCCTGTGTCGGGAAGATCCCTGGAGAAGGGAATGGCAACCCACTCGAGTATGCTTGCCTGTAGAATTCCATGTACAGAGGAGCCTGGGGGGCTACAGTCCATGGGGTTGCAAAGAGTCGGACACGATTGCATGACTAACACTCTTACGAGGTCACAGAGCACTGAGTAGAGGTCCCTGAGCTATACAGTACCTTCTCATCAGTTACCTACTTCATACATAGTGTCAATAATACATGTGTGTCAATCCCGTTCTCTCAATTCATCCTCTCTCCCTCTCCTTGGTGTCTATACATTTGTTCATGTGTTCCCTATGTCTGAATGTATATTTCTGCTTTGTAAATAAGATAACCTATATCCATTTTTTCAGATTCCATATATATGCATTAACACATGATATTTGTTTTTCTCTTTGTAGACATTCAAGTGAGGGTGTTGAATAAACATTTTGGAGCTCGGGGCCAATCCAAAAATTGGGACTCCTAAGTTGATAGACGGTTTCAAAGTTCAGGAATTAAATGAGATAAATTAGGACAAGTGTTTACACAGAAACAGAAAAGGACCTAATACGAATCAGGGGACATTTCCAAATAGGGAGGTGGGGAAGAGAAAGCGTTCACAGAGCAGGAGACTGAGACAGTGTGACCTGTGCAGTCAGAGTAAGGCAAAGGACCCCTCACTGCAGTCAGGGAGTCATGCCTAGGATTTAGGAAAACCAGCTTCGTTGGGTTAAGATTAATTACATTCTTGCAGATGTTCACTGCTGTTCAAATTCTGCAAAAGTCTGAATTGTACACTGAATTGTTTTCAAACACTGTATTTAGCTACTAATACATCTAGTATTTCCACAGCGTCTGATTTCTGTTCAATTTTCAAGTACTTTCAAGGGATTTAAAGAGAACCAAGAAAATTAAGCATTGTTATTATATAGGTCTTTGATACCAAGTGACAATTTGAGTAAAAACTTTCCCACTTTTCCTATTTGTAGCATCGTGTTTCCCCAGTTATGTTCGATTTTAACTCTGACAACACGATGTATCTAAGAAAGTAAGAAGAGCAAAATTAATAGTCATTAGGGAGGTTGTGCTTTTCAGTGTTTTTATTAGAAACTGAGATGATGATAATAATGATTGAAGAGAAAATCTTTCTGAACCAAATTTGTCAACTTGTAAACTGGTAAATGTTTCAATGAGACATTCACAATGTTCATATTACTCAGAGCTTCACAGAAGTGAATTATGTTCTTGTAAACAAACAAACAAACAAACAAACAAACTTCTCTTGTTCCTACCACAATACTGATCTGAATATGCTTTGCAAAGCTTACCCTCTTTTAAAACACTGGAATGCTTGCTGGTTTACTATTACTCTCCCATTCCAGCTACCAGCAACATTCACCCACAGGGATTTGAGAAAAATCATTTATTTATCTCATCATAATACAATATATCTGAAAAATGTTTATGTTTTTGACCAGTTGTGCACTAATACTCTAAGGAAATCTCTTTAAAGAAAGAAAAGTTTTAATACTTAGAAGATTATGTTCACAGGATTTTTACTAATTACATTTTATGCATAAAGAGAGAACATCCGGGACTTCCCTGGTGGTCCAGTGGTTAAGAATCCACCTGCCAATGCAGGCGACACAGGTTCAATCCCTGGTCTGGAAGGATTCCACATGCTTCAGAGCAACTAAGCCTGGAGCCACAACTACTAAGCCTGTGCTCAGGAGCCACAACAAGAGAAGCCACTGAAATGAGAAACTCACACACCACAACTTCAGAATAGACCCTGCTCACCACCCTTAGAGAAAAGCCGATGCAGGAACAAAGACCCAGAACAGCCAAACATAAATAAATAGATGTTAGTTTTTAACAGAGAGAGAGAGAGAGAGAATGTCCAGAAATGTTGTCCAAGTAAAATGGCTGTGTAGACTCAACCAGTGTAGATAAAAAATTATACTAGATAACAATTATAGAGCCAGATGAAATAAAAAGTCGAAAATGTAACAGCAGTAGAAATTATCCAAAATCAGATAGAGGCTACAGGAAATTTTTCTCTTGAAAAAAAAACAGTTCTTAAGAGTAAGAAATGTGTTTGCAACAAAAAGAATAAAATACCTAGGAATAAGCCTACCTAAAGACACATAAGACCTGTATGCAGAAAATGGTAAGACACTGAGGAAAGAAATCAAAGACTACACAAACAGATAGAAAGATATACCATGTTCCTGGACTGGAAGAATAAATATTGTGAAAATGACTAAACTACCTAAAGCAAACTACAGATTCAATGCAATCCTTATAAATTACCGAAGGCATTGTTTTTCACAGACCTAGAACAAATAATTTTACAATTTGTTTGGAAGCACAAAAGACCCCAAATAGCCAAAGCAATCTTAAGAAAGAAAAACAGAGCTGGAGGGATCAACCTTCCTGGCTTCAGATATACTACAAAGCTACAGTCATTGAAACAGGATGGTACTGGCACAAAAACACATACAGATCAATGGAAGAAGGTAGAAAGCCCAGAGATAAACTCATGCACATATTGGCACCTTATCTTTGACGAAGGAGGAAAGAATATACAATGAAGAAAGGACAGCCTCTTCGATAAGTGGTGCTGAGAAAACTGGACAGCTATATGTAAAAGAATGAAATTAGACCACTTCCTAACACCATATACAAAAATAAACTCAAAACGGATTAAAGATCTGAATGTAAGACCAGAAACAATAAAACTCTTAGAGTGAAACATAGGTAGAACGCTGTGTGACATACATCACAGTAAGATCCTCTATGACCCACCTCCCAGAGTAATGGAAATAAAAACAAAAATAAACATATGGAGCCTAATAAAACTTAAAAACTTTTGCACAGCAAGGGAAACTACAAACAAGATGAAAAGGGAACCCTCAGAATGAGAGAAAATAATTGCAAATGAAGCAACTGACAAAGGATTAATCTCCAAAATATACCAGCAGCTCATGCAGCTCAACATCGGAAAAACAAACCCAACCAAAAACTGGGCAGGAGACCTAAACAGACATTTGTCCAAGGAAGACGTACAGATGACCAATGAACACGTGAAAAGATGCTCAACATCACTCATTATTAGAGCAATTAAAACTGTATGAGGTATCACTTCATATGGTTACAATCAAAGTTTTAGTCACTCAGTCAGGTCCAACTGCGACCCCATGGACCCCTAACCCACCAGGTTTCTCTGTCCATGGGATTCTCCAGGCAAGAATACTGGAGTGGGTTGCCATTTCCTTCTCCAAGGGATCTTCCCAACCCAGGGATCAAACCCAGGTCTCCTACATTGCAGGCGGATTCTTTACCAGCTGAGCCACAAGGGAAGCCCAAGAATACTGGAGTGGGTAGCCTGTCCCTTCTCCAGTGGATCTTCCCGATCCAGGAATCGAACTGGGGTCTTCTGCATTGCAGGCAGGTTCTTACCAACTGAGCTATCAGGGAAGCCCTCGGTTAGAATGGCCATCATCAAAAAAAATCTACAAACAATAAATGCTGGAGAGGATGTGGAGAAAAGGGAGCCCTTTTGCACTGTTGGTGGGAATGTAAATTGATAGAGCCACTATGAAGAACAGTATGGCTCTGTAACCCTGGATACTCATATTTGTAGAAAACAAACCATAAAAGAGTATAAAGATAGTGAAAACAAAGAGTCATAGAAATGCAAGTAGGGAGCAATATTTTTATTAGACAACTCAAGCTACAGCATATTTATAAGACATACAGTACAGGTTGTAACATTTAAGATGATTTATGCGGTAGATAACATGGCATTCATTGTAAAATAAATGTTCAATACCTTCCTATGAGTGGTAGTTTTACTGATGTATACATGTTTTGAAAAATTGTGCATTTAAAATTAGTATACTTTATGTTATGTACTTAGAATTAATAAAGTAATCCTTTAAAGAAAATACAAAAAAAAAAAAAAATTGGAATAAATCGACAACATGACCCAGCAATCCCTGGGCATATACCCTGAGAAAAGCACAATTCAAAAATACACATGTACCTCAATGTTCACTGCAGCATTATTTACAATAATGCTGGACATAGAAGCAACCTAGATGTCCATCAACAGCTGAATGGATAAAGAAGATGTGTTACATATATACAATGGAATATTACTCAGTCATGAAAAGGAATGAATTTGAGTCAGTTATAGTGAAGTGGATGAACACAGAGTTTGTTATACAGAGTGAAGCAAGTCAAAAGAAGTATTGTATATGTGTGTGTCAATCAGTTGTGTCTGACCCTTTGCGACCCCATGGTCTGTATGTAGCCTGCCAGGCTCCTCTGTCCATGGGATTTCTCCAGCCGGAATACTGGAGTGGGTTGCCATATCCTGCTCAAGGGTATCTTCCTGACCCAGGAATCACGCTTGTGTCTCTTACACTGGCAGGCAGATTCTGAGCCACCCAGGAATATGACAGCATATATAGAGAATCTGGAAAAATGGCACCGATGAACCTCGTAGAGAACAGACTTGTCGATACAGGGGAGGAAGGAGAGGGTGGGACCCATTGGGAGAGGAGCCCTGACATACACACACTGCCGTGTGTAAAACAGCACGTGGGAAGCTGCTGTGTAGCACAGGGAGCTCAGCTCCATGCTCTGTGATGACCTAGCAGGGTGGGATGTGGGGCTGGGAGGGAGGCTCAAGAGAGAGAGAGGATACATATATATAATTATCAGTGATTTGCATTGTTCTAAAACCAACAAAACGTTGTAAAGCAATTTCCACCAGGAAAAAAAAAAAAAAAGTGAATTTGAGGCTTTCAGACCTGAATTTGTGGATTTTTGATTCCTGATCTTCTCAACCCCCATAGCTACAATGATGCAGATCAGCAGAAGAAAACTATGGTATCAAGGGACAGCAAGGGAATTCCAGAAAAACATCTACCTCTGCTTCACTGACTACACTAAAGCCTTTGACTGCATGGATCACAACCAACTGTGGAAAATTCTTCAAGAGATGGGAATACCAGACCATCTTACCTGTCTCCTGAGAAACCTGTATGCAGGTCAATAAACAATAGTTAGAACCTTGTATGGAACAAGTGACTAGTTCAGAATTGAGAAAGGAGTATACTAAAGATGTTTATTGTCACCCTGTTTACTTAACTTAGATGTTAAGTACATCATATGAAATGCCAGGCTGGATGAGTTACAAGCTGGAATCAAGACTGCCAGGAGAAACATCAACCACCTCAGATATGTGGATGATACCACTCTAACGGCAGAAAGTGAAGACGAACTAAAGAGCCTCTTGATGAGGGTGGAGGAGAGTGAAAGAGCCAGCTTAAAACTCATTATTAAAAAAAATAAGATCATGGCATCTGGTCCCATCACTTCATGGCAAATAGAAGGGGGAAAGGTGGGAACAGGGACAGATTTCCTCTTCCTAGGTTCTAAAATCACTGCTGATGGTAACTGCGGCCAAGAAATTAGAAGACAATTGCTTCTTGGCAGGAAAGCTGTAACAAACCTAGACAGTGTGTTAAAGAGCAAAGGCATCACTTTGCCGACAAAGGTACGACTAGTCAAAGCTGTAGTTTTTCCAGTGGTCATGTACAGATGTGAGAGTTGGACCATAAAGAAGGCTAAGGACTGAAGAATCGATGCTTTTGAACTGCGGTGCTGGAGAGGACTCTTGAGAGTCCCTTTGACAGCAAGGAGATCAAACTAGTTAATCTTCAAGGAAATCAAGCCTGAATATTCATTGGAAATGCTGATACTGAAGCTCCAACACGTGTGCCACCTGATGGGAAGAGCCGACTCACTGGAAAAGATCCTGATGCTAGGAAAGATTGAAGGCAGAAGGAGAAGGGGGCAACAGAGGATGAGATGGTTGGTTGGATGGCATCACCAATGCAATGGACATGAACTTGGGTAAACTCCAGGAGATGGCAGGGGACAGGGAAGCCTGGCATGCTGCAGTCCATGGGGTCTCGAAGAGTCAGACAGGACTTGGTGACTGACCCACAGCAACAACAAATGAACACTGGATTGTTCACTAAGTGCCAAGTAGCAGTAAAATGCTATAATACACATTTAATTTGTGATTTGGGGGAAATAATGTATGAAACCTATGCTTACAAATATATTGGACTTTGAAGCTGTTTTTAAAATGTTTCCTCAAAATGTAATAAGGCTAAATCCTAAGATAATGTATATACATACAAAAGTGTACAAATGAAAGTCACTCAGTCGTGTGTGACTCTTTGCAACCCCATGGATTATACATGGAATTCTCCAGGCCGGAATACTGTAGTGGGTAGCCTTTCTCTTCTCCAGGGATCGAACCCAGGTCTCCCACATTGCAGGCAGATTCTTTACCAGCTGAGACACAAAGGAAGCCCAAGAACACCAGATTGGGTAGCCTATCCCTTCTCCAGCAGATCTTCCCAACCCAGGAATCAAACCGGGGTCTCCTGCATTGCAGGCAGGTTCTTTACCAACCGAGCTATGAGGGAAGCCCAAGTGTACCAATGATGGTGCACATATATGATTTCTCCAAAACGTCCCTGTTGGGTAATCATTTCTTTCGTAAATAAACTATTTTTTAACATAAGACACATAACAGTTTAATATATTTAGTGAATAGTATGTGTGTTAGTCGCTCAGTCGTGTGGAACTCTTTGCAACCCCACTGACCGTAGCCTGCCAGGCTCCTCCATCCACAGGATTTTCCAGGGAAGAATACTGGAGTGGGTTGCCATTTCCTTCTCCAAGTGAATGGTATAGATGCATATGAAACCTAGCCACGTGAAGCATGAAGCTAGAGGCTGGAGGAGCAGAAAAAGTCTGAGTGTTAAAAACAACAAAGCAGAAAATAAATCATTAACCATGTGTTAATCAACCCACTTTCCCCAAGTCACCAGCTTTCTCAAAAGATTACACTGCTTTCATAGGTTCTCTAATTAATGTTTCTTAAATCAACACAGAGCCAGGGGTTAGGCTACCGGTTCTGTTTGTTTTGTGCATTAATTCTGCCTGTGACTGGTGGCTCAGTATATTAATAAATGCTTGTCCATAACTGACCCTGTGTTTTTTTGCTTGAGAAACCAAAGCGGAGAGTGGACATACTTAAATTGGATTGAACTGTGAACTTCAGTTCTTTCTAGGGACACCGTGAAACAAGTCTATTCAACTGACCACACACGAAACACCTTTTGATCTGCCCCGAAGTTAAACACTATCATCAAAATGTTTTGCGGAGACTATGCGAGTATAATGGCTATTTTCATAAAACTTGACAGTTTTTCGAGATGTGAACCTCGTGTACAAAATTTCATTTGTGGTTCTTGACATTTTCAACAAGAAATACTGGTGTTTTAATTTATCTTCATTAAAGTTTTAATGAGTAGGTGTTCGATGTCACTATTAAACCAAGTTTGTGTTATTAAATATCAAATTCGTGCTAATTTTGAAATAATGTATTATTCTCTAGAGGCAATTCAGTGATCCCTACTTTCTAAAGTTACCTGACTCAGAATTCTAACTGAAGTGTAATAAGCTCTTTTTGTCTCCATACTTAACGTCTCTCTGTAAGAAACTAAAAGTAAACCTGACTGCTAATTTTTATTTAAAACCTATGGTATGTTCAGAAAATACGGTTTATTTTTTAACAATTATTTTGAATTTAAACAAATGTAAGACTTAGTTTAGTCATTTTATTTTTTTCCTTGTCTGAGTCACTTTGATCCAATTGCTCTAATAGTCCATGAACTTTGGAAGAGCCTATAGAGACGCTGAGTTATTTAAACGTACATCGTTTGAAAAGATATCCACTTCACACAGCCCTGGAAATTTTATATACATTTGTTGAGGATTTTCTACAAATCTGTATCATTAAAAATGCTTTCCAGAAGCCTTTTATTTTTAGTGCAAAAATGTTATGCAAGAAAAGAAAACAATTATTTGGTGAAACTTTGGCGCAAAAATGATGTTATTTACCCATTTACAAAGTATTAATCCCTAGAAATTTTTATTTACTTATATTGTTTTTCAAATTAAATATTGAATGGGACCTCAAATGTAGCTACTTTCCATCACTGTTGGTTCATGAATCTTAATTTTACCTTGAGATTTCAGGATCTTATTTGCAGTTGAAACTTCCTTCATCATCTTATTAATTGTAAGGCAGTTACATTCTACTAAAGAAACAGAAGTTGTTACGTAATTTAGGCCAGGACAGTCAATGATTTAATTTGTAAAAGAAGTTGTTTTCTCCCGATTATTACTTTCAAATAATTGTACTTGGATGAATAGAAAATTTCTCCCTTTTTGTTCATTCAAGTACAATTATTTGGAAGTAATTAAAACTATATTCTGTGTGGTACATATGGTTTTATATTAACATTTATCTGCCCATCTATCAAAAGATATATTCATAGAATATTTACATTACATGTCAGAGACTACTAAAAGTTACCAATGATAACAAGCTTTTAAAGAAATGCAACGGTTTGCCATGCTTCTGTAGATAAAGAAGAACATCAGAGATTAAAGAGTTGGATTTCAGCAGACCTAAACTTTCATTTTAAGTGTTCTGATCATCTATTTCAGAGATAAATACCAGGTTTTATGAATTATCTCAGAAAATGAGAAATGGTTTTACATAATCATGTGATTATATTTTCATATTTATAGTCTTTAGGATATATATTTATACATCCCGTTATATATATATATATATATATCCTTAAGATTTATGGACTAACTGGGAAGAATTGGATATTAAAGAGGCCAATATATGAGGTCAAGTTCACCTGTTTAATCTCCATTCTGGGTGTGTGTCCTTCAGCAAAAGGCAGGCTTTTGCATAATAAGCAAAAGTCCTCAAGTCATAGGGGAGATAGTTACTGACTGGGTTGCTTGTTAAACTATTGAGTTTACATTAAAATTAAATTATCGACTGAGCCTTCTTCTCAGCAGCTCTGATTGAATGACACCTGAATTCACCCCCTTGGTATAAACACATGACTGTCTTTAGAGCCACCAAAATAATGCATTATGTCAGTTACAAAACATAGAAAATTTAAACAGAAATCAAGCAGGAAGCAAGAATTAGAGAAAAGCAGTTATATTTCTATAGGAAAGAAGCATATGCACTCCTTGAAAATTCCTTTCCAGAATTTTGGAGTTCGAGGACCCTCAGGGATTAAAGTAATTCAAGTGGGTTAATTACACCAAGAAGGTAAATTCACCTTCCTGTAAGTATTTTACAGGTGTAAGTATTTTACAGGTGTGCTTGACTGTAAAACTGTCAAAAGCAAGCTTTAATGAAATGACGTTGGCAAGCCTCAAATTGTTTTGATTTACTATTTAGCCAGATATAAATCACCCGTCATGAAGATGGTATTACAACATGTCTCTTCGAGTGGAAAAAATTTCACTGCAGAGCATTACCAAAACCCTGCCCAGATCAGTATCTAAACCAGGTCTCTCTCTGCCACCGTAACTCAAGCTCTTATCCACAGAAAAACACTGTCTCTTCCACATACATCGCCCTGATTCTTCTACCAAAACTGTTGGCTGTTTTTGTCCTGTTTTGTCATCAACTGATTCCCCCGTTTTGTGTGCGTGCTCAGTCACTAAGTCGTGTCTGACTCTTCTGTGACTCCATGGACTGTAGCCCACCAGGCCCCTCTGTCCACGGGATTTCCAAGGCAAGAATAGTGGGTTGGGTTATCATCTCCTCCTCCATCATTTTGTACAGTAGCATTTTCTTTATTATAGACTCCTTTACTTGGGAACACTCTTCCTTTTTGCCTCAAAGGAAATTATAGTCCTTTTCCTTTCCTTCTGACAACTTTCCTATTTCTACCACATTTATTGACTCTGAAAAAAGTTAATCATAGGAAGATCACCAGCAATAGAATATGTCGAGCACACATTCCATACCTGAATTTACATTTTATTTTACACAGAGAGAAGTTATCACTATTAAAATTTCCTAGTCGGTGATAAACAGCAGGAGCTTTGCGCGCGTTGTCTGATGGAACAGTCACTGTGAATCTTCTTACAAGAATACTCCTGGACATGCAAAGGTCCTTGCGTTCTTCTTGGAGGCTCCAGACATCCTGCTCGGTGGTTTTAAATATATTGTTTTTAGGCTTCACAACCTTCATGGAAAATTTTAATCTACCAGTTTCCATATGAATATACTGAGGCTTAGAGAAGTTAAATAATTTTTCCAGGAATGGAAAGGCAGGAAGTGGCGAAACAGAATGTAACTCCAAAACTGTATCCATCACACAGACACAGTTAGAGGGTAAACACGTCTAAGTGTGACTGCTGTGTGTTAGTCCCTCAGTCGTGTCTGACTCTCTGCAGCCCCATGGACTGTCGCCCGCCAGACTCCTCTGTCCATGGGATTCTCCAGGTAAGAATACTGGAGTGGGTTGCCATGCCCTCCTCCAGGGGATCTTCCCAACCCAGGTCTCCTGCACTGCAGGTGGATTCTTTACCAGCTGAGTTACCAGGGAAGCCCCTAAGTGTGATGATCCTACATAATTCGAGGTTATGTTATGAAGGAAAGAGCAGACCCTTTGTCAGTCCAATTGAGAGAGGAAATTAGCAGCAGTATTTTCACAGAGATGCTGTTACTCACAGATTTGCTTCCAGAATGGCCTGAGAACAGTCTGACAACAGCAGCTGAGCTAACGACTAGAATGGGCGACAAGGCATTCTGCATTTCAGCTCAACGAACACAAAACAAGGCTCAGTATTAAAGAACCCACCTGCCAAGGCGGGAGGCACAGACTTGGGTTTGATCCCTGGGTGGAGATCCCCTGGAGGAGGAAATGGCAACCCACTCTAGTATTCTTGCCTGGGAAATCCCATGGACAGGGAAGCCTGGCGCATGACAGTCCGTGGGGTCAAAAACAGTCGCACATGACTGAGGACCGAATAACAACAACATGAATTAAACGCATGGCTGCTCAGGTGCGAATGGCCGGTGAGGAAGGCAGACAGGCAGGAAGTCAGAAGCAAGTCCGGGCTTTCAGTCTGGGAGGGTCTGCAGGCTGAGAAGGCCTCCCTCCCCTGGGGGTAGAAGCTGGGAAGGGCAAGATCTTTTGTAAAACATGTTTATTGGAGTACAGTGGATTCAAAGGCAAAATCGTTTGAAAAGCAGATTTTTCCTATAGAAAGGGATTCCTGAGAGAAACATTCCAAGCAAGAAATGTGATTTGGATTGCTTATCTACAGTATGACTTACTGAACAAATAATAAGAAAAGGTTGTTCGTACTGCGATTGCATTTTACTATCACAGGACTGCATTGTCTGAACTTGACACTCTGGAATTTAACAAAACTCATGACTCGTGGGTGAGGGCCTCCACTGCAACTGAAGCTTCTGTTGAACTCATACATACTGGACTGGAAAATTCGATGCAGGCACGTTTTCCTTGTAGTCATATACAAGCATATTGCTAATAAGTATTATTGTTATTGCTAATAGTATTTCAAAACTTCTGTAACAGCTGTGGATTGCTTTACTGGAAGAGCAGGGCAAACATAACTGCAGGATCACTACTGCACAAGCACTCAGGGCCAGCTTTACCTCCAGGGCTCTGTGCTGAGGACCATTTACTCAAGCTTTGTCGTTGTTTAGTCACTCAGTTGTGTCCGACTCTTTTCAACCCCATGAACTGTAGCCCGCCAGGCTTCTCTGTCCATGGAATTTCCCAGGCAAGAATACTAGAGTGGGTTGCCATTTCCTCCTCCAGGGGATCTTCCCCAGCCAGGGATTGAACCCGCATCTCCTGGTTTGGCAGGCGTGTTCTTTACCACTGAGCACCACCTGGGAAGCCCTTACTTAAGCTTTCTGCACCTCAATTTTCCTACCTGTGAGATGGGCGATATGGGCTTCCCAGGTGGTGCAAGTGGTAAAGAACCCACCTGCCAATGAAGATGAGACATAAGAGACGTGGATTCCTTCCTTGAGTCAGGAAGATCCCCTGGGGGACGCCGTGGAAACCCCCTTCAGTATTCTTGCCTGGAGAATCCCGTGGACAGAGGGCAGAATCCCATGGCTGCCGGCAGTGGGATCGCAAAGAGCTGGGTATGACTGAGCAACATAGCACAGCACACAGCACAGCAACATGGGTGGCATAACAGCACCTGTGTTAGATGAGTCTCTCGAGGATCACTTGGCAGGTAAAGCTCTGAGAAGACCTGGAGCACAAAACACACCTGGGAAAGTGAACTATTATTAGCAGCTTCATTAAGTAACTGTGCCAGAGTTTGAACCCAGCTAATGCAGAAGCCCTGGCTCTCAACATCCCAGCACATGGCTTCTAGAGAGGAGGTTACACATAGACACACACACAAACACACACACACACATATGTATATTCGTATATGTGTGTGTAAGTATTCATAACATTTATGAGCAAATTTGAATACCAGCAAAAGTTCCATGGGTAGAAATAGAAATATATTCTCGTATGTGAATAAATTTTCTTTATCTGTAAACAGCTTCTACTGTGCTGAAAAGTTTTTCACAATCCCACTTTCTTCGCCAGTTATTGCAGACTCTGTTTTTTATGGCACAAGTCCTCCAAAGTGTATTGTACTTGTGTTATCCTGCTTCTCACCTCTGAATCTCCCTGGCTGCATCCTACCTGGGCTGTCACCCACCCCCTCTACCTGCTGGGTCCTGTGGAGGTTGGCAGTGACCTCCATGACCTGACCTATACCCCATTCTCTGCCTTCTCTTGCAGATATATGGGTGAGGTCTTGCCAGAGTTCTGCTCTAGCTGGTCCAGGGGTTCCTTCAGGAAGGATGGCGTCAGCGATGCGAAATGAGAAGACACAGCGAATCTTAGAGTCTCCAAGTGTCTCCTGACTTTGTTGTTTTCAAGACAGCTTTTATATTTTTAGTGGTACATAGAAACAAATGTAACATGTAGAGTCATACCAAATCAGCTTAATGGGTCAGCAGTTCTGACCCTTATGACCCCGTTTGTGTATCTTAGTTACAAAAAGTTTCATTTTGTTTACATCATCTTCTGGCCTGGGGGCCTGCTAACATCTTGTGACTCTATTGATAAGGGTTGATCAGCCAGAACACTTTTGTATCAGGCACAGCAGGAAAGAATTCATCAACAGAAAGTTTCAAAGTGAAACCTGTTTTCGGTAATCTATCCTAGCCTTGAGCCTAACAGAAAAGAATGTGGTCCCATAAAATCATAGAACAGCAAGCTGAAACAATGTAGCGCAAAGGTCATTTCTTAGCAAAAATCACCAGCTGAATTAACAATTCTTATTATTTGTATTAAGGCTAAGCTTTTATTTTTATAATTCTTAAACTATTATATTTTTATTATGTAGGCTAAATATGTTAAGAGCAAAAATATAGCAAGTAAATATAGACTAAGTAACAGTTTCATAAAGCAATGTTTCTTATGTTTTCTAATAAGCCCTTTCCTACGAAGGGCTCTGTGCCCATTGGGGCTCTCTGTGCGGAGGCTCTTAATGCTGTTTATTGTTAAGGAGCAGTCGTGCACATTAGCTCCAAAGGCACAGGTATTTTTATCAAGCAAACTAATATACTAGTAAGAGAAGTGTCAATTAAAATACTCTATATCCTAGATAATCTTACAGGGAACTACCGTTCAGGGGCCGTAAAGTTTTCAGATTAATCTATTTGAGAAGAGATCAGGAAAGGCATTCTACCTAAGCCGCAGAAAATAAGAAGAGGTTTATTAGAAAGATAGATATCATCTTTAAGGTGAGCACTGAGGCAGCCTTCCGAGAATGCCCTGAGGCCTGAGTTGCTCTGCTCATCAGGTCTTCTCCTCATGACTCTGTCATGGGTGGGATCTCGTGAGCTGGCTCCCGGCACCCGTGGACTGTAGCCCGCCAGCCTCCTCTGTCCGTGGGATTCTCCAGGCAAGGACACTGCAGTGAGTTGCCATTTCCTTCTCCAGGGACCTTCCCGACCCAGGGATGCAATCCATGTCTCCTTTATCTCTCACATTGGCAGGCAGATTCTTTACCACTGGGCCACATGGGAAGCTCATTGCTATTAACAGTGATTCTCAATAATAAAGTTAATAGTTATTCTCCTTTTAGTTTTATTACTTTGCTATATTTTGCTATATAATGTTTTTTCTTTCATGTGGGATCTTAGTTCCCTGACTGGGGATCAAACTCACGCTCCCTGAATTGGAAGGCGGAGTCTTAACCACTGGGCCACCAGAAAACTCTCTACTATAGGCTGTTTTTGACGAGGCTTCTTATCATTATAAATACAGAATTGTGAGATCTTAGATTGAAAGGGTTAGAAAATGTAAACGCCATGAAGACAGGCCCAGTGGCCTTAACCCCAGCCTCAGCCCCAAGCTCCTTTGTCTGACCAAGGCTTAGAGCAGGTCTAACAGAGCTGCTTTGTCAGTGCACATTGGGTGCCTACCCCTCCCTCTGCTGAGTGAGCACTCAGACTCTGTCTGGACCCTAGTGATGCTGAATCTGTTCTTTTCAGAGTGGTCTCCCCACAGTCATCTATTTATTCTGAATATTTGAAATATCCATCTAGGATATCTCCCATTTACTCGTATCTTAGTTTAATAATCTTTCATAGTAAATAATCTTACTTAATCAGTTTTTTAAAAACATAACTTTATCTCTTTATTTTTGGCTCCCCTGTGGGCTTTCTCTGCTTGCGGGGAGTGGGGACGGCTCTTCATTGCAGGGCTCAGGTGTGGCTGTGATGGCACCTCTCGCTTCAGAGCACAGGCTGCAGGCGTGTGGGCTCCAGCTGACGCAGCCTCTACAGCGCGGGCTCAGCAGCTGTGGCTCCCAGGCTTAGTTGCTCTGGGGCATGTGGGATCTTCCTGGACCAGGGATTGAACACGTGTCCTCTGCATTGGCAGTCAGATTCTTACCAACTGCACCAACAGGGAAATCCCAATAGTAAATAATCTTAGAATTCTAGAATGATAAATAGAAGGTGACCTTCCTTATGATTTTACTTGATGATGACGTTTAACTCCAAAAGAGAGTATCCATTCCCACCCCACCCATGAATTTGCTTAAAAAAGTGAAAAAGTGAACTGAGTTTTTTGAGAAATCAGAGCAATTCAAATTCTTATTCTAGTTGCTGTTGCATTAGGTAGAGTGTTTCCCAATGAATTCCAAGAAGGTATTCCTAGCACTGGAATTTAGATGTAACATCATGAGGGTCATTTCCCTGGCTTTTCTCTAATCTGGAAGGAGGACAACTGACAGAAGTTTAAGGGAGATTCTTTGTGCAATTAGTCTTCAACATGAAAGACTATTATATCTTCCTTTTTCTGAGAAGTGGCCTCAAACAGGAATCTTCTCCGGTGCTGGAGGAATTCTTGCTGACACACTCAGAAAGGCTAGGCAAGCAACTTGCTGGCATAATTGGCAAGGATGTTACATCTCATCCCACTTAATATAATTAAATCTGATTATATATAATGACTCCCTTCCACGGAAGAAGTTTCCTTGAAAGGTTAAAAACACTGATGGCTGGGAGTGGAGATTTCACTTTCCCATGTTGACCACAGGTAGAAATAATACTCTGTTGAACTCCTGTATCCAACATACTTATTCAAATATATATTCCTTTTCCCTCCTCAAATGCATTTAACTTCTCACCAAAGAACTATAATCAAGATGAATCGGTCCCCAAACAGAACCACATTTTCCTGTAAAAACCCCACATTCTTTCTCTGGGTTTCCCTGGTAGCTCAGATGGTAAAGAGCCTGCCTGCAATGCAGGAGACTCGAGTTCCTTCTCTGGGTCAGGAAGATGGCCAGGAGAAGGATATGGCCACCCACTCCAGTGTTCTTGCCTGGAGAATCCCATGGACAGAGGAGCCTGGCAGACTATATAGTCCATGGAGTCACAAGGAGTCAGACAGGACTGAGCCAGCAACACTCACTTTCTTTCGCTATTACTTTTATCTTCCTATTCTCTTAATATGTAACTTAACTTGATTCTAATAAATAACAAGAGGTGACTAAACTCACTGAAAAACTTTGGCGTTGAAATTTTGTTGGGTAAAGTAAGCAAAAGGGGAAAAATAGAGCAACAATTAAGTGGTCAAAACAACGTTTTCCTGACTTCCCACCAACCTTTCCCCAGTTCTTCCTCCTTTAATCTCTCAGAGATGTGTCTGCTTTCCTGACTATGAAGTAGGTAGAGTCATCTTTAAGCTCTTAAGCAATAGCTGCCCATCAAAGAGAAAAAGCCCATGTCCTCACAGGGACTCAGGGTCCATTCATTTGGCTTTATTTTCCTCTGGCTTTTGTTTTAACGTCCTGCCTCCTGAGTCCTTCTTTGCGATCCTATGACATACCAGTCAGCCTCCTATTAAAGAGCCGTTGCTTGGGACTTCCCTGGTGGTCCAGTGGCCAAGAATCTGCCTTCCAAGGCAGGGGATGTGGTTTGATCGCTGGTCGGGGACCTAAGATTCCACGTGCTGTGGGGCACCTAGTCCCGCTCACCCAGAAAGGCAGGGCTTTATTCTTCCTGAGATGCTCTGTCTACATGGCTTCTCTTCCATCTTTCACTTCTCTACTTTGTTTTCTGTTCTCCCAGGAAAAAAGGAAGCAGGTTGACCATTGCTTATTTCTCTCCTCATTTACAACTGATAGCACCTAGATTATCTTGTAGTTCCGTATTATGTTCTGAGAAAGCCATGCAAAATAGAAACAAGTTGATATTTAGGTTTATCGATGATTACCTTTTCTACCATCATCATGAGATTAATTTTTAACTTCACAATAAGCCATAACATAAGCAAAATAAACAACTGGAAAATAACTTTTAGTAAAATTCTTAATAAAATACATACCTCCTTAACAAAATTAAGGAAAAGCACTGCCCTGGATTTATATGATAATTGCATTCCTGGAAAATTCACTATTGTTAAAAATTACCCCCACATACATTATTTCTATATATTCAGTGTCGTTGTTGTTTAGCTGCTAAGTTGTATCCAACTCCTTGTGACCCTTTGGACTGTAGCGCACCAGATTCCTCTGTCCATGGTATTGCCCAGCAAGAGTACTGGAATGGATTGTCATTTCCTTCTCCAGGGGATCTTCCTGACCCAGGGATCAATCCTACATCTCCTGCATTGGCAGGTGGATTCTGGATTCTTTACCACTGAGCCATCACCGAAGCCCAAATATTCAGTGGGAGTCTTTCAAAAGTCATGTGGGTATGAAATGTCCTTTTTTTTTTCTTTTCTTGGTCAGGACTGTCCAGTGTTTCAGAGAATTTCTAGTATCCTTGACCTACTCACTAAATGCTAGCAGCGCCCCTAGATATTATGACAATAAAAGTGCCCCCACCAGATTTCCAAAATGCCCACCTCCAGGAGATGGTGTTACCTTTACTGACAGCCATTGCTCTAAAGGAATTTGGGTGGAGTGTTCCTTCCCTGACTTTGGGGCCAACAGTCCTTCTGAGCAAAAGCACAATAGTTAGCATCATGCGCTTTGTCCTAAAGGCACAGGTTGTAAGGGAGCTCAGTTCTTGCCCTTTGTAACTGACGCAGGGTGAGATGAATGTGCCCCCACGTGCAGACATATTAGCGGAATCACTGATGCTTTTCCTGCTGACCATGTAGGCTCTATGAGTGTGATTTTCTCCGTGTGGAATTTAGGGAGGAAAAAAAAGGGAGAAAAGGCAAAAGCAATCTTCTTTTGCTACATATGTCTTAGCCCCATTATGTGTGAAAGTACTAAATTTACAGGAAGGTCTAAGTAACTGCAAACAAGATGAGGAAAATTTCCTCCTAACAGGCAAGGCATAATCTCCCTAAAAGGGACCTTGAAGGAGACTTATTCAGCCGTACATTTAGGGTATTTTGCTGTCGGGGGAAACTAGAGGAAGATTTGAGGGCAAATGTTAACCTGAAATGCACACACAGCTGCATGCAAATATCTAGGGCACAATTTCGCTTTAGTTAAGTGAAAGACCTTCTTCATCCTTCTTGCAAAATTGTAGCTCTTGGTAATAAATAAGTTTCTTTCTGAATGATCAGGTTCTCCTTCTTTAGTCTTCCCATTTTTTTAGCTTGCCCCCCTCCCCCAAACATTCTTGGCTATCGAATCCTTGTTTATCAGGAGGGCTGAAGATGAATAATTTTCTACAACTGTAACAAGCTATTCCTTCTGGATGCCCCAGACTCTTCATCTATAATATAGGGAAGGAAGTTTGAACAAGACTCTTTAATGGCCCTTCCAACCAAGAGCTTCGGTTTCAGGGACCTTAATTCTAGCTGAATGCCCCTGTATTTAATAGCAAGGATATTCTTCCAATACATGGGTAAAGTGACTGATTTTTCCAGTAGGAAATGAGGTGACCCCCCCACATTCAAATCACTCTTCTGCCATTGTTTATCTCAGGTTAGTCTCATCTCTGCAGCGTTATCATCTGGGTTTGAATCTCAGGCGGATTCCTCAGTAGCTGGGTGACCTTGAGGCAGTTACTGAGCATCTCAGAGCCTCAATTTCTTCAAGTGTGAAACAGACAATATTGGTTTCTATAGAGATCTTATGAGGAGTAAATACCTGTGAACATATTAGCTGGTCACCATCATCCCCAGCATATGGTAGGACTCAGCACCATTTGACTTTTTAAAAAAAAAAAACTATTTAAAAAAATTTTAAAGAATTTATTTATTTATTATTTTTGGCTGTGCTGGGCCTTCGCCGCTGCGCGGGCTTTCTCCAGCTGCGGGAGCGGAGGCTACTCTTGCGGCGGCGCTCAGGCTCCAGGCGCACGAACTGCAGTAGCTGGGGCGCACAGGCTTAGTTGCCCCGTGGCATGTGGGATCTTCTTGGACTAGGGATCAAACGTGTATTCCCTGTGTTGGCAGGTGGATTCTCAACCACTGGACCCCCAGGGGAGCCCTTGACTTGCTATGTGCATCCCTAGTTCCCAGCATGTGGGGGACATGCATTCAAAACTCAATGACCTGAATAAGGTCACTTCCATCCTGGCCGTTTCTCCAAACTCACGTTTCCTATTGCCGGGGCTTGCTGTAAAACATTGTCTCCAGTCTTTCAGAGATCCGGATTTTTAATGAATTTCTGAAATCATACTGAATCTGGCATTGCCTGGCTCCGCCAGGTACGGTGGAGCATTTTCCCAGTCTGTCATTTGCGGCTCTGCGGTGGTTCCGCCCACACATTCCGGAAGTTACCCCCGCAGAGCTTCACAGCACAGTCATTCCACTTCGTCCATACCTTGAGAGAGGGGTGCTCAGGGTTCCCATTAAAAGGCAACAAATGAAGGCCCCAGTCTTCCCATCCACCACAAATATATGGACTTTTTAACCCTGGGACGATTTTACCTTTCTGTTATAGAAATGATAAGTGTTGTGGGCTTCAGTTTTCCCTAAATTGAAAGAGCTCTGTCATATCCTTCAAATGCTAAGGGCTGCTCTCTCCCTTCCCAGAACAAGTACATTCATACTTAGGGCAATTTCAAATGTGACTCTGCAGCAGGCCAACACTGGAGCTATAGACTGTTTTGTGCACCCTCAAAATTCATATGTTGAAGTCTAACCCCTTCTGGTTTCAGAAGGGTGGAGCACCCCATCAATGAGATTAGTGCCATTTACCAAAGAGATGCTGGAGAGCTCCCCTTCCCCCTCTACCATGTGAGGACATTACAAACAGATGGTAGCCTGTGAACCAGGAAGTGGGCACCCAGGAGACTCCACACCTGCCCATGCCTTGATCTTGGACTTCCCAGCCTCTGGAATGCACAGAAACAAACGTTTGTTGTTATAGTCATCCAGCCTACAGTGTTCTATTACAGCACCCAGAATGGACGAAGGCAGCTAGGGTAAAGGGAATGTGACACTGGCCTTAGGTGCAAAACCCAAGAGGCCACCAAAAAACCTAGTAATCCAGATAAACCATACTTTATTTTATAAAATATTTTTATTTATTTATTTGCACTGGGTCTTGGTTGCAGCACGTGAATTCCTACTTGTGGCATGTGGGATCTGGTTCCCCGACCAGGGGTTGAACCTAGGCCCCCTGCCTTGGGAGCATAGAATCTTAGCCACTGGACCACAAGGGAAGTCCCCAGATAAATGATATTTTAATGCAATAGTTTTAAAAGTCAAAAATAATTTAAAATCCCATGATGGGACTTCCTGATGGTACAGTGGCTAAGAATTCACCTGCCAATGCCAGGGACACGGGTTGGCTCCCTGGCCCAGGAGGATCCTACATGCTCTGGGACAACTAAGTGCATGAGCCAAACTGCAGAAGCCCACAGGCCCAGTGCTCAGCAGCGAGAAGCCACTGCAATGAGAAGCCCACGTGCTGGAACACAGAGCAGCCCCACTTGCTGCAGCTAGAGAAAGCTCAGGCAGCCGTGAAGACCCAGTGCAAAAAAAACAAAAAACAAAAGAAACCCATGATGAATGAAAAATCAAAATTTTAAAGAAAGATCGGGTCAAGAGTAGTGTTAGGGTGAGCCATTAGTTAAAGGAATTAATAATAGTAATTGTGCATTAAAAATATTTTGTTTATCATGGATGTTTTGGTGTTAATTTTGATTGAAAAATACTACATTATAATGTGATGTACCTGGATAACTGAATGCTTTGGCATTGTCTTCCACCCTTAGATTTTGTGTCTGAGCTTGTATTTCTCTTCTCTCATGTTAGTCTTTGCCCTGAAAAGAGGGTCATCCATTCCTCTTTACATTGTGTTCAGGAAACTTCCTTTGCTTATCTTTCGACCACTAAAAAAAAAAAAAAAAAAAAATACACTACAGGAATCATTCTTGAGCCTTGGTCAAAGATAAGTGGCAGAAGTATTTGGTGCGTGGACCACAGTCATTGGCTGACCTCCGCTCTAGGCCAAAGCCAAACTACCCAGCTCTTAGTTATGAGACAATCCGAGAATGTCTTTCAGCAAAATGATTCAAAGTATCTTCTCGAAGGTAATTTAAAAATGTGAGTTTCTTAGATGAGAGTCAGGATTTTTATAAAGAGATGTAGAGAGAGTAGATTAAGAGAACCACAGATTTGTTGTTCTAAATAGCCAAGTTACATTAGGTGCCCCCTCTCAACCTTCTAACATTGTGTAATTATCTGTATGGAGCATTTAAATTGCCTGTAGTTATGTCTGTTTTCTCGTCTGGACTGACAGTCTCTGATGGCAGAGGTTCTTGTACTCTTGACTCCCTGGACAAATTTGGTGCAAAGCAAGGTTATAATGAATGTTTGATGAATGCATAAACACATATTTACATCCCAAGAAATATAGCAGAAATTTCCGTATTTCAGGCTCACCAACAAATCCTATGTTTGTCAACATAAGCATAGTTTTGCAGCAATTTATGGAGACATTAATCCACCAAGAAAAATAACATTGTTTCATTCTTCAGAGGTGAGATAGTCTAACATCAATAGTAATAAAATAATCTTTTGTCTGATGTAAGTTATTAACTACTCGCCATAAAATCAAAAATAAAAAGAAAGGCTTAAATGGTTATATCTTGCTTTTAAATGGATAAAATAAAGTATTTCCAAATTTTCTGAATAAACCAAGAATCTCAAAGTCTAAATTTACTAATAAGCTGATTTTTTACAGGAATCAGTCACTTTGTTAACATAAGGAAAGATCCTGGGTCAGGTAATTCAACTTTAAGATCGATGTTGTTCAATTATTTAGCAATAAATCCTCCTAGAGCAGCATTATACAAGCACCGTGCCTTTAAAAACATAGGATTGGAGGGAGATGAGATGGCAGCTTTTTGATCAGATGAGACTATGCGGGGAGATGATAAATTTCTGTAGATGCCGGTAACGCTGAATGCCACTAGAAATGATTCTAGTATTTTATCTATACATTAAAAGCTAAATTGCAAAGTATTTGGCATCTTTTCAGCGCAAAAGCCATCTTAGGGAATCCTCATTCCATCTTAGGTAAAATTCTAAGGTCAGTACAGAGGACAGAAATCATCTGCAGGGTGAACTAACTGTGAAAATCTCTTTAGGAGGGCATCCTATTGGAAACTGACATACATTAGGTCAATGATTCAATCTGGCCACTTCTGCTCTTGGGTACAAAGAGATCTCTGTTTTTCTGTGTAAGCATCCCAAGAAGCAGTTGCCTTGTATTTTTAGGCAAGGCTGTAGAAAAGGGAATCCTGCGTCATTAAGCCCCAGCGAGTCTGATGGTTATACGGCGAAAGGCAATGGAGAAGGGAGACGGAGAAAGAAACAACAGATCTGTGTTTCTTACATGATTCTTACTCTGGAATGATTTACTCACTGGTTGGAGGGGGCAGTTGCTTGCACTGTTGCAGGCATTTCTGACGCTCTGTGAATTGACCTCTACTTGGCCACCTTGCTGCATTAATTAACTCACATGTTCCTTCTGGAAAGCATCCTGACTCCTTATGCCTCCACGCTGAAGACTCCAGGCTGGTAGACTAATCTCTAGTTTTCCTGCACACTTCTATTGAAGCTTGGTGCTTGCCAAGTGTTCACTTTGTTGTCTTAAATCTGTTCATGGTAATTGTACTTGCTATTATAATTATACCATTTAATTAAGCATTATATAAACTGATAAGTTGTAAGTGTGAAAGGAGAATTATCTCTATGAAAACTAAGTTGAACACCTTGGGAAAAAATGATAAAGGCAATCAGCTAAAAGATGCTATCATATTAGGTGTGAGGGAGACAAATGTTAAGACTGAAAATACCATACAAATCTAGAAGTCTGAAATCAAAGTACAGTAAAAGTCTTTTGAGGTCCTGCAGCATTTTCAAGAAACTGCCATTTATCTAGTTAAGTTCCATAAGCAGCATAGGATTGGTCAGCTTGCAGTTGTCAGTATCTGCACCACAAGAAGAAAGAAGAAATGCTCAGAGACCATCCCCTGAACTCCTAGAGTAGCCACGCTGGAGGGCGCGGCGGTGCCCTTGGTGCTGGAGGTCATGCGAATGGCACCCTCAGAGTTGAGCAGTGTGCAGCCTGAGGAGCTGTAGATGGCGCTCCTGCTGATGCTTGCCAAAATCAAAACCGCCTCATTAACCAATCATACCCACGGTCCTGGAGAGTATGTAGCAAAGCAGATAAACTCCCAGACGTGATTGGTGGGAGTGAAAGTTATCTAGTTCTTGAGAAGGGCAGTTCTACCAGAAATTAAACACTATATGCACTTCGAGCAAGGCTTTCTTCTTCTAGAAGGTTATTTTTTAATTAATCGATTTTACTTTTGGCTGCACTGGGTCTCTTGCTCCCCGTGGGCTCTCTCTCGCTGGGGCGAGTGGGGGCTCCTTCCTCGCTGGGGCGTGTGCACCTCGCCGCGAGAGCGTCGCGTGTCGGGCACCACAGGCTCTCGAGTATGCAGGTGTCTGTAGCTGCCACCCTGGGCTCAGCAGTTGTGGCTCATGGGCTGAGCTGCCTCGTGGCATGTGGCATCCGCAGACCAGGGATTGAAACCAGAGTCCTTTGCATTGCGAGGTGAATTACTGACCAGTGGACACCAGGGAAACCCTAGTAGGTCAGTTTTAAGAAATTCTTGGGGCTTCCCTGGTGGTCCAGTGGTTAAGACTGCACACTTTCCCTGCAGGGGGCACAGGTTTGATTCCTGGTTGAGGAACTAAGATCCCACAAGCTGAGTATCAGGGCCCAAAAAGAGAAAAACAGCAATTCTCATTCATGTGCATGGAGATACATGTTCAAACGTGTCCATTTTAGCAGTGGAGAAAAATCTAAATGCCCTTCTTCCTCCAATCCTTTGATATTTGAGCACAACCAAAATAGTGTGGCTTATGGAAATTCAGACTGGAAGAGACACACAATGACCCTGACCTCAGGGAGCATGCCTTTCTGTGAGGTCTCAGATAAACAGCCAACAGATGCACAAATAAATATGTATCATGATATCAAAAGGTCAATAAGGCCATGGAGACATTATTTATGATTCATTTTGGAATTCTATTAAGCCATAACAAAAGAATGACATAACCAATTTTTACAGATAAAAAAATTATCAAAATATTTTCAATTCTTTCTTGGAAAATAAGTCACACCGCGGTGCAATGTGAATCATAAGATCACAGCTATGAACAGTCTGTGTCCGTGGGCGTACATATGACTCGACTGTACAGAAGACATCTGAGAGTGTATGCATTGGAATAGAATGGAGCTATGTCTGGGGTGGGGGTCTTAGTGCTGCGAGAGGGCGAGTGCGTATATGTGAGGTGGGTGGGGTGGGGAGTGAGAACAAGGGGAGGGTTGATACTCTGTTTTGCCTTATTGCATCTTCCCATTCTACTTTTGTGTTTGAAAAGAAGAAATCTATGAGCACTAATCAGTGCTTCTCTAAAGCTGATAACTGAGTAGGGCAGTGAAGAAAGGAACTCCTCTGTCCTGATGCAGGACTGAAAAATCTAACCTTTCTAGAAGGCAAGGTCAACAGCTTTAAAAGCTCAACTTTTTGAAGCAACAATTTGACATCTAGGAATTTAGCCTAGAGAAGTAACTCATGGTGTGGAAAAAAATTTAAATAGAAGAATGTCCATTTCAGGTTTTTTGGCTTAGAAAATTTTAAAAATGATGTCCACATAGAGAAATGGCTAAATAAATTATGACAGCTCCTAAGGGATAAGATATTACACAATTCAAAATCTTCTTTTGGGGATTGTGAACATATAAATGCTCACAATATTGCAAATTTGGGGAAAATAGTAGAAAACAAAAACAGACCACTTGGCATAATCCAATATTGTAATAAAAATAGAATATGCCTTTGAGGAGGACATGACAGGCCACTCTAGTATCCTTGCCTTTAGAATCCCATGGACAGAGGAGCCTGGCGGGCTACAGTCCATGGAGTTTGCCAAGAGTCAGACACCACTGAGCACACACCACACCCAAATACAGAAACTATAATGCCTGCGAGGTTGGGTTCCGCCAGGAGCCAGCTCACGAGATCCCACCCATGACAGAGTCATGAGGAGAAGACCTGATGAGCAGAGCAACTCAGGCCTCAGGGATTCTCGGAAGGCTGCCTCAGTGCTCACCTTAAAGATGATATCTATCTTTCTAATAAACCTCTTCTTATTTTCTGCGGCTTAGGTAGAAGGCCTTTCCTGATCTCTTCTCAAATAGATCAATCTGAAAACTTTACGGCCCCTGAACGGTAGTTCCCTATAAGATTATCTAGGATATAGAGTATTTTAATTGACACTTCTCTTACTAGTATATTAGTTTGCTTGATAAAAATACCTGTGCCTTTGGAGCTAATGTGCATGACTGCTCCTTAACAATAAACAGCATTAAGAGCCTCCGCACAGAGAGCCCCAATGGACACAGAGCCCTTTGTAGGAAAGGGCTTATTAGAAAACGTAAGAAACACTGCTTTATGAAACTGTTAGTCTATATTTACTTGCTATATTTTTGCTCCTAACATATTTAGCCTACATAATAAAAATATAATAGTTTAAGAATTATAAAAATAAAAGCTTAGCCTTAATACAAATAATAAGACAGTTGTTAATTCAGCTGGTGATTTTTGCTAAGAAGTGACCTTTGCGCTACATTGTTTCAGCTTGCTGGTCTATGACTTTATGGGACCACATTCTTTTCTGTTAGGCTCAAGGCCTAGGATAGATTACGGAAAACAGGTTTTACTTTGAAACTTTCTGTTGATGAATTCTTTCCTGCTGTGCCTGATAACAAAAGTGTTCTGGCTGACCAACCCTTATCAATAAAGAGTCACAAGATGTTAGCAGGCCCCCAGGCCAGAAGATGATGTAAACAAAATGAAACTTTTTGTAGCTAAGATATGCAAATGGTGTCCACAAGGGTCAAAACTGCTGAGCCATTAAGCTGATTTGGTATGACTCTACACGTTACATTTGTTTCTATGTACCACTAAAAATATAAAAGCTGTCTTGAAAACAATCAAGTCAGGAGACACTTGGAGACTCTAAGATTTGCTGTGTCTTCTCATTTCGCATCGCCAATGCCGTCCTTCCTGAAGGAACCCCTGGGCCAACTGGAGCAGGACTCCGGCAGGGTTCCTGCCTTATTAAAACTGTGCTCTCCCCCTAAAACTAACATAATGTTGTAAGTCAACTTGACTTTAATTTAAAAAAAGCAAAAATCTGTGTTCTCAGAAGTTACTCAGCTCTACTCTTTTCCCCTCTGGAATGAGACCCTTACTTAATGGAAGAAAAAGGAAGATGCAGAGGTTAGAACTTAAATGTCAATTACACGTTCCTAGACGCCTGCGCGTCAGGCCATTGAGGTTTGACCCATCTCATTTTCAAAGGGCTGAGCTCTGTCGCTCACTCTAAGTTAATAAAAATTACATAAGAAATATTTTCAGTATGTACAGAGCAGTCTATATGTTTTATGACAATTTCCAACTCTCTGGCTGTAAGTCCAGCGCAGCGGCGGGCAGACGCCGCGGCGGCCCGCGGGCCGCCGCCGGGGCCCGCGTCCCCGGGGTGCGGACGCGCACGCGGACTCGGCCTCGGGCGCGAGCCGCCCGTCCCGACGGGGCGAGAGCCGCCACGGGGCAGGCGCGGGCCGCGCACGCGCGGCGGGGAAGGCACCGCAGAGGGAAGGGGGGCCGTCCGGGCGCCGGGAAACGCCGCCGCCAAGGGCAGGACGGCGCACGACGGCGGACCGAAAACGCGACCCCACCACCCCCGCGGGCCCCCGCCGCGCGGCGCGAGACCGTCCCCAACCCCCCCCCCCGACACCCCAGGGGCAGCGACCCCCAAAGGCCGCTTGCGGCGCGAGCAAGCTCTCCAAGAGGAGGACCCATCACGGAGGCCCGGCAGGCCGGGGGCCTCGGCGCGAGCTCACGTCCCCTTCTCTCCTCTCGCGGGCGGCGTCCCCCTGGCCGCGGAGACGGGGGACGCCGTGTCTGCACTTAGGGGGACGGAGGGCACGGCGGCCCTGCGAGGACACCCCCCAGCCGTGCGACCCCCGGGGAGGCGTGCACACGACACGGGCACCCGGAGGGGCGATTGATCGGCAAGCGACGCTCAGACAGGCGTCCCGGGGCCGCAAGTGCGTTCGAAGTGTGGATGATCAATGTGTCCTGCAATTCACATTAATTCTCGCAGCTAGCTGCGTTCTTCATCGACGCACAAGCGAAGTGATCCACTGCTAAGAGTCTTTCGAGGTGTTCGAGGGTTTCGTTTCGGCGGGAGGCCCGCCCCTGGCACAGCACAGCCCTCCCGCTTTCCCTTCCCCGGAGGTGGGGGCGGGGGGGTTGCCTCTGGCCGGCCAAGTCAGACAGAAAACAGCAGACCGGAGGGGTCGGGAAAGGTTTCACACGACGGGGCGTCCGGCGCCAACCCGGTAGGGCGGGCTCGGACACCCCACAGGCGCCCGGGGGTTCCCCACCCTCCCCCAGGGACGCGGGGGGTCGGGCGCACGCAGAGCACCGCACACGGCCACAGCCCGCCCACACGACGACCGCCGGGCAGGTCCCCTCCCGACGGCCGCGGCGGCGGCGGTGACCGTGGCGCGCCACCCCGGCCCCTCGGGGGACGGCGGAGTCTGGGGGAGACGGGAAGCACCTCCCGACTCCCCGCGGGCCCGACCGCCCCGACCCCGAGGCGGACGGGCGACCCCCCCCAAGGGGTCTTTAAACCTCCGCGCCGGGACGCGCTAGATACCTGGAAAGGGGGGAGGCGGGCGAGGGGCACGGCGCGCCCCACGGGCCACCGCCCCGACGTCGACCACCACCGCGGCCCCCCCCGCGGCCGCCCGCGGGCCTCGGCGCTGCCGGCCCGTGACGCACGGGGTCCCGCCGTGCCCCGGTCGAACGCCGCCGCCCGGGGGTCCCCCGCCGACGCCAGACGACCACCCCAACGTCCCCCCGAAACGGGGCGGAGCCCTCTCCCCGTCAACCACCTCGCGACGCCCCTACGGCCGTCTCCCCCGGACCCCGCCCTCTCCCCTCCACCCTCGGGGTGCCCCTACCCGCGCCCGCGTGTCCCAGGCACCCTTCTCCCCCACCCGCCACCGAGGGCGGGGGGGGGCGCCGACGGGAAGCACCGAGCGGGCAGGGGACGCGACAGAGGGAAGGGGGGACGAGAGGGCGAGAGACCCGGAAGAGACGAGACGGCCGCGGGGGGCGTGGGGGGAGGAGTGGGGGCGAGCCCCGAGGCTCGGAGGGCGCGGGGAGGCGCATGGCGACCGCGCGGCGGGCCCAGAGCAGCGGGACGACCGACGACCAGCCGAGGCAGACCGGTCCAGGGCCGGCGGCGGGAGGCGACGGGCGGGCAAGCGGCCCCGCGGCGGGGAGCCGCCACCCGTCACGCCGCACAGCTCGCGAGACGCGACCGGAGGATCCGCGACCGGGGCAAAGGCAGCCGTGGCCGGCGCCACGGGGCGAAGGCACGTGGGGTCGGGGTGGGGGTGGGGGTGGGGGTGAGGGTGGGGGTGGGGGTGGGGGCGCGCCGAGCCCTCGGACCCAACCTCGAGCGACGTGGCAGGGAGGTCGGACGGGAGAGGGAGGGACACCGGAGACGACGCCACCGGGCGCCGGGGGGCGGGGGACCCCTCCGGCCGGGGAACGGAGGCGCGCGGAGGGGCCAGCGGGGCGGGGCGGGCAGGCGGAGGGGAGCCGCCTCTCCCGCCCGACCCCCGACACACGCTGCACGCCGCCCCCCACCTTCTCGCGCGACCCCTCGTCCCCCGAGCCCCGGAAAGGCCACCGGCCCCGGCCCCGGGGCGGGGCGCCTCCCGGACGTCTCTCTCCCCCCTCTCCCCTTCCTGCCCATCCCGCGCCCGCCGCACGGGTGGAGGAGAGGCTCTCGAGCCGGGCGGGGCGAGGCGAGGCGAGGCCGCCGCGCCGCTCTCGGCACCGACCACGGTAATGATCCTTCCGCAGGTTCACCTACGGAAACCTTGTTACGACTTTTACTTCCTCTAGATAGTCAAGTTCGACCGTCTTCTTAGCGCTCCGCCAGGGCCGTGGGCCGACCCCGGCGGGGCCGATCCGAGGGCCTCACTAAACCATCCAATCGGTAGTAGCGACGGACGGTGTGTACAAAGGGCAGGGACTTAATCAACGCAAGCTTATGACCCGCACTTACTGGGAATTCCTCGTTCATGGGGAATAATTGCAATCCCCGATCCCCATCACGAATGGGGTTCAACGGGTTACCCGCGCCTGCCAATCTTTCCTCTCCTAGGTATCATGATGCAAGCCATTATTTCATTTGAATATGATTTGCTATGTTTTTTTTTTTTTAAGGATTTTTAAAATCTTTGGTACTCTCTGTGAAAAGTGAAAGTGTTAGTCACTCACTCAGTCACATCCGACTCTTTGCAACCCCATGGACTGTAGCTTGCCAGGCTTCTCTGTCCCTGGAATTTTCCAGGCAAGAATACTGGAGTGCATAGCCATTCCCTTCTCCAGGGCATCCTCCCAACTCAGTGACTGAACGCTTGTCTCCTGCATCGCAAACAGATTCTTTACCATCAGAGCCACCAGAGAAGCCTGTTGGTGCTCTCTATCAGTTACTAGTTATTACTAATACATTTCAAAACGGACTCCAACACACCAGATATCAATATATCATCACTGAGACCTGCGTACTCAGACACTTGATGAGAGAATCCTTTCCCCCAGTTTCAACATAACATTTTTTAAAGAAATCAAACCAGAAGCTATCTATCAGCCCCATCTCCAGGCATTTCTTGAAGACTGGCTTACGTGCTAGACCAGTAAAACTCAAAATTCTTCATGAAACCGTTCATATGAATGGTGGTATATTTCTATCCAGAAAAGCACAGCCCCGGTGTGATCCCATCATGCTCTCCCGTGTCCTATCTGCTCTGACCTGCGTGTCCCTCCATGAGCACACAGCCTCCTGAGGGCAGAAACCCACCATGTCCATGGTGCACAGCCGGCACCTGGTAGGGAACCTGGCAGATAACAGGTGCCTGCGAAATAGTCATGGAAGGAAAGAAGACATCTCAGAATGGCCACATATTGTATTTTTTAAAAAGGTTTTACTACGTGATTCATCCACTGCCATCATAATTGTGGCTATTTCCTGCTCGTTCTACCAAGTTCTGCCTTGTCCAAGATAGCAAGGACCCCTTCTCATCCCTCCCGATCAGTCCATCTCCCCGTTCCTCTCCCCTGGGAAGTTGAAGAGCACACGAGGCTGCTGGATGGCGGCCCTTCAAGTGATGACTAACGGTAGTAACGCAGTCTTAACTCCTCTCCCTGCATCCTGCAATGGAATATTCTTGCCTTCTCCCTCCCACTTCTAGGACACATGGTCTGCCCAGGAATCCAGCTTCTATAGAACTTGTGTCTCCTAATCTAACATCTTTCCATCCTCTGGCCTCTGAGAAAATAAAAACAGCCTCTCCAAGCACAGAGTCATATCTTTATCTCCTTATTAGCCTTTTGGATTAGTTGGCTGTTTTTCCTTCCATGTGGCTTTGGGTAGTTAAATATACAGACACCAAGCAGACTAGTATGTGGAGCCATCACTCCATCTCAAGTCATTATCATTTGTTTATAAATATGATTTCTCATGGCTGTGTGACTGTCCATTACATAGAATTCGCCATAAGTTTTTTAAAAATTCCCTTTTGCTAGGCATCATTTTATAAAGGCTTTTAAGCAATCCTGAAAGAGTGTTCTTATACTTAAATGTTTGTGAGTATCACCATTATCACTAATATTACCTGGGATATAGTCTTAGGTGTGGAGATACTAGGCCAAAGGATTGAACTTTTTCAGAGACAAAGTTCACAGGAGGATAGACTAGCTGATAGAATATCACTTGATTTGAAAGATCTATATAAAAGATATAGAGATGATAATATATGAGCAAGGATGGGCTTCCCAAGTGGCACGCCAGTGTAAGAGACATAGGAGACGCAGTTCTGAACCCTGGATTGGGAAGATCCCCCGGAGGAGGAAGTGACAACCGTCTCCTGTCCTCCCTGCCCGCGCTGTCCCTGATCCCCGGGGCGGGCACGGCGCTCGGGGCCGGAGGGGCCGCTGGAGCCGCGCGCTCCTCTGCCCTCCCGGCCGGGGCGGCAGCCGCGCCGCGTTCTCTCCGCTCGGGCTGAGCCCATGGACACCGCCCGGGGCGCAGCGGGGAAGCCGCTGCCTTCCAGGTGGAGCTCGCGTAGGACTACCGCACAAAGTAGCCCGCGACCAAGCAGGGACCTCGTGAGCACATGCACAGCGCCATGGGATCCCAGTGGTTACATTATTATTTACAAAACGTGGGCTGAGAGAGCCTGAACACGCCGTCTAAATCTCTCTCCCCGCAGCAACCCGCTCCAGTGTTCGTGCCTGGGAATCCCGCGGGCAGAGGCGTCTGGTGGGCTGTGGGTCCGCGGGGTTGCAAAGAGTTGGATACCACTTAGCAAGCGAGCGGGAGTCTCGCACCCAGCTTTATCTCTGCCTCAATCACTGTGAATTACTGATACGGCGCTTTAATTTGTCTGAATTTTCTTTTCCCCAAATACATACATCTATGAGAGTTAGTAGATGGCTTAATATTTATTTTGTGACTGGTAAAGCTTCAGCTTGAAACCATTACTTTTGTTTTAGTTTATAAACAACTATCGATATAAAAGATCCCATCAAGAAGCTCTCGTTTCCAGTTTTACTTACAGGCAAGAAACATGTTAAAAGTCAGGGATATCAAGCAAATCCATACAGGGTACATGTCTGGTCTGAATCGAAACGGTTGATACGTAAGATAATGGTGAGTAGGAGCTGTTGTAAACTGCAGGATGTGCGCCAGGTTTGAGACGATTCATCAAGAAAGTCGTGGGCAGAAAAGAAGTGACAACTTCCTTCACTTTGGGCTCACCATCTCGTTGCTTAAATGCCACCATCGTTTATCCTGCTTTCAATACCTTCTCTTCTGTTGATACGGTTCTCATCAGTGGATTTCTTTTAAAGCTTTACTTTTTCCTAAAATATTTATATGCACGAACCAGAATGTATAACCAGCAATCCATAATCAGGGATATCTTTAGCTGTGTTACAGCAAAAGACCTGGAGGACAGAAGGGAGAATTTCCCAGAGGGCAAATGAGTGTAAGTTCACAGAAGTTTCGATGACTCTTCAATATTCTTGAGCCTGGTAGTCTCAAGGAGTAAGCCTGACATTTCCATAAGTGAAAACTTTTGATTCTCCATGATAGAAATTCTTATGCTAATTAACTTACGCAAAACAGAGAAAATCAGTTTTAAGTATATATAATGAAACTACAGTCCATGGGATTCTCCACACCAGAATACTGGAGTGGGTAGCCATTCCCTTCTCCAGGGGATCTTACCAACCCAGGGATCAAACCCAGGTCTCCAGCATTGCAGGCAGATTCTTTACCAGCCCAGCCACCAGAGAAGCCCAAGAATGCTGGAGTGGGTAGCCTATCCCTTCTCCAGGGGATCTTCCCGACCCAGGAATTGAACCAGGGTCTCCTGCATTGCAGGCAGATTCTTTCCCAGCTCCAGGGAAGTCCAATAGCTCTCACCTAGAGGTGGCTTGTTGGTCAAGTGGAATGATTCTCGCTTTGGGTGCGAAAGATCCTGGGTTTAAATCCCGGACGAGCTGCTTATGGTTAGATGGTTTTGGGGCTTCCCTCATAGCTCAGTCTTTAAAGAATCTGCCTGCAATGCAGGAGACAAGGTCTCAATCACTGAGTTGGGAAGATGCCCTGGAGAAGGGAATAGCTACCCACTCCAGTATTCTTGCCTGGAGAATTCCATGGACAGAGGAGTCTGGCAGGCGACAGTCTATTGACTCTCAAGAGTTGGACACGACTTAGCAACTAGACCACCACATAATGAAAACAGCCCACGTTAAATTTGGGTTTTAGGGAGTCAACAATGTCAGGGGGCCAGGTCTCTCCAGTTTTTTCTGTGCTAATTTCATGCTCAGGTTCTACTAATGGCAAGACGGATGCCCAGAAGCCCGCCATCTACATTATTCCAACTTTAGTGGAGAAGAATGTGTGCTACAATATTTTTCTCAGTAAACTTGTGCCTGAATCCCCTGAGCAGGCTCTGCTTTATGGAATCGAGACTGAAAGAGCAAGGAAGGAAACAATCCCGAACTGTGTCTGGAAGAAGACGTTCTCATTGTATGACCTCAGCTTGCAGAGGACAGTGGTTTCCAGGTTTTGA
The DNA here is from genome assembly GCF_054371585.1 of Giraffa tippelskirchi. Lineage (NCBI taxonomy): Eukaryota > Metazoa > Chordata > Mammalia > Artiodactyla > Giraffidae > Giraffa > Giraffa tippelskirchi. The sequence goes on from NC_137275.1 coordinate 110,615,275, forward strand.
ATGCTCGTGCCCATTGATGGATAAGGATGTTAGAATAATTCCTACTGATCCCTGTCAGAACAAAGAGAACTCGTAGAGCTTATTATTAATATTTTATTCCTTTAAAGAGTATTTACTTATTCATTTGGCTTATTTGTCCTTACTTGTGGGGCTCAGTAATTGCAGTACACAGGCTTGGTTGCTCTGAAGCTTGTGGGATCTTAATTCCCAACCAAGGATCGAACTGGTGTCTGCTATATCCCAAGACAGATTCTTAACCACCTGACCACCAGGGAAGTCCCTATTTTACTCTTTTTTTTTGGATGAAGACTCACATCAAATTCGTATGGCTTCCCAAGTGGCACTGGTGGTAAAGAACCCGCCTGCCAATGCAGGAAACATAAGAGACACAGGTTCGATCCCTGGGTCAAGAAGATCCCCTGGAGAAGGAAATGGCAACCCCTACAGTGTTCTTGGCTGGAGAATCCCACGGACAGAAGAGCCTGGTGGGCTACAGGCCACGGGGTCACAAAGCGTCAGACACGACTGAGAAACTGGGCACACACGTTTATAAGACACGTACAGTGTCAAAACCTCCAAGCACACGCTTGGGTGGCATTGGGATTCAGTATTTTGGGGGGAGTGGAGACCTGAGTTTTAGGGACTTTGTAATTGCTCTTTGCTTTAAATGGGTTAGAGGTACTTTGGGTGGAAGCCCAAGGTTAGATAATGCTGTGTCATTTGCTATGACTACTAAAATAAGACCAGAGCGAGTAGAAATTGTATGACTCAAAAAATTCATCTCCATTTCATGGATTTTTGAGGTGACCTCTTTGAAGCTTTCTGGCTCTCTGATTTCATATTCCAAAGACTAAGAATGGAAGAGGAAGGGCTATAATGTAAGGCCACAGTATAAACACAGTTGATTGCAAAGAACAATAAATTGCTATCAGAAATCAATACATTATTTTCCAAAGCTTGTCTGGGGAGAATCATTCCATCTTCACAGACACAGTGAATGTTAGCTAGATTTATAGCTGTTTGCTGGGGGTTTATACAGCATCATATTTCCAATGGATCCACCAGGAAGAGAAGCTTGGTTATTTAGCCTCCCTTTAGGGAGTACCAACAGCAGAGAAATTTCCGAGATGACGTATTGAGAGTTATAAAGGAGTGATCTTTTCCATGTACAATTAATCGGTGAATTAAAGAAAAGATTCTTGCGATAGTTCATTTAACAGTTCACTTTTAATGCTTTATTTTGCACATAGAGGTCTGGATTAGATAAATTTACTTTATTAGTACAGATAATATTAAACATTTGGGCAGTCTTGATATATGATGCTTAGTTGTATATATTTAAAGGGAAAATTTAACATGTATCAGGACACTTAAAATATAAAACATCTTGACTGCAGTCACAGAATGAACCAAACTCTAAATTATTATTTACTGAGCAGGAAAGTCAAATTTGAACAATTTGGTTTCAAGCACCAATAGTTTGAAGGAGTCATATGCTAACTACTGCATTTTTTCCAAAAAAATCCTTACTTAAAGATATTGAAAACTTTAAATACACACTAAAATCTGATTTACTTGGAATTCACTAATTTGTAGTTCATAATAATGTGACTTAGCTAGAATGACATTGACTTGTGTTTTCTATTCAAAGAAAAGTAGCTATTCTGTGTAAATGCATTTTCCCAAGGAGCATCTTATCTATTTATTAAAGGACTTGACAGCACGGAAATTGCATTTCATTGAAATAGTTTTGTAATTTACCTGGACCCCAATTAGTACAGGATTGTGATGTTTGACTATCCTTCACTTTATACCGCAAGAACATCTAGTTCAGAGTTTAAACATAATACTCCTTTCTCATAAAATAATTTTATAAAATGAGATCTTTTCCTTCTCCAAAGATCCTGCTTCTAATTTTTATACCATAAATAATAATAGAACATCATCATGTGTAATAAAATACTCACCTCTCTGGATAAACCACTCTGCTCTTATTATTTGTATCCTGAAACAGAGTCATTTATGAATTGAAATCATAAACTGTCTTAGCTCTAAGTATAAATTAAGCCAAGCCAATAAAATTTTAGCTGGCCATTCTCAACCAGTACTGTGGAGAAGCTTAACATTTCTAAAGTCCCATATTAGGCAAACTAGTCAACATCCAAGGGTATTGTGTCAGGTGAAGGCATAGCAAGGGGCATTTCTAAGACGGATTTGAATAAAAGCAAAAACATTCAAAGGATGACTTTCCAGACTAAACCGATTTCCCCATCTGAACGCACATACAGCAGCGAGAATTGCTCCCTCCGCAACTCTCTGCATCCAGAACATGAAACCCCGCTTTCAGGACAGGCATGAGGGGAAACGGGGACTTTCTCATTGTCTCAGGGACCTTCTCTGACCTTGCACGACTTTCCTCATGCCCTCAACCACGAGGTCTCTGAAACAATCTAGTCCTTACGGTCAGTCCAAGAAGACGCTCGGTCTTGTGTGGCTCACTTCTGCCAAGTCCTGTCCCTAGAACCAGAGTCGTTAGGGGAGGATGAAGGGAAAAGTGCTTTATATTCTGTTGCTATTAAAAATTACCGCAGGTGCAAGGCACACTGATTTCAATCAGTCTCCCACATATTGTGAGGACTTTGGAAAGCCTAGAAAGTTCCGAAAGCTGTAAGTTTCCATCAGACACAATAACCTAGGGCTACCATCTCAGAAGATAGACTCACAGTATTTAACAGCCCACAAATTCTTCTATTTATCTGCATCTCCCCCTCTTACTCTATAGTTGCCCTTCAGCTTGAAATTACTGATCTGTAAGATAAGGCAACATTTGGTCATTTATTCACCAAATACTTCTTGCTCTATATCAAGCATTGTGAGTAGGCATTGGAGACATATAAATTAATGTGATAGACAAAATCCTTATTGTCAGAGACCTCGTATTTCTGGGTGGGGATGTACAATTACGATAGACAAGTCTTTCAAATGAAAATCCAGAGCTATAAACACTGTAACAGACAAAGCAGGGTGAGGCTTTACCATGGTGTGGCTGACACACCAGATGCTGCAGTTAAGAAATCAGAAAACATTTTTGTGTGTTTTAATATTTCACCTTTCAAAGTGTCCCATCAAAAGTCAGGTTTATTTTTGCAAAGTAGAGGTATAAGTCAGGGTTCTCTAGGGAAAGAGAACCAATGGGATATAGAAGTAGATATAGATATATAGACTCTTAAGAGCTCCAATACTCTGGTCATCTAATGCGAAGAGCCGACTCATTGGAAAAGACCCTGATCCTGGGAAAGACTGAAGGTAGGAGAAAGGGGCGGCAGAGGATAATAACATCCCTGACTCAATGGACCTGACTTTGAGCAAACTCAGGGAGATAGCCAGAGGAACCTGGTGTTCTGTAGTCCACTGGGGCCCAAAGAGTCGGACATGATTTAGTGACTCAGCAACAGCAACATATAGTAATAGATACAGATATAGATATAAATGTAGTTATAAGAGGAGATTTATGATAGCAGTTGCTTCATGCACTTATGCCAGCTGAAAGTGAAAAGTGTTAGTCGCTCAGTCATGTCCAGCACTTTTCGACCACGTGAACTTGACCCCATGAACTCAACCCCATGAGCCCACAGACTCCTGTCCATGGAATTCTCCAGGCAAGAATACTGGAGTGGGTTACCATTTCCTTCTCCAGGTTGTCTTCCCAACCCAGAGATGGCACCTGGGTCTCCTGCATCACAGGCAGATTCTTTACCATCTGAGCCACTATGACAGCTGAGATGCTCCACAATCTGCTACCTGCAAGCTGGAGAACCAGGGAAGCCAGTGACATGCTTCGGTCCAAGTCTAAAGTCCTGAGAGCCAGCGGGCTGCTGGTTTAAGTCTTGGGGGTCTGAAGGTCTGCGAGCAGGAGCTGCCGTGTCTTGGCATGTCGGTGACCTTCCAGCTCAAGACGAGGGAAGAACTTGCCCTTCCCTTACCTTTCTGTTCCACTCGAGGGCCCGGTGGATTGGTGAGAGTGGCTCTTCACGCCAGCTACCAGATCAAATGCCAGTCATTTCCAGGCACACATGCACAGACTCACCCAGAAAGAATGTTCTTCCAGCTGTCTGGGCATCCATCCCTAAGGGCAGTCAAGTTGACATGTAAAATGAACCATTGCAATGGTAACAAGAGTCCATCTTTATTTCAGCTTGTTAAGTTATATCAATGTCCTGCTTATATGTGCATAAATGTTGGATGTGCGTGGTAATTTGAGAGAAGACCCATGGGCCCGAAGCCTGAATTTGTACAGTTTTCTCATTCCCTTTGAAAAAGAGCACGTCTCATCAGTTACATGTTAGAAGGGGAAGAGTAGGTGCCTGACTTTGTCGTCAGACCTGTGGCGTGGAGTCCCCCTGGGGGAGACGGGGCACCCGCGGTGCACACGTTACTCTTGCAGGCGCGCTCCTGTCTCCTGAAGCCAGCAGAGTTCTTGTTGATTTCAAAGGTGTTCTATGGAGATAGAGTTGCATACCGACTGATAGGTCAGAGCGTTGAGAGTTTCCACATCAGCCGTCTTTCTCCTTAAATATGCACCTTTCACTTGTGAGTCTTTCAAACAATACAGTTGTCAATAATTTAGGAAATGATCGCCAATGTCTTACAACTTTTGTAGCACTTGGGGTTTGCAGTCTGGTGATGTTTTACATCCTGGATGCCTCTACAAATCAAAATCTTTATTATGGAGTCAAGTACATACCCAGAGCTCTCCTAGAAAAGGGAGGGAAAGGACAGATGTTTGTAGATAAATATTTGCAAAATAAAAATGTTTTAATGAGAAAGGCTTGTTGCAGTGAGGATAGAATGGATGTCCAAACTTGGAAAATAAAATCGAGTAACCTTCATCTGATTCATCTGGTTTTTGATGAGATCCTCAAGACTAGCTTGACCACAGTTAAGATAAGACCTGGAAGTGAGGAAGATGTGATCTGCTTATTATTCAGAAAAGTGCCTTGCACTTTAGAGATGCTTAATGAACTTGTGTTAAATTGGTACCTCCCTAATTTATGGGGGTATATGGGCTTCCCTTGTGGCTCAGCTGGTAAAGAATCTGCCTGCAATGCGGGAGACCTGGGTTCAATCCCTGGGTTGGGAAGATCCCTTGGAGCAAGGAAAGGCTACCCACTCCAGTATTCTGGCCTAGAGAATTCCATGGAATATCCATGGAGTCACAAAGAGTCGGACACAACTGAGGGACTTGTACTTTCACTTATGGTATAATCTTGAAAACAAGTCTTCTTCCAGTCAGGAGGAATTCACAAACATCCTGTTTACACTACAGTTCATGTGTGTCAGGAATCGTTAGTAAAATACATGGAGATGCATGAAATATTTGTGCTGATACTAGTTCATTATTATAAGCTTCTATTACACCAGTGGTTCTTAACACTACCCAAACCAATGTCATTTTTATAGCAAATATTTCATACTATCTCTTTTACTCTTATGCAGTAAAGTTCATAGCTAATATGAGCTTTGTACCATATAATTTTAAGATGTAATATCATAATTATGAGAAATAAGAGAACACTACTGTGCTTTAGAGCAGTAATAATATGACACAGATTTTAATACAGGAACATTTAGTCTTGACCATGCTAGGAGACAAAATGTAATTGTCAAATATTTACACTTAGACATAGAATTATCTATTTAGACATATTTACACAACTAATGAAGGTTTATTGTGTTGGTTGTTGCATCTGGAAAATACTGAGGTTTTCCAAAACAGTGAATGACTGACTCAGTAAAGTTATGAACCACAGTAAAAGTTTACATCAGTTTATACAGATATTGTGCTTCTGGAGAATTGAGTGGTTAAAAGTGTGAAGAGATAATTTAGACTTGTCTGTGAAGGGTGGTTAGATTCTAGGCTCATAAGATTATAAACACGTTTGCCACCTTCCCGGACATCCACGGGAACATTTCAAAAGCTCTCAGAATATAGGAACGTCCTTTGTTCTTTGAGGAAGAAAAGTCTGGATCCCTTGGACCCCGTATTCCATATCAGTCCTCGCCCCCCACTCACCCTGACGACCAGAGGTCCTTTTACGCCCCCAAACGTTCCCCGGGATGCCGCGCTGTGGCTGCAGAGAGCCGGTGAACCGCGTGCGCAGGTTGAGGAGGCGGCTGTAAGCCTCCCCCTCGCTCATCGTGGGCGCCCCCAAACGTTCCCCGGGACGCCGAGCTGTGGCTGCGGAGAGCCCGTGAACCGCTTGCGCAGGTGAGGAGGCGGCTGTAAGCCTCCCCCTCGCTCATCGTGGGCGTTGTCGTCACTCTTCCCCAAGCTCCTGGCGGTTTTTGAGATGTGACCCCACACAGCAATCTCACCGCCACTGATAGTTGGCTGGCGACATAGTTTTCCTGTCCCATAGTCATTTAAATGGAAATGAATGGCAATAAAATGAACCCCACATGTTTAAAAGCAGTTCTGGTTTACATAACTATAGGACTGGAAAAAAAATATTGCTACACGGAGGGAACAATTAATCACACGGGAGACTAAGACAAATAAACAGCAGGACTTTTTCATCTTTAAATGTGAAGAAGACAATGTAACAGTCATGGAAATATGCAAAAAAGAGAAAGAAGACGATTGTTGGCTTCAAGGAGCTTTGAGTATCTCCAAGCGTTGGGGACGGGAGCGTAGATAGGGCTCTGATAACTAGCACTTCAGAGCCTAAGCAAAGCTCACAACAAGTGGCTGGTAGGTTACATCACTTCTATCCTTGGGTATGTGGGTTGTAATGCTATGGATTTTAAGTAACTGCCTCATAAACTCAATTGACCATTAAAGTCCAATTGACCAAAATATTAAAGCCTTTGGCAGGGCAGGGGGGAGGGGGGAGCCTTAATGACAACAGAGTGATTCAACTAAGTTTGATAAATGCTCATCGGAGGTCTAGCACATGTCAAACACTGGGAAGATCTAGCATTGATGAGCCTCTTCCAGGAGCTACACACATAGTTTTCTGTAGTCTTCTCAGTAACTCTCTGTGAGAATATTTCATCCCCACTTTATAGATGTGAGCACTGGGGTTCAGCTGGAGAAGGAAATGGCACCCCACTCCAGTATCCTTGCCTGAAGGATCCATGGACAGTGGAGCCTGGCCGGCTACAGTATGTGGGATTGCAGAGAGTCTGACAGGAGTCAGTGACTAAACAACCGAGGTTGAGCAAAGCTCAGAGAAGCAATCCTAGAAGCTGGGGTTTGCACGTTCACCTGTTTCATTCTCAGGGAGGAGAGTGTATCATTCCGGTACTAGGTCCTAGGCTAGGAAAGGTGCAAGCTCTATTTCCTTCATTCCTCAAAGAACCAAATGATAAAGGTGGTGGCTATTTCTCTAATTTTAAAGCTGAGTCTCTGAAGGCACAGAAAGCTAAGTGACTTGGTTCAGATCCCGCCACGAGTGAACAGTGTAAGCCAGACATATGGTTGCATTGACATGATCCCGGAGGACCTGTTCTTTCTACCCTGGTCTCCTAGGCGTGGTAGCACCATCTCACTTTTTCATTTCTCTACTTGTCATGATTCTTTCTTGAATGTGCCCTGTCGTGTCTCTTTGTGACCCTATGGACTGTAGCCTGCCAGGCTCCTCTGTCTGTAGGGATTCTCCAGGCAAGAATATGGAAGTGGGTAGCCACTTCCTTCTCCAGGGGATCTTCCCAATCCAGGGATCAAACCCACATCTCCTGTGTCTCCTGTATTTATTGCAGGAGGACTCTTTATTGCTTTAGCTACTGGGGAAGCCCTTCTTGTTTAATTTTATTTATTTATACATATTTTGCTGAGTTGGTCTTTGTAGCTGCACTCGGGTTTACTCTAGCTAAGACAGCAGGGGCTACTCTCTGACTGTGGTGTGTGGGCCTCGTCTGTTGCCCAGCATGGGCTTTAGGGGGCACGGGCTTCAGCAGTGGCAGCTCCCGGGCTCTAGTGCTGTGCTGTGCTTAGTTGCCCAGTCGTGTGCGACTCTTTGTGATCCATGGACTGCAGCCCATGGCTCCTCTGTCCATGGGATTCTCCAGGCAAGAATAGTAGAGCAGGCTGCCATTTCTTCCTCCAGGGGATCTTCCTGACCCAGGGATTGAACCCAGGTCCCTTGTGTCACTTGCATTGCCAGGCGGATTCTTGACCACAATGCCACCTGGGCCAGGGTTCAAAACCCTATCCCTCTTCTCACTTTTCCTGCAGTTTAAATGGAATTGTGCATGGCTGTACACTCCCAGTTGTTTGAGTGGCGACTTCAACTCAACCCCAGTCTGAATCATCACCAAGCACGCAGCCTGACACGTTGATCTATCCAGACTCCTTGCCGAGGCTGCCTAATAGGAGACCTGATGATAACAAGGACTAAGTCATGTCGCCTTCCCATACCAGCAAGTGTAGAGTCTTAGCCAGTGTTTATCCAGAGCGTGTCAGATTTATCTTTCAGCTTCTGAGGGAAAATGCATGCACGATAAGAGCATGGTGGAAAACTAAATCTTCAGGGGTCCACCACTAAGAGCTTCAGGCAATTATCCAGGATTCATCATGCAAAGGTTCAATATTTTTTTTTTTCAATATTACTTTTGAAGAATTTTCACACTCTTTTGGTATTTCTAGATATTTTCGCTAGAATTTCCTTTTCCTAGTTTTGGAGTATTCACTTGAGATGCTGCTGCTGGTGACAACGTACAATACACAGCACGCGCACACACACACACACACACACACAAGGAGGCACTATATATTTTGATTAGATAATAATTTAAAATTTTAATATGGATATTGCATTCCTGCCATGGACCCTCATAGCACTATTCCTTTCCTTCACTGCACTTATCATGGATATAATTATACATGTACTTGGGTGATTCTTATTACTTCTCCTTTTCCCCACTAAGCTCCTTAAGGGCAGGGAGAGTTTGTTTTGCTCACTGTTGTATATCCGTGGTGGCCTCCACCATGACTTTTTGTTGTTGTGTATTCGCTAAGCCCTGTCCGACTCATAGGAGATCCCATGGACTGTAGTCCGCCAGGCTCCATGTCCATGGCATTCTCCAGGCAAGAATACTGGAGACGGTTACCATTTCCTACTCCAGGGGATCTTCCTGACCCAGGGGATTCTGCATTGGCAGGAGAATTCTTTACCACTGAGCCACCTGGGAAGCCCTTCCTCAGTGATTATCATAGAGTAAAAGGGTAGAAAGTATTTGTTAAATGAATTAATGGTTAAGTGATTAAACAAATGAATGGGTGTTAATACTCCAGTGTGTTATATATTCAAGATTCTTTATATAATGGCTTTACCTCAGCCCTCAACATTATAACAGACCCCAACTTCAGTCCACCCAATTTCATAATCAGTGCATGTTCATCTAAAGAATCTATAAAATGCTAAAATCACAAAGCTTTTTCCATCGTGCCATTGCCTAGAAACAATGATGGTTTAAGTTTGATGTATACACTTCCACACTTTTTAATCATTATTGCAGAAAATCGAATCTGTATTATATTTATTAGCTTACTCTTTCACTTGATATATCGTGAACATTTTCCATGAAATATTGTCCTTAACTCAGTGTTTAATGATCATCAGGCATCCCATCATTTGGATGAATAATAATTCATTTAACGGATCCTGTGTTTTCTTGCACATGAAATGTCTTTCTAAAACTGTAGGGACCCTGAGATATCAGGAGCAGGGCCAGACAGAAGGGCTCATGACTACGGTCCCAGGGACTGTGGCTTCTGCCTCACCCTCGTGTTAATACTGAGTCTTACTATTTTAATAAGACAGTTTGTATCTTATGAGGTGAAAACAATACATTTTTAATTTAAAATTTCTTTCCTGGGGGCTTCCCAGATGTCTCAGTGGTAAAGAATCTGCCTGCCAGTGCGGGAGACTCGGGTTCGATCACTGGTCCAGGAAGATCCCATACGTCTGGAGCAACAGTCCGTACACCACGGTACTGAGCCTGTGCTCTGGACCCTGGGGCCCGAACACTGAGCTGCGAGCCCAGGGTCCGGCTCTGCAGTCAGAGGGGAGCGCCCTCTCTCTGCAACAAGAAAAGCCCGCATAGCAACGGAGACCAGCATGGTCAAATAAAATAAAATAAGTTATAAAAATTCTAGCTGAATAATCTATGAGTTATATATATATATATATTTAAAAGTGGCCCATCAATACTCCAAAATGATGGTTACCTTTATCATTCATTTCTTCTTAATCTGAAAGCTACACAATCCAAGATTTTGTTTCCTGAAAACAAAACACTGGGTCCTAACTCAAGGATGGTGACACACAAGGAAGACAGAAATCCAACAGACCAAATACCTGGAGGAAAACAAATATTTAAAAAGATCATGACAGAAAAGAATAACTTTAAAACAGGCAAAGATTTTGTCACCTGGCCTGAGGGCCTTTTTCCTGCAAACAGTCCACAGGCAGTAACACGTACGTTGTAATCACTACACAGTCATCAGCAGAGATGAGAGAAATTTAAACATTATGCCTTGTTTTTCCTGCCAGGAAAAGCAGAGATGGTGAAGTAACATTCTAAGAACTGGGACTTTCCTGGAGGTCCAGTGGTTAAGACACCGCGCCTCCAGTGCAGGGGGCAAGGGTTCGACCCTTGGTTGGTGAGCTGAGCTCCTACATGCCGCACGGTGTGGCCGGAAAGTAAAGAGAGTCCTCGGAATGGACACGAAGGCAGCTGAGAAGGCTGCTGTTTCAAGTAATAGTTAAAGACAGAATGAAAGAAAAGAGCCTCTGTCTTCCTCCATCAGGGAGCTGGACTTTTCACAGGTGTGTTTCTATTGGAGACGAAAAAGACACTGTTTGAAGATGGGAAAGAGAGGAAAGCCTGGGAATTTGTATTTATGGTTGAATGGCAACTGCTTATATTAATATTTAAGAGATGTTTTAGATTTCCCCCCTTTTTAAATAGTGCGAAATCTAGAGAAGGATAGGCATGATAAAAATTTTAAAATAAGGGTGAGAAAAACAGAAGAAGGAAACAAAAAATTCCTGATTACTTAGAAACTTATCACCCTAGAAAATCAACGGTTTTCATCCTATTTTGTTAATGCGATTGGTTTCACAACACACAATCTCATGATATTCTGACTACTGCTCTTAATACTATTGGCAAGAATAGTAACAATATTAGCCAATATTTATTAAAACGTTATAGTATCCTAAATGTCATGGGTTGAATTGACCCCCATCCACAATAAATTCATTTACTGGAGTGCTTAACCGCCAGCGCCTCAGAGGCTGACCTTATTTAGAGAGCGCATCTTTACCGAGGGGATGGATTTAATTAGAGGTCATTGTTGTTGCTAGGGTTCCCCAGGGGGCACTGAGTCCTACTATTAAAGTGATAAAAACCTGTCTGCAATGTAGGAGACATAAGAGTCATGGGTTTGATCCTTGGGTCGAGAAGCTCCCCTGAAAGAGGGCATGGCAACCCACTCCAGTATGCTTGCCTGGAGAATCCCATGGACAGAGGAGCCTGGCGGGCTTTAGTCCATAGGGTTGCACAGAGTCAGACATGACTGAAGTGACTTAGCAAGCACACACACACGTTGTTGTTTAGTTGCTAAGTCATGTCCAACTCTTTGCAACTCCATGAACTGTAGCGCACCAGGCTCTTCTGTCCATGGGATTTCCCAGGCAAGAATACTGGAGTGGGTTGCCATTTTCCTCTCCAGGGGATCTTCCTGACCCAGGGATTGAACCTAAGTCTCCTGCATTGGCAGGCACTTCTTCACCACTAAGCTTGGGTGGGCCCAATCCATTGTGAGTGGTATCCTTAAAAAAGCAAAAATCCGGAGACGGACCAGCACACGGGGAGAACACCATATAAAGGCGAAGGCAGAGATGGGGGTGGTGCTTCCCGCAGCCCAGGCGCGCCCGTGATTATCGCCAAACCACCAGCACTGACGGGCGAGGCGTGGGGGAGATGCCATCCTGACCCTCAGGAGGGGTCAGCTCTGCCTGAACCTTGGTTGTGGACTTCTGGCTTCCAGAAGTGTGAGGCAGTAGGTGTCTCTAGGGCTTCGATATTGTTGCCCCAGCAAACTAACACAGCAAGCACTGCATTAAACAAACTACACATAAACACTTATTAAATACTCAAAGGTTTTACATGCCAGCTTCTGCCTGTTGTTTTTAGCACAGAGTCTGACATATTCTCCCTAAGCACACATTGGATAAATAGTTCTAGTTCTGTGGTTCTCACATAAATTAAATGATAGCACAGACAGCATATAACATTTTAGTATGGAATGTTCTATGTTCCTACAGAGCCTCCATGATTTTTACTTCTTTAATGGCTATACAAAATTCTATCAATTTCATGATACTCTTATTTATATGGTCATTTTCCTATTGCTGGATGTTTACGTGGATTTTAATGTATTACTATTATAGGTAACACCATGATGGACGTCTTCATGCCCAGATATTTTCCCAGTTTTTTAAGATGGAATGTTTACTTCCCTGTGGTAGTCATGAAGTTTATACACATTTCTCTAGTTATTATAATATGTATTATCAAATTACCTTGCAAAAGACTTCTGCCAATAAACCTTATTGATGTGGACATGTGTAAGTGTAGATATTTCATGATATTTACATCTGTATTGGGTCAAAATTCACAGTAATTATTAAACCCAGTTTGTCAGATTATCATTCTATGTTTTAAATTTGATCTTTTTGATTTAAAACTTACTTTATCAAGTATCCTAATTGCACCCTTTCTCACGCTCTTGTTAGAAATTAAATTAATTTTGGATTCCCAATGACAAGGCTAGTTTTAAATTTTGAGGTTAGTTATTTAGAAAAATGAAAACACCCACTAAATGAGGTAATCAACTGATAAAATTGACGGAACTTAGTCATATTGAACTAGCACACCAATTTAGTTTAAATACTTGTCCTGATGAATGCAAATAGATACAAGCACAGCTTGTATATATCACAAATTGACCAAATGACAGTATCTGGTGTTCAACTGGCATTTCATGAAACAAAGATAAGTTGTGATGTATTTCAGATTATGAACACACACACACGGCCCCATGATTTGCTTAAAACTGTAAAATCAAATACTTAAAATGTGAAAGCAGGTGAATTGGAAAAAGGAAAGTAGCCCAAAGATGTAATTTTTTCCGACCTCTAAGATATAAAAGGAAGAATTCACTTTGCGATTAGAAAGTTAAAAAGTTGAGTGATTCCTGGACACAGCACATTTTCTGGTAGGGATCTGTTAATACTATAGTCAGCTCAGGAAACAGACCAACTTAGTGATGCTGAGCCTGTTCTATGTGTTACTCCAGTGAATGTGCTAAAGAAAGAAATAAGCTTAATTAACCCCTTGGCCACCTGATGGGAAGAGCCAACTCACTGGAAAAAACCCTGATGCTGGGAAAGATTGAAGGCCACAAGAGAAGGGGGTAGCAGAGGATGGGATGGTTAGATGGCATCACTGACTCAATGGACATAAATCTGAGCAAATTCCAGAAGATAGTGGAGGACAGAGCATCCTGACAGCTGCAGTCCATGAGGTCACAAAGAGTTGGGCACAACTTAGTGACTGAAAAACAACAACAACACCCCCTTGGCTCAACATGGTCACTGAAAGGCATGGGGTGGAGGGAGAAAGGAGAGTGAGCATGGAAAGGAGAGAGAGGAGGAGAAAAAGGAAAAGCAGAGAGAGAAAGGGAAGGAAGAGCACAGAAGGAAGCGGGGAGGAAAGCAAAGGAAAGAGTCGGGAAGGGAAGCGGGATGAAGAGAGGCAGGGAGCTGCTAGGACATTTGTCTATAACTGTGATTGGTATGTTTGTTTATTTCACTTTAAAAATCCCATATGTCAGTGACAGCAGAGAGTATTTGTCTTTCCCTGGCTTATTTCACTGAACAGAAGACTCTCTAGGTCGATCGCATTGTTGTGTATAGCCGAGTTTTCTCCTTTTATGGCTGAGTAATAGTCCACTGTATATGTATATATCTCACAACTTTATCTCAGGGACAATTGGGGAGGGACAAAATTGGGGTATGGGATTAAGACATACAAGCGACTATGTATGACATAGCTAAGCAACAGAGATATATTGTACAGCACAGGGAAATATAGTCATTATTTTGTAATAGCTTTAAATGGAGTGTAATCTGTAAAAGTGCTGAATCAGGGCTTCCTTGGTTGCTCAGTGACAAAGAATCACCTGCTGATGCAGGAGACACGGGTTCAATCCGTGATCCAGGAAGATCCCACATGCCAAGAAGCAACCAAGTCCATGCCCCACAACCATTGAGCCAGTGCTCTAGAGCCCGGGAGCCACAGCAAGAGAAGCCACTGCAGTGAGAAGCTGAGGAACCACCGCTAGAGAGTGTCCCCGCCTGCCGCAGCAAGGGAAAAGCCTGTGCAGCAGCAAAGACTCAGCACAGCCAGTAAAAAAAAAAAAAAGTTAAGAAAAAATTCTGAATCACTGTTACACACTTGAAACTAATATAACATTGTAAATCAACTACACTTTACAAAAAAGAAAGATGAGGAAGGCAGAAAGGAAGGGAGGGGAAAAAAAAACAATTCATGACGCACAGATAGATGCATGAAGTTTGTTAGCACGTGCACAAAGAGAAACTCACTTCAGTATAAGATACTCAATTTTTTAAAAGCCCAATGTTTTAATTGAATTAATTGATAGTGCATATAAATGGAAATTAATTAAAACAGTCATCACATTCAAATCAGATATTAACTTTGCTTTTTTTAAATGACAAAAGTAATCTTTGAGCAGTAACTTCATCTGCAAAGTCCTAAGCAAGGAATTTCTGTGAATTAATCAGTGGCATCTACAATCTGCAGAGTACTCAGCACCTTTGGTGGCTCAGATGGTAAAGAATCTGCCTGCAATGCAGGAGACCTGGGTTCAATCCCTAGGTCGGGAAGATCCTCTGGACAAGGAAATGGCAACCCACTCCAGTACTCTTGCCTAAAAAATCCCATGGACGGAGGATCCTGGTAGGCTACAGTTCACGGGGTCGCAACAAGTCAGACACGACTGAGCTCACCGACGTGAGCCCAAGGACGGAGCACAAGTTCTCTGGCCACAGAGGACGACCTCAAAAACAGTCCTTTCCATCCCTCCCTCCTCTGTCATGATGCGAGGTGTGTTTTCTCCAAGGAAAGCATTTCCTGAGGTTTTCTTTCAAATAGGAAATCACTGAGGCTGCTTATACACTGGGAAGCAAGAAATAGGACTGTACTAGCCTTTCAGGTCATGCTGGCTTTCTTCTCTTTTCCTTTCCAGTTCTTTTTGGTCATAGTTCAACCTTTGCAGGCACACAATTCCACACTGGAAACTGTTTCTGTTTCCAAGAGAAAAAAAAAATTTAGACCTGGCCGCAGGCAAACATCTCTCAGCAGGCTAGTGAGAACTTCTTGCACCGACTGACCTGTGAAAACTATCAACCATTTTCAGTTGCCCACGAAGGGCTTTCTTGGTCAAGTGGTCCAGCATCCGCACGTGCACAAGGCACTCCACGAAATAGCTACGGTTGTGCGGGAGGCCGAGACTGGGCAGCCACTTGTTGCCGATCCACTCATGTTTCACGTTCCTGTACGCGCGGGTCTGCATTCAGTAATTAAGGATGGTTAATTGAGGAAAAAATGGAGGAGGCAATGGCAACCCACTCCAGTACTCTTGCCTGGAAAATCCCATGGACGGAGGAGCCTGGTAGGCTACAGTCCATGGGGTCGTGAAGAGTAGGACACAACTGAGTGACTTCACTTTCACTTTTCACTTGCATGCATTGGAGAAGGAAACGGCAACCCACTCCAGTGTTCTTGCCTGGAGAATCCCAGGGACGTGGGGGCCTGGTGGCCTGCCGTCTATGGGGTCGCAGAGAGTCGGACACGACTGAAGCGACTTAGCAGCAGCAGCAGCAATTGAGGAAAAAAACCCACGGAAGCAGTCACAAGGGCCATTTACATCATCTTGAAAATGGATTTTTAAACAATTACATAATCTCAAAGGTTAAGCGAAAGACAACAGTATTGATCATAACTTCAAAATTATTTGATCTTTTCTTTGCTACCTTTTAAATTTGCTGGCAAAATTTTATACAAAGAAATTATACCATTAAAAGTCTATGACTCATCTGTGGCAATAAATTTAACCTATCTACCAAACCATGATAAAATTGTAATGACTACACATTACTTCTCTGAAATAGCTTTTATACATCATAATATGTCAACAAAGAATGAGCACGACTCATGAACAAGTTTGAAGGATCGACCTAACTCTACTCACTAAAAATATCTCTGGCTAGCTTGAATTTTAGTTTCGACGCTTTGTGTTCCAAATTTCTTTAGCAACACATCTGCTAATTTCAAAGTCAGTTAAGTGTATTAAAAAATAGCTTTAAAAAGAAGAGATAAGGAAAACAACAACGAAATAGACTGAAAGAAGAAATAGACACACCCACGATTACAGTCAGGGACCTCAGTCTTCCTCGCCGTGACTCAATAACTGATTGAATAAGGAAGCCAAAACAGACAACCAACCAAGGTCAGTAAGGATGTTGAAGCCTTTAAACCATTCTCCAGGCAAGAGTACTGGAGTGGGTTGCCAAGCCCTCCTCCCAGGGATCTTCTCAACCCAAGGATCAAACCCAGCTCTCCCGCATTCCAGGCAGGTTCTGTACCATCTGAGCTACCAGAGAACCCTCTTAAACAGCACTATCAACCAACTTGATCTAACTGACATCTGATAGAACAGTCTATCCAACAAGAAGCACGATAAAACTCTTCTCAAGGGGATACGGGACATTCTTCAAAAGACAGACAAATCTCAGCATACTTAAAGTGACTCAAATCATACAAAGCATGTTTTCTGATCTCAACAGATTTAAATTAGAAATTAAAAAACCCCTGATATCCAGGAGTCTCCCAAACATCAGCAAAGTAGCATATTTCTAAAGAATTCATGTGTCAAAGAAGAAATCACAAATGAAACAGGAAATATGTTGAAGTGAATAAAAGTGAATATACAATATAATAAAAAGCTGCAGGACATGGCTAGATCAGTACCTGGAGGGAAACTGATAGGATTAAATACTTACACAAATGAAGAAAGATTCTGAATCGATCCTCTAAGACTCTATCTTAAACAACTTATAAAAGAACAAATGAAATCCACAGCAAGCAGAAAGAAGAAAATGAAAGAGTAAAAATCAATGAAACAGAGACCAGAGAAACAAAATGAAATGAAAAAACTAAAATCAGGTTCTTCAAAATATCAATAAAACTGACTAAGCCGAGTGACGAAGAAAAAAGAGAAGACATAAACTACCAATATCAAGAATCAAAGAGGGAACATCAGTACAGATCCTATAGACACTGAAAGGAAAGGGTAAACTGTGAACAACTTCAGGCAACTTAGATAAAATACCCTACTTTGTTGAAAGACACAACCTATGAAAGCCACTCAGTAAGAAACAGATAACCTCAATCTATTGAAACTCAAATCCGTAGTTAGAAATCTTACCCACCCATACACCCACAGGCACAAAATCTCTATCCTAAATGGCCTTAGTAGTGAATCCTAACAAACAGTTATGAAGAAAATCCTGGTTATACACAAACTATTCCAAAATAGTGAAGAAAGAAACACCTAACTCATTCTGAGGCCAGAATTCTCTTGATACCCAAACCAGACAAACATATTACAAGAATATCAATATCCCTCAGAGACACAGATGCAAAATTCCTTAATGACACATCAGGAAATCAGTAATCAATTAAAAGTACAAGGTATCATGACAAGTAGGGTTTATCCCAAGAACATAAGTTTGGGCCAACATTTGAAGAAATCAGTGAAATTCACCATATCAATGGACTGAAAATAAAAACCACAGTCTCACCTCAAAAGAGAGAGAAAAGGCATCTGACAATATTTATCATTTATATATGGAAATCTTAGCAATCTAGGAATGGAAGAAAACTGCCCCAACCTCATAAACGGCATCTACAAAAAATGTAGAGCTGACATCATATGGTGTTTCTCCTGAAGATCAGGAACAAAGCAAGGATGTCTGCTCTCTTGGCTTTTATTCAACTCTGTACTGGAACTCCTAGCCACTGTAACAAGACAAGAAAAAAGAAATCGAAATCATATGAACTGAAAAAACAATATAACTGTACTTGCTGACGACCTGATGATTAACGTGGAAAATGAATCAACAAAAGAGGTACAAGCATGAAAGTGAGTTCAGCAACGTTGCAGGATACAAGGTCAACATATAAAAATGCTCCGTACTTCAGCATACTAAACGAGACCAGAAATTGACATTTTAAAGAATACCCTTGATTATAATGTCATCAAAACCTATGAACTCCTCAGGGATAAATCTAATGGAATAAGGGCAAGATCTGCACAATGAAAATAAACCCATGCCATGTACATACATACACACCAAAGAAGGCACTTGATGTTCTTCCGTCCAAAAAGACTAAGGTATGTTCTGAGGAATTATGTACGTTATGGAATCCTGGGAAAGGATTATCTACAAAGTACACAAGTAGATGATCGAGACTAATACTGGAAAAAAAGCAACCAATTGAAAAATGAGCAGAAGACCTGAACAAATTTCTCCAAAGAAGACAGGAAGAAGGCCACCAAACACATGAAAAGATGCTCCACATCGCTCATTATTCAGGAAATGCTAATCAAAACTACATGAGGTATCACCTCACACCAGTCACAATGGCCATCATCAACAATTCTACACATAATAATCGCTGGACAGGACATGGAAGAAAGGGAACCCTCTTGCAATGTTAGTAGGCATGTAAATGGATACAGCCACTATGGAGAAGGAACATAGGTTTCCTTAAAAAGTAGGACTAAAACTACAATATGACACAACAATCCCCTACTGGCCATACACCCTGAGAAAACCATAACTCTAAAAAGACATTCGTACCCAATGTCCATTGCAGCACTATTTAACATAGGCAGGGCATGGAAGCAACCTAATGTCTCTCAAGAGAACAATGGAAAAAGAAGTTGTGGGACATACATGCAATGGAACACGACTCAGCCATGAAAAGGAACAAATACGAATCCGTTGAACTGAGGTGGATGAACCTAGAAACTGGGATACAGAGTGACGTCAGTCGGAAAGAGAAAAACAAATGTAGTATATTAATGCATACGCATGCGATCTTGTAAAATGGTACTGGTGAATATTTGAAGGGCAGAAATAAATACACAGATGTAGAGGAAGGACTTGTGAACTCAGCTGGAGAAGGAGAGAGTGGGACAAATGGAGAGAGTAGCAATGAAACATAGCCACTACCATATGCAAAATAGCTAGCTAATGGGAAGTTGCTGGATAACATAGGGAGCCCAGCATGGTGCTCTGGGACGACCTAGAGGGTGGGAGGCCAGGAACTGGGAGGCAGTCTAACCAAAGAGTGGATAATATACTTATTCGTGGTGTTGCATGAGGAAAACCAACCAAACATTGTAAAGCAGTTATTCTCCAAATAAAAATCAATAAATACAATCTGAAAACTATCATTCAACACATCTGTACTTTCATTTAAAGCTATACGGGATCATCTTCTATTCCTAGCTATTTTTCCAGTATAAGTGCTTGTAAATGTCATTAGAGTTTTTGAAAATATGATTTTAATAGCTACATAGCATTGCTTAATATCTCGTACATAAATAATGAACTTTCAGTCTCAAAATAGAAACATGATACCGAAAAAGGTTAAGATTTTAAACTAAAGCTTGCATTTTAATTCAGCTTAATGAGAATTCCTCGGAAGAGCTAAAATTCTTATGAAAAGTAAATATGTGGAGTCCTTCTTGCTTTCATCTGTTATGTCTTATTGTCATTTAATTCTAAGGACTCTTGGACTTTTGACATGTTTGCCTTTGACTGCAATTTTTGACTGAGATAAAATCTTCAATGTAGATATTAAAAATGTCAAGAAGCACTCTTGTAAGTGTGAGTCACTCAGTCATGTCCAGTTATTTGTGACCCATGGACTACAACCCACCAGGTCCCTGTCCACAGAATTTCCCAGGCAAGAATACTGGAGTGCGGTAGCCATTCCTTTCTCGAGGGGATCTTCCTGACCCAGGGGTCAAACCCAGGCCTCCCACATTGCAGGCAGATTCTTTACCATATGAACCACTAGAGAACCCTGACCCTGGTGTACCTGGATGTAAAAATCCTCAAAAAAATATTACCAAGCCAAACTGAAGCATACATTAAAAGAATCATACACTAGGATCAAATGGATTTATTCTGGGCCTGCAAGCATGATTTATTGTCTGTACATCAATTACTGTGAGACACAATATGAGCAAAATGAAGACTAAAATCATGTGATCTTCTCAATAATTGCAGAAAAAGCTTTCAACAAAGTGTAACATCAATTCTGATACCATCTCTCAATACAGTGGTTATCCATGGAACATCCTAAAGGGCACGTTAAGACAAACCCACAGCTAACATCCAACTCAGTGATAAAGAGCTGAAAGATTTTCCTAAAAGATCAGGAATAGTACAAGGATGCCTGTTCTCACCAATCTTGTTCAACATAGTGGCGGAAGTGTCCTACCCAGAGGAACTAGGCCAGAAAAGGAAATAAACGGCATTCCCATTGGAACAGATGAAGTTACACTGTCACTATTTGATTATGACAGGATTTATATGAAACCCTAAAAACGCCACCAAGTAAGAAGTATTACAACTAATAAATTCAGCAATATAGCAGGATAGGAAGCATAAGAAAACAGAAAAGTCCCATATACAAATGCATCCAAAAAAAAAAAAAAACTTGAAATAAATTTAACCGAGGAGCGGAAACACCTGTATCGTCACGGCCTCCAAGACATACAGTCTGGGTTCAAATCTCAGCTCACCCGCTGACCCGCACAGTGACCCAGGGAAAATCACACAATGATCTGAGGCTCAACATATTCAACTGTAAAATGGACACAAACCCAGGATCTACACCCAGGGCTGTGAAACTCCGAAGAAGTGCTTATTTAGGCCCGGGGATGGAGTGTCTCCAGGAGACTCTCCTTGTATGACACTCCTCTAGAACTGGGCTCTCCTGATCCTGTGGGTGAGGCTCAAGGATAGAGCCTGGGAGCCAGATGGGAGGCGACAAGGATGAGGACAGAAAAGACTAGTTCTGTGTCAGGGAGGGAAGCCACCTCCTTTCCAGATCTCAGAGTGGGGCCTGCACCGAGGGCCCGGGGGATGCACAATCGGAAGTAATAACTCCGAACCCCCCACAGCAGGGATGCAGCCTTCCTGGCAAGAACCTTCTCTCTGGTCCAGGCTCCAGGGTGATGTGGTACTGCTCCCTGAGTGCTCCATGTCTCCACCAGGCAAAGAGCTCCCGGGACTTGGAGGTCTATTAAACCACAGGTGCCTGAGTGTCACAATGACACAAGGGCTAACACCATTGAAAATTAGCTACATTAAAAAAAATGACAGAAGTATGGACGAGGCAGGGCATGAAAAGCAGAAGGATTGACTACCTCTCAAGCCTTTAGCAGAAATCTCTCCACACCAGCTCAGCGGAGCCCGCAGGAGGAAAGTATCATGGAAAAGCAGGCCATGGGTATATCTCTACACTGCTGGACCCAGGGACCCACGTCCCAATCCACCAACATCGTTTTGCATATCCAGACACCAAGAGGAAGAAACACAGACCTTGCCTGAGAAAGTCTCAGCCAGACTTAATATTGGGCTTGCTGAGCATGGTCACATGGTCACTATGGACTCAGCCTCTCCTCTGTGCTCACATCCTCTGTCCTCACAGAAACACACACGGTTCACTTCAGAGATCCTCTGAGGGCACTTGTGTATACGACAAACGGGCAATGGTAAAATGCGAAGAGAAGACACAGAAGTGGAAACAAGCCTCTGGGGTACAAATTACCAAAGACCTGAAGTTCTCGATACTTGGCATTTTGAAAAAAGCTTCTTAATATGTAAACGCAGAAAGGACATTTCCAGGAGAAAGGACAAAGGAATCGTCCCATTGGGACAATATTGTATCCATAGGAGAAGGTAAGTTGGATCCCTACCTCACAAAACACCACCAAACCAATTAGACTGCATACTAAGAACCAACAATTGAAAGAAAAACTTGACAAAATTCGAACAATTTTTGATGAGGAAATATCTTTTCTTTAAATTGAGGTATTGCTGATTTACCATAATTTGTTTGTCTAAGGTGTACAGCAAAGGGACTCAGATTCAGCCTCTCAGGTGCTTCCTTGGACAAAATTCATTGCCTTTGGGAGGCCCCTGGGCCATGCCCTCTACTCAGAACAGCTAAGAATCCTGAATACGCAAAGCAGCATGTGGTGGTCCTCCTGGGGGTTTTCAGATTGAATAAATTATTCTAACAGGCTACAAGAAACAAGCCCGGAGGTTAAGAGAGGATCTCCAAACTTACCTTCAAACCGGAGGCCTTGCTCCCTTGAATGTGGGTGCGTGCAACAGCGCTTGCGAAGCGAAGAGGTTTATCGTGAATCTTCCGTCTGCAGAGGACAAAGCGGTGTGTAGAGAGGACGCACAGGCAGGTCCCAGGACCCTGAGCACACGGACACAGTGACTGGACTCTCAGCCCTGCTCTTCGGGTACGGCACTCTCTCCACCCCTGACACAGGGCGAGCAGCTCACACGTGACCTGGAGTATGGTCACGGGACCTGGAATATGGTCCCATGACCTGGACCTGGCCAATCGGTGTGCTCCATCCTCCCTGGCCACCGTGATTGGCTCAGGACTGGGGCTGTGACCAATCGGGGCCCAGGGCCGGACCTCAGGCTGGAATCAAGGGAGGAAGAGGAAGTGGAAGTTCCGCCAAAAGGGGTGTGGCCGGGTGAAGTCAGGCTACAGCGGTGGAAGCGGCGTGAGGTCAGCCTGGGGCAGTTGGTGGCTTTCCCGCGCCCGTCAGGGCAGAGCCGCCGGCCTGAGAATGAGGGCGCTGCTGAGCCCAGGGTCTGAGAGCGCCGGTTCCTGCCGTGGTCCCGGAGATCCACGAGACCTGAGCGAAGCCGTCTGCCGGTGAGTCCTCTCCTGCTTGTCTGTCAGCTTGTTTGCACCACGCTGGGTTTTCTGTCCAGCTGGCTAAGTGGAGACCCTGGAAATGCACGTGTGTGGGTTTTGGCTGGCTTCAGGGAAGAAATGCCAGAGGACACTGGGAGCCTCCAGTTTAATCTGGATTCAGGTCATATCTCTTGAAAGTGAAGTGAAGTTCCTCAGTCGTGTCCGACTCTTGCGACCCCATGGGCTCTACATTCCATGGAATTCTCCAGGCCAGACTGCTGGAGTGGGTAGCCTTTCCCTTCCCCAGGGGATCTTCCCAGTCCAAGGATTGAACCCAGGTCTCCCGCATTGCAGGCAGATTCTTTACCAGCTGAGCCACAAGTGAAGCCCGAGAAGACTGGAGTGGGTAGCCTGTCCCTTCTGCAGCGGATCAGGATTCGCGACCCAGAAATCAAACCGGGGTCTCCTGCATGGCAGGAGGGTTCTTTACCAGCTGATCTATCAGGGAAGCCCAGGATCTCTTAAGGCTAGCTAGTCATTGATATGTCTTAAGGCAAGCTACTCATTGTAGGGTTCCCCTAATTAGTCTTCACAGGATTAAGGTAGCAACCTGCTAAGGTAGCAATCAATGTCCTTTTTCTAGAGGACAAAAGCGGGGCTCAAAGGAGGTAACAAAGCTACAGCAAGGAAGTGTGTACCTAGACAAAACCCCCAGGTCCTGCTGTTAGAACTCAGGGGAGCCATATGGTGTGGCTTGTCCATGTGACAGGGGCTAAGGCGCCCAGCCCACACTGGGTACTGTGGGGACCTGACTTGGTAACTGCTGTCTGGCAGCTCTGAAGCTGACAAAAGCAGTTTGCACTAAAGAGAGGAAGGACACCTCCTTTCATCCACCCCACCACACCCTCGGGGTACTGCCACACCCTGCCCCCTTTCTCTGGCTTTGTGAGGGAATGAGTCACGCTCATGTGACCACATTGGCTGTCCACTTTTCACGGGCTACCAACTGGAGCTGCTACAGGAGAGGCCAAGAGCCTTTGTCCCTGAGTACCTCTCTTTCCTTTGCACCGTGGGGGCCCTCCTCCACACTTGCACACCAGAGGCCTCCTCTGAGACACACAGGGACCCTCCCTCAGTTTGCAACAGGTTGCCTCCATGCCTGTCCTTTCAATGCCTCCCTCGAAACTCAGAACCTAGCCCCTTTGTCTACTCGCGGCCCACCTGGCTGCCATGGGAGGGCCAGAGCTTACAATGAATCCCAAGCTCAGATCTGACAGGCGGGAATCTGTGTATAAAGGACCTGATTATTCACGCTGTACAGGCTGTAGTAGGCTCCAGGGATCCGTAACCAGGGCTTGGGCCATAGTGACTCCACAGCTGTTTTAATGCCTGCGGAGGGTTCTGCCTATAGTGGGGGTGGGGTGAGTCTCCTGAGGTTCTGAAGGCCAACTTTTTGCAGGTTCATGGTGCACAGAGAAGAGAAGGCGGAGTCCTTCCCTTGAGGTGGTCACAGCTCATGGATGAGCCAGACAGGCAGGCAGGGCACAATAGCACCTGAGCTGCCTTCATGAGGAAATGGTGTGAGGGCAGAGGAAGAGAAGCAGGTCTGCTCCCTCGTGTGGTGCCCAGGGCAGGTTGTCACCAGACTAAACACTTAACTATGGAGATGACCATCACTGCTGTCTGCAAAGGCTTTACACTGGCATGTGTCTTCATCTAGCGGTCAGGCCGTCTCTAAACTACACTGTCCATGGGCATGGCCTCTTCCTTGGAACTTGCCGTGTTTCGTCTCTTCCTTACTGAACATTCGTTTCCAAGAGGGTTTTTGGGCCACAAGATTGTTGAGTTTTCTCTAGCTTTGCCTCATGAGGAATGCTTTTCCGGTTGTTGGTGTGGTTTGTTTTTCCAGCTCTCTTTCTTGGGTTATTTTGTGAATTGGTTTCTGCCAGAGGAAGAGCTCAGAATTTGCCTTCTGGCTGAGATGTGACACTCACAGCAGCAACGCCTACCTGGATATTATGACCACATTTGCCGAAAGGGCTTTGTTATGCAGAAGACCCCTTGAAAGTACCTACCCTGTCCTTTCAGATACCCAAAGGCTATTTGCAATGAAATAGAAAACAATAACGCTCAACTTTAGTCTTACAATCTGTGGGGAGTCAGAAAAATCCCCTGGAGAAGGGAAACACTAGCCATTCCAGTATTCTCGCCTAGAGAATTCCATGGAGCGTGTAGTCCATGGAGTCGCAAAGAATCAGGCAAAATCTGATGACTGAACAACAACAATGAAGCTTCATCACTCATCAAACAGAGACAACAACAGTATTTACACAACTGTGTGCATGTTCAGTTGCTCCTTCGTGTCCACCTCTTTGCAGCCCTGTAGATTGTAGCCCCCAAGATCCTGTATCTGTGAATTTTTCAGGCAAGAATGCTGAAATGGTTTGTCATTTCCTCCTCCAGGGGATCTTCCCAGCCCAGGGATTGAACCCAAGTCTCCTGCATCTCCTACATTGGCTGGCGGGGTCTTTTCTGCTGAGCCACCTGGGAAACAAGTCATTACATCACTGGGTTATCCTAAAGTACTTAGTGTAGAGTCTGGCTCTTGGGAAATTCTCACTGGTAATGTGAATATTCAGTCATCTATCATTATTGCTCATAGGATCATGGAATGGCCATGCTCACAAAAGGGAAAGAAGAGCCTTTCCAAGTCCAGTGAAATCCTTCGCCACACATATCTTTTTTAAAACTTGACTTTGAAATAAATACCAAACATAAAGACATTGGTTATGGCCACCAGAAAAGATGGAGTTGTACCAACAAGTGAGGATTCTTCTCCAAGTTCCAACATGCATGTGTTGTTTGCCTGGCACCACCCACACTTCTGTGACAGCAGCTGGGGGTCCTGCAGCTTAACTCAGTGTGGACACTGCCTATCTGCGGGTAGTGCCAGACCCCACAGGTTAAAGGCCCAACCCTATAAGACCCTTGCCCCACTTGAGACATCATTTGCAAGCCCAGATGGTCACCTACGCTCTGACCCACTGGCCACCCGTTCAGAGGTTCTAATGACTTTGGGTTCTATTAATTGGTAGAGTGGCTCACGGAACTCAGAGAAACATGTTGCCTACTAGATCACAGCTTTATTGTAAAAGGTACTAAAACTCAGGAACAGCAGATGGAAGGGGATGCACAGGACAGAGTGTGTGTGGGGGAGGCACGGAACTTCACGCTCTCCAAGCCCCGCTTTCCCCAAATCCACATGTGTTCATCAACCCAGAGCTGTCCAGACCCTGTTTGGTGGTTTTTCTGGAGGATTCATCACACAAGCACAATTGGTTAAATCACTGGCTGTTGGTGATTGCTTCGACAGGAAGCCCTTCTCGCGTTCCCAGACATGGTAGTGGGGAGGGACCGGAAGTTCCAATCCTCTAACCATGTGGTTAGTTCCCCTGGCAAAAAGCCGCCCCCCTTTGGAAAAGAGGCACTCTCTGAAAAGTCATCTCATTCACCTAACAAGAGACACCTTGACTGCTGTCCCCACTTAGGAAATTCCCCGAGTTTTAGGAGCTCTGTGTCAGGACTGGGGGGCAAAGACCAAAAATGTATTTCTTCTTATGAATACAAGTCACAAGGTCACAGTGACCCCAAATTTCAGTGATAATTTGGTACTATAGTTTTAAAAGGTTTTCAGCAGTTGATTGGACCTTTTTTAAAAAAAAATGTTGGGGCCACACCTCAAGACATGTGGGCATCTTAGTTCCCCAACCAAGGATTGAACCCACACTCCCTGCATTGGAAGGCAGAGTGCTGATCACTGGACCACCAGGGAAGCCCCTGATGGGCCCTTTTTTGATGAGAATGCTCCTGTGGTGTAAACTAAAGGGTTCAAGATTTCAAAAAGCTGGAGCTGAGCATGAGCCATCTTCTTATGCTGTCTTTAGATCATAACCGACTTTTCCATGGCCCTTGCAAGCCTGAGCTTTCCCCTGAGATGAGTCAGGCCCCAAGCAGCCTGTTGCCTTCCCCTGCTCGAGACCAGAGTCTATTCGGGGGCCGCTGGGCGCAGGCAGCATGCAGGGTGTGCGCGGGTCCACGCCAGCGGGATTAGCGAGAGATGCCTGGGATGGCTCATTGCCGGGTGTGCTCTGATTACAAGAAGTGAGAGGGTTTGGGGAACAAGATAGCCTCGGAGAGAGCCCAGCCACACAACCTTGCCCACTGTGAAACAAAATTGTGCTGCTTCCCCAAGGAGAAAGAAATCCATGGACTCCTTTGAATAATCAACGACCCCCAAAAGATGAAGAGTCTTAAAGTGGGATTCCTCAGCCTTGGCGTTGCTGGCATTTGATATGTTGCAGCATTTGTAAATACAACCGAAAATGTCCCCAGATGTCACCAGTGTCCCCCGGACCCCAACATTGAGGGCCAGCTGGACAGGCTGGACCAGGAGCAGGGATGAATGAAATGAAAGTTGCTCAGTCATGTCCAACTCTTTGCAACCCCATGGACTATACAGTTCATGGAATTCTCCAGGCGAGAATAATGGAGTGGGTAGCCTTTCCCTTACCAGGAGATCTTCCCAACGCAGGCATCGAACCCAGGTCCCACATTGCAGGCGGATTCTTTAGCAGCTGAGCCCCAAGGGAGGCCCAAGGGAAGACCAGGAGCAGGGATGGGAGAATGCAAAAGGACAGTGAAGCAAGAGAAATGGGGGCAGAGAAGCAAGTCCGCCCTCCTGAGACGTCTGCTGGCCCGGTCATCTGCAGTTGTGACCAGGTCACGGGGGCTCAGAGGTGTGTGACCCCCTGTGCTCCCCCAGGGCCAGCGGGTGTGTGAGGCTGAGCTGCTCCGGGGGAAGCGTGGGCCTCAAGCCCCACACAGATGTGCGGCGCGAGCCTTTCTCCCGAGTCAGGAGGTTTATTGTTGAGAAGACTTCCCGTGATGAACAGGGGAAGACCGGCCTGGCTGAAGTCGCGGTCAAGGGGTGGATCTTTTTTTGTTGTCGTTTGCTGTGAGGCTCAGGCATAAAAACTTTTATTAGAGAAGTCATGATTATGTATAGATGTGTGTAATTTTGATCTGATATTCAAATATTCAAATGTTTTCTCTTTTAGTTTCTCAGCTCAGTTCAGTTGCTCATTCGTGTCCAACTCTTTGTGACCCCATGAACAGCAGCACTCCAGGCCTCCCTGTCCATCACCAACTCCCAAAGTTTACCCAAACTCATGTCCGTTGAGTCAGTGATGCCACCTA
The DNA here is from genome assembly GCF_054371585.1 of Giraffa tippelskirchi. Classification (NCBI taxonomy): domain Eukaryota; kingdom Metazoa; phylum Chordata; class Mammalia; order Artiodactyla; family Giraffidae; genus Giraffa; species Giraffa tippelskirchi. The sequence goes on from NC_137275.1 coordinate 110,643,658, forward strand.
AGCATCTCATCCTCTGTCGTCCTTTTCTCCTCCTGCCTTCAATCTTTCTCTACATCAGGGTCTTTCCAGTTGAGTCAGCTCTTCGCATCAGGTGGCCAAAATATTGGAGTTTCAGCTTCAACATCAGTCCTTCCAATGAATATTGAGGACTGATTTCCTTTAGGATGGGCTGTTGGATCTCCTTGCAGTCTAAGGGACTCTCAAGAGTCTTCTCCAAGACCACAGTCCAAAAGCATCAAGTCTTCTGCGCTCAGCTTTCTTTATAGTCCAACTCTCACATCCATACGTGAGTACTGGGAAAACCGCAGCCTTGACTAGATAGACCTTTGTTGACAAAGTAATGTCTCTGCTTTTTATTTTTTTAATCAGCTTACTCATTTTAGTTGGGGGCTAATTACTTTACAGTACTGTAGTGGTTTTTACCATACATTAACATGAATCAGCCATGGGTTTACATGTGTTCCCCATCCTTAACCCCCCTCCCACCTCCCTCCCCATCCCATCCCTCTGGGTCATCCCATTGCCCCAGCCCTGAGCATTTGTCTCATGCATCGAACCTGGAATGACGTTCTGTTTCACATATGATAATGTACATGTTTCAATGCTCTTCTCTCAGATCGTCCCACCCTCACCTTCTCCCTCAGAGTCCATAAGACTGTTCTATGCCTCTGTGTCTCTTTTTCTGTCTCGCATATAGGGTTATCGTTACCATCTTTCAAATTCCATATATAGGCATTAGTATGCTGTATTGGTGCTTTTCTTTCTGGCTTACTTCACTGCGTATAATGGGCTCCAGTTTCATCCATCTCAATAGAACTGGTTCAAATGTATTCTTTCTAATGGCTGAGTAATATTCCATTGTGTATATGTAACACAGCTTCCTTATCCATTCGTCTTGTGATGGACATCTAGATTGCTTCCATGTCCTGGCTGTTATAAACAGTGCTGCATTGAACATTGGGGTACACGTGTCTCTTTCAATTCTGGTTTCCTCGGTGTGTATGCCCAGCAGTGGGATTGCTGGGTCATATGGCAGTTGTATTCTCAGTTGTTGAAGGAGTCTCCACACTGTTCTCCATAGTGGCTGTACTAGTTTGCATTCCCACCAACAGCGTAACACCCTCCAGCATTTATTGCTTGTAGACTTTTGGATAGCAGCCATTCTGACTGGCGTGAAATGGTACCTCATTGTGGTTTTCATTTGCATTTCTCTAATAATGAGTGATGTTGAGCATCTTTTCATGTGTTTGTTAGCCATCTGTATGTCTTCTTTGGAGAAATGTCTGTTTAGTTCTTTGGCCCACTTTTTGATTGGGTCGTTTATTTTTCTGGAATTGAACTGAGCTGGTAGATCTTAAGGACACAGAATATTGGGAGTCCCAGATGGGGCTTCTGATACTGACGACCACAACCTGGGGGCTGGGGGTGGGGGAGGCTTAAAACAATACTAATCGATTCTCTCCCAGTTCTGGGACCAGAAGTTTATTGTATTTTCTTTATTTTTATTAAATTAGGTTATTTATCTATCTTTTAACTTTACAATACTGTATTTGTTTTGCCATACATTGACATGAATCCACCATGGGTGTACATGTGTTCCCCTTCCGAAACCCCCCTCCCAGCCCCCTCCCCATCCCATCCCTCCAGGTCATCCCGGCGCACCGGCCCCGAGCACCCTGTATCATGCGTCGAACCTGGACTGGCGATTCGTTTCACATATGATAATTGACATGCATCAGTGCCATTCTCCCATATCATCCCGCCCTCGCCCTCTCCCATAGAGTCCATGATACTGTTCTATATATCTGTGTCTCTTTTGTTGTCTTGCATACAGGGTTATCTTTCCGATTTACTAAATTCCAAGGCGTCAGCAGGACCGGGCCCCCCGACCCGGGCTCTGGGGGAGCGTCACTTCCAGCTCTTCCAGTTTCTGGGGCTCCAGGTGTTCTTGGGTTTGGGGCCACGTGCCCCCAGCCTCCGCTTCCTACTCACATGGCCTCCTCCTCTCTGTGTGTCCTTCCTCTTCTTATAAAGACACCCAGCATTCTGCATAAGGCCCAGCTAATCCTCTATAACCTTATCTAACTTGATTTCATCTGCAAAGACCCCATTTCCGAATAAAGCCCCCCTCGCAAATATGAGGAGTTGGGATGTGGGTGTCTCTTTTGGAGGGCACCATTCACCCATCCACAAAGCTGGGCCTTTACACATGAGCGGTTATCCCAGGAGTGGGGGGAGTTCACGCAGGACCCCTCGAAGTACAGCCATGGGTGGGGGAGGCATGGCTCGTGGTTGGAAGGCTGAGCGGGGCAGGTGGTCTGGTGGGAACCAAGCTTTGAGCTGGCTGCCTCGGTGCAGGGTCCCGGGGTGTGCATGGAAGCCCCTGAGGTCGTCAATACGCAGGTTCTGACTCAGCAGGTCCAGGTGGGCCCCACACTGCGCTTCTCACCTGCTCCCAGGGTGTATAAACTGCTGAGCCTGGTCCACGCTTGGAGGTGTGAGGAGCGTGCAGTCCTGTTTCCCAGGAGCCGTCAGAAACGTCCCCAAGGAAGGCCCCTCCCCAGTGTCCACTCAAGTCCCCGATCCCCTGTCCAGTGCCCCTGAGGTACCCCAGACAGAGGCCCGCACACCCCGCTGGGTGCCCCGGGCCAGGAACCCAGTGGAGGGGGAGGGGCGGGCCTGGAAGAAACGTGCTCATGGCTCCGTGTGTGGGGCGGATGGAGGCTGAGCCCGGCCGACGGGCTGTGCTCACAGGTGACCCACTGGCCCCCGCCCCCCGCCAGGCACTGTGATCCCAGGGGAGCTCAGCTTGAAAACTGCTTCCCCAGCCACCCAGAGGAGGGGCCCTGGTTGTCAAATTAGGATCTGACAGCTTGATCCAGAAGACGGCCCCCGAAGTCAGTTTCACACATGAGGGTCCAGGAGGGGGTCATGTCAGAGACCCCTGGGACAGCAGATAGGATGGAAACGGTGGGGGAAGGTCCTGGAGGCAGGCAGCCCAGGCCTGCCTTCTGCAGGAGCGCCTCTTCTGCCCACCCCCCACTCCTCTGTCCCTCTGATGGCGTTGGGATCTGAGCCAGGGATTCCAGGAAATGGAAAAGAGCAGCTTGTGCGCCAACATGTTTCCCTGTACCTGAAACCCATCAGCATTTTTCAAGTCCAACCTCAAAGCCAGGGCGTTATTGATGTCCTAGGAATGTCTTTGTAAGCCTTCCAGAGTGCGGGCGGACACCCGGGCTGGACTCGGGAATTGAGGCCCAGGGAGCAGGCCCGGAGGTCTGGCGTCTGAGGAGCCCCAGACTTTCTGTGCGAGGGAGGACTGAAAAGCCACTCTCTGGGGCTGCCTTTCCTGCCTCCAAGGACGATAGCCTCCCCTACCGCGTTTGGGCTGAGAGTCATCCTGGGCTGGGAAGCGCTGGCTGGGAGGTCATTTTTCAGAGGCCATTGCCCAGGGGGCCCCGCGCCCAGGGAGAGCTCCCACACTGCCTGGGAACGTCAAGGCGCCCTCCACACGGCTGTTCTGTCACGTTTGCTCTGTGGGAGGGAGCTCGCGAGACTAGGCCTGTCTGCACCGTGCTCGGCTCCTGCAGGGAGAACACCGTGGGCCTAGGGGCCCCAACCGGCATTTTTCTCCTGGGAAGGCCACACGCGGAGCGGCCCAGCAATGCCTTTGGAGCCATCCCGTGGCTGTTTGCTTTCGTCTGCCGGAGCTAGCTTTGCTCCCCTCAGCGGCGTTGGACAGGGCCGGGGTAGGCCCGCCACCCCTCGCCGGGGGCCCCTGGGAAGTGCGGGCTGGCCTTGGCCAGGGGACACCGGCATGGCACACGGACCTCTCCGCCATACTCACCTGGCCTCCTGCCCCATGGGAGGACGCGTTGCCCTAGGACTATCTTTGCAAGGCTCCCAGAGTGCAGGCAGTCACCCGGGCCTGACTCGCGAATTGAGACCCTGGGAGGAGGCCCGGAGGTCTGGGATCTGAGGAGCCCCACACTTGCTGGGCGAGGGAGGACTGAAAACCCACTCTGTCGGGCTGCCTTTCCGGCCTCCAAGGAAGATAGCCTCCCCTGCCAACTTCGGGCTGAGTGTCACCCCGGGCTGGGAAGCACTGGCTGGGAGGTCATTTTTCAGGGGCCATGGCCCCTGGGGCCCCGCGCCCAGGGAGGGCTCCCACACTGACCGGGAACTTCAAGGCACCCTCAAAAAGGCTGTTCTGTCACGTTTGCTCTGCAATACTAGGCCTGTCTGCACCGTGCTCGGCTCCTGCGGTGAGAACACCGTGGGCGCCCGCCTGCATCCCGGGACTTTCTCCTTAGGCTTTTAGTTACATCATTTTGCAAGAGGTACGGACTGACATATGCAACACTTAAAAAGACGTTAGTTGAAATTCTTGTTTTATATAAGGCCTGTGCTGATCTACAGATCTTCCTTGGTGGCTTGCTAAGTTGCTTCAGTCGTGTCCGACTCTGTGCGACCCCATGGACTGCAGCCTACCAGGCTCCTCCGTCCATGAGATTTTCCAGGCAAGAGTACTGGAGTGGGGTGCCATTGCCTTCTCCGCCCTGGTGGCTTAGCGGTAAAGAAACTGCCTGCCAAGGAAGACACGCTGGCTTGATCCCTGGGCGGGGAGGATCCCTTGGAGAAGAAAATAGCAACCCATTCCAGTATTCTTGCCTGGGAAATCACATGGGCAGAGGAGCTTGGAGGCTACAGTCCATGGGGTCACAAAGAATCGGACATGAGTTAGCGACTAAAACAAACCACAGTGCTGATTTGTGAATACGATGGCCATGAGCCAGGTTCCCTAATTGTCTTCCTTTCCCTTTTCGTGTTGTTTCCAGATGGGGGAAATCAGGTCATTGGCAGGCATCCCCCTGGAGTGATTGCAGCGTCTCTGCTGGTGTTTCATTCAGCATTTGGAAAGATCTGGAAAGTCATCTGTCCCCCTTCCCTAGCCAACAAACCTCTGACAAATCTGTAGTCAGTTTCTTTCATGACTTGCCTGTAAGAAAGAATTGTTCTGATCCTTTAGAAGCAAGATTTTGCTACATTTGAGCAGTAGTTTTGGTAAAGGACTAATTTAGGGTTGCAAAAATATAGATGTCATCTATGTTTTGTCTCTGCCTCAGCATTACTGACTCATTCCTTTATGAGCCCAATTGATACAATAGTTTACAGAGATTCACAAGAATGCTAACATTTCCACTTAACAGAGGAAGACAAACGGGCTGATGCTGCTGTTTAGTCACCGAGTTGTGTCCTACTTTTTGTGACCCCAGGTACTGTAGCCCGCCAGGCTCCTCTGTCTATGGGATTCTCCAGGCAAGAATACTGGAGTGGATTGCCATGCCCTCCTCCAGGAGTTCTTCCTGATCCAGAAATCGAACATGCGCCTGCCTCATTGGCAGGTGAATTCTTTACCACTGAGCCATCAGGGAAGCCGAAAGCCATACTGGGACAGAGACAAATGCAAACAGCCCCCAAAGCAGCTCATTTCCTCTTTCGTCTTGGCAGCTCTGCACAGGGCCGGGTCGTGGATCTGAGTTTGCTCAAAAGAAGAGTCAAGTGACCCTGCCGCTGGGCTACGGAGGCCCCCCTTTCATGACAACCCCCTCACCCCAAGCATTTCTCTCATTTCTTCTTTGCTGACATGTCCCCCTCCGCCGCCGATCACACGTGGCAGTATATCACTGGGTGACCCGCTCTACCTTCATGGCGTGCCACAGCTCGTGGGCATCATATGAGGGTGGGGGGTACATGAGGCCGACCATGACGTCCTTGAAGTGATTGGAAAGCTTCTTCTTCAAGTCCCCAACCAGGTCCTGTGCAGGGAAAGCAAGTACTTGCATTACACCACTTCCCAAGTTTGCGGGGAAAATGGGATAATTGCAGAAAGTCTTCTAGCAGGATTCCCTTCTCCTTGCCCCTTCACATGATAGCTAGTTTGGTTTGGATTCACACGTGTGTACATGGGTTACATGAGAGGATGGACTTGAGGGTTTGAAAATGAGTGATGTGGTCATACCTCCACACCAGACGTCATCTGTATGGATATTCTAGTTACACAATCACAGAACCATGATCCTTCTTTAATCCCAACACAACCCCTCTTCTGAGCCTATAAATGAAAGTTAAAATCTGAAAAGCTTAAAATAAATAAAAGTTGAAACTGAAAGCATTTCAGTAGGGAGTATAATAGTTTTGTGTGGAATTAATGAAATATTAGTCCTTAAAGAAAATATGCATTTTATCATTATAGCAGTGTCTTTTAGTAAAGAGTTCCGGTTATACTGTTGCCAAAAAGCTTGTGTAAATGAGTTAAGTAAGCAGTCTTGGAACTTTCTTCAAATAGTCACCTGAAAAAGAAAAACAAGCATGCTAGATTTTAGCCCTTGAAATACAGGTATAAAGGCGTGAAACTGATGGTTTTCCTTTAGTTTTCATTTCACTCATATAGAGTAGATGTTTAAAAACAAAAAATATGCACAATTTATGTTTTCTAGGGTTATAAAGACATCTGAAAGATTTTTTAAATGTACCATTTCTTGTTAAAATGTACAGTATATATTCAGTTATATGTTAAAATATGCAACAGTTTAGTTATGAGATGATTCACTAAGATAATTCAATAAGGCACAATAAGCTTTGTTACAGTACAAAACAAAATTGTCATAATTTTCATTTTATTTGCTATAATCTGGCAGTATATTTCCTGTGTTTCTTTTTTAGCAAAAAAGGCATCAGCCACAAGGTGTTAATTGGCAACACAGAGAATGTTTGCTCAGGTCAAGGCAGTTTGTCTAATGTCTGGAGTTGTGGCTGGTCTTGGAGTATATATAAGACTTATAAGATCGCCTCCTCATGGAGCTGGTATTCCAGTCAATTCCCTCATCTTTTGCCATCAACTGTTTCTAATTTCTGTAACAGACTGTCCTGGTGTGCTGTCAGGAGGCAGGCAAAAGCAATGATAAAGCCGTTGTGAACACATGAGCTTGTGAAGACTTTGTTCTCCTGCCCACATGAGCTCAGCACATCGTTTTGAAGGAAAGGCAGCAGTGGAGTCAGTGGGTTTTTATTTCTACTTTTTCTCAGACAAGATGGTAGGAGCTGGAGAAAAACAACACACGATCTCTGTTTTCAAGAGGATCCACATCCATAAACATCCCAGACATAATGCGAGTGAAAATGCGAGCTAATGCTTTGGAAGGCTCTGGTCATCATTTTTCACATCATAAGATCCTAAACAGTAGTTCAAGAGGGTTCTAAAAATTCAGATAAGAGATGAGAATGGCCTTACAGGCCTAGGGACACAAGACAGTCAGACAAGGGAGAAGTTGCTTTGGGATGGGCGTTCAGAAGTCACTTCTGATAGTTAACTTTATTCACTTTTGCTGGGCCATTAACATTGTTCTAGATGTTTCTGTGAAGGTGTTTTTAGATGATTTACGTTTAAATCAGTGGACTTCAAGTCAAGCGAATTGCCCTCCACAGTGTGGGTGAGGCTCCTTCAGTCAGCTGAAGACTTTCCCTCAAGAGTTCTGCCAGCAGCTGATCCTTGACACCGGGCTCCTACCCCCTCTGAGCCTCCAGTTGGCCTGCGTCTCGGCTGGCCTGCCCTGTGGATTGTGGCCTGTCCACCTCACAGTCATGTAGCTAATCCCTCACATCGCCCTCCCTCTCGGTGGCGGTGGGCATCCTTCCGACAGCGAGGACTTTGCATAGTCAGAACAGCATGAGGGTGACACGTTTCCTGCGGCACGGCTCATGACTTGTCTCTCGGGTGAGTTTACTCTCCCACTGCAGCAAAATCAACTGCGAACTAATAATAAAGATGGATCTGGGCAATCCCAGATACTTTATTTAGTGAACCTGAAAATGTAACACGTCAAAATATGTGACATGCAGCTGAGACAGTAATTGAACATCCATTTTAGCTTTAAATATTTATATTAGAAGAGAAACAGTCAGTCAATGACCTAATCTTCCACCTCAAAACTAGAAAGAGAAGAATATATTAAATCCAGTATAAGAAGGGAGGAAATGACAGGGTGGAGTGCAGACTGTGATGGATTACTGTAACTGTATTACACATGTATGAAACATATATTCATATATTTTAAATTTTAAAAAAGGGAGGAAATGAGAATACGATCATAATTCAATGAAATAGAAAATTAATAAATACTTAAACTGTCAATGAAATCAAAACCTAATTTCTGAATGTTAATAAAATTCTAATTAGACTGAAAAGAAAAAAGAAAATGCAAAAATATTGGCAATGTAAGAGTAGCATATACATATAAAACAAAAAAAAAGCATACACAAATACTACAGATATTAAAGGAAAAAAGAATATTATGAACACATTTATACCACTATATATATTTTTAGTTGAAATATAATTTATTTACAATGTTGTGTTAGTTTCAGGTGATTCAGAGATATATATATATATATATATGTTTATATGTTCTTTCTCATAATCTATCTCTTAGGTTATTACAAAATATTGACTAAATTTCCCTGTGCTATACAGTAGGTCCTTGTTGTTTACCTATTTTATATATAGTGATGTGTTTATGTTAATCCCATCCTGCTAATTTATCCCCCCCTGTTCTCCGTGCATGTGAGTCTGTTCTCCATTCGTGTGAGTCTGATCTCCGTGCCCGTGAGTCTGTTCTCTGTGTCCGTGAGTCTCTTTTCTGTGCATGTGAGTCTGTTCTCCATGAGTGTGAGTCTGTTCTCCGTGTGTATGAGTCTATTTCTGGTTTGTAGATAAGTTCATTTGTGTCATATTTCAGATTGTACATATAAGTGATATCATACAGTGTCTGTCTTTCTCTATCTGACTGGTTTCACTAAGCGTAATGTTCTCCGGGTCTCTCTATGTTGCTGCAAGTGGCATGATGTCATTGCTGTTTATGGCTGAGCAATGTTCCATACGCATACCACAGACACATTCCGCATCTTTATCCACTCCTCTGTCCATGGACACCTAGGTTGCTTCCACGTCCTGGCTATTGTGAACACTGGGGTGCGCGTGTCTTTTTGAATTATGCCATCATCATAAAGCCTGAAATACTCAGCATCTGTAGGTCATTCCTGTCACCTGGCTGCTGCATCCCTAGGGACCGCCTGTGGCTGTGTCACAGACAGGAGAGCAGAGCTGAGGCTCAGTTCCCTTCTGCACTCCTGATGGGAATAGGAATGGTGCAGCGTCTACAGAGAACAGCATGGAAGCTCCTCAGAAAACTAAACATACAACTACCATATGACCCTGCGATCCCACTCCTGGGCATATATCTGGAGAAAAACATAAAGATACACCACTATAGTTGAAAATTTAGTTGAAAAGTATAAATTTGTTGACAGCCACATATTACCAAAATAGGACAAGGAGAATTTCCAACTCAATCTAAATTTCCTTATATTAACGAAAAACAAAACCAAACCAGATTCACAAGTAATCCACCCTCTTTAATCTCTAGACCCAAGTGGAGTCACTTCATAACATCTATGACACATTTTAATGTAGAAGTAAAATCATCTCTACACAGTATTGTGTAGAAAGCAGAGGGTGAAAGAAGACTTCTCAATTTATGCAACTATTATTGCCCTAATACTCCAATAAAAAAAAAAAAATGAAATCCAGTGCTGTGCCTCGGTTTAAAGGGCGGCAGACCGAAACGTTAGAATCAGCAATTCTTTGCGAGCCTTCCTCTGGCCCTCAGGGCAGCTGATTGTTTCTTTGGCACTGCAGCTCCACCCCTGAGTTTATTGCACTGGATGAATGACCATATTACAGGAATGTTTGCCCCCCTCCCCAAGTCTGTCTCAGGCTTCTCAGGTGGCTCAGCGGTACAGAATCTTCCTGGCAATGCAGGAGAGGTGGGGTTGATCCCTGGGTTGAGAAATTGCCCCCGGAGAAGGAAATGGCAACCCACTCCAGTCTTCTTGCCTGGGAAAGCCTAAGGACAGAGGAGCCTGGCGGGCTACGGTCCATGGGGTAGCAAAGAGTTGGACATGACTGAGCGACTAAACAACAAGAAACGGCTTTATCACAAATGTTGCCAAATTTGGCCGAGTGCTGAGTGGTCAGATGTGCAGAGTTTATGGTGTATACCCGGTATAAATGAACCTGTAACAAGTTGAAGAATGAAGGAATGAACGTGGGAGGAGAAAGCCCTGAAGTTACTGATTAAACGTAAAACATACAGGCAATGGCTTGGGCATGGCAAAATCCTCCATTTGATCTTCAGTCACTTCTGGGGTCCCTATCCCTCCCGAACATTCGTAACAGCATCTTCCCCTTACTTCACCTGTGATCGCTGTGGGCTCTGACCCGGAACACCTGCGCCGGTTCCACTGCCCGGTGAGGTTCGGCGCGGCCGCAAGATGGCGCTGGGGAGCTGCGCGCCGGAGCGCGGGGGTGCGCGGGTGCGTGTGTGCGCGTGGCTATAGCACACGGATTTGATAAGGGACCTAGAGGAAGCTGGAGCACTGCGGTGAAAAAGACTGCCGGTGGCGCCCGGGCGGGAGGTGGCCCGGGTTCAGCCCGGGCCGAGCGTCAGCTGCGAAGTGGGCGACTCACCTGTGTGCCCCGTCTGGTCTGTACAGTGAGGACGGCTCCCACCTCAGCGTTGAGCTTTCTAGACAATGTTTGCTCAGGTGAAGTCCTTAACATGTTTTCTGGCTGCTATGAGGCACTGAAAATGTCTTTTTTCCCAAAATATATTAGGTAATTTGCTGTAGGTTTAAAATGGTGGGTACTAGCTGTGTCCTCTCTCCCCTCTTTTTTCTTTCTCTCCACCTCATTAGTTGTCTGTTCCCTTATATATCTCACAGCCTTTCCAGTATCCAGTTGTCAGTGATTCCATGGTCTCTAACTTACGAATGCATCCCCAAATTGACGATTTCATGCCCAGTTACTGCTGCAGCCTCGGCCTTTCGTGGTCATCGCTCCTGCGGTCAGTGCCCAGGCCTCCAGAGCGCCCCGTTCTGCCCTCCCGTTTGCCCTCCCAGCGCACCTGGCAGGTGACCCTGGAACATGCACATCAGCTAGTCACTTCTCTGCAGAAAGGCCCTTCCCCACTCCAAACGCCAGGACGAATTACAGCTACGTTTGTGCAGCTCAGCTCAGAATACAGCAAAGATGCAGGTGTTCTGTGTGACGGTCTCCAGGGCGCTGGATGGGCCCGCGGTGGACACATCCCTGCCCTCACCTCCGGCCGCTGCCATCCCTGCTCCCTATCCGTTCCACCCCGCCGCCGGCTTCCTGCAGCTCCTGGGTCTGCAGGCCCCTCCCTCAGGGCCCCAGCTTCCCATTCCTGTTACCTGCATGTTCTTTTGTTGTCTGTGCTGGCTGCCTACTTCATAGAGCCTGCTCTCATCACCGTTGACAGTATGCCCCGGCCCCAGTACTGTTTCTCGCCCGGCTTGATCTTTTCTCCAGAGCACTAGTTCATTCTAACATGATACGCGTGCGTGTGTGTGTGTTGCTTCAGTCCTGTCTGACTCTTTGTGACCTATGGACTGTAGCCCGCCAGGCTTCCCTGTCCTTGGCATTTCCCAGGCAAGAATACTGGAGGGGGTTGCCCTTTCCTTCTCCAGGGGATCTTCCTGACCCAGGGATTGAACCCGCATCTCTGAAGTCTCCTGCATTGGCAGGCGGGTTCTTTGCCACTAGCACCACCTGGGAAGCTCGCTGTAGTGGTGGCTTGTTTTTCAGGACATCAGAAGACAGTACTTTCATTAGGGAAAACAGATATTGAGTAACATGTTGAAGTAGCCAAACTTCTCAAGTTCAGAGCAGAGCCTTCACCTGCGTTGTCTAGTCAGTGTTTTAAATGCTCTCCGGAGGGACAGACACAGCGTTGCAGATGCAGTCTTCACAGGGTGCCTTTCCGCAGCCTGCCTGCTGCTCTTTCCTGTTTGCCAAAGACTCGCCCCAAAGGGACTCCTTGGGCCTCACAGCCTGGGCCTAAACTAGGCTGATGAGTGGATGCCCTTCAAGTGGATCTGTTGGAGCTGCAGGTGGGCCGTGTCGCAGCAGCTCCGACAGCTCTACTTAAACTAAAAGTGACATGGTGGTTCCCTTTTCTTTCTTCCTTTCACCTTTACCTAACTGTGTGCGCTCAGGGCAAGACACAGGATGGCCAGCACTCTGCTTGTTGGAATATGTTTTTAACTTCTATCACTTTTCCTGCTGTTGTAAAAAAAAATACTTGCTCTTGAAGCCATGTTGTAGACCTGTACCAAGTGTGACTTAGAAGTTGTCTTAATTCTGCCCACCCCAATAGTCATCGTGTAAACCCTCGGGAAATTTTATGTTACATTAGAAAAACACTTGTGCAAACTGCTTTGTCACTGTGCAGTGGTAAGTAAATGTTTAAAAAATGTATTTACTTATATTGACATGTAGTTGATTTACAATGTTGTATTAGTTTCAGGTATAAAGCAGGGTGATCCGTTATAGGTTGCTGCAAGATATTCAATAGAGTTCCCTGTGCTATACAGTAAACCGGTGTTGTTTATCGGTTTTATTTACAGTGGGATCTATCTGTTAATCCCAGACTCCTAATTTATCCCCCGCACCTTTCCCCTTTGATACCATATGTTTGTTTTCTATGTCTGTGAGTCTGTTTCTGTTTTCTATGTAGATTCATCTGTATTACTTTTAAGGATTCTATGTTTAAGTGATATCATATGGTATTTCTCTTTCTCTGTTACTTCTTTTGGTATGATAATATCTCTAAGTCCATCCATGTTGCTCCAAATGGCTTTATTTCATTTTTTTTTATGGCTGAGCAATATTCCATTGTACATATGTACATATCACATCTTCTTTATCCATCCTTCTGTCATTGGACATTTAGGTTGTCTTAGATATAAAAGTCACATCTTGGCTATTGTATGCTGCTATGGACACTGGGATGCATGTAGCTTTTCAAATTAGAGTTTTCTCCAGATGTATGCCCAGGAGTGGGATTACTGGATCATATGATAACTGTTTGTTTAAGGAATCTCCATACTGCTCTGCATAGTGGCTGCGCCAGTTTGTATTCTAGAATATTACTTCAGGTGAATTTGCCTCCTCTAGGAACCACTGTCAGATTGCCCAGCCCTTCAGCTGGGACAGACCTCCCCAGCCCAGGGGCATCTTGGGTCCCAGGTTCCACTGTACTGGGGAGAACTGCTCTGGGTCAAGGTCTGGAGTGACCGCATCCCTTACGCTGACCAGTGTGTCAGTGGTGTTCCAAGGCTCCTCTCGTGTGTCTCGGGACTAGTGTCAGCAGCTCGTCTATCGTAAACTATCAAATAGTAAGAAGTATTTGTGAAATGTGCCCAGAACTGTACCTTATTCAGCAGCTAAGAGAGTAATTTCCTCTCATCTTTCTTACTCATGTTCATAAAAATCAATGGTTGGCATACAGGAAATCTATCAGCTCTCCCACAGGAAGGGAAAGCTGGCCTTGTCCAGGTGGAAGAAGTCATTCTGAACGTGAGCAGTGGGGGAGGTCAGGAAGCCATCCCCAAGGTCCAGCAAGCTGACTGGGGGGCAGCCAGAGGAAGAAATGAAGGAAAAGGGAAATTTAGGCAGTTTGTCGGTGTTTTTTTTTTCCCTGTTAAGTGTACCCTAATGGGATTTTTTTTCCTCCTTTGTATTTACAGGCAGAGTGGACTTCTGTGAATGCAGTTCCTGTTCTGTATCAGACCCTGGCTGGACCCGGTCCCTGACTCCAGGAGGTGAAGGCTGAGGGGCGGGAGGTAAGGTCAGTCCGCACACCTGGCGTGGAGGGAGGGGCAGAGAGCCAGGCCTGTGCGCCGGCAGCAGAGGATGTGGTATAGCAGTCTCGGGGGTGTGTGTCTGCGGTGGCCTGAGTGTGTAGGTCCCGGGGAGAGTGCACGGAGTCCTGGCCGCTCAGTTTGCAGACCTGCAGGGCCTCCTCTTGATGCAGTGGGCAGAGCAGGAGGTGGCCAGCCCAGCTTGAGGGTCAGAGTGCAGATGCTGTGGACTTGGTGAGAGGGGTGGGAGGATGGATTGAATTTGGTGCACAGATGGGTATTTTGCGGGGGGATCGAGATTAATGCTCTGGTATTAAAGCGGGACAGTAGAGTTTTAGGTTTGGACTCCTCCTGCCTTCAGTTTAGGGATAGCCAGGGTAAGGTCCTGGGGCAGCAGCTTGGGGCGGGGCACCATTTCCACATCCATCTGGATACCACGTGGCGATGCCCAAATCAGAACCGTGTGAGCCAGGGACCCGTGGCAGTAAAAGTGACTAGGAGACTGACTAACTGACCTGATGGGATCTGAGAGCCGAGGGGCCCCACTAGGCTCCTCTGAGGGTCCTCAAGCTCTCTGGAGGCCTGGGACGCTAGCACAGGGGGTCTGACCACTCTGAGACCTTGGGCGTGTGGTAAGGCCTCTTCCCTGGAGGATCTGGTGTCTAAGAAGGTGCAAACACCTCGTTTCTTAGTTTTTTTTCTCGGTCTGTTTTAGGGCCATTTTGTAGAAAGTGATAAAGTATTGCTTTTACTCAAGTTAACCTCATCTACGAAAGGCACAGATGTACGTAAACTTTTGGGATATGAACTTACTGAAAATGACCTCTCTTACGGCAGTATGCATATTGCAGCAATATTGGGTGACTGATGCTGCAACTTGTATACCTTTTTTTTTTTTAATAAATTTATTTATTTTAGTTGGGGGCTAATTACTTTACAATATTGTAGTGGTTTTTGCCATACATTGACATGAATCAGCCATGGGTTTACATGTGTTCCCCATCCTGAACCCCCCTCCCACCTCCCTCCCCATCCCATCCCTCTGGGTCATCCCATTGCCCCAGCCCTGAGCATTTGTCTCATGCATTGAACCTGGAATGGTGTTCTGTTTCACATATGATAATATACATGTTTCAGTGCTATTCTCTCAGAACGTCCCACCCTCACCTTGTCCCTCAGAGTCCATAAGACTGTTCTATGCATCTGTGTCTCTTATTCTGTCTCGCATATAGGGTTATCGTTACCATATTTCAAATTCCATATATATGCATTAGTATACTGTATTGGTGTTTTTCTTTGTGGCTCAATTCACTCTGTATAATGGGCTCCAGTTTCATCCATCTCAATAGAACTGATTCAAAGGCATTCTTTTTAATGGCTGAGTAATATTCCATTGTGTATATGTAGCACAGCTTCCTTATCTGTTCGTCTGCTGATGAACATCTAGGTTGCTTCCATGTCCTGGCTATTGTACACAGTGCTGCTTGTGTAGCTTTTACGTTCTCTTTCAAAGGAAAACTACTCCGGGTGTCACAGGAACATAAGAAAAGGAGCAGTTTTACCTGGAAGAAAAACAACAACTGGTTTCCTACTACGGTTTAATTCAGCTAATTTCATGAGCAGTGGTGGCCTTTTAGATGTCATTCATTCCAAAGCAGAGAACACCTTTGTTTTGTGTACTGTGGTTGTTCAGAGCCTGAGGTTTGGAGATGGAGTAAATCTTTAAGAACTAGTCTTACAGAGAAAGAGTTATGGTGGTATTTCATCGATAATGGTCAGGTGACAAAAAGTAATTGCTATTCCAGGTCCTTTTGGACTGAAGAGTTTTCATTCTTAATCTGTGGTTTAAGTGCACAAAAGAGGAGAGAAATCCTTAATGGCACCTGCTTTGTAACCAGTGCATGATTCCGTAAAGTACTCTGGACGGTTCTATTGCCTGAAATTATTTTTGAGCACCATTCTTTTCTAATGGTCTCTAACTGCAGCTTTGGGAGGAAAAGCTAGTGGGGAAGCCACTTGGATAGAGATGTGGGTGAGGACCTCAGGAGAACTGCAGGAAAAGATCTTATTTCTGGGCCTGGATCATTAGCTCTATGTGCCTTCCCTGGAGCTGAACATGGGGTGTTCCCAGGCAGTGCCTAATTGGACCAGTTGGTAGTGTTGGGCTGTGAGAGCTTGTACTTTATGAAGCTGAATGATTTCTAAGAAAGGGCTGGTGGGGTCACACATCATGTGCCGGCACTTCTGATGTGTCTCTTTCCCACATCCTGTGCAACACGTTTGAGGTAGAGGAACTGTCTCGAATGTTCAGTGAAGTCGGACACCTTTGTGATCAGAGACTGGAGAGCCCAGACCCTGTGCGGAGGTGTCTCAGAAGTTTGCCTGGAAACGGGAGGGGTTGGGGGGACTCACCCGGCCGAAGGCACCCAGGTAAGCCTCAGCGATGAGCAGCCTCTGGGCGTTGCAGCGCTGGGTCAGGATGTCGATCAGCAGGTCCTTGTCACAGCCTGGAAGAGAGTTGTGTTGGAGAGTGAGTGAGTGCTGTGGGTGCCACACTGCAGGTAGGGAGAGCCCACGGTGCAGGGGCCAAGGCCAGTGGGCCAGCTCGTCCCCTGGTGCTCCCAGTGGAGGGAGAAGGCCCAACGTGAGTGGAAGTTTCAGGGTACCCCTGCCGTGGCCGAGGTGCCTTCCGTCTCCCCCTCTCCTGCTGCTACAGACTTTTCTTTTAAAAGATTCAATACAAATAGAGGGGAGGAGAGAATGTGGCCTTTCTTCCATCCCCCTCCTACCCCACCAGCAAAAGGCTTCCCTGATCTCCACACGGATCCAGTTTGAACAGACCCCATGTCCTTCTCACCACACGGCTCTGAATGATTTACAATGTGCGTTGAGAGGAAAGTCACTGCTCTGGTCCTGCTGACAGCAGGTGAGACCACCAGGGTCCCTCTCTGTTTTGGAGAAAGAATTCCCCGCAGAAATGGAGTGAAGCAGGCACAGAGGTTATTGGCAGCACAGTTCATGCAAAGGGAACAAAGAAGCAGTTCATGTAGAGCAGGAGCAAAGCGGACACACAGACCCAGAGAAGACAGCAGGCAACGTCCCTAGTGAGGAGTGTGCCAGAGACGGGATTTAAATCACTAATGTGGGGCACTTCTTCCAGGGCTGTGTTCCACTCTGGCCAGGTATCTTGCCTCTTTCCCCACATGTGACCTGTCCCAGGGCCCTCCCCATATACATGCTCATCTTTTAGCCAAGATGGATTCTAGCACAGAAGATTGTGGGAGGTTTGACAGCACTTATTATGATGTGAGAGCTGGACCATAAAGAAGGCTCAGTACTGAAGAATTGATGCTTTTGAACTGTGGTGCTGGAGAAGACTCTCAAGAGTCCCTTGGACAGCACGGAGATCAAACTAGTCAATCCTAAAGGAAATCAACCTTGAATATTCATTGGAAGGGCTGATGCTGAAGCTGAAGCTCCAATACTTTGGCTACCTGATGCAAAGAGTCAACATATTGAAAAAGACCCTGATGCTGGGAAAGATTGAAAGCAGGAGGAGAAGGGGACGACAGAGGATGCGATGGTTGGATGGCATCAGCAACTCGATGGACGTGAGGTTGAGCAAGCTCCAGGAGTTGGTGAAGGACAAGGAAGCCTGGCCTGCTGTAGTCCATGGGGTCGCAAAGAGTCAAACGTGACTGAGCGACTGAACAACAACTTATAGGATGGCGCCCCCTCCCTCTGAGACCCCTGAGGAGCCGCTTGCACACTGGTGCCTGGTGGGGCGGGGCCTCGTCTCCCCGCCCTCAGGAGGGACAGGTGTGCTCATCCTCTCTCTCACTCCTGCAGAGCTCGGCTCCTGCCACTGATTCCGTCTTTGGAGTATCAGGGAAGACACAGCTCCCGTTGAATCCACCTGACAAACTCCAGCTGCTCTACTCAGGGGCCCATGTGCCCCTTACTCAGTGCAGACTCTCCAGAGAAGGAAGAGTCTTGGGGCAGGGAGCTGTGAGAGGAGGGAATCCGGCCCCTGCTTTTAACAGGGGCTCTGCTCCTAGGCTCTGAGGCCTGCCCTTCCTCCTCCACCAACCCATCAACCTGGTAAAATGCCTGGATGTACAATCGCTGCGGGGAGATTGTGGTCATAAAGAACCACCTGCCAGTGCAGGAGACAAAAAAGACGCAGGTTCAATCCCCAGGTTAGAAAGATCTTCTAGAGAAGGAAATGGTAACCCACTCCAGTTTTCTTGCCTGGAGAATCCCATGGACAGAGGAGCCTGGCAGGCTATAGTTCATGGGGTCGCAAAGAGTCGGACACTGGGCAGTTTAGCATGCACACATGCAGTCACAGTAGTGACCAGGAAGACCTCAGAAGCCCCTCAGCTTGACCAGTATTTAGATAAACTTCTCCTTATCATAAGCCTTCCATCTTTTCTTTTTTCTGAGAGCATTTACTTTGGAAAACTTGTGGTTGTAAATTCTTTCTTTACTCATTTGAGATGTAAATCTTCTCCCAACCACTTGCTGGATGGCTAGAAATGCCTTCCTCAAGGGCTTAGAATCCACCCCTTTCAGCCACAGTCATTGAGTGAGACAGTTGCTGGCCCCGGGCTCTGTGGCAGGCAGAACCCTCAGTGCCAGTAGGCAGACTCGGGAGTCCTCATGGCGTGACCGGGCCCCCACCCTGTGTCCTCTGAACTACTCACTAGCTCAGCCCAGGGCTCAGACCTCGCCTGCCTTTATCCCAGAGGAGCTGGGGGCAGTCTCTCTCCTTTTGCAAAGGCATCCTGGCCTGTTGAGTTGTGTGTGGTACAGTTTTTCTCTGACGAATTATGGAGATGTGGAGAAAAGCGAGTTGAAGCACTAGGATGTTAAGCAGATCATATTTTGGGGGTTTAAAGCCATCGTGGAAATGTGGGGATCATAGGAAGGTAATGAGTCGGGTGTGGAAACAGGCAGTGAGTGAGGGTGAGGATTGGATCAAGGTGGGTGAGTGTATCTCTGGAGACCCAGTGTGGGGCAGGGTGTCTATTCATGTCAGAGAGATGGTCTGGCAGCTGCAGAGTGGAGGTGGGAAGGCAGAGACTCTTCTCCAAAGACTGGAATTTCAGATTGGTGACAAAAAGGTGGCATGCAGTAAAGTGGCACTGAGCAGCAGGGTGCCCAGGCTCCCGGGTTAAGTCCTGGACCCGAGGGACATGAGATGGTTCTAGAGGAGTCTGTTGACTGCTTGATCCAAAATAAATGTAGTTTTAATAATAGGTAGAAGGTTTTTTGGTATTGACCATCTGGTGATGTCCATGTGTAGAGTTGTCTCTAGTGTTGTTGGAAGAGGGTGATTGCCGTGACCGGTGTGTTCTCTTGGCAAAACTCTGTTAGTTTCATTCTGTACTCCAAGGCCAAACTTGCCTGTTACTGCAAGTATCTCTTGACTTCCTACTTTGGCATTCTAGTCCCCTATGATGAAAAGGACATCATTTTTTTTTTTTTTTGGTGTTAGTTCTAGAAGGTCTTGTAGGTCTTCATAGACTTCAGCCTCTTGGGCATTAGTGTTTGGGCATAGACTTGGATTACTGTGATATTGAGTTGTTTACCTTGGAAACAAACAGAGATCATTCTGTAGTTTTTGAGATTGCACCCAAGTACTGCATTTTGGACTCATTTGATGACTGTGAAGGCTACTCCATTTCTTCTAAGGGATTCTTGTCCACAGTAGTAAAATGATCGTTATCTGAATGAAATTCACGCATTCCAGTCTGTTTTAGTTCACTGATTCCTAAAATATCGACGTTGGGCCTTACGAAGCATTACTAGGAACAAAGCTAGTGGAGGTGTTGGAATTCCAGCTGAGCTATTTCAAATCCTAAAAGATGATGCTGTGAAAGTGTTGTACTCAATATGCCAGCAAATTTGGAAACCCAGCAGTGGCCACAGGACTGGAAAAGGTCAGTTTTCATTCCAATCCCAAAGAAGGTCGATGCCAAAGAGTGTTCAAACTACCACACAATTGCACTTATTTCACGTGCTAACAAGGTTATGCTCAAAATCCTTCAAGCTAGGCTTCACATAGTGACCCTAGAACTCCCAGATGTTCCAGCTGGATTTAGAAAAGGCGGAGGAACCAGAGATCAAATTGCCAACATCCACTGGATCATAGAAAAGCAAGAGAGTTCCAGAAAAACATCTATTTCTGCTTCATTGACTCTGCTAAAGCCTTTGCCTGTGTGGATCACAACAAACTGTGGAAAATTCTGAAAGAGATGAGAATACCAGATCTCCTTACCTGCCTCCTGAGAAACCTGAATGCAGGTCAAGAAGCAACAGTTAGAAATGGACATAGAACAGACTGGTTCCAAATTGGGAAAGGAGTACATCAAAGCTGAATATTGTCACCCTGCTTATTTAACTTATATGCAGAGTTCAGTTCAGTCCTCAGTCGTGTCTGACTCTTTGCGACCCCTTCTCCACCTGCCTGTAATCTTTCCCAGCATCAGGATCTTTTCCAATAAGTCGTCTCTTCGCATCCGGTGGCCAAAGTATTGGAGCTTCAGCTTCAGCATCAGTCCTTCCAATGAACATTCAGAACTGATTTCCTTTAGACATAGTACATCACGCACAATGTCAGGGCAGATGAAGCACAAGCTGAAATCAAGACTGCTGGGAGAAATATCAAAAACCACAGATATGCAGATGATACCACCCTTAGGGTGAAAATGGAAGAGGAACTAAAGAGCCTCTTGATGAAGATGAAAGAGGAGAGTGAAAAAGCTGGCTTAAAACTCAACATTCAAAAAACTAAGATCATGTCATCTGGTCCCATCACTTCATGGCAAATAGATGGGGAAACAGTGGAAACAGTGACAGACTTTACTTTCTTGGGCTCCAAAATCACTGCGGATGGTGACTGCAGCCATGAAATTCAAAGACTTTTGCTCCTTGGAAGAAAAGCTATGACAAACCTAGACAGCATGTGAAAAAGCAGAGACATGACTTTGTCAACAGAGGTTCATCTCGTCAAAGTATGGATTTTTCCAGTCGTCATGTATGGATGTGAGAGTTGGACTATGAAGAAGGCTGAGCACTGAAGAATTGATGCTTTTGAGCTGTGGTGTTGGAGAAGACTCTTGAGAGTCCCTTGGACTGGAAGGAGATCAATCCAGTCCATCCTAAAGGAAATCAGTCCTGAATATTCATTGGAAGTGTTGATGCGGAAGCTCCAATACTTTGGCCACCTGATGTGAAGAGCAGACTCATTGGAAAATATCCTGATACTGGGAAAGATTGAAAGCAGGAGGAGAAGGGGATGACAGAGGATGAGATGGTTGGATGACATCACCGATTCGATGGACATGGGTTTGAGCAAGCCCCAGGAGATGGTCATGGACAGTGAAGCCTGGTGTGCAGCCTTCTATAGGGTGGCAAAGAATCAGAGACAACTAAGCAACTGAAGAACAACAAATAAGGTTTTTCAGTTATATATACATATTGATTTTGCTATCATCATACATAATTATTATAATGTGATTTTTGTTGTTATTCTGTTGGGATATTATCCACAATACACCTCTCGGAATTTTTCTCCGTGTTTCAAAGTTCATAGCAATCCTGGCTCATTTGTTTTCTAGAAGTATTTCAAAATATTTTCACATGGATCTCAAAAAATGTTATTCAAATATCAATTAAAATAACTGTAAGCTTAGCAATCAATTTAGAGAAGTCACTAACAGGACATATCTGTTGAATTATTTATGTGTTTTTCTTTCCTAAAAGATTTAGTAAACATTTGTATAGTTTTTGCCAATTACAAGAAACTTTATTTGGTTCCAATTATTCATATTTGTCTTTCTATCAATATTTCAAGTTATATTATTTTTATTTTGGTCTTAACAGAATAATTCCTTAATGAAAGAGATGAGATTGAATTTTATGTGGACCTTGTGTCCAGAAAAATTATTGAACTCTCATGCTGCTGCTGCTAAGTCACTTCAGCCGTGTCCGACTCTGTGCGACCCCACAGACGGCAGCCCACCAGGCCCCCCCGTCCCTGGGATTCTCCAGGCAAGAACACTGGAGTGGGTTGCCATTTCCTTCTCCATTGCATGAAAGGGAAAAGTGAAAGTGAAGTCGCTCAGTCGTGTCCGACTCTTAGCGACCCCATGGACTGCAGCCCGCCAGGCTCCTCCGTCCATGGGATTTTCCAGGCAAGAGTACTGGAGTGGGGTGCCAAAGAACATAGAATTCATGCAAGACTGAAAACAGCACACAGGAAGCCTCCTGTTAAATGTATCCTGACACAGGTAGCCAACTAGCTGCTTGAATATCACAGAAAGGCAGTCAGAATCGTCCTTTTTTTTAATTGTTTAATTTTTATTATGTTTAATATTTATTATTGTTGATGTACAATGTTGTGTTACTTTATGCTGTAGAGCAAACTGAATCAGTTATACCTATACACTAGATTCTTTTCCCGTGGAAGTCATTACAGAATATTGAGCCGAGTTTCCTGTGCTATCCAGTAGGCTCTCATGAGTTCCCTATTTTACATATAGTAGTGTGTATATGTCAAGCACAATCTCTCAATTTATTACTTCCCCCCACGCTTCCCCTTTGGTCACTGTAAAGTTTGATTTTAAGATCTGTGAGTATGCCTTTTTTCTTTTTCTGTGTTTATTTATTGGCTGTGCTAAGTCTTAGCTGTGGCACACAGGGTCTTTGTTGAGGCAAGTGGAATCTTTAGCATCTTAGTTGCGGCCTGTGCGATCTAGTCCCCTGATCAGGGACTGAACCTGGGCCCCCTGCATTGGGAGCACAGAGTCCTAGCCACTGGACGCCCAGGGAAGTCCCTATGAATCTGCTTGAGACGTCACTCTTCACCCATCAGACTAGTGGACACTCGGACGTTTGCCGAAGTGGTCTGCAGGCAAGGCCGTGGTGAACAGGCAGCGGTCAGCATTGCTGGTGGGCATCTGGGCTGGCGAAGCCCTTTGAGAGGCAACAGGGCTGTGTCCACCAGAATTAGGAATGTACAGCCCAGTGATCTCACTTGCCGTGATGAATACCTTAGACACAGCAGGTAGAATGTCGCATGTGGAAGCTTGCAACACTGTTTAATAGCCAAATACTGGAAGCACAGGGTCTATCGTTCGGGTCCTGCTTCAGTTGTGTGGCATCTGTCCAGGACAATGCCATGAGATGTGACACATGAGAGCGATCCGTATCACACCTCTCCTCTGCCTGAGACCCTCTGACGGCTGACTGTGGCCCCCTGATTTCCCTCCCTCCTTTGACAGTCCACCTTGCTTTTCTCCAGTCGCATGGCCTTTTCCCTGTACCTCAATCGTGCGGGTCAGCCTCCCACCTCAAGGCCTTTGTACAAGCCATTCCCTTAGCCTCCCCAGAGAATCCCAGCGCTCACCCCCTCACCACCTTTAACTCTGCTTAAATGTCACGTTCTCCACAAGGCCACCTCTGACCACTCCATCTAAAATCTAAGTCCCCACCTGCCATTTCCAGTCTCCATTATCTAGCTCTATGTTTTCAATTACTCTTATTATATTCTAACACAGCATATAACTTATATGTTTATTGTCTGCTTTATGCGCCTCCCCCAAGATATCGATGCCATGGGGCAGAAATTGTCATCCGTTTTGTTGACTTCCATAACCCTAGGATATACCACACCTCCTTCCCCCACCAGACCCAGGCACAGCCCTTCTCCTCCCAGCAACACCCCCCCCCCCGCCAGGACACACCCCTTCCCCCTCCCCAGCACCCCCAGTGAGACACCTCCTGCCCCTCCGCTGCAAACCCGGGACACACCCCCTCCCCTCTCCGCAGTCCCAGGACACACCCCTCCCCAGCCCCAGGGTACACCCTCCCCAGCCCCCAAGACACACCCCTCCCCCTCCCCAGCCGCCCGAGGACACACCCTTCCGCTCCCCTCCGTGAACCCGAAGCTCAGGCCCCCTCCGCCACAGGCAGACTGAACAGGGAAGTCTTTGCGCCGCCCTCGCCCCGGCTCCTGGCCGCCGGTTGCGCGCTCTCCGTCCCTGGCGCTCCGCCAACGAGACCGAATTCAGAGGCCGGCGCTGCGAGCCGAGCAGGACTGAGTCCTGAGGCCCGAGACGAGCTGTTTCCGGGCAGGAGGTGTCTGCGGCGAGGCCGGTTAGTGCGGGCGGCGCGGAGCGCGGGTCGTGCGGGGCCGGGGCGGTGGACGCGCGGGGCCAGGGGGCGCGCGGAGTCCCGGCCGACTTCCGGCAGGTCGGCGGGGCCGGGGCAGCGAGTGTTCCCGCCTGTCCTTCCTCCTCCGTCGGCTCTGGGGTCGGGGAGGGGGTCCTGCGCCCTAGACTTCTCCATGGTTAGAGCAGCGTTGGGGGAGGGGAGAGAGGCAAGAGGCTGAGGTTGAGTTGCTCAGCTGTGTCCAGCTCTTTGTGACTCCGTGGACTGCTGCACGCCAGGCTTCCCTGTCCATCACCAACTCCCAGAGTCTACTCAAACTCATGTCCATTGAGTCAGTGATACCATCTAACCATCTCATCCTCTGTCGTCCCCTTCTCCTGCCTTCAATCTTTCCCAGCATCAGGGTCTTGTCAAATGAGTCAGTTCTTCACATCAGGTGGCCAAAGCATTGGAGTTTCAGCATCAGCATCAGTCCTTCCAATAACTATTCAGGACTGATTTCCTTTAGGATTGACTCATTGGATCTCCTTGCAGTCCAAGGGACTCTTGAGAGTCTTCTCCAACACCACAGTTCAAATGCATCAATTCTTCAGCACTCAGCTTTCTTTATCGTCCAACTCTCACATCCATACGTGACTACTGGAAAAACCACAGCCTTGATGAGACGGGCCTTTGTTGGCAAAGTGATATCTCTGCTTTTTAATAAGCTGTCAAGGTTGGTCATAACTTTTCTTCCAAGCAGTAAGCGTCTTTTAATTTCATGGCTGCAGTCATCATCGGCCGTGATTTTGGAGCCCAGAAAAACAAAGCCAGCCACTGTTCTCACTGTTGCCCATCTATTTGCCATGAAGTGATGGGACCGGATGCCATGATCTTACTTTTCTGAATGTTGAGTTTTAAGCCAACTTTTTCACTCTCCTCATTCACTTTCAAGAGGCTCTTTAGTTCTTCTTTTCTTTCTGCCATAAGGAGGATGTCATCTGCATATCTGAGGTTATTGATATTTCTCCCGGCAATCTTGATTCCAGCTTGTGCTTCCTCCAGCCCAGCGTTTCTCATGGTGTACTCTGCATATAAGTTAAATGAGCAGGGTGACAATATACAGCCTTGACGTACTCCTTTCCCTATTTGGAACCAGTCTGTTGTTCCATGTCCAGTTCTAACTGTTGCTTCCTGACCTGCATACAGATTTCTCAGGAGGCAGGTCAGATGGTCTGGCATTCCCATCTCTTTCAGAATTTTCCACCGTTGATTGTGATCCACACAGTCAAAGGCTTTGGCATAGTCAATAAAGCAGAAATAGATGTTTTTCTGGAACTCTCTGGAATATTTAACTTGGGTAGTAGAAGCACGCAGAAGCGAGGCGGCTGTGACGCCTCGGCGCAGAAGCGTGGCCGAGAGGAGCTAGGCCGGGCAGGGGGCTAGGCCGGGCCGGGGACCGGGGGCGGCGGCTGACAGGGGCGAGGCGGGGCCGTGGGCCGGTGGCCAGGGGAGACGGCCGACAGGGGCTAGTCCCGGCCGGGGGCCAGGTGCGGCGTCCCACAGGGCCTAGGCCCGGCCGCGGGCCAAGGGCGGCGGCCGACAGGGGGCTAGGCCGGGCCTGGGGCCGGGGGCGGCGGCCGACAAGGGTCTAGGCTGGGCCGGGGACCGGGGGCGGCGGCCGACAGGGGCTAGGCGGGGCCGGGGGCCGGGGGCCGGGGGCGGCGGCCGACAGGGGCTAGGCCGGGCCGGGGGCCGGGGGCCGGGGGCGGCGGCCGACAGGGGCTAGGCGGGGCCGGGGGCCGGGGGCCGGAGGCCGGGGGCCGGGGCGGCGGCCGACAGAGGGCTAGGCTGGGCCGGGGGCCGGGGGCGGCGGCCGACAGGGCGTAGGCCTGGCCGTGGGCCGGGGCTGGCGGCCGACAGGGCCTAGGCCTGGCCGTGGGCCGGGGGCGGTGGCCGACAGGGGCTAGGCCGGGCTGGGGGCCGGTGGCCAGGGGAGGTGGCCAACAGGGACTAGGCCGGGCCGGGGGCCGGGGGCGGCGGCCGACAGGGCCTAGGCCGGGCCGGGGGCCTGGGGCGGCGGCCGACAGGGGGCTAGGCCGGGCTGGGGGCTGGTGGCCAGGGGAGGTGGCCGACAGGGGCTAGTCCTGGCCAGGGGCCAGGTGCGGCGCCCAACAGGGCCTAGGCCCGGCCGGCCGCGGGCCAAGGGCGGCGGCCGACAGGGGGCTAGGCCGGGCCGGGGGGCCGGGGGCGGCGGCCGACAAGGGGCTAGGCCGGGCCGGGGGGCCGGGGGCGGCGGCCGACAAGGGTCTAGGCCGGGCCGGGGGGCCGGGGGCGGCGGCCGACAAGGGTCTAGGCCGGGCCGGGGGGCCGGGGGCGGCGGCCGACAAGGGTCTAGGCCGGGCCGGGGGGCCGGGGGCGGCGGCCGACAAGGGTCTAGGCCGGGCCAGGAGCCGGGGGCCGGGGGCGGCGGCCGACAGAGGGCTAGGCTGGGCCGAGGGCTAGGTTGGGCCGGGGGCCAGGGGCGGTGGCCGACAGGAGCTAGGCCGGGCCGGGGGCCGGGGGCGGCAGCCGACAGGGCCTAGGCCTGGTCGCGGGCCAGGGGCGGCGGCCGGCGGGGGGCTAGGCCAGGCCGGGGGCCGGGGTCGGTGGCCGACAGGGGCTAGGCCGGGCCGGGGGCCGGTGGCCAGGAGAGGTGGCCGACAGGGGCTAGGCCGGGCCTGGGGCCGGGGGCGGCGGCCGACAGGGCCTAGGCCTGGTCGCGGGCCAGGGGCGGCGGCCGGCGGGGGGCTAGGCCAGGCCGGGGGCCGGGGTCGGTGGCCGACAGGGGCTAGGCCGGGCTGGGGGCCGGTGGCCAGGGGAGGTGGCCGACAGGGACTAGGCCGGGCCGGGGGCCGGGGGCCAGGGGAGGTGGCCAACAGGGACTAGGCCGGGCCGGGGGCCGGGGCGGTGGCCGACAGGGGCTAGGCCGGGCTGGGGGCCGGTGGCCAGGGGAGGTGGCCAACAGGGACTAGGCCGGGCCGGGGGCCGGGGGCGGCGGCCGACAGGGCCTAGGCCGGGCCGGGGGCCTGGGGTGGCGGCTGACAGGGGGCTAGGCCGGCCGGGGGCCGGGGGCCGGGGGCGGCTGCCGACAGGGGCTAGGCTGGGCCGGGGGCCGGGGGCGGCGGCCGACAGGGCCTAGGCCTGGCCGTGGGCCGGGGGCGGTGGCCGACAGGGGCTAGGCCGGGCTGGGGGCCGGTGGCCAGGGGAGGTGGCCAACAGGGACTAGGCCGGGCCGGGGGCCGGGGGCGGCGGCCGACAGGGCCTAGGCCGGGCCGGGGGCCTGGGGCGGCGGCCGACAGGGGGCTAGGCCGGGCCGGGGGCCGGGGGCCGGGGTCGGTGGCCGACAGGGGCTAGGCCGGGCTGGGGGCTGGTGGCCAGGGGAGGTGGCCGACAGGGGCTAGTCCTGGCCAGGGGCCAGGTGCGGCGCCCAACAGGGCCTAGGCCCGGCCGGCCGCGGGCCAAGGGCGGCGGCCGACAGGGGGCTAGGCCGGGCCGGGGCCCGGGGGCGGCGGCCGACAGGGGGCTAGGCCGGGCCGGGGGCCGGGGGCCTGGGTCGGTGCCCCACAGGGGCGAGGCGGGGCCATGGGCCGGTGGCCAGGGGAGACGGCCGACGGGCTAGTCCCGGCCGGGGGCCAGGTGCGGCGTCCAACAGGGCCTAGGCCCGGCCGGCCGTGGGCCAAGGGCGGCGGCCGACAGGGGGCTAGGCCGGGCCGGGGGGCCGGGGGCGGCGGCCGACAAGGGGCTAGGCCGGGCCCGGGGGGCCGGGGGCGGCGGCCGACAAGGGTCTAGGCCGGGCCGGGGGGGCCGGGGGCGGCGGCCGATAAGGGTCTAGGCCGGGCCGGGGGGCCGGGGGCGGCGGCCCACAAGGGTCTAGGCCGGGCCGGGGGGGCCGGGGGCGGCGGCCGACAAGGGTCTAGGCCGGGCCGGGGGGCCGGGGGCGGCGGCCGACAAGGGTCTAGGCCGGGCCGGGGGGCCGGGGGCGGCGGCCGACAAGGGTCTAGGCCGGGCCGGGGGGCCGGGGGCGGCGGCCGACAAGGGTCTAGGCCGGGCCAGGAGCCGGGGGCCGGGGGCGGCGGCCGACAGAGGGCTAGGCTGGGCCGAGGGCTAGGTTGGGCCGGGGGCCAGGGGCGGTGGCCGACAGGAGCTAGGCCGGGCCGGGGGCCGGGGGCGGTGGCCGACAGGGCCTAGGCCTGGCCACGGGCCGGGGGCGGCGACCGACAGGGGCTAGGCTGGGCCGGGGACTGGGGGCCGGCGTCGGCCGCGAGAGGAATTACCCAAGGCCCAAGGTAAGAGAAACCCAAGTAAGATGGTAAGTGTTGCGAGAGGGCATCAGAGGGCAGACACACTGAAACTAAAATTACAGAAAACTGACTAATCTGATCACACGGACCACAGCCTTGTCTCTCTCAATGAAACTAAGCCATGCCGTGTGGGGCCACCCAAGACGGATGGGTCATGGTGGAGAGGTCTGACAGAATGTGGTCCGCTGGAGAAGGGCATGGCAAACCACTTCAGTATTCTTGCCTTGAGAACCCCATCAACAGTATGAAAAGGCAAAAAGATAGGACACTGAAAGATGAACTCCCCAGGTCAGTAGGTGCCCAATATGCTAATGGAAGCAGATATAGATACTACCTACATCTTTGTTGTGTTTTTTTTTTTCACTCAGGTGCCAGTTCAACAGATTCTGACAGTGAAAGTTTAGCTTGCAAATCGAAGCCTGGAGCCATGCCACAGTAAGTGTGTATGATTCCGTCCGTTTAAGTAGAAAATGTCAGCAGACTTGTGCTCAGTGACGCCGCTGGTGTTGTGCGCTAAAGGAAGAGGTCAGCTGATGTCAGTGAGAGATCAGATGCTTGAGCCTGGAACAGAGTCTTTGACTTTTGAACTTTGAAGTCTGCATTTCATCCTCAGTGTCCCCAA
This sequence comes from Giraffa tippelskirchi, assembly GCF_054371585.1. Taxonomy (NCBI): domain Eukaryota; kingdom Metazoa; phylum Chordata; class Mammalia; order Artiodactyla; family Giraffidae; genus Giraffa; species Giraffa tippelskirchi. The sequence goes on from NC_137275.1 coordinate 110,672,563, forward strand.
ATCTAACCATCCACAATGTTTGTTCCAGTGCCAACTGACTGCTTATAAATATGTAGAAGGAGCAGTCACAATGAGAGAAAATGACTGACATCAGTACTAAAATGTAAATGACAAACAACTTGTCACATAAATTAGAAAATATCTAATTAGGCTAGAAATGGGTTTCCATTTGGATCAAGTGTATCTCCAGTTAGATCATGTCATGAAAATCTCAAAATGTCATTGTCCCTACAAAGACATAGGGATTATTAGTAATATGTTAGGATCTTAATTATTTTGCAAAGATAAAATCTATCAAGAGTTGGTAGAAAACTCCATGAATATTGAGACTGTGCTAAGAAATTTGTTTGATTTACTAGTATATGCATAACAATCATAGCCATTCAGCCTCAAATTATCACTGAGCATTCATGTTAAAGGGGGCTTCCCTGGTGGCTGAGTGGTAAAGAATGTGCCTGCCAATGCAGGAGACATGGGTTTGATCCCTGGGTTGGGGAGATCCCCTGTAGGGGGGCATGGTAACCCACTCCAGTATTCTTGCCTGGAGAATCCTATGGGCAGAGGAACCTGGTAGACTGCGGTCCATGGGGTGGCAAAGAGACGTGACTGAGTGCTAACTGAGCATATGTGTTAAAGGGCTCTTAATAAGATCACATACTCTGCTACCTGTGCATTCCGACAAGGATCTCAAGTTTAGTGAAGTTCCATGACTCGCTTGAGATTACACAGCCTGTGACTTAGCAAAATTGGACCTAGAAACAGCTCTTAACTTTTATGCACTAAGAAAAGACCACAGTCCAAGACATTCTCAACTTTACACAATGGGAAACTGGAATAAAGAGCAGTTGCTGGACTGAAAAGCAACCACCAGAACTTTGAATTAAATATCGAAGCCTGTTCCTAAACATTTCCTAAACGTATCTGCTTACTGCTCCAGACTGGGCTTTTCTAAGTATTATCTTTTGTCTTAGGATTTTCCAGTTCAATACTTTCTGCTTTCTAATAAGAGCTGAGATACATAGTTAGTACTTTCATCTGTGTGTTTATTTTGCTGCTGTCTGTGGGCCCCTCTGAATATATACTGAGCACCACTGTTCTAACTGTAGGTTGTGGGTCCCCATTTCTGAAGCAGTTCCAGTTGAAGCAGATTGAGCAAACATAAAGAAACTGGCCTGTTCTGTGGCAGTATTTCAAAGAATAATTCCTGCTTAAGAAATTCTGACCCAAGACTTCACTCCTTACTTTGCAGAGCTCAGAAGAAAACCACTTCTATGTCCTTGACCACTGGATCATCATCTCCAAAGACAAGAGTGACCACAGCTGTGATCCAGCCTCTGTCAGTCCCTGTTGAGCAGGTGAGCCCTATCCACAGTCCGAGAGGAGTCAGACTCTTTAGCATAAAGACCCCAGTTAGGCCTCCCCTGAAATATCTCCTCAGTGGACACACAACTGGGAGGAAAGAAAATGATAAGTTAAGTTCTTCCTTTTAATGCACTAAAAATAATTTTTAATCCGAGACACACCACTGATGAATCAACATCTGCATTTCCTTTGAGAATTCCTTTTTCTCACAGCTAATACTCTGATAAAGTGGTATCTGTGTTGGCTGTTACTGCTTGATTCTCCCTCACATATGTGCCATCTTCCACGTAGCCAAATTCGTTAGCTCATTTAAAAGAAAGCAGAAAAGGAGAAAAGTCCCCCTTATCCACAAAGTCCACCTGATAGAGCTCAGAAGTCCACCTGTCCTCTGCGAGCTTAACAGATAATATGGGAATATTCAGATTCCTTCACGTCACTGTGCATTTTCATCCTGCTTTCGTTTCATTGTGAAACTGCTTTATCCAAGAACAGCAGTATCCACAACTGGGTCATTGTAGTGAATTCACTTTGCAAACACAGGAAACCTGAAGCTTTTTTTAAGTAAAAAATTAGAATCTAGATGTCTCTAAATGAGATGTGATACTTTGCCTTGGTGCTGTGGTGGGCATCTGTAAACCCAAGCCTCTTGCAACATGAGCACATTCTTGAGTCATAAGTGTGCCCTCCTGCCACTGAGCGCCCATGGGTGTTTTAGAAATGACAGGGCTCCCCTGGTGGCTCAGTGGTAACGAATCCGCCTGCAGTGCAGGGAGACCCGGGTTCGATCTCTGTGTTGGAGAAGATCCCCTGGAGAAGGGAATGGCAACCCACTCCAGTATTCTTGCCTGGAGAATTCCATGGACAGAGGAGCCTGGTGGGCTACAGTCCATGGGGTCACAGAGTCTGACACACTGGGGGACTGAGCACGCACACAGAGATGTAATAAGAAGAGTAGATTTGGAAGGGAATAGTGTAGCTGAAATCAAGGGAGAAGAGACCCTTTCAAAGAAGAAATGCCGTGAAAATCTCAAATATTGACAACAGGTCAGTAACTCAAGAACTAAACAGGGTTGTTTGGATTTGGCTGTCCATAGCTCATCGCTGGTGATGTTTGGCAGAGGAGCTCTAGTGCAGATTCGGTCTAAAGGTAGGTCAGCTCACCCACCTTCAGGAGTTTGAAGGGGAAGGAGTAGAGATGGAGCGTGTACACCCTGCAAGTTTCCACAGGGAAAGAGAGGAGGGGAAGTGGGGTGTGGGCTCACTCTCACAGGTGTTTCAAAGATGGAAGTGGATTGATTATTTTAATGGAATGGATGGTAATGTTAGTTGTACTGAATTCTTATTGTTGTTGTAACAAATTCCAACCAATTTATTGGATTAAAGCACACAAATTTGTTCTCTTTCAATTCTGAAAATCAGAAGTCTAAAGTCAAGGTGTTAGCAGGGCTGTGCTACATCAGGGGGTTGAGGGGGGATCTGTTTCCTTGTCTTTTCCAGCTTGTAGAGGTTCCTCAATACCTGTTATGTGCCCACTCCCATCTCTAAGCCAGTAGCATGGCACTTCTCTCCTCTCTAACTACCTGCCTGAGACCATATTGGGCCTCTTGGATAATCCAGGATAATCTCCCATCTCAAAGTCCTTAAATGAATGAATGACATATGCAAGTTCTTTTGGCCACCTAAGGTAATATTCACAGGTCCTGCAGATTAGGGCATGGACTTCATTCATTGGGGGCCATTTATTTGTCTACTACAGTCCACTCTCTGCCCAGAAAAACTCACATCTATTTCACATGAAAAATATAGTCACCGCATCCCAAAGTCCCCTAAAGCCTCAACCCATGATGGTATCACCTCAAGTCCAAACTTTCATCTAAATCTTATCAACTCAGGACATCCAAATATCATCAGCTAAATTATTTAAATCAGGTATGGGTGAGGCTGCTGCATATGAACCATTCTCAGCCAACACTCCTTTCCATTCAAGTAGCATGGAGCTAGAATGCAGGTTATCTGTGCCCAAGATGGAACATTGTGACAGGGGCAGGGTACCAGTTATGAACATCCCTGTTCAGAAAAAAAGAAAATGAAAGGAAAAAAAGGAGTTACTGGTCGGTCCCCAAAAAATTAAAATTTCTAGCAAACAATCCTCCGTGGCTCTGGGCTCTGCCTTCTGGCCTTGAGGTTCTGACCTTGGAGTCATCCTTCCTTTTTCTTGAAAGGTATCGCACATCCTGAGGCTGGGCTGTGGCTTTTATCTCAGCAAAACTTTCTCTCTGCTCTTCTGCTCATCCCGAGGCTGTCTTTTTACCCTTCGTTGTGGAGGCTGCTTATCCAGTCTAGGGAATTATTGTATTAGTTGTAGATTTGTTGTGTCCTTGGGAAGAAGTGAATTCAGGCTCTTCCTGGGCGACCATCTTGAACCCTCCCTCCATCAGTCTTTGCTGTCCTTACGGGACAGATTACAAGGAAGCACTGATTCTTCAGCTGTCAGGCTCAAAACCTTCAAGGAAGCTACCTTTGAGCTCTGTGTCATTTGTCATATTTATGATTCAAATTTTTTGTGTAATTGTTTGATTAGTGTCCCTCTTAGCCATCAGATTGTTTATTCCATGAAGTTTGTTACCAGTAGTGTTTTTGCTCATTCTCCTTGTTGTTGTAAGTATAAGTGCATTTTTGATTTTTCTTTTTTTTTTCCAAGAGTACTATTTACATAAAATATAGTCAATGTAGAGGTGACAAAATAAAAGATATTAGCCGTATTTAATACATATTCTATTCTAAGGTCCAAGTAGCAACCACAATGGGGTAATTTTCAATCTTTGACATTTATAATTTATAAAACCACAACATTGTGCGATAGTCAGATTCAACAGTATTAAAAATAATTGGATTGCCCTCTCTTCTTTCCCTAACAATAAGTAAACTACGTGTTTATTTGGAAAGTATTGATGGTTCACAATAATCCTTTTTTTTAAAGTTAGCAGATCATGTAGTATTTTTCAGGAAAATGACAAAATTAATGTTGAGTGAAATAGCCAAAGTTAGGTAAGTACTTTGAAACAAAAAACAACGTGCTGTGAAATCTTCTGCTCTGTGTATCCGTGTATCTATAAAGTGATAAACACATAAATGATCATTCAGTATACTTACTCAGAGCAATTTGGTGACGGTGGGAAAACATTATTTTCCCTATGGCTGTCAACAGGTGTCATTACCAAATGGTTTCCAAAATGAATCAGATTTCTGATGTTTTGCATGCAGCTATATTACATATATTTGTATCCAGAATAACGGCCTTAGAATCGGATTTTAAGTTTAGATCCTGGCTCTGCACTGGGTATATTACTTTGTCCCACTGAGCCCAGTTTTTCTTGTTATGAAATAGTAATTGCCCTGTGTCTTTATGTAGGATAGTCGTAATGCTGAAATGAGGTTAATTTTGAAAGTCATAGCAGACTGTCTGCTATAAGTACTCAACAAAGAGGACTTCCCTGGTAGTCAGTGGTTGAGAATCCACCTTCCAATGCTGGAGACCCTGGTTCGATCCCCAGTCGAATATTCATTGGAAGGACTGATGCTGAAGCTCCAATACTCTGATTACCTGATGGGAGGAAGTGACTCATTGAAAAAAACCTTGATGCTGGGAAAGATTGAAGGCAGGAAGAGAAGGGGACAACAGAGGATGAGATGATCAGATGCCATCACCGACTTGATGGACATGAGTTTGAGCAAGCTCAGGGAGCTGGTGATGAACAGTGAAGCTGGAACGCTGCAGTGCACGGGGTTGCAAAGAGTCGGACATGACTGAGCAACTGAACTGAACTGACTCAACGAAGAGTAGCTGTTGTTGATAACTACAGCAACAATGATGCTGATAATCAAAATAATAATAACAACAATGTCCTTGTAGAAAATGTAGTCATAAATCTGTAATGTTTATTTTAACGGTTGATTTTTATTTTATATATTCCAGTTTCCTAAATGATTTTGTTGAATCTAACTTTTTTTGTGATGGATGGAGACTCCTTGCTTGTCACATGCCTACGTGAGAAGTCATTCAACAGGGGCAGTAGCTTCTTCTACCTGGTAGAATGCTATCTCGCAGATTTTATGAGAAATGAAGGACAGCTTGCATAGTTCTCCTCAGATAGTCTCAGCGCACTAGCCAGGACCGGAAATAGCATGCTGGAGAGGAGTGGTGAGAGGGGTAGCCTTTCTCTGCAGCTTCTCAGTGAGGAAGCTTGAGTTTCTTGTACATGCTAAGTTGCTTCAGTCATGTCCAACTCTTCGAGATCCTGTGGCCTGTGGCCTGCCATGATCCTCTGTCTGTGGGATTCTCACTGTTAAGTATAATGTTTGCTCTAGGTTTTTTGTACATGGTCTTTATCTAGTTGAGGAAGTTTCCCCTCTATTCCTAATTTATTGTGCTTTTCAAGAGATGGGTGAAGTTCATCAGGTAATCAAATTTATTGATGTACAGTTGTTCATAGTGTTCTGTGATTATCCTATTATGTCCATAGGGTTGTCATGAATGTTCCCTCTTCATTTTTGATATTAGTAATTTTTGTCCTCTCTCTCTCTCCCTTAGTTAGCCTGGCTTAGCGGCTTATCAATTTCTTTGAACTTCTCAAAGTACCAGGTCTTGGTTTTCTTGTTTTTGTCTGCTAATATCCTGTTTTCAACCTCATCGATTTCTGCTGCAATTCTTATTATTTATTTATTTTCTGTTGTTAATTTTGGACTAATTTTGCTCTTCTCTTTCTGTCATGGCAGCCCAAGCACAGGCTGGAAAAGAATTTCCAGACACAGCATTGCAGAAGGGAGGGAGTTTATTAAGAGCAAAGAGCAGAGATAAGAGGGGCACTGAGAGCTCAGAGGAACGACCTCTTGACAGACCAGGGAGAGGTAAAAGTGTCTGTGGTTTAGTAGCCAGTTTTGATAGCCTCAAGGCAAATAAAATTCACGCTGTAAAGTTGGCATTAGGTGATTGGTTAGGGCACTGTAGGGTGAGCACTGAGGTGGGCCTTTTACCTAGTTTGGAGTCAGGAAGCTTGCTGGTGATGATCAGGGGCCTTTTGTCAACAGTGACACAGAGGCTCAGTCAATTCCAGAGGTGACCTTGACACTGGGCTTGCACCTGTGGCCTAGTTTTCTAAAGTAGCAGCTTGGATTACTGATTTTAGATCTTTCTTTTCTAATGTATGCATTTAATACTATAGATTTCCTTCTAAGAATTGTTTTCACTGCCTTTCACAAATTTTGATGTTATATTTGAACTTTCATTTAGTTCAAAATATTCTAAAATTTCTCATGAGATATCTTCTTTGGTCCATGTGATACTTAGAAAAGTGTTAAGCTCCAGTTATTTTGGATTTTCCAGTTGTATTTCTGTTATTGATTTCTAGTTTAAATCCATTTTCATCTGTGAGAAATATTGTATGATTCTAGACTAATGTCTTCTTAATTCTTTGAAAATAAAAATTAAAATCTCTTAACTTACTGTCAAACTACTTTACTTAGAAAGTATATCATTATAGTGAGTGGAGATTTGCAGAAAATATATAACCCATTATCTCAGTACTCAAAGAAAACCATTCTTCAGTTTTCAACATTTTATTATAAAAATTTGCAAACATGAAAAGTTGAAAGGTGTGCCACAAGTATCCATCGCCCCACCATCTAATTCTATGATTACTTTTATTATATTTGCTTTACATATGTCCATAAATTTTCTCTGCCTCTAGTCATTTATTAAAAAGACGATGGAGAGGGACACATTTGAAAGGAAGTTTCAAATGTTCAGTTCAGTCACTCAGTTGTGTCTGACTCTGTGACCCCATGGACTACAGCATGCCAGGCTTCCCTGTCCATCACCAACTCCTGGAACTTGCTCAGACTCATATCCATAGAGTTGGTGATGCCATCAAACCATCTCATCCTCTGTCATCCTCTTCTCCTGCCTTCAAACTTTCCCAGCATCAGGGTCTTTATCAATGAGTCAGTTCTTCCCATCAGGTGGCCAAAATATTCCAGTTTTAGCTTCAGCATCAGTCCTTCCAATGAATGTTCAGGATAGATTTCCTTCAGGGTTGACTGGTTTGATCTCCTTGAAGTGCAAGCGACTCTCAACAGTCTTCTCCAACACCACAGTTCAAAAGCATCAGTTCTTAGGTGCTCAGCTTTCTTTATGGTCCAACTCTCACATTCATACATGACTACTGGAAAAACGATAGCTTTGACTAGACAGACCTTTGTTGGCAAATTAATGTCTCTGCTTTTTAATATGCTGTCTAGGTTGGTCATAGCTTTTCTTCCAAGGAGTAGGCATCTTTTAATTTCATGGCTGCAGTCACTATTAGCAGTGATTTTGGAGCCAAAGAAAAGAAAGTCTGTCACTGTTTCCATTGTTTCTCCATTTATTTGCCATGAAATGATGGGACCGGATGCCAGGATCTTAGTTTTCTGAATGTTGAGTTTTAAGCCAACTTTTTCACTCTCTTCTTTCACTTTCATCAAGAGGCTCTTTAGATCCTCTTCGCTTTCTGCCATAAGGGTGGTGTCGTCTGCATATCTGAAGTTATTAATTTTTCTCCCATCAATCTTGATTCCAGCTTGAGCTTCATCCAGCCAGCATTTAGCATGATGTACTCTACATATGAGTTAAATCAGTAGGGTGACGATATACAGCCTTGATGTACTCTTTTCCCAATTTGAAAGCAGTCCTATGTCCAATTATAACTGTTGCTTCTTGACCTGCATACAGATTTCTAAGGAGGCAGGTCAGGTGGTCTGGTATTTCCATCTCTTTAAGAATTTTCCACAGTTTGTGGTGATCCACACAGTCAAAGGCTTTGATGGAGTCAATAAAGCAGAAATAGGTGTTTTTCTGGAAGTCTCTTGCTTTTGCGATGATCCAATGGATGTTGGCAATTTGATCTCTGGTTCCTCTGCCTTGTCTAAATCCAGCTTGAACATCTGAAAGTTCACAGTTCATGTACTATTGAAACCTGGCTTGGAGAATTTTGAGCATTACTTTGCTAGCGTGTGAGATGAGTGCAATTGTGCAGTAGTTTGAACATTCTTTGGCATTGCCTTTTTTGGGGATTAGAATGAAAACTGACCTTTTCCAATCCTGTGGCCACTGCTGAGTTTTCCAAATTTCCTGGCATGTTGAGTGCAGCACTGTCACAACATCATCTTTTAGGATTTGAAATAGCTCAGCTGGAATTCCATCACCTCCACTAGCTTTATTCATAGTGATGCTTCCTAAGGCCCACTTGACTTTCCATTCCAGGATGTCTGGCTCTAGGTGAGTGATCACACCATCATAATTATCTGGGTCATGAAGATCTTTTTTGTGCAGTTTTTCTGTGTATTCTTGCTACCTCTTCTTAATATCTTCTGCTTCTGTTAGGTCCATACCATTTCTATCCTTTATTGTGCCCATCTTTACATGAAATGTTCCCTTGGCATCTCTAGTTTTCTTGAAGAGATCTCTAGTCTTTCTCATTATGTTGTTTTCCTTTATTTCTTTGCATTGATCACTGAGGAAGGCTTTCTTAACTCTCCTTGCTATTCTTTGGAACTCTGCATTCAAATGAGTATATCTTTCCTTTTCTCCTTTGCCTTTAGCTTCTCTTCTTTTCTCAGCTATTTGTAAGGTCTTGTCAGACAACCATTTTGCCTTTTTGCATTTCTTTTTCTTGGGGATGATCTTGATTGCTGTCTCCTGTACAATTTCACGAAACTCTATCCGTGGTTCTTCAGGCACTCTATCAGATCTAATCCCTTCAATCTATTCGTGACTTCCACTGTAAAATCGTAAGGGATTTGATTTAGGTCGTACTTGAATGGTCTAGTGGTTTTGCCTACTTTCTTCAATTGAAGTCTGAATTTGGCAAGAAGGAGTTCATGATCTTCGCCACAGTCAGCTGCCTGTCTTGTTTTTGCTGACTGTATAGAGTTTCTCCATCTTTGGCTGAAAAGAATATAATCAATCTGATTTTGGTGTTGACCATCTGGTGATGTCCATGTGTAGAGTCTTCTCTTGTGTTGTTGGAGGAGGGTGTTTGCTATGACCAGTGTGTTCTCTTGGCAAAACTCTTATTAGCCTTTGCCCTGCTTCATTCTGTACTCCAAGGGCAAATTTGCCTGTTACTCCAGGTATCTCTTGGCTTCCTACTTTTGCATTCCAGTCCCCTATGATGAAAAGGGCATCTTTTTTGGTGTTAGTTCTAGAAGGTCTCGTAGGTCTTCATAGAACTGTTCAATTTCAGCTTCTTCTGCATTACTGGTTGGAGCATAGACTTGGATTACTGTGATAGTGAATGGTTTGCCTTGAAAATGAACAGAGATCATTCTGTTGTTTTTGAAATTGCACCCAAGTACTGCATTTCAGACTCTCTTGTTGACTATGAGGGCTAGTGCATTTCTTCTACTGCTATATCACAGTAGTAGATATAATGGTCATCTGAATTAAATTCACCCATTCCAGTCCATTTTAGTTCACTGATTCCTAAAATGTCAGTGTTCACTCTTGCCCTCTCCTGTTTGACCACTTCTAATTTACCTTGATTCATGGGCTTAACATACCATGTTCCTATGCAATATTGTTCTTTACAGCATCAGATTTTACTTCCACCACCCGTCACATCCACAGCTGGGTGTTGTTTTTGCTTTGGCTCTGTCTCTTCATTCTTTCTGGAGTTATTTCTCCACTGATCTCCAGTAGCATATTGGGCACCTACCGACCTGGAGAGTTCATCTTTCAGTGTCGTATCTTTTTGCCTTTCATGCTGTTCATGGTGTTCCCAAGGCAAAAGTACTGAAGTGGTTTGTCATTCCCTTCTCCAGTGGCCCATGTTTTGTCAGAACTTTCCACCATGACCCGTCCGTCTTGGGTGGCCTTACATGGCATATCTGATAGTTTCATTGAGCTAGAGAAGGCTGTGGTCCATGTGATCATTTTGATTAGTTTTCTATGATTGTGGTTTTCATTCTCTCTGCCCTCTGAGGGACAGGGATAAGAGGCTTATGGAAGCTTCCTGATGGGAGAGAGTGACTCTGGGGGAAACTGGGTTTTGTTGGGATGGGTAGGGCCATGCTCAGTAAATCTTTAATTTTCTGCTGATGGACGGGGCTGTGTTGCCTCCCTCTTGTTTGACCTGGACCAAACTATGGTGGGGTTAATGAAGATAATGGCGACGTCCTTCAAAAGGTCTCATGCACGCACTTCTGCACTCAGTGCCGCGGACCGTGCAGCAGGCCACTGCTGACCCACCCCTCTGCCGGAGACCCCTGGACACTCACAGGCAGGTCCGGCTCGGTCTCCTGTGGGCACACTGCTCCTGTCTCCTGGGCCCTGGTGGGTGCTAGGTTTTGTTTATGCCCTCCGAGTGTCTGTTTCCCCATCCTGTGTAAGTTCTGTAATCACATCCCACTGGCCTCCAAAGTCAAATTCTCTGGGAGTTCTCAGTCCCTTTGCCAGACCCCGAGGTTGGGAAATCTGTTGTGGGTCCTAGAACTTTCTTAACAGTGCAAGAATTTCTTTGGTATAATTGTTCTGCAGTTTGTGGGTCGTCTACTCCGCAGCTCTGTGGTGGGGTTAATGGCAACCTCCTCCAAGAAGGCTTATGCTACAGGCTGTGTGACCCAGGTTGCTACACCCAGAGCCCCTACCCCAGTGGCAGGCCATTGCTTTCCCTTAATTCCAGAGGAGACACTCAAACACTAAAAGGCAGGTCTGGCGCTCTCTCTGTGGGGTCTCTGCGTCCTGGTGAACACAAGGTTTTGTTAGAGCTGTCCCAGCATCTCTGGCGGGTATGGGGTTTGATTCTAAACACTATTTCGCCCCTGCTACCATCTTGCTGGGGCTTCTCCTTAGCCCTTAGATGTGAGGTATCTTTTTTTGGTGGGCTCCAACACTCTCCTATTGATGGTTGTTCAACAGCGAGTTGTAATTTTGGAGTTCTTGCAGGAGAAGAGGAGTGCCCGTCCTTCTACTCTGCCTTCTTGTATCATACTTTTAAACATTTCACCATGTAGGTCTTTAACTAGAGTTCAGTATTTCTAGGAGATTTATTTTTTGAGGTAAGATTTACATGAAATGAGATGCTCAAATCTTAGCTATACTATTTTGATGAGTTTTGACAGATGCACACTTGCATAGCCCAAACTCTTACCAAGCAGAGAAACATGACCATCACAGCAGCATGTTCTCTGTTTTTTCTTTTTTAAATTTCCAGCAATACCAATAGACTGTTGATTCTCTTCTTTTTTGTCAGGCAGCATGCAGCAGCTTTGTTCCTTGACTAGGGACTGAACCCATGCCTCTTGCATTGGAAGCATGAAGTCTTAAACACTGGACCACCAGGGAAGTCCCAACATTTTCTTTTAATCCCCTGCTCAGTCTCTCCTCACTCGTCCCCAGAAACAACCACCATTTAGATCTGTTAGTTTTGCCTGTTCTTTTAGAACTTTTAATAGGTGGATCTTTACAGCATGAGCTCATTGTGTAAAGCTTCCTTCACCCAGTGTAATGTCTCTGAGTCTCGTTCATTTTGTCACGTGCATCGGCACTGTGTTCCTTTAATCAGTGCCGAGTGGTAGTGTACAATACACGTGTACCACAGTTTCTCATCCATTCTGCTGTTGAAGGACACTTGAGCTCTTTCTCTACTTTCCCTGGTACCAGTAGAGCTACTGTGCCTAATTGCATTCAAGAATTGAGGCATGTATTTTCATTTTCCTTGTTCATGTATCTGTGTTTATAATTACCATGTCACAAAGTGGATGTATATTTAGTTTTATTAAAAAAAAAAAGCACTGTCAAATCTTTTCCCAGAGGCTGTACCACTCTGCACTCCATCCAACAGTGAGTGAGAGTTCTGGTGTTCTTCATACTTGTAAATGCTTGTATTTTCAGTCTAGTCATTCTAGTGGATGTGTAGTGTGGTGTTGTGTCATTGTGGTTTTAATTTTATCATCAGAATTTACCTACATGCTTTTTTCCAAGTGCTGGTTGTCCATCCATATATGTTGTGAAGTGTCTGCTCAAATCTTTTAACTATTTTCAATTGGATTCTTTATATTTTTATTATTGAGTTGTAGAAGTTCTTAATATATTCTGGCTACAATTCCTAGTCACAGGCAAACCTGAAAGATACTGTGGGTTCATTTCCAGATCACTGCAATAAAGTGAATATCATAATGAATAAGTACAAGAATGTCTTGGTTTCTCAGTGCACAGAAGTTATGCTTGCGCTATACTATACTACAGTCTGTTAAGTGTGTAATAGAATAGCATTATGCCTAGGAAAGCAATGCTCATTGCTGTTGTTCAGTTGCTCAGTTATGTTCAACTCTTTGCTACCTGATGGACCGCGGGCTTCCCTTGTGGCTCAGCTGGTGAAGAATCCGCCTGCAATGCGGGAGACCTGGGTTTGATCCCTGGGTTGGGAAGATCCCCTGGAGAAGGGAAAGGCTACCCACTCTAGTATTCTGACCTGGAGAATTCCATGGACTGTATAGAGTCGGACACGACTAAGCGACTTTCACTTCACTTCACTTCACCCCATGGACTGCAGCAGGCCAGGCTTCCTTCTCTTTCACCATCACCCAGAGCTTTCTCAAACTCATGTCCATTGAGTTGGCGATGCCATCCAACCATCTCATCCTCTGTTGTCCCCTTCTCCTTCTGCCTGCAGTCTTTCCCAGCATCAGAGTTTTTTCTAATGAGTCAGCTCTTAGCATCAGGTGGCCAAAGTATTGGAGCTTCAGCTTCAGCATCAGTCCTTCCAGTGAATATTCAGGATTGATTTCATTTAGGATGGACTGGTTGGATCTCCTTGCAGTCCAAGGGACTCTCAAAAGTCTTCTCCAACACCACAGTTCAAAAGCATCAATTCTTCGGTGCTCAGCCTTCTTTATGGTCCAACTCTCACATCCGTACATGACTATTGGAAAAACCATAGCTTTGACTAGATGGACCTTTGTTGGCAAAGTAATGTCTCTGTTTTTTAACATGCTGTCTAGGTTTGTATAATAGCTTTTCTTCCAAGGAGCAAGCGTCCTTTAATTTCATGGCTGCAGTCACAATGTGCAGTGATTTTGGAGCCCAAGAAAAGAAAGTCTGTCACTGTTTCCATTGTTTCCCTATCTATTTGCCATGAAGTGATGGGACTGGATGCCATGATCTTAGTTTTCTGAATGTTGAGTTTTAAGCCAACTTTTTCACTCTCCTCTTTCACTTTCATCAAGAGGCTCTTTAGTTCCTCTTTGCTTTCTGCCATAAGGATTGTGTCATTTGCATATCTGAGGTTATTGGTATTTCTCCTAGCAATCTTGATTCCAGCCTGTGCTTCATCCAGCCTGGCATGTTGCATGACGTGCTCTGCGTATAAGTTAAGTAAACATTGTTCATACCTTAATTATAAATACTTTGTTGATTAAAATGCTAACCACCATCTGGGCCTTCAGTGAGTCATAATCTTTTTGCTGGTGGAGGAGTGTGGCCTCGGTGGCTGCTGACTGATCAGGGTGGTAGTTACTGAAGGGTGGGGTGGCTGTGGAAATTTCTTGAAATAAGACAACACTGAAGTTTGTAGCATTGAATTGACTCTTCCTTTCATGAACAATTTCTCTGTAGCTTGAGAAGCCATGTGATCTAACTCACAGGAGAACTTCTTTCAAAGTTGGAGTCTGTCCTCTAAAACCCTGCCTCTGCTTTATCACCTAAGTTTAAGACATGTTCTAAATCCTTTGCTTCCTTTTCAACAGTCTTCACAGCATCTCCACCAGGAATAGATTCCATCTCAAGAAGCCATTCTCTTTGCTTATCCATAAGAAGCAACTCCTCTGTTAGAGTTTTATGATCATATTGCAGCAAATAATCACATCCTCAGCTCCACTTCTCATTTTAGTTCTCTTGCTGTTTCTTTCATTTTTTTTTACATTTTTTTTGGGGGGGGGTTATTTTTCTTTATTTTAAAAAATTAATGTATTTATTTTAATTGGAGGCTAATTACTTTAGAATATTTTTGTGGTTTTCCGCCATAGATCAACATGAATCAGCCACGGGTGCACATGTGTCCCCCCCTCTTGCTATTTCCACCACGTCTGCTGTTACTTCTTCCACTGAAGGGCTGAACCTGTCAAAGTGACCCATGAGGGTTGGAATCACCTTCTCCATTAACTCCTGTTAATGTTGATATCGGGACCACTTCCTCTGAGTCACAAGTGTTCTTAATGGCATCTAGAACAGTGAAGCCTTTCCAGAAAGCTTACAGACTACTTTTCCCAGGTCCATCAGAAGAATCACTATCTGTGGCAGCTGTAGCCCTACAGAATGTATTTCTTAAAAAAAAAAAAAAAAAAAGATGTGAAAGTAGAAATGACTCCTTGATCCATGGGCTGAAGAATGGGTATTGTGTTAGCAGACATGAAAACAGCCTTAGTCTTGTACTTTTCCATCAGGTGGAGAAATCAGTACTGACATGTTTATTAAGGCCACAGTCTTTTATGGGTGCAGTAAACAACGGTTTACTAAACATGGTTCCACTAAACAATTACAACATCAAAGATCTTTGTTTATAGATCACCATAATAAATTGAATAATAATGAAAGTTTGAAATATTGTGAGAATTACCAAAATGTGACACAGAGATATAGAATGAGCAAATTTTGCTGGAAAAAATGGTACTGATATAATTGCTCAATGTAAGGTTGCCAAAACATTCAATTTTGTAAAATGTGCAATATCTATGAAACACAATAAAGTAAAATGCAATAAAACAAGCAATCCTTTGTGTTATGGCAATATGTTCTCCCAGTCTGTGGCTTGGCACTTAATTTTCTTAACGCTCTCTTCAGATGACCAGACAGCTTTTTCTGATGAAATCTAATTCATCATACTTTAATAGTTGTTGTTCCTGTACCACTTAAAAAAAAAAAGCCTCTTAATCATATAGTCTCCTATATTTAGTTCTAGGAGTATATAGTTTCAACTTTTGAACTTGAGTCTATGATATATTTTGAATTAAGTTTTGTGTGTGTGTGGTTTGAGTTAGAGTTTGAGGTCCAGTTATTCCAGTATCAACTGTTGAGAAGATTTCTTTTTCCTTCAGTGGATTACTTTGTTGTTGTTTTGGTAAAAAATCAAATGACTGTATATGTCAGTTTACTTCTGGGCTGTCTACTCTGTTTCAAAAATGGACTTAACTTTGTTGCCAGTATCACAATGTCCTAATCAGTATAACTTTATAGTAAGTCTTGAAATCAACTTTGTTCTGTGCCGTACTTAGTTGATCAGTTGTGTCCGACTCTTTGTGACCCCATGGACTGTAGCCTGCCAGCTCCTCTGTCTATGGAATTTCCCAGACAAGAATATTGGAGAGGGTTGCCATGCCCAGGGAAGATTGTTTGTTCTTTGTTCGGCTTTGACTATTCTAGGTGCTATGCACCTCCACATAAATTTTACAGTCAGCTTCTGAATTTCTGTTTTTTTAAAAAAGCTTGATGGAATTATACTCATTATAGCTGCAGAGTCTTTTAGTGAATGAACATGGTATGTATCTCCGTTTATTTAGATCCTCTCTAGTTTCTGTCACCAGTTGTTTGTAGTTTTAAGTGTGGAGGTCTTGCGCATCTTTTATTAAATATATTTATAGATATTTCATTTTAAAAAATTATCCACTGAACTTTTAATTTCTTCATCTTTTGCTGCTAGTGTATAGAAATATAATCGATTTTTGCATATTGACCTATTATCCTACAATCTTGCTAAACTAACTCATTAATTTTAGTCATTCATTTGTACATTTCTTAAGCTTTTCTACATGTCTTTAGTGAATAAATATGATCTTATTTCTTCTTCAATTTTATGTGTTTTCCCTTGTATTATTAAATTGGCTGATTCCTTCTGTAAGGGTTGAAGTAGAGTGAATAAGCATCTTCACTCTCTTCTTGATCTTAAAGGGAAAGTGTTATTTCACCATTTGATATTGTGTTATCTGTAGTTATTTTGTAGATACCTTTATCAAGATTGAGTAAATCCCCTTTATTACTAGTTTCCTGAGGGTTTTTTATCATAAATAGGTGTTAAGTTTTTTCAAGTGCTTTTTCTATGTGCATTGTTATATGCTTTTCCTCTTATTTTTTTAATTAAGTGTTTTACATTGACTGATTTTGGAGTATTAATTCAACCTTTTTTTCCTGGGAAAATTCTACTTGGCCATATTTTTTAAAAGATATATAAGTGGATTTGATTACCTAATATTTTGTGTGTGCCTATATTCATTCATGAAGGATACTGATGTGTAATTTTCTTTCTTTTATAATGTCTGTCAGGCTATTTCGGTATCAGTATTTTACTGACCTAGTAAATGTATATTCTTTATATAATATTAAATATTCTATAAATTCTTTATATTGCTAATTTATGACTTCTGTCCCATCTTATTGATTAATTTATCTAGTGGTTTATTAGTTTTCTTGATGTTTTCAAGGACCCAGCTTTAGCTTTTTTTGTTGTCGTTGTGCTGGGTCTTCACTGTTGAGCAGGTTTTTCTGGGGAGTGGGGGCCACTCTAGCTGCGGTGCTCAGGCCTCTCATTGCAGCGGCTTCTCTTGTTGCAGAGCACAGGCTCTAGGGCTCATGAGCTTCCGTAGTTGCAGCATGTGGGCTCAGTAATTGTGGCTCCCTGGCATGTGGGATCTTCCCGACCCAGGGATTGAACCCCTGTCTTCTGCATTGGCAGGCGGATTCTTTACCACTAAGCCATCAGGGAAGCCCTGGTTTTGTTACTTTCTCAAATGTTTGTCTGTTTTCTAAAATAAATTCGTTAATTTCTACTTACATTTGTTATTTCTTCTCTTGGAATTTCTTTATGTTTTTTCCCCTCCCTTATTAAATTGGAACCGCAAGTCAAGACCTTTCTTCTTTATCATTTTGAACATTTAAAATTTATTTTTAATCATTGCTTTAGCAGCACATCACGAATTTGCATCTACTGGTTTTTTCTTCCCCATTTAATTAGACGTATTTTGTAAAATACCTCATCATTCTTCTTTGACAAGGGATTAGCTAGAAGTGTGCTATTTTAATTTATAAATACTTGTTTTTTTCTAGATATGTTATCACTGTTGGTATCTAATGTAATTCCATTGTAGTCAGATAAATTATTCCTGTATAATTTCAGTTATTTAAAAATGTTGGGGCTTGTTTTATGACCCCCCAAAATGGCCTATTTGTATGAATGTGCCATGTGTTCTTGGAAAAAATACATCTTCCATAGTTTTTGAATATAGTGTTCTGAAAATGTCATTAGGTCAAAATGGATGATAGGTAAAACTCATTTGCGATGCAGTGAAGTGAAAGTCTCTCAGTGGTATCTGACTCTTTGTGACCCCATGGACTGCAGCGGGTAGCCTTTCCCTTCTCTAGGGGAGTCTTCCCAAGCCAGGGATTGAACTCAGGTCTCCTGCATTGCAGGCAGACTCTTTACCGGTAGAGCCACCAGGGAAGCCCAAGAATACTGGAGTGGGTAGCCTATCCCTTCTCCAGCGGATCTTCCCGACCCAGGAATCGAACTGGGGTCTCCTGCATTGCAGGCGGATTCTTTACCAACTGAGTTATCAGGGAAGCCCCTATTTATTTGTGATGATGGAAGTCTATTTTAAGGACATCCAGAAACATGAGGAAGGAGAAGAAGTTTCATCAACAGCCTTTTTCCTGTCTAGATGCCGGCCTTAAATTCTAGAAAGCCCTTTAGACTTCAAAACTCACCAGGGATTTTATTTACAGCCCAGTAAAATGGCACATTCAACAGAGGCACTACGCTCTCATTGTTTCCTTTATATTAAATATCCCCAACAAGGTAATTTTCTGGCTTTTAAAAATTACAAATTGAATGGACTCCAATTTTAGCAAATCTCAATCTGATAAAGAATTTCTCCTACCCTACTCTTTATAAGCAATTATTGCTTTACTTTTAAGCAATCTAGACTACTTCACTGAAAAATGGAATTTTTTATCTGCTCATTAAAGACTTGTGTTGTTTAAGGAGGAAATACATTACCTCAACTACTAGGTTTAATCTGCTGAGAGTGACGCACATCAGCTTCCGAAAACAGATATAACAGATCCATCCACTTGCTACTTTGACCCCTGTTTGAACTTAGAGAGTAAAAGAATTGGAAGTTGAGAAGTGAAATTAATAGATACTCTAAGTAGTGTACACCTGCTTAATTATATAAGACAGATTTATTTAAATCCTAATTTTGACCTATGGCATACATTTGTGAAATGACAGTTGAGGATTCAGACCTCTACTTAACCTATGGTCCTTGACTATAATTCAGAGCGAAACATTGGACCACACTGATTCCGATCCTATGACTCGTTGATCTCTAACTAATAGTATTAACTGCCATGAAGTGAAGATTTCAAAGTAATGTACATTTTTCCCCTCACTGCAAGAAACTGAATGTTTATGTTTTGATTTCTTAAACTTCTTTCATTGAGTTATCTGTCTTAATTCTCTGTCTTCGATACGGTGCTAACGCTGGTGTTCAAACAGGGTTTTCTGGATGCCTCTCATGAGAGTAGAAATTATTCTTGGAAAAGCATTGCCCCCATGTTTCCTGATAGTTTCAAAGGAATCCTGATGACCTCAAACACTCCTTTATAACTTCTTAATCATACTCACCCAGAGGATGGGGATCAATATTATGTTTCTACCAGGGCAAGAATCTGATAACCTCAGAAGTTACGCATATGTTATGCAAAGCACAGAAAGAAACAAAAAAAATTTTAAGAGGTAATTTACAGGAACAATTTACAAAACAATTCTCTTGTTTTGTCCTGACTTTTTATTTTATTTATCAAAATGACTTAATGCAACATTCTTTCCATCTTTTTTTTATAAGATTTATCAGAGATAGTGGGAGAAGGCAATGGCAACCCACTCCAGTACTCTTGCCTGAACAATCCCATGGACAGAGGAGCCTGGTAGGCTGCAGTCCATGGGGTCACACAGAGTCGGACATGACTGAAGTGACTTAGCAGCAGCAGCAGCATCAGAGATAGTCTCAGAAGAGGTAATCAATTTAGTAATAGTAACAATTGTTTTTGCTAGTTCCTTTTCTAAATAATCTCTTTTAATTCTCAGAATAATCCTATGAGATACAGGATATTTATTTATCCCTATCTGTTTGTGGTATTACCCACTCCAGTATTCTTGCCTGGAGAATCCTAGGGACGGTGGAGCCTGGTGGGCTGCCGTCTATGGGGTCGCACAGAGTCGGACACGACTGAAGCGACTTAGCAGTAGCAGCAGCAGCAGTTTGTGGTATTATCACATCACCTGTCAAAGCATATTTAGAGTATGGAAATAATTTTCTCACATTAAATATCTAATGAAAGATTGACAGTGGATTTCTTTCTTTTAATTTTTATTTTATATTGGAGTAGAGTTGATTAACAACGTTGTGTTAGTTTCAGGTATACAGCAAAGTGATTCATTTATGCATATACGTGAATCATTCTTTTTCAAATTCTTTTCCTATTTAGGTTGTTATGTAATATTGAGCAGACTTCCCTGTTCTGTACAGCAGGTCCTTATTGGTTATCCATTTTAAATATAGCAGTGTGTACATGTGGATCCCAAACTCCTGAACTATACCTCCCCCACTCTTCTCCTCGGTAACCATCAGTTTGTTCTCTAAGCCTGTGAGTCTGTTTCTATTTTTTTAAAGAAGTTTATTTTTTTTTTCAGTTTTTTTTAGATTCCATATATAAGTGATAACATATGATATTTGTCTTTTTCTGTCTGACTTACTACACTTAGTGTGATTATCTCTAGGTCCATCCATGTTACTGCAAATGGCATTATTTCATTCTTTTTAAGGCTGAGTAGTATTCCATTGTATATATGTACCACAACTTCTTTATTCATTCTTCTGTTGATCCGACATTTAGATTGTTTCCATGTATTGGATATTGCACATAGTGCTGCAGTGAACATTAGGGTGCATATATTTTTTTTGCCATTTAGTTTTGTCTGGGTATAAGCCCAGGAGTGGGATTGCTGGATTATATGGTAGCTCTATTTTTAGTTTTTTGAGGAACGTCATCCTGTTTTGCTGGATTCCCTGGTGGCTCATATGGTAAACAATCCACCTACAATTCAGGAGACCTGGGTTCTATCTCTGTGTTGGGAAGATCTCTGGAGAAGGGAATGGCAACCCACTGCAGTATTCTTGCCTGGAGAATGCCATGGACAGAAGAGCCTGGCGGGCTACACTCCATGGGGTTGCAGAGTCAGACATGACTGAGCGAGCAACTTCACTTTCATGTTCTATTTTCCCTAGTAGCTGCACCAATTTACATTCCCAGCCCCATGCTGTTTGTCTCTGAGTTTGAAAACCAGCTTCTAAATGTACAAATGGTAACAAAAATCAGTGAAAATTTGCTGTTTTGAAAGACATCCTTCATGACAATGAAACATTCATAAAGTACTGCGTTTTGGTTTACTGTTTGATTTTGTGTTGTCTCTGTCATTAAAAATTTCTCAGGTTTTTAAAAGAACTTTAAATTATATTTTCATAGTGAGAGAAGGTACAGCCATCAGTAAATCTTTATTTTGTCTGACAGATGCCAGACTCAGAATGTTAAAAATGCAGCATAAGTACTCTGTTCGGTCTCTCCTTAATAATAACCTTTTTTTTTTTAATTGAGGATTTTATTTTCTGCAAAATTGTTTCCTACTCCATTGACTATAGCCACTTCCCTAATAGTAGTTATTTTATTCATCACCATTTGTACTCAGTCTATGAATGAGCATTACAGTTGTGTTATATGTTGATTATTGAGGGTGGTATAAAGATGGAGGTCATACTATTTTCTGTACTTTTGAAAACTTCATAATCCAAACAACCCATTGTATTTTTTAATAAAAATTAATTTGGCAAAGAGTTTAAGCAAATTAGAGCTTAAACAAAATTGCCCCAAAGACACATACAAGTGATTTTACTTAGTGTACATTGTAACACATACAGAATTTATATATCTTATTTTTTCATAGTTGGAAAACTAAAGCCATAATTTTAGAGAAAACGACACAGCTATGACCTACTGTATTATACACTAATTAAAAATATTGTGGTGCTCTGTCTCCTTGTTCAAAAAGCCTATTGCATAATAATTCGGAATCCGAGCTCTAGAAATGGGACTAGCTGCACATCTAGGGTTTCCCTTTGTCACTGTACCACTCCAGCCAACACATTTGAAGAGTTATTTCTCGTATGTGTAAAATCAGGATAGTAGCAGTGTGCTTCCTCATAGGGTTCTAGTAAAAACTAAACGTGGCCATAGCTGTAGTGTAGCTAGACACTGCAAACATACCATAAGCCCTTGATCAATGTGATCTGTTATTTGCTATTTCTTCATAATATCCCCATCCTGTGTACTGAAAGCAGTTTGTTAGCACATGCTAGACATTCAAGAACCATTAGCTGATTTGATGAATAAATACTTATTTTTCAATCAACAAAGCAATGAAATCACAGTTCACTTGAATGTAAACAAAGGAGAGAATCAAGAAGGAAGAAGCAGAGAGCTCAGTGTTCTTCTCTCCCCCTGTCCCCGGGGCCCAGGTTTTGTACGTGTCTGTGTCCTCACCTGCTACCTCACGTGGTTAGCAAGATGTTGCCATCTTTACTGGGACTGGGGAAAGTGGGGAAGCCCCAAGTTTGAGGCATTGGTTGCAGGCATCTTAAATTTGAGATGTCCATTCACTACACATCCAAGTGGAAATGTCGGTAGGCAATCGGATATGTGTCTGGAGTCCTAGTACCTTCAGAGACCAGGAACACTGCGTCCCAAGGGGTGTGCTGTCAACTGGATACACTGTGTGTTCCTTCTCTGTCCCCAGACTGCATATCGTGTCACCAAGAACAAGGAAACGTCTCGAGAAAACACACTGATGGGTTTTAAATATTGACGACTCCTTCCCTAGAGCAGTAGTTCTTTGAAACCTGTGCAGTCACTTTTTATGAACTGGATTTTTTTTAGCCTGGAATATACCAGTATCCAGACTGAGACTACATACAAGGTTTCCTCTGAGTGTGAGTGTGTGCACGTGCCTAGGGTCACATTCAAGGAGGGAGGCATTTTTTATTAGAAAATTCATGTTCATGAACAGATTCTTAAAGGGTCCTCTAAGCCAAAAAGTATTTTTAAAATTCAGAATTTCTCCAGCGTGCGTAACATGCATAAAAGAACAGAAATGTTCTTTTATAAAAGGCAGTTTAGTAAAGTGGAACCATCACAAGCTTTGGTGTTTCCAAGGAGGTGCTAGTGGTAAAGAATCTGCCTGCCAGTGCAGGAGAGGAAAGAGATGCAGGTTTGATCCTTGGGTTGGGAGGATCCCCTGGAGAAGGAAATGGCACCCCGCTCAAGTGTTCGTGTCTGGAAATCCCATCAACAGAGGAGCCTGGTGGACTACAGTCCATGGGATTGCAAAGAGTCAGATAAGACTGAAGCATCTTAGCACATATCCATGCGCATATTGCAAGCTTTGATGCCAGTCCTCCTGGTAGAATCCAGGTAGCGTTAGTTACCATAACAAAGTCTTGGTCTCCATCACGTGAATGGAGAGCATCATAACACTTACCCTGAGAAGCCGCCTCCCCAGAGTCATTTCTTTTCCCCTTCTTACTCACTTTCTCTGGTGATTACAAAAATTAGAAAAGTAAGTTCTAAGTGGAGCTTCAGATAATACTCTCTCTGCATTGTTTTCTAAAAACAAATTAGTTAAATAACAATATTTTCTCATAAGCACTCTGATTTCCCCAGTTTTTATTTATTTTCTCTTTGGCTGTGCTGGGTCTTCATTGCTGCGGTGTTTTCCTCTCATTGTGGCGAGCAGAGGCTGCTCTCTAGTTGTGGTGTGTGGGCTTCTCATTGTGGTGGCTTCTCTTGCTGTGGAGCCTGGGCCATAGGACACACGGGCTCCCAGGCTCTACAGCACAGATTCAGTAGCTGTGGCACACAGGCTTAGTTGCCTTAATACCTGTAGAATTTTCCCAAGTCAGGGATTGAACCTGTGTCTCTTGCATTGGCAGGTGGATTATTTATCACTGAGCCACCTGGGAAGCCTCTCTCCCTGTTTTGATATTTAGTACATATAAATTAGCAAGAGGGCGGGGGTAAGTTCCAAAGGAAGGACACGGTGGTCAGAGCCAAGAGTGTTTCCAGAGTGGAGACCCCCGGGGGGGCCCGCTGCAGCGACGCCAGCCACACCTGCTGATGAGTGACTGTCTCCCGCCCGGAGGCTGCATCCTGTCCTTCCCCGAGAAGGGACAGCACGTTCTCAGAGGCTAACACCAAGTCAGACAGACATCACACCCGGAGCCCCAAGCTTCTCATCCGTGGGAAGCAGAGAAGCCTGTCAGAAAAGAACACTTTTCGAATGTCAAATAATTCAGAAAGATTCTTTTTTACTCAGCAATATTCTTAACTGAAAGAAAACATATAGAAAAAATTGTTTACATCTGACTACACAGAACTCCAGTAGCGGAATGATGACTATCCCTTCATGTTTTACTTTATTTTCCAGAGTTTCTCAAGCAAATCACCTTTTTCCATTTGACGATCAGAAAAAGGAAGAAAGGGGTTCTCTTGCCTAGCAGTTCATCACAATCGACAGTGGTGTAAAGCTTGGTTTGAGGAAACCAGGTTGAAGGTACAATTAATTTCTCATTTTGACTTTTTAGGTGACAAATGATAATTTTACTGACCTCCTTAATTAGGAAAACATGCACTAAAAACTAGATTGCTCTTGCATTAACTGCTACAAGTTTCTAATCTGCCAGAGTCTATGCTAATGTGGTTCCCAGGAATGAACATTAAGTCTCATCTGCCATCTGATCAATGCAGGTCCCATTAAGAGCATGGTATGCTGAGATGCGGGCAGTTTGTCTCTGGTTGGTAAGGTCACAGAAGGCAGCCTTTAGTCTGGTCTGAGGCACTGAACTCCTCAGAACAGTTTCTTATTGATCAAAGTCCATCAAACTTGTATTTCAAAACCGAGCCTTTCAGTACCTCTTCCATAGTCTCTTTCCATGTTAAACATCCAAAGTCAGGGGCTCATGCTAACATCTTCCTTTCTCCTGTGGGTTGCATGAAGCTTTGCTATGCCATCTGAATCATCATCTTACTCTAAAAAATAGAGAAAGTCATATACAACACCTTCAGTGAAATATACATCTGTCCCAGATAAAAAATCATGACTGCTCCCCAGGTGAACATGGTCGTCACTTTCTCCATCTGTCCTTCCTATAGACGGTCACCTGCTGCTCTTGAGCACCTTCTGTGCTTCGAGCAGGTAGTGGGGAAGGCCTAGCCTCGCAGGGGGAGGTTTGTGTGGCCGTGGTTCTCTCTGTGCGGCTTCGCTGCTCTGCTGCCCTGGCTTGGAGAGCCTGTTCTTCTAGGATTGGGTGTGTCTGTGTGTTCTTAAAAATGGTAACTGTAGTTCATACTAGCTTATCTTTTGTTTCAAGATGAGAGATAAAGAGCATGATCACCTTTAAAATAGATTCATGTTGTGGGAAACTGCTATAGAGTGCAGGGAGCTCAGATCAGTGCTCTGTGATAACCTAGAAAGGTAAGATAGTAGGAGGGAGGCTACATGGGTGGGAGGGAGACTCAAGAGGGAGGGGATATGCATATAGCTGTTGTGAATGTGTCTGGTGATGAAAGTAAAATCTGATGCTGTAAAGAACAGTATTACATAGGTACCTGGAATGTTAGGTCCATGAATCAAGGTAAATTGGATGTGGTCAAGTAGGAGATGGCAAGAGTGAACATTGACATCTTAGGAATCAGTGAACTAAAATGGACATGAATGAGGGAATTTAATTCAGATGACCATTATACCTACCACTATGGACAAGAATCCCTTAGAAGAAATGGAGTAGCCCTCATAATCAACACAAGAGTCCAAAATGCAGTACTTGGGTGCAACCTCAAAAATGACAGAATGATCTCTCTTTGTTTCCAAGGCAAACCATTCAACATAACAGTAATCTAAGCCTATGCCCTAACCACTGATGCTGAAGAAGCTGAAGTTGAGTAGTTCTATGGAGACCTACAAGACCTCCTAAAACTAACACCAAAAAAAGATGTCCTATTCATCTTAGGGGATTGGAATGCAAAAATAGGGAGTCAAGAGATACCTGGAGTAACAGTCAAGTTTGGCCTTAAAGTCCAAAATGAAGCAGGGCAAAGGCTGACAGAATTCTGCCAAGAGAACGCACTGGTCATGGCAAACACCCTTTTACACCAACACCAGAGATGACTGTACACATGGACATCACCAGATGGTCAATAGCAAAATCAGATTGGTTATATTCTTCACAGCCAAAGATGGAGAAACTCTATACAGTTAGCACAAACAAGACCTGGAGCTGACTGTGCTTCAGATCATCACCTCCTCATAGCAAAATTCAAGCTTAAACTAAAGCAAGTGGAGAAAACCATTAGGCCATTCAGGTACAACCTAAATCAAATCCCTTATGATTATAAAATGGAGGTGACAAATAGATTCAAGGGATTAGATCTGGTAAACAGTGCCTGAAGAACTATGGACAGAGGTTCATAATATTGTACAGGAGGTACTGACCAAAAGCATCTGAAAGAAAAAGAAATGTAAGAAGTCAAAGTGGTTGTCTGAAGAGGCCTTACAAATAGCTTAGAAAAGAAGAGAAGCCAAAAGCAAGGGAGAAAGGGAAAGGTACACCAAACTAAATGCAGAGTTCCAGAGACTAGCAAGGAGAGACAAGAAGGCCTTCTTCAACGAACAGTGCACAGACATAGAGGAAAACAACAAAAGGGGAAAGACTAGGGATCTCTTCAAAAAAATTGGAGATATCAAAGGAACATTTCATACAAAGACAGACACAATAAAGGACAGAAATGATAAAGATGTAATAGAAGCAGAAGAGATCAAGAAGAGATGGCAAGAATATACAAAAGAACTGTACAAAAAAGATCTTAGTGACCTGGATAACCAAGAAGGTGTGGTCACTCACCCAGAGCCAGACATTCTGGAGTGTGACGTTAAGGGGCTTAAGGAAGTGCTGCTGCTAATAAAGCTAGTGGAGGTGATGGAATTTGAGTTGAGCTGTTTAAAAATCCTAAAAGATGATGCTATTAAAGTGTTGCATGCAATATGTCAGCAAGTTTGGAGAGGTCAGCGGTGGCCATAGGACTGGAAAAGGTCAATATTCATTCCAGTTCCCAAGAAGGGCAGTTACTAAAGAATGTTCAAACTATTGCACAATTGCACTAATTTCACATGCTAGCAAGGTAATGCCCCAAATCCTTCAAGCTAGGCTTCAGGAGTACTTGAATTGAGAACTTCCAGATTTACAAACTGGGTTTAGAAAAGACAGAGGAACCAGAGATCAAATTGCCAACATTTGCTGGATCATAGAGAATGCAAGGGAATTCCAGGAAAACATATACTTCTGTTTCATTGACTACACTAAAGCCTTTGACTGTGTGGGTCATAACCAACTGTGGGAAACTGTTAAAGTGATGGGAATACCAGACGAATTTGCCTGTCTCCTGAAAAACCTGTATGCAGATCAAGAAGCAACAGTTAGAACCTTATATGGAACAACTGACTGGTTCAAAATTCAGAAAGGAGTACATCAACGCTGTATATTGTCATCCTGCTTATTTAACTTATATGCAGAGCACATCATATGGAATGCCAGGCTGGATGAAGCACAAGCTGGAATCAAGATTGCTGGGAGAAATATCAGTAACCTCAGATATGCAGATGCCACCACCCTTATGGCAGAAAGCAAAGAGGAACTAAAGAACCTATTGATGAAGGTGAAAGAGGAGAGTGAAAAAGACAGCTTAAAATTCAATGTTCAAGAAAACTAAGATCATGGCATCCGGTCCCATCACTTCATGGCAAATAGAAGGGGAAAAGGTGGAAGCAGTGACAGATTTCCTCTTCTTGGGCTCTAAAATCACTGTGAATGGTGACTGAAGCCATGAAATTAGAAAATGTTTGCTTCTTGGAAGGAAAGCTATGACAAACCTCGACAGTGTATTAAAAAGCAGAGACATCACTTTGCTGACAAAGGTTCATATAGTCAAAGCTATGGTCTTTCCGGTAGTCATGTACAGATGTGAGAGTTGGACCATAAAGAAGTCAGAGTGCTGAAGAACTGATGCTTTCAAACTGTGGTGTTAGAGAAGACTCCTGAGAGTTCCTTGGACAGCAAGGAGATCAAACCAGTCAACCCTAAAGGAAATCAACCCTGAATACTCATTGGACGGACTGATGCTAAAGCATCAGATATGAAGAGCTGACTATCGGAAAAGACGCTGATGCTGGGGAAGATTGAGGGCAGGAAGAGAAGGAGGAGACAGAGGTTGAGATGGTTGGATGGCATCATGGATTCAATGGATATGAGTTTGGGCAAACTCTGGGGAATTATGAGGGACAGAGAGGCCTGGTATACTTGGTATATGCAGTCCATGGGGTCACAAAGAGTCAGACACAACTTGGAGACTGAACAACAGCAACAGCTGATCTATGCTGTACAGCAGAAACTAACACAACATTGTAAAGCAATTACATCCCAAATGAAAAAAATATATAGATTCATCTTGGAATAATGCCAGATCTAATTAGTTGATGAATCAATCAGGTCCCATTTTCAACACATTGCTTTATTTCCACAATATATCTGTTTGTTTGAAGCGTGAGAGCATTCCTCTCTTTCCTTCCTCCCTCTGATGAGAGCATGTTTCTGTGTCACCAACCACGAAACTTGGTTAACACTGTGTTCTGTTCTTAGAATTAGAAAACCCATTTATGCATTTATTTTTTCTGTTTATTATAAAATTATGAGAAAAATTGGAAAACTGAAGAAAAATAGATAATATGTACTCCTAGCCTACCTCTCAAATTGATGCTGATAACTATTAGTATTTTGACTTAATTTCTACTACTGTTTTATTTTAGGGCATAGATTTTGTTGTGGCTGTTTTTCTCTCTCTTTGTTTTTCACTTTTTAAAATATTTTACTGAGCCGGGTTGTCATTGCAACATGTAGGGTCTAGTTCCCTGACCTAGGGATCAAACCTGGGTCCCCTGTGTTGGGAGCATGGAGTCTTATCCACTGGACCACCAGGGAAGTCCATGTGGTTGTTTCTTATATGGTTGCAGTCATACTATATATACTGTGCATTATTTTACCTTAAAGGTATTTCCATTTTTTTCACAGCACTGTGAAAAAATAATTTTTATGACTGTTAAATAGTGTTCGAGTGACCTACTATAGTTTATATAATTGCTCCATTATTACAGGGCATTAGGATAATTTTCAGGTTTTATATCATAAATGCTGTTGGTCTCAAGAGTTATGTGTTTAAAGATTTCCTTCCAGTTTGGAATGAAATTCTTAGATTTTCTGAAATGGAAAGTGGGATTATTGGCCAAAAAGCTGCTGAAAATGTGAGGATCTTGGTGCCTCTTGTTAAATTCTCATGGAAGGCAGTTAGTAACTCATGTGTGGGCAGCCAGCACACGAGGGAGCCAGTGCTCCTGGAGCCCTAGCCCCTTGGCTGTTCCTCCTGCTCCCCTTCCGGGCATCGGCCAATTTCCCTCCCTTCCCCACCCGCGGGCGGGGTGGTGAGACCCTTGGCTTCCTGCTCCTGCTGCTCTCTCTGCCTTCCTCCTTCCACACAAACTGGAGCTCTAGGGGCCACTCAGCCCACAGGAAAGTGGGGCCCTCCCAGAGGTCAGGCTCCCCTTCTCCAGTGGGCAGCCTGGCTTGGAGTGCTGTCCACCCCTGGGAACCACAGGCACTGTCCCTTCGCTGCTCCCCAGGGTGGTCTCCCAAAATCTGGTCTCCTCTGTAGGCTTTCTTCTCCTTTTGCCCCCACCCCTAGTCCTATCTCCCCAACCTGTCCCCTGAAGCCCAAAGCAGCTGCTTCCTCCCCCAAACGAAGCCCAGGCCTTTGGTTCTTTCTGTCACAGACTTCCCCCAATAGATTTCCATAAGTTGTATTTCTGTTCGCATTTGTTTCTATATATTTTTAAATTTCTCCTTTGGTTTACTTGATGACCAGTTGATTATTCAGCAGTGTTGTTTGATTTTTTGTGTTTATTTTTTCCATTTTAAAAAAGTTTTGTGTAAGTTTTCTGCTGAAAAATCTGCTGGTAGCCTCATGGGGGTTCTCTTGTATGTAACAAGTCATTTTATTCTTGCTGCATTTAGGATGCTTTCTTTATCCTTAAGGGCTTCGCACGTGGCTCAGTGGTAAAGAATCCACCTGCCAATGCAGGAGGCGAGGGTTCGATCCCTGGGTTGGGAAGATCCCCTGGAGAAGGAAATGGCAACCTGCTCCAGTATTCTTGCCCGGGAAAACCCATGGACAGAGGAGCCTGGTGGGCTACAGTCCATGGGGTCACAAAGAGTTGGACATGAGTGAGAGACTAAACAATAACAACAATTGCATCCTCAATTTTTACCACTTTAGTGTTCATGTGCCTTGGGGTGGTCTCTTAGGGTTAATCTTATTCAGAACTCTCTGGGTTTCCTGGACCTAGATGTGTTTCCTTCCTCAGATTAGAGATGTTTTCAGACACTATTTCTTCTAATAATTTTCCTCTCTTGCTCTTTCTCTTATTCTTTTGGGACCCCTATAATGCAAACGTTATTCTGCTTGATGTTGTCCCTAGGTCCCCTTAAGGTAGCTTTGTTTTTTTCTTAAAACTTTGTTTTTCACTTCGCTGCTCTGTCTGGGTGAGTTCCTCTGGTTTGTCTTCCAGTTTGTTGATTCCCTCCTACCCGCTGTTGAGTCTCTCTGGTGTGTTTTTCAGTTCAGAAACACGACTGTTTGGTTTTTTCTATCTCTTTGTTGAAGTTCTCACTGTGTTTGTTCATCATCCTTGCCCTGAATTCAGCAAGCACTTTCAGGACTATGACTTTGAACTCTTTGTCAGTTAGATTGCTTGTATTTGTTTCATTTAATTATTTTTCTGAGGTTTTTTTGTCTTGTTCTTTTGATTGGAACACATATCCTTATGTTGCCTAGTTCTCTGTTTCTGTGTATTAGATGAATCAGCTCTCTCTTCCGGTCTTGAAGAAGTAGACAGCATAATAGGTTGCCTGTGGGCTCAGAGGCACAGCCCCGCCTGGCCACGAGAGCCCAGGGGCTGCGTGTCCTCCTGTTGTGACAAGGCTGTGCAGGCGGGGGGGCTGGCCCCGGAGTGACTGCGTGGCCCGCCACAGCAGCCGTGGCCATGGGGAGTGTAGTACAGTTTGTAACACATTAATTTGGCCAGTTCTGAGGCCCTTACTAGGAGCTGCTAGTTTCCCTTTCTTGTCCAGTGCCTCAAGCCCACACCCCAACCACCTCCCATATAGAGCTCCAGGCCACCATGCACCTGCCCTTATCACCCCCCTGGTGGGATTTATTTGGAGCCTGTACTAGGTTGCTCACCCTGCCGCACCAGCTCCTTTGCATGGAAACCACAGACCAGGCACCACCCGCTGTTCCCCTCTCCTCTGCCCCCTGCCTGACCCCAGTGCTTCTTCTGAGTGGCCCTGCATGGTCTGCTCTCCCCCTGGAACTCAAGTGACAGAGCTGCTGGACTCTTTCTGGTCTCTCCTCTCAGTCTGCTTCTGGCCTTGCCGTGCCTAACTGAGCGGACGTTGTGAAAGGGAGTCCCACGCACTTCCCATTTACCACCGCAGCCCATTCTACGTGCATCTGAGGCTGGGAGATGAGGAAGGAGTCAGTGGCCTGTCCTGGGTCCCCAGTTCAGCCTCGATGCAATTGCTTCTTCATAAAAAGCCCTGCTCTTTCATGCGCTGGTCATTGGAGTTGACTGTCCTCCACCCACCTTGTTGAATCAAGACCTTGAACTATCTGGGCTCTTGGCTTTCTTCTTCACCCCAAGTCCTGCCATAATCCTGGATGACACCAGCACCCACTTGTCTGTCAATTCCACACCCTGGAGTCTTGCTTCCTATCTGTGATTTTATCTTCTTACACCTGTTGCTTTTCACCTCTGTTCATTGTCTACCCCTTGCTTGTCCAGCAACACTTATGTCCTCCACTTCCAAAATCCCAGATCAAAATATGTATCAGTATGTATTGCTGTATAAGAAACTACTCTCAAATTTAGAGGCTTAGAGCAACAGCCTCAAACCTCATGTGTTTTTATCCAGAACATTAAATGACCCTCACTGACTTTAAATAAAAGAAAGTGAAGTCGCTCAGTTGTGTCCAACTCTTTGTGACCCCATGGACTGTAGCCTACCAGGCTCCTCCATCCATGGGATTTTCTAGGCAATAGTACTGGAATGGATTGCCATTTCCTTCTCCGTGGGATCTTCCCGACCCAGTGATCGAACCTGGGTCTCCCGCATTGTAAACAGACGCTTTATCATCTGAGCCACCAGGGAAGTTGAAGTGTCCTCTACTCAGGGCCAGCTCTCATCTGTGAACTGGCAGATCTTTAGTCCATTTGTAAGTGGATTAGCATCTGCACACTTTAAATGCTCACACTTGACAGCATACTTTGACCCACTCATTCTCTCCTGCTCTTCTTTGAGGACATGTGTGATGTCATGGTCTGTACAACAGTATTTATAGTAGCAAACAGTCAGTAACAGCCTAGATCTCCAGGGTATGGACTGGCCAAGTTAATTCATGGAATTTAAAGTGGTCATAGAAAGTGATGTGAATGAAATGTTTCTAATTGCATAGGAAAAACTCTCTGTAGAATGATAATGAAAAGAAATAATAATCATCTGTGTTTACACTATGAATGCATTATTTAAAATGCAGCATCTTTTAAAATTTATCTATTTATTTTTTACCATGCCAAATCTTCATTGCTGTGCAGGCTTTTCTTCAGTTGGTAGTGAGCCGGGGCTCCTCTCTAGCTGTGCGCGGCTTCTCAGTATGGTGGTTCCCTCGCTGTGAGCACAGGCTCCAGCGCACTGGGGCTTCAGTTGCTGCGGCTCCCGGGCTCTCGAGCACAGGCTCAAGAGTTGTGCAGCACAGGCTTAGTTGTTCCGCGGTATGTGGAATCTTCCTGGATCAAGGGTGGAACCTGTGTCCCCTGCATTGGCAGGCAGATTCTTATCCACTGCATCAACAGGGAGGCCCACAGCATCTTTTTTTTTTTTTTTTTTATGGTGGCAGACTGCACTGTTTTAAGTTGAGTTGATATAAAAGGAAGTAAAGCCTTGATGGGAAGAGATAATTTGGCTTTTTTCTCCATTAGAGGGGAAGGCAGATCTGCCAGGATAATTTGATGTCTAATAGTGGCTTTGAGACTTCACAACCTCATCCCAGCTGACAGCCTCTGCTTCTCCTAGAGTTCTTGTTTTCTCTGCCTTGGAGAGATATGGGGTGGAGACATAGGGTGGGGAGCATCAGACTTGCCTGGGGAGCATTTGCTGCAACAAGCGGGGATATGGGGACAGCTGCCCACAGCTTCAGGGGCAGCTCCCCACGGAGCCTGCCCTGGACCATGCGGCCGGGACTCCCCTGGGAAAGCAAACAGGAAGGAAGAATGTGTCAAAGGGGGAAAGCGGCTGTCAGAGCAGAGAACGATTTAGACGCTGAAAAAAGGCCAGCGTGGAGGCCAGTTGCTGTGCCACAGAAACCTCGGGTCTGCCCTGGCTTGCTGCGGCTGGACACACTCTTTGCTCAGCGCCTGCTATTCTGGGAAGGAATCTGCAGGGAGCTGGCAGGTCTCTAGCCCCAAGGTTTCCTCTGATGGACCGACAAGCAGGTGTTGGAGATGCCTGTATCAGAAATGTCACACACCCAGGGGCTCATCTTCACTTTCTACTAGAGCCTGTGATTGTGTGTAAATGTTTTATGTGTTTCTTCATGATGAAGAGGTCAGTATATTATTGCTGACACTTTTCCATAGGGATACAGAAAAATTGATTAAGCCCATCGTTTATTTATGATTTGTATATTTAATACTGAGGTTATTATTACACAATTCAAACCAAAACAGATTCAGTAGAGAAGAACTCTGTTGGTAATAAAAAGTGTTGACTTTATGATCTTAAGAAAGCATGAGACTATCTTGGTGTTAAAAAAAAAAATTCATCGTGGGACTCCCTGTGAGTCCAGTGGTTAAGACTCTGAGCTTCTGCTGCAACAGGTACAGGTTCAGTCCCTATTCAGGAAACTAAAATGCCACATGCTTCCTGGCAAGATCAAAAAAATTCAATTACATCTGAAAAAGTAAGTCTTGGATTCCTTAGAAAGCCACATGTTAGGTAAACTCCTAAAATAATAATCACAGCATAATCAGAAAAAAAAGTAAAAAGTGAAACAGCATATATTCAACTGCTGCACTCTTGACAAATAATTTTCATGAACTGAGTCACGTCCGTGTGTGTGTGTGTGCTCAGTTGTGTCGGACTCTTTGCGACCCCACGGACTGTAGCCCGCCAGGCTCCTCTGTCCATGGGGTTCTCCAGGGAAGAATACTGGAGTGGGTTGGCATTTCCTTCTCCAGGGGATCTTCCCGATCCAGGGATCGAACCTACATCTCCTGCTTGGCAGGTGCATTCTTTACCGCTGCACCATCATTGACCTAATGAATGAAGGGGTGGTAGCCCTCACTGGCTCTCCAGGCACCAGCCCACCTTGGTGTGTTCTCAGCCTGAGAGTGCCCCCTGCCCCCACAGTGGATCCACTCCCTTCATGGCTCCAGGAAGCCCCCACCCCCCGTCACTCCATCCAACTGCAGCTGGTGCATGACTGTCACAGAAATGCACAGCTGTTCTGTTCTGTGCCTGTTTCTATGGCCCCTCTGAAGTCTGCAGTGTCCCATCTCTGAAGGGCCAGGACGTGTGTCTGCCTGGCTCCCTGGGGAGGGGGGCAGCCGCCTGGGATGTGCACATGCTTTGTAGGTGACGTCTTAGCCGTGTCACCTTTCTCCAGGGGCACAGGTGTGACAGCACTGATGGTATCATCTGAGGAGACCCCTTCTTTCACTGAAGTGCTCATCTTGGACCCACGGATGTTGACAAAGAGCCCAATGCGTGTTGGGGTTGGATGCCGCACAGACAGACGGTGCCGGCCCGCCACCCTAGAGTGGGGCTCAGGATCTGATTGGTAAGCTGAGGGCCCCACTGCCGACTAGGAGTGCAGAGACCTGGTGACCGGGCCCCATCCAACGTGTGGACACAACGCTGACAGCTTTTAGTCCTGTTTGGGTTCTGGGGACAACACGATCTGCATCCACTCATTTCACCTGACTGATGGTGGGACTTGCAAGTCACTGTCTCATGGGGGCCCCTGCACCACACGCTGTAAAACTTGCCCCCACTGAGCTCTGTGCGCATTCCATAGGTGCCCTCCCCCACTCCTCCGCTGAAGAGGCCTCCTTTTGTGACTCCTCAGTACCTGACTACCTGCGGTGGCCACGGGCACCCCCGGGCTTGTGACCTCAAGTGCTGCCTTCCTCAGCCCTGCACTTAGGATCCCGGAAAACAGGTGCCCATGACCCTGAGCCTGTGACCCTCTGGACTCTGCCCTCCCCGATTCGGTTGGTGATAGCAGCACCCCACAGTGTGGAACTGGGACCAGGCCTCTTGTGGAGGGCAGGGGTGTGGGGCTGAACCTGGGGCCCTGGCAGGCCCCACCCTCGAGCGGGACTTGTCCTCTCTGCCCCCTGCCCTCAGTCCAGGCCAGATGCTGGGGAGTTGGAGGAGGTACCCCAATCCCAGACCATTCAGCTGCCTGGGGACACCCAGAGATCACCTGAGTGAACAGAAACGGGAGTTGGCAGATTCTATAGATGGAGTTACCACCAGTGTGTGTGCAGGAACTCAGGGATTTGGGGCTACTCTCCCATCTCTCAAACCAAGTGTCCTGGCAGAGGAAGGGGGCCAAGGCTGAACAGCTGGCTGCCCTTCAGGCAGCGGTCTCAGCCCCAAGGCTGGCCGACCAGGGGCCCTGTCTGGGAATCTCCACGTGTGCCTGCCCCTGGCCTGGAAGCCTCTCCCTTTGGGTTGAAGGACTCCAGAGATCTTTGCTTTACAGGTACCCAAACAGAGAGCCAGTAGCAGACTTGTCTACATCTGCTAACCCCCAGACAGCCCTCCTGGGACATGCCTCATCCCCCTGGGAGTCCTAGATGTCATCCAGATGTCACCCACAGCAAGGACTCCTGTCCCATCTCAGAAGACATTGCTAGGCATGAAGGGAGTGCTCGGCGCACCCGCCTTCCACATACACCCCCGGCAGCCGATCTAATTGGTTCAGTTTGGAAGCCAAGGGACTCTTCCAGAGCTCTGATAGAAGTTAAACAGTACCACATGCCACCTTTCCACCTCCTGTGAGTGTCACCATTACTACAGACACCAATCAAGCGAACTTTCTGTCCCTGGGGACTTCACTTCCCCCAACATTCCCACCCCCACCACTCAGACACCCCAACCACTTATAGTGGCCATGAGGATGGGAACCTCTGAGGTTCTCGTTTCCAGTGGCCACCTCCCCACCTGACCCTGTCCCGCCTGGTCAGGGGCCTACTTTGCTTCCTGAGGAGCATTTGTCCTCCTCCCTAAAGATATGAGTCATCACCAAGGTTTAAAAGGATGTCAAAGTATTGTAAGACCTAAAATCCCATGTGTACCCTGTGTGTGCTCAGTCGTGTCTGACTCTTTGCGATCCCGTGGACTGTAGCCTGCCAGGCTCCTCTGTCCATGGAATTCTCCAGACAAGAATATTGAAGTGGGTTATCATGCCCTCCTCCAGAGGATCTTCCCAACCCAGAGACTGAACCTGCATCTCTTGTGTCTCCTGCATTGGCAGGCAGGTTCTTTACCACTGAGCCACCTGGGAAGCTATAGAGGAGGACAGACGTCCTCTGGTCTCTTAGGGTGTGTGGCTGAGTCTAAGCATTAAACTGACATAAGATGGGTGAGCAGGAGGAAAGCATACACATCTTACTGATATTTGACACATACTTGGGACCTTTCAAAATAGAATGAAGTCCCAAAGAACTGAGCAGAAAATTAAAAAAAAATTTTTTATTGGAATAGAGTTGATTTACAATGTTGTGTGGTTGTGTGTTTCAGATGTACAGCAAAGTGAATCAGTGTGTGTTTTACATACACATATATTCACTCTTTTTTAGATTCATCAGTGGAAGGAGGCTTATCAAATGGTTGGCAGGTCCCAGAAAGGAAGCACTAATGAGGTTGATTTAACTCAGAAGCAAGAGAAAGCATTGGAGTGTGTTCAGCAGGGTCAGTCAGCCTCCACCTTACACACTCACTGGTGGCCCAGGTAGCAGGAGGCAATGGGGTGGAGAGGCCGCCAGCAGTCTGGCAGGGAAGCACTTGTTTCAGCCATCCAGGTGAGCATGGTGATGCTCGCGCCAGTCTGTGGAAAACGGGAGCAAGAGGTGCCAGATTCTCTTGGTGCTAGGAGCTCAGGTTCACTGGGATTTGAGTGAAGATGCTCAACGATCTTCACACTTCTAATTTGAGCAGTGATTACACTAATCCCGAGAGAAGAGAGGAAGAGAAATAGATCTAAGGAAGAATACTGTAACTGAAACCCAGGGAGCAGAAGCTCTTAGGAAAGGAGACCCTGGCAGAAATCTTTCACGTGTTTCAGAGAGAAGCCAGCGCACTGTGGGCCAGGGGAGCATCGTCTGGATTTCTCTATCACTGAAGCATCACTGGTGTTTGAAGAGCAGTGCCAAGGACTAAAGGGTTGGTCCCAAGGACTCAGAGGAAGGGGAGGAGGTGCAGACAGTGTGTGTAGACCACAAGGGGGAGCCGTGCCAAAAAGAGGAGGGAGAGAGTGCCACAGGAGATGAACCTTGGTGGTGTTTTCAATGGAAGTGACCTGAGTCTGCTAGTGGAATGAACAGCAGCGCCTTCCAGTTGACAGGGTCAAGGGGGAGTACAACTGGCTGAGGAAGAAGGAACTGGGAAGTTTGAGGTGGTACCTGGTCCCATCGTAGGGGGCTAGTGTTGGGTCTGGTGGTGCCTGGTGTCTTCTCAGACTCTAAGACCGAGAGGGTGAGCGTTCATCACAAAGTTGAGAGAGAACTGAAAACAGAGATGTCCTCTCATCAGAAAGGACTGCAGAAGAATGTCAAGGGCTGTGGAGTTGTACCATCAGTTCTACCATCATTGTAGAACATGCAGAAGTCTTGTGGGAAAGGCATCAGCTATGTCACAGTTTGATGGGACACGAGCAGGGTAAACTTGCCCTGTGTCCAGACAGAACACTGGGGAAAGTGGATCCAGATCGTCAGCTGCAGGCAAGGTATGGAGGGGAGCCAGCAGCGGACTGGAGAGGTGCTGCCTCGGAGCTCACCCAACAGGACACACTTCTGGGAGGTCCCCAGGGGAGGCAGCTGGAGGGAGGGGCTGACACACAGAGAGGGGTTTGTGATTGTTGACATGCTGGACAGGGTCCAGGTGTGGTCACGGGAGTAGGTTGTTGAAGTGGAGAGTGAGACTAGAGCTTCCGGTGCTGTTGAAATATGCTGGGTGGAAGAGGGGGAGGACTGGGTCAGGGGTTGCTGAGGTTTCACATCCTCAACTCATTAAAAACCCTGAACAGCCACAAAATACCACACATACCCAAACACTTCCCATCTCAACAAGTGAACCGAAGGAGAAACCAGAATGAAATCAGTTGTCCATCAGTGAAAGGCTCTCAGTTGTGGAGCTTGAAGGGTGGATCAGGTCACAGAGAAAACTGTGGGCAGACCTGTAGGCCTGATCCTGGAGCTCGTCCTTGAGGCCCACAGGGAGGTTCTATGCGTGCTGGCCGCTTGGGGAGGGCAGCTGCCTTAGTGAGGGTGGCGGGGGCGGGGGGAGGCAGGCAGGGGGGCACAGTTGGCTCAGGGCAACCCTCCAGGAAGGGAGCTGGTGGCACTAAGACCTCATCCTCATTCCCCTCAGGTCTCTTGCCCAGGCTCTCATTCAGCCAAATCCGATGGACCCAGAGAACCCCGGAACCCTTTTGAAGTAGCCTCTGTGGCTCAGTTTCCCAGGGCAGAGAGAGCAGGTTGGAAAATAGACATTTATAGGGCAAATGAAGGGTACTGAGAACGTTTTTACAGCAGAGTGAGAGTATTTATTCAGAGAGGCTTACAGCATTATAGAAGAATTCTTCCGCTCTAAGGGGCTTTCAGCTTGAAGGGGAAATGATGATAAGCCTGTGTTTCGCTTAACTTTTCCTGTGTGAACTAGGAGCCACCAAGCAGGCTGTATTTTTGATTTGTTTGAAGCTGACTTCTTGTGTTTATTTCTGCTCAATCTGTATACACTGCATCTTGAAGGCCTTGAATATTCACATTTGGAAAACATCCAACAGCTTTGTCTTTGCACTCCAGGGCCTTGAACTGTACTCTTGTCTCCAAGCTCTGAAATGGAGTGACATGGGGGACCTCAGCTTCCCCAGCTTCTGTAAGGGTAAAGCTGGAGGTCTTTGGAGACTGATGGTTCTTCTGGCAGAGTCAGGGAAGAGTGCCATGTGCACAGACTGTAAGGCCACCATTCAGCTGTGTTATCTGACTGTGTGTGGTCAGTCCCTCAGTCATGTCCGACTGTTTGCAACTCCATAGACTGTAGCCCGCCAGGTTCCTCTGCCCATGTGATTTCCCAGGCAAGAATACTGGAGTGGGTTGCCACGCCCTCCTCCAGGGGATCTTCCCAGTCCAGGGATCAAACCCCTGTCTCTTGTGCCTCCTGTATTGGCAGGTGGATTCTTCACCACTGCGCCACCTGGGAAATCAATAATAAATAGAATTCTCTAGGCAAGAAAACTGGAGTCAGTAGCCATTCCCTTTTCCAGGGGATCTTCCTGACTCTGGGATCGAACTCAGGTCTCTTGTGCCTCCTACACTGTAGGCAGGTTCTTTACCATCTGAGCCACCAAACCAAATGGGCAAGGGAATTGTAAAAAATTATCTAATAACTGTGATAGTGAGTCATTTCCAGTTGATTGCCAAGTGTCAGTGTAATCTGTTTAAAGGAAACCAGTGTGAGATGAAGTATTTCCTGCCATATCATAGACAAGGATGTCACAGCCTTCAGCTGTTTTGGCCCTCCAAATGTGAATTTCTGAGCCCCGAGGGTGGCCAGGAAGAACAATGCGTGCTATCTGGCAGCCATGGAGCTGCCACCACTCCCTATGGTGAACAAGGAACTAAGGATGTGAATAATCACATCACAGGGCAGTGGCCCCAGATAGCTGAGATGCATATGAAAGGGATGATTTCAGTGAGCCCAGACTCTTGCATCTTCCCATACACAGAAAAGTGCAATTCCTTAATGAGATATCTCGTCTTCCCTCAGTTCAGTTCGGTTCAGTCATTCAGTCATGTCTGACTCTTTGCAACCGCATGGACTACAGCACGTGTTCCCTGATTAGCAATAATCTTTTGATTTTCAGACTACCTGCCCCTTGTTGCAAGCTTCTACATTACCTGACTTCCCACCCTCCCCTCCTCTCCCTGTCTCCTCAGAGCAGTTCTCTCAGGGTCACTTGAGAGGCTGTCTCCCGGGCTTGATGCCCTAAAAATTCCCACCAAATGAAACATAACTCTCACCATGTTTAGTTTTTAACTAAAACCGTGTCCTGTGATGTGATTATTCACATCCTTATTTCCTTGCTCACCATAGGGAGTGGTGGCAGCTCCATGGCTGCCAGATAGCAGGTATTGCTGTTCCTGGGCACTCTCGGGGATCAGAAATTCACATTTGGAGGGCAAAATTAGAGGAAAACTTATATTTTATAAGTTGACACCACTTTTGAGAATCTTCCCTAAATCTAGTTCCATTTGCTTTATCGGGTCAAAGGACGTTCATGCATTCGGCATAGAAGCAGTGTCTCCACAATGCCAGGCACTGTGGGTGTGGGAATGCCCAGATGTGAGCCACAGAATCACTGGGCAAAAGGGATCAGACAGCTGAGCATACGTGTGACTGTGGCAGCCCACTTCCCTGCATATGGTGATGAGAAGGGGCAGCCTGTCTGACTGTGATGATGGCCAGCTGGGGGATAGGTGCAGCCTGAGGACAGCTCTGCAGTGCTGGTGGGAAGAGTCTTCCAGTGGGTGACACTAAACCGAACTCTACAAGTCCAAAAGGGGGTAAGAGCATTCTAAGCAGAGGGAACAGTGTATGTGGAAGCTCTGGGGTAGGAAATTTGTGTTCAGGTGACAAAGCGAAGTCCGGTGTGTCTGGAGAGAAGTGAGTGCACGAAGGGAGAGAGGCTGGAATGCGGCTGGAGAGTGGCTGGTGAGGGTGGGAACCCCCAACACAATGTTCGCCCTGTTCAGGAGTCTGTATTTTGTTCCACATGTAGTGGGAAGATATTGAGAAAATGTAATTGGGGACGTGGCCTGATTGAGTTCATCCTCGAGACATGTCTATTGGCTATGATGTGAAGAGTGCAGGGGTGGGCCCAGGGGAGCTGGGAGGTCAGCCAGGAGGATATTGTAGATGACCTGGGGGCCATGAACGTGGAGAAAATGCTTAGATTTGAAAGATATTTTGGAAAGTAAGATACAGAGGAATTATTGATGGATTGGTTATGGGAATTAAAAGAAAGTGTGTGTCAGGATTTTGTGTTGGCTGAATTTGTCAGTGTTTATGTAAACTTGGCATGGTTGGCCAATATGAAACGATGTATGATGATGAGTCAAGCTTCCAGGGCTTATTTGCATCTGCTATTTTTAAATCAACTGGAAAGCTATTTAATTTGTTTAAACTAAACTAAAACAACAAATAAAAGCCATTCACCAATTTCTCCCACACCCACTTCTTGTAACTACATGCGTGTTCTCTATATATTTGAGCTTGTTTGTGTGTGTGTGTTTTAAGATTTCACATGTGAAATCATTTTTATGTCTGACTTATTGATTTATTTCACTTAGCATAATGCCCTTGACGTCCTTCCATGATCACAGATGGGAAGATGTCATTCTTTTTTGTAGTTAAATAATATTCCATTCTATGTATACATACTACAGTTTCTTTATCCATACATCCATCCTTCAGTGAACACTTAGGTGGCTTCCTATCTTGGCTGTTATACATAGTGCTGCAATAAACATGGGGGATGCATATATCCTTTTGTTTTCTTTGGATAGACACCCAGAAGTGGAATTGCTGAATATAATTGCAGAATATGGCAGTTCTATTTTTAGTTTATTGAGGAGCCTCTGGTACTATTCTGAATGGCTGTAACCATCTCACATTCCCTCTAAAAGTGTACAAGAGTTCCTGTTTCTCCATACCCTCGCCAACAATATTTTTTTAAATGTGTTTACTTAGTCTCTGAGCAATGGACATTCAGATTGCTTTTTAAAATATTTTTGTTTATTTTATATTTTTATTTTTTGGCTGTGCTGGGTCTTCACTGCTGCATGGGCTCGTCTCTAGCTGAGGCGAGTGGAGGTTTCTCTCTAGTTGTGGTGCACTGGCTTCTCAATGCAGTGGCTTCTCTTGATGTGGAGCATGGGCTCTGGGGCATGAGGGCTTCATTTGTGGCACATGGGCTCAGTAGTTGCAGCTCCTGGTCTCTAGAGCACAGGCTTAATTGTTGCGGTGTGCAGGCTTAGTTGTACCTTGGCTTGTGGGATCTTCCTGGATCAGGGATTGAACCTGTGTCTTCTGGATTGGCAGGTAGAATCTTTACCACTGAGCCATCAGGGAAGCCTCCAGCCAACACATTTTATGTGTGTTCTTTTTGGTGGTGGCTGTTCTGACAGGTGTGAGTGATACCTCATGTGGTTTTGATTTTCATTTCTCAATGATGGGTAAAGTTGAGCATCTTTTCAAGTAACTATTGGCCATCTGTTTGTTTGCTTTGGAAAGACATCTTTCAGACCTCCTGCTCAGTTTTAATGGAGCATTTTTGTCTTTAATAGGTCCACTGTCTTGGTGGGGAAACTGGAGCAGAAATCTGGGAGCATCTCATCATTATCCACTGCCCCTTCCTGGCTCTTTCCGCTACCATCAGCAACCCGGAGCATCTGACTGAGTAGGCCTGAGCTTCAGTCTAGATAGAATACTTATCTGTTTTGAATGTTTGAATGTCATCTTTTCTATATGTGTTCTGGAAAGTTCCATAACCACCTGATGAATCTCTTACCTTATCTCTGAATATTCAGGGAATACACTCACTCCTCCTGGCAGGTGCTGAGCAAGGCCACACTCTGTAAAGGAAAAAAACCAAGGGTTCCCCCAGCTGGATCTGCAGTTGAGTAGGAAATTTCCCCCGTATCTCAAGAAAGGCTCACCAGAAGTGATTGATTTATTTTTCTTTTTCTTTGTCCTTCTGCAAAGAAATAGAATTAAAATAGTATCATGGCTCCCTGGTGGCTCAGACAGTAAAGAATCTGTCTGCAATGCAGGAGACCCAGTTTCCATCCCTGGGTCAGGAAGATTCCCTGGAGAAAGGATAGGCTACCCACTCCAGTATTCTTGCCTGGAGAATCCCATGGAGAGGAACCTGGTGGGCTAGAGTGCCGGAGTCCAGCTCCAGTGGGTCCAGGGGTTCCTTCAGGAAGGATGGCGTCGGTGATGCGAAATGAGAAGACACAGCGAATCTTAGCGTCTCCAAGTGTCTCCCGACTTTATTGTTTTCAAGACAGCTTTTATATTTTTAGTGATACATAGAAACAAATGTAAAGTATAGAGTCATACCAAATCAGCTTAATGGGTCGGCAGTTTTGACCATTATTGAAACCGTTTGCATCTCTTAGTTACAAAAAGTTTCATTATGTTTACATCATCTTCTGGCC
Source organism: Giraffa tippelskirchi (assembly GCF_054371585.1). Taxonomy (NCBI): domain Eukaryota; kingdom Metazoa; phylum Chordata; class Mammalia; order Artiodactyla; family Giraffidae; genus Giraffa; species Giraffa tippelskirchi. Next base: position 110,715,786 of record NC_137275.1, read on the forward strand.
CGGGGGCCTGCCAACACCCCGTGACTCTCCATTGACAGGGGTCGACCAGCCAGAACACTCCTGCATCCGGCACAGCAGGAAAGAATTCATCAACAGAAAGCCTCAAGGCAAAACCTGTCTTCGGTAATCCATCCCACGCCCGAGCCCGAGGGAAAAGAATGTGGTCCCATAAGGTCATGGTACAGCAAGTTGAAACAATGTAGCGCAAAGGTCACTTCTTAGCAAAAATCACCAGCTAAATTAACAATTGTCTTATTATGTATTAAAGCTAAACTTTTATCTCTAACTATTATGCTTTCATTATATAGGCTAAATATGTTAAGAGCAAAAACATAGTGAGTAAATATAGATTAAGTAACAGTTTCATAAAGCAATATTTCTTATATTTCCTAATAAGCCTTCTTTCCTACGAAGGGTTCTGTGCCCATTGGGGCTTTCTGTGCAGAGGCTCTCAATGCTGTTTTATTGTTAAGGAGCAGTCATGCACATTAGTTCCAAAGGCACAGGCACTCTTGTTAAACAGACTAAAATGCTAGCAAGGGAAGTTTAGATTAAAATACTCTATATCCTAGATAATCTAACAGGGCGCCACCGTTCGGGGGCCGTATCGATCAGGGTTCCAGATTGATCTATTTAGGAAGAGATCAGGAAAGGCCTTTTCCCTAAGTCACAGAAAATAAGAAGAGGTTTATTATAGCAAGCATCAGAAAGAGAGATATCATCTTTAAGGTGAGCGCTGAGACAGCCTTCCTTGCGAGAATCCCTGAGGCCTGAGTTACTCTGCTCATCAGGTCTTCTCCTCATGACTCTGTCATGGGTGGGATCTCGTGAGCTGGCTTCCGGCACTACAGTCTGTGGGGTCGCAAAGAGTCAGACACTTTGATTGAGCAACTAACACACACACATAATGACACAGTCTGCCATGGACCTTGAGACTTCTTATGTTGTCCCAGTTTACAGATGTTTGGAAAGATAGGGGAGCCTTATTAGTTGAAAGCCCCGTATCATTTTTCCATTGTGCTAGATCTTTGCCCACTAACAACAATTATAGCAAAGACTCTGATTTGCCAAGTGCCTTTCTAAGTACTTTGCATATGTTGATGTGTCTTAGATGGCCAACAACGCTTATGATTTATTATTTTAATTGCTGCTGTTAGGTAGATTTTCTGACTGCTATTATTATTTCCTTTTAAATATGAAAAACGAGGCACAGAGAGATTTTGTGATTCAACCAAGAGTCTCAGCCCAGGTTAAGGAGGCTGGAATTCAACCTTAGGCCATCTGGCTCCAGGGCCTATTCATTTATGTACAAGTTTTAAGGCACATAACATTTTCTGTATTTTGAAGTACTTGACATTTCAGGAAGTGGTTCCATGTTCTGCATAAGTAATACATAATTAAAATTTTTAAGGTGGCTACAATCTGTAAAACGGTACTGGAAACAAGCAGACAGTATGATTGAATGAAGTATTGCTTCTAAAAGAAATGCCAACTCCCGTGCCAGTTCCCACAAGAACTACTTGCTGATGAAGCAGTCATATAAAGTGAGACTTGGTAGGTTTGACACATTCATAGGAATTTTGTGTCTTCCTTTCAAGTTATCCCATCCTTGTGTGTCCATTCATTGGGAAATTCTTGCTCTTCACTTCCAGCGCTGTATGAAGAGAGATACGATGACTTAGAGAAGTACATATGTTCAGTGAGCAATCATGACATTTCCTGTGACCATTTTCACCTGTGTGCTGCGTTGACAACAGACCATGTGAGTGATACTTCTGCCATGTTTGTTCTGAGCAAAGGCTATTATTTATGTCATAATGCAGAGCTGCCTGGGTGGTACTCATCAGAATTACAGAATCAGTACTTTTAACAGATATTTAATCTGAGTTTTAAAAGCAACAAGAATAACTTCCTAGTTTTTATCTATTCCTTAATGGTGTATGCCTCTGCAAAGCTTAAAAATGACTGAACACTTTAACCTGAAGTTTTTTTGGGTTGATTTTTCTTTATTCTTGGATGTTATCTTTGCCCATTTTCCTTCTTCTCAGCACCCATGTCCATCCATCCACCTTTTTGGACACTGTCTCTTCTCTTAGTGCAGCTACAACTTTGTGTGGACAGTGTCTCATACACGTGAGAATTTGATCGCTGTGAATTAGGTTAGACGAGGAAAAGATGCTTTTCACTGACATAGCAATCACACTGTGATGTTTTGGTAGTAAATCAATAAGGTGGAAGTCTTAAGGAGACCTCATTTGGGGCTCTGGGGTTTGAGTGGGGGAAGATTTCTTAATTTTCTTCGCATTTGTTTTCCTTTTCCATTCTATTCTCAGGATGGCCCATTAAAGCTTTGGTTGCCTCTCAAAGTGATAATTAGGCAACAGTTTTGCTTCCAAGACTGAACAAGTTAAATATACTCTAAACTCTGTTGTCAGATGAAGCCTTCTGGTCTGACAGTTTTTAAGTCACATGCAGTTTTCTTTAGTTACAATAGTTGATGTCCTAGGGAGTAGTTCCAAGTTCTGCCTGAATGACGTATCTATCAGAAACATAACTTAGGTAAATAAAGAGGATAATTCTGATCCTGCTGAGCCTCTGATGGCTTTCTTTTGCAAACAGCCAAAGGCACAGCTCCTTGGTCAGGCTCCCGAGGTCTTCCAGAACCCAGCCCCAAGTGCTTCTGCTCATCTGCTTGATGGATTTTACTGGACGCCCTCATGGTTTATCTGTAAACTGGAGTGTTTCACCACAGATGCGCAGTACCAGTTGTCCAGACCCTGTTCATCTTTGATGGCCCTTCTCATGGGAAATCTCTTCAGAATCCTCTGTGACCTGCTTAGCTGGAGGGAGTCTTCTCTCCACGCACCTGGTCTGTATTTCCTGTCTGACAACAGTCGTGGTTGTCTTGCTGCTGAAGTTCCTTAACAGCTTGTCTTCTTACTGGAATAATTCCTTGAAGACAGATTTTCTGCCCTTGTGGTTTGTAGCTAGCTGGATTGAAATGTTTGTTACATGAATATAGACACCCAGAGGGAGCACATACTTTGGGTTCTAAGGATTTTATGTATCTTGTCTCCTTTAACCTTTGCAACAATAGGATGGACGCCTTACTGATACTCCCGTTTCACAAGCGAGGGAGGTAGGGCAGAGAGAACCTGTACTGCTGAGGAAGGGGTGGGGCTGGGGTGCCGTCTCACATAGATGACTCCAGAGCCTGCAGTTTCATCTCTGTGTTCTGAACAGACTGGTGGACAGATGCGTGAGTGAGGGACTGAGTGAGAATCACGTTATGGCCTTTGGGCTGTGACGCAGTAGCTTCTAAAAGCAATGGAATGCGTTCAGTGCAGTAATTTTCCAATAGGATTTTATTACAGGACTTTCTTTTTTGTGTGGCAATAGCTCTATCTACATCTAAAGAAAACTGAAATGTGGGTGAAATTCCTGTGACCTAACTCGTACCCCCAAACTGGAGTAGTGATGATAACCCACACATAGATAGCAAGCCTCCTTTCTCTGTGTCCATCTCCTCTTCTCTTCTCTTTCCACCTTGTCACTAGGCATTTCAGTGCAGCATTTACACAGTCCTCTGTTCTGTGTAGATGGTTCAGGGCAGGCTGTCTTTAGGTGGCAGTGAGCACAGGGGTTGGGAGAACTTGGTGAGGTTGGCATCTTGCTCCAAGTGCCTGTCTGCTATCTCAGTGGCTATTAATGGATGGCTGGGAAGCGGCTCCAGCTACTCTAACCCCATGTGACTCCTGCAAAGGTCATGCTACTGCATGAGTCTCCTTTTGCAATAGGAACCCAGCTTGGACGGCATTAAATGTGTATGTTGACAGTTGTGTGTGTAGCGTGTGTTCATATGGAGTGTTTCCTAAAGCATCAGTGGCACAAGGCATGGCAGCCTCCCTGAGCAAGGAGGTGATCCCTGATCTTGTGTAGTAGACCTCAGGTGGACGTGAGGAGGTTGGGTGGTGAGGCAACATGAACAGAAGAGCTGTCCCCATAGGTGTCTGCGCTGTGGCTCTGCTGTCACACGGGGGCTCCAGAAGGAGGGGCTGAGTAGGTTTAGGGCCTGCCTCCATGTGAGGTTCATTTCTGGCACGGGGTGGAGTCCAACTTGGTCACCAGCTATCTGGCCACTCAGGGACAGCTGTCGGGACGGGGGTGTCAGCCCCAGCAAATGTGGGAGGGGCTGCGCATCTTTCTGCTGCCTGTGGAACTGTGCTTCCCGTCACCTGTGGGGTTGCGGACAGTGCGATTTGCCAAAACACCATCATGGTGTGATGCTGCATGTTCATAAATGAAGGAGGGTGTGAGCCTGTGACCTTTTATCTCTCTTCCTTGTCTCCCTGGGCTGGCTCATTAGTTGTCATACAGTGAACGCCAGCGGAATGGAATGGTGTGGCCCAGCTTTTGGCCACGGAGATTGTTAAATTGATTAAAAAATGAAGACCTGTAAGTTGGTCCGGAGAAGGCAATGGCACCCCACTCCAGTGACGGAGGAGCCTGGTAGGCTGCAGTCCATGGGGTCGCTAAGAGTCAGACACGACTGAGCGACTTGACTTTCACTTTTCCCTTTCATGCACTGGAGAAGGAAATGGCAACCCACTCCAGTGTTCTTGCCTGGAGAATCCTGGGGACAGAGGAGCCTGGTGGGCTGCCGTCTATGGGGTCGCACAGAGTCGGGCACGACTAAAGCGACTTAGCAGCAGCAGAATGGTGTAATGCCTATATAGCAAGGAATTAATATGCAATGAATTAGCGAGTAAATTGTTACATAGTTATACTGATTTTTCACCAACTTACACATTTATATTTTTTATTCTTTTTCAAAGACAGTGTAATTTTTATTTAGCATCTTGTCATTTAAGTTAGCATTTTTACTTATATAGCTTAAAATACATAATTTTGTATGGCTTACCTATACTGTATTTCATTCGCATTATGCACAGCATTGTTACTTTTATACTTTTAGTGTTTACCATGAAACTGAAGTGAAATAGATAGTAATAAATAGCATAAGTGAAACCTGAATGCTAGGAAACTGTAGTCGCTCAGTGGAGTCTGACTGTTTGCGACCCCATGGACTGTAGTCCACCAAACTCCTCTCTCCATGGAATTCTCTAGGCAAGAATACTGGAGTGGATTGCCATTCCCTTTTTCAGGGGATCTTTCCAACCCAGGGATGGAACCTGGGTCTCCCGCATTGCCGGCATTGTCTTTACCATCTGAGCCACAAGGAAATCCAAACAATACAAGATGAAATATGAAATGAATTTTCTATTTTTCTATCAGTTTCTTCCAGTCCTCATTCTCAGAGGTTGACCCTAAATTTGTTTCTTAATTTTCATCTAGTAATAATCTCTGTAGATGCAAGGGTATTCTCTATATGTATATGTATTTGTTTATTTCTATATATCTATCACTTGCTTTTGCTATGCAATATCTTAAAGACATTTCCATACCAGTCCATATATATTTCTTAAATTTTCTCAAAACACTCTTTATAAATTTATATCAAAATTAATTATGTCCATTCCTTTCATGAGATTCCCAAGCTTTTCTGCGACAGTTATATTTCCAATAAATGTATGTTTTGTTGTTTTTATTATTATGTGTATATATGAGTTCCTAGATGTAGAATTGTTGATATTACATTTGATTCAATGTTCAGGTAGTATATACATTTAAAATGTTGATACTGTTATTTATTGCCAAAATATCATTCCCTTTTTTTAAAATCTATTTTTTTAATTGAAGGAAAATTGCTTTGCAATATTGTGTTGGTTTCCGCCATACGACAGCCCAAATCAGTCATAATCATACATAATGTCACCTTGCCTCATACCTCAGTTGATAAAGAATCTGCCTGCAATGCAGGAGACTCCTGGGTCGAGAAGATCCCCTGGAAAAGGAAATGGCAACCCACTCCAGGATTCTTGCCTGGAGAGTCTCATGAATAGAGGAGCCTGACAGGCTCCAGACCATGGGGTCGCAAGAGTCGGACACGACTTAGTGACTAAACCAGCACCATCTCCATCGTGAACCTCCCTCTTCTCCCCGGACTCCACCCCTGTAGGTCACCACAGAGCGCCAACCTGGGCTCCCTGTGTTATATAACAACTTCTCACCATTATCTGTTTTATACAAGGTAGTGTATATATGTCAATGCTACTTTTTCTGTTTGTCCCACTCTTTCCTTCCCCTACTGCATCCACGAGTTCCATCTTTATATCTGCGTCTTCATTTCTTTCCTGCAAATAAGTTCATCAAAACCATTTCTCTAGATTCCATACAGATACGATAAATTTTATATTTGTTTTTTTATCTTTCTGACTTCAGTTCTGTTCATTTCAGTCGCTCAGTTGTGTCCGACTCTTTGTGACCCCATGAATTGCAGCACGCCAGGCCTCCCTGTCCATCACCAACTCCAGGAGTCTACCCAAACCCATGTCCATCGAGTCAGAGATGGCATCGAGCCATTTCATCCTCTGTCATCCCCTTCTCCTACTGCCCCCAGTACTTCCAGCATTAGGCTCTTTTCCAATGAGTTAATTCTTCGCATGAGGTGGCCAAAGTATTGGAGTTTCAGCTTCAACATCAGTCCTTCCAATGAACACCCAGGACTGATCTCCCCTAGGATGAACTGGTTGGATCTTCTTGCAGTCCAAGGGACTCTCAAGAGTCTTCTCCAACACCACAGTTCAAAAGCATCAATTCTTCAGCACTCAGCTTTCTTCATCGTCCAACTCTCACATCCATACATGACTACTGGAAAAACCATAGCTTTGACTAGACAGACCTTTGTTGGCAAAATAATGTCTCTGCTTTTAAATATGCTATCTGGGTTGGTCATAACTTTCCTTCCAAGGAGTAAGCGTCTTTTAATTTCATGGCTGCAATCACCATCAGCAGTGATTTTGGAGCCCCAAAAAATAAAGTCACCCACTGTTTCCACTGTTTCCCCATCTATCCGCCATGAAGTGATAGGACCAGATGCCATGATCTTAGCTTTCTGAATGTTGAGCTTTAAGACAACTTTTTCACTCTCCTCTTTCACTTTCATCAAGAGGCTCTTTAGTTCTTCTTCACTTTCTGCCATAAGGGGGTTGTCATCTGCATATCTGAGGTTATTCATATTTCTCCCAGCAATCTTGATTCCAGCTTGTGTTTCTTCCAGCTCAGCGTTTCTCATGCTGTACTCTGCATATAAGTTAAATAGGCAGGGTGACAATGTACAGCCTTGACGTACTCCTTTTTTCTATTTCAAACCAGTCTGTTGTTCCATGTCCAGTTCTAACTGTTGCTTCCTGACCTGCATACAGGTTTCTCAAGAGGCAGGTCAGATGGTCTGGTATTCCCATCTCTTTAAGAATTTTCCACAGTTTATTGTGATCCACACAGTCAAAGGCTTTGGCATAGTCAATAAAGCAGAAAATGATGTTTTTTTCTGGAACTCTCTTGCTTTTTTGATGATCCAGAGGATGTTGGATAATTTGATCTCTGGTTCCTCTGCCTTTTCTAAAACCAGCTTGAACATCTGGAAGTTCACGGTTCAGTTACTGCTGAAGACTGGCTTGGAGAATTTTGAACATTACTTTATTAGCGTGTGAGATGAGTGCAATTGTGCAGTAGTTTGAGCATTCTTTGGCATTGCCTTTCTTTGGGATTGGAATGAAAACTGACCTTTTCCAGTCCTGTGGCCACTGCTGAGTTTTCCAAATTTGCTGGCATATCGAGTGCAGCACTTTCACAGCATCATCTTTTAGGATTTGAAATCGCTCAACTGGAATTCTATCACCTCCACTAGCTTTGTTCATAATGATGCTTCCTAGGCCCACTTGACATCACATTCCAGGATGTCTGGCTCTAGGTGAGTGTCAGTGATCACACCATCGTGATTATCTGGGTCTTGAAGATCTTTTTTGTACAGTTGGTCTGTGTATTCTTGCCACTTCTTCTTAATATCTTCTGCTTCTCTTAGTTCCTTACCATTTCTGTCCTTTATCGAGCCCATCTTTGCATGAAATGTTCCCTTGGTATCTCTAATTTTCTTGAAGAGATCTCTAGTTTTTCCCATTCTGTTGTTTTCCTCCAATTCTTTGCATTGATCACTGAGGAAGGCTTTCTTATCTCTCCTTGCTATTCTTTGGAACTCTACATTCAGATGGGAATATCTTTCCTTTTCTCCTTTGCTTTTCACTTCTTTTCTTTCAAAGCTATTTATAAGGCCTCCTCAGACATTCATTTTGCTTTTTTACATTTCTTTTCCATGGGGATGGTCTTGATCCCTGTCTCCTACACAATGTCACGAACCTCCATTCATAGTTCATGAGGCACTCTATCAGATCTAGTCTCTTAAATCTATTTGTCACTTCCACTGTATAATCATAAGGGATTTGATTTAGGTCATACCTGAATGGTCTAGTGGTTTTCCCTAGTTTCTTCAATTTAAGTCTGAATTTGTCAATAAGGTGTTCATGATCTGAGCCACAGTCCGCTCCCGGTCTTGTTTTTGCTGACTGTATAGAGCTTCTCCATCCTTGGCTGCAAAGAATATAATCAATCTGATTTCAGTGTTGACCATCTGTTGATGTCCATGTGTAGAGTCTTCTCTTGTGTTGTTGGAAGAGGGTGTTTGCTCTGACCAGTGCGTTCTCTTGGCAAAACTCTATTAGCCTTTGTCCTGCTTCATTCTGTACTCCAATGTCAAATTTGCCTGTTACTCCAGGTTTTTCCTGAAGTCCTACTTTTGCATTCCAGTCCCCTATAATGAAAAGGACATCTTTTTTGGGTGTTAGTTCTAAAAGGTCCTGTAGGTCTTCATAGAACCGTTTAACTTCAGCATCTTCAGCATTACTGGTTGGGGCATAGACTTGGATTACTGTGATATTGAATGGTTTGCCTTGGAAAGGAACAGAGATCATTCTGTCATTTTTGAGATTGCATTCAAGTACTGCATTTCTGACTTACTTCACTCCAAACTGTCGTTCTTGAGGTTTTACTAACAGCTAGTTATTCAACTGTGTCCTACTCTTCTCTGTTCTTGGGATTTTTCAGGCAAGAATACTGGGATGGGTTGCATTTTTTCCTCCAGGGGATCTTCCTGACTTAGGAATCAAATCTGTGTCTCCTGTGTCTCCTTTACTCACTGAGCCATTGAGGAAGCCCCACTAACAGCTACTGTCCTGTCCATAGTCCATGTGAATTTTTTTGACCACATTCTCAAGAACCAGTATCTGATAAATATATTTATCACATGTGATTAAAGTTATTTTTTACTTTAACTGCAAACTTTTTGATATAATTGAGTTTGAGCATCTTCCCACATGTTTAATTTGATTTGTATTTGTTTTTGGATTTTATATATATGTCTTTAATCTTATTCATTCAATTTTTGATTTTTATGAGAGAATTTTAAGCCAAATAAATTGTCTATTTTACATCGTATATATAGTTAATATTTTCTGGTTAAATGTTTTAAACTTTTTATCCTATGTAGAGTTATCTTTGCATGTAAAATTTTTTGTAGTTTATATTAAATTTTAAAAAAATCTATCTTGCTTAGGAAGAATTTTCTCATTTCAGTTGTGCCAAAAGTTCTTCAATTATTTTTTTCCTTTGCATTTAATTTTTCAAGCATTTTTCATATCTTACATCTTATAACATTTGATTCATCTTGAATTTATTTAGGAGTTTGAATAGGGTTTGATTTATTTGTTCTGTAAATTTTAGAATGTTTTAAAAATATTCACCTATTTATCATTTTGCCATTGATTTGAAATTCTGACTATTGTATTTTGAACTCCCAATGTATCTGGGTCCAATTCAAAACTTTAATCTTTTTAACTGATCTCTTTATTCATGTGCACCTTGGCACATAATTGCTATGATATCTAAGATATTTTGACATGTGAAGAATCTAGAAGTCCCTTATTACTGCTACTGCTGCTACTGCTAAGTCGCTTCAGTCGTGTCCGACTCTGTGCGACCCCATAGACGGCAGCCCACCAGGCTCCGCCGTCCCTGGGATTCTCCAGGCAAGAATACTGGAGTGGGTTGCCATTTCCTTCTCCAGTGCATGAAAGGGAAAAGTGAAAGTCAAGTCGCTCAGTCGTGTCCGACTCTTAGCGACCCCATGGACTATAGCCTACCAGGCTCCTCCGTCCATGGGATTTTCCAGGCAAGAGTACTGGAGTGGGGTGCCATTGCCTTCTCCGAGAAGTCCCTTATTAGCATTTTGTTATTGTTGTTTTTGTTATTTTAAATTAGTTTATTTATCTTTTTTTTTTTAACTTTACAATATTGTATTTGTTGTGCCATACACTGACATGAATCCACCATGGGTGTACATGTGTTCCCTTTCCAGAACCCGCCTCCCACCTCCCTCCCCATCCCATCCCTCCGGGTCATCCCAGTGCACCAGCCCTGAGCACCCTGTATCATGTGTCTTTTACAGAATTTTGCCTAAGCCTGTAAGTATTAGGCAAAAAACTATTACAATATTGTAAAGTAATTAGCCCCCAACTAAAATAAATAAATTTATTTAAAAAAAAAAGTAAAAATTAAATAATAGATTAAGTATAAATAAGATAAAAATAAAATTAGCTTAAAATTGTTAAAATAAATTTAAAATATATTCAAAACTATTATTTTCATTAAGATTCACATTAAGAAGAGTTTATACGTTTAGAGTATATATATTAAAAAAAAAACCTGTTATCTAGATAAGAATTGGTGTTTTCGGTTAACAAGTCACCTATTGTAACATTGGGTGGAACTTGTAGTTCCTGCCCGTGTTTCTAATCCCTTGCAGATAGCTGTTGTTCTTTAGCTATGACGTCTAAAATGCTACGTGACACTTGCTTTAGGAAAAAAAATCATCTCTTTCAAAGCAATTCAGGACGTAAATCACTGCTAAGCATCTTGTGCTGCTGAGATCTTCTTGCCATGTACTGTGATAAGTTGATTCAGTCCTGTATGACTCTTTGCAACTGTATGGACCGTGGCCTGCCAGGATTCTCTGTCCATGGACTTTGCCAGAAAAATATAGTCACACACACACACACACACACACACACACACACAAGAAAGAAAAACCTAAAAAAAAAAATGTGTTAGGATACAGTTTTAGAGATTTTTTTTCTGAAATGCTAACATGTTTCTTTTATTATGACTTATTACAACCCCAGGTGGCACTAGTGGTAAGGAATCCACCTGCCAATGCAAGAGATGCCAGAGACTTGGGTTTGCTCCCTGGATTGGGAAGATTCCCTGGAGCAGACAGTGGCAACCCACTCCAGTATTCTTGCCTGAAAACTTCCATGGACAGAGGAGCCTGGCAGGCTGCTCAAGTTGATTACATAATACTTGGATATTGACATACACACTGCTGCTGCTGCTGCTGCTGCTGTTGCTAAGTCGCTTCAGTTGTGTCCGACTCTGTGCGACCTCATAGACGGCAGCCCACTGGGCTCCGCCGTCCCTGGGGTTCTCCAGGCAAGAACACTGGAGTGGGTTGCCATTTCCTTCTCCAATGCATGAAAGTGAAAAGTGAAAGTGAAGTCGCTCAGTTGTGTCTGACTCTTAGCGACCCCGCGGACTGCAGCCTACCAGGATCCTCCTTCCATGGGATTTTCCAGGCAAGAATACTGGAGTGGGTTGCCATTGCCTTTTCCGGACATATAAACAGTATATTTAAAATAGATAATCAACAAGGGCCTACTCTATAACACAGAGAACTCTACTCAATATTTTGTAATAACCTAAATTGAAAAAAGAATTTTATAAAATAGATATATATACATGTATAACTCAGTCCCTTTGATTTAGACCTGACACTAACATATTGTTGGTCAACTGTACTATAATATATAATAAAAATTAAAAAAAAATAGAGGATTTTATTCAATGGTTTTGCCATTAGATTGACATATTTAACTCTTAAACAAGTTACTCAAGTTTATCTGAAGCCATGATATTTGCATATGCTTTATGTTATCAAGCTATATTTTATGTTTCCATCATAAACCAATTAATGAAGTCACCTTAGTTTTTTTTTTTTTCTTTTACGAAACTGACTTCATTTTTTTTTTTTTTTTTTTTTTTGACATGGAACAGAACCCACTCCAGTATTCTTGCCTGGGGAATCCCATGGACAGAGGAGCCTGGTGGGCTACAGTCCATGGGGTTGCAAAGAGTTGGACATGACTGAGCAACTAACACATATACTGTTTTATTTATTTATTGCTTGCACTGAGTCTTCCTTGCTGCATGTGGGATTTCTATATTTTCAGAGAGTGGGAGCTACTCTCTAGTTGTGGTTCATGGGCTTCTCATTTCTGTGGCTTCTCTTGTTGAGGAGCACAGGCTCTAGGTGCATGGGCTTCAATTCTTGCAGCCTGAGGGCTCAGTAGTTGTGACTTACTGTCCTTAGGGTGCCTGGGCTTCAGTAATTGCAGCACTGGAGCTAATTAGTTGTGGCTACAGGACCCTGGTGTATTCAGACCTCAGTAGTTGTGGCATGCAGGCTGTCTAGTCATGCCTCTCAGGCTCTAGAGCATGTGCTCAGTGGTTGTGGTGCATGAGTTTAATTGCTCTGCAGCATGTGGAATCTTCCCAGACCAGGGATTGAACCTATGTCCCCTCCACTGGCAGGCTGATTCCCATCCACTGCACCACTAGGGAAGTCCATTAGTTCTTACATTTATTTTGAAAATTGTGCTCCTATATACATAGGGAAGGTTGAGTGTCAAAGAATTGATGCTTTAGAATTGTGTTGCTGGAGGAGACTCTTGAGTGATCCTTGGACAGAAAAGAGATCAAAGCAGCCAAATCTAAAGGAAACCAATCCTGTACATTTTTTGGAAGGACTGATGCTAAAGCTGAAGCTCCAATATTTTGGCCACCTGATACAAAGAGCAAACTCAATAGAAAAGACCCTGATTCTGGGAAAGGTTGAAGGCAGGAGAAGGGGATGACAGAGGATGATAGTTAGATAGGATCACAAAATCAATAAGCATGACTTTGAGCAGACTCCAGGAGATTAAAAAAGGACAGGGAAGCCTGGCGTGTTACAGTCCATGATGTCAACAAAGAGTTGGACATAACTTAGCGACCGAACAACAACATACATAACAAAATTTACAATTTTAATCATTTTAAAGTGACACAGACTTGTTATAGAAACATTACCACTATCCAACTCTTAAACTTTTCCAACTTCCCAAACTGAAATTTCAGTCATTAAACAAAACTCTACATTTAAGCTCATGAAGCCCCAGGCAACCACCATTCTACTATCTGTTTATGAGTTTGATTGTCTAAGTTCTTCATGTAAGTCAAATTATATGATAATTGCTTTTATGTGATTGCCTTCTTATAACTTTTTATAATATCTTTTCCCCTTTAAATACTCTTGGGACCCTTGTTGAAAATTATCTAAAGACATATCAGTTCAGTTCAGTCGCTCAGTCGTGTCCGACTCTTTGTGACCCCATGAATTGCAGCACAGGTTTATTTCTGGACTTTCTATTTTATTCCATTAGTCCACCATCCATCTTCATTCGAATACTGGTGCTATGATTACCATTGCTTTGTATAATATCTTTTAGAGTCAGGAAATATGAGACCCCCAGCTTTCTTCTTTTCAAAATTGTTTCAGCAATTTGGAGTCCTTGAGATTCCATATGAATTTTAGCATGGATTTTTCCGTTTCTGCAAAATCAATATTGCTATTTTGATCTGTATATTACTTGAGGTAGTATTAACAACTTAATACTTTTAAATGTCCCAGATCATAAATGTCTTTTCATATTTGTGTGTGTTCCATAATATCTCTCAGTAACCTTTTGTAGTTTTCAGTTTACAGGACTTGTCTCTTTGATTAAGTTTACTTAAATATTTTATTTTTTGATACTTTTATACGTGGAATTATTTTCTTAATTTTTCCTTGAGTTGCTCATTATCACATAGAAATGAAACATCATTTCATAAAAAAAAAAACTCTCAAGTAATTAGCAAAAGATGTACCTTGACATAAGAAACTCCATATATTACAGATATACAGCTAACATCATCCTCAATATAGAAAGGTTGAAATCTTCCTCATTAAAATCTAGAATAAGACAAGAGGGCACACTCTCACAAGTCCTTTTATAACATAGTACTGCCATAAAAATTCCTGTGAAAAGTTTATATTTTTCTGAGTATAGATCCTGTCATCTCTGATGACAGGAGATAATTTTATTAATTTTTATTTAGTATTATTCTCTGTAACACTTCTAATGACAGCAACGTTCTACCTTTCAATCACAGCTTAAACATAACCTTTTAAGAAGGGTCTCCTCTGATTATATTATCCATGGTAGAATTCTATCTCTTCTTTTCTGTCACGTTATTCTATTTCTTACATTATGAGCCCTGAATAAGACTATAGCTACTTTATTAAATGTCTCCTTTTTTATTGTCTGACGATTATAATATCCATGCAGGAAAATATTTTTTACGTGATTTTTCCGCTGCTTTTATTAAGTACTGTGTCCTAACTCGTAGCACAGATGATGGCATAAGAGGCGTGCCCTGACTTTTATAAACAACTAATAATTGGATAAATTATTAGTTATTACATCTAAAACCTGAAAACATTTAATTTTATTTTTAGTATAACTGTTATTTATTTAACCAAATTTTAAGGTGATTGAATCTAGTATTAAATAAAAGGAAAGATATTCTTTCCATGGCAGGGGAGAATATATTAATAATTCCACTAGATCAAAATGAGTGGGTCTATATTTTATCCTTATTGGCAGCAGCCTCATAGTGATTCTAAAGCTACTTTTTTTTTTTTTGCATGTTGTACCTTTCTGACATTAATTACATGCTTTGCTCTCGTAATATCTTCACATATTTTTTGTTGTTATTTAGTACCTAGGTCATGCCTGATTCTTTTGCCACCCTACAGACTGTAGCCTTCCAGGCTCCTCTATCCATGAGATTTTCCAGGCAAGGATACTGAAATGGGTTGGTATTTCCTTCTCCAGAGGATCTTCCTAAAACCAGGGGACAAACCTGCATCTTATGCATTGGCAAGTGAATTCTTCATCACTGAGCCACCAGGAAAGCCCCTATAGATGTTCTTTAAAACCTCTGTGGAAAATCCCAGTGAATTAATTAAACAAGAATCAGCCTTGAATACATTCCAAGACTCAGTGATAATTGAAGCTGGAAGGGATGGAATATCCCATGATCTTCACCTCTAATAGGAAGAAGATGCTATTTGCTTAGTAACTGGCATAAAACATTCAGGAGGTCCTTTCTTAGACTTATAACATGACTTAAAAAGAATCATGGGAATGTCTTTCAAAATCTCAGTCAACTAATCTGGTCATGTTTATATGACAGAGTGAAAATAACTGACCAGTCAAATGCTATTTTTCTTTTTGAAGTTAGTAGGAAAGAACTTACTTGTGAATAATTTCCCTGCCAAATAGCTAGCTGATTTCTTCTATGTATATGTAGGATTTACTGGTCATTTTGATATATTTCCTAATGTAATGAACTTGTTTTTCAGTGTGTGTACCATGGAATTACTTTCAAATAATTTACACTTCGCATAAAAATGACCTGAGTAATTAGAAGGTTCCATGAAGTAAATGGACAGAAAGTCAAATAAACTATACACTCAAGTAATAAGGCAGCCTTTTTTCCTCTGTTGTCAAACTGGATGAAAAACAATTCCAAGTGTTTATGAATAACTTCAAGTTATTTTTCAGGTTCTGAACAAGCCTCCAGAAGGTAATACTAACATTAAATAGTGGGAACCAGACTCACAGATGTGACTTTCTTTATTATATAAGAAAGTTAATTTCTTTGAAATCAATCAAACAGATTCAATTCTAGGTATATCACTTAAAAATGTGTACATGAGAAAATGAATTAGATATTCTGAGCCTTAATTTTTTCACTTATGAAATAAGGATTACAGTTCTTGCTACTGTAAATATTAAATGTGTTACATTAAACTATGAGTGTGTGATTGGAATATACTGTAGGAGTTTGGAGAAGTAGAGTGATGTTATCAGAATAAGATTAAAAAGTACAATTTGATCTGCTTAAGGAGAATTGACTTTTGAGGCCAATATAAATGTGGAGAGACTTAGTAGGAGGCTATTAGAGTGGACCAGGAGGAAATTAAGTAGGGGATGATCACATTTGTGATGTATTTTGAAAATAGAGTTAGTAGGATTTATTAATTCTCATGAGAGTAAAAAATGAGTTAAGAGTACTGAAATTTTGTTTCTGAATATTAACATGAAAATTATAGCATTTAATGAGACAAATAAGGAATGCCTCTTTAAATTTTGCTTAGAAAATGCTCATGTTTATTGTGGAAAATTTAGAAGTTATGTTTTACAATAGTAAATTGCTATTCAATTGGAATTCAAAATTAGATATGTTGTAAATAAACATTTGAAATTTAGGGGAAAGATAAGGATTAGAAATACAAAATTAGACTGTTGCAGTATAGTTTATTGGTCAGAAAAGGGAAATATCTACCTAAAGACTGAAAAAGTGTCAGGGAGCTTTGAGACAATTCAAGACAAGGAACTTGTGTTCATACATTCATCTACCCACTGACTATGTGTATTACCTTGAGTGTGTTTCATGTATTATACTCTGTGTCTTTATAAATGCTGCACCTTTTCATGACTTTCTCTTTCTATTTCTTTATACTTTGAATTATTTTTTACACTCAGCTGAAGCATTACTTCCTCTTGAAGGTCTTCTGTGATACTTACTTGATATACTCTTATATTCTGACTCCTCAGTGCTGTGTGGATTTAATGGAACTTCATACATGTGTCTGGAATTGCTTGTTTTCTTTGTTCTGTGTCATATCACTGAGGTTAAAAAAACAAAAACAAAAACACAAGCTATGCCTATTCAAATTGGTAATCAAAATGTCTATGACACATTAGACACAATTGCATGTTCTACTGACATTCTTCCAATGAATGGATAAATAAAACGTTATTTCTATAGATTTTTAGCGTTTTTCCCCTTTAATTGTTATACCCCCCCCCCTTTTTTTTTAGGTAAACTGCTTTAATATGTGAAGTCAGCTCCTGTTCAGATTAGATGGAATCAAGAAATGATGTAACCTACTTTGTCCTTCTGGGTCTCACACAGAATCCAAAGGAGCAGAAAGTCCTTTGTCTTTTGTTGCTGTTCATCTACCTTTTGACTCTGGTAGGCAACCTGTTTATTATAGTGACTATAGCTGTCAGTAAGAACCTGTACTCACCAATGTACTTTTTTCTTGCTAGCTTATCATGTATGGATGTCACTTACTCCAATTCTGTCACCCCCAGATTGATTTCAGAGTTGTTATTCGAGGAAAAACACATATCCTTTGAATCTTGTATGACCCAGCTGCTTACAGAACACTTTTTTGCTGGATCAGAGGTCTTCATTCTGCTGGTGATGGCCTATGACCGCTATGTGGCCATCTGTAAGCTCTTGCGTTATTTGGTGATCATTAGGCAGAGGGTATGTGTTGTGGTGCTGGCGGTGTCCTGGTTTGGAGGTTTTCTGCACTCAGTAATTCAACTTAGCACTATTTATGGGGTCCCATTCTGTGGCCCCAATGTCATCGATCACTTTGTGTGTGACATGTACCCCTTATTGAAATTCGTCTCTACTGACACCTATCTCATTGGAATCTTTGTTATGGCCAATGGAGGACTGATCTGCACTATTGTGTTTCTGCTCTTACTCATCTCCTATGGAGTCATCCTGCAATCTCTGAAGAATCTGACTCAGAAAGGGAGGCAGAATGCCCTCCACACCTGTGGTTTCCACATCACTGTGGTTGTCTGCTTTTTTGTTCCCTGTATTTTCACGTATGTAAGACCTGCTAAGACGTTTCCCCTTGACAAATTATTGAGCGTGTTTTTCACAGTCACAACCCTCATTCTGAACCCATTAATCTACAGTTTAAGAAGTTCTGAGCTAACTTATGCTATGAAGATGCCCTGGAGAAGAAACATCATATCTCATATTCAATAAGTGCATCATCCACCATGAAGGGAGTAATTTGACATCAGGTTGCATTTCCTTAGAATGCAGAAGTCATTTTAAAATTTGATTCTGATTTCTCTTTCTTCAAAGAGTTTATGGTAATTATAATTATACAACCAGGGTATAATAACAGTTTACCTACGTACTAGAATATGAAGTCTATAATTAACTTATCAGTGTACCTAGAATGGTGTAATGCCTATATAGCAAGAGATTAATATGTAATGAATTAACAAGTAAATTATTATACAGTTATTCTGATTTTTCATCAACTTATGCATTTATATTTTTTATTCTTTTTCAGAGGCAGTGTAATCTTTACTTAGCATCTTGTCACTTAAGTTAACATTTTTACTTATACAGTTTAAAATACATAATTCTGTATGACTTGCCTTTACTGTATTGCATTCACATTATAGACAACATTTTTACTTTTATACTTTCAGTGTTTACAATGAAACTGAAGTAAAATAGATAATAATAAATAGCATAAGCAAAAACTGAATGCTAGGAAACTGTATTCTCTCAGTAGAGTGCGACTCTGCAACCCAATGGACTGTAGTACACCAGGCTCCTCTCTGCACAGAATTCTATAGGCAAGAATACTTGAGTGGATTGCCATTCCCTTTTCCAGGAGATCTTCGCAACCCAGGGATGGAACCTGGGTGTCCCGCATTGCAGGCAGTTTCTTTACTGTATGATCCCCAAGGAGATCCAAATAGCATGAGGTGAAATTTAAAATGAATTTTCTGTTTTTCTCTCAGCTTCTTCTAGTCCTCATTCTCAGAGGTTGAACCTAAATTTGTTTCTTAATTTTCATCTAGTAATAATCTTTGCAGATGCAAGTATATTCTCTCTATATATATTTGTTTCTTTCTAAATATGTATCACTTGCTTGCTTTTGCTATGCAATATCTTAAAGATATTTCCATACCAGTCCATATAGATTTCTTAAATTTTCTCATTTTGCACAACACTCTTTATAAATTTATATCTAAATTAATATCCATTCCTTTCATGAGATTCCCAGGCTTTTCTATGACAGTTACATTTCCAATAAATATATGTTTTTGAATATGTGCAAATATAAGTTTCTAGGTGTAGAATTGTTGATATTACATTTGATTTAATGGTCAGGTACTACATGCATTTAAAATGCTGATACTGATATTTATTGCCAAAATATCATTCTCTTTTTTTTTAAATTTATTTCTCAATTTGGCAAAAATTGCTTTACAATGTTTTGTGTTGGTTTCTGCCATACAACAGCCCAAATCAGTCATAATTATGCACGTGTCACCTTACCTCCTAGCTCAGTGGGTAAAGAATTTGCCTGGAATGCAGGAGACCGGAGTTTGATTCCTGGGTCGATAAGATCCCCTGGAGCAGGAAATGGCAACCTACTTCAGGATTCTTGCCTGGAGAGTCCCATGGATAGAGGAGCCTGACAGGCTACAGTCCGTGGGTCACAAGAGCCGAACACGACTTAGTGACTAAACCAGCACCACTCCATCTTGAGCCTCCCTCTGCTTCCCCGACTGCACCCCTGTAGGTCACCACAGAGTGCCAAGCTGGGCTCCCTGTGTTATATAGCAACTTCTCACAGTTATCTGTTTTATACAAGATAGTGTATATATGTCGCTGCTACTTTCTCTGTTTGTCCCACACTTTCCTTCCCCTACTGCGTCCATGAGTCCTGTCTCTATATCTGCATCTCCATTTCTTTCCTGCAAATAGGTTCATTTTTCTAGATTCCATATAGATAGTTAATATACTATATTTGTTTTTCTCTTTCTGACTTACTTCACTCCAAACTATTGCCCTTGAGGTTGTACTAACAGCTACTATGTCTGTGCTTAGTTGTTCAGTTGTGTCTCACTGTTTGTGACCCCATGGACTGTAACCTGCCAGGTTTCTCTGTTCTTGGGATTTCTCAGGCAGGAATACTGGAATGGATTGCCATTTCCTCCCTCGGGGGCTCTTTCTGACTCAGGAATCGAACCTGCATCTCCTGTGTCTCCTTTACTCGCTGAGCCATCAAGGAAGCCCTAATAACAGTTTCTGTCCTGTTCATAGTCCATGTGAATTTTTTGTCCACATTCTCAACGACCAGTATCTGATAAATATTTATCACATCTAATTAAAGTTATTTTTTACATTAACTGAAACCCTTTTGATATAATTAAGTTTGAACATCTTCCCATATGTATGATTTGATTTGTATTTGTTTATGGATTTTATATATATGTCTTTAATATGATTCATTCAATTTTTTATTTTTAAGAGAGAATTTGAAACAAAAGAAATGATATCTTTTACATTGTATATATGGTTAATAATTTCTGGATATATATTTTAATTTTTTTATCCCATGTAGAATTATTTCTGCATGTATTTTTTTTTGTATTTTATATTAAATTAAAAAACAAAAACGTATCCTGCTTAGGAAGAATTTTCTCATTTCACTTGTGCCAAAACTTCATTTTTTTTTGCATTTAATTTTAAAGCATTTTTTACATCTTTAAAGCATATATTACATCTTACATTAAAGCATTTGATTCATTTTGATTTAGGATTTTCAAGAGGGGTTGATTGTATTTGTTTTGTAAATTTTAGAATTTTTTAAAAATATTCACTTTATCTTTTTGCCATTGATTTGAAATTCTGACTATTGTATTTTTACCTCCAAATGTATTTGGGTCTAATTCAAAACTCTAATCTTTTTCACTGATCTCTTTATTCATGTGTGCATTGACACATAATTGCTATGATATCTAAGATATTTTGACATGTGAAGAGTCTCAGTTCAGTTCAGGCGCTCAGTCGTGTCTGACTCTTTGCGACCCCATGAATCACAGCACGCCAGTCATCCCTGTCCATTACTAACACCAGGAGTTTATCCAAACTCATGTCCATTGAGTCGGTGATGCCATCCAGCCATCTCATCCTCTGTCGTCCCCCTCTCCTCCTGCCCCCAATCCTTCCCAGCATCAGGGTCTTTTCCAATGAGTCAACTTTTCGCAGGAGGTGGCCAAAGTATTGGAGTTTCAGCTTCAACATCAGTTTAGGATAGACTGGTTGGATCTCCTTGCAGTCCAAGAGACTCTCAAGAGTCTTCTACAACATCACAGTTCAAAAGCATCAATTCTTCAGTGCTCAGCTTTCTTCACAGTCCAACTCTCATATCCATACATGACTACTGGAAAAACCATAGCCTGGACTAGATGGACCTTTGTTGGCAAAGTAATGTCTCTGCTTTTTAATATGCTATCTAGTTTGGTCATAACTTTCCTTCCAAGGAGTAAGTGTCTTATAATTTTGTGGCTGGAATCACCATCTGCAGTGAATTTGGAGCCCAGAAAAATAAAGTCTGACACTGTTTCCACTGTTTCCCCATCTATTTCCTAGGAAGTGATGGGACCAGATGCCATGATCTTAGTTTTCTGAATGTTGAGCTTTAAGCCAACTTTTTCACTCTCCTCTTGCACTTTCATCAAGAGGTTCTTTAGTTCTTCTTCACTTTCTGCCATAAGGGGGGTGTCATCTGCATTTCTGAGGTTATTGATATTTCTCCTGGCAATCTTGATTCCAGCTTGTGGCTTCTTCCAGCCCAGTGTTTCTCATGACGTATATACGTTAAATAAGCAGGGCGACAATATACAGCCTTGACATACTCCTTTTCCTATTTGGAACGAGTCTGTTGTTCCATGTCCAGTTCTAACTGTTGCTTCCTGACCTGCATACAGGTTTCTCAAGAGACAGGTCAGATGGTCTGGTATTCCCATCTCTTTCAGTATTTTCCAGTTTATTGTGATCCACGTAGTCAAAGGCTTTGGCATAGTCAATAAAGCAGAAATAGATGTTTTTCTGGAACTCTCTTGCTTTTTTGATGACCCAGCAGATGTTGGCAATTTGATCTCTGGTTCCTCTGCCTTTGTAAAACCAGCTTGAATATCTGGCAGTTCACAGTTCAAGTATTGCTGAAGCCTGGCTTGGAGAATTTTGAGCATTACTTTACTAGCATGTGAGATGAGTGCAAGTAGTTGTGAAGAGTCTAGCAGTCCCTTATTAGTATTCTTTCTCAGAATTTTGCCTAAGCCCATATATTTCTATTTTAAAATTATTAAAATAAGATAATATATTAAGTATAAATAAGATAAAACTTTGGAGAATGCAATGGCAACCCACTCCAGTACTCTTGCCTGGAAAATCCCAGGGACAGCGGAGCCTGGTGGGCTGCCGTCTGTGGGGTCGCACAGAGTCAGACACGACTGAAGTGACTTAGCAGCAGCAGCAGCAAGATAAAAGTTCAAATTAAAATTAGCTTAAAATTGTTAAAATAAATTTAAAATATATTCAAAACAATTATTTTCATTAAGATTCCCATTGAGAAGATTAATTTAAGAAGAGTTTATACCTTTAGAGTATGAAAAACTCTTATCCAGATAAGAATTGATGTTTTCAGTTAACAAGTCACATATTGTAAAATCGAGTGAAACTTACAGTTCCTGTCCGTGTTACTAATCCCTTGTAGATAGCTGCTATTCTTTAGCTATGATACCTAAAATGCTAACAACTGCTTTAGGACAAAAATCATCTCTTTCAAGGAAGTTCAGGACTTAAATCACTGCTGAGCATCTTGTGCTGCTGAGATCTTCTTGCTATGATAAGTCATTTCAGTCCTGTCTGACTCTTTGCAATCCTGTGGACCGTGGACTGCCAGGATTCTCTGTCCATGGGATTCTCCAGGAAGAATACAGTAACAGCAACAATAACAAAAAAGAATGAAAGAAAAAGAAAAAAAACTGAAAAAAAAGAAAAAAAAAATTGTTGATATACAGTTTTAGAGGCTTTTTTCTGAAATGCAAACATGTTTATTTTATTTTGACTTATTACAACCACGGGAGGAGAAGGGGACGACAGAGGATGAGATGGTTGGATGGCATCACCGACTCGATGGACATGGGTTTGGGTAGACTCCGGGAGTTGGTGATGGACAGAGAGGCCTGGCGTGCTGCAATTCATGGGGTCGCAAAGAGTCGGACACGAGTGAGCGACTGAACTGAACTGAGCAGAGAAGAATTGCATGGCATCTCTCACCTCCAGTCACCAGTTTCTCTGTAACTTAGTCTTTCATGGCCAAGGACTATTAATTATTATTTCAATCTACATTTGTGCATGTGTGCTTAGTAGCTCAGTCATGACTCTGCAACCTGATGGAGTATAGCCCACCAGGTTCCTCTGTCCATGGGATTCTCCAGGGAAGAATACTGGAGTGGGTTGCCATTCCCTTCTCCAGGGCATTTTTCCAACCCAGGAGTTAAACCTGGATCTCCTGCATTGCAGGTGGATTCTAAGCCAGCAGGGAAGGCCCAATTTACATTTAGCAACTCAAAATTGAAAGGATTCCATGAACAACAAAACAGCAAGTGATTTCCTGAAGTGCTTTAGTATGGATAAAATAATAAACTATAAAAATACAAATCATTAGTAAAGCTTTTTTCTTCCTGGAGAATCGTATTCAGAAATTAATGCAAACATCTAAGGTATGCATGTATGCTTTTTCACCCATCATGTTTGTGTGTGTGTGTGTGTGTTTGTGTGTGTGTGTGTGTGTGTGTATTCCACTGCCAAAGGAGACATGTAAAATAATATCAGATTTGCTACTATCTATAGTACTGGTTTCTCCCAAGAACTGTGCTTGCAGGGTTAGTTCAGGAAGGTGATTGCCCAAAAACCAAATCAGAGTCATATCTCATCACCTTCAGCTGAAATAATTTATAATTTAATCTTACATGCAGGGTATTAAATTAGTATTACTCATCAGAACTTGCTTATTAATAAAACAAGCCGAATTAGCCACTGGAGAATCATATTTGGAAATTCAATGACAATTTTACATTTT
The DNA here is from genome assembly GCF_054371585.1 of Giraffa tippelskirchi. Lineage (NCBI taxonomy): Eukaryota > Metazoa > Chordata > Mammalia > Artiodactyla > Giraffidae > Giraffa > Giraffa tippelskirchi. The sequence continues at coordinate 110,739,772 of NC_137275.1, forward strand.
TAATAAAGGCTCAGAAATATTATTGCAAAGCAGGTGGTATAGAGAACTGTGGTCAAACTTGACATGCATTAATAATTGAAGTGTGGAACGTGACAGAGGTGAAAATTGATATTGATTTCTTTTCTCTAATATTTGGAGGAGTTCTAAAAGCTAAATAAAATGAGATAACAAGATATATCAAGTCTCACTGATTTCTTTGATCATCTCCTCCCCACATATCACTCCTTCGCCTATCATGTTTTGAATAATTCAGTGCCCATAGTCTTTCCAGTTCAATGCATTATAAAACACACTCAAGCTGAGTTTCAATCATATTAGACTGAAAGCTGAATTTTTTATGAAGGATTATTTAAAACAAAATGCGTCTTGAGCCCGACAGCCTTTGAAACCAAACAATCCTGGGAATTCAGTAAGGAAATGTCAACACTGTGCAGAATTTTTCGATTCAGAAAATTAAAGGAATCCTATTTGATGTATATTAACCATATCGATATTAACAACCTTCTGCTGGATTTCCACACTGATTTGAGAGCTGAGGTACTATTGGTCTTGTGTTTTAACTAGTTGTGAAAGCACTGAGAGAGTTGTTCTTGGGTTGAACTTGACCTGCCTCTGGGAATGCTCTCTGTTCCATCCATTTAGAAAAGCTTTATTCAGGTGCATTTTTCTGCCCTCATTCTTCTCATTTGCATCCCTTGGGAAAAAGAAAGATGTTCCATATAGATGTTAACACTGCAGATGCTGTTTGGCAACAGTGTTTTTCAGCTTCCCATCTTAAAAAAATTATATTGCTGACCACCCATTTGACTGAAAAGTGATTCATTTTACTGACAGACACCTGGACTGAGATGTGGGAGGTGAGATGAAATGGGGGATTGGTGTTGAAATATATACACTATTGATACTATGTGTAAAATAGATAACTAATGAGAATCTTCAGTGGAGCTTCCTAGGTGGCTCAGTGGTAAAGAATCCGCCAGCCAACACAGGAGACACAGGAGAGGGGGGTTTGATCCCTGGGTCAAATCTCCTGGAGAAGGAGATGGCAATCTGTTCTAGTATTCTTGCTGGAATAATCCCATGGACAGAGTAGTCTGGCTGGCTGCAGTTCATGGGGTTGCAGAGAGTCAGACAAAACTGAGCAACTGAGCACAAGCACACACAGGAACCGACTGTATAGCACAGGGAACTCTTTTCAATATTCTACGGTGACCTAAATGGGAAGGAAATCCTAAAAAGAGGGCATACATGTATACCTATAGCTGATTCACCCTGCTGTACAGTAGAAACACAACACTGTAAAGTAACTATACTCCAAAAAAAAAAATTTCTTAAGAGAAACCAAAACAAACAGATCATTTCAAACTTCCTTTTTAATTTTTAGTCATAGCTCTATGTTGCAACCCTACTTGTTTAAAAGTCAGATCATGAAGGTTCCTTCCTATGAACTTCAAAATAATTAACCAAAATAGTCTTCAAGAGGCTATATAAAAAGCAAGCAGAATATTAATAATTATCAGTCTTTCTCTTGAGTTATATAGTATCTTATAAATTCAACTAAGGGAAACTCAAATGGACAGTGTCACAGTAGCCAAGCATACCAGCACTGTTATCTCACCATTCGTTAATTTTCTCTGCCAAGTCACCCTGAACCTTAGACTACTGAGAATGTCTTTTTAATTAATTTTTAAGGTTCTCCTCATTTTGAATTGAAAAATGGTCACAATTTTACAAGTAAAATTAAAAAAAATACATGAAAGTAGGAGACCGTCTGAGATATTCTCATTAGGCATTAAATACATATAATTTAAAAACATACACAGACAAACACACAAAAATACATATATACATGCACTGGGCTAAACCTCCATCCTTCCTGTCAGTTGAACATAGGTCTACTGTTTTACAAACAGGGAATCCATTCCACAGTGTAATTAGGGAAATTGGCTGGACCATCCCTTTTGAATAGAATTCCATGTAGCCACTTTTTAAAGTTATCCAGATCTTGGTCCCTTCTAGCAATCTACTCCAATATTGTGTATGTACTCATGTTCAGTCATGTCCAACTCTCTGCAACCCCATGGACTGTGGCCTGCCAGGCTCCTCTGTCCGTGGAATTTTCCAGGCAAGAATACTGGAGCTGGTTGCCATTTCCTTCTCCAACACTGTGTAGTCAATCGAATTATCTTCCTTCTAAAGCCAGATGAGAAAGAAAAAGTGAGGTGAAGAACTAAGGTAACTGACCAAAAAGGTGGAGGAAAAGGAACGAAAACAAATTCCCAAATTTCACTTCCCCCCATATTCTCTGTACTTTGCAAGAGAAAAATATTTGGATCTGAGTTCCTTTCATTCTTGGGCTTCCCTGGTGGCTCAGATTCTTAACCACTGCTGGTTCAAAGTGTGAGAAATAAAAAGGTAAAAAAGAAAACAGACAGAAGTGGTATGGACCGAACAGAAGCACAAGATATTAAAAAAAGGTGGCAAGACTAAACAGAAGAACTATACCAAAAAGATCTTAATGACCCAGATAACAGTGATGATGTGATCACTCACCTAGAGCCAGACATCTTGGAGTCTGAAGTCAAGTGGGCCTCATGAAGCATCAGTATAAACAAAGCTAGTGGAGGTGATGGAATTCCAGTTGAGCTATTTCAAATCCTAAAAGATGATGCTGTGAAAGTGCTGCACTCAATATGTCAGCAAATCTGGAAAACTCAGCAGTGGCCACAGGACTGGAAGAGGTCAGTTTTCATTCCAATCCCGAAGAAAGGCAATGCCAAAGAATGTTCAAACTACTGCACAATTGCACTCATCTCACACGCTAGCAAAGTAATCCTCAAAATTCTCCAAGCCAGGCTTCAACAGTACATGAACCAAGAACTTCCAGATGTTCAAGCTGGTTTTAAAAAAGGCAAAGGAATCAGAGATCAAACTGCTAACATCCATTGGATCATCGAAAAAGTGAAAGAGTTTCAGAAAAACATCTATTTCTGCTTTATTGACTATGCCAAAGCCTTTGACTGTGTGGATCACAAGAAACTGTGGAAAATTCTGAAAGAGATGGGAATACCAGACAACCTGACCTGCCTCTTGAGAAATCTATATGCAGGTCAAGAAACAACAGTTAGAACTGGACATGAAACAACAGACTGGTTCCAAATCGGGAAAGGAGTACGTCAAGGCTGTATATCGTCACCTTGCTTATTTAACTTTTATGTAGAGTACATCATGAGAACTACCAGGCTGAATGAAGCACAACTTAAAATCGAGATTTCCAGGAGAAATATCAATAACCTCTGATATGCAGATGGCATCACCCTTATGGCAGAAAACAAAGAGGAACTGAAGAGGCTCTTGATGAAAGTGAAAGAGGAGTAGCTGATTCATGTCAATGTATGGCAAAAACCACTGCAATATTGTAAAGTAATTAGCCTCCAATTAAAATAAATAAATTAATTTAAAGAAAGTGAAAGAGGAGAGTGAAAAAGTTGGCTTAAAACTCAACATTCAAAAACCAAAGGTCACGGCATACGATCCTATCACTTCATGGCAAATAGATGGTGAAACCGTGGAAACAGTGACAGACTTTATTTTCTTGGGTTCCAAAATCGCTGCAGATGGTGACTGCACCCATGAATTAAAAGATGCTTGCTTGTTGGAAGAAAAGCTATGACCAACCTAGACAGCATATTAAGAAGCAGAGACATTACTTTGACAACAAAGATCTATCTCATCCAAGCTATGGTTTTTCCAGTAGTCACGTGTGGATGTGAGAGTTGGACTATAAAGAAAGCTGAGTGCCGAAGAATTGATGCGTTTGAACTGTGGTGTTGGAGAAGACTCTTTGAGAGTCCCTTGGACTGCAAGAAGTTCCAACCAATCCATCCTAAAGGAAATCAGTCCTGAATAGTCACTGGAAGGACTGATGCCGAAGCTGAAGCTCCAATACTTTGGCCACCTGATGTGAAGAGCTGACTCACTGAAAAAGACCCTGATGCTGGGAAAGATTGAAGGCAGGAGAAGGGGACGACAGAGGATGAGATAGTTGGATGGCATCACCAATTCAGTGGACACGAGTTTGAGTAAACTCCAGGAGTTGATGATGGACAGGGAAGCCTAGCATGATGCAGTCCATGGGGTCACAAAGAGCAGGACGGGTCTGAGCGACTGAACTGAACTATGTTTATCAATTCTTTCTTTCATGGATTGTGCCTTTGGGGTTATATCTTAAAAGTTATTGCCATACCCAAGGTCATCTAGGTTTTCCTATGTTATCTTCTACGAGTTTTATAGTTCTGTGTTTTACATTAAGATCTCATTTTGAGCTAATTTTTATGAAGGATGTGAAGTCTGGGTCTAGATTTCTTTTTTTTTTTTTTAATGGATATTCAGTTTTTCTAGCCCTATTTGTTGAAAGGACTATCTTTGCTCCATTATATTGCTTTTGTTCTTTTGACAAAGATGAGGTGACTGTATTCATGTTGTTCATTTTGAGGCTTTTTATTCTGTTCCATTGATATATTTGTTCTTTCACCAATATCACGCTGTCTTGATACTATATCTTCAAAGTAAATCTTCAAGGTGGGTAATATTCCTTCAACTTTGTCCTCGTTCAATAAGGTAATAGCTATTTTGGGTTTTTTGCCTCTTCATATACCATCTCACACCAGTCAGAATGGCTGCTATCCAAAAGTCTACAAACAATAAATGCTGGAGAGGGTGTGGAGAAAAGGGAACCCTCTTACACTTGATGGGAATGCAAACTAGTACAGCCGCTATGGAGAAAAATGTGAAGATTCCTTAAAAAACTGGAAATAGAACTACCATCTGACCCAGCAATCCCACTGCTGGACATACACACTGAGGAAACTATAACTGAAAGAGACACATGTACACAAATGTTCACTGCAGCACTGTTTACAATAGCCAGGACATGGAAGCAACCTAGATGTCCATCAGCAGACGAATGGATAAGAAAGTTATGGTGCCTACACACCATGGAAAATTACTCAGCTATAGAAAAGAACGCATTTGAGTGCGTTCTAATGAGGTAGATGAAACTGGAGTCTATTATACAAAGTGAAGCAAGTCAGAAAGTAAAACACCAATACAGTATATTAATGCATATATATGGAATTTAGAAAGCTGGTAATGATGACCCTATATGCGAGACAGCAAAAGAGACACGGATGTAAAGAAGACTTTTGGACTCTGTGGGAGAAGGCGAGGGTGGGATAATTTGAGAAAATAGCAAGCAAATATGTATATTACCATATGTGAAATAGATGATCAGTCCAAGTTCGACGCATGAAGCAGGGCACTCAAAGCCGGTGCATTGGGACAACCTAGAGGAATTGGATAAGGAGGCAAGTGGGAGGGGGGTTCAGGGCAGGGGGACACACGTACACCCGTGGCTGATTCATGTCAATGTATGGCAAAAACCACCACAGTATTGTAAAGTAATTAGCCTCCAATTAAAATAATCAATTTTTAAAAAAGACCAAAAAAATAAATTTTAGAATCAATGTGACAGTATCCATAAAATAACTTTCTGGGATTGTGATTGGAATTGCACTGTATTTCTACAGATTACATTGGGAAAAAACTAGTATTTTGGTAATGCTGAATATTCCTATCATGAACATGCAATGTCTCTTGATTTATTTATTCTTTGATCTCATTCATCAGGGTTTTGTAGTTTTCCACCTATTGAGGAAAACAATAGAGGTTTGGTACATGTTTTATTAGATTTATACTGAAGTTATTCATTTTTGGTGGTGCTAATGTATGCAGTGTTTGTTTTTTTTTCAATTCTGAAATCTTTTGTTTTATTTATTTATTTTTTTAATAAATTTATTTATTTCAGTTGGGGGCTAATTACTTTACAATATTGTAGTGGTTTTTGCCATACATGGACATGAATCAGCCATGGGTTTACATGTGTTCCCCATCCTGAACCCCCCTCCCTCCTCCCTCCCCATCCCATCCCTCTGGGTCATCCCATTGTCCCAGCCCTGAGCATTTGTCTCATGCATCGAACCTGGAATGGTGTTCTGTTTCACATATGGTAATATACAAGTTTCAATGCTATTCTCTCAGAACGTCCCACCCTCACCTTCTCCCTCAGATTCCGTAAGACTGTTCTATGCATCTGTGTCTCTTATTCTGTCTCGCATATAGGGTTATCATTACCATCTTTCAAATTCCATATATATGCGTTAGTATACTGTATTGGTGTTTTTCTTTCTGACTTACTTCACTCTGTATAATGGGCTCCAGTTTCATCCATCTCAATAGAACTGATTCAAATGTATTCTTTTTAATGGCTGAGTAATATTCCATTGTGTATATGTACCACTGCTTCCTTATCCATTCGTCTGCTGATGGACATCTAGGTTGCTTCCATGTCCTGGCTATTGTAAACAGTGCTGCGATGAACACTGGGGTACATGTGTCTCTTTCAATTCTGGTTTCCTCGGTGTGTGTGCCCAGCAGTGGGATTGCTGGGTCATATGGCCGTTCTATTCCCAGTTTTTTAAGGAATCTCCACACTGTTCTCCATAGTGGCTGTACTGGTTTACATTCCCACCAACAGTGTAGGAGGGTTCCCTTTTCTCCACACCCTCTCCAGCATTTATTGCTTGTAGACTTTTGGATAGCAGCCATTCTGACTGGTGTGAAATGGTACCTCATTGTAGTTTTGATTTGCATTTCTCTAATAATGAGTGATGTTGAGCATCTTTTCATGTGTTTGTTAGCCATCTGTATGTCTTCTTTGGAGAAATGTCTGTTTAGTTTTAACCTATTCCCTTGTTCATTTTTTGTATATAGGAAAGCAATTACCTTCTGTATATTAACCTTCATCCTGCCACCTTACCAACATCACTTATTAGTTCTAGGAGTTTTTTGGTCAACTCTTTATTTTCAACATCGATGATCATGTCATCTGTGAACAAAAACAATTTTATGTCTTTCTTCACAATCTGCACACCTCTTATTTCCTTGCCTTGCCTTACTGCATTATCAAGGGCTTAACAGCACAATACTGAAGTGATAATAATGGGGAACATCCTTGTCTTTTTTTTAATCTTAGTGGAAAAACTGAGTTTTTCTCCATTAAGTATGACATTAACTATCAATTTTTTATAGATAATCTTCAACAAGTTAAGAAAATTCTCCTTTATTCCTAGATTATTGAGAGTTTTTATCATGAGTCCACACTGGATTTTGTCAAAAGCTTTTCTGCATGTATTTATGTGCCTATGTGTTTTGGTCTTTTTTTCTCCTTTTTAGTCTTGGATGGATTATATTAATTGATTCTCAAATGTTGAACCAGCCTTACATAACTGAGACAAACTCCATTTTGGTCATGGTATATAATTATTTTTACACTTTTTTGAATTTCATTTACTAATATTTTGTTGAGAATCTCTGACACAATTTTTATCATATTTCTACTACAAACATTTTTGGATCCTAACAAATTTAAGCTAGTAATTAGTCTTATCTAAGTGTGTTTTTTATACATGGATACACCACAGGAGACCTGAGAGAATAGATCATGAATGGTAAAGCCTGAACTTACACTTCTTTTTTTATATTCTAGTGACACCATCACTCAATAAGTGTTTACAGTTTATGTTTTTTTAATTAGATATAATTCATTATATTCATTCATTCAACAGATTCTACAGTAAAAAGAGAGATTTCTAAGGAGGTAGGGTTTATTAATGGGGTTGCAGGTTATTATAAGAAAACTATGAGTGAGTAAGTGAAAGTCGCTCAGTCGTATCCAACTCTGTGCAACCCCATGGACTATACAGTCCATGGAATTCTCCAGATCAGAATACTGGAGCAGGTAGCCTTTCCCTTTTCCAGGGGATCCTCTCAATGCAGGGATTGAACACAAGTCTCCTGTATTGCAGGCAGATTCTTTACCAGCTGAGCCACAAGGGAAGCCCAAGAATACTGGAGTGGGTAGCCTACACCTTCTCCACCAGATCTTCCCAACCCAGGAATTTAACTGGGGCCTCCTGCATTGCAGGTGCATTCTTTACTAACTGAGCTATCAGGGAAGCCCAAGAAAAATAAGCAAGGGCTCATAACGGAGAAGGTGATATTTGAGAAAAGACCTATAAAAGAGAGCGGATGAGTAATGTAGATGCTGAAGAGAACTACAATTTAGGCAATGTGAACAGCAAGTGAAAATGTCTGCTACTGTATTTGTTTTTTTTTTTGCAACACCAAGGACTAAAGAGTACAAGGTGTTTGGAAAAGGGCAAGCAAGGAGAAGAGGTGAGAGAAATAAGTCCAAGTAAGAGCCAAGAGGCTGAATTTTTAAGAAGTTGGGTAAGGATGTTGAACGGTCAAAAGTTAACTGATCATTGGCAAAGTAAATAATTATAATGCCAATTTCCCTGTGTATTCCCTGTGTACTTTAGGGGTAAGAATAGTATTTGTGAACTGATTTCAAAATGTACAAATATTGCCTATGGCATATAACCTACTGGTTAAGAGCACTGACTCTGAAATCAATTTGCCTGGATCTTTTCCCCAGCTATACCTCTTATTAGTGGTGGACTTTTAGGAGTGTTTTTCTTTGAAAAACAGGGGGTTAAAAACCTCACCCATTTTACAGAGCTGTGACATGGAATTAAATACATGTAGAGAGCTTAGAAATCTGTGCTGCTCTTCAGTCTTTTCAAACCAATCTATTATTGTTACTATTATTACTGCTCCATAAGCGGTCCTTGAAAAAATTTGCCAGTTGTTCTCTCTTGTTTTTCTTCTTGTTACATATTCTCTACATCCCACTTAAGTTTCTCACAACCCTATGAGGCTGTTTTCAGATATTTTACACCTCTGTACCTGTTTGTCACAGCAAAAAGTGAAAGAGTGTGGATCACCTTGATCGGCAAACTAGGACTTTGATTTTCTCTCACTTATACACATTGATGAACAGACATGAAAAGAATGACTCCATGGAGCTTTCAGTTTGGAGCCAAATATCCAGGCTCTGTGCAACTCTACACTATTACGCTCAGATGTCGGTCCTTGAGGACCCAAAAGAATGTCAACTAAGCCATCATTATTTCAAGGATATGAAGTATGTTTTTTGTGAAGGTGAACATACAAAAAAAAAGAAAAGGGAGAGGTGTTTTGTATCACAACTTTCTGAGAAACGCTCATAGCTCTAAGATGTAGTTGACAAATTCCCCATCAGGTAAAGCTGTCAAAGTTACCGTATATTTCACCATAAATACATTTTTTTTCCCCAGCAATGGCAATAATGCTGTAACTATACTGCTCAATCCCTCACAGCATCAGCACTGACTACATTAAGAGGGTAAGTGAAAATATCTATCTGGTTGCTTCTGACATAACCTCAAGATTACTTTTGTTTCTATACTCCTATACTCCCTCAATTATAATGTGGAACATGAAGACACATTATTTCTAAATACTAACAAGGGTTATAGTAATAAGTGGCAGACAATCAAGGTGAGTTTTGCCATAGTAGTGTGCTAATTTTGCTACAAGCATGAATGCAAACCCTAAGGATGTAATTTAGAGAAATTCTGTCTGGACTATCCTCTAGGAACTAGAACAAGGAGACTGAGAGAAGATGATTCTGAGTAAATCAGTTCTTTTTTTCTTTTTTTCCCCCCTAATTACAGCTGAATAACAAGCAGCAAACTCCCATGGAAGGTAGTAATCTGTTTGAAGGCAGCTAGGAGGGTGCCCTGGTGAGTGTCTTTTGTATAGTTACTCAAGCACAGACTTGTTGATTACCTGTCAGGGATGCTACAGCAGGAAGAGTTTTGCCATATCTGTGAGACGCAACAAGATCACTTCCAACTCTAAAACCTACAAGTGCAATTTAATCACCAACCCTAGCCATCATTAAGAATGACCTCAAATAACTCCAAATCCATGTATCTACTCACACATTCTTTTCACAGTCAACAGACCTTGAGTGATGACTACATGCCAAACACTATTCTAAGTCACAGAATAAGGGATAAGAAAGGTAACAACCTCTGTCATTGTGGGGCTTTTGTTCTTTGGGAAGAAACTTATCTAAATACAAATAGAAACCAGAGATAATATTTATTTTTATTTTTATCATGTAAAATAAATAAATAAGGTAATCTGATAAAGTTAGGCTAGCAGGACAGTCCAGGACCAAATATCTTTTAAGAAGTGAGTGCCACTGAAAGGAATCATTTACAGAGAATTTTTCTGGAAATGGTATTTCCAAAAAATGGGAACAGTGAATACAAAGGCCCTAAAGCAAGATGAAGCTTAGCTACAATCAAGGAACAAAAAGAAGCTAAAAGGTTAGGTCAGGAGATAACCACAAAAATTGACACCAGCTGGTCCCGAACTTCATGTCTACATATATTCTTGAAATAAGTTATTTGTATATATCATCCAAAAAAAAAGTTGAACTGAAAATTACATTGGAAATTCTGAATGAGATTCTTGACAAAGCCACAACCCTATTAAAGATCACAGCCATCATTCTCAAAAGCTTCACTCTGGCAATCACTTGCAGGCATTTAACAGGGGTGTTTAATATCCTCCTGAAAACACTGGGCAGGAAGAACAAACCTTCCAGCATGCCTGCAATGGGAACCTAGTGTCTCACAACTGAAAATTGGCTTGAGCTTACGCTGCTGACTGCTTTGGCAGCAGTCCAGCATTTAAAACCTTGAATTCCTGTCCATTCATCTGTAGTTGTGTTTATGTCTCTCACTTAAGCAGTTTTCAACACACTTCTGTGGTTCTTTTGATATAGTGAATGTGCAGGTGTATGTCTGACTCTGCCAGGGACTGTGTCCATATCTGGTCTTTATTGCTAAAACAGACATCTTTGAGTATTTGAATCACTGCATATGCCATATTTACTCTTGTGTAGGTAGGCCAATTTTCCTCCAGCTGAAGATATAATTTAAAATTATTTCTCCCTGCTTACTCCTCCATATTCTCCCATTGCCTATGCTAAATAATTCAGCTCACTACTCCAAAAGTGCTGTGAGTCACCCACCCCATCTATATTCTTTCAGGGTTATAGAGAAGGTCAAAACATGCAAAAAAAAAAAAAGAGAGAGCCTATATGGAACAGACTTAGAGAAAAACTGGAAACATCTCAACAGATCAAAGTGATCGCTTCTAGTGAACCAAATTTAATTTTTTTTTTATCTCATTTCCTGGAAAAGGCGCACAATTCAGGAAGACTAGTTAGAAAAGGGAGTGAAAAATTCATTGCAGCTAGCCTGCTTCTACTGTGAAGCTCAAGTTTTGAAACTTTTGCAATTATGAACTGGAAATCCATGTGTTACATAATGCATTTCTGGAAAAATGCCCAAGACACATATGTGCTCTATGAAGCTCTAATACTAACATTAATCTAATGAACAGTATATTAGAAAATGATTTGTGTACATCCTAATGGAAAGCATATTTTCTGAGAGAAGCTTGTAGACTGAAATGCAAAAAAATAATCCATCCCCTAAACACAGCTTCCAGCTACCACATCAACCAATAAGATAAGTTGGTGCACCTTTGCAGAATGCTGAATGATTGCTCTGTTTTCTGTCGCCCAGGGGAAAGCATTTTCCAAATCTCGTGCAGGTGTCTGACAGAGACTACCTAAAAGGAAAGAAGCTGAATTCTCCTTTTTGAGCCCCTAGATGACTTTTTTTCATATATAAGCTTATTTTTTTAATATCAGTTCATTTTTCAAATGCAGCAAAATCCAAGCCCCTGTTTATCCCAGCGGGTTAATTTGGTTAAACCTGATACATCATATTGTGACTGGCCTCATATTTTACTCAAAAAGGGATAGCATCTTTTATCTTTTATTTGTAGTGATCTTCATATTCATTTCTCAACTGAGACAGGTATTTCAGGGAGAGCTTGCATTGATTTCTAATCTTTTTGTCTCTCCCTTTTTGTAACGTACACTTTTGGCCCTTAAGAAATAGCTCTGATAGAAGTTTGCACTTTTTTTTTTTTTTAAAGGAAAAGCAAGAGTTTGAGATCATGGATTTTTTTTAACCTGCTGAAGAGAGAATCAGACTTTGTCACCTTGTAGGTGACACGGCTTTTTTAAAGTGCATTTGTCTTCAAGAGACGGAGCTTGACTTGACTCTTTCATGTAGCTGATTCTGATTACTAACAGGTGAGAGTGAGGCCAGGCTCTAAAGAGAGGCTTAAATGATGTAGGAGATGAGAAATTAAATGTTCCTTGCCAACTACAAATGAATTCATAGGTAGAACCTAGAGTCAAGACCAATAGATTCATAAATGCATTTTAAGGAATCTAAATCCCGTCTAGTTGTCCTGAGAAGCAGCCAAAAGGAACTGCAAATCAAGGTACACACCTAACTCAGCTGTCTGGCGATCACAGCAGCCTCGTGTCTCAAGTTGCCAGTGGGTGTGTGCACGCTCAGTCGCTCTGTCACGTCCAGCTCTTTGTGACCTCATGGACTGTAGCCGGCCAGGCTCCTCTGTCCTTGGGATTTTCCAGATGAAGAATACTGGAATGGGTTGCCAGGTCCTCCTCCAGGGGATCTTCCCAACACAGGGATCGAACCCATATCTCCTGCACTGGCAGGTGGATTCTTTACCACCCAGAGCCACCCAGGAAGCTGCCAGTATGGGCAGAGTAAAGTTTAAAGCTGGAAACCTCGGGGATTCAGAGTCACTTTGAGTTGAGCCATGCAGACTAGTGCACACAAATTGAGCACGAGAGCCAGCAGCTGAATTTAGACTTTTAGATGCAAATATAATTAACTCATGACTTTTCAACAGGTTGCTCCTCTTAGGGCCTTATTTTCTTGACAACCAGCATTATCGTAATTCAACTAGCATTTTTCTTTTCTCTCCCAAGCCCCTTTCTGGACTCCACATCTCTTTTTGAGTCTGATAATCTGTTCTGTTTTCTCTTCTCTAGAAGAAACGTTGATAATGCCCTCTGTGAAGCTCTAGAATCAGAGATGCTCTGCAAATGATATCTGTCAAATGTTATTATCATGCTGCACATAGATCTCTGGTCTTGAGTGTATGTTAAGAAATACACTCGTCTTTGACTGCTTCTAGCATGATTACCTCGGAGAAGGCAATGGCACCCCACTCCAGTCCTCTTGCCTGGAAAATCCCATGGACGGGGGAGCCTGGTGGGCTGCCATCTATGGGGTCGCACAGAGTCGGACACGACTGAAGCGACTTAGCAGCAGCAGCAGCATGATTACAAATTAGTGCTCTTCTAAGGGAAGCCCTAGAGAGCACAAAAATGGGAGTTTTACGAAGAGACTTTGCGATAGGAGATACCTTGATAAAAAGGATTGAGCACAGGAACTGGGGTCCATTAGCAGCTCCGTCTCTGGCTGGCTGCAAATATTTGAGCAAACCACTTAGCACTCTGGTCCTCAGTCTCCTCATGTAAAATGAGATGTCTAGGGTTAAATAATTTCTGCAGTCTCTTCTAGGCTTAAAACTCTACAACACAGAGAAGAACACTGTTTTTAACTTTTTCTCTAGGAAGAGATCCTTCTCACATGCCAGCACCACCTCTTGTCCTCAGACTGGATTTGCAACAAAGTAGTAGAAGGCCTGTATGGGGTTAATTTCTTCCTCTTGTGGTTTAGATTCCTCTGGCACATTGTGTCCAGCCTTAATATTTTACACTGTTAGCCATATCATCTTTTATCTTTTATTTATAGTGATCCTCATATTAATTTCTCAATAGCAGCTGATGCGGCAGCAGGGACAAGTCATTGATCTTCCAATTTATCCTGAGGTCGAGGCAGCCTGGGGAGATTAATGGAGCCCTGATACCTGCCCAGGAGCTGGGTGTTCCTCATGCATGAAAATCAACCACAGGAAACCGAAATTCAACAATCGGCAGCAATATCAGCCACCTCTCTAATAAATATAACAGGGCATTCTTTAATTATTGAAAGGGGTGTCTGGGATTCGGTAATGAAAGCACTCCGGCACAAGAGTGCCAGGGCCACTCTGGGCCGGCCAGGAGGTGGTAGATTTGGGTAGGGGGAGTGGAAGTGGGGAGGTTGTTTGCAGATACCAGCTTCTCACATGGCAAATATTCTTATTACTTGAGTCTCAAGCAAGTCACGAGTAAGCGTATACTCCTTCACTTCTGTAAAGCCAAATACTTCTTACAAATTTTTTTTTTTTAATTCTGCAAGAAAAACAACAGATCCTCCTCATATCATGTTAATGCCCAGTGATGACAAAGGAAATGGTACATGGAGCTGCATATACTCCACTGGTCACAGAGACCAGGTGAACAGTTGTGCCCAGAGCTCTGAGTCATTTGCAGGCCCTCATAGGGACAAACCACTAATTGATTCTTAAGGGAAGGTCTCCATTCCTTGACACAGCTGAACAGTGGCTTCCATCAAGCCTCCTTGTGGTCTCAGTTATCTTGAGCTGCTTACCTCTTGCCCCTATCTGCTTCTCAGCTAACCTCTCCAGCTTGAGATCAGTGTTGCAGACTTATTCGATCATCAGCTTTGTGCCTGTCTGGATAAAAACCCATCCCCTGAGGCTCAGCACTCTCTTTTACAATCTATAGCTGGGGAAACAAGTACTAAATGAGGAAGCAAAGTTTCCCATGTTAGGCCACACACATGATGCTGAGGAGGCAGGTCAGCAAGAAGTCAACAGGTGGGGCGGATGTGGAACTACGTACAAGCAGAGCGTGCCCATCACTAGCCTGCAAAAATATCCCATTCTCTTGGTTATTACTCAGCACGCATACTACATAGACACACATACTACCTCTGCATTTTTAAAAATAATAGAGTGACTAATAATGTCCTCCAGCGATAAACTGGAGTGGCAAGCTGCTCAGAAATTTCAGGCACAGAATTGCCAGAAACAATTTACTTTGAACAAAATGTGTTATGAAGATTTGGAGTACACATGGGGTTTGGGCAATGTAATGATTTTCACAGACAGAGCCTCACAATGAGTTGTGCCTGTTGTGTACCTTCTCTTCCTTTGATTAAAAGAAGCTGAGTGGATTCTTTGAGTGTTGAAATCATAATAAGTATAACCAATGATTTTGTCTCATATAGAACCACTGTTTGATATAAATTCACAATAAAAATATATATTTCTTCTAGCAGGTTTGAACACTTTATATGTTTTTTTTATTTGGATTCTCTTTGCTCCTTGAACTTAAATACAATTTTCCCTTTTGGTATCTAATCAGGCTTTATAGTTATTTATTTTTTTGTTACTGTTGTACTCAGTTGCGTGCAACTCTTTGTGACCCCAAGGACTAGAGCCCACTAGGCTCCTCTGTCCATGCAATTTCCCAGGCAAGAATACTGGAGTGGGTTGCTATCTCCTTCTCTAGGAGATCTTCCTGACCCCAGGGATCAAACCCATGTCTCCTACGTCTCCTGCACTGCAGGCAGATTCTTTACCTGCTGAACTATCAGGGAAGCCCCACAGTTATTTATTGGTACCAATAAATAAAAATTAAAGTGGAAACTGGTTCCTCAACAAAAAATAAGATATATAAAATGTAATATTATCTTGTACAAAGCAGGGCAAACTCATTGAAAATGATAAGTATGTTTTCTGGATAGCATCTCACCTGGTGATATTATTAACAGTATGGTAGAAACAGGAGTAAGAACAATACAATAGTAATAATGGTACTGTGTGTTGCTACCACACATAATCATCTTCAAAACGTCAGTAAGCACACGGTTTCACTTGACCTTCAAAAAAGTCCTATATGGTAGACAGGCCTGGTATTCTGATTCCCCTTTTGTAGATGAGGAAACTAAATTCCAGAGATATTAACTGATTCACCCAACTAAGAAGGTCAAGAGTCAGGCTTTCTAAGTACTAGTCTAGACCCCTTCCCAGGAACTGGTGAGACATAAAGTAACAACACTAATAATCAAGAAAGAAACCAAGAACAAAACATCCCCAGAACTCTCCTGATAAGAAGAGTTTGAAAGTAGCTATTGTTACAAGGTAGCTATTGTTACCTGGAGCTTATCAGAAATCAAACAAGACCTATGGGTTCAGCAAAATGTGTAGGTTCAGGAAGTGAAGTGTAGATAATTACAAAATGGAATCTGTAAAAAGTCATAGAATTTGACATTTGCCTGAAAAATAATTCATATTTGGGGAAGTAAAGGCCAGATATGACTTGAAACTGTTTAAAAATATAATCCCTAAAGAAGTATCCTGCTTACTTGTGTTTTATAGCTTTAGCTTCAGACTTTATGTGAACTATTTCTTTGGCTGTACCCATCTAAAATATTACTTTCTATGAGACAGGAGCACTGCAATATATGACAATTTTATGGAAGAAGAGTTCTAGAGGACTTGGGGTCCATACACAGGAAAATCACTTAATAGTAAGCACATGAATGAGGAATAATAAAGTGTGGAGGGTCAGGATACTTGATGTCAGTCATGAGGAAGGGGGGCTTTTTCCTGTCACTACTCTCCCTGCTAGCAGACTGTAAATTTCTAGGTGCTTGCTCAACACTGGCTTTATGCAGTAAAGTTCAGAGTCCTGGCGGAGTGGGGAGGTGGGAGGTAGTGGGGGGGGTGAGGGGGTGGGGGGGAGAAGGAAGTCAGCCCCTTCTACCCACCTCTGAGAATCAGGATTATCAGCTGAATGATTTAAGCAGCCAGGGGATTCTACAGTAAAAGTTCAACCATGTTAGCAAATCTTTGAAAAGAGTGACCAAAAAAAATTTATAAACTGGTTGGGCACACGTGTGCAAAGAGTTCAAGCTTACTGCACAAACAGTTATCTTTGTTTTATCTACTCTTCCTTAAGAGGCAGCCTTGCACTCATCTCACATGCTAGTAATGTAATGCTTAAAATTCTCCAAGCCAGGCTTCAGCAATATGTGAACCGTGAACTTCCAGATGTTCAAGCTGGTTTTAGAAAAGGCAGAGGAACCAGAGATCAAATTGCCAACATCTGATGGATCATCAAAAAAGCAAGAGACTTCCAGAAAAACATCTATTTCTGCTTTATTGATTATGCCAAAGCCTTTGACTGTGTGGATGACAATAAACTGTGGAAAATCCTGAAAGAGATGGGAATACCAGACCACCTGATCTGCCTCTTGAGAAACCTGCATGCAGGTCAGGAAGCAACAGTTAGAACTGGACATGGAACAACAGACTGGTTCCAAATAGGAAAAGGAGGACGTCAAGGCTGTATATTGTCACCCTGCTTATTTAACTTCTATGCAGAGTACATCATGAGAAATGCTGGGCTGGATGAAGCACAAGCTGGAATCAAGACTGCCGGGAGAAATATCAATAACCTCAGATATGCAGATGACACCACCCTTATGGCAGAAAGTGAAGAAGAACTAAAGAGCCTCTTGATGAAAGTGAAAGTTGAGAGCGAAAAATTTGGCTTAAAGATCAACATTCAGAAAACTAAGATCATGGCATCCGGCCCCATCACTTCATGGCAGATAGATGGAGAAACAGTGGAAAGAGTAGCTGACTTTATTTTTCTGGGCTCCAAAATCACTGCAGATGGTAATTGCAGCCATGAAATTAAAAGATGCTTACTCCTTGGAAGGAAAGTTATGACCAACCTAGACAGCATATTAAAAAGCAGAGACATTACTTTGCCGACCAAGGTCTGTCTAGTCAAGGCTATGGTTTTTCCAGTGGTCATGTATGGATGTGAGAGTTGGACTATAAAGAAAGCTGAGCACCGAAGAATTGATGCTTTTGAACTGTGGTGTTGGAGAAGACTCTTGAGAGTCCCTTGGACTGCAAGGAGACCCAACCAGTCCATCCTAAGGGAGATCAGTCCTGGGTGTTCATTGGATGGACTGATGTTGAAGCTGAAACTCCAATACTTTGGCCACCTGATGCGAAGAGCTGATTCATTGGAAAAGACCCTGATGCTGGGAAAGACTGAGGGCAGGAGTAGAAGGGGACTACAGAGGATGAGATGGCTGGATGGCATCATCGACTCGATGAACATGGGTTTGGGTGGACTCAGGGAGTTGGTGATGGACCCGGAGGCCTGGCGTGCTGCGGTTCATGGGGTTGCAAAGAGTCAGACACAACTGAGCGACTGAACTGAACTGAACTGATGTTACCAAATGAATAAACCTTAAATATGGCAAAGTAAATCAAGCCATAGGGAGGAGACAAAAAAAGGGGGCAAGAGACAACACAAATTCGAATAATGAAAAGCTTGATACATCTTTAAAATAGTCAATAAATCCCTGAAGAAGAAAACAAACGAAGAATTCTAAGGCAGAACAGCAAGGAAGAGTATTTACCACTACTAAGAATATTAATAAGAACTTGCATCACTGGTTATTTAGGAACTCAGTAAATTTTCTTTGCTTTATCTGCACTAAAAGCCATCTAACATAAATCCCAGAACTGCTGAAAAACATGCTCGTCAAACCCTTGCAACAGCTTGGGATTCTGTTATATAAACTTTGGGAGACTACTAAACTTGAAGTAGAGAGCCTTTTGAAAATACATGTCCTTATCTGTTTTGGCATATTCATCCCCTGTAGAAGAGTTGTATGATTCAAAGAACATTAAATAGTAAAATTTAAAAAAAAAGAAAAAAAGCAGTTGAGAAAAAACACAGCACTTCAAAAGGCTTAAATCTGGAAGCATTTCAAATACGAGGTTTAGGATTACCAGTACAGTTTCCTAACCTCCTAATTATTTGAGAATGAGGGCACTTTTGTGTATCTCTCTGTTTGGAATCACTGGAAATATCAATTAAACATAATAAAGTAGGAGAATCTCCCTTGGGATGTGAGATCATCTTATACACATGATGGCCTTCTGCTAGGGGTTAGTGATTCTTTAATCAATCCTGAGAGGTTTCCTAAGCCCAAGAAATTTGGTAGAATGATTTAGGGCTCACTTAGAGATGCTACTATCATTAGAACTGCATTTATCTTTGAAAAAAAAAGATGATTTCTATATATAAGCCATGTTTTTCATAGTGATACCAACAAAATCTCTCAACTTCCATAGAGAACATCCAATTTTATTCCACTTCTGTTCTCGCTACCCTTTCACAGTCTCCCTGTGCACAAAACATTGAGAAGGTGTCTCACCAGAGTAGCAGCAGCCACATGCAAACCACTTATCACCAGATACCACTGTTGCCATTGGGTGTCGTGGCAACCAGAGACATGTACTAGAGCCTCTGATGGGTAATAGTGAGGCTATGATCCTCAAGCATCCTCAGTGAAGCCACAGATGGTCTGGGTACATGTGGGATAAATTTTATTTTCTCCTTTTCTCTAACATGTTGCTAGCGAGATATCAAAAACTATCCCTGAAATTCAATGAATATGGTTTTATTACCCTTTATTAAGAGTCCCATCTCTTTCAAGAACTGGGATATATGTTTTGAGGGAAATAAACTATAGAAATATTCAACTGACAGAGATCATAATGCACTTAACTTTTCTGTTCTTTTGTACATTTTTGTTAAGACAAACTTCTGTTCTTGCCTTCTATTAAGGGTTCTATTAAAATAAAATTGACATGATAAACTGCACATACTTAAAGAACACAATTTGACTAAGTTCTGAAATATATATATATACCCATGAAACTACCAACACAATCAAAAAAAGGAACATACCATCACTTGCAAAAGTGTCTCCATACCTCATTCATAATGCCCCTATTTTCTTTCCACATTCTACCCCTCCACATCTCCAGATGACCACTGATAAACTTTCTATCACTATAGAGGTGTCTGCATTTTTAAAAAATTTATATAAATAGATTTACACAGTGTTCACTCTTCTGCCTGGCTTCTTATACTCAGTGTAATTATTTTGAAAGTAATCCATATGTTTGTGGATATTATTAGTTTATTCCTTTGTTTTGCTGAGTGGTGTTTCATTGTATGAGTATACAACAGTATGTTTATTCATTAACCTGTTGAAGGATGCTTGATGTTATTACAATTGTATTAAAAATAAAGATGCTATAAAGATACATGCACAAGTCTTTGTATGAAAAAATGCTTTTATTTTTCTTGAACTCCTTATTGAAATTGAAGAAAGTGGAGAAAACCACTAGACCATTCAGATATGATCTAAATCAAATCCCTTATGACTACACAGTGGAAGTGAGGAATAGATTTAAGGGACTAGATCTGATAGAGTGCCTGATGAACTATGGATGGAGGTTTATGACATTGCACAGGAGACAGGAATCAAGACCATCCCCAAGAAAAAGAAATGCAAAAAAGCAAAATGGCTGTCTGAGGAGGGCTTACAAATACCTGTGAAAAGAAGAGAAGTGAAAAGCAAAGGAGAAAAGGAAAGATATACGCATTTGAATGCAGAGTTCCAAAGAATAGCAATGAGAGATAAGAAAGCCTTCCTCAGTGATCAGTGCAAAGAAATAGAGGAAAACAATAGAATGGGAAAGACTAGAGATCTTTTCAAGATAATTAGAGATAGCAAGGGAACATTTTATGCAAAGATGGGCACAATAAAGGACAGAAATGGTAGGGACCTAACAGAAGCAGAAGATATTAAGAAGAGGTGGCAAGAATACACAGAAGAACAGTACAAAAAAGATCTTCACGACCCAGATAATCACGATGGTGTGATTACTCACCTAGGGCCAGACATCCTGGAATGTGAAGTCAAGCAGGACTTAGGAAGCATCACTACAAACAAAGCTAGTGGAGGTGATGGAATTCCAGTTGAGCTATTTCAAACCCTGAAAGATGACACTGTGGAAATGCTGCATTCAATATGCCAGCAAATTTGGAAAACTCAGCAGTGGCCACAGGACTGGAAGAGGCCAGTTTTCATTCCAATCCCAAAGAAAGGCAATGCCAAAAAATGCTTGAACTACTGCACAATTGCACTCATCTCACATGCTAGTAAAGTAATGCTCAAAATTCTTCAAGCCAGGCTTCAGCAATACGTGAACCGTGATCTTCTAGATGTTCACGCTGGTTTTAGAAAAGGCAGGGGAACCAGAGATCAAATTGCCAACATCCAAGGGATCATCAAAAAAGCAAGAGAGTACCAGAAAAACATCTATCTCTGCTTTATTGACTATGCCAAAGCCTTTGATTGTGTGGATCACAATAAACTGTGGAAAATTCTGAAAGAGATGGGAATACCAGACCACCTGACCTGCCTCTTGAGAAACCTGCATGCAAGTCAGGAAGCAACAGTTAGAACTGGATATGGAGCAACAGACTGGTTCCAAATACGAAAAGGAGTATGTCAAGGCTGTATATTGTCACCCTGCTTATTTAACCTATATGCAGAGTACATCATGAGAAACGCTGGGCTGGAGGAAGCACAAGCTGGAATCAAGATTGCCGGGAGAAATATCTATAACCTCTGATATGCAGATGACACCACCCTTATTGCAGAAAGTGAAGAAAAACTAAAGAAAGTGAAAGAGGAGAGTGAAAAGTTGGCTTAAAGCTCAACGTTCAGAAAACTAAGATCATGGCATCTGGTCCCATTGCTTCATGGCAGATAGATGGGCAAACAGTGGAAACAGAGGCTGACTTTATTTTTCTGGGCTCCAAAATCACTTCAGATGGTGACTGCAGCCATGAAATTAAAAGACATTACTCTTTTGAAGGAAAGTTATGACCAACCTAGACAGCATATTAAAACGCAGAGACATTACTTTGCCAACAAAGGTCCATATAGTCAAACCTATGGTTTTTCCAGTAGTCATGTACGAATGTGGAGAAGGCAATGGCACCCCACTCCAGTACTCTTGCCTGGAAAGTCCCATGGACGGAGGAGCCTGGTGGGCTGCAGTCCATGGGGTCGCAAAGAGTCGGAAACGACTGAACGACTTCACTTTCACTTTTCACTTTCATGCATTGGAGAAGGAAATGGCAACCCACTCCAGTGTTCTTGCCTAGAGAATCCCAGGGACGGGGAAGCCTGGTAGGCTGCCTGCCGTCTATGGGGTCACACAGAGTCGGACTTAGCAGCAGCAGCAGCATGTGCGAATGTGAGAGTTGGACCATAAAGAAGATTGAACACTAAAGAACTGATTGATTTCATATTGTGGTGCTGGAGAAGACTCTTGAGAGTCCCCTGGTCAGTAAGGAGATCAAAGAAGTCAACCCTAGAGGAAATCAATTCTGAATATTCATTGGACAGATTGATGCTGAAGCTGAAGCTCCAATACTTTGGCCACCTGATGCAAAGAGCTAACTCACTGGAAAAGACTTTGATGCTTTTGAAAGACTAAGGACAAAAGGAGAAGGAAGCAGAGAATGAGATGGTTAGATAACATCACTGACTCAATGGACATGAATTTGAGCAAACTTCAGGAGACAGTGGAGGACAGAGTAGCCTGTCATGCTACAGTCCACGGGGTTACAAAGACTTGGACATGACTTAGTGACTGAACAACAACAGCAACAACAAGCATTGTATAACACTTCCAATTTTTACACTGCCTCACCAATACTTAGTGTGGTTGGACTCTAATTTTAGCCATTCAACAGGTGTGCAGTGGTATCTCCTGTGGTTTTTTTCTTTTAGCTAATCATTGATTACATTGAGCAACTTCATGTGCTTATTTGACATCCATACATCTTCTTGGCAGGATCTCTTTTTAAATATTTTTGCTCATTTTTAAAAAAATTTTCTAATTATTGAGTTTTGAGTTCTATTTATGTTACAGATACAAGTCTTTTCAAATTTGTAATTTGAAAACGTTTTCTTCCAATCCCAATCTGTAGCTTTTCCTTGATTAATAATGTCTTTCAAAGATGACACTTAATTTATCACTTTTTTTCTTTTATGGATCTTGTTTTTGGTGTCATCTCTAGGAAATCTTTGCTTAACCAAGGTCAAACAGATTTTGTCCAAGTTTAACAGATTTATGTTTTGATCTATTTTTAATTAATTCTTTATATGGTGTGAGGTAGGGATCAAAACTCATAGTCTTGCATATGGCTATCTATGGATATTACCCATGTACTACATGTTTCTAGCACCATTTGTCAGGAAGACTATCCTTTCTCTTCTAAACTGGCTTTGCACCTCTTTTGTAAGTTAATTGTGTTTATATGTGTGGATATGTTTCTGGGATTACTTGATTGACCCATGATATCTGCCTTTTGGTTATAATATATCCTTTTGCTGATTTCTTTTCGCTTGCTCATTTAAATAGTCTCCTCACCATTTTACTGGACATACCTAGGTATACCTGAAATGCATTTGGTAAGTCGATGGAATTTGCACTCAAACTTGAGTGCAAAATTTCCAAAGGTATTTTTGAAATGTTGAGATGAAAAACTATGTATTCTACAACCTTCCTAATTCAATCCAATGTATGCTAACCCATCCCTAGAAGCTATTTTTGCACATGTATAGGGCTGTAGAGTCTGCGGAGTATGTGAATGGTATATGCAGGCTATTCTAAAAGATCATTATAGGAGGCAAAGGGAACATTAGAGAAAATAGGTGGGGAAACTCATATGCCAACTGTTAAAATATCTCAAGTTTTTTTTTTAACATTTACATTAAGATAAATAAGCAAATTATTATAAAATAAAACACAAAATTTAGAGAACATTTCAACATGCTTATTTTGCCAGATGCAACAAGATACTAGGAACAGACAGAAGAAATTTCTAGAACCATCCTGTCTTTTGTTTTTCATCACCATAGGGTGATTGGTTGTATTTTATTCAGTGTATTGTACATGTGGGTGTGAATAAGATGGAACTTGTCTCAAAAACAAATGAGCAAAGAATATATGTTGCCAACTTGTCTAAAATATTTTTCATGTTCTGACTCATTTTTCTTTGTATTGGCATTTTAAGATATTTTGGGTTTTGTTTCTTTAATTTGACTACTATAAAAATCTTGATAACTTAAGTAAAATCTCATGAGAATAATATAAACAACTGTAATGGAAAGTGAAAAGGTGATAATAGCAATCAACACTGAAATATTTCTTGTCAGAGTCCTTTATCACTTAGAATAGTCACAAATTCCATATAAATTTGACTTTTGGACCTTTAGTCTTTACTTTAGTGGAATAATTTCTTTTGAGAAGAGATTTCTTTCTCTTTGCCTATTATTTCTTTGCAAGTAAAATAATTAATAACCATACTTTGATATGATTATCTTAGAGTGGTGTAGAGGACGATAATTATGCAACTATATATTAATCTATGGGTTCAATGAAGTTTAAAGACTTGATGTTTGAATCTTGTGGAATGTAACCCCCTTTTCCAGAGGGAAATGAACATGTACATGCACTTCTGTCGTTTAAAATAAATCAACACAGGGTTATAGGGGCACCTCCTATTCCAGGCATGGTGAGGTACAGGGAAGAGGAGCAAGAGATATACCCAACTAAGCCTGAATATATTGAGAATTAAGATGAAAGCCTAAGGGGCTTCTCTGGCAGCTCACTGGTAAAGAATGTGCCTGCCAATGTAGGGGACCTGGGTTTGATTCCTATCTGGGAAGATTCCACATGCCGCGAAGCAACTATGCCCCTGAGCCACAACTACTGAGCCTGTGCTCTAGAGACTGGGAACCACAACTCTGAGCCCACATACCACAGTGACTGAAGCCCACACACCCTCGAGCCCATGCTCCACAACAAGAAAAACCACTGCAGTGAGAAGCCCACGCACTGCAAAGAGAGGAAACTCTACATGCCACAACTAGAGAAAAGCTTGGACAGCAATGAAGACCCAGTACAGCCAAAATATAAATATGATTATTAAAATAAAAACATTAATGGTAAAATAATTTTTTAAAAAGATGAAAACCTAAGATGGAAGTGAAAATGTCACCTAGAATTAAGGATACACTTAGGCTGAAAGTGAACATACTGAAAAAAGATGCAGAAAATGCTAAAGAGTTCACAAAAAAATCTATTAGAACTAATAAACTTAGCAGTTTGTTTGCAGAATACAAAATCAGCATACACACATTACTTGCACTTCTGTACACTAACAATTAACAATCTAAAAAAAATCAGGAGAACAATTTCATTTATAATAGTATCAAAAATAATAAAATATGAATAAACTTAACTAAAGACATGAAAGACTTGCACACTGAAAACTACAAAATGTTATTGAAAGAAATTAAGGAAGACATAAATGGAATGATATACCATGTTTACGAATTAGAAGACTTAATATGTTAAAATGTCTATATTACACAAAGCTATCTACATTTTAATGCAATACCTATCAAAATAACCTATTTTTTTCAGAAATAGAAGAAATTAGTCTAAAATGCATATGTAACCACAAAGAACCCTCAATAACCAAAGCAATCTTGAGAAAGAAAAACAAAGTTGAAGACCTCACTTTTTTTTTTTTTTTAAATCAGGTTTCCTTGTTATGCTGGGTTAAAAATCTGAAGTCCCTAAATGTCCAGAAATAATCCTCCCAAATGTATGTTTTAATTCATTCTCAGTGGCAGGGCTTTCCGTGTCTCAGTGGACTGAGGGATACTTCCATATCTATAGCTTGGACTTCT
This sequence comes from Giraffa tippelskirchi, assembly GCF_054371585.1. Taxonomy (NCBI): domain Eukaryota; kingdom Metazoa; phylum Chordata; class Mammalia; order Artiodactyla; family Giraffidae; genus Giraffa; species Giraffa tippelskirchi. Next base: position 110,765,322 of record NC_137275.1, read on the forward strand.
GTTACTGACATTGGCTTAGGTCTCTCAGGATCTTGGCTGTTCTATCAGTTTATCAAGTCTTTCGTGAATCATGCTTTTAAAGATTTTAAAGAGTTACTAAGATTCAATCTGAGATTACAGCATTATGCCCACAATTTAAACAATCTCAAAAGCAAGCCAGTCCCCACTCCTAGAATAATGAAACTAGGTACATTTTCATTCCCAGAAACCAGTACAGAAATTATCAAAGAACATAGCAGAAACTCAATGGCATTTGAAAGATAAAGTCTCTTTGATTTTAGCCTCACTAGGATGTCCATTAGTCTGTGCCATTTATCTGAAATTCCTGACCTGCAAACTTAGAACCAGGAGGAATTTTCTGGCCTAAGGTTGATTGTTCGCTATGAATTTGCCATGTGCAATGCACAGCCCTGAGCACCTATCACACATGGACTTTTGAGTTATCCTTCCTCTTTGATGATCTTGTTCACACTGCAGTACTGACCTGATTATGGGTTCTATCCAGTAACATTATACCTCCAGTTATGATGTGTAGATTCTACGATCCTACGGCGCCATAGCCATTTTCACTGCCTCTGGCTGTGGAACTGCACAGACCAAAGAAGCCTGCCTTTTAGAGAACATTTCTTTCTCCAGTGTAACTGACAAATTCCATGTCAGTTGGATCCACATGTAAAAGGATTAACTTGAGCCTATGGTAACCATATGTGTCAATGCTGACAAGTTCTGTAAAATATACTTTCCTTACAACTAAGTCTTTGTCTCAGTCAAGCCTGCTTGGGAAAAAACTACCTGAAGAGTAAGCCAAGGTGAGCAGCTGCCTGAGTATTTCCTGCCCTGTAAACTCCTGCCCACCCCAAAGTTAAGAGCCAGGTAAAGTTCTCTGTATACTAAAGACCCTCCAGGTGCCCTATTCATTCTGCTCCAGTTATTCACTCAGCCACCTGCAATTCCCTAGGGCCCCCTTTCTTTATGCCAGACCTTTACTTAAGTGGCTTGACAGAAACAGCCACTCCTCCATGCAATAAACTGCAGCCAACTGCCGAGTCTTATTGTTGGTGTAGTGGGTTGAATGGTGACCCCCCAAAAGGATATATTCATGTTCTAATTCTTAACTGTTACCTCACTTGGAAACAAGGTCTTTGCAAGTTTCATTAAGGATCTTGAGATGGGATTCCCATCCTGTATTAATCAGACGGGTTCTTAATATGACGATAATTGTCCTTATTAAACAAGAAGGGCAGAGGGCAATTTGGACCAGATGAAAGAAAAAGATACAGACACACAAAGGGAGTGAAAACAGAGACTAAGTGATGCGGCCTCAAGGCAGGGAAGCTACTAACCACCAGAGGCTCAAAGAGACAAGGAGTGGACTCTCCCCTAGAACAGCTTTAGGGAGGGCAGCCCTACTGACACCTTGATATCAGACTTTCGACCTCTAGAACTGTGAGATAGTACATTTTTATTATGTTAAGCCTCCAAGTTTATACTGATTTGTTATAGCAGGTACTGGAAACTAATACAGCATACATTAAAACTTTTCTAGACTTCAGCAGTTAACTGCATAAGCCGAAGTATTTTCAAATAGTCAAAGGTCCCAACATCCCACCACACATTAAAGACCAAGGCACAAGACTACCTTGCATGGAAGCACCAAAACATTTCCACGTGGACATTTTCCTCTCCAAAAAGTCTGCTCCTTTCTTTTTATTTCTCAGTGTTTCCAGGTAACATATCAAAGGATGCATTTGTGAAAGTACAACAGGTACAACACCTTAATTACACCTAGGTATGGAGTTAATTAAGAAACAAGATAAAAGAGCGAAGATGGAGGTCAAAATATTCCTGGTACTGATCTAACCCTGGCTTAGAATCCAGTTTGAATGAAATGACCCCATAACTGAACCCCAGAAATTACTAGTCCATAACTGAACTAGTAATACACAGGATGACAGAAACAGAAGACACCAACTCTCACTCTCAAGGGAGAGAACAGAATTAGTTAAGACAAACAGGCCCACTTAATTCTTTTCAAGCTTCCTATATAAGTCACGTGATCACCCTAGGGTGGAATAAGAAAAGAAGCAGGGCTGAAATTACCCTAAGATCTCTCTTGACAGGATTGAAACATAAAGATGGGAAAAGACCATTCCCTCACTCCCCACCACCACCACCCCCAGCGTTAAAAAATAATAACCTACATTTACAATGTAAAACAAGTCAGAAACTACTTTAGTTTTGATTTACTCTTAGTATTACTAATAGCTAATCAGGAGCCTCATGCAGAAACATCTTGATTAGTTGCTAATAAAACTCTTTAGAGGCAGAGCCCTCCATATGCCTCAAAGGGAAGATGTAGACCTCTTATGCATTAGGATTTTCTCACCAAAAAGTCACACAATGTCTTTACTATTCCAGCCAAGTATAACCTAGCCCTACCCTCATTCCTGCTTTACTTGGATTAGCAATAAATATATAGATGGAAATAAAGAAGAGATATCGGGTAGAAATACATTAAATGGTGGGTAAAACATTATAAGTGGAGTCAAGTACCACCACCATTCACTACAGTAAAAGTGAACATTCAGCACCAACAGTAATATTTTTTCCTGTTATGTCTGGAAAATGATAATAAGTCATAGGTACCTACCTTTTTAAGTTTATTCAAATCTCATTTTTATATTAACTACTGCATAACAAGTAACATGCTAAAGCTGCAGCAATAGATGAAGAAAAGGTAGTCCCTGGCCCCAAGGAATGTTGCCCAGAAGAAGCCCGAGATATGTAAAAAATCCAACTACAATACAGTGTAGCAAGTGCAACAATCAGGTATGCAAAAGTGTAATGGGAGCAAAAAGGAAAGTGTGATCACAACACTAAACAGAAGACAGCACAAAAGAGATAATATGTAAACTGAGTTTTGACAAATGAAGTGGGTTTTCCAGGTGCCCAATAGGGAGGAGAGAATTCTTGAAGGAGGGAAAAGCATAATTCAAGATAGTGAATTGTTCATATAATCCTAGAAGAAAAGCAGGGAACAACAGAAGAAATACTTGGATACAGGCATCATGAATATTTGTATGTTTCATTTTGGCAAAACCACTGTAATGGAAATTTTGAAGATCAGCTCTAGAGGGGATAAACAGAACTAGTAATTACTGCAGAAAACACTAGAACCAATTTCTACTATAATCTACCAAAAAGAAGCAAAACTATTTCAACGACAACACAGTATCACAGAAAGGGCTTGTTGTTGTTTGTTTTTTTTTTAGTGTATTAGGTGTCACTTAAAATTTTGACTCCATACTGCACTTGCTTTGGGATCTTGAATAACACTCATAACTTCAGCTAGTCTCACTATAGTGAGTGTACGTGATTACGTACATCTGTACCTGCACCGCAATCTTAATGCAAACTCAAGTTCAGGTCCAAGCCTAGGTTCTCTGTGACTCCTCCTCTGGTTAATTCAAAAGCTATCTCTCTCTTCCTCATTTGGCTTCTCTATGGAAATATCATAAGAACGGCTATGACTTCTTGGTGTCTTTTGTTGTCTGTTTTTTAAATTGAAGTATAGTTGATTTACAACGCCATGTTAGTTTCAGGTGTACAGTTCAGTGATTAATTTATCTATACGTCCTTTATCAGATTCTTTTCCATTAATAAGTTATTACAAAATATCGAGTATAGCTCCCTGTGCTATACAATAGATGCTTACAGGTTATCTGTTCTATGCCTTCTTTGAATTACTGTAGCGCTTGTTGTCTGTATCATTTACATGTTTCAATCACGTTATGACTGAAAACAAAAAATTTGTATTTGCCCACACCCTGGCCCTTACTTTAAAAATGTATTCATTTATTTCATATTCATTGGCTACATTCTAGACACCGTGTTAGTTGGTGGTTCCAGATGTTAGTAAAATATAGACATTCCTGATCAGAAGGTCACGGTCTTTGTGGGAAAACAAACAAAAATAAACAATCTGTGTCTTAAACAGACTTCCCAAAGAGAACACACCTAGTTGGTACAGTAAATACATGTATCACAGATAAATGTATCAATAGTTATTTGGTGTTAATAACTTCAAATAACTGCTTTTCTATTTTGAAGAAATGATGGCTATATTTCACCAGGAGCTCAGTACCCCTCTGAGACTAAGGGCTTCACTTCCATCCTGACTCACCACATTGCTTTCTTATATGAAAATATACAAGTCTGTACGTACTCGCTATTAAAAGGATTATCTGGCGTGAATTTCTGACAGCATGAAGAAAAACTCAAGAGGTTCAGAATTTTAGTTCTGAGATGCATCCAGAAGTTCAGATGCCTTAACTCAACTTGCTTGACTGGAAAATGGAGCTGTAAATCTCACAAGATCAGATGATCTTTTAAGAATTTCAAAACTTCCTGCTATTAATTAGAAATCTTAGAAGAATAGCTTCTTTTAAAATACACTGATAATATGCTTTACAGCTTAATATCCGGCAGCCTATGTTCAGTTAAGTGAGCTTCGGGAAAGAAGGAAACGTGTGGTTTAGCTGCATTTACTTTGGAGCCTCTCTGGTCAAAACATCTACCTCTGTGCTCAGCCATCTTATCATTTTTTTTTTTTAATAAATTTATTTATTTTAGTTGGGGGCTAATTACTTTACAATATTGTAGTGGTTTTTGCCATACATTGACATGAATCAGCCATGGGTTTACATGTGTTCCCCATCCTGGACCCCCCTCCCTCCTCCCTCCCCATCCCATCCCTCTGGGTCTTCCCATTGCCCCAGCCCTGAGCATTTGTCTCATGAATCGAACCTGGAATGGTGTTCTGTTTCACATATGATAATATACATGTTTCAATGCTATTGTCCCAGAACATCCCACCCTCATCTTCTCCCTCAGAGTCCATAAGACTGTTCTATGCATCTGTGTCTCTTATTCTGTCTCGCATATAGGGTTATCATTACCATCTTTCAAATTCCATATATATATACGTATTAGTATACTGCATTGGTGTTTTTCTTTCTGGCTTACATTACTCTGTATAATGGGCTCCAGTTTCATCCATCTCAATAGAACTGATTCAAATGTATTCTTTTTTAATGGCTGAGTAATATTCCATTGTGTATATGTACCACAGCTTCCTTATCCATTCGTCTGCTGATGGACATCTAGGTTGCTTCCATGTCCTGGCTATTGTAAACAGTGCTGCGATGAACATTGGGGCACACGTGTCTCTTTTAAAACGGAGGCAACTCTAAAAACATAGTTACATAGATGGTGCACAGCTTCATGTGTCATTGTCTTCATTTGTTTCAGAATACCAATAACATCGAAGCTATTACTGCAAAGAGTGGGATGTTATTTGGTGTCATCTAGTGCAACTCTCTGAAAGAGATGGGAATACCAGACCATCTGACCTGTCTCTTGAGAAACCTGTATGCAGGTCAGGAAGCAACAGTTAGAACTGGACATGGAACAGACTCGTTCCAAATAGGAAAAGGAGTATGTCAAGGCTGTACATTGTCACACTGCTTATTTAACTTATATGCAGAGTACATCATGAGAAACACTGGGCTGGAAGAAACACAAGCTGGAATCAAGATTGCCAGGAGAAATATCAATAACCTCAGATATGTAGATGACACCACCCTTATGGCAGAAAGTGAAGAAGAACTAAGGAGCCTCTTGATGAAAGTGAAAGAGGAGAGTGAAAAAGTTGGCTTAAAGCTCAACGTTCAGAAAACTAAGATCATGGCATCTGGTCCCATCACTTCATGGGAAGTAGATGGGAAAACAGTGGAAACAGTGTCAGACTTTATTTTTGGGGGGCTCCAAAATCACTCCAGATGGTGATTGCTGCCATGAAATTAAAAGATGCTTACTCCTTGGAAGGAAAGTTATGACCAACCTAGACAGCATATTGAAAAGCAGAGACATTACTCTGCCAACAAAGGTCCGTCTAGTCAAGGCTATGGTCCAGTGGTCATGTATGGATGTGAGAGTTGGACGGTGAAGAAAGCTGAGCGCCAAAGAATTGATGCTTTTGAACTGTGGTGGTGGAGAAGACTCTTGAGAGTCCCTTGGACTGCAAGGAGATCCAACCAGTCCATCCTAAAGGAGATCAGTCCTGGGTGTTCATTGGAAGGACTGATGTTGAAGCTGTAACTCCAATACTTTGGCCACCTCATGCGAGGAGCTGACTCACTGGAAAAGACCCTGATGCTGGGAAGGATTGGGGGCAGGAGGAGAAGGGGACGACAGAGGATGAGATGGTTGGATGGCATCACCGACTCGATGGACATGAGTTTGGGTAAACTCCGGGAGCTGGTGATGGACAGGGAGGCCTGGCGTGCTGCGATTCATGGGGTCTCAAAGAGTCGGACACGACTGAGAAACTGAACTGAACTGAATAGTGAAACTCTGGAAATAAAGACAAGGAAAGGGGTCTAGAATAACTACAATTTTCCTGAGAACACAATTATTTTATGGTAAATCTGGGACAAGAATCCTGATCTCTTTGATCCCACTCCATCCTTCTATCACTGGGATCTGAACAATCCAGAGAAATAAATGTGCTGTGTTCTATGTAACTGGTGCAGGACTTGGCAAGATGGGAATTGTAACACTATGTATGAAGAGTTATCTGGAAATTCTTAAAACTAAGTAAGATACATCTCAGGTATATAGAACACTATGTTTTATGAAGATAATTCTGTGGAATGAACAGAACTGGTAACTGAAGTGTGCGTGCTGTGCTGCAGTTTCAAGTAGGTAGGGTGAATTCTCGTTTTCTGGTACCTTGAAGATTCCACTCCAATATACACATTAAAATGAAATTAACATTTGAACTGTGTTAGTGCTAAGTCTCTTCAGTACTGTCTGACTCTTTGTGACCCTATGGACTGTAGCCGGCCAAGCTCCTCTGTCCATGGGATTTTCCAGGCAAGAATACTGGAACGGGTTTCCATTTGCTTCTCCAGGGGATCTTCCCAACCCAGGGATTGAAACCAGGTCTCCTGCACTGCAAGCAGATTCTTTACCATCTGAGCTACCAGAGAAGCCTTAGTAGCTCAGATTTGAACTGGGTCATATTTAATTCTGCAGGGTCCTTTAAGTCAGAAAAATATTCCATGTATCATTTAAGTTGTGATTTATTTTTTGTCTTGATCTTTAATTTCTAAAAGTCTTTCCAAACAGAAAACAGAGGTTAGAAATGGTATGTGGGAGGCTTTCAAGAAGAAATAAGCTCATTTCATTCAGCATGAAAATTAATATCCCAACAAACTCTTCATTGCTAAAAGTGTCCAAAGCTGCTAGCTTCATCTTGTAGCTAAGGCATCTGAAAGAATCATGCTAAAAGACTCCTAATCACTCAAATGTCCCATATCTGACTCAGTAAGTATCAGTATACATTGCGGGTATTTTTCTGAGTGACAGAGAACAATATCCTGGCTGAATATCCCTCTGCCATGACACAGAGATGATGGTCTCAAACTATTTTGAAGGTGTTGGAATCCACGTTATCCATTACTAATATTAACGGAGGACAAAACTTAATATTCTCTTTGCTTTGTATTTGTTAAATCACTTCTTGCCTTCATTAAAATGGATGGCCCATAATTGAGTTTGTAGTATGTGTATCGTTGGAAGCTGAACACATGTGTGTTGGTTTTATTAATGTCACAGATTTCTAGGGAGGGTATACTCAAAAACTAAGTCTAGTTTCACAGCTGCAAATAAATTATGATATAATTTTGAACAAATTAAGCTCATAATAAAGGAAAGATACTGATACTTACAATAACCCTGTCCTTGAGGGGCTCTTGTAAAGCACTAAATAAAGTAATACAGGCATGCACACATTCATAGATTTTCAGTGATATCTGTGCACACTTCAAAAGAACTCTACACAATACATTATAAAAATCTTGATACTGTGTCCCTAGTTCGCAGCTCGCTCATTAAAACTATCTAAATTAACAAGACCTTATCTATTGGGATAGCTATCAGAGTATTCCAAATTCTACTTCTTGTAGTACCCTGCCCCAACCATTTGCCTTCCTCTTTTCATTAGCCCTCAATCCAGAAGCCCTGGAGATTTGTTCATTAATTTATGTACGTATTTAGTTATGTGGCCAATTTCTTAATCCCTTATCAAATTTCAGGCACCATTCTTCAGTATGTTTTATAGGTTGATGACACAGCAGTGATCAACATAGATGAATATACCCTCTCTCCAACTGAGGGGGTAGACAAAAATAAACAAGCAAATATAAAACTATAAGTATAAACATGTAAATAAAAATTAAATAGATGCATAGAATAACTAGAATATCAGGTAAGTGCTAGAGAAAAAACAGAAAGCATTGTAGGGAGATGGAGATGGCTGATAGAAGGCACCTGCCACTTGAAATTAAGTAATAAATGAAGGCTTTATGAGGAAGATAATAATTATGAAGGAATTTAAGGTGGTTGTGGAAGGGAGCGAGGTGCATATCTGGGGAATGAATATTACCAGCAGAGGGAACAGTCAGATGGAAAGAGAAGGAGGCAAAAATATGCCTAGGGTATTCAAGGAACAGAAAGGATGTCAGTGTGTGGGAAATAGAGTGAGCAAAGTAGAGAGGAGAAGGAACAAGTCAGGGAGGAAACAGAGGCCCAGATTTCTAGGCCTGTGGAGACTTTGCTTTCTGCTTGGAGTAAGTCACTGAAGAGATCTGAGCAATAGGATCTGATTTATGTTTTAACAGGATCTCTCTGAATGCCCTGTTGATTAGAGACTGCAAGAGAGTAAGGACAAGCTCCGGAAGACCAAGAGTTGACTCAAAGACATGATTTACTCAAAAACGCACCTCTTAGTCAGTGACAATGTAGAGCAGGGACTGGCAAATAATTGCTCACAAATCATTGTGAGCTCAGCTTGTGTTTTTATGACCGGTGAGCTAATACTGAGCCTCACATTTTGAAAGGCTGCTGAAGAAAGAAGAGGAGAAGAAGCTACAGCAACTGTATATGGCCCACCAAATCTAAGACACATATTTAAAAATCCAGAAAATGTTTTCCGACACCTGATGGAAAGCATCTGGCGGGTAGTAGGTCCACAACAAAATTGGGAGGAGGAATACATGAGTGAATTAGGTGCTGAAAATATTGTAAAGTGACAAGTATCAGGAAACATTTACAGCTTCACCTTCAGAAATTATGTTTTCATTGAACTGTTGAAAAATACAATCTAACTTTCAAAACAGCAAATCAGAAGGCATCTTCTCACATAAGCAAGGTCAAGTAAAATTGAAGTAGCAATAAATCAATAACAAAAAACATTTTTATGGACTTTTAAACTTTAGAAAGTGTTTGTATGTTCATTATCTAACGTAATCCTCAAATAAATTCCATGAAATAGTTATTATTTTCCCATTAGAAATTACCACATACTAAGTCCTTAGTGATTGCCCAAGAAAAGCTGAAATCTTGAGTGTTACACCTATTAATGTCAAGGTTTTTTTTTTTTTTCCCCCTATGGGAATGCTGGATGCTAAAATTGACAGGGATTTTCAGCTCAAGATGGCAGACTAGGGCACATATTTACTTTCTGTTCCTTCTGAAACCATATTTAAATAAAAGTGTAGAAATACCAAATTAATAAGCTAATAAAAGCCAAGAGGTTGTGGAAGTCATCAACTACAGAAAGATTTCAACATATTTCTAGAAGGCAAAAAATGAAACAGAGTGATGAATAAAATAATTAAGGAAAGATTGTCCTAAGAGGGGTCTGCACAAAGCCAGTCAGCTTTTGGTGAGTTCTGGTTATGGTAAAGGGCAAGGAAAGAAGAGGAGCTGAAAAACAAGGAAATTAAAGTTATTTTAGGGAAAAAAAGTTACTTTAATGAGCTCCAAAGATCACTCAGCCTGCTGCCATATTAATACATGGATTACAATGGATTGTTGGTAAGCAAAACAAGAAAACAAAGAAGAAACAAAAATCAAGAGATTGTTCCTTACTGAACTCGTCTCAAACAAGATCAAGGAATTATGGTTAAATGCCACGGCTGTAAATCATTTCTGCTCCTAGAGAGGTCAGATAGGGCTCATGATATTTCTCGCTTTTTTCAGACATAATTTAGGTCTGAGAAAAACTTATTGTGCCCTCCAATCTCAAATCTTATTGGGGATGGAAGTCCAAATTTGCTTTGACATACTATAAAAAGAATCTCAAGGGCAGAGGGCAAAACTTATTTATAATATATGAATTATGTCATGTTATTTTAAAGAGATTTTAAACTAAAATATATAAATAAAATTTCACTGATCAATACAGTTCTGGGTTCTGAAACCTCTACATGTCACATGCCTGATGTGTAACACACAATGTGTTACAGGAGAAACACAGGAGAAAGAAAACACTCCAATGAAGTAAGCCAAAGAAACAAGATTCAAACTCGATAAAGCCATGTTAGACTAGGATTTTCCAGTTCTTTCCTATTATTTTGAAGCTTCTACCTTGTGAATAATAACATGTTTCCCTTGTCCTAGACACCCAAGAGTGCTTCTTCTCTCCTGGGCATAAGAATCTCGAGAATTATATATGGTAGTAAAGAGTGGACCAAGCTGACATGCTCACAGTGACCAAATTGTACCTGACTATTTTAAACTGACACAGTGATCCACTATGAAGCTACAATAAATGATGTATTTACTTTCTAGACATGAAAGGCAACTGCCTTACTGAAAATAACTCCAGGAAGGCCAGAGAAATTGGCTTCTAATTCATACGGGATAATTCACTGGTAAATTTCTTTCAGGAAAGCCCACGATTTATTTAGACTATAATCTTTACATATCTGGATCCTTCAAACTAGACCAAAGGGAAAACCTCCGCTGGTGCTATGCTGACAACTGGTGGTCCCTAACCTGCATCTTCTGAGATCAGAACCCAGTGCGGTAGGTGATCAATTCATGAATTGAGCAAAAGAAAACCTTCTACAGGGTAGAATATAGGCTCATTATAGGTATGACACTTAGGGCTAAGTGCCATAAGGAGTACAAGAAAAGAACAGTAACACATGAAGCATGTATGACAAGGAGGCACCACAGTCCAGAGCAGGCTTGGTTCAAATCCTGGCTAAGCCATTACCATCTGCACACCCTGAAGAACAGTATAAGGTTTAACTGTTGTACCAAATTTCTAAAAAGAAGTGAAGAAAGAGCCTTACCTGCCAAGAAGGGACGTTGTGGGGTGCAGCATCTGGCCAGGTGAGGTCTCTGCATTCTCTGCCGGCTGGTGATGATGGCAGAGGAACAGCAGTGGAGAAAGTGGTCCTGGCTCCAGGCCTCGCAGAGAAGCTGGGGAGGTCCCCCATAGGTGCTGGACCACCCCTCCACAGGGTGGGTGGCTCCTGCACTCAGCTTTGCACAGGCCTCTGAGACCCAGGCAGGGAGGGGCTGGCCAATACACATGCAGGCACCAAAGGGGCTGCATGATGAGATGCTAGACAGGATGAGCTCTGGAGGAGGAAGCCCCCACAGTCCTGAACAGTCTCTGCGTGGTGGCGCCTCTGGTGCCAAACACCTGCACCCACAGTGGGAAGTCTCAGCTGCTAGAGAGTCCGGGAGGGGCCCCGCCCTTTGCCCCGGAGTTTGCCCTCTGTGATGCGTATACCATGGACATGTCACAAACGCCAGGCTGAGGAATCGTTTCTCCAGTGCGTGTTTGACCGCGATAGGAGTCAGAAGCTAGGGAGACGCTCTCCCAGTTTCACACTCTATTCTCGGGGCGTTTGGCGCACAATCTGTCCTATATGGGCAATTTACTGTGTAAATTTGTTTCCGCGCTCCACCGCCGGCACCCGCTGGGCCATCGCTCACTGGTTTTGCCCTCTCGGGTTGCCATCACATCTGGCCGGGGCCACCCCGCTGCTCCAGCTCCTGCTTTACACCCCGCTGCTCCAGCTCCTGCTTTACACCCGGGTCGTAGGCTGCTCAACCAGGATCGAGTGCCTTTATCATCCAGCTTTTACATCGCGCCGAAAAGGCACTACCCCATCCAGCAGGCTGGGTACTCCCGTGTGGGCGTCCTACCCCTGGTGAACTTGAAGGACTCGCCGAAGAAGCAGCCCGTCTTGTCCACTCGTAATTCCATGATGTTCGGACCTTCGAGAACTGTCAGAATTCCTCCACCGGGGCGCAAAATTATTCTCCTGCGTTCACTACCTGAGCTACCTGCTTGGGTCGTCGAGGCTGGGAAGCTGGTACCAACCAGTCACCTCCTACTTCCTTGCGCAAAAGAGAGTGAGGCGAAGGTCCAAGAAGAACACAGGGAAGGCACGACAAAGGAGGAAGGTCACACAGAGGCCGAAGGAGAGGACAATGGAAAGATAAGTCCATCTCAGTAGAACCGGTTGAAATGTATTTTTTTTAATGGCTGAGTAATATTCCATTGTGTATATGTACCACAGCTTCCTTATCCATTCATCTGCTGATGGACATCTAGGTTGCTTCCATGTCCTGGCTATTGTAAACAGTGCTGCGATGAACATTGGGGTACACGCGTCTCTTTCAATTCTGGTTTCCTCGGTGTATATGCCCAGCAGTGGGATTGCTGGGTCATATGGCAGTTCTATTCCCAGTTTCAACCGGTTCTACTGAGATGGATGAAACTGGAGCCCATTATACAGAGTGAAGTAAGCCAGAAAGAAAAACAACAATACAGTATACTAATGCATATATATGGAATCTGAAAGATGGTAATGATAACCCTATATGCGAGACAGAATAAGAGACACAGATGCATGGAACAATTTTATGGACTCTGAGGGAGAAGGTGAGGGTGGGACGTTCTGGGAGAATGGCATTGAGACATGTGTATTGTCATATGTGAAACAGAGCACCATTCCATGTTCGATGCATGTGACAAGGGCTCAGGGCCGGGGCAATGGGATGATCCAGAAGGATGAGAGGGGGAGGGAGGTGGGTGGGGGGTCCGGGAAGGGGAACACATGTAAACCCATGGCTGATTCTTGTCAATGTATGGCAAAAACTATTACAATATTGTAAAGTAATAAAAAAAAAAAAAAAAGGAGAGTTAAAAAAAAAAAAAAAAAAAAAAAAAAAAAGAAAGATAAGTCCATACCGCAACGGGGATATGACAATGACATCTAGGCCCCAGGAGACCAGCGGGGTCCTCGCGTCCTTCCAATGCAGTCCTGAGCCTCCAAATCTCCTTCCGGTGCACCCAGAAGGCAACTTTAGTGAGAAAGCCCAGGTGTCTCGGATGAACTTTTCCTCCGAAAGCCCCGCCATCTGCTCAGACGGCACTGCTGGAGATGGCCAGCCTCCCTTGCAGCCTGGCCCCCTGGCCACGGTGCTCTCTGCCTCAAGTCCGTGCTGCAACCTGCTGCCCGACAGGCCAATAGAAGAAGTGCTGGGTGAAGACCACCGACCCAGCTCCCCTGACTCACTGATGTCTGGGAAGGTGCTGCAGCGCGAACAACCTTCAGACACCCCACGGAGAAGCTCTTCTTCCCTGGGATTTGCCAGCAGTAGGCACCACCGCAAGCGGAAGATGCCCCCGCTGCTTTTTCTGCCACTGCCGCCACTGCTGCCACCACTGCCACCACCGCTGCCTCTGCCGTGGGGTCGCAGTGACCTTCCCCCACCTCCGAAGCTTCCAGGCATGACTCTTGCCAGAAACTGGGGCACCCTGAAACGAAGCATGGAGCGACATCGGAACAAAGTCCTGAAGGATACAAGGAAGGCCATGCGACGCCGCAGTGCCCCTCCGCCTGCCCCAGGGACCGCAGGCTCCCTGGTTCCGGTCAGTCACATTTTAGAGGTCCCTCCTACTACCACTGACTTGGCCGACCTGTCCTCCAGATTCCCCAATCTGGCTGGCCTTCCACCTTACCTGACACCTTGTATGGATCAGGAGGCAAGACACACAGACCGTGTTTACTCTCATTCTGCTATTTCTGCAGATTCTCGTCTTCCTCCAATTTTCAATCCCATTGTGGGAATAACGCTTAAGGAGGATGGAGGCCCTCAGTGTTCAGTCAGAGCAACACCACCTTTTATTTCTGACCTCTCCACACCTCTGAGCACCCCAACCCTCTCCTCCCAGCCACCCTCCTACAAAAATGAAACCCCAACACCCATGTGTGTAGATTCTCCCCCTCCCTTATACTTACTCACCCCTCTTCCAGACCCTCCCATCGCTCCCCCTGTTCTAACTGACCAGCCCATCACTTCTACTTCAGTCCCTTTTACCACCACAGTCATGGCATCTGCAAGTGTGACCTCCCCGTCTCCTTCAAATCCGGGCATCACTGACATGGACACTACTCCCCCTGATCAAGCTGTCATTTTTCTGTCTCCCCCAGGTATTTGGGTGGAGCAGACACACATTGCACAGAGACCAGACACCACCATCCCATTTGTGCCGATGGTCCCCTGCCGCGCTTCAATTTTTAACTATCCCTTTGACTCCCAAACCAACCCTCGGCCCACATTTGTGACCACAGATAAGCAGCAAAAAGCCTCTGTATTCCCCAGACCCCCAACTGGGGCTCCGGCTGCCGTCTTCCCCGGGCCCCAACCTGGGGATCCTGCTGCCGTCTTCCCCAGGCTCCCATTTGGGGATCAGGCTCCCGTCTTCCCGGTGCCCCCATTTGGGGATCAGACTGCCGTCTTCTCCGGGCCCCAACCTGGGAATGCGGCTGCCGTCTTCCCCGGGCCCCAACCTGGGGATCCTGCTGCCGTCTTCCCCGGGCCCCCACCTGGAGATGCAGCTGCCATCTTTCCCCGGCCCCCACCTGGGGCTCCAGCTGCCGTCTTCCCCGGGCTCCCATTTGGGGATCAGACTGCCGTCTTACCCAGGCCCCCATTTGGGGATCTGGCTCCCGTCTTCCCGGTGCCCCCATTTGGGGATCAGACTGCCGTCTTCCCCGGGCCCCTACCTGGGGATCCTGCTGCCGTCTTCCCCGGGCCCCCACCTGGGGATGCGGCTGCCGTCTTTCCCCGGCGCCCACCTGGGGATCCCGCTGCCATCTTCCCCAGCCCATTTGGGGCTCCGGCTGCCGTCTTCCCCGGGCCCCCACCTGGAGATGCAGCTGCCATCTTTCCCCGGCCCCCACCTGGGGCTCCAGCTGCCGTCTTCCCCGGGCTCCCATTTGGGGATCAGGCTCCCGTCTTCCCGGGGCCCCCATTTGGAGATCAGGCTCCCGTCTTCCCGGTGCCCCCATTTGGGGATCAGACTGCCGTCTTCCCTGGGCCCCCACCTGGGGATGCGGCTGCCGTCTTTCCCCGGCCCCCACCTGGGGATCTCGCTGCCATCTTCCCCAGCCCATCTGGGGCTCCGGCTGCCGTCTTCCCCGGGCCCCCACCTGGGGATGCGGCTGCCGTCTTTCCCCGGCCCCCACCTGGGGATCCCGCTGCCATCTTCCCCAGCCCATCTGGGGCTCCGGCTGCCGTCTTCCCCGGGCCCCCACCTGGGGATGCGGCTGCCGTCTTTCCCCGGCCCCCACCTGGGGATCCCGCTGCCATCTTCCCCAGCCCATCTGGGGATCCCGCTGCCGTCTTCCCCGGGCCCCCACCTGGCGCTCAGGCTGCCGTCTTCCCCAGCCCCCGATCTGGGGCTCCAGCTGCTGCCTCTCTTGGCCCCTCCATCTAAGGCTCTGGCTGCTGTCTTGCCCAGCCCCCCATCTAGGTCCCCGGCTAATGTCTCCTTTGGTCCCCCATCTACGGCCTTGGGTCCTGTGTTCCCCAGCCCCACTATCTAGGGCTCCAGCCGGTGTCTTCCCCATCCCTCCATCTACGGTTCCGGCCGCTGTCTCCCCTGGCCCCCCATCTACAGCTTTGGGTCTTGTCTTCCTTGGCCCCCTCTCTAGGGCTTTGGCTGTTTCCCTCAGTCCCCAAATTATGGCTTTGGGTCCTGCCTCTCCCAACCCCCATCTATGGTTTCAGTTCCTGTTTTTCCCAGTCCCCCACCTATGGCTTTGGCAGTTATCCATGCTCCAGCAGATGGCATCTGTACAAACGTTAAACCAGTCTTTGACATCGATGCTATGGATACAACACCTCTTTCTCAGATTTATTTTTCAGTCTACCTCTGACTCCAAGGAGAACCACTACCCATATCACATGCTATTGTTGGTTCTGAGAACACAGCACCCAGTGGTGGCAATGCCTGGACCCAAGCTTCAACTTATTTACCTGTGGAGTTGGTCAACAGAGGTACCCACGTTTTCAAGCTTCACTTGGACCCAGAACTCACCATTCAGCCCACATCTGGGGCCAACAATAGGGAGAAGCCTGACAAGTTTATTCCACTGGGAAACCCATTAGTCCTAGCACGAGATAAAAAGCTAACCTCTTCTGCAGTCCAGCCACCCAGAGGAAACATAATGGATTCAGGTTTGCCAGATCCCCTGTCTGCCACAATCATCATCAACATGCAGCCGGCCTTTGTCTACAACTCCAGTATTTTCCCCAGGGATGTATCTGCTATTTTGGAGTGTATACCACAGTGCCTGGTACTGGAGACAGTAGCTTGCTGTCTGCTAGTACCACATCAGGCCCACTGTTGATGGGATCTGCAGTCTCTATGGCTGGTGGGAATTTGGGGGTTGGTGTGAATGCCCTAGGCCTCACTTATTCAGATGCATCTGGACCAACTAACTTTTGGACAGAACTGTGTGGGGCACCCAGCACCACTTGTGCTCCTACTGTGGGCCAGATTACCTGCGGGTCATCTCATTGCAGCATGGCTGCTGCAGTAGGAAGGGCAAGCCACCATCCCAGCATCCAGGCACATATCTGGTTCCAACTTGAATCCAAATGCCTGGGGTCTACCTGAGCTGAAACCAGGTGGTAGAGTGATGGCAGGGGACACCAGCATCCTTATGGTTAGAGGTTGGGGTGTTACCACTTCCCATTGCTGCACTCAGGACCCACATGAATGTAGAAAATCTACAGTTACAAATCCCTTCACCATGGAGAAGAAATTTGTGTTAAGGGACAAGTCAATTTCCACTTTCCACCAGGGCAACACTGCATCCATTCGATTTGAAAGTGTGAGACCCACCCCTGGCTTGGAACCCACTAGAAGTTCCACCTTATTTCCAAACACAAGGGGCCTACCTGTCCAAAATCCAAGTGGTGGTGGTACAGGAGGGAACAACATCATTCCCAGGATTGGAGGACCTGGTATCCACACTTCCCATACGTACAACTGGGGCCCACCTGGCCAATACACCATGAGTGGAATAGATGGAAGGAGCAACATCTCATATAGGATGGGAGGCCCCAGTGTCAACACCTGCCATTGGACTCAGAACTCTTATATGCAAAGCACAGAGGGGGCGATGGGGGACAGCACCACACCTGCTATGACTGGGTACACTTCTAGTGTTCCATGCATACAAAGCACCCGGGCCTCCCCAGCCCAAACCCAGGAAGTATGATGGGGGATAGCACCATATATATTTAGAGAGGAACTTCTATGCTCAGAACACCTGGGACCCCAACTCAGGGCACCCCTCTGACTTTGGAGGAGCACAGTGTTGTGTTTAGCGGCTCCTGGTCAGGGAAGCTGCATCTGTGCTCTAGGTCTGGTACTTTCATCACCTGCCCAGGATTTCATTGGAGCATCAGCAAACTCCTTTCTTCTGTGAAGAAACTCAACAGATAAAGAGCAGATCTTGTTCTGCAGATTCTGTGCAACGATGAACGGGCTTTGCTGGAAAACGACTCTGCCCATTTAAGTGAAACTGTTAACCTGCTTTCTTCTACAACGAGCCAAACGACCACACACTCAGGGGTGTGCAGGAGTATGTGTGTGTTGTATGTGCATGGGTGAGGAATGTGGGTGTGTGTGTGTTGCAAGGTTAGAAGCAGATGAGCCCAGCTCAGAACTAGATACCAGACTTGAGAAGTTCCATTTGGAGGATGAAAAATAACTTGCATGTATCATCAACTGTGCCATCCCTGGTTTGACTGTAAACTTGGCCGACCCAAACTTCTGGCTATTTTCCCTACACTTGGAACTGGCAGGGTGCCCACAGCAGTCTTTAGCTGCTTCTTCTCCCCCTATCCATTTGCCTCAATGGGCCCTTATCTTTCCTAGCTTTATGTACAAATATATATATATGTAATTTATATATAAATAAAAACTTATTCTTGTTAATCTACTACTGTTTATGTGTCTTTACTCGTTGATATTGATGTGTTGAGGCAGACTTGAGGTTGCAAAATTTTCTGGGTCCCAGTGACTGGGATGAGGAGCTGGGCACACATTATGACCATGTGTGCTGACTCCTGAAATCTGTTTTGAGTGTAAGGAGTGACAATCCAGGAAGAACTAAGGTCCAGAGGAGGGAGAGACAGGGTGACTTATCCTTACTTCTCTCTGTCTCTCTCTCTCTCTCCCCCCACACCACTCTAACCACACTAGAGTCCAGATAATCCCTGATGTGTGAGGAGGAAACACACTGTATGATTTTAGTTTTTGAAAATGTTTAAACGTCTCTTTTGTGCATCTTTTTTTTTATCCAGTTGAGACTTAGGCCAGTCATCTTGGTATATTCCCACTTCACCCAGAGAGGATGGATTTTGTATCCAGGTTCATGTGTCTGGAAAACAAAGGAAGAGTCCATGCCTGCTCTGTAATTGTTGAAAATTTAAGTTTACTTCAAGTTTATCATACTGCTTAAAGTATCAGAAAAGTTCTCTTTAATAACTGGCTTGGCTCTGAGATAGGCTGCTAAAATACCAAACATAAGAGTTATAACTGTGTCCAGTTCTTGCATACCCTAGAGTTCTGTTGGGCCTCCAGGTTCAATAAAGGCAAAATTCCTGACTCTAGGTAGCCTATCTTCTAGTCAGAGGGGAGAACAGAAATCTATGTAAATTATCTGACAAGTTGGTGGTGTGGTTTAGTTGCTAAGTAGTGTCCGACTCTTTGCAACCCCAGGGACTGTAGCCCACCAGGCTCCTCTGTCCACAGGATTTCCCAGGCAAGAATACTGGAATGGGTTGCCATTTCCTTCTCCAGGGGATCTTCCTGACCCAGATATCGGACCAGGTCTCCTGCATTACAGGTGGATTCTTTACTGACTGAGCCACCAGGGAAGCCTAGTAACAAATGTAATAGAGATTAAGCAGTATATGGGGAATTGACCTTGTGGGCAGAGAAACAAGGTTTTCAAGTTAAACAGTAGACAGGATAAGTCTTACTGGGAAAGTGGAATTTGAACAGTGTAGGGGAAGGCAACTGAGTCAGATATCTGAGGAAAAAGCATTCCAGATAATGGGAATAACCTCTGCAAGGCCCAGAAGAAGGATACCAATGTCCTCAGGGAAAAGCTAGCAAATAATGTGGCTGGAATAGAGTCAGAAAGTGGGAAGGGAGAAGAGAACAGGAAAGCAGGATGGAGAAGATGTGGATTGAATTGTGGCATCATTATTTATTGATTGTGTGATCACAAAGTTAATTCAACTTTCAAGTGTTTCAGTGAAATCAGTGATCTTCCTATGGCCAATTTACCTCACACGAGTAAAGGAAGGATAAAATAACACAGGGAAATGAATTATAAGCCACTGTTACTATTCTATACATAAAGACAGACAGACAGAGACAGATATAGAGAGTTAAGACTGAATTCTTTTGTCCCTTTCCAGAGATTCATATATTGAAGCCCTATCCTCTTATGTGTGATAGAATTAGGAGATGGAGTTTTTAGGAGGCAACTAGGTTTAGAAGAGGCCATGAAGGTAGAGCTGTCATGATGGGATTAGCTCTTCTAAGAAACAGAAAAAACACTAGAGCTTTCTCTCTCCACCATGTGAGGAGGACTACAGCAAGAAGATGGCCATCTACAAGCCAAAAATGGAAGACTCACCTGGAAGTAGATCTGCCTTGATCTTAGACTTCCCAGAAGTGTGAAATGTCTGTTGTTTAAGCCACTCAGACTACGCTATTTTGTTATAGCAGCCTGAGCAGACTAACACAGGTAGGTAAGTAGGGAAAGGATGATTGATAGATACATAGATGGAGATAGAGCACGTATATGTATACTTAATGAATTACTTCAAATGTCTTCACCAGGCAATTCAAATAGGAGATTCCCATTTCAAAGGGAGCATAAAAGTGCTTGCTTTCATGAAGTACACAGATGGAAAAACATGGTAACTCCAGCCTAAAAATGCATAGCACTGAGCCTAATGCAACATTTCTGAGATTGCTGCTGCTGCTGCTAAGTCGCTTCAGTCGTGTCCGACTCTGTGCGACCCCATAGACGGTAGCCCACCAGGCTCCCCCGTCCCTGGGATTCTCCAGGCAAGAATACTGGAGTGGGTTGCCATTTCCTTCTCCAATGCATGAAAGTGAAAAGTAAAAGTGAAGTCGCTCAGTCGTGTCCGACTCCTAGCGACCCCATGGACTGCAGCCTACCAGGCTCCTCCGTCCATGGGATTTTCCAGGCAAGAGTACTGGAGTGGGGTGCCATTGCCTTCCCACAAAAACAACACCATCACAGAGAGGCCTACAGCCTCCTCCCGGCACCCTGCTGCCTGATTCATTTATTCTAAGTTGTTACAACTCCAGAGGATCAAAGCTCCTGCTCCCTGACTTCAGAGACTCTCCTTCCCTTTGTTGTTGCAACTGCCTCCCAGAAGCAGGGCTGAAATCCAGTTTGCTTCTAATAGTTCCACACCTCTCAGCCATGCCGGGCAATATTACCAGAGACAATTTTTAAAATTTATAATGCTTTTCATTAAAAAAAAAAACTTTGAAGCTGAAAAGATCAATTCTGATAAGGCAAGTACTTAACAAATGTATGAGATGTAAAGATGATTTTGAATTTCATGTTTTAATGCACTTACACAGTTGAAGCTATTTCTAAATAAATAGAATTATTTTTATGAAAATAATATGTGGACATGATAGCATCTCAGATACAGAAATTCAACTTTTCTAACCCCAGTTCCCCCTCTCCAGAGACAGTTTTTGGCCACATGCATGTTACTCCCATAATTCTAAACATTATGTTTATCTGCTGTATCCATTGTAGATTGATTTTATCACCGTAGCATGAGGCAGGAAGACAAACTCCTGCCCCCACTACTTCTCATCCCTCTTCCTTTCAATACTTCATATTCATTTCATTACTTATGCTGCTTCTCTTCTGTAATGCCATGCAATTTTTGCTGGCTTTTACTGAAGGGAGAAGTGGTAGCATAGTGGCTAAAAGCCTTGGTTCTGTAGATGGACCACTTGGCTTGGAAGCTTTGTTCTTCAGTTTATTAGCTCTGCAATCCTGAGCAATTTACTCAACCTTCCTGGGCCTCTGTTTCCTCACCTGTACAATGAGGAAATGGATGGTAACCACCATTGCATGGAGTTGCTCATGATGATGCAAATAATAACACATTTGCAGCCTTCAACGTCCAACACACGGAAGCTCTCAAGAAATATTAGCTATAGTACATAGCTACAGTAGTCACTTTCACTCTAATCTCATCATTTTCTTTATGCCTGAGACTGCTTGTGCTCCCATTTCTGTCTTTCCCCTTGTACAACTCACCTTTTGTCAATAGCATGTTTGCTTTGTTTACCTGTGATGATAATATTTACAATTTGTTATGCAATCAGAACAAAGTGTCCTGTGTTTTATTCACAGGTTGATGCTATGGGTTGAAAACAAGTAAGTTAAATTAACTAAGTTCTGCTCAGTCCTGGGGACAACAGTATGGTAGAACTGTATTTTCCTCTCTGTAGGTATGATGCTCCTACTTCTGTCTCTAACATCAACTGTTTAAACTGATGCTATATTTCAGTTTGCTTTTTACTTCAACTGCTATTTTCTCACAAAATTTCATTACTTTTCCTAAAATGTGACCCACCTTCTTTTGTTCTCCTTGCACCATTTTCCCAGAATAAACTATTTTTGAAATGTTCAAACTCAACACCGTTTCCTTGCCTGGATCCCCTCCTTTTTCAGAACACTCGTCCCTCCCCTTCATCAGTTTGGAAGCTGTAAGACCAAAGTAAGGATAAGATCCTGAAAGAAAAGAGACCAAATTGCTTTCCAGTTAGACTAGAAATAATGACTAGTTACTGATCATGAAAACTGCATAATTCTGACCCCATCACTCTTAATTTCCTTGCTTTGTGGGAGAGTTAACAATCTGGATTTCAACCAGTACTTCAGGTAATTATGAGCCAGGTAGACCTTGTTCCATATCACGCCCAATACTGGTCTAGGCCACAAGTGAGATCTGACCTAGGGCCTCCTATATTTCCTAAGATTAGAAATTCTGTGTGGAACTTCAGGCTAAAACTCTAGTTATTACTAAGCAGGGCATTTTCCCTGCATATATCTCGCAGGAATGAGAAGGTAGCTTGTGGAAGATTTGAGAATTTCAGACTCATGAATGTATGCCTGTCTTGTCCTATATATTTTCTTCTTAGAGATCCAGAAACAGCCCTTGACTGTGTTGAGCCCACCCAGGCCCTCCCTGGACCAGCCACTGCCGTGTACCTAGGGTGATGTGATGCAATGGGCTGCCTGAGCAACAGTTTATACTTTACCTGAGACAGAGCTAAGCGTGGTCCTCTCAGCAGTCCCGGGACAGGAGTGTTGCCCTCAGATGCTCCTTTCAGGCTTGGAGAATGCCATAGGTACTAAGTATTGAAGCCATAGTATGGATCTCCTGTATTTGTCCAAGGTTGAGAGGCTGGGAGAGACAGAAAAACAAAACAAACTTGAAAAACACAACCAGTCTTGAAAAGTTGTCTCTCTGAGGTAAATGGTACCTTTGTCTTAAATTCACATTAAGTTGGAGATCACACACCTTTGTTTTTTAAATTCGCAGATAATTGTTTTACAATGTTGTGTTGGTTTATGCCATACAACAAGGCAAATCAATCATAATTTTACATATATATATATCCCTCCCTTTTGAGCCTACCTCAGCCCTCCCCTCACACCCTTCTAGGTCATCACAGAGCACCAGGTTGGGCTCTCCGTGTTATATAGCAGCTTTCCACTAGCTAGCTATTTTACACATGTTAGTGTATATATGTCAATGCAACTTTGTAGTGACATGGATGAACCCAGACACTTTCTTAGAAGTAGGTTTTCAGAAGATGGAGGACAAATGAAAGTTTGTGTCCAAAGAGATGGGGATTTGTGTGTGTGGGGGGGGGCAGTGAGGTAAAGGGTGCAAAACATAAGCTCTGTCCATTTTTAATTTGCTGCTGGAGTAGCCCAGGCTATTGTACAGAAATTTGGAAACACTAAATGTGGTGAAATAGCCACATAGACAATTGCTCAAAAATACTTTTCTGTTCCCCTTGAAACAGAATGATTTTACTGATTTCATCAAATACATACCTCAAAGTTATGACAGAAAGTTGAGTAGGTTATGTGCTTGGAATTGCATTTATTATTATTAGCAAGCACAACTATAGTGCTTACACTATAACAAGTACTATTTTAAGTGCTTAGCAAATATTAAACTCATTTAATCCTCACAATTGTAATCTTAGGTAGGTATTATTTATAATACTGACTTATTTTTTTGAAACTGAGGCCCAGAGAGGTTAAAGAGCCTGTCCAATGTCACACAGTAAGTAGATGGCAAAAACCCAGGATTAAAACCAAACCATCTGTACTTTCATCACTTTGCTATGTCACCTTATTAAGGGTTGTGTTTAAGGAAGAGACTAAAATGACAAGATTCAACTAAAAGGAAAAGGGAGAAATGAGAAAATGAGTGATCCTAGAAGCTAGGGAGGATTTAGGCTCAGGAATTTCTGGTGATGAGGTCTGGAAATAAGAACAAGAACTTACTGGGAATGTTAATTTGGGGTAGTATCTGAATCCATTGAGAAATGACTTTGTTTTCTTTAAAATTTATAAAGACCAGCTGGATGAAGAATCACGAAGGAAAGGAAAAGAATAAGGTGGCTTAAGTAACATATTACTTAAGTAACCTCTTCCCTCTAATTAGGGCTTCCCGGGTAGCTCAGTTGGTAAACAATCTGCCTGCAATGCAGGAGACCCCAGTTCGATTCCTGGGTCAGAAAGATCCCCTGAAGAAGGAAGACTACCCACTCCAGTACTCTTGGGCTTCCCTGGTGGCTCAGTTGGTAAATAATCTGCCTGCAATGCAGGAGACCTGGGTTCAATCCCTTGGTTGGGCATATCCCCTGGAGCAAGGCATGGCAACCCACTCCAGTATCCTTGCCTGGGGGATCCCCATGGACAGAGGAGCCATGGGGCCACAAAGAGTTGGACATGACCGAACAACTTTTACTTTCCTTCTAATTAATAGAGGTGAGAGGACCTGTGGAGAAGGACAGAGCTCTCTCCACTAGCTGTCTAGACATGTTACCAGGATGAACAAGGAGAAAAATGGCGACCACTGTACTGGATTTGATGATCCCACAAAACCAAGGATTCGGGTTTTTAAGAATGGCTTATGATGGCATACATGCTGCATGCAGATATGCCACTAAGTCTGCTTCCAATCACACATTTTAACTGGGGTAATAATTCCTAAGAGGTGCACATTTGTTTGCTATGGCTGCTATAATATTATTACAAACATGGTGGCTTAAAACAAAACACATTTTCTTATGGTTCTGGAAGACAGAGGTCCAAAACCAGTTTCACTGGACTGGAATCAGGAGTTGGTAGGACCATTCATGCCCCCTCTAGAGGCTCTAAGAGAGAATCTGTTTCCTTGCCAGCATTTCTTGGTTTCTGGCTGCATCAATCCAAACCCAGCTTCATCATCACTTTCTCTTTGGAGTCAAATCTCCCTCTACCTCTCTTTAATGAGAACACCCGTGATGAATTTGGGCCCATTCAGGCAACCCAGGATAATCTCCCCGTCAATAACCCTAATTTAATCCCATTGGCAAAATCCCTTCTGTCATTTAATGTGACATTCACAGGTTCTGGGCATTAGAATGTGGACATTTAGGGACAAGGGTATTATTCAGTCTACAAGGTAGATACTGTTATTTTTCTCAGATCCAGGAAATGAAGTTTAGGGAAGCAATTTTTCCCAGGTTTTACAATTTCCAGAGTTGAGATTTAAATCCTGGCAGTCAGAGTTTAGGACACACTCTAAACAATTTCAATCTGTGTCCTTAACTACTGCATACTCCTTGGTTAAGAGTCACACATAGGTATCAAGACCCAACTGAATAGAACATGATGTACCATCTCCTCTTTCACTTGTGTATTTCTGAATCTGGCCCAGAGCAGAAGAGTCCAGAAAACTGTTAAGCAGGTTTACTAAGAGAAAGCATTTACTGTTTGATTTGCACTAAGTAATGAAAGGTTGCTTTTTTTAAAAAATATAATATGCCACCAACTAGTGTTATCATCATTTTATATATTTAAACAACTAAACAACAACAAAAAGCTATAGATGCAAAGGTGTGGGGCCAAGTCTAAAGGCATCCTGCTGAAAAAAGAGCTGGTATCCAATGCCGAGACCCAAATTCAGCCCATCCAGTCGTGATTAAGCACCTATTCAGAGAGATTGTGACTCACCACCCAGCACCTGAGTCTTTATATCCCAGCTTCAAGACGGAAATTAGTTGAGAGATCACAGACACTTGTACTAATCATTAATTCATAACCTGCTAACCCCTTCCTTTGTGGGAGAGAACTTGGCATTTCTAAAATCCTTTTCTGCCTCAGAGCGAGCAGAGCAGCCCTTGCTCCTCTGGCCATGACCTACTGTGCTTTGACAAGGTGATTTGCCAAGTGCAGCTGCAAACGCATCTCCAATATCACACGTCTATGGAACATTCCAGTCAGGTTTTAGACCCAGTCACAGTACATTTTCCTGAGGATCAGTAATGATTTGCTGAGGATCAGTAATGCTCTCTGTATGCTAGCTGACAAGGGCATGATCTCTGTGCTTATTATATTCCATTTGTCAGCTCCTCTCTGACACAGTTGTCCACAAGATTCCTTAGGAATATTTGAGTTATATAGGCGCTATTTCAGGAGTTGCTCCTGCCTGTATCCTCTCATTTCTTAATTAACATTTCCCAGTTGAGACCATAAGTAATTCAGCTGAGGTGGGTTATGAGAGGCATTCTTCCCTACTCAACTTCATTTGAATCTACACCCTGTAAATCTGAATCTCCATGCCCTGTAAGTTTCATATATGTGACATCACATACTCCCCATCATCACTATTTTCAGGAGTCAGGACCACAACGGCGACTGGCAAGTTCATCAGCCTTTCCATTTCTTTCCCTCTTGATTGTTTAAGAGTGATTGACCGAGACTGTGCATTTCGATTTTTTGCAAAGCTCAGTGGTCCAGAGACAATACTAGAATTCTGCCCTGGAGAAACACACATTCTGCTAATTGTTTTCTCTCTCTTATAGAACAGAAAAGAGACTCATCCATCACACAGTTACTCAAGGTTTACCTGTGTGCATTGCCAAGGATTTGGATAAGATGGGTAGTGCTCCATATTTCCTACTGGAAGGTATTTTGCATTCCATAAAATTAAATCCACACCATATAAGAAATTTAGTCTAACCTCTCATCTATTGATTCATGAGGTTTGGCTCACTGAGATTTCCCCCCTCATTCTATTGTGCAGAAAAGGAATTGTTGGCCAAAGACATCGTCAGATGTTTATGTTTCCAAGTTTGCCACTTATCTTTAACTCTATTTGGGTTGCCTTTTGCTGTGCAGAATTCTTTCATTTTTATGAAGTCAAAGCAACTCTCTTTTTTCTTTATATCTCAGTTTCACATTCTGCTTAGAGAAAGACTTCCTCATAACAAGATATGAATTCTCATCCTATAGGCCTCTAGGTATATGTTTCTTACCATGGAACATTACTCAGTGTATGCTACACAGGCAGTCCTTACTCTGAACAGTTTGCTCATTCGTGAATTTCAGTTACTGTTATTTAATTAAATAATACCTGTCCCCCAACAGAACAAACAAATTTCAGACACCAGCATGTGTTAACTGTGAGGAAGTGCATAAAGTACAAACTTCACAGCTGTTAACAAGTTTACAAACCACCACGGTAATGGTAGATGTATATCACGATTAGAGAACAATCAGGCCCCATCTTTCAAAGTCTCTGGGTGCTGGGTCACTGTGCATGTTCACTTACAGACAGCAAGACTCATGGAATGCTCAGAATTGAACAGCTTCATTTCCAGGTATTCTGGAATTTTCCACCTCTCTTTTTATTATTGATTTCAAGTTACTCCTATCATGGTCCAAGAATAGAACAGACTTCATATATTTCTGCTATTTTAAATTTGTTAGAGCATGCTTTATGCCCCAGAATGTGGTCCATCTTGGTGTATATGCCATGTGAGCTTGAGACAATGTGCATTCTGTTGTTGGATGAAGCAGTCTGGAGATGTTTATTACATCCATTTTGTCAATGGTGTTGTTGAGTTCAGTTATGTCTGTGCTGATTTTCTGCCTGCTGGATCTCTCCATTTAGGATAGAGGGGTGTATAAATCTCCAACTATGATATTGGGCTTCTTTCTTTCTCCTTGCAGTTCTGTTTCTGTCTCACTAATTTGATGCTTTGTTGTCAGGCACATACACATCAAGAATTGTTATGTCTTCTTGGAGAACTGACCCCTTTATCATTACGGAAAGCCTTCTTTGTGGCTGGTAATCTTCCGTGCCCTTAAATCTGCTTTGACTGAAACTGATGAAGCTTCTCAAACTTCTTTGAATTAGTATGATATCTCTTTCCACAACCCTTTGCTTTTAAGTTATATGTGCCTTTATATTAACATTTAAAGTAGATTTCTTATAAGTGGATCTTGTTTTTAGATGCTCTATGACAATCTTTTAATAGGAATAGTCATTGGTATTTAAAATGATTATTGATATCATTGGATTAATATCTATCATATCTGATGCTGTTTCACATTTATTGCCATTGTTCTTTGTTCCTATTTTTATATTCCATCTTTTTCTGCCATTTGTGGTTTTAATTAAACATTGTATATGATTCAGTTATCTCCTTGAAAAGGAAGACACAGTGTACTGGTGAAATTAACAGCAGTAAATAAATCTTCAGTGATGTGGTGCTGTAGAGGCATTCTATAGTCTTATGATTAGGTCTCAGTCTTATAATGAGCATGTGCTTCTCAGCGCTGAATTTCAGAAGTGCCTCTCAACATTTTCTCTCACTTTAAATGAGACAAAATGGCTGGAAGGGACTTGGGTAAGGTATTTCCCTTCCCTCAGGTCAGTTCAGTTCAGTCGCTCAGTCACGTCCGACTCTTTCTAACCCCATGAACCACAGCACGCCAGGCCTCCCTGTCCATCACCAACTCCTGGACTTTACCCAAACTCACGTCCATTGAGTCAGTGATGCCATCCAGCCATCTCACCCTCTGTCGTCCCCTTCTCCTCCTGCCTTCAATCGTTCCCAACATCAGGGTCTTTTCCAATGAGTCAGCTCTTCGCATCAGGTGGCCAAAATATTGGACTTTCAGCTTCAACATCAGTCCTTCCAATGAACACCCAGGGCTGATTTCCCTTAGGATGAACTGGTTGGATCTCCTTGCAGTCCAAGGGACTCTCAAGAGTCTTCTCAACACCACAGTTCAAAAGCATCAATTCTTCGGCGCTCAGCTTTCTTTATAATCCAACTCTCACATCCATACATGACCACCGGAAAAACCATAGCCTTGACTAGACGGACCTTTGTTGGCAAAGTAATGTCTCTGCTTTTAAATATGCTGTCTAGGTTGGTCATAACTTTCCTTCCAATGAGTAAGCATCTTTTAATTTCATGGCTGCAATCACCATCTGCAGTGATTTCGGAGCCCAGAAAAATAAAGCCAGCCACTGTTTCCATTGTTTCCTCATCTATCTGCCATGAATTGATGGGATCGGATGCCATGATCTTAGTTTTCGGAACGTTGAGCTTTAAGCCAACTTTTTCACTCTCCTCTTTCACTTTCATCAAGAGGCTCTTTAGCTCTTCTTCACTTTCTCCCATAAGGGTGGTGTCATCTAAATATCTGAGCTTATTGATATTTCTCCTGGCAATCTTAATTCCAGCTTGTGATTCATGCAGCCCAGCATTTCTCATGATGTACGCTGCATATAAATAAAATAAGCATGGTGACAATATACAGCCTTGATGTACTGCTTTTCCTATTTGGAACCAGTCTGTTGTTCCGTGTCCAGTTCTAACTGTTGCTTCCTGGCCTGCATACAGGTTTCTCAAGAGGCAGGTCAGGTGGTCTGGTATTCCCATCTCTTTCAGAATTTTCCACAGTTTATTGTGATCCACACAGTCAAAGGCTTTGGCATAGTCAATAAAGCAGAAGTAGATGTTTTTCTGGAACTCTCTTGCTTTTTTGGTGATCCAGCAGATACTGGCAATTTGACCTCTGTTCCTCTGCCTTGTCTAAAACCAGCTTGAACATCGATAAGTTCATGTTCATGTACTGCTGATGTTTTTCTGGAACTCTCTTGCTTTTGCAGTCAGTCCCAAAACCCCAAAAAACCCAGTATATTAGACCTCTAGTAAAACAGTCTCTCCTGAGGGCAGGGCTTATTAAGAAAAAGTGATAGAAGTAAAGTCTGATACTGTAAAGAGCAGTATTGCATAGGAACATGGAATGTTAGGTCCACGAATCAAGGCAAACTGGAAGTGGTCAAACAGGTGAAGACAAGAGTGAACATCGACATTTTAGGAATCAGCAAATTAAATGTACTGGAATGGGTGAATTTAACTCAGATGAACATTATATCCACTACTGTGGGTAAGAATCCCTTGGAAGAAATGGAGTAGCCATCATAGTCATCAAAAGAGTCCAAAAGGCACTACTTGGATGCAGTCTCAAAAATGACAGAATGATCTCTGTCGCTTCCAAGGCAAACTGTTCAACAGCAAAGTAATCCAAGTCTATGCCCTGACCAATAATGCTGAAGAAGCTGAAGTTGAATGGTTCTATGAAGACCTACAAGACCTTCTAGAACTAACAACCAAAAAAGATGTCCTTTTCATTATAAGGGACTGGAATTCAAAAGTAGGAAGTCAAGAAATACCTGGAATAACAGATTAATTTGGCCTTGGAGTACAGAATGAAGCAGGCCAAAGGCTAACAGTTTTGCCAAGAGAACTCACTGGTCATAGCAAACACCCCCTTCGAACAACACAAAAGACGACTCTACCCATGGACATCACCAGATGGTCAATATCAAAATCAGACTGATTACATTCTTTGCAGCCAAAGATGGAGAAGCTCTATACAGTCAGCAAAAACAAGACCAAGGCAAAATTAGCAAAATGGTTGTCTGAGAAAGCCTTACAAACAGCTATGAAAAGAAGAGAAGTGAAAGAAAAAGGAGAAAAGGAAAGATATACACATTTGAATGCAGAGTTCCAAAAAATAGCAAGGAGAGATGAGAAAAGCCTTCCTCAGTGATCAATGCAAAGAAATAGAGGAAAACAATAAAATGGGAAAGACTAGAGATCTCTTGAAGAAAATTAGAGATACCAAGGCAAAATTTCATGCAAAGATGGGCACAATAAAGGACAGAAATAGAAGATATCAACAGAAGCAGAAGATATTAAGAGGTGGCAAGATAACACAGAAGAACTATACAAAAAAGATCATGACCCAGATTATTATGATGGTGTGATCACTCTCCTAGAGCCAGACATCCTGGAATGTGAAGTCAAGTGGGCCTTAGGAAGTATCACTATGAGAAAAGCTAGTGGAAGTGATGGAATTCCAGACGAGCTATTTCAAATCCTAAAAGATGATGCTGTGAAAGTGCTGCACTCAATATGCCAGCAAATTGGGAAAACTCAGCAGTGGCCACAGGACTGGAAAAGTCAGTTTTCATTCCAATCCCTAAGAAAGGCATTGCCAAAGAATGTTCAAACTACCACATGATTGCACTCATCTCACAAACTAGTAAAGTAATGCTCAAAATTCTCCAAGTCAGGCTTCAACAGTACATGAACCATGAACTTCCAGAGGTTCAAGATGGATTTAGAAAAGGCAGATGAACCAGAGATCAAATTGCCAACATCCGATGGATCTTCAAAAAAGCAAGAGTTCCAGAAAAACATCTATTTCTGCTTCATTGACTATGCCAAAATCTTTGATTGTGTGGATCACAACAAACTGGAAAATTCCTCAAGAGATGAGAATACTAGACCTTCTGATTTGCCTCCTGTGAAATCTTTATGCAGGTCAAGAAGCAATAGTTGACACTGGACATGGAACAACAGATTGATTCCAAATCAGGAAAGGAGTATGTCAAGGCTATATACTGTCACTCTGATTATTTAATTTATATGCAGAGTACATGAGAAATGCTAGACTGGAATGAAGCACAAGCTGGAATCAACATTGCTAGAAGAAATACCAATAACCTCAGATATGCAGATAATACTATCCTTATGGCAGAAAACAAAGAACTAAAGATGAAAGTGAAAGAGGAGCATGAAATAGTTGGCCTAAAGCTCAACATTCAGAAAACTAAGATCATGGCAAATAGATGGGGAAACAGTGGAAAGAGTGGCTGACTTTATTTTTGGGGGGCTCCAAAATCACTGCAGATAGTGACTGCAGCCATGGAATTAAAAGACACTTGCCAATCTTGAGAAAGAAGAATGGAACTGGAGGAATCCACCTGCCTGACTTCAGGCTCTACTACAAAGCCACAGTCATCAAGACAGTATGGTACTGGCACAAAGATAGAAATATCGATCAATGGAACAAAACAGAAAGCCCAGAGATAAATCCACGCACCTATGGACACCTTATCTTCGACAAAGGAGGCAAGAATATACAATGGAGAAAAGACAATCTCTTTAACAAGTGGTGCTGGGAAAACGGGTCAACCACTTGAAAAAGAATGAAACTAGAACACTTTCTAACACCATACACAAAAATAAACTCAAAATGGATTAAAGATCTAAATGTAAGACCAGAAACTATAAAACTCCTATAGGAAAACATAGGCAAAACAATCTCCGACATAAATCACAGCAGGATCCTCCATGACCCACCTCCCAGAATATTGGAAATAAAAGCAAAAATAAACAAATGGGACCTAATTAACATTAAAAGCTTTTGCACAACGAAGGAAACTATAAGCAAGGTGAAAAGACAGCCTTCAGAATGGGAGAAAATAATAGCAAACGAAGCAACAGACAAACAATTAATCTCAAAAATATACAAGCAACTCCTGCAGCTGAATTCCAGAAAAATAAACGACCCAGTCAAAAAATGGGCCAAAGAACTAAACAGACATTTCTCCAAAGAAGACATACAGATGGCTAACAAACACATGAAAAGATGCTCAACATCACTCATTATTAGAGAAATGCAAATCAAAACTACAATGAGGTACCACTTCACACCAGTCAGAATGGCTGCTATCCAAAAGTCTACAAGCAATAAATGCTGGAAAGGGTGTGGGGAAAAGGGAACCCTCTTACACTGTTGGTGGGAATGCAAACTAGTACAGCCACTATGGAGAACAGTGTGGAGATTCCTTAAAAAACTGGGAATAGGACTGCCATATGACCCAGCAATCCCACTGCTGGGCATATACACTGAGGAAACCAGAATTGAAAGAGACGCGTGTCCCCCAATGTTCATCGCAGCACTGTTTACAATAGCCAGGACATGGAAGCAACCTAGATGTCCACCAGCAGACGAATGGATAAGGAAGCAGTGGTACATATACACAATGGAATATTACTCAGCCATCAAAAAGAATACATTTGAATCAGTTCTGCTGAGATGGATGAATCTGGAGCCCATTATACAGAGTGAAGTAAGTCAGAAAGAAAAACACCAATACAGTATACTAATGCATATATATGGAATTTGAAAGATGGTAACGATAACCCTATATGCGGCAATAAGAGACACAGATGCATAGAAGTCTTATGGACTCTGAGGGAGAAGGTGAGGGTGGGACGTTCTGAGAGAATAGCATTGAAACATGTATATTACCATATGTGAAACAGAACACCATTCCAGGTTCGATGCATGAGACAAATGCTCAGGGCTGGGGCAATGGGATGACCCAGAGGGATGGGATGGGGAGGGAGGTGGGAAGGGGGTTCAGGATGGGGAACGAATGGAAACCCATGGCTGATTCATGTCAATGTATGGCAAAAACCACTACAATATTGTAAAGTAATTAGCCCCCAACTAAAATAAATAAATTTATTTAAATAAATAAATAAAAGATGCTTGCTCCTTGGAAGGAAAGTTATGACCAACCTAGGCAGCTTATTTAAAAGCAGAGACATTAGTTTGCTAACAAAGGTCCATCTCGTCCAAGCTATGGTTTTTCCAGTAGTCATGTATGGATGTGAGAGTTGGAGTATAAAGAAAGCTGAGGGCTGAAGAATTGATGCTTTTGAACTGTGGTGTTGGAGAAGACACTTGAGGGTCCCTTGGACTGCAGTGAGATCCAACAAGTCAATCCTAAAGAAAATCAGTCCTGAATATTCATTGGAAGGACTGACGTTGAAGCTGAAACTCCACTATTTTGGCCAGCTGATGTGAAGAACTGACTCACTGGAAAGGACCCTGAAGCTGCAAACGATTGAAGGTGGGAGGAGAAGGGGACAACAGAGGATGAGATGGTTGGAGGGCATCACTGACTCAATGGACATGAGTTTGAGTAAACTCCAGGAGTTGGTGATGGACAGGGAGGCCTGGCGTGCTGCAGTCCATGGGGTCACACAGAGTCAGACACGACTGAATGAGTGAACTGAACTGAACTGAGGGCAGGCCTTACTATGAATAGTAGAATTTTCTCGTGTATTTCAAAATTGTTCTGGTGTGTTTCAAAATTGTATTTCAAAATTATCTTCCCTCAGCCAGAAGAGGAGTTTATTCTGACCTTCTTCACCCAGTAGTGACAACCTGGCAGAGCTCAAGAAACAAAACTCACAAAAGTATAGAGGCCTCCCTGGAATTTTTATCACACAGACATTTGCACACGGGGCCTCTAGCAATTCATCAAACACAGTTCAGTTTTTCCTACCTCAGTTTGGTTTCCACAGTGATTTCTACTCTTGCGTTTCCGTTCCAGTAAGCTGTTATATTCTGTTTGCCTCTCCAATTTTGGGCATGGTGATTTTTCCTGTGACCTCACTTCTCTACTGTATCTAAGAATTGTTGATTTTTCAGTTTGTTCAGATATTTACTTGTTAGTACAGAGTGGCAACTTCCAAGCTCCTTTCATGTTGGACTCAAAACTAGACGTCTCGTAAGTTTTTTTGACAATAGAATAAAACATGCTAATTCTCAGTATTTCTAATGTTTTAGGTTGCAGTCTCTTAACTAAGGTTTACTATATTTTGAAAGCTTAAAAGAATGTATCTTTAAGTAAAATAAAATTTGTAATATCCAAATATGTTAGCATTATTATATAATGACTTGCTATTGTCATCTAAAACAATTATATAAATCAAGCTCCACATTTAGTATTAAAAACATTTTTAACTTTTTCTTTTATATTGGAGGACAGTTGATTAACAATATTGTGGTAGTTTCATGTGTACAGCAGTTACTTTTTTAAACAAGAAAATTTCTAGTGTTTTCTCAGCAAGATTTTAAGATCAAGGAACAATAATATTTTCTGCACTGGTCATTAAGATCAACTTTGCAGAGTGCAATTTGTGTGACCATTTTTGTAGTTCTACAGTAAGGACAGTCTGTACTTTATTTATCTTATATTTTATTTCTTATATATACATGGGTTCCTATACAGGTTTAATAATATATTGATGTACTATTATAGTTTAGTAGATTTTTTTAAAACCACTGAAACTTTGGAGTGTGTTTTGATATTGGATATGCACATTTCTCTCCTCATTCCAACTTTATCTTCCCTTAAAAAACTCTGCTTTATGGTGATAAATCCCTCTTGATCATTATAACTTTTTAAAAATGTGTTGCTGGAATCTATCTGCTAACATTCATTATAACCTAATACCGTAAAAGAAATGTGCTTCTGGTTAATTTTAGGGTAAATTGCTAAATCTGATTTTTGTCTTGGGACTCTTAGCTTTTTTAATAAATTGGAAAACAACTGATATCTTTCTAAAGTGTAGATCTTTGATTATATTTTCTAACCTCATAAAGCTACTTATATTTTCTACTCAAAATATGAGTCAATATTGGATGCATATAACTTATTATCATCTAGTTTGTCCAGATTTTCAAGTGTATTGGTATAAAGTTAGTACAGTATTCTGTTGTAATTAAAAAAATACTGCTTTATAGCTAGTTCTATCTCTACTGTCTTTACCAAATATTGCTTATTTTACTAGTCTTTCTAAAGAACAAGCTTTCAGTATTGTCAAGTTTACTACTTTTCTTCTCTATTTTTGTCTTTGCTCTTTATTAATTTTGTCCTTCCACTCTTTTGGATTTACCTTATTCTTTTTCTGTGTCTACTGTCCAGTTCCTGTAGCTTCAAGAGCCATTTTCAACAACTCAACCAGCTCTGCCAGCTGTCATGGCCACTTCATCATATGCCATTAAAACTTAATCTCATACACTGGGTGCAGACTCAGCAGCCTTATTTTGCTTCAGAATTGTGCCTTGGCCTTGTATCCTTCTTCTCCTAAATTAGCACTATCATCAGAGAAAATTCTAGTGGGCTTCATCCCATGCTGCTTACAAGGCTTGCCTTTCCTCCAGTTTCATAGTAAAAAACAAAGTATTTCCATCCTTTTTATTCTTCTTTTTTTTGATGTTGATCAAAAATTTTGCAATACTTCTTTGCAGTGTATTCAAATTCAGAAAAAAAAAAGCAAGTCTTCATACACACAGGCTCACTGAAATGTCATGATTTTAAACTATGTATGACCTTGAAAATGACCTTTTCTCCAACATCTTTAACACATGGTCAATTTGTCATAAGCTCTTCCTCACTACCACTTCCAAAGGAAACACCATCATTATTTGAAGAGATATCTGCACTCCCATATTCATTGCAGCATTATTCACAAGAGCCAAGATACGGAAACAGCCTAGGTATCCATCAATACATTGATAAATAAAGAAAATATGA
Source organism: Giraffa tippelskirchi (assembly GCF_054371585.1). Taxonomy (NCBI): domain Eukaryota; kingdom Metazoa; phylum Chordata; class Mammalia; order Artiodactyla; family Giraffidae; genus Giraffa; species Giraffa tippelskirchi. Next base: position 110,801,415 of record NC_137275.1, read on the forward strand.
TGTATATACAAAGTGGAATATTACTCAATCTTAAAAAAGAGAAAATTCAACTGTTTGAGACAACATGGATAAAACTAGAAGACACTATGCCAAGTGAAATAACACAAGGACAAATAGTGCATGATGCCACTTACATGTGGACTCTAACAAATAGCTAAACAAACTCTCCCTCCACAGCACATTTTCCTCAGCAGAATCTAACGGCCCCTACTATTAGCTGCATCCTTTTCTTATTATCTGTACCAGATTAAAAACACAGGGAAATATGCATCTACTGATGTATTTAGATTATATTTTACCTTTTTCTTTTAAAATCATTCCTTCCACTTCTGGCATCAGAATCTCATTTTTTCCCTTTGGAGAAGTCCTAGAGATTCAGGTAGACTGTGTCTCCTCTCGAGGCTGTGTGACTTGGGCCTGGCTAGACACAGTAGTTTATATATATACTCCATATGTCTTTTGTACTCATTTCTCTTTTTCTTTTTAAGAATATTTTATTGAAACAGTTTCTCAATTAACAATGAAACAAAGTAAATTTGACTCAAACCTGTCTAATCAGCCTCAAGTACTAGTGAAGCACCTCAAATATATACGACAAGATAGGACCCTTAGGTCATATTTCTGCCATTATGGAAAAAAAAAAAAAAGACAGACACAAGCAGGCTGTCCCTTGCCCTGGGAGCTGGCGTGGCAGCCCTGGCTTCTGCTACTTAAGGCATCTTGGAGGGCAGGCTCCCTAACATTTTGCATGGTGGGTAAAAGGCCCCCCTCCCAGCAGAGCAATGAACTAAAGGCAGGCCAGCCTGTTCCCTCTTTGTGCCAAGAGAGCCAGGTGGAATTTTTACATTCATGCCATGGTTTTTCCTGCCCCCAGGGTCTTGGGATAGGTTCTCTGTTTCCCATCATTTTCCCTCCAAATTTTAGTCTAGCTATTTTTTAATTAGCATCAGTAATATATTGCTACACTCAATATGGCAGCGAATCTGGAAAACTCAGCAGTGGCCACAGGACTGGAAAAGGTCAGTTTTCATTCCAATCCCAAAGAAAGGCAATGCCAAAGAATGCTCAAACTACCGCACAGTTGCACTCATCTCACACGCTGGTAAAGTAATGCTCAAAATTCTCCAAGCCAGGCTTTAACAGTATGTGAACCGTGAACTTCCAGATGTTCAGGCTGGTTTTAGAAAAGGCAGAGGAACCAGAGACCAAATTGCCAACATCCGCTGGATCATCGAAAAAGCAAGTGAGTTCCAGAAAAACATCTACTTCTGCTTTATTGACTATGCCAAAGCCTTTGACTGTGTGGATCAGAATCAACTGTGGAAAATTCTGAAAGAGATGGGAATACCAGACCACCTGACCTGCCTCTTGAGAAACCAGTATGCAGGTCAGGAAGCAACAGTTAGAAGTGGACATGGAGCAACAGACTGGTTCCAAATAGGAAAAGGAGTCTGTCAAGGCTGTATATTGTCACTCTGCTTATTTAACTTCTATGCAGAGTACATCATGAGAAACGCTGGGCTGGAAGAAACACAAGCTGGAACCAAGATTGCCGGGAGAAATATCAATAACCTCAGATATGCAGATGACACCACCCTTATGGCAGAAAGCGAAGAAGAACTAAAGAGCCTCCTGATGAAAGTCAAAGGGGAGAGTGAAAAAGTTGGCTTAAAGCTCAACATTCAGAAAACTAAGATTATAGCATCTGGTCCCATCACTTAATGGGAAATAGATGGGGAAACAGTGCAAACAGTGTCAGACTTTATTTTTTTGGGCTTCAAAATCACTGCAGATGGTGACTGCAGCCATGAAATTAAAAGACGCATACTCCTTGGAAGGAAGGTTATGACCAACCTAGATAGCATATTTAAAAGCAGAGACACTACTTTGCCAACAAAGGTCCATCTAGTCAAGGCTATGGTTTTTCCAGTAGTCATGTATGGATGTGAGAGTTTGACTGTGAAGAAAGGTGAGTGCTAAAGAATTGATGCTTTTGAACTGTGGTGTTGGAGGACACTCTTGAGAGTCCCTTGGACTGCAAGAAGATCCAACCAGTCCATCCTGAAGGAGATCAGTCCTGGGTGTTCATTGGAAGGACTGATGCTGAAGCTGAAACTCCAATACTTTGGCCACCTCACGCAAAGAGTTGACTCATTGGAAAAGACCCTGATAGTGGGAAGGATTGGGTCAGGAGGAGAAGGGGACGACAGAGGATGAGATGGCTGGATGGCATCACCAATTCGATGGACATGAGTTAGGTAAACTCCTGGAGTTGGTGATGTACAGGGAGGCCTGGTGTACTGTGATTCATGGGATCGCAAAGAGCCGGACACGGCTGAGCGACTGAACTGAATTGAATAACCTGTATCCATCATCACAGAACCACACATGGAAGTTTCACAGCCTTTAAATTTCCATGGTTCACCTATCCTTTTCTCCCTCTCACAATCTCTTATGACCAAAGATCTTTTCACTGTGACCACAGTTTTGCCTTTTCTAAGTTTCACATAGTTGGAATCATGCAATATGTACATAGCCTTTGCAGACTGGCTCTTTTTCACTTAGCTATATGCATTTAAGATTCTTCCATGTCTGTTCATGGCTTCATAGATTTTCTTTCTTATTGCTGAATGCTATTCCTTTGTATGGACTCAAGGAGTTCAAAAGACTATAAGCAGAGAAGCCAAATGGTTCATCTATTGGAAAACATCTTGGTTGATTCCAAGTTTTGGCAATTAAGAAAGAAACTGTTATAAACACCCACATTCAGGTTTTTAATAGAGATATAACTTTTCAGTTGCTATGGGCAGATACCAAGTAGCATGATGACAAGATCACTGTATGATAAAAGTGTTTACTTTTCTAAGAAACTGTCAAGTATCTCACTAGCAACAAATGAGAATTCCTATTTTCTATATCCTCACCAGCTTTGGTATTTCATTTTTTGGATTTTAGCCACTTGAATAGGTGTGTATCTCATCGTTTTAATTTAAAATTCCCTAGGGAGACCTGGCATGCTGTGGTTCATGGGGTCGCAAAGAGTCGGACACGACTGAGTGATTGAACTGAACTGAATGTTATATAACATGTAGCACCTTTCCATGAACTTACCTGCCATGTGTATATTTTCTTTGTTAAATCATAGTTGTTTTAACTAATGACTGAAAACTCAAATATCTTGTCCTCCTGTGTTGATTTATGTTGTCTTTTTCTTTTGGGGCTCTTGACAATTTAGTCTTTTTTCCTGGTATGCCAAATTATGTTTTATATTAACATTGGGCTTATTTTAGGAAACTATAAAGATACCTCCACTCTGGATGTTGTTATCTTTCTTTTGAAAAGATCTCTTTTTGCTCACAGCAGACAGTTATGGTAGGGACTGGTAACCTTAGTCCATTCTCAGTTTGAGCTCATTCAAAGGGGTTCTCAGTCTTTGTGAAGACTGGTCTATTTCTGGCTTGTCCTTCCTCTATGGGTGCTGCCCTTTGAAATTACCATGTGACCATTCCCAAGTACTTGCACTGGTCAGGCTTTATATGCAATGGTTCCCTCAGCCCTGTGAGACTTAGCTTGTCATTCTCTTAGTTGTTTCTTTTTGCTTGAGCTTTTGCCACTTGGCTTCTCTGCTTGCAGTCTTTTGAACTCCTTGGCTTCTCAGCCCCTAGGCTGTAAGATTTGAATCAGCAAATGCCCCAAGGAGAAAAGCTGGGCCAAATGTCAAGCCTGTGTCTGTTTCCCTTCTCTCTAGAACTTGGCCCACACGTCTTTGTGTCTCTAACATTCTGATGCCTTCAAACAGATGTTTTTCTACTTTATCCAGGTTTTCTAACATTTCTTCAGACTTCATCTGATCTTATTTTATTACTGAACTATCATCACAATTATCCCTAGAAAGAAAATTTTCAATTTTATGTTTTAAGTTACTTTATTTCCTATATTTACTCAGTTTCTACAGATACCTTTTACCTGATCCTTCAACCTTGTTTCTGTATTACCAGTAAGATGGAGGTAAGGTGGAGGCTAAGTATATTGGGAGGAAATCACTGATGAATTATATGTCTTGTTCTTTTATTTCTCCTCTCCTTGTCTACTCTGGCAGCCTGTATTGGCCTTTCTTGATTTGACCCGGTGGCCCAAATAAGGAACCCACTCTGGCAAAGAAAGATCTGATTTCACTCTCAGAAATGTCTGCATGATAGGATTAGCTAGATGATGAACACCATGTCAGATTTCTTTGGGTGAGACATTTGCAGAATTGTGCAAGCTCTTTAATGTGCCTTCTGCCAATACTGCTCAGACTATTCAGCTTTTCTAAGGTTCTGGAGGTTTAACCTTTCTACTTGCATGTCAGATGAGCCCTTCTCTCTTTCCTGAGCTTATTTGTGAGAGGTCAGCCCTTGGTTTTTCTCTTTCCCCATCCAATCATATTTGTTCATGAATTTCAAAAAGTCTTCAAGATCTCTCTCTTCCCTCCCTTTCTCTCTTTTCTCTTTTTTTAACCAATGCTGTTAAATATTAAATATATAGTTGCATATCTCTTAATTACAATGGAATATTAGAAGGCTAAATCATTAAATATGAACCCCACCAACCTATGACTTGCACAACACTCTCCTCCAGGCCTAAGGCTGTGATATCCATTGGCTTTCTTACAATATCTTATACGTTTCTAAATTTGTAATGATATTTAGTTAATTTCTGAGTTATGTGACAATAAGAAATCAATCAAATTAGCATTATAGTACTGCGGCTTAGACCCAAGGACCAGAACCAAGGACTACAAAAACCTGTAAACCAGTAAGTTCCAAGTATCCTTTATGTTTAACAAGTGCTGAGGGTGAATGGGAAGTGGGGGAAAAGGATGTTAACTTCATATCACAGATCCTTGTATGAAAATGAAAACGAAAATGCCATAGCTCCTAGTTCAAGTCATTAAAATCTTTTTATATAAAGAAGAATAACACATAAGAAAAACAATATACCCTATATGATGGAGTCAATGGATAATTAATTACCAGGTCAGGGAGGACAAATTAGACTTGCTATGGGATTTCATTTAAAGAAGGGTTTCAAAAAGCACTGCCTTCTTCTGTGAGGACCTCTTAGATGAGGTAGGATTTGAGTCTTGCATAAGTATATAAGAAGGACAGCAAAGAGCCTTCAGGGAAGGGACTATACACAACGTCAGGAGTGAGCACAGAGGGCTTATGGAATAGGGAACAAACCTGGCTGAACATATGAGTACTACATGTTGGGGGACCTGAGAGAAAGGCTGGATGAGGTTAGTTAAGTGAAATAGAATTAGACTGAAGAGAAATAGATGGAAAGACAGATGGAAGACTGTGGAAAGCTCCTGAAAATGTAGGTCCATCTAGTCAAAGCAATAGATTTTTCAGTAGTCATATATGGATGTGAGGGTTGGAACATAAAGAAAGCTGAGCCCTGAAAAATTGATTTTTCTGAATTGTGGTGCTGGAGAAGACTCATGAGAGTCCTTTGGACAGCAAGGAGATGAAACCAATCAATCTAAAAGGAAATAAGTCCTGAATATTCATTGGACGGACTGATGCTGAAGCTCCAATACTTTGGCCACCTGATGCAAAGAGGCAACTTATTGGAAAAGACCCTGATGCTGGAAAAGATTGAGGGTAGGAGGAGAAGGGGGCGACAGAGGATGAGATGGTTGGATGGCATCATCAACTCAATGGACATGAATTTAAGCAAACTCCAGGAGACAGTGAAGGACAGGGAAGCCTGGCGTGCTGCAGCCCATGGGGTCGCAAAGAGTCAGACACAACTGAGCAACTGGACAATAACAACAAGAGGAAAAAATAAAAACAAACAAAAAAGAGGTTGATAATTCATTCAAAAGAAAGAAGAAAGAGAAGAAAAATAAAAATAAAGGAAAGCAGAGAGATACACTGAAATTTGGGCTTCTGATTAATGCTAGCTTGGAAGAATGTACCAGCATCACAGTTAAATCAGAGGTGCAGGACTTCTAATCCATATTCTCTCTTATATATGGCAAACTCAAATGTGGAAAGGTTCTGAGGGACAAGTTTCTTGGGAATTAACCCTGCTTCATTCTGAACCTCCTTCCTCTTATCCCCAAGGTTCAGTTCAGTCAGTTCAGTCGCTCAGCCATGTCAGACTCTTTGTGACCACATAGACTGCAGCACGCCAGGCTTCCCTGTCCATCCCAACTCCCAGAGCTTCCTCAGACTCATGTCCATCGAGTTGGTGATGCCATCCAACCATCTCATCCTCTGTCGTCCTCTTGTCCTCCAGCCTTCAATCTTTCCCAGCATTAAGGTCTTTTCCAATGAGGCAGTTCTTCGCATCAGGTGGCCAAAGTTTTGGAATTTCAGCTTCAGCATCAGTCCTTCCAATGAATATTCAGAACTGATTTCCCTTAGTATTGACTGGTTGGATCTCCTTGCAGTCCAAGGGACTCTCAAGAGTCTTCTGCAACACCACCAAGATTTGACCAGATGAGAACTGATCCTTTGTTCTCTGACTCCTCCCTGTCTCACAGAGGTGTCAATTCAATTGTTGATACACTTGTAAGAATATATTTACCAAAGGATAAAGGATGGAGGGGCTTCCCTGTTAGCTCAAGGGTAAAGAATCCACCTGCAATGCAGGAGACCTGGGTTCAATACCTGGGTTGGGAGATCTCCTGGAGGAGGGCATGGTATAACCCACTCCAGTATTCGTGCCTGGAGAATCCCCATGGATAGAGAGGCCTCGTGAGCTACAGTCCATGGGGTCACAAAGAGTCAGACATGACTGAGCGACTAAGCACAAAGGATGGAGATCAAGTCGTTTCTAGTACTAAATGCATATCATAGTCACTGCACACACAACATACCTCACCTATACCGTGTATACTATTATGTATAAAATATTACATATTTTGGTGCTAACTTCCTGATTTAATTGACAAGGAAGCTAAAGCTTAGAGAAGTTTCACAATTTGCTCAATATCACTCAGCTGATAAATGAGAGAGTAGCTCTAACTACCCAGAAACACAAGGCATCCAGTTGTTCAATACTTCAGAGTTTCTGAGAGTTGAAGGTCCACCAATAAAACACATGAGTCACATTTTCAGAGAGCTGTAACTCCAAGTTTAAATTACAATTATTTTGAAATGTTCCCAGTAAGAGAGGTTGATAGGGTCAAGGAGTTTTGGAATAAATTGAAACAGTTGGAAAAGTTTTGTAGGAGTTAGATTTTGACCTCTGGTTTAGAGGAAAGACCAGTAAATGTTTTGCCAAACGAAGTAAGAAAAGCTATTTCAGGCGACTGACAGAAAAGCCATCAATCATTAAAGAGTCATCCTCACTACTCAGAAACAAAAGGTCTTCTTAAGGCAACCATCCATCCAAATTTCCAAGGTTCCTTTGAAACGCATGCATCTGTGATTCAGAAATTAAAGTTTCAAATCATAACTGACAACTGCAGTGGCTATTACCCTTTGCCCTTAGAAACCACCACCCAAACTTCCAGGAGAATTTTCCTTACTGTTTACTCTGTAGAGTCTTAGTCCCTGGGTTTCAGAGATTTCACTTTGTTTTTGTAAATTTCATTGAGGTATAAAATACACACAGAAAAGTTTATGAATCTCGATTGCTTTTGACATCCAGATCGCTCAAACTCAAGTCACAGAGTACATTTCAAAGAGATAAAGAGCATTGTGATTTCTTTACTTTTTTTTGTTTATCATTACAATCACAACTTGCCATTCTGTTATTACACACTATTTGTGTTTGCTGGTTTAATGTGAGTCCTCCCTTGGGAAAAGAGATTGTATTTAGAATTCTAAAAATGTCATGTTTCCAAACCCTACAACTGTGGGAAAGCCCCTGGGCTTTGGTAAATTCATCCAGGTGAAAGATTTCAGCTTCAGATGTGACAAAACCTTATTCTGTCCAGATGTTCCTACCCAATTCATCTTGCTTGATTTATTTTGAACTTCAAAAGACCAAGTATTAATCACAACTAATATAGGACAACTCTGTAATAAACATATATTTCATACATGTTAAATATATTAAACATACAGTTCATAGAAAAGTATAACTATTAGAGCTGCATCTCTCTTCGATCTGAAAACTATCTTTTCAAAAAATTTGAGAGTGATGCATGGGTAGCAAGGAAGGTCAAGAGAGAGGAGATACATGTATACATATAGCTGATTCACTTTTGCTGTACAGAACATAACATTGTAAAGCAATTGTACTCCAATAAAAATAATTAAAAATTAATATTGTAATTTTTTTTAATTTGAGAACATAAAACAGGTATCACTATTCATGAAAATTTTCATCCACATAAACAGTCAATATCTTTCATATCCCACCTTCTTTATCCTCTGGTTCTTATAATATTCATTGATAGTAATTTTTACAGCTTTAACAAAAGAGAGGGTAGCTTCATTATGGAAACTAAAAAGATAACTCGATACTCTGTTTTTTTTTGATTTGTAGATTTTTTTTCCCTCATTCATAGAAATCAGAATTGATGCACTAGTAGTAATGAATTACATAGAGCAGAAATAAAAAGCTGAGTAAATATGGTATTTCTTAGGTTGTAATGAGGGAGATAGTTTTTCAGAACCTTAAGATGTTATACATCGTAAGAGACATCTAAAGTGAGTTGAAGTCAAACCACAGTCTTTCATTCATAGATAATTAAAATGATCCCATGTTTCAAGACATAAGTCAAGGATTTTCAGGAGTATAGTAATCTTTAATGGCTAACCTTCAGGAAATTTTCTTTGCAACCTGGGAAAGGTACTGAAAAGAAGCTTATGGACCAAGAAGAGAATTTAATGGGCTCTTAACCCCTTTCAATTGAGGTACAAGATGTGGGATTAGGAAATGGAGCAACTATTTAAGTCTCTTCATTCTATTTTTCACTGAGCTCAGAAAGAGTCCAGTTCGCAAAGCACAGTCACTTGAAATTGTATGTGCATCGTCATTTCTTTGAGTACTGAACTTTCACACTTATGAGAGTCTTCTATAGATATCTCTAGAAACTAAAACCTCGATTTCTTACCCATAAATTACTGCATTATAGTGATATGAAAAAGAGAGATTTTTGATGTTGCAACAGTATCACAGAATATTACATTGAAATAAATGAACATTTCTTCTGGGCTGAGAGTACTATAAAATTAAAATGCCAACAGTAAATGGTAAAAAGGTTAACATCCTGACCTTGGCTATGTTTGTTACTAATGGGTATTATATTAATTAAACATGCCTCCTCAATAATTATACGAAGAAGCTGCAAAGCTTTTAAGACTCCTGCTAATCCAGCACCCTCTGGTTACTTGTTTTCTAATTTGTTCATTTTAACTAATTATGCGAATTAGAGAAAATAAACATGTGAAAAATCTCTCTGAGACTCTGACCTCCAAATGTTTTGTATCAGATGGAACAACCCCTGTTCTAGCTCAATTATTCAATTTCTAGAATAGATTAAAGGATTAAAAAGGCTGATTTATTTACTTGTGAATAAGCAGATATATCTTGAGCTTTCATACTTTTCATGGTGACTTCTCAAGCACTAAGTATTGTCATCCTGATCAAGTCCAAAGAGGATTAAAATAAGATAAATGCATAATGAATGACTATACCAATTTTTACTAAAAGCTCCATATAGGATCATATTATGATCATGCCAGAGAAGAAAGAATAAGACAGTTTTGCATGTACTGTTTTTGGCAAACATTAATGACCTCATAAGTATTATAGTACACATGAGAGGAACATCCTGCATTTTATCTTTTTTTTAGAGTAATGAACTTAACATAGAGGTCTTATATTTTTTGTTGTTTATGTTGTGTACTTTTGTTTAACCCTTTTTTCTTTCTGTTTAACCCATTTTCAGGTCCATATTTCCCACTAAGGATATGAGGGCAGATTTCTTTTAATGCATCCATGGTAGAATATAGAGAGAGTTACTGGATAACCATCCTCTCCAGGTCACCTAGCAGATAATGATCGTTATTCCAACTTAGATTTAATGGTGCACCATCCTGCCCAGTGCCCATAAACAAAAAAGCTGGCATGCTTTTTTCTCCTGTGGAGTAACGCACAGTGGGAAAATGAAAGCGTCCCAGGTAGTAAAACTTCCCTTAGCCCAATAACTGAATCAATATTTGTGGGAAGCTGATCCAATGCTTTTTATTGTTTTTCTTTTTTTCCCCTTCTGATTACAAAAACATAGTATGCCCAATGACAAATTTGGAAATTTTAAAAAATAACAGTCACTCATAACTCCATCACTGAAAAGATCTACTATACATATTTTAATATAGTTTCTGCTCCTTTTATTTTTAATATGTTTGAGATTATAAAATATACAGTTTGTACCTAGTTACCTTGCTTCCATTAATATTACAATGAGCATTTTCTGATGTAATGAATAGCACATGAATAACATAATAACATTAATGATTTTAGGGCTATCCAACAGCCCACTATATCTGATGATGTATAAATCTCTGTTAATTCCTCTAACGTTGTACTCTGAGATTGCTTTGAGTTTTTTGCGGTTATGTATAACATTGCTCTACATATAAACTTTGCTAGGAAACAATGTATTTTGATATTGTTGAATAGGGAATGTTTTTCTATATTTAGTGCAGATCCTGGCCGTATGATAATTTTCAGTATTTGGCCACCCTGGACAATTTGAGCAGTTAAATATATATAGAAACAAATTATAATCATTGAATAAAACAGAAAGCCATGAATACATGCCAATATAAATAAACAGATGGATAAAATAATGCAGAATAGGATAGGTACTCTTATGGTTACAAATTATCTCCTGATATAACACCTATTACAAAAATGGAAAAATAGTAAGTTTAGAATGGTCAGTAGCATTTTAATCAACTTATCAAAGGTAAACACTATCAGTAATAGAACAAAGGAAAACATGTGCATCTGATAGGATGGGCATATAATGAGAACACAACACTATTTCTGAAATACTTCAGCCAATGATGCATTAACTTTAAACTAACAGGAACACCCCAAATTAACAGATGTTCTATGAAATAACTGATTTATAGTTCTGTAACTGTCAAGGTATGAAATACAAAGAAAAAATGAGGAACTGTTCCGAACTGAAGGAAAATGCAAAGACACAACTAATAAATGTTACATGTCAAACTCACTGGAATCCCTTTGCCAACTGAAGAAGCTTGAATGAGGACAACTATCAGATCTGTTAATTTCCAGACTTTGGTTTCAGGAAATATAGTCATAATATAATCTGAAAATAATGATGTTTTCCTCTTATCAAATCTTTCATGTCTTATTCACTAGTTGGAACTTTCATTAACTTTTTTTCCCTTAAATATTCATGAAATAGAAGATATTCTTGTAGCATTTATGACTTTAAAAGACCATCTCTGATGTTTAACTGTGAAAAACATCAGAGTATGTATGCTGTTTGTGGCATACTGAGAATATACTTTTCCATTTCTAGATTAATATTTTTCTATCATAAAAAGAGACCAACTGTTTCTCTGTATCTATTAAGATTAATGCATGATTTCTCTGCTTTGGGCTATGTGATGTGATTAGGTATATTAGCATATTTCCGTATAGTAAATAATTTATACACCCTGGAATAAATTTTCACTTGGCTGCAGGTAATTAATAGTTAAACATCTGCTGAATTAGATTCAATAATATTTACTTTCAATATTTCACCTGTATGTGAGAAACGTATCTATTTTTTTTCATTATGCTTTTCATTCAATGTTTTAGTATGCGAGGATGCTAACAAAATAGCATAACATTACATGGTTTTCTATGCATGTTAGAACATGTTAAAAACAACTGACATATCACAGATTAATCTTAAAATCATTATTTTATAATTTTATTTTTAATAATCCTTTTCTTTACATGCCCTAGATTAAGGTTACAGTAAGTACAGTAAAGGGCTGGAAAAGAACGGAAAAGATCAGTTTTCATTTCAATCCCAAAGAAAGGCAATGCCAAAGAGTGCTCAAACTACTGCACAATTGCACTCATCTCACACGCTAGCAAAATAATGCTCAAAATTCTCCAAGGCAGGCTTCAGCAATTCGTGAACCATGAACTTCCAGATGTTCAAGCTGGTTTTAGAAAAGGCAGAGGAACCAGAGATCAAATTGCCAACATCTGCTGGATCATTGAAAAAGCAAGAGAGTTTCAGAAAAACATCTACTTCTGCTTTATTGACTATGCCAAAGCCTTTGACTGTGTGGATCAGAATCAACTGTGGAAAATTCTGAAAGAGATGGGAATACCAGACCACCTAACCTGCCTCTTGAGAAACCTGTATGCAGGTCAGGATGCAACAGTTAGAACTGGACATGGAACAACAGACTGGTTCCAAATAGGAAAAGGAGGACGTCAAGGCTGTATATTGTCACTCTGCTTATTTAACTCATATGCAGAGTACATCATGAGAAACGCTGCACTGGAGGAAGCACAAGCTGGAATCAAGATTGCTGGGAGAAATATCCATAAGCTCAGATATTTAGATGACACCACCCTTATGGCAGAATGTGAAGAGAACCTAAAAAGCCTCTTGAGGAAAGTGAGAGAGGAGAGTGAAAAAGTTGGCTTAAAGCTCAACATTCAGAAAACTACGATCATAGCATCTGGTCCCATCACTTAATGGGAAATAGATGGGGAAACGGTGGAAACAGGGTCATACTTTATTTTTCTGGGCTCCAAAATCACTGCAGATGGTGACTGCAGCCGTGAAATTAAAAGACACTTACTCCTTGGAAGGAAAGTTATGATCAACCTAGATAGCATATTGAAAAGCAGAGACATTACTTTGCCAACAAAGGTCCGTCTAGTCAAGGCTATGGTTTTTCCAGTAGTCACGTATGGATGTGAGAGTTGGACTGTGAAGAAAGCTGAGCGCCGAAGAATTGATGCTTTTGAACTGTGGTGTTGGAGGAGACTCTTGAGAGTCCCTTGGACTGCAAGAAGATCCAACTAGTCCATCCTAAAGGAGATCAGTCCTGGGTGTTCATTGGAAGGACTGATGTTGAAGCTGAAACTCCAATAATTTGCCCACCTGATGCGAAGAGTTGACTCATTGGAAGAGACCCTGATGCTGGGAAGGATTGAGGGCAGGAGGAGAAGTGGACGACAGAGGATGAGATGGCTGGATGGAATCACTGACTCGATGGATATGAGTTTGAGTGGACTCCGGGGGTTGGTGATGGACAGGGAGGTCTGGCGTGCTGCGATTCATGGGGTCGCAAAGAGTCTGACATGACAGAGCGACTGAACTCAACTGAACTGAAAGGGCTGTATGACTTTGAAGCTGAATAGTCCCTGTCACAATGACTCAACACTACCCTTGTAGCACTAGCTCATCGCTGAGGCTTACCTGGGTGCCTTCGGCCGGGTGAGTCCCCCCAACCCCTCCTGTTTCCAGGCAAACTTCTGAGACACCTCCGCACAGGGTCTGGGCTCTCCAGTCTCTGATCACAAAGGTGTCTGACTTCACTGAACATTCGAGACAGTTCCTCTACCTCAAACGTGTTGCACAGGATGTGGGAAAGAGACACATCAGAAGTGCCGGCACGTGATGTGTGACCCCACCAGCCCTTTCTTAGAAATCATTCAGCTTCATAAAGTACAAGCTCTCACAGCCCAACACTACCAGCTGGTCCAATTAGGCACTGCCTGGGAACACCCCGTGTTCAGCTCCAGGGAAGGCACATAGAGCTAATGATCCAGGCCCAGAAATAAGATCTTTTCCTGCAGTTCTCCTGAGGTCCTCACCCGCATCTCTATCCAAGTGGCTTCCCCACTAGCTTTTCCTCCCAAAGCTGCAGTTAGAGACCATTAGAAAAGAATGGTGCTCAAAAATAATTTCAGGCAATAGAACCGTCCAGAGTACTTTACGGAATCATGCACTGGTTTCAAAGCAGGTGCCATTAAGGATTTCTCTCCTCTTTTGTGCACTTAAACCACAGATTAAGAATGAAAACTCTTCAGTCCAAAAGGACCTGGAATAGCAATTACTTTTTGTCACCTGACCATTATCGATGAAATACCACCATAACTCTTTCTCTGTAAGACTAGTTCTTAAAGATTTACTCCATCTCCAAACCTCAGGCTCTGAACAACCACAGTACACAAAACAAAGGTGTGCTCTGCTTTGGAATGAATGACATCTAAAAGGCCACCACTGCTCATGAAATTAGCTGAATTAAACCGTAGTAGGAAACCAGTTGTTGTTTTTCTTCCAGGTAAAACTGCTCCTTTTCTTATGTTCCTGTGACACCCGGAGTAGTTTTCCTTTGAAAGAGAACGTAAAAGCTACACAAGCAGCACTGTGTACAATAGCCAGGACATGGAAGCAACCTAGATGTCCATCAGCAGACGAATAGATAAGGAAGCTGTGCTACATATACACAATGGAATATTACTTAGCCATTAAAAAGAATACCTTTGAATCAGTTCTATTGAGATGGATGAAACTGGAGCCCATTATACAGAGTGAAGTGAGCCACGAAGAAAAACACCAACACAGTATACTAATGCATATATATGGAATTTGGAAGATGGTAACGATAACCCTATATGCAAGACAGAATAAGAGACACAGATGCATAGAACAGTCTTATGGACTCTGAGGGAGAAGGTGAGAGTGGGACGTTCTGAGAGAATAGCATTGAAACATGTATATTATCATATGTGAAACAGAACACCATTCCAGGTTCAATGCATGAGACAAATGCTCAGGGCTGGGGCAATGGGATGACCCAGAGGGATGGGATGGGGAGGGAGGTGGGAGGGGGGTTCAGGATGGGGAACACATGTAAACCCATGGCTGATTCATGTCAATGTATGGCAAAAACCACTATAATATTGTAAAGTAATTAGCCCCCAACTAAAATAAATAAATTTATTAAAAAAAAAAAAGCTATACAAGTTGCAGCATCAGTCACGAATATTGCTGCAATATGCATACTGCCGTAAGAGAGGTCATTTTCAGTAAGTTCATATCCCAAAAGTTTACGTACATCTGTGCCTTTCATAGATGAGGTTAACTTGGGTAAAAGCAATACTTTATCACTTTCTACAAAATGGCCCTAAAACAGACCGAGAAAAAAACTAAGAAACGAGGTGTTTGCACCTTCTCAGACACCGGATCCTCCAGGGAAGAGGCCTTACCACACGCCCAAGGTCTCAGAGTGGTCAGACCCCCTGTGCTAGCGCCCCAGGCATCCAGAGAGCTTGAGGACCCTCAGAGGAGCCTAGTGGGGCCCCTCGGCTCTCAGATCCCATCAGGTCAGTTAGTCAGTCTCCTAGTCACTTTTACTGCCACGGGTCCCTGGCTCACACGGTTCTGATTTGGGCATCGCCACGTGGTATCCAGATGGATGTGGAAATGGTGCCCCGCCCCAAGCTGCTGCCCCAGGACCTTACCCTGGCTATCCCTAAACTGAAGGCAGGAGGAGTCCAAACCTAAAACTCTACTGTCCCGCTTTAATACCAGAGCATTAATCTCGATCCCCCCGCAAAATACCCATCTGTGCACCGAATTCAATCCATCCTCCCACCCCTCTCACCAAATCCGCAGCATCTGCACTCTGACCCTCAAGCTGGGCTGGCCACCTCCTGCTCTGCCCACTGCATCAAGAGGAGGCCCTGCAGGCCTGCAAACTGAGCGGCCAGGGCTCCGTGCACTCTCCCCGGGACCTACACACTCAGGCCACCCCAGACACACACCCCCGAGACTGCTACACCACATCCTCTGCTGCCGGCGCACAGGCCTGGCTCTCTGCCCCTCCCTCCACGCCAGGTGTGCGGACTGACCTTACCTCCCGCCCCTCAGCCTTCACCTCCTGGAGTCAGGGACCGGGTCCAGCCAGGGTCTGATACAGAACAGGAACTGCATTCACAGAAGTCCACTCTGCCTGTAAATACAAAGGAGGGAAAAAAATCCCATTAGGGTACACTTAACAGGGAAAAAAAAACCACCGACAAACTGCCTAAATTTCCCTTTTCCTTCATTTCTTCCTCTGGCTGCCCCCCAGTCAGCTTGCTGGACCTTGGGGATGGCTTCCTGACCTCCCCCACTGCTCACGTTCAGAATGACTTCTTCTACCTGGACAAGGCCAGCTTTCCCTTCCTGTGGGAGAGCTGATAGATTTCCTGTATGCCAACCATTGATTTTTATGAACATGAGTAAGAAAGATGAGAGGAAATTACTCTCTTAGCTGCTGAATAAGGTACAGTTCTGGGCACATTTCACAAATACTTCTTACTATTTGATACTTTACGTTAGACGAGCTGCTGACACTAGTCCCGAGACACACGAGAGGAGCCTTGGAACACCGCTGACACACTGGTCAGCGTAAGGGATGCGGTCACTCCAGACCTTGACCCAGAGCAGTTCTCCCCAGTACAGTGGAACCTGGGACCCAAGATGCCCCTGGGCTGAGGAGGTCTGTCCCAGCTGAAGGGCTGGGCAATCTGACAGTGGTTCCTAGAGGAGGCAAATTCACCTGAAGTAATATTCTGGAATACAAACTGGCACAGCCACTATGCAGAGCAGTATGGAGATTCCTTAAAAAAACAGTTATCATATGATCCAGTAATCCCACTCCTGGGCATACATCTGGAGAAAACTCTAATTTGAAAAGCTACATGCATCCCAGTGTCCATAGCAGCATACAATAGACGTGAGTTTTACATCTAAGACAACCTAAATGTCCAATGACAGAAGGATGGATAAAGAAGATGTGATATGTACATATGTACAATGGAATATTGCTCAGCCATAAAAAAAATGAAATAATGCCATTTGGAGCAACATGGATGGACTCAGAGATATTATCATACCAAAAGAAGTAATAGAGAAAGAGAAATACCATATGATATCACTTAAACATAGAATCCTTAAAAGTAATACAGATGAATCTACATATAAAACAGAAACAGACTCACAGACATAGAAAACAAACATATGGTATCAAAGGGGAAAGGTGCGGGGGATAAATTAGGAGTCTGGGATTAACAGATAGATCCCACTGTAAATAAAACCGATAAACAACACCGGCAACAAATAAACAACAACAGCAATGACATCATGCCACTTGCAGCAACATAGAGAGACCCAGAGAACATTACGCTTAGTGAAACCAGTCAGATAGAGAAAGACAGACACTGTATGATATCACTTTTACTGTATAGCACAGGGAACTCTATTGAATATCTTGCAGCAACCTATAACGGATCACCCTGCTTTATACTTGAAACTAATACAACATTGTAAATCAACTACATGTCAATATAAGTAAATACGTTTTTTAAACATTTACTTACCACTGCACAGTGACAAAGCAGTTTGCACAAGTGTTTTTCTAATGTAACATAAAATTTCCCGAGGGTTTACACGATGACTATTGGGGTGGGCAGAATTAAGACAACTTCTAAGTCACACTTGGTACAGGTCTACAACATGGCTTCAAGAGCAAGTATTTTTTTACAACAGCAGGAAAAGTGATAGAAGTTATAAACATATTCCAACAAGCAGAGTGCTGGCCATCCTGTGTCTTGCCCTGAGCGCACACAGTTAGGTAAAGGTGAAAGGAAGACAGAAAAGGGAACCACCATGTCACTCTTAGCTGAAGTGGAGCTGTCGGAGCTGCTGCGACACGGCCCACCTGCAGCTCCAATAGATCCACTTGAAGGGCATCCACTCATCAGCCTAGTTTAGGCCCAGGCTGTGAGGCCCAAGGAGTCCCTTTGGGGCGAGTCTTTGGCAAACAGGAAAGAGCAGCAGGCAGGCTGCGGAAAGGCACCCTGCGAAGACTGCATCTGCAACGCTGTGTCTGTCCCTCCGGAGAGCATTTAAAACACTGACTAGACAACGCAGGTGAAGGCTCCGCTCTGAACTTGAGAAGTTTGGCTACTTCAACATGTTACTCAATATCTGTTTTCCCTAATGAAAGTACTGTCTTCTGATGTCCTGAAAAACAAGCCACCACTACAGCGAGCTTCCCAGGTGGTGCTAGTGGCAAAGAACCCGCCTGCCAATGCAGGAGACTTCAGAGATGCGGGTTCAATCCCTGGGTCAGGAAGATCCCCTGGAGAAGGAAAGGGCAACCCCCTCCAGTATTCTTGCCTGGGAAATGCCAAGGACAGGGAAGCCTGGCGGGCTACAGTCCATAGGTCACAAAGAGTCAGACAGGACTGAAGCAACACACACACACGCACGCGTATCATGTTAGAATGAACTAGTGCTCTGGAGAAAAGATCAAGCCGGGCGAGAAACAGTGCTGCGGCTGGGGCATACTGTCAACGGTGATGAGAGCAGGCAGCTCTCTATGAAGTAGGCAGCCAGCACAGACAACAAAAGAACATGCAGGTGACAGGAATGGGAAGCTGGGGCCCTGAGGGAGGGGCCTGCAGACCCAGGAGCTGCAGGAAGCCAGCGGCGGGGTGGAGCGGATAGGGAGCAGGGATGGCAGCGGCCGGAGGTGAGGGCAGGGATGTGTCCACCGCGGGCCCATCCAGCGCCCTGGAGACCGTCACACAGAACACCTGCATCTTTGCTGTATTCTGAGCTGAGCTGCACAAACGTAGCTGTAATTCGTCCTGGCGTTTGGAGTGGGGAAGGGCCTTTCTGCAGAGAAGTGACTAGCTGATGTGCATGTTCCAGGGTCACCTGCCAGGTGCGCTGGGAGGGCAGAACGGGGCGCTCTGGAGGCCTGGGCACTGACCGCAGGAGCGATGACCACGAAAGGCCGAGGCTGCAGCGGTAACTGGGCATGAAATCGTCAATTTGGGGATGCATTCGTAAGTTAGAGACCATGGAATCACTGACAACTGGATACTGGAAAGGCTGTGAGATATATAAGGGAACAGACAACTAATGAGGTGGAGAGAGAGAAAAAAGAGGGGAGAGAGGACACAGCTAGTACCCACCATTTTAAACCTACAGCAAATTACCTAATATATTTTGGGAAAAAAGACATTTTCAGTGCCTCATAGCAGCCAGAAAACATGTTAAGGACTTCACCTGAGCAAACATTGTCTAGAAAGCTCAACGCTGAGGTGGGAGCCGTCCTCACTGTACAGACCAGACGGGGCACACAGGTGAGTCGCCCACTTCGCAGCTGACGCTCGGCCCGGGCTGAACCCAGGCCACCTCCTGCCCGGGCGCCACCGGCAGTCTTTTTCACCGCAGTGCTCCAGCTTCCTCTAGGTCCCTTATCAAATCCGTGTGCTATAGCCACGCGCACACACGCACCCGCGCACCCCCGCGCTCCGGCGCGCAGCTCCCCAGCGCCATCTAGCGGCCGCACCGAACCTCACCGGGCAGTGGAACCGGCGCAGGTGTTCCGGGTCAGAGCCCACAGCGATCACAGGTGAAGTAAGGGGAAGATGCTGTTACGAATATTCGGGAGGGATAGGGACCCCAGAAGTGACTGAAGATCAAATGGAGGATTTTGCCATGCCCAAGCCATTGCCTGTATGTTTTACGTTTAATCAGTAACTTCAGGGCTTTCTCCTCCCACGTTCATTCCTTCATTCTTCAACTTGTTACAGGTTCATTTATACCGGGTATACACCATAAACTCTGCACATCTGACCACTCAGCACTCGGCCAAATTTGGCAACATTTGTGATAAAGCCGTTTCTTGTTGTTTAGTCGCTCAGTCATGTCCAACTCTTTGCTACCCCATGGACTGTAGCCCGCCAGGCTCCTCTGTCCTTAGGCTTTCCCAGGCAAGAAGACTGGAGTGGGTTGCCACTTCCTTCTCCGGGGGCATTTTCTCGACCCAGGCATCAACCCCACCTCTCCTGCATTGCCAGGAAGATTCTGTACCGCTGAGCCACCTGAGAAGCCTGAGACAGACTTGGGGAGGGGGGCAAACATTCATGTAATATGGTCATTCATCCAGTGCAATAAACTCAGGGGTGGAGCTGCAGTGTCAAAGAAACAATCAGCTGCCCTGAGGGCCGGAGGAAGGCTCGCAAAGAGTTGCTGATTCTACCGTTTCCATCTGCCGCCCTTTAAACCGAGGCACAGCACTGGATTTAATTTTTTTTTTTTTATTGGGGTATTAGGACAATAATAGTTGCATAAATTGAGAAGTCTTCTTTCACCCTCTGCTTTCTACACAATACTGTGTAGAGATGATTTTACTTCTACATTAAAATGTGTCATAGATGTTATGAAGTGACTCCACTTGGGTCTAGAGATTAAAGAGGGTGGATTACTTGCGAATCTGGTTTGGTTTTGTTTTTCGTTAATATAAGGAAATTTAGATTGAGTTGGAAATTCTCCTTGTCCTATTTTTGTAATATGTGGCTGTCAACAAATTTATACTTTTCAACTAAATTTTCAACTATAGTGGTGTATCTTTATCTTTTTCTCCAGATATATGCCCAGGAGTGGGATCGCAGGGTCATATGGTAGTTGTATGTTTAGTTTTCTGAGGAGCTTCCATGCTGTTCTCCGTAGACGCTGCACCATTCCTATTCCCATCAGGAGTGCAGAAGGGAACTGAGCCTCAGCTCTGCTCTCCTGTCTGTGACACAGCCACAGGCGGTCCCTAGGGATGCAGCAGCCAGGTGACAGGAATGACCTACAGGTGCTGAGTATTTCAGGCTTTATGATGATGGCATAATTCAAAAAGACACGCGCACCCCAGTGTTCACAATAGCCAGGATGTGGAAGCAACCTAGGTGTCCATAGACAGAGGAGTGGATAAAGATGTGGAATGTGTCTGTGGTATGCGTATGGAACATTGCTCAGCCATAAACAGCAATGACATCATGCCACTTGCAGCAACATAGAGAGACCCAGAGAACATTACGCTTAGTGAAACCAGTCAGATAGAGAAAGACAGACACTGTATGATATCACTTATATGTAGAATCTGAAATATGACACAAATGAACTTATCTACAAACCAGAAATAGACTCACACACGGAGAACAGACTCACACGCATGGAGAACAGACTCACACGCACAGAGAACAGGGGGGGATAAATTAGCAGGATGGGATTAACATAAACACATCACTATATATAAAATAGGTAAACAACAAGGACCTACTGTATAGCACAGGGAAATTTAGTCAATATTTTGTAATAACCTAAGAGATAGATTATGAGAAAGAACATATAAACATATATATATATATATATATCTGAATCACCTGAAACTAACACAACATTGTAAATAAATTATATTTCAACTAAAAATATATATAGTGGTATAAATGTGTTCATAATATTCTTTTTTCCTTCAATATCTGTAGTATTTGTGTATGCGACTTTTTTTTTTCTGTTTTATATGTATATGCTACTCTTACATTGCCAATATTTTTGCATTTTCTTTTTTCTTTTCAGTCTAATTAGAATTTTATTAACATTCAGAAATTAGGTTTTGATTTCATTGACAGTTTAAGTATTTATTTTCTATTTCATTGAAATATGATCTTATTCTCATTTCCTCCCTTTTTTAAAATTTAAAATATATGAATATATGTTTCATACATGTGTAATACAGTTACATTAATCCATCACAGTCTGCACTCCACCCTGTCATTTCCTCCCTTCTTATACTGGATTTAATGTATTCTTCTCTTTCTAGTTTTGAGGTGGAAGATTAGGTCATTGACTGCCTGTTTCTCTTCTAATATAAATATTTAAAGCTAAAATGGATGTTCAATCACTGTCTCAGCTGCATGTCACATATTGTGACGTGTTACATTTTCAGGTTCACTAAATAAAGTATCTGGGATTGCCCAGATCCATCTTTATTATTAGTTCGCAGTTGATTTTGCTGCAGTGGGAGAGTAAACTCACCCGAGAGACAAGTCATGAGCCGTGCCGCAGGAAACGTGTCACCCTCATGCTGTTCTGACTATGCAAAGTCCTCGCTGTCAGAAGGATGCCCACTGCCACCGAGAAGGAGGGCGATGTGAGGGATTAGCTACATGACTGTGAGGTGGACAGGCCACAATCCACAGGGCAGGCCAGCCGAGACGCAGGCCAACTGGAGGCTCAGAGGGGGTAGGAGCCCAGTGTCAAGGACCAGCTGCTGGCAGAACTCTTGAGGGAAAGTCTTCAGCTGACTGAAGGAGCCTCACCCACACTGTGAAGGGCAATTCGCTTGACTTGAAGTCCACTGATTTAAACGTAAATCATCTAAAAACATAAATCATCTAAAAACACCTTCACAGAAACATCTAGAACAATGTTAATGGCCCAGCAAAAGTGAATAAAGTTAACTATCAGAAGTGACTTCTGAACACCCATCCCAAAGTAACTTCTCTCTTGTCTGACTGTCTTGTGTCCCTAGGCCTGTAAGGCCATTCTCATCTCTTACCTGAATTTTTAGAACCCTCTTGAACTACTGTTTAGGATCTTATGATGTGAAAAATCATGACCAGAGCCTTCCAAAGCATTAGCTCGCATTTTCACTCGCATTATGTCTGGGATGTTTATGGATGTGGATCCTCTTGAAAACAGAGATCGTGTGTTGTTTTTCTCCAGCTCCTACCATCTTGTCTGAGAAAAAGTAGAAATAAAAACCCACTGACTCCACTGCTGCCTTTCCTTCAAAACGATGTGCTGAGCTCATGTGGGCAGGAGAACAAAGTCTTCACAAGCTCATGTGTTCACAACGGCTTTATCATTGCTTTTGCCTGCCTCCTGACAGCACACCAGGACAGTCTGTTACAGAAATTAGAAACAGTTGATGGCAAAAGATGAGGGAATTGACTGGAATACCAGCTCCATGAGGAGGCGATCTTATAAGTCTTATATATACTCCAAGACCAGCCACAACTCCAGACATTAGACAAACTGCCTTGACCTGAGCAAACATTCTCTGTGTTGCCAATTAACACCTTGTGGCTGATGCCTTTTTTGCTAAAAAAGAAACACAGGAAATATACTGCCAGATTATAGCAAATAAAATGAAAATTATGACAATTTTGTTTTGTACTGTAACAAAGCTTATTGTGCCTTATTGAATTATCTTAGTGAATCATCTCATAACTAAACTGTTGCATATTTTAACATATAACTGAATATATACTGTACATTTTAACAAGAAATGGTACATTTAAAAAATCTTTCAGATGTCTTTATAACCCTAGAAAACATAAATTGTGCATATTTTTTGTTTTTAAACATCTACTCTATATGAGTGAAATGAAAACTAAAGGAAAACCATCAGTTTCACGCCTTTATACCTGTATTTCAAGGGCTAAAATCTAGCATGCTTGTTTTTCTTTTTCAGGTGACTATTTGAAGAAAGTTCCAAGACTGCTTACTTAACTCATTTACACAAGCTTTTTGGCAACAGTATAACCGGAACTCTTTACTAAAAGACACTGCTATAATGATAAAATGCATATTTTCTTTAAGGACTAATATTTCATTAATTCCACACAAAACTATTATACTCCCTACTGAAATGCTTTCAGTTTCAACTTTTATTTATTTTAAGCTTTTCAGATTTTAACTTTCATTTATAGGCTCAGAAGAGGGGTTGTGTTGGGATTAAAGAAGGATCATGGTTCTGTGATTGTGTAACTAGAATATCCATACAGATGACGTCTGGCGTGGAGGTATGACCACATCACTCATTTTCAAACCCTCAAGTCCATCCTTTCATGTAACCCATGTACACACGTGTGAATCCAAACCAAACTAGCTATTATGTGAAGGGGCAAGGAGAAGGGAATCCTGCTAGAAGACTTTCTGCAATTATCCCATTTTCCCCGCAAACTTGGGAAGTGGTGTAATGCAAGTACTTGCTTTCCCTGCACAGGACCTGGCTGGGGACTTGAAGGAGAAGCTTTCCAATCACTTCAAGGACGTCATGGTCGGCCTCATGTACCCCCCACCCTCATATGATGCCCACGAGCTGTGGCACGCCATGAAGGTAGAGCGGGTCACCCAGTGATATACTGCCACGTGTGATCGGCGGCGGAGGGGGACATGTCAGCAAAGAAGAAATGAGAGAAATGCTTGGGGTGAGGGGGTTGTCATGAAAGGGGGGCCTCCGTAGCCCAGCGGCAGGGTCACTTGACTCTTCTTTTGAGCAAACTCAGATCCACGACCCGGCCCTGTGCAGAGCTGCCAAGACGAAAGAGGAAATGAGCTGCTTTGGGGGCTGTTTGCATTTGTCTCTGTCCCAGTATGGCTTTCGGCTTCCCTGATGGCTCAGTGGTAAAGAATTCACCTGCCAATGAGGCAGGCGCATGTTCGATTTCTGGATCAGGAAGAACTCCTGGAGGAGGGCATGGCAATCCACTCCAGTATTCTTGCCTGGAGAATCCCATAGACAGAGGAGCCTGGCGGGATACAGTACCTGGGGTCACAAAAAGTAGGACACAACTCGGTGACTAAACAGCAGCATCAGCCCGTTTGTCTTCCTCTGTTAAGTGGAAATGTTAGCATTCTTGTGAATCTCTGTAAACTATTGTATCAATTGGGCTCATAAAGGAATGAGTCAGTAATGCTGAGGCAGAGACAAAACATAGATGACATCTATATTTTTGCAACCCTAAATTAGTCCTTTACCAAAACTACTGCTCAAATGTAGCAAAATCTTGCTTCTAAAGGATCAGAACAATTCTTTCTTACAGGCAAGTCATGAAAGAAACTGACTACAGATTTGTCAGAGGTTTGTTGGCTAGGGAAGGGGGACAGATGACTTTCCAGATCTTTCCAAATGCTGAATGAAACACCAGCAGAGACGCTGCAATCACTCCAGGGGGATGCCTGCCAATGACCTGATTTCCCCCATCTGGAAACAACACGAAAAGGGAAAGGAAGACAATTAGGGAACCTGGCTCATGGCCATCGTATTCACAAATCAGCACTGTGGTTTGTTTTAGTCGCTAACTCATGTCCGATTCTTTGTGACCCCATGGACTGTAGCCTCCAAGCTCCTCTGCCCATGTGATTTCCCAGGCAAGAATACTGGAATGGGTTGCTATTTTCTTCTCCAAGGGATCCTCCCCGCCCAGGGATCAAGCCAGCGTGTCTTCCTTGGCAGGCAGTTTCTTTACCGCTAAGCCACCAGGGCGGAGAAGGCAATGGCACCCCACTCCAGTACTCTTGCCTGGAAAATCTCATGGACGGAGGAGCCTGGTAGGCTGCAGTCCATGGGGTCGCACAGAGTCGGACACGACTGAAGCAACTTAGCAAGCCACCAAGGAAGATCTGTAGATCAGCACAGGCCTTATATAAAACAAGAATTTCAACTAACGTCTTTTTAAGTGTTGCATATGTCAGTCCGTACCTCTTGCAAAATGATGTAACTAAAAGCCTAAGGAGAAAGTCCCGGGATGCAGGCGGGCGCCCACGGTGTTCTCACCGCAGGAGCCGAGCACGGTGCAGACAGGCCTAGTATTGCAGAGCAAACGTGACAGAACAGCCTTTTTGAGGGTGCCTTGAAGTTCCCGGTCAGTGTGGGAGCCCTCCCTGGGCGCGGGGCCCCAGGGGCCATGGCCCCTGAAAAATGACCTCCCAGCCAGTGCTTCCCAGCCCGGGGTGACACTCAGCCCGAAGTTGGCAGGGGAGGCTATCTTCCTTGGAGGCCGGAAAGGCAGCCCGACAGAGTGGGTTTTCAGTCCTCCCTCGCCCAGCAAGTGTGGGGCTCCTCAGATCCCAGACCTCCGGGCCTCCTCCCAGGGTCTCAATTCGCGAGTCAGGCCCGGGTGACTGCCTGCACTCTGGGAGCCTTGCAAAGATAGTCCTAGGGCAACGCGTCCTCCCATGGGGCAGGAGGCCAGGTGAGTATGGCGGAGAGGTCCGTGTGCCATGCCGGTGTCCCCTGGCCAAGGCCAGCCCGCACTTCCCAGGGGCCCCCGGCGAGGGGTGGCGGGCCTACCCCGGCCCTGTCCAACGCCGCTGAGGGGAGCAAAGCTAGCTCCGGCAGACGAAAGCAAACAGCCACGGGATGGCTCCAAAGGCATTGCTGGGCCGCTCCACGTGTGGCCTTCCCAGGAGAAAAATGCCGGTTGGGGCCCCTAGGCCCACGGTGTTCTCCCTGCAGGAGCCGAGCACGGTGCAGACAGGCCTAGTCTCGCGAGCTCCCTCCCACAGAGCAAACGTGACAGAACAGCCGTGTGGAGGGCGCCTTGACGTTCCCAGGCAGTGTGGGAGCTCTCCCTGGGCGCGGGGCCCCCTGGGCAATGGCCTCTGAAAAATGACCTCCCAGCCAGCGCTTCCCAGCCCAGGATGACTCTCAGCCCAAACGCGGTAGGGGAGGCTATCGTCCTTGGAGGCAGGAAAGGCAGCCCCAGAGAGTGGCTTTTCAGTCCTCCCTCGCACAGAAAGTCTGGGGCTCCTCAGACGCCAGACCTCCGGGCCTGCTCCCTGGGCCTCAATTCCCGAGTCCAGCCCGGGTGTCCGCCCGCACTCTGGGAGGCTTACAAAGACATTCCTAGGACATCAATAACGCCCTGGCTTTGAGGTTGGACTTGAAAAATGCTGATGGGTTTCAGGTACAGGGAAACATGTTGGCGCACAAGCTGCTCTTTTCCATTTCCTGGAATCCCTGGCTCAGATCCCAACGCCATCAGAGGGACAGAGGAGTGGGGGGTGGGCAGAAGAGGTGCTCCTGCAGAAGGCAGGCCTGGGCTGCCTGCCTCCAGGACCTTCCCCCACCGTTTCCATCCTATCTGCTGTCCCAGGGGTCTCTGACATGACCCCCTCCTGGACCCTCATGTGTGAAACTGACTTCGGGGGCCGTCTTCTGGATCAAGCTGTCAGATCCTAATTTGACAACCAGGGCCCCTCCTCTGGGTGGCTGGGGAAGCAGTTTTCAAGCTGAGCTCCCCTGGGTGCCTGGCGGGGGGCGGGGGCCAGTGGGTCACCTGTGGGCACAGCCCGTCGGCCGGGCTCAGCCTCCATCCGCCCCACACACGGAGCCATGAGCACGTTTCTTCCAGGCCCGCCCCTCCCCCTCCACTGGGTTCCTGGCCCGGGGCACCCAGCGGGGTGTGCGGGCCTCTGTCTTGGGTACCTCAGGGGCACTGGACAGGGGGTCGGGGACTTGAGTGGACACTGGGGAGGGGCCTTCCTTGGGGACGTTTCTGACGGCTCCTGGGAAACAGGACTGCACGCTCCTCACACCTCCAAGCGTGGACCAGGCTCAGCAGTTTATACACCCTGGGAGCAGGTGAGAAGCGCAGTGTGGGGCCCACCTGGACCTGCTGAGTCAGAACCTGCGTATTGACGACCTCAGGGGCTTCCATGCACACCCCGGGACCCTGCACCCAGGCAGCCAGCTCAAAGCTTGGTTCCCACCAGACCACCTGCCCCGCTCAGCCTTCCAACCACGAGCCATGCCTCCCCCACCCATGGCTGTACTTCGAGGGGTCCTGCGTGAACTCCCCCCACTCCTGGGATAACCGCTCATGTGTAAAGGCCCAGCTTTGTGGATGGGTGAATGGTGCCCTCCAAAAGAGACACCCACATCCCAACTCCTCATATTTGCGAGGGGGGCTTTATTCGGAAATGGGGTCTTTGCAGATGAAATCAAGTTAGATAAGGTTATAGAGGATTAGCTGGGCCTTATGCAGAATGCTGGGTGTCTTTATAAGAAGAGGAAGGACACACAGAGAGGAGGAGGCCATGTGAGTAGGAAGCGGAGGCTGGGGGCACGTGGCCCCAAACCCAAGAACACCTGGAGCCCCAGAAACTGGAAGAGCTGGAAGTGACGCTCCCCCAGAGCCCGGGTCGGGGGGCCCGGTCCTGCTGACGCCTTGGAATTTAGTAAATCGGAAAGATAACCCTGTATGCAAGACAACAAAAGAGACACAGATATATAGAACAGTATCATGGACTCTATGGGAGAGGGCGAGGGCGGGATGATATGGGAGAATGGCACTGATGCATGTCAATTATCATATGTGAAACGAATCGCCAGTCCAGGTTCGACGCATGATACAGGGTGCTCGGGGCCGGTGCGCCGGGATGACCTGGAGGGATGGGATGGGGAGGGGGCTGGGAGGGGGGTTTCGGAAGGGGAACACATGTACACCCATGGTGGATTCATGTCAATGTATGGCAAAACAAATACAGTATTGTAAAGTTAAAAGATAGATAAATAACCTAATTTAATAAAAATAAAGAAAATACAATAAACTTCTGGTCCCAGAACTGGGAGAGAATCGATTAGTATTGTTTTAAGCCTCCCCCACCCCCAGCCCCCAGGTTGTGGTCGTCAGTATCAGAAGCCCCATCTGGGACTCCCAATATTCTGTGTCCTTAAGATCTACCAGCTCAGTTCAATTCCAGAAAAATAAACGACCCAATCAAAAAGTGGGCCAAAGAACTAAACAGACATTTCTCCAAAGAAGACATACAGATGGCTAACAAACACATGAAAAGATGCTCAACATCACTCATTATTAGAGAAATGCAAATGAAAACCACAATGAGGTACCATTTCATGCCAGTCAGAATGGCTGCTATCCAAAAGTCTACAAGCAATAAATGCTGGAGGGTGTTACGCTGTTGGTGGGAATGCAAACTAGTACAGCCACTATGGAGAACAGTGTGGAGACTCCTTCAACAACTGAGAATACAACTGCCATATGACCCAGCAATCCCACTGCTGGGCATACACACCGAGGAAACCAGAATTGAAAGAGACACGTGTACCCCAATGTTCAATGCAGCACTGTTTATAACAGCCAGGACATGGAAGCAATCTAGATGTCCATCACAAGACGAATGGATAAGGAAGCTGTGTTACATATACACAGTGGAATATTACTCAGCCATTAGAAAGAATACATTTGAACCAGTTCTATTGAGATGGATGAAACTGGAGCCCATTATACGCAGTGAAGTAAGCCAGAAAGAAAAGCACCAATACAGCATACTAATGCCTATATATGGAATTTGAAAGATGGTAACGATAACCCTATATGCGAGACAGAAAAAGAGACACAGATGCATAGAACAGTCTTATGGACTCTGAGGGAGAAGGTGAGGGTGGGACGATCTGAGAGAAGAGCATTGAAACATGTACATTATCATATGTGAAACAGAACGTCATTCCAGGTTCGATGCATGAGACAAATGCTCAGGGCTGGGGCAATGGGATGACCCAGAGGGATGGGATGGGGAGGGAGGTGGGAGGGGGGTTAAGGATGGGGAACACATGTAAACCCATGGCTGATTCATGTTAATGTATGGTAAAAACCACTACAGTACTGTAAAGTAATTAGCCCCCAACTAAAATGAGTAAGCTGATTAAAAAAATAAAAAGCAGAGACATTACTTTGTCAACAAAGGTCTATCTAGTCAAGGCTGCGGTTTTCCCAGTACTCACGTATGGATGTGAGAGTTGGACTATAAAGAAAGCTGAGCGCAGAAGACTTGATGCTTTTGGACTGTGGTCTTGGAGAAGACTCTTGAGAGTCCCTTAGACTGCAAGGAGATCCAACAGCCCATCCTAAAGGAAATCAGTCCTCAATATTCATTGGAAGGACTGATGTTGAAGCTGAAACTCCAATATTTTGGCCACCTGATGCGAAGAGCTGACTCAACTGGAAAGACCCTGATGTAGAGAAAGATTGAAGGCAGGAGGAGAAAAGGACGACAGAGGATGAGATGCTTAGGTGGCATCACTGACTCAACGGACATGAGTTTGGGTAAACTTTGGGAGTTGGTGATGGACAGGGAGGCCTGGAGTGCTGCTGTTCATGGGGTCACAAAGAGTTGGACACGAATGAGCAACTGAACTGAGCTGAGAAACTAAAAGAGAAAACATTTGAATATTTGAATATCAGATCAAAATTACACACATCTATACATAATCATGACTTCTCTAATAAAAGTTTTTATGCCTGAGCCTCACAGCAAACGACAACAAAAAAAGATCCACCCCTTGACCGCGACTTCAGCCAGGCCGGTCTTCCCCTGTTCATCACGGGAAGTCTTCTCAACAATAAACCTCCTGACTCGGGAGAAAGGCTCGCGCCGCACATCTGTGTGGGGCTTGAGGCCCACGCTTCCCCCGGAGCAGCTCAGCCTCACACACCCGCTGGCCCTGGGGGAGCACAGGGGGTCACACACCTCTGAGCCCCCGTGACCTGGTCACAACTGCAGATGACCGGGCCAGCAGACGTCTCAGGAGGGCGGACTTGCTTCTCTGCCCCCATTTCTCTTGCTTCACTGTCCTTTTGCATTCTCCCATCCCTGCTCCTGGTCTTCCCTTGGGCCTCCCTTGGGGCTCAGCTGCTAAAGAATCCGCCTGCAATGTGGGACCTGGGTTCGATGCCTGCGTTGGGAAGATCCCCTGGTAAGGGAAAGGCTACCCACTCCATTATTCTCGCCTGGAGAATTCCATGAACTGTATAGTCCATGGGGTTGCAAAGAGTTGGACATGACTGAGCAACTTTCATTTCATTCATCCCTGCTCCTGGTCCAGCCTGTCCAGCTGGCCCTCAATGTTGGGGTCCGGGGGACACTGGTGACATCTGGGGACATTTTCGGTTGTATTTACAAATGCTGCAACATATCAAATGCCAGCAACGCCAAGGCTGAGGAATCCCACTTTAAGACTCTTCATCTTTTGGGGGTCGTTGATTATTCAAAGGAGTCCATGGATTTCTTTCTCCTTGGGGAAGCAGCACAATTTTGTTTCACAGTGGGCAAGGTTGTGTGGCTGGGCTCTCTCCGAGGCTATCTTGTTCCCCAAACCCTCTCACTTCTTGTAATCAGAGCACACCCGGCAATGAGCCATCCCAGGCATCTCTCGCTAATCCCGCTGGCGTGGACCCGCGCACACCCTGCATGCTGCCTGCGCCCAGCGGCCCCCGAATAGACTCTGGTCTCGAGCAGGGGAAGGCAACAGGCTGCTTGGGGCCTGACTCATCTCAGGGGAAAGCTCAGGCTTGCAAGGGCCATGGAAAAGTCGGTTATGATCTAAAGACAGCATAAGAAGATGGCTCATGCTCAGCTCCAGCTTTTTGAAATCTTGAACCCTTTAGTTTACACCACAGGAGCATTCTCATCAAAAAAGGGCCCATCAGGGGCTTCCCTGGTGGTCCAGTGATCAACACTCTGCCTTCCAATGCAGGGAGTGTGGGTTCAATCCTTGGTTGGGGAACTAAGATGCCCACATGTCTTGAGGTGTGGCCCCAACATTTTTTTTTAAAAAAGGTCCAATCAACTGCTGAAAACCTTTTAAAGCTATAGTACCAAATTATCACTGAAATTTGGGGTCACTGTGACCTTGTGACTTGTATTCATAAGAAGAAATACATTTTTGGTCTTTGTCCCCCAGTCCTGACACAGAGCTCCTAAAACTCGGGGAATTTCCTAAGTGGGGACAGCAGTCAAGGTGTCTCTTGTTAGGTGAATGAGATGACTTTTCAGAGAGTGCCTCTTTTCCAAAGGGGGGCGGCTTTTTGCCAGGGGAACTAACCACATGGTTAGAGGATTGGAACTTCCGGTCCCTCCCCACTACCATGTCTGGGAACGCGAGAAGGGCTTCCTGTCGAAGCAATCACCAACAGCCAGTGATTTAACCAATTGTGCTTGTGTGATGAATCCTCCAGAAAAACCACCAAACAGGGTCTGGACAGCTCTGGGTTGATGAACACATGTGGATTTGGGGAAAGCGGGGCTTGGAGAGCGTGAAGTTCCGTGCCTCCCCCACACACACTCTGTCCTGTGCATCCCCTTCCATCTGCTGTTCCTGAGTTTTAGTACCTTTTACAATAAAGCTGTGATCTAGTAGGCAACATGTTTCTCTGAGTTCCGTGAGCCACTCTACCAATTAATAGAACCCAAAGTCATTAGAACCTCTGAACGGGTGGCCAGTGGGTCAGAGCGTAGGTGACCATCTGGGCTTGCAAATGATGTCTCAAGTGGGGCAAGGGTCTTATAGGGTTGGGCCTTTAACCTGTGGGGTCTGGCACTACCCGCAGATAGGCAGTGTCCACACTGAGTTAAGCTGCAGGACCCCCAGCTGCTGTCACAGAAGTGTGGGTGGTGCCAGGCAAACAACGCATGCATGTTGGAACTTGGAGAAGAATCCTCACTTGTTGGTACAACTCCATCTTTTCTGGTGGCCATAACCAATGTCTTTATGTTTGGTATTTATTTCAAAGTCAAGTTTTAAAAAAGATATGTGTGGCGAAGGATTTCACTGGACTTGGAAAGGCTCTTCTTTCCCTTTTGTGAGCATGGCCATTCCATTATCCTATGAGCAATAATGATAGATGACTGAATATTCACATTACCAGTGAGAATTTCCCAAGAGCCAGACTCTACATTAAGTACTTTAGGATAACCCAGTGATGTAATGACTTGTTTCCCAGGTGGCTCAGCAGAAAAGACCCCGCCAGCCAATGTAGGAGATGCAGGAGACTTGGGTTCAATCCCTGGGCTGGGAAGATCCCCTGGAGGAGGAAATGACAAACCATTTCAGCATTCTTGCCTGAAAAATTCACAGATACAGGATCTTGGGGGCTACAATCTACAGGGCTGCAAAGAGGTGGACACGAAGGAGCAACTGAACATGCACACAGTTGTGTAAATACTGTTGTTGTCTCTGTTTGATGAGTGATGAAGCTTCATTGTTGTTGCTGTTCAGTCATCAGATTTTGTCTGATTCTTTGCGACTCCATGGACTACACGCTCCGTGGAATTCTCTAGGCGAGAATACTGGAATGGCTAGTGTTTCCCTTCTCCAGGGGATTTTTCTGACTCCCCACAGATTGTAAGACTAAAGTTGAGCATTATTGTTTTCTATTTCATTGCAAATAGCCTTTGGGTATCTGAAAGGACAGGGTAGGTACTTTCAAGGGGTCTTCTGCATAACAAAGCCCTTTCGGCAAATGTGGTCCTAATATCCAGGTAGGCGTTGCTGCTGTAAGTGTCACATCTCAGCCAGAAGGCAAATTCTGAGCTCTTCCTCTGGCAGAAACCAATTCACAAAATAAGCCAAGAAAGAGAGCTGGAAAAACAAACCACACCAACAACCGGAAAAGCATTCCTCATGAGGCAAAGCTAGAGAAAACTCAACAATCTTGTGGCCCAAAAACCCTCTTGGAAACGAATGTTCAGTAAGGAAGAGACGAAACACGGCAAGTTCCAAGGAAGAGGCCATGCCCATGGACAGTGTAGTTTAGAGACGGCCTGACCGCTAGATGAAGACACATGCCAGTGTAAAGCCTTTGCAGACAGCAGTGATGGTCATCACCATAGTTAAGTGTTTAGTCTGGTGACAACCTGCCCTGGGCACCACACGAGGGAGCAGACCTGGTTCTCTTCCTCTGCCCTCACACCATTTCCTCATAAAGGCAGCTCAGGTGCTATTGTGCCCTGCCTGCCTGTCTGGCTCATCCATGAGCTGTGACCACCTCCAGGGAAGGACTCCGCCTTCTCTTCTCTGTGCACCATGAACCTGCAAAAAGTTGGCCTTCAGAACCTCAGGAGACTCACCCCACCCCCACTATAGGCAGAACCCTCCGCAGGCATCAAAACAGCTGTGGAGTCACTGTGGCCCAAGCCCTGGTTACGGATCCCTGGAGCCTAATACAGCCTGTACAGCGTCAATAATCAGGTCCTTTATACACAGATTCCCGCCTGTCAGATCTGAGCTTGGGATTCATTGTAAGCTATGGCCCTCCCATGGCAGCCAGGTGGGCCGCGAGTAGACAAAGGGGCTAGGATCTGAGTTTCGAGGGAGGCATTGAAAGGACAGGCACGGAGGCAACCTGTTGCAAACTGAGGGAGGGTCCCTGCATGTCTCAGAGGAGGCCTCTGGTGTGCAAGTGTGGAGGAGGGCCCCCACGGTGCAAAGGAAAGAGAGGTACTCAGGGGCAAAGGCTCTTGGCCTCTCCTGTAGCAGCTCCAGTTGGTAGCCCGTGAAAAGTGGACAGCCAATGTGGTCACGTGAGCGTGACTCTTATTCCCTCACAAAGCAAGAGAAAGGGGGCAGGGTGTGGCAGTACCCCGAGGGTGTGGTGGGGTGGATGAAGGGAGGTGTCCTTCCTCTCTTTAGTGCAAACTGCTTTTGTCAGCCTCAGAGCTGCCAGACGGCAGTTACCAAGTCAGGTCCCCACAGTACCCAGTGTGGGCTGGGCGCCTTAGCCCCTGTCACATGGACAAGCCACACCATATGGCTTCCCTGAGTTCTAACAGCAGGATCTGGGGGTTTTGTCTAGGTACACACTTCCTTGCTGTAGCTCTGTTACCTCCTTTGAGCCCCGCTTTTGTCCTCTAGAAAAAGGACATTGATTGCTACCTTAGCAGGTTGCTACCTTAATCCTGTGAAGACTAATTAGGGGAACCCTACAATGAGTAGCTTGCCTTAAGACATATCAATGACTAGCTGGCCTTAAGAGATCCTGGGCTTCCCTGATAGATCAGCTGGTAAAGAACCCTCCTGCCATGCAGGAGACCCCGGTTTGATTTCTGGGTCACGAATCCTGATCCGCTGCAGAAGGGACAGGCTACCCACTCCAGTCTTCTCGGGCTTCTCTTGTGGCTCAGCTGGTAAAGAATCTGCCTGCAATGCGGGAGACCTGGGTTCAATCCT
This sequence comes from Giraffa tippelskirchi, assembly GCF_054371585.1. NCBI lineage: Eukaryota > Metazoa > Chordata > Mammalia > Artiodactyla > Giraffidae > Giraffa > Giraffa tippelskirchi. The sequence goes on from NC_137275.1 coordinate 110,836,016, forward strand.
TGGACTGGGAAGATCCCCTGGGGAAGGGAAAGGCTACCCACTCCAGCAGTCTGGCCTGGAGAATTCCATGGACTGTAGAGCCCATGGGGTCACAAGAGTCGGACACGACTGAGGAACTTCACTTCATTTTCAAGAGATATGACCTGAATCCAGATTAAACTGGAGGCTCCCAGTGTCCTCTGGCATTTCTTCCCTGAAGCCAGCCAAAACCCACACACGTGCATTTCCAGGGTCTCCACTTAGCCAGCTAGACAGAAAACCCAGCGTGGTGCAAACAAGCTGACAGACAAGCAGGAGAGGACTCACCGGCAGACGGCTTCGCTCAGGTCTCAGGTGGATCTCCGGGACCACGGCAGGAACTGGCGCTCTCAGCCCGTGGGCTCAGCAGCGCCCTCATTCTCAGGCGGGCGGCTCTGCCCTGATGGGCGCGGGAAAGCCACCAACTGCCCCAGGCTGACCTCACGCCGCTTCCACCGCTGTAACCTGACCTCACCAGGCCCCACCCCTTTTGGCGGAACTTCCTCTTCCTCTCTTGATTCCAGCCTGAGGCCCGGCCCTGGGCCCCGATTGGTCACAGCCCCAGTCCTGAGCCAATCACGGTAGCCAGGGAGGATGGAGCACACCGATTGGCCAGATCCAGGTCATGGGACCATATTCCAGGTCCCGTGACCATACCGCAGGTCACGTGTGAGCTGCTCGCCCTGTGTCAGCGGTGGAGAGAGTGCGGTACCCCAAGAGCAGGGCTGAGAGTCCAGTCACTGTGTCCGTGTGCTCAGGGTCCTGGGACGTGCCTGCGCGTCCTCTCTACACACCGCTTTGTCCTCTGCAGACGGAAGATTCACGATAAACCTCTTCGCTTCGCAAGCGCTGTTGCACGCACCCACATTCAAGGGAGCAAGGCCTCCGGTTTGAAGGTAAGTTTGGAGATCCTCTCTTAACCTCCGGGCTTGTTTCTTGTATCCCGTTAGAATAATTTATTCAGTCTGAAAACCCCCAGGAGGACCACCATATGCTGCTTTGCGTATTCAGGATTCTTAGCTGTTCTGAGTAGAGGGCATGGCCCAGGGGCCTCCCAAAGGCAATGAATTTTGTCCAAGGAAGCACCTGAGAGGCTGAATCTCTGAGTCACTTTGCTGTACACCTTAGACAAACAAATTATGGTAAATCAGCAATACCTCAATTTAAAGAAAAGATATTTCCTCATCAAAAATTGTTTGAATTTTGTCAAGTTTTTCTTTCAATTGTTGGTTCTTAGTATGCAGTCTGATTGGTTTGGTGGTGTTTTGTGAGTTAGGGATCCAACTTACCTTCTCCTATGGATACAATATTGTCCCAATGGGACGATTCCTTTGTCCTTTCTCCTAGAAATGTCCTTTCTGCGTTTACATATTAAGAAGCTATTTTTCCAAATGCCAAGTATCGAGAAGTTCGGGTCTTTGGTAATTTGTACTCCAGAGGCTTGTTTCCACTTCTGTGTCTTCTATTTGCATTTTACCATTGCCCGTTTGTCGTATACACAAGTGCCCTCAGAGGGCTCTCTGCAGTGAACCGTGTATGTTTCTGTGAGGACAGAGGATGTGAGCACGGAGGAGAGGCTGAGTCCATAGTGACCATGTGAGCATGCTCAGCAACCCCAATATTAAGTCTGGCTGAGACTTTCTCAGGCAAGGTCTGTGTTTCTTCCTCTTGGTGTCTGGATACGCAAAAAGATGTTGGTGGATTGGGACGTGGGTCTCTGGGTCCAGCAGTGTAGAGATATACCCATGGCCTGCTTTTCCATGATATTTTCCTCCTGCGGGCTCCGCTGAGCTGGTGTGGAGAGATTTCTGATAAAGGCTTGAGAGGTAGTCAATCCTTCTGCTTTTCATGCCCTGCCTCGTCCATACTTCTGTCATTTTTTTTAATGTAGCTAATTTTCAATGGTGTTAGCCCTTGTGTCATTCTGACACTCAGGCACCTGTGGTTTAATAGACCTCCAAGTCCCGGGAGCTCTTTGCCTGGTGGAGACGTGGAGCACTCAGGGAGCAGTACCACATCACCCTGGAGCCTGGACCAGAGAGAAGGTTCTTGCCAGGAAGGCTCCATCCCTGCTGTGGGGGGTTCGGAGTTGTCACTTCCGATTGTGCATCCCCCGGGCCCTCGGTGCAGGCCCCACTCTGAGATCTGGAAAGGAGGTGGCTTCCCTCCCTGACACAGAACTAGTCTTTTCTGTCCTCATCCTTGTCGCCTCCCATCTGGCTCCCAGGCTCTACCCTTGAGCCTCACCCACAGGATCAGGAGAGCCCAGTTCTAGAGGAGTGTCATACAAGGAGAGTCTCCTGGAGACACTCCATCCCCGGGCCTAAATAAGCACTTCTTCGGAGTTTCACAGCTCTGGGTGTAGATCCTGGGTTTGTGTCCATTTTACAGTTGAATATGTTGAGCCTCAGATCATTGTGTGATTTGCCCTGGGTCACTGTGCGGGTCAGCGGGTGAGCTGAGATTTGAACCCAGACTGTATGTCTTGGAGGCCGTGACGATACAGGTGTTCCCGCTCCTCGGTTAAATTTATTTGAAGTTGTTTTTTTTTTTTGATGCATTTGTATATGGGACTTTTCTGTTCTCTTATGCTTCCTATCCTGCTATATTGCTGAGTTTATTAGTTTTAATACTTCTTACTTGGTGGCATTTTTAGGGTTTCATATAAATCCTGTCATAATCGAATAGTGACAGTGTAACTTCCTCTGTTCCAATGGGGATGCCGTTTATTCCCTTTTCTGGCCTAGTTCCTCTGGGTAGGACACTTCCGCCACTATGTTGAACAAGATTGGTGAGAACGGGCATCCTTGTACTATTCCTGATCTTTTAGGAAAATCTTTCAGCTCTTTATCACTGAGTTGGATGTTAGCTGTGGGTTTGTCTTAACGTGCCCTTTAGGATGTTCCATGGATAACCACTGTATTGAGAGATGGTATCAGAATTGATGTTACACTTTGTTGAAAGCTTTTTCTGCAATTATTGAGAAGATCACATGATTTTAGTCTTCATTTTGCTCATATTGTGTATCACAGTAATTGATGTACAGATAATAAATCATGCTTGCAGGCCCAGAATAAATCTATTTGATCCTAGTGTATGATTCTTTTAACGTATGCTTCAGTTTGGCTTGGTAATACTTTTTTGAGGATTTTTACATCCAGGTACACCAGGGTCAGGGTTCTCTGGTGGTTCATATGGTAAAGAATCTGTCTGCAATGCGGGAGGCCTGGGTTTGACCCCTGGGTCAGGAAGATCCCCTCGAGAAAGGAATGGCTACCCCACTCCAATGTTCTTGCCTGGCAAATTCTGTGGACAGGGACCTGGTGGGCTATAGTCCATGGGTCACAAATAACTGGACATGACTGAGTGACTCACACTTACAAGAGTGCTTCTTGACATTTTTAATGTCTACATTGAAGATTTTATCTCAGTCAAAAATTACAGTCAAAGGCAAACATGTCAAAAGTCCAAGAGTCCTTAGAATTAAATGACAATAAGACATAACAGATGAAAGCAAGAAGGACTCCACATATTTACTTTTCATAGGAATTTTAGCTCTTCCGAGGAATTCTCATTAAGCTGAATTAAAATGCAAGCTTTAGTTTAAAATCTTAACCTTTTTCGGTATTATGTTTCTATTTTGAGACTGAAAGTTCATTATTTCTGTACGAGATATTAAGCAATGCTATGTAGCTATTAAAATCATATTTTCAAAAACTCGAATGACATTTATAAGCACTTATATTGGAAAAATAGCTAGGAATAGAAGATGATCCCGTATAGCTCTAAATGAAAGTACAAATGTGTTGAATGATAGTTTTCAGATTGTATTTATTGATTTTTATTTGGAGAATAACTGCTTTACAGTGTTGGGTTGGTTTTCCTCATGCAATTCCACGAATAAACCATAAGTATATTATCCACTCTTTGGTGAGACTGCCTCCCAGTTCCTGGCATCCCACCCTCTAGGTCGTCCCAGAGCACCATGCTGGGCTCCCTATGTTATCCAGCAACTTCCCATTAGCTAGCTATTTTGCATATGGTAGTGGCTATGTTTCATTGCTACTCTCTCCATTTGTCCCACTCTCTCCTTCTCCAGCTGAGTTCACAAGTCCTTCCTCTACATCTGTGTATCTATTTCTGCCCTTCAAATATTCACCAGTACCATTTTACAAGATCGCATGCGTATGCAGTAATATACTACATTTGTTTTTCTCTTTCTGACTGACGTCACTCTGTATCCCAGTTTCTAGGTTCATCCACCTCAGTTCAACGGATTCGTATTTGTTCCTTTTCATGGCTGAGTCGTGTTCCATTGCATGTATGTCCCACAACTTCTTTTTCCATTGTTCTCTTGAGAGACATTAGGTTGCTTCCATGCCCTGCCTATGTTAAATAGTGCTGCAATGGACATTGGGTACGAATGTCTTTTTAGAGTTATGGTTTTCTCAGGGTGTATGGCCAGTAGGGGATTGTTGTGTCATATTGTAGTTTTAGTCCTACTTTTTAAGGAAACCTATGTTCCTTCTCCATAGTGGCTGTATCCATTTACATGCCTACTAACATTGCAAGAGGGTTCCCTTTCTTCCATGTCCTGTCCAGCGACTATTATGTGTAGAATTGTTGATGATGGCCATTGTGACTGGTGTGAGGTGATACCTCATGTAGTTTTGATTAGCATTTCCTGAATAATGAGCGATGTGGAGCATCTTTTCATGTGTTTGGTGGCCTTCTTCCTGTCTTCTTTGGAGAAATTTGTTCAGGTCTTCTGCTCATTTTTCAATTGGTTGCTTTTTTTCCAGTATTAGTCTCGATCATCTACTTGTGTACTTTGTAGATAATCCTTTCCCAGGATTCCATAACGTACATAATTCCTCAGAACATACCTTAGTCTTTTTGGACGGAAGAACATCAAGTGCCTTCTTTGGTGTGTATGTATGTACATGGCATGTGTTTATTTTCATTGTGCAGATCTTGCCCTTATTCCATTAGATTTATCCCTGAGGAGTTCATAGTTTTAGATGACATTATAATCAAGGGTATTCTTTAAAATGTCAATTTCTGGTCTAGTTTAGTATGCTGAAATACGGAGCATTTTTATATGTTGACCTTGTATACTGCAACGTTGCTGAACTCACTTTCATGCTTGTACCTCTTTTGTTGATTCATTTTCCACGTTAATCATCAGGTCGTCAGCAAGTACAGTTATATTGTTTTTTCAGTTCATATGATTTCGATTTCTTTTTTCTTGTCTTGTAACAGTGGCTAGGAGTTCCAGTACAGAGTTGAATAAAAGCCAAGAGAGCAGACATCCTTGCTTGGTTCCTGATCTTGAGGAGAAACACCATATGTTGTCAGCTCTACATTTTTTGTAGATGCCGTTTATGAGGTTGGGGCAGTTTTCTTCCATTCCTAGATCGCTAAGATTTCCATATATAAATGATAAATACTGTCAGATGCCTTTTCTCTCTCTTTTGAGGTGAGACTGTGGTTTTTATTTTCAGTCCACTGATATGGTGAATTTCACTGATTTCTTCAAATGTTGGCCGAAACTTATGTTCTTGGGATAAACCCTACTTGTCATGATACCTTGTACTTTTAATTGATTACTGATTTCCTGATGTGTCATTAAGGAATTTTGCATCTGTGTCTCTGAGGGATATTGATATTCTTGTAATATGTTTGTCTGGTTTGGGTATCAAGAGAATTCTGGCCTCAGAATGAGTTAGGTGTTTCTTTCTTCACTATTTTGGAATAGTTTGTGTATAACCAGGATTTTCTTCATAACTGTTTGTTAGGATTCACTAGTAAGGCCATTTAGGATAGAGATTTTGTGCGTGTGGGTGTATGGGTAGGTAAGATTTCTAACTACGGATTTGAGTTTTAATAGATTGAGGTTATCTGTTTCTTACTGAGTGGCTTTCATAGGTTGTGTCTTTCAACAAAGTAGGGTATTTTATCTAAGTTGCCTGAAGTTGTTCACAGTTTACCCTTTCCTTTCAGTGTCTATAGGATCTGTACTGATGTTCCCTCTTTGATTCTTGATATTGGTAGTTTATGTCTTCTCTTTTTTCTTCGTCACTCGGCTTAGTCATTTTTGTTGATATTTTGAAGAACCTGATTTTAGTTTTTTCATTTCATTTTGTTTCTCTGGTCTCTGTTTCATTGATTTTTACTCTTTCATTTTCTTCTTTCTGCTTGCTGTGGATTTCATTTGTTCTTTTATAAGTTGTTTAAGATAGAGTCTTAGAGGATCGATTCAAAATCTTTCTTCATTTGTGTAAGTATTTCATCCTATCAGTTTCCCTCCAGGTACTGATCTAGCCATGTCCCGTAGCTTTTTAGTATATTGTATATTCACTTTTATTCACTTCAACATATTTCCTGTTTCATTTGTGATTTCTTCTTTGACACATGAATTCTTTAGAAATATGCTACTTTGCTGATGTTTGGGAGACTCCTGGATATCAGGGGGTTTTTAATTTCTAATTTAAATCTGTTGAGATCAGAAAACATGCTTTGTATGATTTGAGTCACTTTAAGTATGCTGAGATTTGTCTGTCTTTTGAAGAATGTCCCGTATCCCCTTGAGAAGAGTTTTATCGTGCTTCTTGTTGGATAGAGTGTTCTATCAAATGTCAGTTAGATCAAGTTGGTTGATAGTGCTGTTTAAGAGGGTTCTCTGGTAGCTCAGATGGTACAGAATCTGCCTGGAATGCGGGAGACCTGGGTTTGATCCTTGGGTTGAGAAGATCCCCGGGAGGAGGGCTTGGCAACCCACTCCAGTACTCTTGCCTGGAGAATTGTTTAAAGGCTTCAACATCCTTACTGACCTTGGTTGGTTGTCTGTTTTGGCTTCCTTGTTCAATCAGTTATTGAGTCATGGAGAGGAAGACTGAGGTCCCTGACTGTAATTGTGGGTGTGTCCTATTTCTTCTTTCAGTCTATTTCGTTGTTGTTTTCCTTATCTCTTCTTTTTAAAGCTATTTTTTAATACACTTAACTGACTTTGAAATTAGCAGATGTGTTGCTAAAGAAATTTGGAACACAAAGCGTTGAAATTAAAATTCAAGCTAGCCAGAGATATTTTTAGTGAGTAGAGTTAGGTCAATCCTTCAAACTTGTTCATGAGTCGTGCTCATTCTTTGTTGACATATTATTATGTATAAAAGCTATTTCAGAGAAGTAATGTGTAGTCATTACAATTTTATCATGGTTTGGTAGATAGGTTAAATTTATTGCCACAGATGAGTCATAGACTTTTAATGGTATAATTTCTTTGTATAAAATTTTGCCAGCAAATTTAAAAGGTAGCAAAGAAAAGATCAAATAATTTTGAAGTTATGATCAATACTGTTGTCTTTGGCTTAGCCTTTGAGATTATGTAATTGTTTAAAAATCCATTTTCAAGATGATGTAAATGGCCCTTGTGACTGCTTCCGTGGGTTTTTTTCCTCAATTGCTGCTGCTGCTGCTAAGTCGCTTCAGTCGTGTCCGACTCTGTGCGACCCCATAGACGGCAGGCCACCAGGCCCCCACGTCCCTGGGATTCTCCAGGCAAGAACACTGGAGTGGGTTGCCATTTCCTTCTCCAATGCATGCAAGTGAAAAGTGAAAGTGAAGTCACTCAGTTGTGTCCTACTCTTCACGACCCCATGGACTGTAGCCTACCAGGCTCCTCCGTCCATGGGATTTTCCAGGCAAGAGTACTGGAGTGGGTTGCCATTGCCTCCTCCATTTTTTCCTCAATTAACCATCCTTAATTACTGAATGCAGACCCGCGCGTACAGGAACGTGAAACATGAGTGGATCGGCAACAAGTGGCTGCCCAGTCTCGGCCTCCCGCACAACCGTAGCTATTTCGTGGAGTGCCTTGTGCACGTGCGGATGCTGGACCACTTGACCAAGAAAGCCCTTCGTGGGCAACTGAAAATGGTTGATAGTTTTCACAGGTCAGTCGGTGCAAGAAGTTCTCACTAGCCTGCTGAGAGATGTTTGCCTGCGGCCAGGTCTAAATTTTTTTTTTCTCTTGGAAACAGAAACAGTTTCCAGTGTGGAATTGTGTGCCTGCAAAGGTTGAACTATGACCAAAAAGAACTGGAAAGGAAAAGAGAAGAAAGCCAGCATGACCTGAAAGGCTAGTACAGTCCTATTTCTTGCTTCCCAGTGTATAAGCAGCCTCAGTGATTTCCTATTTGAAAGAAAACTTCAGGAAATGCTTTCCTTGGAGAAAACACACCTCGCATCATGACAGAGGAGGGAGGGATGGAAAGGACTGTTTTTGAGGTCGTCCTCTGTGGCCAGAGAACTTGTGCTCCGTCCTTGGGCTCACGTCGGTGAGCTCAGTCGTGTCTGACTTGTTGCGACCCCGTGAACTGTAGCCTACCAGGATCCTCCGTCCATGGGATTTTTTAGGCAAGAGTACTGGAGTGGGTTGCCATTTCCTTGTCCAGAGGATCTTCCCGACCTAGGGATTGAACCCAGGTCTCCTGCATTGCAGGCAGATTCTTTACCATCTGAGCCACCAAAGGTGCTGAGTACTCTGCAGATTGTAGATGCCACTGATTAATTCACAGAAATTCCTTGCTTAGGACTTTGCAGATGAAGTTACTGCTTAAAGATTACTTTTGTCATTTAAAAAAAGCAAAGTTAATATCTGATTTGAATGTGATTACTGTTTTAATTAATTTCCATTTATATGCACTATCAATTAATTCAATTAAAACATTGGGCTTTTAAAAAATTGAGTATCTTATACTGAAGTGAGTTTCTCTTTGTGCACGTGCTAACAAACTTCATGCATCTATCTGTGCGTCATGAATTGTTTTTTTTCCCCCTCCCTTCCTTTCTGCCTTCCTCATCTTTCTTTTTTGTAAAGTGTAGTTGATTTACAATGTTATATTAGTTTCAAGTGTGTAACAGTGATTCAGAATTTTTTCTTTTTCTTTTTTTTTTTTTTACTGGCTGTGCTGAGTCTTTGCTGCTGCACAGGCTTTTCCCTTGCTGCGGCAGGCGGGGACACTCTCTAGCGGTGGTTCCTCAGCTTCTCACTGCAGTGGCTTCTCTTGCTGTGGCTCCCGGGCTCTAGAGCACTGGCTCAATGGTTGTGGGGCATGGACTTGGTTGCTTCTTGGCATGTGGGATCTTCCTGGATCACGGATTGAACCCGTGTCTCCTGCATCAGCAGGTGATTCTTTGTCACTGAGCAACCAGGGAAGCCCTGATTCAGCAGTTTTACAGATTACACTCCATTTAAAGCTATTACAAAATAATGACTATATTTCCCTGTGCTGTACAATATATCTCTGTTGCTTAGCTATGTCATACATAGTCGCTTGTATGTCTTAATCCCATACCCCAATTTTGTCCCTCCCCAATTGTCCCTGAGATAAAGTTGTGAGATATATACATATACAGTGGACTATTACTCAGCCATAAAAGGAGAAAACTCGGCTATACACAACAATGCGATCGACCTAGAGAGTCTTCTGTTCAGTGAAATAAGCCAGGGAAAGACAAATACTCTCTGCTGTCACTGACATATGGGATTTTTAAAGTGAAATAAACAAACATACCAATCACAGTTATAGACAAATGTCCTAGCAGCTCCCTGCCTCTCTTCATCCCGCTTCCCTTCCCGACTCTTTCCTTTGCTTTCCTCCCCGCTTCCTTCTGTGCTCTTCCTTCCCTTTCTCTCTCTGCTTTTCCTTTTTCTCCTCCTCTCTCTCCTTTCCATGCTCACTCTCCTTTCTCCCTCCACCCCATGCCTTTCAGTGACCATGTTGAGCCAAGGGGGTGTTGTTGTTGTTTTTCAGTCACTAAGTTGTGCCCAACTCTTTGTGACCTCATGGACTGCAGCTGTCAGGATGCTCTGTCCTCCACTATCTTCTGGAATTTGCTCAGATTTATGTCCATTGAGTCAGTGATGCCATCTAACCATCCCATCCTCTGCTACCCCCTTCTCTTGTGGCCTTCAATCTTTCCCAGCATCAGGGTTTTTTTCCAGTGAGTTGGCTCTTCCCATCAGGTGGCCAAGGGGTAAATTAAGCTTATTTCTTTCTTTAGCACATTCACTGGAGTAACACATAGAACAGGCTCAGCATCACTAAGTTGGTCTGTTTCCTGAGCTGACTATAGTATTAACAGATCCCTACCAGAAAATGTGCTGTGTCCAGGAATCACTCAACTTTTTAACTTTCTAATCGCAAAGTGAATTCTTCCTTTTATATCTTAGAGGTCGGAAAAAATTACATCTTTGGGCTACTTTCCTTTTTCCAATTCACCTGCTTTCACATTTTACGTATTTGATTTTACAGTTTTAAGCAAATCATGGGGCCGTGTGTGTGTGTTCATAATCTGAAATACATCACAACTTATCTTTGTTTCATGAAATGCCAGTTGAACACCAGATACTGTCATTTGGTCAATTTGTGATATATACAAGCTGTGCTTGTATCTATTTGCATTCATCAGGACAAGTATTTAAACTAAATTGGTGTGCTAGTTCAATATGACTAAGTTCCGTCAATTTTATCAGTTGATTACCTCATTTAGTGGGTGTTTTCATTTTTCTAAATAACTAACCTCAACATTTAAAACTAGCCTTGTCATTGGGAATCCAAAATTAATTTAATTTCTAACAAGAGCATGAGAAAGGGTGCAATTAGGATACTTGATAAAGTAAGTTTTAAATCAAAAAGATCAAATTTAAAACATAGAATGATAATCTGACAAACTGGGTTTAATAATTACTGTGAATTTTGACCCAGTACAGATGTAAATATCGTGAAATATCTACACTTACACATGTCCACATCAATAAGGTTTATTGGCAGAAGTCTTTTGCAAGGTAATTTGATAATACATATTATAATAACTAGAGAAATGTGTATAAACTTCATGACTACCACAGGGAAGTAAACATTCCATCTTAAAAAACTGGGAAAATATCTGGGCATGAAGACGTCCATCATGGTGTTACCTATAATAGTAATATATTAAAATCAACATCAACATCCAGCAATAGGAAAATGACCAAATAAATAAGAGTATCATGCAATTGATAGAATTTTGTATAGCCATTAAAGAAGTAAAAATCATGGAGGCTCTGTAGGAACATAGAACATTCCATACTAAAATGTTATATGCTGTCTGTGCTATCATTTAATTTATGTGAGAACCACAGAACTAGAACTATTTATCCAATGTGTGCTTAGGGAGAATATGTCAGACTTTGTGCTAAAAACAACAGGCAGAAGCTGGCATGTAAAACCTTTGAGTATTTAATAAGTGTTTATGTGTAGTTTGTTTAATGCAGTGCTTGCTGTGTTAGTTTGCTGGGGCAACAATATCGAAGCCCTAGAGACACCTACTGCCTCACACTTCTGGAAGCCAGAAGTCCACAACCAAGGTTCAGGCAGAGCTGACCCCTCCTGAGGGTCAGGATGGCATCTCCCCCACGTCTCGCCTGTCAGTGCTGGTGGTTTGGCGATAATCACGGGCGCGCCTGGGCTGTGGGAAGCACCACCCCCATCTCTGCCTTCGCCTTTATATGGTGTTCTCCCCGTGTGCTGGTCCGTCTCCGGATTTTTGCTTTTTTAAGGATACCACTCACAATGGATTGGGCCCACCCAAGCTTAGTGGTGAAGAAGTGCCTGCCAATGCAGGAGACTTAGGTTCAATCCCTGGGTCAGGAAGATCCCCTGGAGAGGAAAATGGCAACCCACTCCAGTATTCTTGCCTGGGAAATCCCATGGACAGAAGAGCCTGGTGCGCTACAGTTCATGGAGTTGCAAAGAGTTGGACATGACTTAGCAACTAAACAACAACGTGTGTGTGTGCTTGCTAAGTCACTTCAGTCATGTCTGACTCTGTGCAACCCTATGGACTAAAGCCCGCCAGGCTCCTCTGTCCATGGGATTCTCCAGGCAAGCATACTGGAGTGGGTTGCCATGCCCTCTTTCAGGGGAGCTTCTCGACCCAAGGATCAAACCCATGACTCTTATGTCTCCTACATTGGAGACAGGTTTTTATCACTTTAATAGTAGGACTCAGTGCCCCCTGGGGAACCCTAGCAACAACAATGACCTCTAATTAAATCCATCCCCTCGGTAAAGATGCGCTCTCTAAATAAGGTCAGCCTCTGAGGCGCTGGCGGTTAAGCACTCCAGTAAATGAATTTATTGTGGATGGGGGTCAATTCAACCCATGACATTTAGGATACTATAACGTTTTAATAAATATTGGCTAATATTGTTACTATTCTTGCCAATAGTATTAAGAGCAGTGGTCAGAATATCATGAGATTGTGTGTTGTGAAACCAATCGCATTAACAAAATAGGATGAAAACCGTTGATTTTCTAGGGTGATAAGTTTCTAAGTAATCAGGAATTTTTTGTTTCCTTCTTCTGTTTTTCTCACCCTTATTTTAAAATTTTTATCATGCCTATCCTTCTCTAGATTTCGCACTATTTAAAAAGGGGGGAAATCTAAAACATCTCTTAAATATTAATATAAGCAGTTGCCATTCAACCATAAATACAAATTCCCAGGCTTTCCTCTCTTTCCCATCTTCAAACAGTGTCTTTTTCGTCTCCAACAGAAACACACCTGTGAAAAGTCCAGCTCCCTGATGGAGGAAGACAGAGGCTCTTTTCTTTCATTCTGTCTTTAACTATTACTTGAAACAGCAGCCTTCTCAGCTGCCTTCGTGTCCATTCCGAGGACTCTCTTTACTTTCCGGCCACACCGTGCGGCATGTAGGAGCTCAGCTCACCAACCAAGGGTCGAACCCTTGCCCCCTGCACTGGAGGCGCGGTGTCTTAACCACTGGACCTCCAGGAAAGTCCGAGTTCTTAGAATGTTACTTCACCATCTCTGCTTTTCCTGGCAGGAAAAACAAGGCATAATGTTTAAATTTCTCTCATCTCTGCTGATGACTGTGTAGTGATTACAACGTACGTGTTACTGCCTGTGGACTGTTTGTAGGAAAAAGGCCCTCAGGCCAGGTGACAAAATCTTTGCCTGTTTTAAAGTTATTCTTTTCTGTCATGATCTTTTTAAATATTTGTTTTCCTCCAGGTATCTGGTCTGTTGGATTTCTGTCTTCCTTGTGTGTCACCATCCTTGAGTTAGGACCCAGTGTTTTGTTTTCAGGAAACAAAATCTTGGATTGTGTAGCTTTCAGATTAAGAAGAAATGAATGATAAAGGTAACCATCATTTTGGAGTATTGATGGGCCACTTTTAAATATATATATATATATAACTCATAGATTATTCAGCTAAAATTTTTATAACTTATTTTATTTTATTTGACCATGCTGGTCTCCGTTGCTATGCGGGCTTTTCTTGTTGCAGAGAGAGGGCGCTCCCCTCTGACTGCAGAGCCGGACCCTGGGCTCGCCGCTCAGTGTTCGGGCCCCAGGGTCCAGAGCACAGGCTCAGTACCGTGGTGTACGGACTGTTGCTCCAGACGTATGGGATCTTCCTGGACCAGTGATCGAACCCGAGTCTCCCGCACTGGCAGGCAGATTCTTTACCACTGAGACATCTGGGAAGCCCCCAGGAAAGAAATTTTAAATTAAAAATGTATTGTTTTCACCTCATAAGATACAAACTGTCTTATTAAAATAGTAAGACTCAGTATTAACACGAGGGTGAGGCAGAAGCCACAGTCCCTGGGACCGTAGTCATGAGCCCTTCTGTCTGGCCCTGCTCCTGATATCTCAGGGTCCCTACAGTTTTAGAAAGACATTTCATGTGCAAGAAAACAGAGGATCCGTTAAATGAATTATTATTCATCCAAATGATGGGATGCCTGATGATCATTAAACACTGAGTTAAGGACAATATTTCATGGAAAATGTTCACGATATATCAAGTGAAAGAGTAAGCTAATAAATATAATACAGATTCGATTTTCTGCAATAATGATTAAAAAGTGTGGAAGTGTATACATCAAACTTAAACCATCATTGTTTCTAGGCAATGGCACGATGGAAAAAGCTTTGTGATTTTAGCATTTTATAGATTCTTTAGATGAACATGCACTGATTATGAAATTGGGTGGACTGAAGTTGGGGTCTGTTATAATGTTGAGGGCTGAGGTAAAGCCATTATATAAAGAATCTTGAATATATAACACACTGGAGTATTAACACCCATTCATTTGTTTAATCACTTAACCATTAATTCATTTAACAAATACTTTCTACCCTTTTACTCTATGATAATCACTGAGGAAGGGCTTCCCAGGTGGCTCAGTGGTAAAGAATTCTCCTGCCAATGCAGAATCCCCTGGGTCAGGAAGATCCCCTGGAGTAGGAAATGGTAACCGTCTCCAGTATTCTTGCCTGGAGAATGCCATGGACATGGAGCCTGGTGGACTACAGTCCATGGGATCTCCTATGAGTCGGACAGGGCTTAGCGAATACACAACAACAAAAAGTCATGGTGGAGGCCACCACGGATATACAACAGTGAGCAAAACAAACTCTCCCTGCCCTTAAGGAGCTTAGTGGGGAAAAGGAGAAGTAATAAGAATCACCCAAGTACATGTATAATTATATCCATGATAAGTGCAGTGAAGGAAAGGAATAGTGCTATGAGGGTCCATGGCAGGAATGCAATATCCATATTAAAATTTTAAATTATTATCTAATCAAAATATATAGTGCCTCCTTGTGTGTGTGTGTGTGTGTGTGTGTGCACGTGCTGTGTATTGTACGTTGTCACCAGCAGCAGCATCTCAAGTGAATACTCCAAAACTAGGAAAAGGAAATTCTAGCGAAAATATCTAGAAATACCAAAAGAGTGTGAAAATTCTTCAAAAGTAATATTGAAAAAAAAAAAATATTGAACCTTTGCATGATGAATCCTGGATAATTGCCTGAAGCTCTTAGTGGTGGACCCCTGAAGATTTAGTTTTCCACCATGCTCTTATCACGCATGCATTTTCCCTCAGAAGCTGAAAGATAAATCTGACACGCTCTGGATAAACACTGGCTAAGACTCTACACTTGCTGGTATGGGAAGGCGACATGACTTAGTCCCTGTTATCATCAGGTCTCCTATTAGGCAGCCTCGGCAAGGAGTCTGGATAGATCAACGTGTCAGGCTGCGTGCTTGGTGATGATTCAGACTGGGGTTGAGTTGAAGTCGCCACTCAAACAACTGGGAGTGTACAGCCATGCACAATTCCATTTAAACTGCAGGAAAAGTGAGAAGAGGGATAGGGTTTTGAACCCTGGCCCAGGTGGCATTGTGGTCAAGAATCCGCCTGGCAATGCAAGTGACACAAGGGACCCGGGTTCAATCCCTGGGTCAGGAAGATCCCCTGGAGGAAGAAATGGCAGCCTGCTCTACTATTCTTGCCTGGAGAATCCCATGGACAGAGGAGCCATGGGCTGCAGTCCATGGATCACAAAGAGTCGCACACGACTGGGCAACTAAGCACAGCACAGCACTAGAGCCCGGGAGCTGCCACTGCTGAAGCCCGTGCCCCCTAAAGCCCATGCTGGGCAACAGACGAGGCCCACACACCACAGTCAGAGAGTAGCCCCTGCTGTCTTAGCTAGAGTAAACCCGAGTGCAGCTACAAAGACCAACTCAGCAAAATATGTATAAATAAATAAAATTAAACAAGAAGGGCTTCCCCAGTAGCTAAAGCAATAAAGAGTCCTCCTGCAATACAGGAGACACAGGAGATGTGGGTTTGATCCCTGGATTGGGAAGATCCCCTGGAGAAGGAAGTGGCTACCCACTTCCATATTCTTGCCTGGAGAATCCCTACAGACAGAGGAGCCTGGCAGGCTACAGTCCATAGGGTCACAAAGAGACACGACAGGGCACATTCAAGAAAGAATCATGACAAGTAGAGAAATGAAAAAGTGAGATGGTGCTACCACGCCTAGGAGACCAGGGTAGAAAGAACAGGTCCTCCGGGATCATGTCAATGCAACCATATGTCTGGCTTACACTGTTCACTCGTGGCGGGATATGAACCAAGTCACTTAGCTTTCTGTGCCTTCAGAGACTCAGCTTTAAAATTAGAGAAATAGCCACCACCTTTATCATTTGGTTCTTTGAGGAATGAAGGAAATAGAGCTTGCACCTTTCCTAGCCTAGGACCTAGTACCGGAATGATACACTCTCCTCCCTGAGAATGAAACAGGTGAACGTGCAAACCCCAGCTTCTAGGATTGCTTCTCTGAGCTTTGCTCAACCTCGGTTGTTTAGTCACTGACTCCTGTCAGACTCTCTGCAATCCCACATACTGTAGCCGGCCAGGCTCCACTGTCCATGGATCCTTCAGGCAAGGATACTGGAGTGGGGTGCCATTTCCTTCTCCAGCTGAACCCCAGTGCTCACATCTATAAAGTGGGGATGAAATATTCTCACAGAGAGTTACTGAGAAGACTACAGAAAACTATGTGTGTAGCTTCTGGAAGAGGCTCATCAATGCTAGATCTTCCCAGTGTTTGACATGTGCTAGACCTCCGATGAGCATTTATCAAACTTAGTTGAATCACTCTGTTGTCATTAAGGCTCCCCCCTCCCCCCTGCCCTGCCAAAGGCTTTAATATTTTGGTCAATTGGACTTTAATGGTCAATTGAGTTTATGAGGCAGTTACTTAAAATCCATAGCATTACAACCCACATACCCAAGGATAGAAGTGATGTAACCTACCAGCCACTTGTTGTGAGCTTTGCTTAGGCTCTGAAGTGCTAGTTATCAGAGCCCTATCTACGCTCCCGTCCCCAACGCTTGGAGATACTCAAAGCTCCTTGAAGCCAACAATCGTCTTCTTTCTCTTTTTTGCATATTTCCATGACTGTTACATTGTCTTCTTCACATTTAAAGATGAAAAAGTCCTGCTGTTTATTTGCTGTTTATTTGTCTTAGTCTCCCGTGTGATTAATTGTTCCCTCCGTGTAGCAATATTTTTTTTCCAGTCCTATAGTTATGTAAACCAGAACTGCTTTTAAACATGTGGGGTTCATTTTATTGCCATTCATTTCTATTTAAATGACTAGAGGACAGGAAAACTATGTCGCCAGCCAACTATCAGTGGCGGTGAGATTGCTGTGTGGGGTCACATCTCAAAAACCGCCAGGAGCTTGGGGAAGAGTGACGACAACGCCCACGATGAGCGAGGGGGAGGCTTACAGCCGCCTCCTCACCTGCGCAAGCGGTTCACGGGCTCTCCGCAGCCACAGCTCGGCGTCCCGGGGAACGTTTGGGGGCGCCCACGATGAGCGAGGGGGAGGCTTACAGCCGCCTCCTCAACCTGCGCACGCGGTTCACCGGCTCTCTGCAGCCACAGCGCGGCATCCCGGGGAACGTTTGGGGGCGTAAAAGGACCTCTGGTCGTCAGGGTGAGTGGGGGGCGAGGACTCATATGGAATACGGGGTCCAAGGGATCCAGACTTTTCTTCCTCAAAGAACAAAGGACGTTCCTATATTCTGAGAGCTTTTGAAATGTTCCCGTGGATGTCCGGGAAGGTGGCAAACGTGTTTATAATCTTATGAGCCTAGAATCTAACCACCCTTCACAGACAAGTCTAAATTATCTCTTCACACTTTTAACCACTCAATTCTCCAGAAGCACAATATCTGTATAAACTGATGTAAACTTTTACTGTGGTTCATAACTACTGAGTCAGTCATTCACTGTTTTGGAAAACCTCAGTATTTTCCAGATGCAACAACCAACACAATAAACCTTCATTAGTTGTGTAAATATGTCTAAATAGATAATTCTATGTCTAAGTGTAAATATTTGACAATTACATTTTGTCTCCTAGCATGGTCAAGACTAAATGTTCCTGTATTAAAATCTGTGTCATATTATTATTGCTCTAAAGCACAGTAGTGTTCTCTTATTTCTCATAATTATGATATTACATCTTAAAATTATATGGTACAAAGCTCATATTAGCTATGAACTTTACTGCATAAGAGTAAAAGAGATAGTATGAAATATTTGCTATAAAAATGACATTGGTTTGGGTAGTGTTAAGAACCACTGGTGTAATAGAAGCTTATAATAATGAATTAGTATCAGCACAAATATTTCATGCATCTCCATGTATTTTACTAACGATTCCTGACACACATGAACTGTAGTGTAAACAGGATGTTTGTGAATTCCTCCTGACTGGAAGAAGACTTGTTTTCAAGATTATACCATAAGTGAAAGTACAAGTCGCTCAGTTGTGTCCGACTCTTTGTGACTCCATGGATATTCCATGGAATTCTCTAGGCCAGAATACTGGAGTGGGTAGCCTTTCCTTGCTCCAAGGGATCTTCCCAACCCAGGGATTGAACCCAGGTCTCCCGCATTGCAGGCAGATTCTTTACCAGCTGAGCCACAAGGGAAGCCCATATACCCCCATAAATTAGGGAGGTACCAATTTAACACAAGTTCATTAAGCATCTCTAAAGTGCAAGGCACTTTTCTGAATAATAAGCAGATCACATCTTCCTCACTTCCAGGTCTTATCTTAACTGTGGTCAAGCTAGTCTTGAGGATCTCATCAAAAACCAGATGAATGAGATGAAGGTTACTCGATTTTATTTTCCAAGTTTGGACATCCATTCTATCCTCACTGCAACAAGCCTTTCTCATTAAAACATTTTTATTTTGCAAATATTTATCTACAAACATCTGTCCTTTCCCTCCCTTTTCTAGGAGAGCTCTGGGTATGTACTTGACTCCATAATAAAGATTTTGATTTGTAGAGGCATCCAGGATGTAAAACATCACCAGACTGCAAACCCAAAGTGCTATAAAAGTTGTAAGACATTGGAGATCATTTCCTAAATTATTGACAACTGTATTGTTTGAAAGACTCACAAGTGAAAGGTGCATATTTAAGGAGAAAGACGGCTGATGTGGAAACTCAACGCTCTGACCTATCAGTCGGTATGCAACTCTATCTCCATAGAACACCTTTGAAATCAACAAGAACTCTGCTGGCTTCAGGAGACAGGAGCGCGCCTGCAAGAGTAACGTGTGCACCGCGGGTGCCCCGTCTCCCCCAGGGGGACTCCACGCCACAGGTCTGACGACAAAGTCAGGCACCTACTCTTCCCCTTCTAACATGTAACTGATGAGACGTGCTCTTTTTCAAAGGGAATCAGAAAACTGTACAAATTCAGGCTTCGGGCCCATGGGTCTTCTCTCAAATTACCACGCACATCCAACATTTATGCACATATAAGCAGGACATTGATATAACTTAACAAGCTGAAATAAAGATGGACTCTTGTTACCATTGCAATGGTTCATTTTACGTGTCAACTTGACTGCCCTTAGGGATGGATGCCCAGACAGCTGGAAGAACATTCTTTCTGGGTGAGTCTGTGCATGTGTGCCTGGAAATGACTGGCATTTGATCTGGTAGCTGGCGTGAAGAGCCACTCTCACCAATCCACCGGGCCCTCGAGTGGAACAGAAAGGTAAGGGAAGGGCAAGTTCTTCCCTCGTCTTGAGCTGGAAGGTCACCGACATGCCAAGACACGGCAGCTCCTGCTCGCAGACCTTCAGACCCCCAAGACTTAAACCAGCAGCCCGCTGGCTCTCAGGACTTTGGACTTGGACCGAAGCATGTCACTGGCTTCCCTGGTTCTCCAGCTTGCAGGTAGCAGATTGTGGAGCATCTCAGCTGTCATAGTGGCTCAGATGGTAAAGAATCTGCCTGTGATGCAGGAGACCCAGGTGCCATCTCTGGGTTGGGAAGACAACCTGGAGAAGGAAATGGTAACCCACTCCAGTATTCTTGCCTGGAGAATTCCATGGACAGGAGTCTGGTGGGCTCATGGGGTTGAGTTCATGGGGTCAAGTTCACGTGGTCGAAAAGTGCTGGACATGACTGAGCGACTAACACTTTTCACTTTCAGCTGGCATAAGTGCATGAAGCAACTGCTATCATAAATCTCCTCTTATAACTACATTTATATCTATATCTATATCTATTACTATATGTTGCTGTTGCTGAGTCACTAAATCATGTCCGACTCTTTGGGCCCCAGTGGACTACAGAACACCAGGTTCCTCTGGCTATCTCCCTGAGTTTGCTCAAAGTCAGGTCCATTGAGTCAGGGATGTTATTATCCTCTGCCGCCTCTTTCTCCTACCTTCAGTCTTTCCCAGGATCAGGGTCTTTTCCAATGAGTCGGCTCTTCGCATTAGATGACCAGAGTATTGGAGCTCTTAAGAGTCTATATATCTATATCTACTTCTATATCCCATTGGTTCTGTTTCCCTAGAGAACCCTGACTTATACCTCTACTTTGCAAAAATAAACCTGACTTTTGATGGGACACTTTGAAAGGTGAAATATTAAAACACACAAAAATGTTTTCTGATTTCTTAACTGCAGCATCTGGTGTGTCAGCCACACCATGGTAAAGCCTCACCCTGCTTTGTCTGTTACAGTGTTTATAGCTCTGGATTTTCATTTGAAAGACTTGTCTATCGTAATTGTACATCCCCACCCAGAAATACGAGGTCTCTGACAATAAGGATTTTGTCTATCACATTAATTTATATGTCTCCAATGCCTACTCACAATGCTTGATATAGAGCAAGAAGTATTTGGTGAATAAATGACCAAATGTTGCCTTATCTTACAGATCAGTAATTTCAAGCTGAAGGGCAACTATAGAGTAAGAGGGGGAGATGCAGATAAATAGAAGAATTTGTGGGCTGTTAAATACTGTGAGTCTATCTTCTGAGATGGTAGCCCTAGGTTATTGTGTCTGATGGAAACTTACAGCTTTCGGAACTTTCTAGGCTTTCCAAAGTCCTCACAATATGTGGGAGACTGATTGAAATCAGTGTGCCTTGCACCTGCGGTAATTTTTAATAGCAACAGAATATAAAGCACTTTTCCCTTCATCCTCCCCTAACGACTCTGGTTCTAGGGACAGGACTTGGCAGAAGTGAGCCACACAAGACCGAGCGTCTTCTTGGACTGACCGTAAGGACTAGATTGTTTCAGAGACCTCGTGGTTGAGGGCATGAGGAAAGTCGTGCAAGGTCAGAGAAGGTCCCTGAGACAATGAGAAAGTCCCCGTTTCCCCTCATGCCTGTCCTGAAAGCGGGGTTTCATGTTCTGGATGCAGAGAGTTGCGGAGGGAGCAATTCTCGCTGCTGTATGTGCGTTCAGATGGGGAAATCGGTTTAGTCTGGAAAGTCATCCTTTGAATGTTTTTGCTTTTATTCAAATCCGTCTTAGAAATGCCCCTTGCTATGCCTTCACCTGACACAATACCCTTGGATGTTGACTAGTTTGCCTAATATGGGACTTTAGAAATGTTAAGCTTCTCCACAGTACTGGTTGAGAATGGCCAGCTAAAATTTTATTGGCTTGGCTTAATTTATACTTAGAGCTAAGACAGTTTATGATTTCAATTCATAAATGACTCTGTTTCAGGATACAAATAATAAGAGCAGAGTGGTTTATCCAGAGAGGTGAGTATTTTATTACACATGATGATGTTCTATTATTATTTATGGTATAAAAATTAAAAGAAGGATCTTTGGAGAAGGAAAAGATCTCATTTTATAAAATTATTTTATGAGAAAGGAGTATTATGTTTAAACTCTGAACTAGATGTTCTTGCGGTATAAAGTGAAGGATAGTCAAACATCACAATCCTGTACTAATTGGGGTCCAGGTAAATTACAAAACTATTTCAATGAAATGCAATTTCCGTGCTGTCAAGTCCTTTAATAAATAGATAAGATGCTCCTTGGGAAAATGCATTTACACAGAATAGCTACTTTTCTTTGAATAGAAAACACAAGTCAATGTCATTCTAGCTAAGTCACATTATTATGAACTACAAATTAGTGAATTCCAAGTAAATCAGATTTTAGTGTGTATTTCAAGTTTTCAATATCTTTAAGTAAGGATTTTTTTGGAAAAAATGCAGTAGTTAGCATATGACTCCTTCAAACTATTGGTGCTTGAAACCAAATTGTTCAAATTTGACTTTCCTGCTCAGTAAATAATAATTTAGAGTTTGGTTCATTCTGTGACTGCAGTCAAGATGTTTTATATTTTAAGTGTCCTGATACATGTTAAATTTTCCCTTTAAATATATACAACTAAGCATCATATATCAAGACTGCCCAAATGTTTAATATTATCTGTACTAATAAAGTAAATTTATCTAATCCAGACCTCTATGTGCAAAATAAAGCATTAAAAGTGAACTGTTAAATGAACTATCGCAAGAATCTTTTCTTTAATTCACCGATTAATTGTACATGGAAAAGATCACTCCTTTATAACTCTCAATACGTCATCTCGGAAATTTCTCTGCTGTTGGTACTCCCTAAAGGGAGGCTAAATAACCAAGCTTCTCTTCCTGGTGGATCCATTGGAAATATGATGCTGTATAAACCCCCAGCAAACAGCTATAAATCTAGCTAACATTCACTGTGTCTGTGAAGATGGAATGATTCTCCCCAGACAAGCTTTGGAAAATAATGTATTGATTTCTGATAGCAATTTATTGTTCTTTGCAATCAACTGTGTTTATACTGTGGCCTTACATTATAGCCCTTCCTCTTCCATTCTTAGTCTTTGGAATATGAAATCAGAGAGCCAGAAAGCTTCAAAGAGGTCACCTCAAAAATCCATGAAATGGAGATGAATTTTTTGAGTCATACAATTTCTACTCGCTCTGGTCTTATTTTAGTAGTCATAGCAAATGACACAGCATTATCTAACCTTGGGCTTCCACCCAAAGTACCTCTAACCCATTTAAAGCAAAGAGCAATTACAAAGTCCCTAAAACTCAGGTCTCCACTCCCCCCCAAAATACTGAATCCCAATGCCACCCAAGCGTGTGCTTGGAGGTTTTGACACTGTACGTGTCTTATAAACGTGTGTGCCCAGTTTCTCAGTCGTGTCTGACGCTTTGTGACCCTGTGGCCTGTAGCCCACCAGGCTCTTCTGTCCGTGGGATTCTCCAGCCAAGAACACTGTAGGGGTTGCCATTTCCTTCTCCAGGGGATCTTCCTGACCCAGGGATCGAACCTGTGTCTTTTATGTTTCCTGCATTGGCAGGCGGGTTCTTTACCACCAGTGCCACTTGGGAAGCCATACGAATTTGATGTGAGTCTTCATCCCAAAAAAAGAGTAAAATAGGGACTTCCCTGGTGGTCAGGTGGTTAAGAATCTGTCTTGGGATATAGCAGACACCAGTTCGATCCTTGGTTGGGAATTAAGATCCCACAAGCTTCAGAGCAACCAAGCCTGTGTACTGCAATTACTGAGCCCCACAAGTAAGGACAAATAAGCCAAATGAATAAGTAAATACTCTTTAAAGGAATAAAATATTAATAATAAGCTCTACGAGTTCTCTTTGTTCTGACAGGGATCAGTAGGAATTATTCTAGCATCCTTATCCATCAATGGGCACGAGCATTCAAAACCTGGAAACCACTGTCCTCTGCAAGCTGAGGTCATACAATGAGAACGTCTTCTTCCAGACACAGTTCGGGATTGTTTCCTTCCTTGCTCTTTCAGTCTCGATTCCATAAAGCAGAGCCTGCTCAGGGGATTCAGGCACAAGTTTACTGAGAAAAATATTGAAGCACACATTCTTCTCCACTAAAGTTGGAATAATGTATATGGCGGGCTTCTGGGCATCCGTCTTGCCATTAGTAGAACCTGAGCATGAAATTAGCACAGAAAAAACTGGAGAGACCTGGCCCCCTGACATTGTTGACTCCCTAAAACCCAAATTTAACGTGGGCTGTTTTCATTATGTGGTGGTCTAGTTGCTAAGTCGTGTCCAACTCTTGAGAGTCAATAGACTGTCGCCTGCCAGACTCCTCTGTCCATGGAATTCTCCAGGCAAGAATACTGGAGTGGGTAGCTATTCCCTTCTCCAGGGCATCTTCCCAACTCAGTGATTGAGACCTTGTCTCCTGCATTGCAGGCAGATTGTTTAAAGACTGAGCTATGAGGGAAGCCCCAAAACCATCTAACCATAAGCAGCTCGTCCGGGATTTAAACCCAGGATCTTTCGCACCCAAAGCGAGAATCATTCCACTTGACCAACAAGCCACCTCTAGGTGAGAGCTATTGGACTTCCCTGGAGCTGGGAAAGAATCTGCCTGCAATGCAGGAGACCCTGGTTCAATTCCTGGGTCGGGAAGATCCCCTGGAGAAGGGATAGGCTACCCACTCCAGCATTCTTGGGCTTCTCTGGTGGCTGGGCTGGTAAAGAATCTGCCTGCAATGCTGGAGACCTGGGTTTGATCCCTGGGTTGGTAAGATCCCCTGGAGAAGGGAATGGCTACCCACTCCAGTATTCTGGTGTGGAGAATCCCATGGACTGTAGTTTCATTATATATACTTAAAACTGATTTTCTCTGTTTTGCGTAAGTTAATTAGCATAAGAATTTCTATCATGGAGAATCAAAAGTTTTCACTTATGGAAATGTCAGGCTTACTCCTTGAGACTACCAGGCTCAAGAATATTGAAGAGTCATCGAAACTTCTGTGAACTTACACTCATTTGCCCTCTGGGAAATTCTCCCTTCTGTCCTCCAGGTCTTCTGCTGTAACACAGCTAAAGATATCCCTGATTATGGATTGCTGGTTATACATTCTGCTTCGTGCATATAAATATTTTAGGAAAAAGTAAAGCTTTAAAAGAAATCCACTGATGAGAACCATATCAACAGAAGAGAAGGTATTGAAAGCAGGATAAACGATGGTGGCATTTAAGCAACGAGATGGTGAGCCCAAAGTGAAGGAAGTTGTCACTTCTTTTCTGCCCACGACTTTCTTGATGAATCGTCTCAAACCTGGCGCACATCCTGCAGTTTACAACAGCTCCTACTCACCATTATCTTACATATCAACCGTTTCGATTCAGACCAGACATGTACCCTGTATGGATTTGCTTGATATCCCTGACTTTTAACATGTTTCTTGCCTGTAAGTAAAACTGGAAACGAGAGCTTCTTGATGGGATCTTTTATATCGATAGTTGTTTATAAACTAAAACAAAAGTAATGGTTTCAAGCTGAAGCTTTACCAGTCACAAAATAAATATTAAGCCATCTACTAACTCTCATAGATGTATGTATTTGGGGAAAAGAAAATTCAGACAAATTAAAGCGCCGTATCAGTAATTCACAGTGATTGAGGCAGAGATAAAGCTGGGTGCGAGACTCCCGCTCGCTTGCTAAGTGGTATCCAACTCTTTGCAACCCCGCGGACCCACAGCCCACCAGACGCCTCTGCCCGCGGGATTCCCAGGCACGAACACTGGAGCGGGTTGCTGCGGGGAGAGAGATTTAGACGGCGTGTTCAGGCTCTCTCAGCCCACGTTTTGTAAATAATAATGTAACCACTGGGATCCCATGGCGCTGTGCATGTGCTCACGAGGTCCCTGCTTGGTCGCGGGCTACTTTGTGCGGTAGTCCTACGCGAGCTCCGCCTGGAAGGCAGCGGCTTCCCCGCTGCGCCCCGGGCGGTGTCCATGGGCTCAGCCCGAGCGGAGAGAACGCGGCGCGGCTGCCGCCCCGGCCGGGAGGGCAGAGGAGCGCGCGGCTCCAGCGGCCCCTCCGGCCCCGAGCGCCGTGCCCGCCCCGGGGATCAGGGACAGCGCGGGCAGGGAGGACAGGAGACGGTTGTCACTTCCTCCTCCGGGGGATCTTCCCAATCCAGGGTTCAGAACTGCGTCTCCTATGTCTCTTACACTGGCGTGCCACTTGGGAAGCCCATCCTTGCTCATATATTATCATCTCTATATCTTTTATATAGATCTTTCAAATCAAGTGATATTCTATCAGCTAGTCTATCCTCCTGTGAACTTTGTCTCTGAAAAAGTTCAATCCTTTGGCCTAGTATCTCCACACCTAAGACTATATCCCAGGTAATATTACTGATAATGGTGATACTCACAAACATTTAAGTATAAGAACACTCTTTCAGGATTGCTTAAAAGCCTTTATAAAATGATGCCTAGCAAAAGGGAATTTTTAAAAAACTTATGGCGAATTCTATGTAATGGACAGTCACACAGCCATGAGAAATCATATTTATAAACAAATGATAATGACTTGAGATGGAGTGATGGCTCCACATACTAGTCTGCTTGGTGTCTGTATATTTAACTACCCAAAGCCACATGGAAGGAAAAACAGCCAACTAATCCAAAAGGCTAATAAGGAGATAAAGATATGACTCTGTGCTTGGAGAGGCTGTTTTTATTTTCTCAGAGGCCAGAGGATGGAAAGATGTTAGATTAGGAGACACAAGTTCTATAGAAGCTGGATTCCTGGGCAGACCATGTGTCCTAGAAGTGGGAGGGAGAAGGCAAGAATATTCCATTGCAGGATGCAGGGAGAGGAGTTAAGACTGCGTTACTACCGTTAGTCATCACTTGAAGGGCCGCCATCCAGCAGCCTCGTGTGCTCTTCAACTTCCCAGGGGAGAGGAACGGGGAGATGGACTGATCGGGAGGGATGAGAAGGGGTCCTTGCTATCTTGGACAAGGCAGAACTTGGTAGAACGAGCAGGAAATAGCCACAATTATGATGGCAGTGGATGAATCACGTAGTAAAACCTTTTTAAAAAATACAATATGTGGCCATTCTGAGATGTCTTCTTTCCTTCCATGACTATTTCGCAGGCACCTGTTATCTGCCAGGTTCCCTACCAGGTGCCGGCTGTGCACCATGGACATGGTGGGTTTCTGCCCTCAGGAGGCTGTGTGCTCATGGAGGGACACGCAGGTCAGAGCAGATAGGACACGGGAGAGCATGATGGGATCACACCGGGGCTGTGCTTTTCTGGATAGAAATATACCACCATTCATATGAACGGTTTCATGAAGAATTTTGAGTTTTACTGGTCTAGCACGTAAGCCAGTCTTCAAGAAATGCCTGGAGATGGGGCTGATAGATAGCTTCTGGTTTGATTTCTTTAAAAAATGTATGTTGAAACTGGGGGAAAGGATTCTCTCATCAAGTGTCTGAGTACGCAGGTCTCAGTGATGATATATTGATATCTGGTGTGTTGGAGTCCGTTTTGAAATGTATTAGTAATAACTAGTAACTGATAGAGAGCACCAACAGGCTTCTCTGGTGGCTCTGATGGTAAAGAATCTGTTTGCGATGCAGGAGACAAGCGTTCAGTCACTGAGTTGGGAGGATGCCCTGGAGAAGGGAATGGCTATGCACTCCAGTATTCTTGCCTGGAAAATTCCAGGGACAGAGAAGCCTGGCAAGCTACAGTCCATGGGGTTGCAAAGAGTCGGATGTGACTGAGTGAGTGACTAACACTTTCACTTTTCACAGAGAGTACCAAAGATTTTAAAAATCCTTAAAAAAAAAAAACATAGCAAATCATATTCAAATGAAATAATGGCTTGCATCATGATACCTAGGAGAGGAAAGATTGGCAGGCGCGGGTAACCCGTTGAACCCCATTCGTGATGGGGATCGGGGATTGCAATTATTCCCCATGAACGAGGAATTCCCAGTAAGTGCGGGTCATAAGCTTGCGTTGATTAAGTCCCTGCCCTTTGTACACACCGTCCGTCGCTACTACCGATTGGATGGTTTAGTGAGGCCCTCGGATCGGTCCCGCCGGGGTCGGCCCACGGCCCTGGCGGAGCGCTGAGAAGACGGTCGAACTTGACTATCTAGAGGAAGTAAAAGTCGTAACAAGGTTTCCGTAGGTGAACCTGCGGAAGGATCATTACCGTGGTCGGTGCCGAGAGAGGCGCGGCGGCCTCGCCTCGCCTCGCCTCACCTCGCCCCGCCCGGCTCGAGAGCCTCTCCTCCACCCGTGCGGCGGGCGCGGGATGGGCAGGAAGGGGAGAGGGGGGAGAGAGACGTCCGGGAGGCGCCCCGCCCCGGGGCCGGGGCCGGTGGCCTTTCCGGGGCTCGGGGGACGAGGGGTCGCGCGAGAAGGTGGGGGGCGGCGTGCAGCGTGTGTCGGGGGTCGGGCGGGAGAGGCGGCTCCCCTCCGCCTGCCCGCCCCGCCCCGCCCCGCCGGCCCCTCCGCGCGCCTCTGTTCCCCGGCCGGAGGGGTCCCCCGCCCCCCGGCGCCCGGTGGCGTCGTCTCCGGTGTCCCTCCCTCTCCCGTCCGACCTCCCCGCCACGTCCCTCGAGGTTGGGTCCGAGGGCTCGGCGCGCCCCCACCCCCACCCCCACCCCCACCCCCACCCCCACCCGCCTTCGCCCCGTGGCGCCGGCCACGGCTGCCTTTGCCCCGGTCGCGGATCCTCCGGTCGCGTCTCGCGAGCTGTGCGGCGTGACGGGTGGCGGCTCCCCGCCGCGGGGCCGCTTGCCCGCCCGTCGCCTCCCGCCGCCGGCCCTGGACCGGTCTGCCTCGGCTGGTCGTCGGTCGTCCCGCTGCTCTGGGCCCGCCGCGCGGTCGCCATGCGCCTCCCCGCGCCCTCCGAGCCTCGGGGCTCGCCCCCACTCCTCCCCCCACGCCCCCCGCGGCCGTCTCGTCTCTTCCGGGTCTCTCGCCCTCTCGTCCCCCCTTCCCTCTGTCGCGTCCCCTGCCCGCTCGGTGCTTCCCGTCGGCGCCCCCCCCCCCGCCCTCGGTGGCGGGTGGGGGAGAAGGGTGCCTGGGACACGCGGGCGCGGGTAGGGGCACCCCGAGGGTGGAGGGGAGAGGGCGGGGTCCGGGGGAGACGGCCGTAGGGGCGTCGCGAGGTGGTTGACGGGGAGAGGGCTCTGCCCCATTTCGGGGGGACGTTGGGGTGGTCGTCTGGCGTCGGCGGGGGACCCCCGGGCGGCGGCGTTCGACCGGGGCACGGCGGGACCCCGTGCGTCACGGGCCGGCAGCGCCGAGGCCCGGGGGGGGGCCGCGGTGGTGGTCGACGTCGGGGCGGTGGCCCGTGGGGCGCGCCGTGCCCCTCGCCCGCCTCCCCCCTTTCCAGGTACCTAGCGCGTCCCGGCGCGGAGGTTTAAAGACCCCTTGGGGGGGGTCGCCCGTCCGCCTCGGGGTCGGGTCGGTCGGGCCCGCGGGGAGTCGGGAGGTGCTTCCCGTCTCCCCCAGACTCCGCCGTCCCCCGAGGGGCCGGGGTGGCGCGCCACGGTCACCGCCGCCGCCGCGGCCCTCGGGAGGGGGCCTGCCCGGCGGTCGTCGTGTGGGCGGGCTGTGGCCGTGTGCGGTGCTCTGCGTGCGCCCGACCCCCCGCGTCCCTGGGGGAGGGTGGGGAACCCCCGGGCGCCTGTGGGGTGTCCGAGCCCGCCCTACCGGGTTGGCGCCGGACGCCCCGTCGTGTGAAACCTTTCCCGACCCCTCCGGTCTGCTGTTTTCTGTCTGACTTGGCCGGCCAGAGGCAACCCCCCCGCCCCCACCTCCGGGGAAGGGAAAGCGGGAGGGCTGTGCTGTGCCAGGGGCGGGCCTCCCGCCGAAACGAAACCCTCGAACACCTCGAACGACTCTTAGCGGTGGATCACTTCGCCTGTGCGTCGATGAAGAACGCAGCTAGCTGCGAGAATTAAAGTGAATTGCAGGACACATTGATCATCCACACTTCGAACGCACTTGCGGCCCCGGGACGCCTGTCTGAGCGTCGCTTGCCGATCAATCGCCCCTCCGGGTGCCCGTGTCGTGTGCACGCCTCCCCGGGGGTCGCACGGCTGGGGGGTGTCCTCGCAGGGCCGCCGTGCCCTCCGTCCCCCTAAGTGCAGACACGGCGTCCCCCGCCTCCGCGGCCAGGGGGACGCCGCCCGCGAGAGGAGAGAAGGGGACGTGAGCTCGCGCCGAGGCCCCCGGCCTGCCGGGCCTCCGTGATGGGTCCTCCCCTTGGAGAGCTTCCTCGCGCCGCAAGCGGCCTTTGGGGGTCGCTTCCCCTGGGGTGTCGGGGGGGGGGGTTGGGGACGGTCTCGCGCCGCGCGGCGGGGGCCCGCGGGGGTGGTGGGGTCGCGTTTTCGGTCCGCCGTCGTGCGCCGTCCTGCCCTTGGCGGCGGCGTTTCCCGGCGCCCGGACGGCCCCCCTTCCCTCTGCGGTGCCTTCCCCGCCGCGCGTGCGCGGCCCGCGCCTCCCCCGTGGCGGCTCTCGCCCCGTCGGGACGGGCGGCTCGCGCCCGAGGCCGAGTCCGCGTGCGCGTCCGCACCCCGGGGACGCGTGCCCCGGCGGCGGCCCGCGGGCCGCCGCGGCGTCTGCCCGCCGCTGCGCTGGACTTACAGCCAGAGAGTTGGAAATTGTCATAAAACATATAGACTGCTCTGTACATACTGAAAATATTTCTTATGTAATTTTTATTAACTTAGAGTGAGCGACAGAGCTCAGCCCTTTGAAAATGAGATGGGTCAAACATCAATGGCCTGACGCGCAGGCGTCTAGGAACGTGTAATTGACATTTAAGTTCTAACCTCTGCATCTTCCTTTTTCTTCCATTAAGTAACGGTCTCATTCCAGAGGGGAAAAGAGTAGAGCTGAGTAACTTCTGAGAACACAGATTTTTGCTTTTTTTAAATTAAAGTCAAGTTGACTTACAACATTATGTTAGTTTTAGGGAGAGAGCACAGTTTTAATAAGGCAGGAACCCTGCCGGAGTCCTGCTCCAGTTGGCCCAGGGGTTCCTTCAGGAAGGACGGCGTTGGCGATGCGAAAATGAGAAGACACAGCAAATCTTAGAGTCTCCAAGTGTCTCCTGACTTGATTGTTTTCAAGACAGCTTTTATATTTTTAGTGGTACATAGAAACAAATGTAACATGTAGAGTCATACCAAATCAGCTTAATGGCTCAGCAGTTTTGACCCTTGTGGACACCGTTTGCATATCTTAGCTACAAAAAGTTTCATTTTGTTTACATCATCTTCTGGCCTGGGGGCCTGCTAACATCTTGTGACTCTTTATTGATAAGGGTTGGTCAGCCAGAACACTTTTGTATCAGGCACAGCAGGAAAGAATTCATTAACAAAGTTTCAAAGTAAAACCTGTTTTCCGTAATCTATCCTAGGCCTTGAGCCTAACAGAAAAGAATGTGGTCCCATAAAGTCATAGAACAGCAAGCCGAAACAATGTAGCGCAAAGGTCACTTCTTAGCAAAAATCACCAGCTGAATTTACAACTGTCTTATTATTTGTATTAAGGCTAAGCTTTTATTTTTATAATTCTTAAACTATTATATTTTTATTATGTAGGCTAACTATGTTAGGAGCAAAAATATAGCAAGTAAATATAGACTAAGAAACAGTTTCATAAAGCAGTGTTTCTTATGTTTTCTAATAAGCCCTTTCCTACAAAGGGCTCTGTGTCCATTGGGGCTCTCTGTGCGGAGGCTCTTAATGCTGTTTATTGTTAAGGAGCAGTCGTGCACATTAGCTCCAAAGGCACAGGTATTTTTATCAAGCAAACTAATATACTAGTAAGAGAAGTGTCAATTAAAATACTCTATATCCTAGATAATCTTATAGGGAACTACCGTTCAGGGGCCGTAAAGTTTTCAGATTGATCTATTTGAGAAGAGATCAGGAAAGGCCTTCTACCTAAGCCGCAGAAAATAAGAAGAGGTTTATTAGAAAGATAGATATCATCTTTAAGGTGAGCACTGAGGCAGCCTTCCAAGAATCCCTGAGGCCTGAGTTGCTCTGCTCATCAGGTCTTCTCCTCATGACTCTGTCATGGGTGGGATCTCGTGAGCTGGCTCCCGGCGGAACCCAACCTCGCAGGCATTATAGTTTCTGTATTTGGGTGTGGTGTGTGCTCAGTCGTGTCTGACTCTTGGCAAACTCCATGGACTGTAGCCCGCCAGGCTCCTCTGTCCATGGGATTCTAAAGGCAAGGATACTAGAGTGGCCTGTCATGTCCTCCTCAAAGGCATATTCTGTTTTTATTACAATATTGGATTATGCCAAGTGGTCTGTTTTTGTTTTCTACTATTTTCCCCAAATTTGCAATATTGTGAGCATTTATATGTTCACAATTCCCAAAAGAAGATTTTGAATTGTGTAATATCTTATCCCTTAGGAGCTGTCATAATTTATTTAGCCATTTCTCTATGTGGACATCATTTTTAAAATTTTCTAAGCCAAAAAACCTGAAATGGACATTCTTCTATTTAAATTTTTTTCCACACCATGAGTTACTTCTCTAGGCTAAATTCCTAGACGTCAAATTGTTGCTTCAAAAAGTTGAGCTTTTAAAGCTGTTGACCTTGCCTTCTAGAAAGGTTAGATTTTTCAGTCCTGCATCAGGACAGAGGAGTTCCTTTCTTCACTGCCCTACTCAGTTATCAGCTTTAGAGAAGCACTGATTAGTGCTCATAGATTTCTTCTTTTCAAACACAAAAGTAGAATGGGAAGATGCAATAAGGCAAAACAGAGTATCAACCCTCCCCTTGTTCTCACTCCCCACCCCACCCACCTCACATATACGCCCTTGCCCTCTCCCAGCACTAAGACCCCCACCCCAGACATAGCTCCATTCTATTCCAATGCATACACTCTCAGATGTCTTCTGTACAGTCGAGTCATATGTACGCCCACGGACACAGACTGTTCATAGCTGTGATCTTATGATTCACATTGCACCGCGGTGTGACTTATTTTCCGAGAAAGAATTGAAAATATTTTGATAATTTTTTTATCTGTAAAAATTGGTTATGTCATTCTTTTGTTATGGCTTAATAGAATTCCAGAATGAATCATAAATAATGTCTCCATGGCCTTATTGACCTTTTGATATCATGATACATATTTATTTGTGCATCTGTTGGCTGTTTATCTGAGACCTCACAGAAAGGCATGCTCCCTGAGGTCAGGGTCATTGTGTGTCTCTTCCAGTCTGAATTTCCATAAGCCACACTATTTTGGTTGTGCTCAAATATCAAAGGATTGGAGGAAGAAGGGCATTTAGATTTTTCTCCACTGCTAAAATGGACACGTTTGAACATGTATCTCCATGCACATGAATGAGAATTGCTGTTTTTCTCTTTTTGGGCCCTGATACTCAGCTTGTGGGATCTTAGTTCCTCAACCAGGAATCAAACCTGTGCCCCCTGCAGGGAAAGTGTGCAGTCTTAACCACTGGACCACCAGGGAAGCCCCAAGAATTTCTTAAAACTGACCTACTAGGGTTTCCCTGGTGTCCACTGGTCAGTAATTCACCTCGCAATGCAAAGGACTCTGGTTTCAATCCCTGGTCTGCGGATGCCACATGCCACGAGGCAGCTCAGCCCATGAGCCACAACTGCTGAGCCCAGGGTGGCAGCTACAGACACCTGCATACTCGAGAGCCTGTGGTGCCCGACACGCGACGCTCTCGCGGCGAGGTGCACACGCCCCAGCGAGGAAGGAGCCCCCACTCGCCCCAGCGAGAGAGAGCCCACGGGGAGCAAGAGACCCAGTGCAGCCAAAAGTAAAATCGATTAATTAAAAAATAACCTCCTAGAAGAAGAAAGCCTTGCTCGAAGTGCATATAGTGTTTAATTTCTGGTAGAACTGCCCTTCTCAAGAACTAGATAACTTTCACTCCCACCAATCACGTCTGGGAGTTTATCTGCTTTGCTACATACTCTCCAGGACCGTGGGTATGATTGGTTAATGAGGCGGTTTTGATTTTGGCAAGCATCAGCAGGAGCGCCATCTACAGCTCCTCAGGCTGCACACTGCTCAACTCTGAGGGTGCCATTCGCATGACCTCCAGCGCCAAGGGCACCGCCGCGCCCTCCAGCGTGGCTACTCTAGGAGTTCAGGGGATGGTCTCTGAGCATTTCTTCTTTCTTCTTGTGGTGCAGATACTGACAACTGCAAGCTGACCAATCCTATGCTGCTTATGGAACTTAACTAGATAAATGGCAGTTTCTTGAAAATGCTGCAGGACCTCAAAAGACTTTTACTGTACTTTGATTTCAGACTTCTAGATTTGTATGATATTTTCAGTCTTAACATTTGTCTCCCTCACACCTAATATGATAGCATCTTTTAGCTGATTGCCTTTATCATTTTTTTCCAAGGTGTTCAACTTAGTTTTCATAGAGATAATTCTCTTTTCACACTTACAACTTATCAGTTTATATAATGCTTAATTAAATGGTATAATTATAATAGCAAGTACAATTACCATGAACAGATTTAGGACAACAAAGTGAACACTTGGCAAGCACCAAGCTTCAATAGAAGTGTGCAGGAAAACTAGAGATTAGTCTACCAGCCTGGAGTCTTCAGCGTGGAGGCATAAGGAGTCAGGATGCTTTCCAGAAGGAACATGTGAGTTAATTAATGCAGCAAGGTGGCCAAGTAGAGGTCAATTCACAGAGCGTCAGAAATGCCTGCAACAGTGCAAGCAACTGCCCCCTCCAACCAGTGAGTAAATCATTCCAGAGTAAGAATCATGTAAGAAACACAGATCTGTTGTTTCTTTCTCCGTCTCCCTTCTCCATTGCCTTTCGCCGTATAACCATCAGACTCGCTGGGGCTTAATGACGCAGAATTCCCTTTTCTACAGCCTTGCCTAAAAATACAAGGCAACTGCTTCTTGGGATGCTTACACAGAAAAACAGAGATCTCTTTGTACCCAAGAGCAGAAGTGGCCAGATTGAATCATTGACCTAATGTATGTCAGTTTCCAATAGGATGCCCTCCTAAAGAGATTTTCACAGTTAGTTCACCCTGCAGATGATTTCTGTCCTCTGTACTGACCTTAGAATTTTACCTAAGATGGAATGAGGATTCCCTAAGATGGCTTTTGCGCTGAAAAGATGCCAAATACTTTGCAATTTAGCTTTTAATGTATAGATAAAATACTAGAATCATTTCTAGTGGCATTCAGCGTTACCGGCATCTACAGAAATTTATCACCTCCCCGCATAGTCTCATCTGATCAAAAAGCTGCCATCTCATCTCCCTCCAATCCTATGTTTTTAAAGGCACAGTGCTTGTATAATGCTGCTCTAGGAGGATTTATTACTAAATAATTGAACAGCATCGATCTTAAAGTTGAATTACCTGACCCAGGATCTTTCCTTATGTTAACAAAGTGACTGATTCCTGTAAAAAATCAGCTTATTAGTAAATTTAGACTTTGAGATTCTTGGTTTATTCAGAAAATTTGGAAATACTTTATTTTATCCATTTAAAAGCAAGATATAACCATTTAAGCCTTTCTTTTTATTTTTGATTTTATGGCGAGTAGTTAATAACTTACATCAGACAAAAGATTATTTTATTACTATTGATGTTAGACTATCTCACCTCTGAAGAATGAAACAATGTTATTTTTCTTGGTGGATTAATGTCTCCATAAATTGCTGCAAAACTATGCTTACGTTGACAAACATAGTATTTGTTGGTGAGCCTGAAATACGGAAATTTCTGCTATATTTCTTGGGATGTAAATATGTGTTTATGCATTCATCAAACATTCATTATAACCTTGCTTTGCACCAAATTTGTCCAGGGAGTCAAGAGTACAAGAACCTCTGCCATCACAGACTGTCAGTCCAGACGAGAAAACAGACATAACTACAGGCAATTTAAATGCTCCATACAGATAATTACACAATGTTAGAAGGTTGAGAGGGGGCACCTAATGTAACTTGGCTATTTAGAACAACAAATCTGTGGTTCTCTTAATCTACTCTCTCTACATCTCTTTATAAAAATCCTGACTCTCATCTAAGAAACTCACATTTTTAAATTACCTTCGAGAAGATACTTTGAATCATTTTGCTGAAAGACATTCTCGGATTGTCTCATAACTAAGAGCTGGGTAGTTTGGCTTTGGCCTAGAGCGGAGGTCAGCCAATGACTGTGGTCCACGCACCAAATACTTCTGCCACTTATCTTTGACCAAGGCTCAAGAATGATTCCTGTAGTGTATTTTTTTTTTTTTTTTTTTTTAGTGGTCGAAAGATAAGCAAAGGAAGTTTCCTGAACACAATGTAAAGAGGAATGGATGACCCTCTTTTCAGGGCAAAGACTAACATGAGAGAAGAGAAATACAAGCTCAGACACAAAATCTAAGGGTGGAAGACAATGCCAAAGCATTCAGTTATCCAGGTACATCACATTATAATGTAGTATTTTTCAATCAAAATTAACACCAAAACATCCATGATAAACAAAATATTTTTAATGCACAATTACTATTATTAATTCCTTTAACTAATGGCTCACCCTAACACTACTCTTGACCCGATCTTTCTTTAAAATTTTGATTTTTCATTCATCATGGGTTTCTTTTGTTTTTTGTTTTTTTTGCACTGGGTCTTCACGGCTGCCTGAGCTTTCTCTAGCTGCAGCAAGTGGGACTGCTCTGTGTTCCAGCACGTGGGCTTCTCATTGCAGTGGCTTCTCGCTGCTGAGCACTGGGCCTGTGGGCTTCTGCAGTTTGGCTCATGCACTTAGTTGTCCCAGAGCATGTAGGATCCTCCTGGGCCAGGGAGCCAACTCGTGTCCCTGGCATTGGCAGGTGAATTCTTAGCCACTGTACCATCAGGAAGTCCCATCATGGGATTTTAAATTATTTTTGACTTTTAAAACTATTGCATTAAAATATCATTTATCTGGGGACTTCCCTTGTGGTCCAGTGGCTAAGATTCTATGCTCCCAAGGCAGGGGGCCCAGGTTCAACCCCTGGTCGGGGAACCAGATCCCACATGCCACAAGTAGGAATTCACGTGCTGCAACCAAGACCCAGTGCAAATAAATAAATAAAAATATTTTATAAAATAAAGTATGGTTTATCTGGATTACTAGGTTTTTTGGTGGCCTCTTGGGTTTTGCACCTAAAGCCAGTGTCACATTCCCTTTACCCTAGCTGCCTTCATCCATTCTGGGTGCTGTAATAGAACACTGTAGGCTGGATGACTATAACAACAAACGTTTGTTTCTGTGCATTCCAGAGGCTGGGAAGTCCAAGATCAAGGCATGGGCAGGTGTGGAGTCTCCTGGGTGCCCACTTCCTGGTTCACAGGCTACCATCTGTTTGTAATGTCCTCACATGGTAGAGGGGGAAGGGGAGCTCTCCAGCATCTCTTTGGTAAATGGCACTAATCTCATTGATGGGGTGCTCCACCCTTCTGAAACCAGAAGGGGTTAGACTTCAACATATGGATTTTGAGGGTGCACAAAACAGTCTATAGCTCCAGTGTTGGCCTGCTGCAGAGTCACATTTGAAATTGCCCTAAGTATGAATGTACTTGTTCTGGGAAGGGAGAGAGCAGCCCTTAGCATTTGAAGGATATGACAGAGCTCTTTCAATTTAGGGAAAACTGAAGCCCACAACACTTATCATTTCTATAACAGAAAGGTAAAATCGTCCCAGGGTTAAAAAGTCCATATATTTGTGGTGGATGGGAAGACTGGGGCCTTCATTTGTTGCCTTTTAATGGGAACCCTGAGCACCCCTCTCTCAAGGTATGGACGAAGTGGAATGACTGTGCTGTGAAGCTGTGCGGGGGTAACTTCCGGAATGTGTGGGTGGAACCACCGCAGAGCCCCCAGTGACAGACTGGGAAAATGCTCCACCGTACCTGGCGGAGCCAGGCAATGCCAGATTCAGTATGATTTCAGAAATTCATTAAAAATCCGGATCTCTGAAAGACTGGAGACAATGTTTTACAGCAAGCCCCGGCAATAGGAAACAGTGAGTTTGGAGAAACGGCCAGGATGGAAGTGACCTTATTCAGGTCATTGAGTTTTGAATGCATGTCCCCCACATGCTGGGAACTAGGGATGCACATAGCAAGTCAAGGGCTCCCCTGGGGGTCCAGTGGTTGAGAATCCACCTGGCAACACAGGGAATACACGTTTGATCCCTAGTCCAAGAAGATCCCACATGCCACGGGGCAACTAAGCCTGTGCGCCCCAGCTACTGCAGTTCGTGCGCCTGGAGCCTGAGCGCCGCCGCAAGAGTAGCCTCCGCTCCCGCAGCTGGAGAAAGCCCGCGCAGCGGCGAAGGCCCAGCACAGCCAAAAATAATAAATAAATAAATTCTTTAAAATTTTTTTAAATAGTTTTTTTTTAAAAAAAGTCAAATGGTGCTGAGTCCTACCATATGCTGGGGATGATGGTGACCAGCTAATATGTTCACAGGTATTTACTCCTCATAAGATCTCTATAGAAACCAATATTGTCTGTTTCACACTTGAAGAAATTGAGGCTCTGAGATGCTCAGTAACTGCCTCAAGGTCACCCAGCTACTGAGGAATCCGCCTGAGATTCAAACCCAGATGATAACGCTGCAGAGATGAGAC
This sequence comes from Giraffa tippelskirchi, assembly GCF_054371585.1. Classification (NCBI taxonomy): domain Eukaryota; kingdom Metazoa; phylum Chordata; class Mammalia; order Artiodactyla; family Giraffidae; genus Giraffa; species Giraffa tippelskirchi. The sequence goes on from NC_137275.1 coordinate 110,874,246, forward strand.
TAACCTGAGATAAACAATGGCAGAAGAGTGATTTGAATGTGGGGGGGTCACCTCATTTCCTACTGGAAAAATCAGTCACTTTACCCATGTATTGGAAGAATATCCTTGCTATTAAATACAGGGTCATTCAGCTAGAATTAAGGTCCCTGAAACCGAAGCTCTTGGTTGGAAGGGCCATTAAAGAGTCTTGTTCAAACTTCCTTCCCTATATTATAGATGAAGAGTCTGGGGCATCCAGAAGGAATAGCTTGTTACAGTTGTAGAAAATTATTCATCTTCAGCCCTCCTGATAAACAAGGATTCGATAGCCAAGAATGTTTGGGGGAGGGGGGCAAGCTAAAAAAATGGGAAGACTAAAGAAGGAGAACCTGATCATTCAGAAAGAAACTTATTTATTACCAAGAGCTACAACTTTGCAAGAAGGATGAAGAAGGTCTTTCACTTAACTAAAGCGAAATTGTGCCCTAGATATTTGCATGCAGCTGTGTGTGCATTTCAGGTTAACATTTGCCCTCAAATCTTCCTCTAGTTTCCCCTGACAGCAAAATACCCTAAATGTACGGCTGAATAAGTCTCCTTCAAGGTCCCTTTTAGGGAGATTATGCCTTGCCTGTTAGGAGGAAATTTTCCTCATCTTGTTTGCAGTTACTTAGACCTTCCTGTAAATTTAGTACTTTCACACATAATGGGGCTAAGACATATGTAGCAAAAGAAGATTGCTTTTGCCTTTTCTCCCTTTTTTTTCCTCCCTAAATTCCACATGGAGAAAATCACACTCATAGAGCCTACATGGTCAGCAGGAAAAGCATCAGTGATTCCGTTAATATGTCTGCACGTGGGGGCACATTCATCTCACCCTGCGTCAGTTACAAAGGGCAAGAACTGAGCTCCCTTACAACCTGTGCCTTTAGGACAAAGCGCATGATGCTAACTATTGTGCTTTTGCTCAGAAGGACTGTTGGCCCCAAAGTCAGGGAAGGAACACTCCACCCAAATTCCTTTAGAGCAATGGCTGTCAGTAAAGGTAACACCATCTCCTGGAGGTGGGCATTTTGGAAATCTGGTGGGGGCACTTTTATTGTCATAATATCTAGGGGCGCTGCTAGCATTTAGTGAGTAGGTCAAGGATACTAGAAATTCTCTGAAACACTGGACAGTCCTGACCAAGAAAAGAAAAAAAAAGGACATTTCATACCCACATGACTTTTGAAAGACTCCCACTGAATATTTGGGCTTCGGTGATGGCTCAGTGGTAAAGAATCCAGAATCCACCTGCCAATGCAGGAGATGTAGGATTGATCCCTGGGTCAGGAAGATCCCCTGGAGAAGGAAATGACAATCCATTCCAGTACTCTTGCTGGGCAATACCATGGACAGAGGAATCTGGTGCGCTACAGTCCAAAGGGTCACAAGGAGTTGGATACAACTTAGCAGCTAAACAACAACGACACTGAATATATAGAAATAATGTATGTGGGGGTAATTTTTAACAATAGTGAATTTTCCAGGAATGCAATTATCATATAAATCCAGGGCAGTGCTTTTCCTTAATTTTGTTAAGGAGGTATGTATTTTATTAAGAATTTTACTAAAAGTTATTTTCCAGTTGTTTATTTTGCTTATGTTATGGCTTATTGTGAAGTTAAAAATTAATCTCATGATGATGGTAGAAAAGGTAATCATCGATAAACCTAAATATCAACTTGTTTCTATTTTGCATGGCTTTCTCAGAACATAATACGGAACTACAAGATAATCTAGGTGCTATCAGTTGTAAATGAGGAGAGAAATAAGCAATGGTCAACCTGCTTCCTTTTTTCCTGGGAGAACAGAAAACAAAGTAGAGAAGTGAAAGATGGAAGAGAAGCCATGTAGACAGAGCATCTCAGGAAGAATAAAGCCCTGCCTTTCTGGGTGAGCGGGACTAGGTGCCCCACAGCACGTGGAATCTTAGGTCCCCGACCAGCGATCAAACCACATCCCCTGCCTTGGAAGGCAGATTCTTGGCCACTGGACCACCAGGGAAGTCCCAAGCAACGGCTCTTTAATAGGAGGCTGACTGGTATGTCATAGGATCGCAAAGAAGGACTCAGGAGGCAGGACGTTAAAACAAAAGCCAGAGGAAAATAAAGCCAAATGAATGGACCCTGAGTCCCTGTGAGGACATGGGCTTTTTCTCTTTGATGGGCAGCTATTGCTTAAGAGCTTAAAGATGACTCTACCTACTTCATAGTCAGGAAAGCAGACACATCTCTGAGAGATTAAAGGAGGAAGAACTGGGGAAAGGTTGGTGGGAAGTCAGGAAAACGTTGTTTTGACCACTTAATTGTTGCTCTATTTTTCCCCTTTTGCTTACTTTACCCAACAAAATTTCAACGCCAAAGTTTTTCAGTGAGTTTAGTCACCTCTTGTTATTTATTAGAATCAAGTTAAGTTACATATTAAGAGAATAGGAAGATAAAAGTAATAGCGAAAGAAAGTGAGTGTTGCTGGCTCAGTCCTGTCTGACTCCTTGTGACTCCATGGACTATATAGTCTGCCAGGCTCCTCTGTCCATGGGATTCTCCAGGCAAGAACACTGGAGTGGGTGGCCATATCCTTCTCCTGGCCATCTTCCTGACCCAGAGAAGGAACTCGAGTCTCCTGCATTGCAGGCAGGCTCTTTACCATCTGAGCTACCAGGGAAACCCAGAGAAAGAATGTGGGGTTTTTACAGGAAAATGTGGTTCTGTTTTGGGACCGATTCATCTTGATTATAGTTCTTTGGTGAGAAGTTAAATGCATTTGAGGAGGGAAAAGGAATATATATTTGAATAAGTATGTTGGATACAGGAGTTCAACAGAGTATTATTTCTACCTGTGGTCAACATGGGAAAGTGAAATCTCCACTCCCAGCCATCAGTGTTTTTAACCTTTCAAGGAAACTTCTTCCGTGGAAGGGAGTCATTATATATAATCAGATTTAATTATATTAAGTGGGATGAGATGTAACATCCTTGCCAATTATGCCAGCAAGTTGCTTGCCTAGCCTTTCTGAGTGTGTCAGCAAGAATTCCTCCAGCACCGGAGAAGATTCCTGTTTGAGGCCACTTCTCAGAAAAAGGAAGATATTAGTCTTTCATGTTGAAGACTAATTGCACAAAGAATCTCCCTTAAACTTCTGTCAGTTGTCCTCCTTCCAGATTAGAGAAAAGCCAGGGAAATGACCCTCATGATGTTACATCTAAATTCCAGTGCTAGGAATACCTTCTTGGAATTCATTGGGAAACACTCTACCTAATGCAACAGCAACTAGAATAAGAATTTGAATTGCTCTGATTTCTCAAAAAACTCAGTTCACTTTTTCACTTTTTTAAGCAAATTCATGGGTGGGGTGGGAATGGATACTCTCTTTTGGAGTTAAACGTCATCATCAAGTAAAATCATAAGGAAGGTCACCTTCTATTTATCATTCTAGAATTCTAAGATTATTTACTATTGGGATTTCCCTGTTGGTGCAGTTGGTAAGAATCTGACTGCCAATGCAGAGGACACGTGTTCAATCCCTGGTCCAGGAAGATCCCACATGCCCCAGAGCAACTAAGCCTGGGAGCCACAGCTGCTGAGCCCGCGCTGTAGAGGCTGCGTCAGCTGGAGCCCACACGCCTGCAGCCTGTGCTCTGAAGCGAGAGGTGCCATCACAGCCACACCTGAGCCCTGCAATGAAGAGCCGTCCCCACTCCCCGCAAGCAGAGAAAGCCCACAGGGGAGCCAAAAATAAAGAGATAAAGTTATGTTTTTAAAAAACTGATTAAGTAAGATTATTTACTATGAAAGATTATTAAACTAAGATACGAGTAAATGGGAGATATCCTAGATGGATATTTCAAATATTCAGAATAAATAGATGACTGTGGGGAGACCACTCTGAAAAGAACAGATTCAGCATCACTAGGGTCCAGACAGAGTCTGAGTGCTCACTCAGCAGAGGGAGGGGTAGGCACCCAATGTGCACTGACAAAGCAGCTCTGTTAGACCTGCTCTAAGCCTTGGTCAGACAAAGGAGCTTGGGGCTGAGGCTGGGGTTAAGGCCACTGGGCCTGTCTTCATGGCGTTTACATTTTCTAACCCTTTCAATCTAAGATCTCACAATTCTGTATTTATAATGATAAGAAGCCTCGTCAAAAACAGCCTATAGTAGAGAGTTTTCTGGTGGCCCAGTGGTTAAGACTCCGCCTTCCAATTCAGGGAGCGTGAGTTTGATCCCCAGTCAGGGAACTAAGATCCCACATGAAAGAAAAAACATTATATAGCAAAATATAGCAAAGTAATAAAACTAAAAAGAGAATAACTATTAACTTTATTATTGAGAATCACTGTTAATAGCAATGAGCTTCCCATGTGGCCCAGTGGTAAAGAATCTGCCTGCCAATGTGAGAGACAAAGGAGACATGGATTGCATCCCTGGGTCGGGAAGATCCCTGGAGAAGGAAATGGCAACTCACTGCAGTGTCCTTGCCTGGAGAATCCCACGGACAGAGGAGGCTGGCGGGCTACAGTCCACGGGTGCCGGGAGCCAGCTCACGAGATCCCACCCATGACAGAGTCATGAGGAGAAGGCCTGATGAGCAGAGCAACTCAGGCCTCAGGGCATTCTCGGAAGGCTGCCTCAGTGCTCACCTTAAAGATGGTATCTATCTTTCTAATAAACCTCTTCTTATTTTCTGCGGCTTAGGTAGAAGGCCTTTCCTGATCTCTTCTCAAATAGATTAATCTGAAAACTTTACGGCCCCTGAACGGTAGTTCCCTGTAAGATTATCTAGGATATAGAGTATTTTAATTGACACTTCTCTTACTAGTATATTAGTTTGCTTGATAAAAATACCTGTGCCTTTGGAGCTAATGTGCATGACTGCTCCTTAACAATAAACAGCATTAAGAGCCTCCGCACAGAGAGCCCCAATGGGCACAGAGCCCTTAGTAGGAAAGGGCTTATTAGAAAACATAAGAAACATTGCTTTATGAAACTGTTACTTAGTCTATATTTACTTGCTATATTTTTGCTCTTAACATATTTAGCCTACATAATAAAAATATAATAGTTTAAGAATTATAAAAATAAAAGCTTAGCCTTAATACAAATAATAAGAATTGTTAATTCAGCTGGTGATTTTTGCTAAGAAATGACCTTTGCGCTACATTGTTTCAGCTTGCTGTTCTATGATTTTATGGGACCACATTCTTTTCTGTTAGGCTCAAGGCTAGGATAGATTACCGAAAACAGGTTTCACTTTGAAACTTTCTGTTGATGAATTCTTTCCTGCTGTGCCTGATACAAAAGTGTTCTGGCTGATCAACCCTTATCAATAGAGTCACAAGATGTTAGCAGGCCCCCAGGCCAGAAGATGATGTAAACAAAATGAAACTTTTTGTAACTAAGATACGCAAACGGCGTCGATAAGGGTCAGAACTGCTGACCCATTAAGCTGATTTGGTATGACTCTACATGTTACATTTGTTTCTATGTACCACTAAAAATATAAAAGCTGTCTTGAAAACAACAAAGTCAGGAGACACTTGGAGACTCTAAGATTCGCTGTGTCTTCTCATTTCGCATCGCTGACGCCATCCTTCCTCAAGGAACCCCTGGACCAGCTGGAGCAGAACTCTGGCAAGACCTCACCCATATATCTGCAAGAGAAGGCAGAGAATGGGGTATAGGTCAGGTCATGGAGGTCACTGCCAACCTCCACAGGACCCAGCAGGTAGAGGGGGTGGGTGACAGCCCAGGTAGGATGCAGCCAGGGAGATTTGAGGCTTGCCAACGTCATTTCATTAAAGCTTGCTTTTGACAGTTTTACAGTCAAGCACACCTGTAAAATACTTACACCTGTAAAATACTTACAGGAAGGTGAATTTACCTTCTTGGTGTAATTAACCCACTTGAATTACTTTAATCCCTGAGGGTCCTCGAACTCCAAAATTCTGGAAAGGAATTTTCAAGGAGTGCATATGCTTCTTTCCTATAGAAATATAACTGCTTTTCTCTAATTCTTGCTTCCTGCTTGATTTCTGTTTAAATTTTCTATGTTTTGTAACTGACATAATGCATTATTTTGGTGGCTCTAAAGACAGTCATGTGTTTATACCAAGGGGGTGAATTCAGGTGTCATTCAATCAGAGCTGCTGAGAAGAAGGCTCAGTCGATAATTTAATTTTAATGTAAACTCAATAGTTTAACAAGCAACCCAGTCAGTAACTATCTCCCCTATGACTTGAGGACTTTTGCTTATTATGCAAAAGCCTGCCTTTTGCTGAAGGACACACACCCAGAATGGAGATTAAACAGGTGAACTTGACCTCATATATTGGCCTCTTTAATATCCAATTCTTCCCAGTTAGTCCATAAATCTTAAGGAGGTAGATATATATATATATATAACGGGATGTATAAATATATATCCTAAAGACTATAAATATGAAAATATAATCACATGATTATGTAAAACCATTTCTCATTTTCTGAGATAATTCATAAAACCTGATATTTATCTCTGAAATAGATGATCAGAACACTTAAAATGAAAGTTTAGGTCTGCTGAAATCCAACTCTTTAATCTCTGATGTTCTTCTTTATCTACAGAAGCATGGCAAACCATTGCATTTCTTTAAAAGCTTGTTATCATTGGTAACTTTTAGTAGTCTCTGACATGTAATGTAAATATTCTATGAATATATCTTTTGATAGATGGGCATATAAATGTTAATATAAAACCATATGTACCACACAGAATATAGTTTTAATTACTTCCAAATAATTGTACTTGAATGAACAAAAAGGGAGAAATTTTCTATTCATCCAAGTACAATTATTTGAAAGTAATAATCAGGAGAAAACAACTTCTTTTACAAATGAAATCATTGACTGTCCTGGCCTAAATTACGTAACAACTTCTGTTTCTTTAGTAGAATGTAACTGCCTTACAATTAATAAGATGATGAAGGAAGTTTCAACTGCAAATAAGATCCTGAAATCTCAAGGTAAAATTAAGATTCATGAACCAACAGTGATGGAAAGTAGCTACATTTGAGGTCCCATTCAATATTTAATTTGAAAAACAATATAAGTAAATAAAAATTTCTAGGGATTAATACTTTGTAAATGGGTAAATAACATCATTTTTGCGCCAAAGTTTCACCAAATAATTGTTTTCTTTTCTTGCATAACATTTTTGCACTAAAAATAAAAGGCTTCTGGAAAGCATTTTTAATGATACAGATTTGTAGAAAATCCTCAACAAATGTATATAAAATTTCCAGGGCTGTGTGAAGTGGATATCTTTTCAAACGATGTACGTTTAAATAACTCAGCGTCTCTATAGGCTCTTCCAAAGTTCATGGACTATTAGAGCAATTGGATCAAAGTGACTCAGACAAGGAAAAAAATAAAATGACTAAACTAAGTCTTACATTTGTTTAAATTCAAAATAATTCTTAAAAAATAAACCGTATTTTCTGAACATACCATAGGTTTTAAATAAAAATTAGCAGTCAGGTTTACTTTTAGTTTCTTACAGAGAGACGTAAGTATGGAGACAAAAAGAGCTTATTACACTTCAGTTAGAATTCTGAGTCAGGTAACTTTAGAAAGTAGGGATCACTGAATTGCCTCTAGAGAATAATACATTATTTCAAAATTAGCACGAATTTGATATTTAATAACACAAACTTGGTTTAATAGTGACATCGAACACCTACTCATTAAAACTTTAATGAAGATAAATTAAAACACCAGTATTTCTTGTTGAAAATGTCAAGAACCACAAATGAAATTTTGTACACGAGGTTCACATCTCGAAAAACTGTCAAGTTTTATGAAAATAGCCATTATACTCGCATAGTCTCCGCAAAACATTTTGATGATAGTGTTTAACTTCTGGGCAGATCAAAAGGTGTTTCGTGTGTGGTCAGTTGAATAGACTTGTTTCACGGTGTCCCTAGAAAGAACTGAAGTTCACAGTTCAATCCAATTTAAGTATGTCCACTCTCCGCTTTGGTTTCTCAAGCAAAAAAACACAGGGTCAGTTATGGACAAGCATTTATTAATATACTGAGCCACCAGTCACAGGCAGAATTAATGCACAAAACAAACAGAACCGGTAGCCTAACCCCTGGCTCTGTGTTGATTCAAGAAACATTAATTAGAGAACCTATGAAAGCAGTGTAATCTTTTGAGAAAGCTGGTGACTTGGGGAAAGTGGGTTGATTAACACATGGTTAATGATTTATTTTCTGCTTTGTTGTTTTTAACACTCAGACTTTTTCTGCTCCTCCAGCCTCTAGCTTCATGCTTCACGTGGCTAGGTTTCATATGCATCTATACCATTCACTTGGAGAAGGAAATGGCAACCCACTCCAGTATTCTTCCCTGGAAAATCCTGTGGATGGAGGAGCCTGGCAGGCTACGGTCAGTGGGGTTGCAAAGAGTTCCACACGACTGAGCGACTAACACACATACTATTCACTAAATATATTAAACTGTTATGTGTCTTATGTTAAAAAATAGTTTATTTACGAAAGAAATGATTACCCAACAGGGACGTTTTGGAGAAATCATATATGTGCACCATCATTGGTACACTTGGGCTTCCCTCATAGCTCGGTTGGTAAAGAACCTGCCTGCAATGCAGGAGACCCCGGTTTGATTCCTGGGTTGGGAAGATCTGCTGGAGAAGGGATAGGCTACCCAATCTGGTGTTCTTGGGCTTCCTTTGTGTCTCAGCTGGTAAAGAATCTGCCTGCAATGTGGGAGACCTGGGTTCGATCCCTGGAGAAGAGAAAGGCTACCCACTACAGTATTCCGGCCTGGAGAATTCCATGTATAATCCATGGGGTTGCAAAGAGTCACACACGACTGAGTGACTTTCATTTGTACACTTTTGTATGTATATACATTATCTTAGGATTTAGCCTTATTACATTTTGAGGAAACATTTTAAAAACAGCTTCAAAGTCCAATATATTTGTGAGCATAGGTTTCATACATTATTTCCCCCAAATCACAAATTAAATGTGTATTATAGCATTTTACTGCTACTTGGCACTTAGTGAACAATCCAGTGTTCATTTGTTGTTGCTGTGGGTCAGTCACCAAGTCCTGTCTGACTCTTTGAGACCCCATGGACTGCAGCATGCCAGGCTTCCCTGTCCCCTGCCATCTCCTGGAGTTTACCCAAGTTCATGTCCATTGCATTGGTGATGCCATCCAACCAACCATCTCATCCTCTGTTGCCCCCTTCTCCTTCTGCCTTCAATCTTTCCTAGCATCAGGATCTTTTCCAGTGAGTCGGCTCTTCCCATCAGGTGGCACACGTGTTGGAGCTTCAGTATCAGCATTTCCAATGAATATTCAGGCTTGATTTCCTTGAAGATTAACTAGTTTGATCTCCTTGCTGTCAAAGGGACTCTCAAGAGTCCTCTCCAGCACCGCAGTTCAAAAGCATCGATTCTTCAGTCCTTAGCCTTCTTTATGGTCCAACTCTCACATCTGTACATGACCACTGGAAAAACTACAGCTTTGACTAGTCGTACCTTTGTCGGCAAAGTGATGCCTTTGCTCTTTAACACACTGTCTAGGTTTGTTACAGCTTTCCTGCCAAGAAGCAATTGTCTTCTAATTTCTTGGCCGCAGTTACCATCAGCAGTGATTTTAGAACCTAGGAAGAGGAAATCTGTCCCTGTTCCCACCTTTCCCCCTTCTATTTGCCATGAAGTGATGGGACCAGATGCCATGATCTTATTTTTTTTAATAATGAGTTTTAAGCTGGCTCTTTCACTCTCCTCCACCCTCATCAAGAGGCTCTTTAGTTCGTCTTCACTTTCTGCCGTTAGAGTGGTATCATCCACATATCTGAGGTGGTTGATGTTTCTCCTGGCAGTCTTGATTCCAGCTTGTAACTCATCCAGCCTGGCATTTCATATGATGTACTTAACATCTAAGTTAAGTAAACAGGGTGACAATAAACATCTTTAGTATACTCCTTTCTCAATTTTGAACTAGTCAGTTGTTCCATACAAGGTTCTAACTATTGTTTATTGACCTGCATACCGGTTTCTCAGGAGACAGGTAAGATGGTCTGGTATTCCCATCTCTTGAAGAATTTTCCACAGTTGGTTGTGATCCATGCAGTCAAAGGCTTTAGTGTAGTCAGTGAAGCAGAGGTAGATGTTTTTCTGGAATTCCCTTGCTGTCCCTTGATACCATAGTTTTCTTCTGCTGATCTGCATCATTGTAGCTATGGGGGTTGAGAAGATCAGGAATCAAAAATCCACAAATTCAGGTCTGAAAGCCTCAAATTCACTTTTTTTTTTTTTTTCCCCTGGTGGAAATTGCTTTACAACGTTTTGTTGGTTTTAGAACAATGCAAATCACTGATAATTATATATATATATCCTCTCTCTCTCTTGAGCCTCCCTCCCAGCCCCACATCCCACCCTGCTAGGTCATCACAGAGCATGGAGCTGAGCTCCCTGTGCTACACAGCAGCTTCCCACGTGCTGTTTTACACACGGCAGTGTGTGTATGTCAGGGCTCCTCTCCCAATGGGTCCCACCCTCTCCTTCCTCCCCTGTATCGACAAGTCTGTTCTCTACGAGGTTCATCGGTGCCATTTTTCCAGATTCTCTATATATGCTGTCATATTCCTGGGTGGCTCAGAATCTGCCTGCCAGTGTAAGAGACACAAGCGTGATTCCTGGGTCAGGAAGATACCCTTGAGCAGGATATGGCAACCCACTCCAGTATTCCGGCTGGAGAAATCCCATGGACAGAGGAGCCTGGCAGGCTACATACAGACCATGGGGTCGCAAAGGGTCAGACACAACTGATTGACACACACATATACAATACTTCTTTTGACTTGCTTCACTCTGTATAACAAACTCTGTGTTCATCCACTTCACTATAACTGACTCAAATTCATTCCTTTTCATGACTGAGTAATATTCCATTGTATATATGTAACACATCTTCTTTATCCATTCAGCTGTTGATGGACATCTAGGTTGCTTCTATGTCCAGCATTATTGTAAATAATGCTGCAGTGAACATTGAGGTACATGTGTATTTTTGAATTGTGCTTTTCTCAGGGTATATGCCCAGGGATTGCTGGGTCATGTTGTCGATTTATTCCAATTGTTTTTTTTTTTTTTTTTGTATTTTCTTTAAAGGATTACTTTATTAATTCTAAGTACATAACATAAAGTATACTAATTTTAAATGCACAATTTTTCAAAACATGTATACATCAGTAAAACTACCACTCATAGGAAGGTATTGAACATTTATTTTACAATGAATGCCATGTTATCTACCGCATAAATCAGCTTAAATGTTACAACCTGTACTGTATGTCTTATAAATATGCTGTAGCTTGAGTTGTCTAATAAAAATATTGCTCCCTACTTGCATTTCTATGACTCTTTGTTTTCACTATCTTTATACTCTTTTATGGTTTGTTTTCTACAAATATGAGTATCCAGGGTTACAGAGCCATACTGTTCTTCATAGTGGCTCTATCAATTTACATTCCCACCAACAGTGCAAAAGGGCTCCCTTTTCTCCACATCCTCTCCAGCATTTATTGTTTGTAGATTTTTTTTGATGATGGCCATTCTAACCGAGGGCTTCCCTGATAGCTCAGTTGGTAAGAACCTGCCTGCAATGCAGAAGACCCCAGTTCGATTCCTGGATCGGGAAGATCCACTGGAGAAGGGACAGGCTACCCACTCCAGTATTCTTGGGCTTCCCTTGTGGCTCAGCTGGTAAAGAATCCGCCTGCAATGTAGGAGACCTGGGTTTGATCCCTGGGTTGGGAAGATCCCTTGGAGAAGGAAATGGCAACCCACTCCAGTATTCTTGCCTGGAGAATCCCATGGACAGAGAAACCTGGTGGGTTAGGGGTCCATGGGGTCGCAGTTGGACCTGACTGAGTGACTAAAACTTTGATTGTAACCATGTGAAGTGATACCTCATACAGTTTTAATTGCTCTAATAATGAGTGATGTTGAGCATCTTTTCACGTGTTCATTGGTCATCTGTACGTCTTCCTTGGACAAATGTCTGTTTAGGTCTTCTGCCCAGTTTTTGGTTGGGTTTGTTTTTCCGATGTTGAGCTGCATGAGCTGCTGGTATATTTTGGAGATTAATCCTTTGTCAGTTGCTTCATTTGCAATTATTTTCTCTCATTCTGAGGGTTCCCTTTTCATCTTGTTTGTAGTTTCCCTTGCTGTGCAAAAGTTTTTAAGTTTTATTAGGCTCCATATGTTTATTTTTGTTTTTATTTCCATTACTCTGGGAGGTGGGTCATAGAGGATCTTACTGTGATGTATGTCACACAGCGTTCTACCTATGTTTCACTCTAAGACTTTTATTGTTTCTGGTCTTACATTCAGATCTTTAATCCGTTTTGAGTTTATTTTTGTATATGGTGTTAGGAAGTGGTCTAATTTCATTCTTTTACATATAGCTGTCCAGTTTTCTCAGCACCACTTATCGAAGAGGCTGTCCTTTCTTCATTGTATATTCTTCCCTCCTTCGTCAAAGATAAGGTGCCAATATGTGCATGAGTTTATCTCTGGGCTTTCTACCTTCTTCCATTGATCTGTATGTGTTTTTGTGCCAGTACCATCCTGTTTCAATGACTGTAGCTTTGTAGTATATCTGAAGCCAGGAAGGTTGATCCCTCCAGCTCTGTTTTTCTTTCTTAAGATTGCTTTGGCTATTTGGGGTCTTTTGTGCTTCCAAACAAATTGTAAAATTATTTGTTCTAGGTCTGTGAAAAACAATGCCTTCGGTAATTTATAAGGATTGCATTGAATCTGTAGTTTGCTTTAGGTAGTTTAGTCATTTTCACAATATTTATTCTTCCAGTCCAGGAACATGGTATATCTTTCTATCTGTTTGTGTAGTCTTTGATTTCTTTCCTCAGTGTCTTACCATTTTCTGCATACAGGTCTTATGTGTCTTTAGGTAGGCTTATTCCTAGGTATTTTATTCTTTTTGTTGCAAACACATTTCTTACTCTTAAGAACTGTTTTTTTTCCAAGAGAAAAATTTCCTGTAGCCTCTATCTGATTTTGGATAATTTCTACTGCTGTTACATTTTCGACTTTTTATTTCATCTGGCTCTATAATTGTTATCTAGTATAATTTTTTATCTACACTGGTTGAGTCTACACGGCCATTTTACTTGGACAACATTTCTGGACATTCTCTCTCTCTCCCTCTCTGTTAAAAGCTGACATCTATTTATTTATGTTTGGCTGTTCTGGGTCTTTGTTCCTGCATCGGCTTTTCTCTAATGGTGGTGAGCAGGGTCTATTCTGAAGTTGTGGTGTGTGAGTTTCTCATTTCATTGGCTTCTCTTGTTGTGGCTCCTGGGCTCTAGAGCACAGGCTTAGTAGTTGTGGCTCCAGGCTTAGTTGCTCTGAAGCATGTGGAATCCTTCCAGACCAGGGATTGAACCTGTGTCGCCTGCATTGGCAGGTGGATTCTTAACCACTGGACCACCAGGGAAGTCCCGGATGTTCTCTCTTTATGCATAAAATGTAATTAGTAAAAATCCTGTGAACATAATCTTCTAAGTATTAAAACTTTTCTTTCTTTAAAGAGATTTCCTTAGAGTATTAGTGCACAATTGGTCAAAAACATAAACATTTTTCAGATATATTGTATTATGATGAGATAAATAAATGATTTTTCTCAAATCCCTGTGGGTGAATGTTGCTGGTAGCTGGAATGGGAGAGTAATAGTAAACCAGCAAGCATTCCAGTGTTTTAAAAGAGGGTAAGCTTTGCAAAGCATATTCAGATCAGTATTGTGGTAGGAACAAGAGAAGTTTGTTTGTTTGTTTGTTTGTTTACAAGAACATAATTCACTTCTGTGAAGCTCTGAGTAATATGAACATTGTGAATGTCTCATTGAAACATTTACCAGTTTACAAGTTGACAAATTTGGTTCAGAAAGATTTTCTCTTCAATCATTATTATCATCATCTCAGTTTCTAATAAAAACACTGAAAAGCACAACCTCCCTAATGACTATTAATTTTGCTCTTCTTACTTTCTTAGATACATCGTGTTGTCAGAGTTAAAATCGAACATAACTGGGGAAACACGATGCTACAAATAGGAAAAGTGGGAAAGTTTTTACTCAAATTGTCACTTGGTATCAAAGACCTATATAATAACAATGCTTAATTTTCTTGGTTCTCTTTAAATCCCTTGAAAGTACTTGAAAATTGAACAGAAATCAGACGCTGTGGAAATACTAGATGTATTAGTAGCTAAATACAGTGTTTGAAAACAATTCAGTGTACAATTCAGACTTTTGCAGAATTTGAACAGCAGTGAACATCTGCAAGAATGTAATTAATCTTAACCCAACGAAGCTGGTTTTCCTAAATCCTAGGCATGACTCCCTGACTGCAGTGAGGGGTCCTTTGCCTTACTCTGACTGCACAGGTCACACTGTCTCAGTCTCCTGCTCTGTGAACGCTTTCTCTTCCCCACCTCCCTATTTGGAAATGTCCCCTGATTCGTATTAGGTCCTTTTCTGTTTCTGTGTAAACACTTGTCCTAATTTATCTCATTTAATTCCTGAACTTTGAAACCGTCTATCAACTTAGGAGTCCCAATTTTTGGATTGGCCCCGAGCTCCAAAATGTTTATTCAACACCCTCACTTGAATGTCTACAAAGAGAAAAACAAATATCATGTGTTAATGCATATATATGGAATCTGAAAAAATGGATATAGGTTATCTTATTTACAAAGCAGAAATATACATTCAGACATAGGGAACAAATGAACAAATGTATAGACACCAAGGAGAGGGAGAGAGGATGAATTGAGAGAACGGGATTGACACACATGTATTATTGACACTATGTATGAAGTAGGTAACTGATGAGAAGGTACTGTATAGCTCAGGGACCTCTACTCAGTGCTCTGTGACCTCGTAAGAGTGTTAGTCATGCAATCGTGTCCGACTCTTTGCAACCCCATGGACTGTAGCCCCCCAGGCTCCTCTGTACATGGAATTCTACAGGCAAGCATACTCGAGTGGGTTGCCATTCCCTTCTCCAGGGATCTTCCCGACACAGGATTTAACCCAGGTCTCCCGCATTGCAGGCAGATTCTTTACTGTCAGAGCCACCAGGGAAGCCCATGGTGACCTAAAGGGGGAGGAAATTCAAAAAAGAGGGGGTATGTGTATACGTATAGCTGATTCATTTTGCTGTATAGCAAAAACTAGCACAACATTGTAAAGCAACTAGACGCCAAGAAAAATTTTTTTAATGTATCAAGAAGGACCAGGCACTTTTATTCACCTCAATGCAGCCCACCCTCCCATGTGAGTCAAAGCCACCACATTCCTCCCACGACCCAACCAGCTGCTCAAACCAGGAATCTGGGTCTCACCCCTCAGAGCCTTTGTGTACCCTGAACCACCAGAAGGTCCTGTGACACTGCCTTGCGGTGTGTCCTGACCTGGGTCAGCGTCTCCTCTCACGCCAGCTAGTCCTCTGCTCCCTCGTCCTCACAGAGCAGCTTTGATGACCTGCTCTGCTCTGCAGTGTCCGGTCTGCAGGCTGAACCAGAGAGAGTTGGATCTGTCTCTCACCCCTCTAACATCCTTCACTGACAGACAGTTCAGATAAAACCCATCTTCTGCCCCAGTCTCGCCAGGCTGTGCTCAGGCCTTGGCCTTGCCCTGAGCCTTTCTGCCTGCTCACCTGCCTTTCCTTCCAGACCAAAGGCCGTCTCCTTGAGGGCTTGTGGACAGCAAACTCGGCTCCTGCTCAGAACCTTAACGTGACATGTAAACCTGCTCTTCATTTATGTGGACCCCTGTGCCCATATTTGGCAAGCGTGGCTCTTTCTTCTTATTGAGACCTCTGCTTGAACATTGCTTCCTTATAATATCTTAACCTGGCCAACCTGTTCTTTTTTTTTAATTTGATTTTTTAAAACTGAAGTAGTATAATAATGAGTACAATTCAGACAGTAAAGAATCCGCCTGCAATGCAAGATACCCAGGTTCGATCCCTGGGTTGGGAAGATCCCCTGGAGAAAGAAATGGCTACCCACTCCAGTCTTCTCGTCTGAAAAATCCCATGGAACAGTGGAGTCTGGCAGGCTATAGTCCATGGGATCCCAAAGAGTCAGCCACGACTGAATGACTAACACTTTCACTTTTCTGTGTTGATTCATAGTGTGCTAATTACTTCTGTACAGAAAAGTGATTGCTATATATACATATATATATACACACACATACATATACCTTTTATTTATATTCTTTTCCATTATGGCTTATCACAAGATAGTCAATGTAATTCCCTTTGCTGTACAGTAGGACTTTGTTGTTTACCCATCCTCTATATAAAGCTTGTGCTGTGCTGTGCTTAGTGGCTCCGTCGTGTCTGACTCTTTGTGACCACATGAATTGTAGCCCTCCAGGCTCCTCTGTCCATGGGGATTCTCCAGGTGAGAATGCTGGATTCGATTGCCATGCCCTCCTCCAGGGAATCTTCCCAACTCAGGGATCAAACCCGGGTCTCCTGCATTGCAAGCAGACTCTTTACCATCTGAGCCACAAGGGAAGCTCATATATAGTTATATATGATATATACAAAGCACCCAAAATAGTTTGAATGAATGAATTGGTTTTTCTAAGGATTTGGAACCGAGGGCAAGGCAGGCGGTCATGTTGGTGGGCCCCTGGACGTCCCCGTGTGGCCGTGCTCTCACCCTGTATGGCATATTCGGGTCACCTGTTAGTGTAACAACCAAAGTTACCAGTCACCCAAATTCATTTACTTTTCAGAAATATTCTTTTCCAAGACTTCAAAAATGTTATCACTGGTCATCCTAGCCAGCAATCCCTGAAACCTCCATCTTTGAAAACCTCAAGACTCTCTCCAAAGCAAAATAGGAAATGTTAGCTTTCCTGAATTGTGTTGCTTATCAATTATAACAATAGATTTTCCTTGTATAAGCCACATTTCTCCAACTCTAAATGTGACTGTCAATTTCATATATCGACAGAGTATTGCTCTTCAATCTAAAGCAATTTTTTGAGAGAATTCACATAGAATATACAATAGCTATCTATGTCATGCATAAATGAAAAAATATGATTTTAAAAATTATCTTTATCTCTGCACTTTGGACATAGACTGATATTCAAAAGCCCATTTAAGGCTGCCTCTAATTGGAAATTTGCATTCACCCTTTCCATTTTGTAGCAACAGAATTCATGAATTAAAATAACCTGTTTTAAATTATTTTTCAAATTAGAGACTCCAAACCTTACAAGAAATTTAGTTAAAACTCCAAGAAAAAAGTAACATACTACAAAATTATTTTCACCACTTTTAAAGTTAGATTCTAGTACATTAGTTATATATGTTAATTTGAAACAAAGTTCATATTTCTGGAATAGTAATTTTCATATATTTCAGAGAGATTAGAAGTCAGAGAATCATTCTCATTAAAGAAGGAGAAATACTTATGATGGTAAATGGGTCTCATATGACATTAAAAGCAATGTGTATTGAAAAGAGGTATCAGGTGTTTCTGGAGGATATTTTCCTTTGGGTTTGTCAATACCATTTTAAAAATTGTTTTTTATTTATCTGACTGTGCTGGGTCTCGTTGCTGCACAGGCTTTTCTCGAGCTGTGCAGAGCGGGGGCTCCTCTCCGTTGCAGAGTGCAGACTTCGCTTTACAGGGGCTTCTCTTGTTGCAGCCCGGGCTCTGGAGCACAGGCTCAGTAGTTGGGGCACACGGGCTTAGTTGTTCTGGGGCAGGCGGGATCTTCCCGGACCAGGGACTGAACCCTCGTCTCCTGCATTGGCAGGCGAATTTATTTGTTTTGAAATGGAAACACAAGATGCGTCTGACTCCCATGTGAAGGCTGGAGCCGGTCCTAGGAAGGAGCATCAGTTCTCACGGAGCAGATGTGAACAAAGCAGAGCCATAACCATGACTTAACTTTTCTTGAAATCAGTAAATAAAGTTCATGTCATCATATAAAAATCCTTCCCTGGTGGCTCAAGCAGTCAAGAATCCACCTGCAGTGCAGGAGACATTGATTGGATTCCTGGGTCAGGAAGATCCCCTGGTGTAGGAAATGGCAACCCACTCCAGCATTCTTACCTGGGAAATCCCATGGACGAAGGAGCCTGGTGGGCTGCAGTCCATGGGGTTGCAAAGAGTCGGACACGACTGAGCGACTGAGCACACACACTAGTCTTACCCATTGAAATAGCAAATATAGTTTTTGCAAAATAATATTTCATTTTGATGTGTGACTGTGAAGTATTTAAGAAATAGACAAGCTGGAATTTACATATCCAGGCATGTATTGTTGTTTGCCTTGGGAGATTATTAATGATGGCAGTGATGCCCTTGTTTCAGTGATAAAAGTGAGTATTTTTCAGCACCAAATGTGCCAGCTTTGTTCTAAACACTTTAAATAGTTTTAATTTGTCCCTGTAAACAAGCCTATGAAGTAGGCTTTATTATTTCTCCATAATATAGTTGAGGTTGAATATATGGAAAATGAGATTCAGATGCTCTGTGGAGCATCCTTGTGTGAGGTTTTAGTGAAGATAAGGACCTGGAGCGGCAGGCAGGAGAGTCCAGGCAAACCATGGGCTTGCCATCGAGGCCCCCCACATGGGAGGATGCGACACCCACAGATGGGACCATCACCTGTGGATGTGTGTTGCTTTGGGAGACTTTGCTAGAAGCTTCCGGTGAGATCTGTCTCTGGTTATGCAGCCAAGCCAGGCTGACTCACCTGCACCAGCAGTTCCTGGTTGCTCTGGGAGTTGTCTGGGGTTAGTCTGAAACTGCTGCAGTGGGACACCCGCCCGCGATGCAGTAAGGAGTTTCATGATGCAGCCCCCACTTTGGGCTTCTTTTCCCTTCGGGTGTCTCAGGCCCATTTTCCAGACCGCATCAGAGGCCCACTGGCTCATCCCCAACAATGGGCAAAAGCCACTTCTGCTGTTGGCGATTTCCTCTGACGGTGAAAGGAACAGTGCTTACCTCTGCCCACAGCGGGCTTTTCTTTGACCTCTTCAGTTAGTGTAATGCCATCAGCATGTCAGCAGAGCACTGTTTTCTAGATGGAACACAGGCTGGTCATCTTGATCAGCGGTTCCCAACCTTTCTGGCATCAGAGACCAATTTTGTGGAAGACAATTCTTCCCCCAGCCGGCGATGAGGGGTGTTTTCAGGATGATTCAAGCTTTCCATTTACTGTGCACTTTATTTGTAATCTAACCCCACTACTGATGATGACAGGAGGTACTGAACCACAGCCTGGAGACTGGGGACCCCTCCTCTAGATGGTCAAGGACCGTCTACCATCCATGCCATGTGGCACCCTCTGATAAGTGTCACAGGAAAGGGACCCCTCAGTGACATCCTTTCAAGAGTCCACAGGGAAATGGAGGACCCGGGGGAACACCAGCCTCCTGAACATCCTCCTGATGAGGTCCCATAATACGCTTCCGCCCCCAACCCCCATGATGCTGTGAAAGTGCTGCACTCAATATGCCAGCAAATTTGGAAAACTCAGCAGTGGCCACAGGACCGGAAAACGTCAGTTTTCATTCCAATCCCAAAGAAAGGCAATGCCAAAGAATGCTCAAACTACTGCACAACTGCACTCATCTCACACGCTAGTAAATGCTCAAAATTCTCTAAGCCAGGCTCCAGTGATAGGTGAACCGTGAACTTCCAGATGTTCAAGCCGGTTTTAGAAAAGGCAGAGGAACCAGAGATCAAATTGCCACTGGACCACTGAAAAAGCAAGAAGAGTTCCAAAAGACATCTATTTCTGCTTTATTGATTATGCCAAACCCTTTGACTGTGTGGATCACAATAAACTGTGGAAAAGTCACCAAGAGATGGGAATACCAGACCACCTGACCTGACTCTTGAGAAACCTGTATGCAGGTCAAGAAGGAACAGTTAGAACTGGACATGGAACAACAGACTGGCTCCAAATAGGAAAAGGAGTACGTCAAGGCTGGATGTTGTCACCCTGCTTATTTAACTTCTATGCAGAGTACATCATGAGAAACGCTGGGCTGGAGGAAGCACAAGCTGGAATTAAGATTTCCGGGAGAAATATCAATAACCTCACATATGCAGATGACACCACCCTTATGGCAGAAACGTGAAGAGGATCTAAAAAGTCTCTTGATGAAAGTGAAAGAGGAGAGTGAAAAAGTAGACTTAAAGCTCATCAGTCAGAAAACTGAGATCATGGCATCTGGTCCCATCACTTCATGGCAAATAGGTAAGGAAAGAGTGGAAACAGTGTCAGACTTTATTTTTGGGGGCTCCAAAATCACTGCAGATGGTGATTGCAGCCATGAAATTAAAAGACACCTACTCCTTGGAAGGAAAGTTATGACCAACTTAGATGGCATATTTAAAAGCAGAGACATTACTGTGCTAACAAAGGTCCGTCTAGTCCAGGCTATGGTTTTTCGAGTAGTCATGTATGGATGTGCGAGTTGGACAGTGAAGAAAGCTGAGTGCCAAAGAATTGATGCTTTTGAACTGTGGTGTTGGAGAAGACTCTTGAGAGTCCCTTGGACTGCAAGAAGATCCATCCAGTCTATCCCAAAGGAGATCAGTCCTGGGTGTTCATTGGAAGGATTGATGTTGAAGCTCAAACTCCAATACTTTGGCTACCTCATGCGAAGAGTTGACTCATTGGAAAAGCCCCTGATGTTGGGAAGAATCGGGGGCAAGAGGAGAAGGGGACGACAGAGGATGAGATGGCTGGATGGCATCACCGACTCGATGGACATGGGTTTGGGTGGACTCCGGGAGTTGGTGATGGACAGGGAGGCCTGGCGTGCTGCAATTCATGGGGTTGCAAAGATTCGGACACGACTGAGCGACTGAACTGAAAAGAAGTCTTCACTAAGAGAGAATCTTGTATCAACCTAGAGGGGTGGGATGGGAAGTGAGATGGGAGGGAGGTTCAAAAGGGAGGGTCTATATGTGTACCTGTGGCTGATTCATGTTGCGGTTTGACAGAAAAGAACAAAATTCTGTAAAGCAATTATCCTTCAATTAAGAAATAAACTAATTAAAAAAAAAAAATAGATGATCTCTCCTGGACTCCCAGCTTTTCCGCTGGTCCTGGGTCTGAGGACAGGAAACAGTGGTGGCAACAGTGTGGGGAACAGCTAACCCCTTCAGGGTCCAGACGGGTCTCACTTATACCTTTGCGCGAGTGGTTCAGCCAGGGGAGGTTTTAGGAAGCATGCACGGCCAAGTATTTTTATAAACAATGAGTGCGCTGTTTTAACCAACTAACCTGTGCCTTTTTAATGAGATTCTGTAAAGAATACTGATCCACTGCAGCCCCACAGGAGCTTGGTGACAACAAAGTGACTTAGTGCAAAATACAGCTGAACTCATTTAACAGGAGTTGGATAAACTGTGCACCCTCCCCTGATCTCTAACAACCACCCTCAGACAACAGAAGGCTAAAAGGCTAGAAATTATCCACATGGAACTGAACAGGGATCAATCTCAAATTCAAGTTAAAAGAAGCATTTATAAAAATCAGAAAACAACAAAGAACAGACCAAGGAAGTGACACCCCTGGGTTGACTATAGACTCCATGGAGAAAAACACCTGCCTCAAAGTCAGGGACCACGGCCAGGCCCTTCCCCCGGGCCTCCTCCTAAGGCAGGCCTCTGGGTCCCCAGCCTGGCCGCCCTCCCCCAGGATGGGAGCCCGCCCCACGGGTGCCCACGTGACTAGGACGGGCAGTACCGTGTCCTCACTTAACAAGAGGGCAAAGCAGGCCACAAAACGGGCGAGCCGTACACCCAGGTCACAAACCCCAGGGTGACGGTGCTGCTCTGCTGTGCCCGGCAGAAGGGTTCCTGGGCACTGCGCTGCCTGAACTGGAGCGCGGCTGCCCGAGTCCTGCGGAAAGCCCCAGGAGTGCTCGATTAGCAGGCTGGAAGCGAGAGAGGGACAAGGAAGGCCAGCCCTCGGGGCACTGGACTCCAACAACAGGGGCTCATCCAAGTGACCCGAGCGGAGAGGCACCGAGCTCCCTCCTGATGCTCCCTCCATCAGGGATGCCATGATGGACACGAGAGCCTCTGGAGGAAAGCGGGCTGGACGGCACCACAGCTAAGTGTCCAGGCTCTGATCAGACCAGTCCCCACCGCACTGCTGGGTGTGCAAGCCTGGGCATGGTGCCCAGCCTCTCTAAGCCTCAGTGTCCATGTCTGCTGAATGGGGATAACAGCAGCCTGGACCTCACCTGGGTGTCTGTGGGATTAGATGACAGGCTCGGAAAGCACTCTTCGGGGTGCCTGGTGCACAAGAGTCTCCTGCACACTGCTACCCACCGTCATTAAATTGGTTTCCCCCAATTCTAACATCTATGGTTCTGATTCGGTCATTTCTTTTAAAAAACCACTAAGTGGAAATTCCATGGTGGTCCAGAGGTTAGGTCCAGAGGCACTTTCACTGCCCGGACACAAGTCTGATCCCTGGTTGGGAAACTAAGATCCCGTAAGCTGTGCAGCATGGCCAAAATAAATAAGTAAATAAAATTTTAAAAATAATAAATAATACTACGTCCATTATAAATAAGCATGAGATGATTAGAAGGCAAACAAGTGGGAGAAAGGCAAACTGTTACAATTTCCCCAAGGAATGACCCATTTGCAACAAAATCATCAGCATATTTTAAGTGGTGGGTGAGTTTCATCACTTCCATTAAAATGTCAAGTATTCACCAGTACATAACCACATAGCGTTCATTCATGTAAAACGATAAAGACTCTTTAATACTTCATCGAGAAACAAAGGCATGCTAAATTACTAAATAGTTTACCTTTCGACGATGCTTCCTTAAATCACTAGGCTGATAGATGCATGCAAAGAAATGAAGAGAAACCAGATTTATTGCGACTTTGAAGCTAAAAATCCAAGAATCCGTATAGGCAAAGACAGTAAAGCAAAAATGACAGCAAACATATAAGTGAGATGAAGATTTAGAGAACATGTAACTGGAAACAGAACATTTTCTTGGACCACAGAAGTTAAATAAGCTATTCAGGATTTACTAGAGAAACACTATACATTATTCCTCAGCAAGATACAATTCTATTCCAACATCATGATTTGTTAAAGCACAGCATTCTGTACAACGAAGGGCCTTAACAAAGGGCCTGAGTTTTCTATTCTCAGCCAAACTTCCCTATAACTTAGTTTCTCTTAATAAATAACATGTTATACTTCAAAATAGTAATTTAACAGATGAGGAAGTTACCATAATACCTTTTTTAACACTGAACAAATCTAACCACCTATTGGACGTTAATGTAATATCTTTACGTAGAATCTGATTTCAAACTTCTCAAAATAAATTCATTAAAGCAGGTACCCTGTGAAAATATATAAGAATGAAAGCTAGAATAATAGCAGGTGGAGTCTTTACATTTTATGAACCATAGAAGATACATTTTAAGAGAGTCTAGTAGAGACATTAACCGTGCAAAAGCTGATGAGATTTACAGTCTTAAGTACAAGCACCAACACAGAAAGGATATTGTGTCAAAAGTCCATTAATTCTACACTTAGAGGATCATTTCTTTATGTAAGCATAATCTCATTTATGAATCACACATGCTACGTAGTGTACTATCCATCTACATTCTGCTTGTAACTGCATAGTGATACAATAATTCAAACTTCCTGCTGTGGGAGAAGAACATCATTTAATGAGACATGACGACAAAGCACAAACCCGACGAAAAGGGACACACGCTGTGGACCACAGCACTGCTATGACCAGAGCAAGTGGGAGGGCGAGGGAGGGGAGACGGATGGGTAAACTACAGCCTCCGGGTGGGGGGATGGGAGGCTGGGGTCTGGACTGACGACGACTAAGCAGACAACAGTATGAGACAGGAAATCAAAACCAATGATGAAAGCAGACACACCGTCAGAGAGCTCCAACAACAAGGAAAAAATATACAGAACTGTTCTTTTACAAATACTCGGAAAGAAATCAAGCATGAAACCACAGAGAAATTTCAAAGAATTTTAAATACCAACTAATTAGCCAGTGATGCAAATTATAAAAACAGTGTGTCAAGAGACCACAAAATGGACTAGTTACCACTTCATCTGCAGCTAAAATGATTCACCGATAATTTAATTATATGCTAACTAACAATGCAGCTACAATGAAATGGGTGGTAACAAAAAATAGTGATAGTACAAGTGCAGTTACAAAGCAGAGTGTTGCAGACATGATTTCATGGGGTAAACAGCAATGCACTCACAAAACCTAAGCTAAACACGCAAGAAAGCTGGAACATGTGCTTTAGAGCCGCACACTCTGTCACCAAAAGCCCTAGGTCGTCATCCCATTTTTAGACTCGGAAGAGCGAGGAAGCCCAACTTCTTCCCTGGGGCCCTGGGCTTTTAACCTGGTTTCACACGCAGAGCTGGCCTGAGCGTGCGGCCAGGTCCAGCAGCAAGCAGACCAGTTTAGCTTCTTGGTTTTGTTCCCACCGCATGCCCTGCACCCTGCAGCCAGGCATCCCCAATGGAAAACGTGCTGCACGGTTTTCACACACCATGAGACCTGCCTATGGTTACTTTCACGAAGCTGTCTGCTCCCTGAGAACAGAAAACTTCCCTGCAGCTGCTGTGCCCAGCACAGGCCAGGCCCAACGTTACAGAGGCAGGCTCTGGCTGAGTTCATGATGATGTGGCTAAGCCGGCGGTCCAAACATCAAGACTCACTTGTCGCTGTGTGATTACGGAATGATTAAAGACTAGCCAGTTTTAAAAATCTTACACCTCTGAGCGTAGCAAATGTATATCTGATTTTATTCTGGGTAAAAAGAGAAAAAAACAAAAAAGAAACAAATAAAACACAAAACCAGTGTGCTGGGGGAGGGACGCAGCAGGGAGGCCAGAGTCTTGATGTCCAGCTTGTCTACCTCTTGCTCCGGGCTGTGCAGCCTCCTTTGGGGCTTGGAGCGCCCACTGCTGGGCAGGCAGGAGTCGGCAAGCGAGGAGGTGGGACACAGGTTGAGGGAGCTCACAGATTCACGACGACGAAGGTTGCCTAAGCTCCCCCTGCACACTCTGCTCTCAATCTCCTCGACCCGCTGCTCCGTGTTCTCCTTCTCTTCTTGGATCAACCTAAAATAGAATAAAACTCTTCACCTGCCTTTGTCAGCAGAGGAACGTGTCTGGACAACAAATGTGGGCTTGCATTCTGTGTCACGATTAGCAAATTCCAGGAACAGTTGCTCAACTAACATCTCAGCAAAAAGGTAGGACTTTCCCTCTTTTCAACAGTCTCAAACTTAGAATAATTATCATTGAGTCTTACAAAGTGGCCCCTGATCGTTCACGTTTGATTTGACTGATTTACTCTAACATTCTGACGGGGCCTGGGTGGCGCCTCTCTCCCTGTGAGGAGATAACCTGAAGTTGACAACCTTCACCTTCCCCGCTCTCAGGGCAGAGATGCACGGCAGTGCCTCAAGTCTTTTCCACTGGGAATCGGGAACTCTGTATAATCAAACAGCAATTCACGAACAAGCTGGAGTTTCTAAACACAAGTCTCCAGACCAGATGAAGTGCTGAGTTGATTTTTTTTTTTTAAGGTTCTATACATACAAACGCATCACTTGATGCAGTTCTCCACCAGCTTTGTGTGAGTTTCTGGATTCATGTCAATGTGCTGCATTAACCTGTAATTCATGGTTACTGCTTTTCTCCCCTAATGTGTGGTGGATGATTTTATACAGCAGTTTAAATACTCGATTATGCAAATAAAATGATTTTCAAATTTAACTACAAGATTCTTACAGGTCGTAACCTCTCCAGTTTCACTTCTGCTTATACATACTGGAAGTTTTTCACCGTTGATAACAAGTTGATGGACAGCATTTGCCATTTACATCAAGTTAACTTGTGGCATAAGGAAAAATCACCTTTACCTGACAACGTGCTGTAAAAATAAAAATATTAATATATAACCGTTCCAGATTACCTGCGGGGACGGGGAAAGACAATCTTTCTGAGCTGTCTGTGCTCAAAGCCGGCCCACAGAGCAGTCTGTCTACGGCGTCAGAAGTGCAGGCGGCACCACCTGCGTTTGCTGGTTGGCCGTCACCCCCGCCTTTCCCCCGGGCCCCCCGTGCTCGGCCGACAGGAACGGGCACCTCGGCCTGGGCTGACGTGACAAGAACAATCTGAGCAGCGGCTCTGCCAGGTCCTGTGCAGGGTCACCGGCCTGCGACCAACTCTGAACGTGGACTCGGGACAGGAGGCATGGCTGTGCGGGTGTGGTACCAGGCAGATCTCGGGGCCCCCAGCCACCCGGCTGCACCCAGACCCAAGGCCCCCTGTTCACCACGAGGCCGGCCTTTGGATTCTAGCCCGTTTTGTAAATTGTTATAACTGCCAAGACGGTGTCTAAGGAAAACATCTTCAATATACTGATGAGATGAGAAAAACTCAAACACATGTCCTTGGACCACTGTCTTACTTACAACAAGCCAATCTTCACACTGTATTAACTTTAAAAGGAAAATGCAGATCTGAGTGGGAATTTGCCAACCCCAAAACCCCAGCTTTTCTGTTCTAGGTGGCTTTTCACCAGAACGTGGGCGGCTCCGAAGGACACACGAGGGCGAACCCTCAGTGCCGGAGGGTGCACGGGCCACAGGGGGACACTGCCTTGGCACCTCACCCACCTTGGGGCTCAGAGCTGAGAGGGGAACACCCCACAGCGCCTCCCCACAGAGTGCTGACAACACACTGTGGACCGAACGCCCTGGCTGACTGAGCTCTATAATCAAGGGCCATCTCGGAACTGAAAATTCTTGAAGCAGACCTGAAGTCAGTTTTCTTACTAGGGAACACTCAAGACTTGTCTAAGGAGAACAGCTCCTCAGAGAAACCAAGTTTCCAGGAAGCTGGGCTCGGGCGCACCCACCGGATCTCTTCGTTGATGCCGTCCAGCTGCTCCTGAAGCATCGCAGTCAGAGTCTCGGCATCGTCCTGCCCTCTGGGCGACAGCAGAGCGGCCGAGCTGCAGAGGGTGGCCCTGTCGTCCTCGCCGTCAGACACGTCCACGTCACTCTCGAACGCCTGGGCCACGCTGGCCGGCACGCTGGCTTCCTTGGCGCGCTCGCAGTCCTGTTTCTTCGGGGTCTGCACCTGGGCACGAGAGGACCACGTCTCGTCAGTGACCACGATTTTACATGGGAGCCCTGACTTTGGATAAATGGGCCATGCTTATGAGACACTGCCATCTCTTAAGCGAGCAGTACTGAAGAAACGGGCAGGAGGAGAATCCAGTTCCTAGATGGCCTGGTGACATTCAGGTCTTAGCGTGGACGGAAGGCAATCCTATGAGGTTTTTCATAAGGGTGGGCTGATGGAGTCAGAGACAAAAACCGAAAATTAAAAAAAAATACATCCATGCTTCCTTCAGCCAGGCGGAAGGAAAAGAAAAAAAAAATCCTTCAGCTCCGCAGCAGCTGGGTCCACCTCAGCCGTCATCACTTGTACTAGTTCACCGAGGAGTACAGTCCTCACAGGTTCCCAGCCCTCCGTTTTCCAGGCTGGTCTGAACACCTCAGACAGGAGCGAGCAGGGGCAGCCAGGGGACCGGAAGGCCAGCCCCCCGCGGCTCTCCTCTCCGGGCACAGGCACTCGGGCTGTTCTGGGGGACGGCCCCTCACACCCCAGGGGTGGCTCTGTCATCAGAGATGCCCGGGAGAGTGCCTGCTGGGCCCCATCCTGCTCTTCCACTCTCACACCTCACACCCTTCTCTCTGCAAATCTCCCCCCTGCCCCACTCTCAACCCAGGTCCTGCCTTCTTTTCCCAGACATGACCTCAAAGCAACCAAGGGGCAGCCTTGAGGGGCTGGTTTGCCGGCTCCCTGTCCCCCGTTGCCTGTGCCCTCACCCTCTGTCTTCGTCACAATCCCTCCCCAGGGCTGGGCCACCCCCTTCGCTGGCTCCAGCACCTCCTGCCATCATTCCTGCTCCGCTCCAGCGAACCAGCTGCCTATGGGTTCACCCCCATCAGCCCGGTCAGCACATCCTCTCCCTTTTCTCACCTTAAAATCGCACAATGGGAACCAGCAGATTCCTCCTCCAGGGCTCCCTGCAGCACCCACTGCAGGTCTCTGAAAGCTCCCTGGGAGCGGCCTCTACTGTCCCCTGTCCCACCCGGTCTCCAGCTCTCTGCAAGCAGGTGGTGTGCCCCACCCCGCAGGGCAGTTCCCCGGGGGCGCCAAGGAACCCATGTTATCAAGCCCCCTCCCCTCCTTGCCCCCGCAGCATGTCTCTCCCTGGGCTCCAGGCCCCTCCCTCTCTGGGGTTATTCCTCAGTCCCTCGCGCCCCTTCTCAACCTTGGAATGTGGGGCACCCCACGGCTCTACTCTTGCACCCCATCTCTCTCCACCAGCACATGCCTGGTGACTTTACCATGCTCGTGCCTTTAAATGCCATCTGTATGCCCACGACCCTGAGTCCTCTCCCGGATCCAGGCCGGAACACTCAGCTGCTGACGGGCTCGTCCACTTGAACAGGGCTGAGGCCGGCTCTTAGCTCCCCACCCCAGTGCCCTCCTCACTTCAGGAAACAGGCTCCGGCCTCGAGCTGCTCAGGCCTGAGCCCGGGGTCCTCCCTGATGTGGCCCTCTCTCTCCGTTATCCCAGCTTGTTGACACGACCCTTGATCTATCTCCGAGTGGCTCCTTCTCTTCCTGCCTCTGGGGCTCTGTTCAAGGTCACCCTCCTGGTGTCACCTCGTTGGCCACCCTGTTCACACTCAATCGTCCCCCCTTCCTTGGACAACTCGGGCACTCTGGTCTCCTTTCCCTGCTCGTTACTGTCAACAGGCTGCGCGGGCTTAAAAATGGATCCACAAATTCTTCCATCCTCCTCCCTTCAAGAGGCAGAGGGGGCAACTCCTGCTCAGCCCCTGAGCGAGGCAGGACTTCGCAGCTCACTCTCGCAAACAGAACTGAAGGTGTGCGGCTTCCGAGACCGGGGCGTGAAAGGCCCCGGGATACACCCCGCACTCTCGCTCTCAGAGGGTGTTCCGAGGAAAGCCAGGCCATGAAGAGGTCCACACGGCAGGGACCTGGGCCTGTCCCCACCAGCCAGGTGAGTCTGAAAGCCTGCCATCCAGCCCTGGGGGGCCTTCCCATGTTTGCGTCCTCAGGAGGCCCTGAACCAGGCCCACCTGCTGCAAAGCACAGAAACTGGACTGTGACCTGCTCACTGGGAAGCCACTAAGCTTTGCAGTGATTTGTTACATGGCAGTGGATAAAGAACGCACACGGTTTTTAATTCACTGCTGGAGTCCTAGTTCTGACGATGTCTGGCCCAAACTAGCTGCTCACTGAACATGGCAGCTCAAAACACAGACATGTATGAAAACATACATGCCATAAATGAGGCGAAAATACAAAGGTACTTAAACTTCCAATGAGAATTCTTCTCACTATAAAATGATGGGTATGTGTATCCATTTACTCGCAGGATGATTTCAATCAAAACGGTGCTAATTAGTACTGTGCTGGGCCTCACAGTAGGCCACAAGTTATCAAAATTGGTTCTTTTAAGAAAAAAAAGCATGCCTTAAAAGGAAACTCGTAGCCAGAAAAAGGAAAATGGGAAGACATAAAGCAATCTATCAACGCTTTGTTCCAAAACCATTTCAGGACCACAGTGTGAGGGGGCAGGTGCCTTACAACGTGGGAGTCACATGAAAAGGTGTTTACCTTCCTTCCTCAGGAATTCACCACCATAAAAGTCAGACACAGTTCAGTAAAAGCCGTTACCTGTCGATGCATAGAATCCTTATCTGCGATTTCATTTTCAAGTTTATCATTGAGGTCGTCGTGCACAGAGGTGGCTTCGCGCTGGGCGGCAAGGTAGCATCTCTCAAGGGTAGTGATTCGCACCTCCACGTCCGTGTTCTGGACCATGGCCTACACCGGGCATTGCAGAGTAGAAAAGGTAAGTCATTATCATGGAACATTCCGATACACGTACGCGTAAAAAAGTTGGACTAAATCCTAAGTTTCAACTCAAAAATAAAGTTAGCGTCCTCAAAATTAAAGTCCTAGACACGGCAGTTTCCTCGGACGTGAGCAAAAACGTGCCTACTTAAAATGTCACATTTGCCACGATTGGCACCCATATGTCTGTATTAACGTTCTGTCTGGCCACTCGGTTTCCCAAGCTTCTCTTCAACATAATCAACCCAAACAGCAAAGAGTATACTAAACTACCCTGTTATTGCATGAATTCCAGGAGGAATGGTATCTGGCATGAAGTCACGACCTCTGTCTGCTACACCACACAGGCGGACTGGATCCACAAGAGGGAGGGACCTTCGACAGATCCAACAGGGACCTCTGAGGCTCGTTTCCTCGGGTAAAAGTCGGAAAACTCTCATGCAATTTCCTCAGAATTCAAGTAACAGTAATGAGTGGAAACAGAAGTCAAAGTTTAACACAACTGGAAGCAGCCTTCTCAAGCCTAATTCTTCTAAAGCAGACTTACACCACATGTATGAAAGGGTCAAACCAGGACCAGAACTTGCTGCTGGTGCAACTCCCGTCCGCCAGGTCAAAATCCACTGCAGGTCCCTCCGTAGTCGACTACTAAGTAACCAATGTGGGCAAAGGCCTGACATTAAAAGTGAAAGGTCTCAAGGCCGCTTTTCCCAGAATTCTCTACATATTGAACTCTGCCACCTAATCTCCTCCTGTTGCCAAAGAGTAGTGGGAAAAGGTTATACAAGCGTGCAAATATTCTGTTTTGAGTTCTCACATTGAGCTCTCACAGAGAATTACTCACACCAAGCTACTAAACAAGGACACCTGCTGTAGCACATGTCGGAGGGGTTCTGTCTGAGACGGTCTCACGGGGGAGGGGTGGGGCAGGGTGGGCGCTGTCTGCCTGCCTACAAAGGAGAGGTGAGGCTCACAGGAGGAGGCCCGAACCCTCAGCACTCTTCTCTTTTCACAATGACCGTTAGGCAGTTTCTCATCAATCATGACAGCCGCAGACACGACCACCAGAAACATCATGACTCTACATGGTTACACAGCACGGGCCTGAGGCTCTGAGGGTGAGCAAACGCCACTCGACCTGTCTGACCGCCGGTATCAATGTCACACATCCCCTCAAGGAGCAGAACCTCAGAAAACTAGAGAAGACGGCCAGGCAAGCTGCCTCAGCAGGGCCCACACAGCGGGCTCCCATCTCTCCGAGAGAACGGGCTCCACAGACGTCACCAGACTCGCCTGAGTGAACCCGAAGGAAATTTCAGCATCATCAGGTATACATTCGACAGGCAGGTGGGGGGGATGAACTGGGAGACTGGGGTTGACGTATGTACACTACTGAGACTATGCGTAAAGTCAACAACGAGTAAGGACCTACTCTACAGCACAGGGCAGTCTACTCAGGGCTCTGTGGTGAAGTAAATGGGTAGGAAATCTAAAAAGAGGGATATATGTAGACACACACACACACACACGTATATATATATATATATATATATATATAAATATAAATATAAATATAAATATAAATATATATATATATATATATATATATATATATATATATATATATATATATATGACGGATTCACTTTGCTGTACAGCAGACATTGACACAGCAGTGTAAAGCAACTGCTAACTGCTAAGTCGCTTCGGTCGTGTCCGACTCTGTGCGACCCCACAGACGGTAGCCCACCAGGCTCCCCTGTCCCTGGGATTCTCCAGGCAAGAATACTGGAGTGGGTTGCCATTTCCTTCTCCAGTGTATCAAAGGGAAAAGTGAAAGTGAAGTCGCTCAGTTGTGTCCGACTCTTAGCGACCCCATGGACTGTAGCCTACCAGGCTCCTCCATCCATGGGATTTTCCAGGCAAGAGTACTGGAGTGGGGTACCATTGCCTTCTCCAAGAAAAAGGAAAGCAACTAGACTCCAATAAATGAATGAATGGATGAATGAATTTTTCAAAGAGGAACACACTGGGCACCCTAGAACTTGTAGAAATGAGGAGTCCACACCCAGGGTGAGCACAGCGCTAGGGATGCCCTCGTGTTGCTCCACTGCCAATGGACCGCCTGGACCAGGCCTCTTCTACCCCAGAGATCTCGACGCAGAGGCGGGGAGGCCGCCAGTCGCGGTCTCGCCAGCGCTCTGTGCTCCTACTCACGCAGCCATCCCAAAGCTCAGATCAGCCGGAGAACAAGGGACCCACATTCCACCTCAGGACAACAGACACGTCCGCTGTCACTCACTTCGCGGACATCCCGCTGTGGTTGTCTGTTCGCTTCCTCGGACGCGAGGAGCTCCTTCCTGGCCGTGTCCGGGTCCTCCTCCGGCTCTCTCACGTAGGCAGAGAGGTTTGCCAGGCACTCCTTCGACTGGCTCTGCTCCCCTGACTGCCTCTCGATGACCTCCTGGAGCTCGATCACCTTAGCCAGGTCTTCCTCGTGGCTTGGGGAGCCGTCGGAGGATCTCTAAGGGGGAAAGGAAGCCTTAGACAGACAGCCTTGTTTTGGGAGGGAGGGAACACAGCATTTCCGGGCAATCGGTGAGGTCAAAACTTTCTTCTGCACTCTGGGAGCTCACACGACCCTCACGGCCACTCAGATCTACATGGTGCATTGCTGACAGGTCCCAACAGCCCCGCACAGACTGGATGGTAAGGCGAGAACCAGACAGAGAGCGAGACCGAGGACTTGCCTTTCCATTGGTGCTTGGCATGTTTACTTGCTCGGGATTTACATCAAGCACCCCGTCCGTTAGTAGCTTTCCCCAGTTATTCTGCTCTTTAAGAATCATCTGCTAAACGTGAAGTCCACCGGACTTTAGGAAGCATCACTACGAACAAAGCTAGTGGAGCTGATGGAATTCCAGCTGAGCTATCTCAAATCCTGAAAGATGATGCTGTGAAAGTGCTATATTCAATATGCCAGCAAATATGGAAAACTCAGCGGTG
The DNA here is from genome assembly GCF_054371585.1 of Giraffa tippelskirchi. NCBI lineage: Eukaryota > Metazoa > Chordata > Mammalia > Artiodactyla > Giraffidae > Giraffa > Giraffa tippelskirchi. Next base: position 110,907,377 of record NC_137275.1, read on the forward strand.
GCCACAGGACTGGAAATGGTCAGTTTTCATCCCAATCCCAAAGAAAGGCAATGCCAAAGAATGCTCAAACTACCGCACAATGGCACTCATCTCACGTGCTAGTAAAGTAATGCTTAAAATTCTCTAAGCCAGGCTTCAGCGATAGGTGAACCGTGAACTTCCAGATGTTCAAGCTGATTTTAGAAAAGGCAGAGGAACCAGAGATCAAATTGCCAATATCTGCTGGATCATCGAAAAAGCAAGAGAGTTCCCGAAAAACATCGATTTCTGCTTTATGGACTATGCCAAACAAAGCCTTTGACTGTGTGGATCACAATCAACTGTGGAAAATTCTGAAAGAGATGGGAATACCAGACCATCTGACCTGTCTCTTGGGAAACCTGTACGCAGGTCAGGAAGCAACAGTTAGAACTGGACATGGAACAACAGACTGGTTCCAAATAGGAAAAGGAGGACGTCAAGGCTGTGTGTCCTTGTCACCCTGCTTATTTAACTTAGACGCAGGGTACATCATGAGAGACGCTGGGCTGGAAGAAACACAAGCTGGAATCGAGACTGCCGGGAGAAACATCAATAACCTCAGATATGCAGATGACACCACCCTTACGGCAGAAAGTGGAAAAGAACTAAAGAGCCTCTTGATGAAAGTGAAAGAGGAGAGTGAAAAAGTTGGCTTAAAGCTCAACGTTCAGAAAACTAAGATCATGGCATCAGGTCCCATCACCTCATGGGAAATAGATGGGGAAACTGTGGAAACAGTGTCAGACTTTATGTTTGGGGGCTCCAAAATCACTGCTGATGGTGACTGCAGCCACGAAACTGAAAGACGCTTACGCCTTGGAAGGAAGGTTTTGGCCAACTTAGATGGCATATTTAAAAGCAGAGACACTACTTTGCCAACAAAAGTCCGTCTAGTCAAGGCTATGGTTTTTCCAGTGGTCGTGTATGGATGTGAGAGTCGGACGGTGAAGAAAGCTGAGCGCCACAGAACTGATGCCTCTGAACTGTGGTGTGGGAGAAGACTCTTGAGAGTCCCTTGGAGTGCAAGGAGATCCGAACAGTCCATCCTAAAGGGGATCAATCCTGGGTGTTCATTGGAAGGACTGATGTTGAAGCTGAAACTCCAACACTTTGGCCACCTCATGCGAAGAGCTGACTCATTGGAAAAGACCCTAATGCTGGGAAGGATTGAGGGCAGGAGGAGAAGGGGACGACAGAGGATGAGATGGCTGGATGGCATCACTGACTCGATGGACATGGGTTTGGGTGGACTCCGGGAGCTGGTGACGGACAGGGAGGCCTGGCGTGCTGCGATTCATGGGGTTGCAAAGATTCGGACACGACTGAGCGACTGAACTCAACTGAAGTCTTCACTAAGAGATACTCTTCTATCAATCTCGAGGGGAGGGAGATGGGAGGGAGGTTCAAAAGGGAGGGGATATATGTGTACCTATGCCTGATTTTTCCTGCGATTTGACAGACAAGAACAAAATTCTGTAAAGCAATTATCCTTCAATTAAAAAATAAGCTAATTAAAAAAAAAAAAAAAAGATCTCTCCTGGACGCCCAGCTTTTCCGCTGGTCCTGGGTCTGAGGACAGGAAACAGTGGTGGCAACAGTGTGGGGAACAGATAAACCCCTTCAGGGTCCAGACAGGTCTCACTTATACATGTGGGCGTGTGGTTCAGCCAGGGGAGGTTTTAGGAAGCATGCATGGAAAGTATTTTTATAAACAATGAGTGCGTCGTTTTAACCAACTAACCTGTGGCTTTGTAATGGGATTCTGTAAAGAATACTGATCCACTGCAGCTCCACAGGAGCTTGGTGACAACAAAGTGACTTACTGCAAAATACAGCTGAACTCGTTTAACAGCAGCTGGATAAACTGTGCACTCTCCCCTGATCTCTAACAACCACCCTCAGACAACAGAAGGTTACAAAAGCTAGAAATTATCCACATGGAACTGAAGAGGGATCAATCTCAAATTCAAGTTAAAAGAAGCATTTATAAAAATCAGAAAACAACAAAGAACAGAGCAGGGAAGTGACACACCTGGGCTGACTAGGACTGAATGCAGACAAACACCTGCCTCAAAGTCAGGGACCACGGCCAGGCCCTTCCCCCGGGCCTTGTCCTAAGAAAGGCCTCTGGGTCCCCAGCCTGGCACCCTCCGCCAGGATGGGAGCCCGCCCCACGGGTGCCCACGTGAGTCGGATGGGCAGTACCGTGTCCTCATTTAACAGGAGGGCAAAGCAGGCCACAAAGCGGGCAAGCGGCACACCCAGGTCACCAACCTCAGGGTGACGGAGCTACTCTGCTGTGCCCGGCAGAAGGGTTCCTGGGCACTGAGCTGCCTGAACCGGAGCGCGGCTGCCCAAGTCCTGTGGGAAGGCCCCAGGAGTGCTCCATCAGCGGGCTGGGAGCAGGAGAGGGACAAGGAAGGCCAGCCCTCGGGCCACTGGACTCCAACAACAGGGGCTCATCCAAGTGACCCGAGGGGAGAGGCACCGAGCTCCCTCCTGAGGCTCCCTCCATCAGGGTTGCTGTGATGGACAGGAGGGCCTCTGGAGGAAAGCGGGATGGACGGCACCACGGTTAAGTGTCCAGGCTCTGATCAGACCAGTCTGCACCGCACCGCTGGGTATGCGAGCCTGGGCACGGTGCCCGGCCTCTCTAAGCCTCAGTGTCCATATCTGCTGAATGGGGATAACAGCAGCCTGGACCTCACCTGGGTGTCTGCGGGATTAGATGACGGGCTCAGAAAGCACTGGACACGGTGCCTGGCACACAGAGTCTCCTGCACACTGCTACCCACCGTCATTAAATTGGCTTCCCCCAAATCTAATATCTATGGCTCTGATTCAGTCATTTCTTTTAAGAAAACACTACGTGGAAATTCCATGGTGGTCCAGAGGTGAGGACTTGGCACTTTCACTTTCACACCGGTCTGATCCCTGGTTGGGGAACTAACATCCCATTAGCTGTGCAGTATGGCCAAAAAAATAAGTAAAGAAAATTTTAAAAATAATAAATAATACTATGTCTATTATAAATAAGCATGAGATGATTAGAAGGCAACCAAGTGGGAGAAAGGCAAACTGTTACAATTGTCCCAACCAATGACCTATTTCCAACAGAACCATCAGTTCAGTTCAGTTCAGTTCAGTTCCGTTCCGTTCAGTCGCTCAGTCGTGTCTGACTCTTTGCGACCCCATGAATTGTAGCACGCCAGGCCTCCCTGTCCATCACTAACTCCCGGAGTCCACCCAAACCCATGTCCATCGAGTCAGTGATGCCATCCAGCCATCTCATCCTCTATTGTCCCCTTCTCCTCCTGCCCCCAATCCTACCCAGCATTAGGGTCTTTTCCAATGAGTCAACTCTTCGCGTGAGGTGGCCAAAGTACTGGAGTTTCAGCTTCAAAATCAGTCCTTCCAATGAACACCCAGGATTGATCTCCTTTAGGATGGATTGATTGCATCATCAGCATATTTTAAGTGGTGGGTGAGTTTCATTACTTCTATTAAAATGTCAATCATCCACCAGTACGTAACCACATAGTGTTCATTCACTAACACGATAAGGACTCTAATACTTCACAGAGAAACAAAGGCATGCTAAATTACTAAATAGTTTACCTTTCGACGATGCTTCCTTAACTCACTAGACTGATAGATGCATGCAGAGAAATGAAGAGAAACCAGATTTATTGCGACTTTGAAGCTAAAAATTCAAGAATCAATATAGGCAAAGACAGTAAAGCAAAAATGACGGCAAACATATAAGTGAGATGTAGATTTAGAGAACATGTAACTGGAAACAGAACAATTTGTTGGACCACATTAGTTAAATAAGCTATTCAAGATTTACTAGAGAAACACTATACATTATTCCTCAGGAAGATACAATTCTATTACAACATCATGATTTGTTAAAGCACAGCACTGTGTACAACAAAGGGCCTTAACAGTTGTCTGTTCTCAGCCAAACCTCTCTATAAGTTAGTTTCTCTTAATAAAAAAAACATGTTATACTTTAAAATAGTAATTTAACTGACGAGGAAGTTGCCGTAATACCTATTTTAACACTGAACAAATCTAACCACCTGTTGGACATTAATGTAAAACCGTTACCTAGAATTTGATTTCAAACTTCTGAAAATAAATTCATTAAAGCAGGTACCCTATGAAAATATGTAAGAATGAAAGCTAGCATAACAGCAGGTGGAGTCTTCACATTTTATGAACCATAGAAGATACTTTGTAAAAGAGTCTGGTAGAGACATTAAGCATGCAAAAGCTGATGAGATTTACAGTCTCAAATACAAGCACCAACACAGAAAGGATGTTGTGTCAAAAGTCCATTAATTCTACACATAAGAGGATCATTTCTTCAGGTAAGCATAATCTCAGTTATGAATTACACAGGTTCTGTAGTGTATCATCCATCTACATTATGCTTGTAACTGCACAGTGATAACAATAATTCAAACTTAGTGCTATGGGGGAAAAACACCATTTAATGAGACATGAAGACAAAGCAGAAACCCGACTAAGGGGACACACGCTGTGGACCCCAGACTGCTATGACCAGAGCAAGTGGGAGGACGGGGGAGGGGAGATGGATGGGTAAACTACAGCCTCGGGGGGGTGCGGTTGTGGGAAGCTGGGGTCTGGATTGATGACAACGAAGCAGACAACAGGATGAGACAGGAAATCAAAACCAACGATGAAAGCAGACACACCGTCAGAGAACTCCAGCAACAAGAAAAAATATACAGAACTGTTCTTTTACAAATACTCGGAAAGAAATCAAGCATGAAACCACAGAGAAATCGTCAAAGAATACACACTATCAACTAATTGGCCAGTGATGCATATTATAAAACCAATGTGTCAAAAGACCACAAAATAGACCAGTTATCACTTCACATGCTGCTAAAATGATTCACAGTTAATTTAATTATATGCTGACTAACAATGCAGCTAACATGAAATGGGTGGTAACAAAAAAAGTGATAATACAAGTGCAGTTACAAAGCAGAGTGTTGTAGACATGATTTCACAGGGTAAACAGCAATGCGCTCAGGAAACCTAAGCTAAACATGGAAGAAAGCAGGAACATGCGCTTCAGAGCTGCACACTCTGTCACCAAAAGCCCTAGGTCGTCATCCCATTTTTAGACTCAGAAGAGTGAGGAAGCCCAACTTCTTCCCTGGGGCCCTGGGGCACCAGGCTTTTAACCTGGTTTCACACCCAGAGCTGGCCTGAGCGTGCAGCCAGGTCCAGCAGCAAGCAGACCAGTTTAGATTCTTGGCTTTGTTCCCACCGCATGGCCTGCAGCCTGCAGCCAGGTCTCCCCAATGAAAAATGTGCTGCGTGGGTCTCACACGCCAGGAGAGCTGCCTATGGTTACTTTCACAAGGCTGTCTACTCGGTGACAACAGAAACTTCCCTGCACCTGCTGTGTCCAGCACAGGCCGGGCCCAACGTTACAGAGGCAGGCCCTGGCTGAGTTCATGATGACGTGCTAAGCCGGTGGTCCAAATATCAAGACTAATTTGTTGCTGTGCGAGTATGGAATGATTCAAGACTAGGCAGTTTTTAAAAATCTTAGACCTCTAAGCGTAGCAAATGTACCTGAGTTTCTTCTGGGTAAAAACAGAAAAAACAAAAAACAAACAAACAAAAAAGAAAGCCAGTGTGCTGGGGGAGGGACGTGGCAGGGAGGAGGCAGACACATACCAGAGTCTTGATGTCCCGCTGGTCTACTTTCCGCGCCGAGCTGTGCCGCCTCCTTGGGGGCTTGGCGCGCCCACTGCTGGGCGGGCAGGAGCTGGCGAGCGAGGAGGCGGGACACAGGTTGAGGGAGCTCGAGGATTTACAACAACGAAGGTTGCCTAAGCTCCCCTTGCCCACCCTGCTCTCAGTATCCTCGGCCCGCTGCTCCGTGTTCTCCTTCTCTTCTTCGATCAACCTAAAATAGAATAAAACCCGTCACCTGCCTTTGTCAGCAGAGGAACGTGTCTGGACAACAAATGTGGGCTTGCATTCTGTGTCACGATTAGCATATTCCAGGAACAGTTGCTCAATTAACATCTCAGCAAAAAGGTTCAACTTTCCCTCTTTTCAATATTCTCAAACTTAGAATAACTTATCCTTGAGTCTTACAAAGTGGCCCCTGATCATTCTCGTTTGATTTGACTGGTTTACTCTAACATTCTGACGGGGCCTGGGTGGCGCCTCTCTCCCTGTGAGGAGATAACCTGAAGTTGACAACCTTTACCTTCCCTGCTCTCAGGGCAGAGATGCACGGCAGTGCCTCAAGTCTATTCCGCTGGGAATCAGGAACTCTGTACAATCAAAACAGTGAGCCACGAACAAGCTGGAGTTTCTAAACACAAGTCTCTAGACCAGATGAAGTGCTGAATTGATTTTTTTATTTTTTAGGTTGTCTATGTACAAATGCATCACTTGATGAAGTTCTCCACCAGCTTTGTGTGAGTTTCTGGACTCATGTCAATGTGCTGCATTAACCTAGAATTCACAGTTACTGCTCTTCTCCCCTAATGTCTCGCGGATGATTTTATATAGCAGTTTAAATATTCGATTATGCATATAACATGATTTTCAAAATAAAATACAAGATTCTCGCAGGTCGTCACCTCTCCAGTTTCACTTCTCCTTATCCACCCTGAAAGTTTTTCACTGTTGATAACAAGTTGATGGAAAGAATTTACCATTTACCTCAAGTCAACATGTTACCTAAGGAAAAATCACTTTTACCTGACAACATGCTGTAAAAATAAACATATTAATATGTAACCGTTCCGTATTTCCTGGGGGAGGGGGAAAGACAATCTTTCTGAGCTGTCTGTGCTCAAACACGGCCCACAAAGCAGTCTGTCTCAGCGTCAAACGTGCAGGCGGCACCACCTGCGTTTGCTGGTTGTGCCCTTCACCCCTGCCTTTCCCCCGGGCCCCCCGCACTCGGCTGACAGGAACGGGCACCTCGGCCTGGGCTGACGTGACAAGAACAGTCTGAGCAGCAGCTCTGCCAGGTCCTGTGCAGGGTCACCGGCCTGTGGCCACTCTGAACGTGGACAAGGGACAGGAGGCAGAGCTGTGCGGGTGCGGCACCAGGCTGGCCTCGGGGCCCCCAGCCACCTGGCCGCACCCAGACCCAAGGCCCCTGCTCGCCATGAGGCGGGCCTTTGGATTCTATCCCGTTTGTAAACTGTTATAACAGCCCAGACGGTGTCTACAGAAAACATCTCACAGACACTGATGAGTTGAGAAGAACTCAAACACATGTCCTTGGACCACTGTCGTACAACAAGCCAACCTTCACACTGTATTAAGTTCAAAAGGAAAATGCAGATCTGAGGGGGAATTTGCCACCCCAAAACCCCAGCTTTTCTGTTTCAGGTGGCTTTTCACCAGAATGTGGGAGGCTCCGAGGGACACACGAGGGCGAACCTTCAGTGCTGGAGGGTGCACGGGCCGCAGGGGACACTGTCACGGCACCTCACCCACCTTGGGGCTCAGAGCTGGTGGGGGGACACCCCACAACGCCCCCCACAGCCCTGGCTGACTGAGCTCTATAATCAAGGGCAATCTCAGAACTGAAAATTCTTGAAGCAGACTTGAAGTCAGTTTCCTTACTATGGAACACTCAGCCTTCTCTAAGGAGAAGACAGCTCCTCAGAGAAGCCGAGTTTCTGGGGAGCTCGGCTCGGGCTCACCCACCGGATCTCTTCGTTGATGGTGTCCAGCTGCTCCTGAAGCATCACAGTCAGAGTCTCGGCATCGCCCTGCCCGCTGGGCGACAGCAGAGCGGCCGAGCTGAAGAGGGTGGCCCTGTCGCCCCCGCCGTCAGACAAGTCTGCGTCACTCTCGAACGCCTGGGCCACGTTGGCCGGCACGCTGGCTTGCTGCGCGCGCTCCCAGTCCTTTTCCTTCAGGGTCTGCACCTGGGCACGAGAGGACCACGTCTCGTCAGCGACATTCAGGGCAGCTCAAGTCTATCAGGAACTGAACACAAGTTTACATGGAAGCCCCAACTGTGGATAAACGGGCCATGCTTATGAGACACTGCCATCTCTTAAGCGAGCAGTACTGAAGAAACAGGCAGGAGGAGAACCCACTCCCTAGATGGCCTGGTGACATTCAGGTCTTAGCGTGGATGGGAGGCAATCCTATGAGGTTATTCACAAGGGTGGGCCGATGGAGTCAGAGACAAAGTCCGAAAATTACAACAATACATCTGTGCCTCCATCAGCCAGGCTGAAGGAAAATAAGAAAAAGAAATCCTTCAGCTCCGCAGCCTCTGGGTCCACCTCAGCGGTCACCACTTGTGTTACTCACCGAGGAGCGCCATCCTCGCAGGTCCCCAGCCCTCCGTTTTCCAGGCTGGTCTGAACACGCACAGACAGGCGCAAGCAGGGCCAGCAGGGCTGGGAGGGCTGGGAGGGCCAGCCCCCCGCGGGGCTCCTCCCGGGGCGCAGGCCCGCGGGCTGTTCTGGGGGACGGCCCCTCACACCGCAAGGCGGCTCTGTCACCAGAGACGTGCGGGAGAGGGCCTGCTGGGCTCCGAGCCGCCCTCCAGCTCTCACACCTCACACCCTTCTCTCTGGCACATCTCCCCCCGGCCCACTCTCACCCAGGTCCTGCCTTCTTTCCCAGACATGACCTCAAAGCAGCCGAGGGGCAGCCTCGAGGTGCTGGCTTGCTGGCTCCCTGTCCCCCGTGGCCAGCGCCCTCGCCCCTGTCTTCGTCACGACCCCTCCCCAGGGCTGGGCCACCCCCTGCACTGGCTCCAGGACCACCTGCCATCATTCCTGCTCCTCTCCAGCGAACCAGCTGCATATGGCTTCACCCCCATCAGCTCAGCCAGCACGTCCTCTCCCTTCTCTCACCTTAAAATCGCACAAAGGGAACCAGCAGATTCCTCCTCCAGGGCTCCCTGCAGCGCCCACTGAGGGTCTCTGAGAGCTCCCTGGGAGAGGCCTCTACTGTCCCCCTCCCCGCCCAGTCTCCAGCTCTCTGCAAGCAGGCGGTGTGCCCCGCTCGCAGGGCAGCTCCCAGGGAGCTCTGAGGAACCCATGTTACCAAGCCCCCTCCTCTCCTTGCCCTCCCCCCACCCCAAGCATGTCTCTCCCTGGGCACCAGGCCCCGCCCTCCCTGGGGTTACTAGTCAGTCCCTTGCGCCCCTTCTCAACCTTGGAATGCGAGGCACCCCACAGCTCTACCCTTGCACCCCCTATCTCTCCACGGGCACCTGCCTGGTGACTTTACCTTGTCTGTGCCTTTAAACACCATCTGTATGCCCACGACCCAAGTCCACCTTGAGCTGAGTGAGGCCTCTCCTGGATCCAGGCCGGAACACTCAGCTGCTGACCTCACAGGTCCCCTGGACACCCCATGGGCTCATCCACCTCAACAGGGCTGAGGCCCGTCTCTTAGCTCCCTGCCCTGACAGCCCTCCTCAGCTCAGGAAACAGGCTCTGGCCTCGAGCTGCTCAGGCCTGAGCCCGGGGTCCTCCCTGATGCGGCCCTCTCTCTCCCTTATCTCCGCTTGTTGACACGACCCTTGATCTATCTCCGAGTGGCTACTTCTCTTCCGGCCTCCGGGTCTCTGTTCCAGGTCACCCTCCTGGTGTCACCTCGCTGGCCACCCTGTTCACACACGATCGTCCCCCCTCCTCAGACAACTCGGGCACTCTGGTCTCCTTCCCCTGCTCACTACTGTCCGACAGGCTGCGTGGGTTTAAAAATGGGTCCACAAATTCTTCCATCCTCCTCCCTTCAAGAGGCAGAGGGGGCAACTCCTGCTCAGCCCCTGAGCGAGGCAGGACTTCGCAGCTCACTCTCGCAAACAGAACTGAAGGTGTGCGGCTTCCGAGACCGGGGCGCGAAAGGCCCCGGGCTACATCCCGCGCTCTCGCTCTCAGAGGGTGTTCTGAGGAAAGCCAGGCCGTGAAGAGGTCCACACGGCAGGGACCTGGGCCTGTCCCCACCAGCCAGGTGAGTCTGAAAGCCTGCCATCCAGCCCTGGGGGGCCTTCCCATGTTTGCGTCCTCAGGAGGCCCTGAACCAGGCCCACCTGCTGCAAAGCACAGAAACTGGACTGTGACCTGCTCACTGGGAAGTCACTAAGCTTTGCAGTGATTTGTTACATGGCAGTGGATAAAGAACGCACACGGTTTTTAATTCACTGCTGGAGTCCTAGTTCTGACGATGTCTGGCCCAAACTAGCTGCTCACTGAACATGGCAGCTCAAAACACAGACATGTATGAAAACATACATGCCATAAATGAGGCGAAAATACAAAGGTACTTAAACTTCCAATGAGAATTCTTCTCACTATAAAATGATGGGTATGTGTATCCATTTACTCGCAGGATGATTTCAATCAAAACGGTGCTAATTAGTACTGTGCTGGGCCTCACAGTAGGCCACAAGTTATCAAAATTGGTTCTTTTAAGAAAAAAAAGCATGCCTTAAAAGGAAACTCGTAGCCAGAAAAAGGAAAATGGGAAGACATAAAGCGATCTATCAACGCTTTGTTCCAAAACCATTTCAGGACCACAGTGTGAGGGGGCAGGTGCCTTACAACGTGGGAGTCACATGAAAAGGTGTTTACCTTCCTTCCTCAGGAATTCACCACTATAAAAGTCAGACACAGTTCAGTAAAAGCCGTTACCTGTCGATGCATAGAATCCTTATCTGCGATTTCATTTCCAAGTTTATCATTGAGGTCGTCGTGCACAGAGGTGGCTTCGCGCTGGGCGGCAAGGTAGCATCTCTCAAGGGTAGTGATTCGCACCTCCACGTCCGTGTTCTGGACCATGGCCTACACCGGGCATTGCAGAGTAGAAAAGGTAAGTCATTATCATGGAACATTCCGATACACGTACGCGTAAAAAAGTTGGACTAAATCCTAAGTTTCAACTCAAAAATAAAGTTAGCGTCCTCAAAATTAAAGTCCTAGACACGGCAGTTTCCTCGGACGTGAGCAAAAACGTGCCTACTTAAAATGTCACATTTGCCACGATTGGCACCCATATGTCTGTATTAACGTTCTGTCTGGCCACTCGGTTTCCCAAGCTTCTCTTCAACATAATCAACCCAAACAGCAAAGAGTATACTAAACTACCCTGTTATTGCATGAATTCCAGGAGGAATGGTATCTGGCATGAAGTCACGACCTCTGTCTGCTACACCACACAGGCGGACTGGATCCACAAGAGGGAGGGACCTTCGACAGATCCAACAGGGACCTCTGAGGCTCGTTTCCTCGGGTAAAAGTCGGAAAACTCTCATGCAATTTCCTCAGAATTCAAGTAACAGTAATGAGTGGAAACAGAAGTCAAAGTTTAACACAACTGGAAGCAGCCTTCTCAAGCCTAATTCTTCTAAAGCAGACTTACACCACATGTATGAAAGGGTCAAACCAGGACCAGAACTTGCTGCTGGTGCAACTCCCGTCCGCCAGGTCAAAATCCACTGCAGGTCCCTCCGTAGTCGACTACTAAGTAACCAATGTGGGCAAAGGCCTGACATTAAAAGTGAAAGGTCTCAAGGCCGCTTTTCCCAGAATTCTCTACATATTGAACTCTGCCACCTAATCTCCTCCTGTTGCCAAAGAGTAGTGGGAAAAGGTTATACAAGCGTGCAAATATTCTGTTTTGAGTTCTCACATTGAGCTCTCACAGAGAATTACTCACACCAAGCTACTAAACAAGGACACCTGCTGTAGCACATGTCGGAGGGGTTCTGTCTGAGACGGTCTCACGGGGGAGGGGTGGGGCAGGGTGGGCGCTGTCTGCCTGCCTACAAAGGAGAGGTGAGGCTCACAGGAGGAGGCCCGAACCCTCAGCACTCTTCTCTTTTCACAATGACCGTTAGGCAGTTTCTCATCAATCATGACAGCCGCAGACACGACCACCAGAAACATCATGACTCTACATGGTTACACAGCACGGGCCTGAGGCTCTGAGGGTGAGCAAACGCCACTCGACCTGTCTGACCGCCGGTATCAATGTCACACATCCCCTCAAGGAGCAGAACCTCAGAAAACTAGAGAAGACGGCCAGGCAAGCTGCCTCAGCAGGGCCCACACAGCGGGCTCCCATCTCTCCGAGAGAACGGGCTCCACAGACGTCACCAGACTCGCCTGAGTGAACCCGAAGGAAATTTCAGCATCATCAGGTATACATTCGACAGGCAGGTGGGGGGGATGAACTGGGAGACTGGGGTTGACGTATGTACACTACTGAGACTATGCGTAAAGTCAACAACGAGTAAGGACCTACTCTACAGCACAGGGCAGTCTACTCAGGGCTCTGTGGTGAAGTAAATGGGTAGGAAATCTAAAAAGAGGGATATATGTAGACACACACACACACACACGTATATATATATATATATATATATATATAAATATAAATATAAATATAAATATAAATATAAATATATATATATATATATATATATATATATATATATATATATATGACGGATTCACTTTGCTGTACAGCAGACATTGACACAGCAGTGTAAAGCAACTGCTAACTGCTAAGTCGCTTCGGTCGTGTCCGACTCTGTGCGACCCCACAGACGGTAGCCCACCAGGCTCCCCTGTCCCTGGGATTCTCCAGGCAAGAATACTGGAGTGGGTTGCCATTTCCTTCTCCAGTGTATCAAAGGGAAAAGTGAAAGTGAAGTCGCTCAGTTGTGTCCGACTCTTAGCGACCCCATGGACTGTAGCCTACCAGGCTCCTCCATCCATGGGATTTTCCAGGCAAGAGTACTGGAGTGGGGTACCATTGCCTTCTCCAAGAAAAAGGAAAGCAACTAGACTCCAATAAATGAATGAATGGATGAATGAATTTTTCAAAGAGGAACACACTGGGCACCCTAGAACTTGTAGAAATGAGGAGTCCACACCCAGGGTGAGCACAGCGCTAGGGATGCCCTCGTGTTGCTCCACTGCCAATGGACCGCCTGGACCAGGCCTCTTCTACCCCAGAGATCTCGACGCAGAGGCGGGGAGGCCGCCAGTCGCGGTCTCGCCAGCGCTCTGTGCTCCTACTCACGCAGCCATCCCAAAGCTCAGATCAGCCGGAGAACAAGGGACCCACATTCCACCTCAGGACAACAGACACGTCCGCTGTCACTCACTTCGCGGACATCCCGCTGTGGTTGTCTGTTCGCTTCCTCGGACGCGAGGAGCTCCTTCCTGGCCGTGTCCGGGTCCTCCTCCGGCTCTCTCACGTAGGCAGAGAGGTTTGCCAGGCACTCCTTCGACTGGCTCTGCTCCCCTGACTGCCTCTCGATGACCTCCTGGAGCTCGATCACCTTAGCCAGGTCTTCCTCGTGGCTTGGGGAGCCGTCGGAGGATCTCTAAGGGGGAAAGGAAGCCTTAGACAGACAGCCTTGTTTTGGGAGGGAGGGAACACAGCATTTCCGGGCAATCGGTGAGGTCAAAACTTTCTTCTGCACTCTGGGAGCTCACACGACCCTCACGGCCACTCAGATCTACATGGTGCATTGCTGACAGGTCCCAACAGCCCCGCACAGACTGGATGGTAAGGCGAGAACCAGACAGAGAGCGAGACCGAGGACTTGCCTTTCCATTGGTGCTTGGCATGTTTACTTGCTCGGGATTTACATCAAGCACCCCGTCCGTTAGTAGCTTTCCCCAGTTATTCTGCTCTTTAAGAATCATCTGCTAAACGTGAAGTCCACCGGACTTTAGGAAGCATCACTACGAACAAAGCTAGTGGAGCTGATGGAATTCCAGCTGAGCTATCTCAAATCCTGAAAGATGATGCTGTGAAAGTGCTATATTCAATATGCCAGCAAATATGGAAAACTCAGCGGTGGCCACAGGACTGGAAATGGTCAGTTTTCATCCCAATCCCAAAGAAAGGCAATGCCAAAGAATGCTCAAACTACCGCACAATGGCACTCATCTCACGTGCTAGTAAAGTAATGCTTAAAATTCTCTAAGCCAGGCTTCAGCGATAGGTGAACCGTGAACTTCCAGATGTTCAAGCTGATTTTAGAAAAGGCAGAGGAACCAGAGATCAAATTGCCAATATCTGCTGGATCATCGAAAAAGCAAGAGAGTTCCCGAAAAACATCGATTTCTGCTTTATGGACTATGCCAAACAAAGCCTTTGACTGTGTGGATCACAATCAACTGTGGAAAATTCTGAAAGAGATGGGAATACCAGACCATCTGACCTGTCTCTTGGGAAACCTGTACGCAGGTCAGGAAGCAACAGTTAGAACTGGACATGGAACAACAGACTGGTTCCAAATAGGAAAAGGAGGACGTCAAGGCTGTGTGTCCTTGTCACCCTGCTTATTTAACTTAGACGCAGGGTACATCATGAGAGACGCTGGGCTGGAAGAAACACAAGCTGGAATCGAGACTGCCGGGAGAAACATCAATAACCTCAGATATGCAGATGACACCACCCTTACGGCAGAAAGTGGAAAAGAACTAAAGAGCCTCTTGATGAAAGTGAAAGAGGAGAGTGAAAAAGTTGGCTTAAAGCTCAACGTTCAGAAAACTAAGATCATGGCATCAGGTCCCATCACCTCATGGGAAATAGATGGGGAAACTGTGGAAACAGTGTCAGACTTTATGTTTGGGGGCTCCAAAATCACTGCTGATGGTGACTGCAGCCACGAAACTGAAAGACGCTTACGCCTTGGAAGGAAGGTTTTGGCCAACTTAGATGGCATATTTAAAAGCAGAGACACTACTTTGCCAACAAAAGTCCGTCTAGTCAAGGCTATGGTTTTTCCAGTGGTCGTGTATGGATGTGAGAGTCGGACGGTGAAGAAAGCTGAGCGCCACAGAACTGATGCCTCTGAACTGTGGTGTGGGAGAAGACTCTTGAGAGTCCCTTGGAGTGCAAGGAGATCCGAACAGTCCATCCTAAAGGGGATCAATCCTGGGTGTTCATTGGAAGGACTGATGTTGAAGCTGAAACTCCAACACTTTGGCCACCTCATGCGAAGAGCTGACTCATTGGAAAAGACCCTAATGCTGGGAAGGATTGAGGGCAGGAGGAGAAGGGGACGACAGAGGATGAGATGGCTGGATGGCATCACTGACTCGATGGACATGGGTTTGGGTGGACTCCGGGAGCTGGTGACGGACAGGGAGGCCTGGCGTGCTGCGATTCATGGGGTTGCAAAGATTCGGACACGACTGAGCGACTGAACTCAACTGAAGTCTTCACTAAGAGATACTCTTCTATCAATCTCGAGGGGAGGGAGATGGGAGGGAGGTTCAAAAGGGAGGGGATATATGTGTACCTATGCCTGATTTTTCCTGCGATTTGACAGACAAGAACAAAATTCTGTAAAGCAATTATCCTTCAATTAAAAAATAAGCTAATTAAAAAAAAAAAAAAAAGATCTCTCCTGGACGCCCAGCTTTTCCGCTGGTCCTGGGTCTGAGGACAGGAAACAGTGGTGGCAACAGTGTGGGGAACAGATAAACCCCTTCAGGGTCCAGACAGGTCTCACTTATACATGTGGGCGTGTGGTTCAGCCAGGGGAGGTTTTAGGAAGCATGCATGGAAAGTATTTTTATAAACAATGAGTGCGTCGTTTTAACCAACTAACCTGTGGCTTTGTAATGGGATTCTGTAAAGAATACTGATCCACTGCAGCTCCACAGGAGCTTGGTGACAACAAAGTGACTTACTGCAAAATACAGCTGAACTCGTTTAACAGCAGCTGGATAAACTGTGCACTCTCCCCTGATCTCTAACAACCACCCTCAGACAACAGAAGGTTACAAAAGCTAGAAATTATCCACATGGAACTGAAGAGGGATCAATCTCAAATTCAAGTTAAAAGAAGCATTTATAAAAATCAGAAAACAACAAAGAACAGAGCAGGGAAGTGACACACCTGGGCTGACTAGGACTGAATGCAGACAAACACCTGCCTCAAAGTCAGGGACCACGGCCAGGCCCTTCCCCCGGGCCTTGTCCTAAGAAAGGCCTCTGGGTCCCCAGCCTGGCACCCTCCGCCAGGATGGGAGCCCGCCCCACGGGTGCCCACGTGAGTCGGATGGGCAGTACCGTGTCCTCATTTAACAGGAGGGCAAAGCAGGCCACAAAGCGGGCAAGCGGCACACCCAGGTCACCAACCTCAGGGTGACGGAGCTACTCTGCTGTGCCCGGCAGAAGGGTTCCTGGGCACTGAGCTGCCTGAACCGGAGCGCGGCTGCCCAAGTCCTGTGGGAAGGCCCCAGGAGTGCTCCATCAGCGGGCTGGGAGCAGGAGAGGGACAAGGAAGGCCAGCCCTCGGGCCACTGGACTCCAACAACAGGGGCTCATCCAAGTGACCCGAGGGGAGAGGCACCGAGCTCCCTCCTGAGGCTCCCTCCATCAGGGTTGCTGTGATGGACAGGAGGGCCTCTGGAGGAAAGCGGGATGGACGGCACCACGGTTAAGTGTCCAGGCTCTGATCAGACCAGTCTGCACCGCACCGCTGGGTATGCGAGCCTGGGCACGGTGCCCGGCCTCTCTAAGCCTCAGTGTCCATATCTGCTGAATGGGGATAACAGCAGCCTGGACCTCACCTGGGTGTCTGCGGGATTAGATGACGGGCTCAGAAAGCACTGGACACGGTGCCTGGCACACAGAGTCTCCTGCACACTGCTACCCACCGTCATTAAATTGGCTTCCCCCAAATCTAATATCTATGGCTCTGATTCAGTCATTTCTTTTAAGAAAACACTACGTGGAAATTCCATGGTGGTCCAGAGGTGAGGACTTGGCACTTTCACTTTCACACCGGTCTGATCCCTGGTTGGGGAACTAACATCCCATTAGCTGTGCAGTATGGCCAAAAAAATAAGTAAAGAAAATTTTAAAAATAATAAATAATACTATGTCTATTATAAATAAGCATGAGATGATTAGAAGGCAACCAAGTGGGAGAAAGGCAAACTGTTACAATTGTCCCAACCAATGACCTATTTCCAACAGAACCATCAGTTCAGTTCAGTTCAGTTCAGTTCCGTTCCGTTCAGTCGCTCAGTCGTGTCTGACTCTTTGCGACCCCATGAATTGTAGCACGCCAGGCCTCCCTGTCCATCACTAACTCCCGGAGTCCACCCAAACCCATGTCCATCGAGTCAGTGATGCCATCCAGCCATCTCATCCTCTATTGTCCCCTTCTCCTCCTGCCCCCAATCCTACCCAGCATTAGGGTCTTTTCCAATGAGTCAACTCTTCGCGTGAGGTGGCCAAAGTACTGGAGTTTCAGCTTCAAAATCAGTCCTTCCAATGAACACCCAGGATTGATCTCCTTTAGGATGGATTGATTGCATCATCAGCATATTTTAAGTGGTGGGTGAGTTTCATTACTTCTATTAAAATGTCAATCATCCACCAGTACGTAACCACATAGTGTTCATTCACTAACACGATAAGGACTCTAATACTTCACAGAGAAACAAAGGCATGCTAAATTACTAAATAGTTTACCTTTCGACGATGCTTCCTTAACTCACTAGACTGATAGATGCATGCAGAGAAATGAAGAGAAACCAGATTTATTGCGACTTTGAAGCTAAAAATTCAAGAATCAATATAGGCAAAGACAGTAAAGCAAAAATGACGGCAAACATATAAGTGAGATGTAGATTTAGAGAACATGTAACTGGAAACAGAACAATTTGTTGGACCACATTAGTTAAATAAGCTATTCAAGATTTACTAGAGAAACACTATACATTATTCCTCAGGAAGATACAATTCTATTACAACATCATGATTTGTTAAAGCACAGCACTGTGTACAACAAAGGGCCTTAACAGTTGTCTGTTCTCAGCCAAACCTCTCTATAAGTTAGTTTCTCTTAATAAAAAAAACATGTTATACTTTAAAATAGTAATTTAACTGACGAGGAAGTTGCCGTAATACCTATTTTAACACTGAACAAATCTAACCACCTGTTGGACATTAATGTAAAACCGTTACCTAGAATTTGATTTCAAACTTCTGAAAATAAATTCATTAAAGCAGGTACCCTATGAAAATATGTAAGAATGAAAGCTAGCATAACAGCAGGTGGAGTCTTCACATTTTATGAACCATAGAAGATACTTTGTAAAAGAGTCTGGTAGAGACATTAAGCATGCAAAAGCTGATGAGATTTACAGTCTCAAATACAAGCACCAACACAGAAAGGATGTTGTGTCAAAAGTCCATTAATTCTACACATAAGAGGATCATTTCTTCAGGTAAGCATAATCTCAGTTATGAATTACACAGGTTCTGTAGTGTATCATCCATCTACATTATGCTTGTAACTGCACAGTGATAACAATAATTCAAACTTAGTGCTATGGGGGAAAAACACCATTTAATGAGACATGAAGACAAAGCAGAAACCCGACTAAGGGGACACACGCTGTGGACCCCAGACTGCTATGACCAGAGCAAGTGGGAGGACGGGGGAGGGGAGATGGATGGGTAAACTACAGCCTCGGGGGGGTGCGGTTGTGGGAAGCTGGGGTCTGGATTGATGACAACGAAGCAGACAACAGGATGAGACAGGAAATCAAAACCAACGATGAAAGCAGACACACCGTCAGAGAACTCCAGCAACAAGAAAAAATATACAGAACTGTTCTTTTACAAATACTCGGAAAGAAATCAAGCATGAAACCACAGAGAAATCGTCAAAGAATACACACTATCAACTAATTGGCCAGTGATGCATATTATAAAACCAATGTGTCAAAAGACCACAAAATAGACCAGTTATCACTTCACATGCTGCTAAAATGATTCACAGTTAATTTAATTATATGCTGACTAACAATGCAGCTAACATGAAATGGGTGGTAACAAAAAAAGTGATAATACAAGTGCAGTTACAAAGCAGAGTGTTGTAGACATGATTTCACAGGGTAAACAGCAATGCGCTCAGGAAACCTAAGCTAAACATGGAAGAAAGCAGGAACATGCGCTTCAGAGCTGCACACTCTGTCACCAAAAGCCCTAGGTCGTCATCCCATTTTTAGACTCAGAAGAGTGAGGAAGCCCAACTTCTTCCCTGGGGCCCTGGGGCACCAGGCTTTTAACCTGGTTTCACACCCAGAGCTGGCCTGAGCGTGCAGCCAGGTCCAGCAGCAAGCAGACCAGTTTAGATTCTTGGCTTTGTTCCCACCGCATGGCCTGCAGCCTGCAGCCAGGTCTCCCCAATGAAAAATGTGCTGCGTGGGTCTCACACGCCAGGAGAGCTGCCTATGGTTACTTTCACAAGGCTGTCTACTCGGTGACAACAGAAACTTCCCTGCACCTGCTGTGTCCAGCACAGGCCGGGCCCAACGTTACAGAGGCAGGCCCTGGCTGAGTTCATGATGACGTGCTAAGCCGGTGGTCCAAATATCAAGACTAATTTGTTGCTGTGCGAGTATGGAATGATTCAAGACTAGGCAGTTTTTAAAAATCTTAGACCTCTAAGCGTAGCAAATGTACCTGAGTTTCTTCTGGGTAAAAACAGAAAAAACAAAAAACAAACAAACAAAAAAGAAAGCCAGTGTGCTGGGGGAGGGACGTGGCAGGGAGGAGGCAGACACATACCAGAGTCTTGATGTCCCGCTGGTCTACTTTCCGCGCCGAGCTGTGCCGCCTCCTTGGGGGCTTGGCGCGCCCACTGCTGGGCGGGCAGGAGCTGGCGAGCGAGGAGGCGGGACACAGGTTGAGGGAGCTCGAGGATTTACAACAACGAAGGTTGCCTAAGCTCCCCTTGCCCACCCTGCTCTCAGTATCCTCGGCCCGCTGCTCCGTGTTCTCCTTCTCTTCTTCGATCAACCTAAAATAGAATAAAACCCGTCACCTGCCTTTGTCAGCAGAGGAACGTGTCTGGACAACAAATGTGGGCTTGCATTCTGTGTCACGATTAGCATATTCCAGGAACAGTTGCTCAATTAACATCTCAGCAAAAAGGTTCAACTTTCCCTCTTTTCAATATTCTCAAACTTAGAATAACTTATCCTTGAGTCTTACAAAGTGGCCCCTGATCATTCTCGTTTGATTTGACTGGTTTACTCTAACATTCTGACGGGGCCTGGGTGGCGCCTCTCTCCCTGTGAGGAGATAACCTGAAGTTGACAACCTTTACCTTCCCTGCTCTCAGGGCAGAGATGCACGGCAGTGCCTCAAGTCTATTCCGCTGGGAATCAGGAACTCTGTACAATCAAAACAGTGAGCCACGAACAAGCTGGAGTTTCTAAACACAAGTCTCTAGACCAGATGAAGTGCTGAATTGATTTTTTTATTTTTTAGGTTGTCTATGTACAAATGCATCACTTGATGAAGTTCTCCACCAGCTTTGTGTGAGTTTCTGGACTCATGTCAATGTGCTGCATTAACCTAGAATTCACAGTTACTGCTCTTCTCCCCTAATGTCTCGCGGATGATTTTATATAGCAGTTTAAATATTCGATTATGCATATAACATGATTTTCAAAATAAAATACAAGATTCTCGCAGGTCGTCACCTCTCCAGTTTCACTTCTCCTTATCCACCCTGAAAGTTTTTCACTGTTGATAACAAGTTGATGGAAAGAATTTACCATTTACCTCAAGTCAACATGTTACCTAAGGAAAAATCACTTTTACCTGACAACATGCTGTAAAAATAAACATATTAATATGTAACCGTTCCGTATTTCCTGGGGGAGGGGGAAAGACAATCTTTCTGAGCTGTCTGTGCTCAAACACGGCCCACAAAGCAGTCTGTCTCAGCGTCAAACGTGCAGGCGGCACCACCTGCGTTTGCTGGTTGTGCCCTTCACCCCTGCCTTTCCCCCGGGCCCCCCGCACTCGGCTGACAGGAACGGGCACCTCGGCCTGGGCTGACGTGACAAGAACAGTCTGAGCAGCAGCTCTGCCAGGTCCTGTGCAGGGTCACCGGCCTGTGGCCACTCTGAACGTGGACAAGGGACAGGAGGCAGAGCTGTGCGGGTGCGGCACCAGGCTGGCCTCGGGGCCCCCAGCCACCTGGCCGCACCCAGACCCAAGGCCCCTGCTCGCCATGAGGCGGGCCTTTGGATTCTATCCCGTTTGTAAACTGTTATAACAGCCCAGACGGTGTCTACAGAAAACATCTCACAGACACTGATGAGTTGAGAAGAACTCAAACACATGTCCTTGGACCACTGTCGTACAACAAGCCAACCTTCACACTGTATTAAGTTCAAAAGGAAAATGCAGATCTGAGGGGGAATTTGCCACCCCAAAACCCCAGCTTTTCTGTTTCAGGTGGCTTTTCACCAGAATGTGGGAGGCTCCGAGGGACACACGAGGGCGAACCTTCAGTGCTGGAGGGTGCACGGGCCGCAGGGGACACTGTCACGGCACCTCACCCACCTTGGGGCTCAGAGCTGGTGGGGGGACACCCCACAACGCCCCCCACAGCCCTGGCTGACTGAGCTCTATAATCAAGGGCAATCTCAGAACTGAAAATTCTTGAAGCAGACTTGAAGTCAGTTTCCTTACTATGGAACACTCAGCCTTCTCTAAGGAGAAGACAGCTCCTCAGAGAAGCCGAGTTTCTGGGGAGCTCGGCTCGGGCTCACCCACCGGATCTCTTCGTTGATGGTGTCCAGCTGCTCCTGAAGCATCACAGTCAGAGTCTCGGCATCGCCCTGCCCGCTGGGCGACAGCAGAGCGGCCGAGCTGAAGAGGGTGGCCCTGTCGCCCCCGCCGTCAGACAAGTCTGCGTCACTCTCGAACGCCTGGGCCACGTTGGCCGGCACGCTGGCTTGCTGCGCGCGCTCCCAGTCCTTTTCCTTCAGGGTCTGCACCTGGGCACGAGAGGACCACGTCTCGTCAGCGACATTCAGGGCAGCTCAAGTCTATCAGGAACTGAACACAAGTTTACATGGAAGCCCCAACTGTGGATAAACGGGCCATGCTTATGAGACACTGCCATCTCTTAAGCGAGCAGTACTGAAGAAACAGGCAGGAGGAGAACCCACTCCCTAGATGGCCTGGTGACATTCAGGTCTTAGCGTGGATGGGAGGCAATCCTATGAGGTTATTCACAAGGGTGGGCCGATGGAGTCAGAGACAAAGTCCGAAAATTACAACAATACATCTGTGCCTCCATCAGCCAGGCTGAAGGAAAATAAGAAAAAGAAATCCTTCAGCTCCGCAGCCTCTGGGTCCACCTCAGCGGTCACCACTTGTGTTACTCACCGAGGAGCGCCATCCTCGCAGGTCCCCAGCCCTCCGTTTTCCAGGCTGGTCTGAACACGCACAGACAGGCGCAAGCAGGGCCAGCAGGGCTGGGAGGGCTGGGAGGGCCAGCCCCCCGCGGGGCTCCTCCCGGGGCGCAGGCCCGCGGGCTGTTCTGGGGGACGGCCCCTCACACCGCAAGGCGGCTCTGTCACCAGAGACGTGCGGGAGAGGGCCTGCTGGGCTCCGAGCCGCCCTCCAGCTCTCACACCTCACACCCTTCTCTCTGGCACATCTCCCCCCGGCCCACTCTCACCCAGGTCCTGCCTTCTTTCCCAGACATGACCTCAAAGCAGCCGAGGGGCAGCCTCGAGGTGCTGGCTTGCTGGCTCCCTGTCCCCCGTGGCCAGCGCCCTCGCCCCTGTCTTCGTCACGACCCCTCCCCAGGGCTGGGCCACCCCCTGCACTGGCTCCAGGACCACCTGCCATCATTCCTGCTCCTCTCCAGCGAACCAGCTGCATATGGCTTCACCCCCATCAGCTCAGCCAGCACGTCCTCTCCCTTCTCTCACCTTAAAATCGCACAAAGGGAACCAGCAGATTCCTCCTCCAGGGCTCCCTGCAGCGCCCACTGAGGGTCTCTGAGAGCTCCCTGGGAGAGGCCTCTACTGTCCCCCTCCCCGCCCAGTCTCCAGCTCTCTGCAAGCAGGCGGTGTGCCCCGCTCGCAGGGCAGCTCCCAGGGAGCTCTGAGGAACCCATGTTACCAAGCCCCCTCCTCTCCTTGCCCTCCCCCCACCCCAAGCATGTCTCTCCCTGGGCACCAGGCCCCGCCCTCCCTGGGGTTACTAGTCAGTCCCTTGCGCCCCTTCTCAACCTTGGAATGCGAGGCACCCCACAGCTCTACCCTTGCACCCCCTATCTCTCCACGGGCACCTGCCTGGTGACTTTACCTTGTCTGTGCCTTTAAACACCATCTGTATGCCCACGACCCAAGTCCACCTTGAGCTGAGTGAGGCCTCTCCTGGATCCAGGCCGGAACACTCAGCTGCTGACCTCACAGGTCCCCTGGACACCCCATGGGCTCATCCACCTCAACAGGGCTGAGGCCCGTCTCTTAGCTCCCTGCCCTGACAGCCCTCCTCAGCTCAGGAAACAGGCTCTGGCCTCGAGCTGCTCAGGCCTGAGCCCGGGGTCCTCCCTGATGCGGCCCTCTCTCTCCCTTATCTCCGCTTGTTGACACGACCCTTGATCTATCTCCGAGTGGCTACTTCTCTTCCGGCCTCCGGGTCTCTGTTCCAGGTCACCCTCCTGGTGTCACCTCGCTGGCCACCCTGTTCACACACGATCGTCCCCCCTCCTCAGACAACTCGGGCACTCTGGTCTCCTTCCCCTGCTCACTACTGTCCGACAGGCTGCGTGGGTTTAAAAATGGGTCCACAAATTCTTCCATCCTCCTCCCTTCAAGAGGCAGAGGGGGCAACTCCTGCTCAGCCCCTGAGCGAGGCAGGACTTCGCAGCTCACTCTCGCAAACAGAACTGAAGGTGTGCGGCTTCCGAGACCGGGGCGCGAAAGGCCCCGGGCTACATCCCGCGCTCTCGCTCTCAGAGGGTGTTCTGAGGAAAGCCAGGCCGTGAAGAGGTCCACACGGCAGGGACCTGGGCCTGTCCCCACCAGCCAGGTGAGTCTGAAAGCCTGCCATCCAGCCCTGGGGGGCCTTCCCATGTTTGCGTCCTCAGGAGGCCCTGAACCAGGCCCACCTGCTGCAAAGCACAGAAACTGGACTGTGACCTGCTCACTGGGAAGTCACTAAGCTTTGCAGTGATTTGTTACATGGCAGTGGATAAAGAACGCACACGGTTTTTAATTCACTGCTGGAGTCCTAGTTCTGACGATGTCTGGCCCAAACTAGCTGCTCACTGAACATGGCAGCTCAAAACACAGACATGTATGAAAACATACATGCCATAAATGAGGCGAAAATACAAAGGTACTTAAACTTCCAATGAGAATTCTTCTCACTATAAAATGATGGGTATGTGTATCCATTTACTCGCAGGATGATTTCAATCAAAACGGTGCTAATTAGTACTGTGCTGGGCCTCACAGTAGGCCACAAGTTATCAAAATTGGTTCTTTTAAGAAAAAAAAGCATGCCTTAAAAGGAAACTCGTAGCCAGAAAAAGGAAAATGGGAAGACATAAAGCGATCTATCAACGCTTTGTTCCAAAACCATTTCAGGACCACAGTGTGAGGGGGCAGGTGCCTTACAACGTGGGAGTCACATGAAAAGGTGTTTACCTTCCTTCCTCAGGAATTCACCACTATAAAAGTCAGACACAGTTCAGTAAAAGCCGTTACCTGTCGATGCATAGAATCCTTATCTGCGATTTCATTTCCAAGTTTATCATTGAGGTCGTCGTGCACAGAGGTGGCTTCGCGCTGGGCGGCAAGGTAGCATCTCTCAAGGGTAGTGATTCGCACCTCCACGTCCGTGTTCTGGACCATGGCCTACACCGGGCATTGCAGAGTAGAAAAGGTAAGTCATTATCATGGAACATTCCGATACACGTACGCGTAAAAAAGTTGGACTAAATCCTAAGTTTCAACTCAAAAATAAAGTTAGCGTCCTCAAAATTAAAGTCCTAGACACGGCAGTTTCCTCGGACGTGAGCAAAAACGTGCCTACTTAAAATGTCACATTTGCCACGATTGGCACCCATATGTCTGTATTAACGTTCTGTCTGGCCACTCGGTTTCCCAAGCTTCTCTTCAACATAATCAACCCAAACAGCAAAGAGTATACTAAACTACCCTGTTATTGCATGAATTCCAGGAGGAATGGTATCTGGCATGAAGTCACGACCTCTGTCTGCTACACCACACAGGCGGACTGGATCCACAAGAGGGAGGGACCTTCGACAGATCCAACAGGGACCTCTGAGGCTCGTTTCCTCGGGTAAAAGTCGGAAAACTCTCATGCAATTTCCTCAGAATTCAAGTAACAGTAATGAGTGGAAACAGAAGTCAAAGTTTAACACAACTGGAAGCAGCCTTCTCAAGCCTAATTCTTCTAAAGCAGACTTACACCACATGTATGAAAGGGTCAAACCAGGACCAGAACTTGCTGCTGGTGCAACTCCCGTCCGCCAGGTCAAAATCCACTGCAGGTCCCTCCGTAGTCGACTACTAAGTAACCAATGTGGGCAAAGGCCTGACATTAAAAGTGAAAGGTCTCAAGGCCGCTTTTCCCAGAATTCTCTACATATTGAACTCTGCCACCTAATCTCCTCCTGTTGCCAAAGAGTAGTGGGAAAAGGTTATACAAGCGTGCAAATATTCTGTTTTGAGTTCTCACATTGAGCTCTCACAGAGAATTACTCACACCAAGCTACTAAACAAGGACACCTGCTGTAGCACATGTCGGAGGGGTTCTGTCTGAGACGGTCTCACGGGGGAGGGGTGGGGCAGGGTGGGCGCTGTCTGCCTGCCTACAAAGGAGAGGTGAGGCTCACAGGAGGAGGCCCGAACCCTCAGCACTCTTCTCTTTTCACAATGACCGTTAGGCAGTTTCTCATCAATCATGACAGCCGCAGACACGACCACCAGAAACATCATGACTCTACATGGTTACACAGCACGGGCCTGAGGCTCTGAGGGTGAGCAAACGCCACTCGACCTGTCTGACCGCCGGTATCAATGTCACACATCCCCTCAAGGAGCAGAACCTCAGAAAACTAGAGAAGACGGCCAGGCAAGCTGCCTCAGCAGGGCCCACACAGCGGGCTCCCATCTCTCCGAGAGAACGGGCTCCACAGACGTCACCAGACTCGCCTGAGTGAACCCGAAGGAAATTTCAGCATCATCAGGTATACATTCGACAGGCAGGTGGGGGGGATGAACTGGGAGACTGGGGTTGACGTATGTACACTACTGAGACTATGCGTAAAGTCAACAACGAGTAAGGACCTACTCTACAGCACAGGGCAGTCTACTCAGGGCTCTGTGGTGAAGTAAATGGGTAGGAAATCTAAAAAGAGGGATATATGTAGACACACACACACACACACGTATATATATATATATATATATATATATAAATATAAATATAAATATAAATATAAATATAAATATATATATATATATATATATATATATATATATATATATATATATATATATATGACGGATTCACTTTGCTGTACAGCAGACATTGACACAGCAGTGTAAAGCAACTGCTAACTGCTAAGTCGCTTCGGTCGTGTCCGACTCTGTGCGACCCCACAGACGGTAGCCCACCAGGCTCCCCTGTCCCTGGGATTCTCCAGGCAAGAATACTGGAGTGGGTTGCCATTTCCTTCTCCAGTGTATCAAAGGGAAAAGTGAAAGTGAAGTCGCTCAGTTGTGTCCGACTCTTAGCGACCCCATGGACTGTAGCCTACCAGGCTCCTCCATCCATGGGATTTTCCAGGCAAGAGTACTGGAGTGGGGTACCATTGCCTTCTCCAAGAAAAAGGAAAGCAACTAGACTCCAATAAATGAATGAATGGATGAATGAATTTTTCAAAGAGGAACACACTGGGCACCCTAGAACTTGTAGAAATGAGGAGTCCACACCCAGGGTGAGCACAGCGCTAGGGATGCCCTCGTGTTGCTCCACTGCCAATGGACCGCCTGGACCAGGCCTCTTCTACCCCAGAGATCTCGACGCAGAGGCGGGGAGGCCGCCAGTCGCGGTCTCGCCAGCGCTCTGTGCTCCTACTCACGCAGCCATCCCAAAGCTCAGATCAGCCGGAGAACAAGGGACCCACATTCCACCTCAGGACAACAGACACGTCCGCTGTCACTCACTTCGCGGACATCCCGCTGTGGTTGTCTGTTCGCTTCCTCGGACGCGAGGAGCTCCTTCCTGGCCGTGTCCGGGTCCTCCTCCGGCTCTCTCACGTAGGCAGAGAGGTTTGCCAGGCACTCCTTCGACTGGCTCTGCTCCCCTGACTGCCTCTCGATGACCTCCTGGAGCTCGATCACCTTAGCCAGGTCTTCCTCGTGGCTTGGGGAGCCGTCGGAGGATCTCTAAGGGGGAAAGGAAGCCTTAGACAGACAGCCTTGTTTTGGGAGGGAGGGAACACAGCATTTCCGGGCAATCGGTGAGGTCAAAACTTTCTTCTGCACTCTGGGAGCTCACACGACCCTCACGGCCACTCAGATCTACATGGTGCATTGCTGACAGGTCCCAACAGCCCCGCACAGACTGGATGGTAAGGCGAGAACCAGACAGAGAGCGAGACCGAGGACTTGCCTTTCCATTGGTGCTTGGCATGTTTACTTGCTCGGGATTTACATCAAGCACCCCGTCCGTTAGTAGCTTTCCCCAGTTATTCTGCTCTTTAAGAATCATCTGCTAAACGTGAAGTCCACCGGACTTTAGGAAGCATCACTACGAACAAAGCTAGTGGAGCTGATGGAATTCCAGCTGAGCTATCTCAAATCCTGAAAGATGATGCTGTGAAAGTGCTATATTCAATATGCCAGCAAATATGGAAAACTCAGCGGTGGCCACAGGACTGGAAATGGTCAGTTTTCATCCCAATCCCAAAGAAAGGCAATGCCAAAGAATGCTCAAACTACCGCACAATGGCACTCATCTCACGTGCTAGTAAAGTAATGCTTAAAATTCTCTAAGCCAGGCTTCAGCGATAGGTGAACCGTGAACTTCCAGATGTTCAAGCTGATTTTAGAAAAGGCAGAGGAACCAGAGATCAAATTGCCAATATCTGCTGGATCATCGAAAAAGCAAGAGAGTTCCCGAAAAACATCGATTTCTGCTTTATGGACTATGCCAAACAAAGCCTTTGACTGTGTGGATCACAATCAACTGTGGAAAATTCTGAAAGAGATGGGAATACCAGACCATCTGACCTGTCTCTTGGGAAACCTGTACGCAGGTCAGGAAGCAACAGTTAGAACTGGACATGGAACAACAGACTGGTTCCAAATAGGAAAAGGAGGACGTCAAGGCTGTGTGTCCTTGTCACCCTGCTTATTTAACTTAGACGCAGGGTACATCATGAGAGACGCTGGGCTGGAAGAAACACAAGCTGGAATCGAGACTGCCGGGAGAAACATCAATAACCTCAGATATGCAGATGACACCACCCTTACGGCAGAAAGTGGAAAAGAACTAAAGAGCCTCTTGATGAAAGTGAAAGAGGAGAGTGAAAAAGTTGGCTTAAAGCTCAACGTTCAGAAAACTAAGATCATGGCATCAGGTCCCATCACCTCATGGGAAATAGATGGGGAAACTGTGGAAACAGTGTCAGACTTTATGTTTGGGGGCTCCAAAATCACTGCTGATGGTGACTGCAGCCACGAAACTGAAAGACGCTTACGCCTTGGAAGGAAGGTTTTGGCCAACTTAGATGGCATATTTAAAAGCAGAGACACTACTTTGCCAACAAAAGTCCGTCTAGTCAAGGCTATGGTTTTTCCAGTGGTCGTGTATGGATGTGAGAGTCGGACGGTGAAGAAAGCTGAGCGCCACAGAACTGATGCCTCTGAACTGTGGTGTGGGAGAAGACTCTTGAGAGTCCCTTGGAGTGCAAGGAGATCCGAACAGTCCATCCTAAAGGGGATCAATCCTGGGTGTTCATTGGAAGGACTGATGTTGAAGCTGAAACTCCAACACTTTGGCCACCTCATGCGAAGAGCTGACTCATTGGAAAAGACCCTAATGCTGGGAAGGATTGAGGGCAGGAGGAGAAGGGGACGACAGAGGATGAGATGGCTGGATGGCATCACTGACTCGATGGACATGGGTTTGGGTGGACTCCGGGAGCTGGTGACGGACAGGGAGGCCTGGCGTGCTGCGATTCATGGGGTTGCAAAGATTCGGACACGACTGAGCGACTGAACTCAACTGAAGTCTTCACTAAGAGATACTCTTCTATCAATCTCGAGGGGAGGGAGATGGGAGGGAGGCTCAAAAGGGAGGGGATATATGTGTACCTATGCCTGATTTTTCCTGCGATTTGACAGACAAGAACAAAATTCTGTAAAGCAATTATCCTTCAATTAAAAAATAAGCTAATTAAAAAAAAAAAAAAAGATCTCTCCTGGACGCCCAGCTTTTCCGCTGGTCCTGGGTCTGAGGACAGGAAACAGTGGTGGCAACAGTGTGGGGAACAGATAAACCCCTTCAGGGTCCAGACAGGTCTCACTTATACATGTGGGCGTGTGGTTCAGCCAGGGGAGGTTTTAGGAAGCATGCATGGAAAGTATTTTTATAAACAATGAGTGCGTCGTTTTAACCAACTAACCTGTGGCTTTGTAATGGGATTCTGTAAAGAATACTGATCCACTGCAGCTCCACAGGAGCTTGGTGACAACAAAGTGACTTACTGCAAAATACAGCTGAACTCGTTTAACAGCAGCTGGATAAACTGTGCACTCTCCCCTGATCTCTAACAACCACCCTCAGACAACAGAAGGCTACAAAAGCTAGAAATTATCCACATGGAACTGAAGAGGGATCAATCTCAAATTCAAGTTAAAAGAAGCATTTATAAAAATCAGAAAACAACAAAGAACAGAGCAGGGAAGTGACACACCTGGGCTGACTAGGACTGAATGCAGACAAACACCTGCCTCAAAGTCAGGGACCACGGCCAGGCCCTTCCCCCGGGCCTTGTCCTAAGAAAGGCCTCTGGGTCCCCAGCCTGGCACCCTCCGCCAGGATGGGAGCCCGCCCCACGGGTGCCCACGTGAGTCGGATGGGCAGTACCGTGTCCTCATTTAACAGGAGGGCAAAGCAGGCCACAAAGCGGGCAAGCGGCACACCCAGGTCACCAACCTCAGGGTGACGGAGCTACTCTGCTGTGCCCGGCAGAAGGGTTCCTGGGCACTGAGCTGCCTGAACCGGAGCGCGGCTGCCCAAGTCCTGTGGGAAGGCCCCAGGAGTGCTCCATCAGCGGGCTGGGAGCAGGAGAGGGACAAGGAAGGCCAGCCCTCGGGCCACTGGACTCCAACAACAGGGGCTCATCCAAGTGACCCGAGGGGAGAGGCAGCGAGCTCCCTCCTGAGGCTCCCTCCATCAGGGTTGCTGTGATGGACAGGAGGGCCTCTGGAGGAAAGCGGGATGGACGGCACCACGGTTAAGTGTCCAGGCTCTGATCAGACCAGTCTGCACCGCACCGCTGGGTATGCGAGCCTGGGCACGGTGCCCGGCCTCTCTAAGCCTCAGTGTCCATATCTGCTGAATGGGGATAACAGCAGCCTGGACCTCACCTGGGTGTCTGCGGGATTAGATGACGGGCTCAGAAAGCACTGGACACGGTGCCTGGCACACAGAGTCTCCTGCACACTGCTACCCACCGTCATTAAATTGGCTTCCCCCAAATCTAATATCTATGGCTCTGATTCAGTCATTTCTTTTAAGAAAACACTACGTGGAAATTCCATGGTGGTCCAGAGGTGAGGACTTGGCACTTTCACTTTCACACCGGTCTGAT
Organism: Giraffa tippelskirchi; assembly: GCF_054371585.1. NCBI lineage: Eukaryota > Metazoa > Chordata > Mammalia > Artiodactyla > Giraffidae > Giraffa > Giraffa tippelskirchi. The sequence continues at coordinate 110,938,119 of NC_137275.1, forward strand.
CCCTGGTTGGGGAACTAACATCCCATTAGCTGTGCAGTATGGCCAAAAAAATAAGTAAAGAAAATTTTAAAAATAATAAATAATACTATGTCTATTATAAATAAGCATGAGATGATTAGAAGGCAACCAAGTGGGAGAAAGGCAAACTGTTACAATTGTCCCAACCAATGACCTATTTCCAACAGAACCATCAGTTCAGTTCAGTTCAGTTCAGTTCCGTTCCGTTCAGTCGCTCAGTCGTGTCTGACTCTTTGCGACCCCATGAATTGTAGCACGCCAGGCCTCCCTGTCCATCACTAACTCCCGGAGTCCACCCAAACCCATGTCCATCGAGTCAGTGATGCCATCCAGCCATCTCATCCTCTATTGTCCCCTTCTCCTCCTGCCCCCAATCCTACCCAGCATTAGGGTCTTTTCCAATGAGTCAACTCTTCGCGTGAGGTGGCCAAAGTACTGGAGTTTCAGCTTCAAAATCAGTCCTTCCAATGAACACCCAGGATTGATCTCCTTTAGGATGGATTGATTGCATCATCAGCATATTTTAAGTGGTGGGTGAGTTTCATTACTTCTATTAAAATGTCAATCATCCACCAGTACGTAACCACATAGTGTTCATTCACTAACACGATAAGGACTCTAATACTTCACAGAGAAACAAAGGCATGCTAAATTACTAAATAGTTTACCTTTCGACGATGCTTCCTTAACTCACTAGACTGATAGATGCATGCAGAGAAATGAAGAGAAACCAGATTTATTGCGACTTTGAAGCTAAAAATTCAAGAATCAATATAGGCAAAGACAGTAAAGCAAAAATGACGGCAAACATATAAGTGAGATGTAGATTTAGAGAACATGTAACTGGAAACAGAACAATTTGTTGGACCACATTAGTTAAATAAGCTATTCAAGATTTACTAGAGAAACACTATACATTATTCCTCAGGAAGATACAATTCTATTACAACATCATGATTTGTTAAAGCACAGCACTGTGTACAACAAAGGGCCTTAACAGTTGTCTGTTCTCAGCCAAACCTCTCTATAAGTTAGTTTCTCTTAATAAAAAAAACATGTTATACTTTAAAATAGTAATTTAACTGACGAGGAAGTTGCCGTAATACCTATTTTAACACTGAACAAATCTAACCACCTGTTGGACATTAATGTAAAACCGTTACCTAGAATTTGATTTCAAACTTCTGAAAATAAATTCATTAAAGCAGGTACCCTATGAAAATATGTAAGAATGAAAGCTAGCATAACAGCAGGTGGAGTCTTCACATTTTATGAACCATAGAAGATACTTTGTAAAAGAGTCTGGTAGAGACATTAAGCATGCAAAAGCTGATGAGATTTACAGTCTCAAATACAAGCACCAACACAGAAAGGATGTTGTGTCAAAAGTCCATTAATTCTACACATAAGAGGATCATTTCTTCAGGTAAGCATAATCTCAGTTATGAATTACACAGGTTCTGTAGTGTATCATCCATCTACATTATGCTTGTAACTGCACAGTGATAACAATAATTCAAACTTAGTGCTATGGGGGAAAAACACCATTTAATGAGACATGAAGACAAAGCAGAAACCCGACTAAGGGGACACACGCTGTGGACCCCAGACTGCTATGACCAGAGCAAGTGGGAGGACGGGGGAGGGGAGATGGATGGGTAAACTACAGCCTCGGGGGGGTGCGGTTGTGGGAAGCTGGGGTCTGGATTGATGACAACGAAGCAGACAACAGGATGAGACAGGAAATCAAAACCAACGATGAAAGCAGACACACCGTCAGAGAACTCCAGCAACAAGAAAAAATATACAGAACTGTTCTTTTACAAATACTCGGAAAGAAATCAAGCATGAAACCACAGAGAAATCGTCAAAGAATACACACTATCAACTAATTGGCCAGTGATGCATATTATAAAACCAATGTGTCAAAAGACCACAAAATAGACCAGTTATCACTTCACATGCTGCTAAAATGATTCACAGTTAATTTAATTATATGCTGACTAACAATGCAGCTAACATGAAATGGGTGGTAACAAAAAAAGTGATAATACAAGTGCAGTTACAAAGCAGAGTGTTGTAGACATGATTTCACAGGGTAAACAGCAATGCGCTCAGGAAACCTAAGCTAAACATGGAAGAAAGCAGGAACATGCGCTTCAGAGCTGCACACTCTGTCACCAAAAGCCCTAGGTCGTCATCCCATTTTTAGACTCAGAAGAGTGAGGAAGCCCAACTTCTTCCCTGGGGCCCTGGGGCACCAGGCTTTTAACCTGGTTTCACACCCAGAGCTGGCCTGAGCGTGCAGCCAGGTCCAGCAGCAAGCAGACCAGTTTAGATTCTTGGCTTTGTTCCCACCGCATGGCCTGCAGCCTGCAGCCAGGTCTCCCCAATGAAAAATGTGCTGCGTGGGTCTCACACGCCAGGAGAGCTGCCTATGGTTACTTTCACAAGGCTGTCTACTCGGTGACAACAGAAACTTCCCTGCACCTGCTGTGTCCAGCACAGGCCGGGCCCAACGTTACAGAGGCAGGCCCTGGCTGAGTTCATGATGACGTGCTAAGCCGGTGGTCCAAATATCAAGACTAATTTGTTGCTGTGCGAGTATGGAATGATTCAAGACTAGGCAGTTTTTAAAAATCTTAGACCTCTAAGCGTAGCAAATGTACCTGAGTTTCTTCTGGGTAAAAACAGAAAAAACAAAAAACAAACAAACAAAAAAGAAAGCCAGTGTGCTGGGGGAGGGACGTGGCAGGGAGGAGGCAGACACATACCAGAGTCTTGATGTCCCGCTGGTCTACTTTCCGCGCCGAGCTGTGCCGCCTCCTTGGGGGCTTGGCGCGCCCACTGCTGGGCGGGCAGGAGCTGGCGAGCGAGGAGGCGGGACACAGGTTGAGGGAGCTCGAGGATTTACAACAACGAAGGTTGCCTAAGCTCCCCTTGCCCACCCTGCTCTCAGTATCCTCGGCCCGCTGCTCCGTGTTCTCCTTCTCTTCTTCGATCAACCTAAAATAGAATAAAACCCGTCACCTGCCTTTGTCAGCAGAGGAACGTGTCTGGACAACAAATGTGGGCTTGCATTCTGTGTCACGATTAGCATATTCCAGGAACAGTTGCTCAATTAACATCTCAGCAAAAAGGTTCAACTTTCCCTCTTTTCAATATTCTCAAACTTAGAATAACTTATCCTTGAGTCTTACAAAGTGGCCCCTGATCATTCTCGTTTGATTTGACTGGTTTACTCTAACATTCTGACGGGGCCTGGGTGGCGCCTCTCTCCCTGTGAGGAGATAACCTGAAGTTGACAACCTTTACCTTCCCTGCTCTCAGGGCAGAGATGCACGGCAGTGCCTCAAGTCTATTCCGCTGGGAATCAGGAACTCTGTACAATCAAAACAGTGAGCCACGAACAAGCTGGAGTTTCTAAACACAAGTCTCTAGACCAGATGAAGTGCTGAATTGATTTTTTTATTTTTTAGGTTGTCTATGTACAAATGCATCACTTGATGAAGTTCTCCACCAGCTTTGTGTGAGTTTCTGGACTCATGTCAATGTGCTGCATTAACCTAGAATTCACAGTTACTGCTCTTCTCCCCTAATGTCTCGCGGATGATTTTATATAGCAGTTTAAATATTCGATTATGCATATAACATGATTTTCAAAATAAAATACAAGATTCTCGCAGGTCGTCACCTCTCCAGTTTCACTTCTCCTTATCCACCCTGAAAGTTTTTCACTGTTGATAACAAGTTGATGGAAAGAATTTACCATTTACCTCAAGTCAACATGTTACCTAAGGAAAAATCACTTTTACCTGACAACATGCTGTAAAAATAAACATATTAATATGTAACCGTTCCGTATTTCCTGGGGGAGGGGGAAAGACAATCTTTCTGAGCTGTCTGTGCTCAAACACGGCCCACAAAGCAGTCTGTCTCAGCGTCAAACGTGCAGGCGGCACCACCTGCGTTTGCTGGTTGTGCCCTTCACCCCTGCCTTTCCCCCGGGCCCCCCGCACTCGGCTGACAGGAACGGGCACCTCGGCCTGGGCTGACGTGACAAGAACAGTCTGAGCAGCAGCTCTGCCAGGTCCTGTGCAGGGTCACCGGCCTGTGGCCACTCTGAACGTGGACAAGGGACAGGAGGCAGAGCTGTGCGGGTGCGGCACCAGGCTGGCCTCGGGGCCCCCAGCCACCTGGCCGCACCCAGACCCAAGGCCCCTGCTCGCCATGAGGCGGGCCTTTGGATTCTATCCCGTTTGTAAACTGTTATAACAGCCCAGACGGTGTCTACAGAAAACATCTCACAGACACTGATGAGTTGAGAAGAACTCAAACACATGTCCTTGGACCACTGTCGTACAACAAGCCAACCTTCACACTGTATTAAGTTCAAAAGGAAAATGCAGATCTGAGGGGGAATTTGCCACCCCAAAACCCCAGCTTTTCTGTTTCAGGTGGCTTTTCACCAGAATGTGGGAGGCTCCGAGGGACACACGAGGGCGAACCTTCAGTGCTGGAGGGTGCACGGGCCGCAGGGGACACTGTCACGGCACCTCACCCACCTTGGGGCTCAGAGCTGGTGGGGGGACACCCCACAACGCCCCCCACAGCCCTGGCTGACTGAGCTCTATAATCAAGGGCAATCTCAGAACTGAAAATTCTTGAAGCAGACTTGAAGTCAGTTTCCTTACTATGGAACACTCAGCCTTCTCTAAGGAGAAGACAGCTCCTCAGAGAAGCCGAGTTTCTGGGGAGCTCGGCTCGGGCTCACCCACCGGATCTCTTCGTTGATGGTGTCCAGCTGCTCCTGAAGCATCACAGTCAGAGTCTCGGCATCGCCCTGCCCGCTGGGCGACAGCAGAGCGGCCGAGCTGAAGAGGGTGGCCCTGTCGCCCCCGCCGTCAGACAAGTCTGCGTCACTCTCGAACGCCTGGGCCACGTTGGCCGGCACGCTGGCTTGCTGCGCGCGCTCCCAGTCCTTTTCCTTCAGGGTCTGCACCTGGGCACGAGAGGACCACGTCTCGTCAGCGACATTCAGGGCAGCTCAAGTCTATCAGGAACTGAACACAAGTTTACATGGAAGCCCCAACTGTGGATAAACGGGCCATGCTTATGAGACACTGCCATCTCTTAAGCGAGCAGTACTGAAGAAACAGGCAGGAGGAGAACCCACTCCCTAGATGGCCTGGTGACATTCAGGTCTTAGCGTGGATGGGAGGCAATCCTATGAGGTTATTCACAAGGGTGGGCCGATGGAGTCAGAGACAAAGTCCGAAAATTACAACAATACATCTGTGCCTCCATCAGCCAGGCTGAAGGAAAATAAGAAAAAGAAATCCTTCAGCTCCGCAGCCTCTGGGTCCACCTCAGCGGTCACCACTTGTGTTACTCACCGAGGAGCGCCATCCTCGCAGGTCCCCAGCCCTCCGTTTTCCAGGCTGGTCTGAACACGCACAGACAGGCGCAAGCAGGGCCAGCAGGGCTGGGAGGGCTGGGAGGGCCAGCCCCCCGCGGGGCTCCTCCCGGGGCGCAGGCCCGCGGGCTGTTCTGGGGGACGGCCCCTCACACCGCAAGGCGGCTCTGTCACCAGAGACGTGCGGGAGAGGGCCTGCTGGGCTCCGAGCCGCCCTCCAGCTCTCACACCTCACACCCTTCTCTCTGGCACATCTCCCCCCGGCCCACTCTCACCCAGGTCCTGCCTTCTTTCCCAGACATGACCTCAAAGCAGCCGAGGGGCAGCCTCGAGGTGCTGGCTTGCTGGCTCCCTGTCCCCCGTGGCCAGCGCCCTCGCCCCTGTCTTCGTCACGACCCCTCCCCAGGGCTGGGCCACCCCCTGCACTGGCTCCAGGACCACCTGCCATCATTCCTGCTCCTCTCCAGCGAACCAGCTGCATATGGCTTCACCCCCATCAGCTCAGCCAGCACGTCCTCTCCCTTCTCTCACCTTAAAATCGCACAAAGGGAACCAGCAGATTCCTCCTCCAGGGCTCCCTGCAGCGCCCACTGAGGGTCTCTGAGAGCTCCCTGGGAGAGGCCTCTACTGTCCCCCTCCCCGCCCAGTCTCCAGCTCTCTGCAAGCAGGCGGTGTGCCCCGCTCGCAGGGCAGCTCCCAGGGAGCTCTGAGGAACCCATGTTACCAAGCCCCCTCCTCTCCTTGCCCTCCCCCCACCCCAAGCATGTCTCTCCCTGGGCACCAGGCCCCGCCCTCCCTGGGGTTACTAGTCAGTCCCTTGCGCCCCTTCTCAACCTTGGAATGCGAGGCACCCCACAGCTCTACCCTTGCACCCCCTATCTCTCCACGGGCACCTGCCTGGTGACTTTACCTTGTCTGTGCCTTTAAACACCATCTGTATGCCCACGACCCAAGTCCACCTTGAGCTGAGTGAGGCCTCTCCTGGATCCAGGCCGGAACACTCAGCTGCTGACCTCACAGGTCCCCTGGACACCCCATGGGCTCATCCACCTCAACAGGGCTGAGGCCCGTCTCTTAGCTCCCTGCCCTGACAGCCCTCCTCAGCTCAGGAAACAGGCTCTGGCCTCGAGCTGCTCAGGCCTGAGCCCGGGGTCCTCCCTGATGCGGCCCTCTCTCTCCCTTATCTCCGCTTGTTGACACGACCCTTGATCTATCTCCGAGTGGCTACTTCTCTTCCGGCCTCCGGGTCTCTGTTCCAGGTCACCCTCCTGGTGTCACCTCGCTGGCCACCCTGTTCACACACGATCGTCCCCCCTCCTCAGACAACTCGGGCACTCTGGTCTCCTTCCCCTGCTCACTACTGTCCGACAGGCTGCGTGGGTTTAAAAATGGGTCCACAAATTCTTCCATCCTCCTCCCTTCAAGAGGCAGAGGGGGCAACTCCTGCTCAGCCCCTGAGCGAGGCAGGACTTCGCAGCTCACTCTCGCAAACAGAACTGAAGGTGTGCGGCTTCCGAGACCGGGGCGCGAAAGGCCCCGGGCTACATCCCGCGCTCTCGCTCTCAGAGGGTGTTCTGAGGAAAGCCAGGCCGTGAAGAGGTCCACACGGCAGGGACCTGGGCCTGTCCCCACCAGCCAGGTGAGTCTGAAAGCCTGCCATCCAGCCCTGGGGGGCCTTCCCATGTTTGCGTCCTCAGGAGGCCCTGAACCAGGCCCACCTGCTGCAAAGCACAGAAACTGGACTGTGACCTGCTCACTGGGAAGTCACTAAGCTTTGCAGTGATTTGTTACATGGCAGTGGATAAAGAACGCACACGGTTTTTAATTCACTGCTGGAGTCCTAGTTCTGACGATGTCTGGCCCAAACTAGCTGCTCACTGAACATGGCAGCTCAAAACACAGACATGTATGAAAACATACATGCCATAAATGAGGCGAAAATACAAAGGTACTTAAACTTCCAATGAGAATTCTTCTCACTATAAAATGATGGGTATGTGTATCCATTTACTCGCAGGATGATTTCAATCAAAACGGTGCTAATTAGTACTGTGCTGGGCCTCACAGTAGGCCACAAGTTATCAAAATTGGTTCTTTTAAGAAAAAAAAGCATGCCTTAAAAGGAAACTCGTAGCCAGAAAAAGGAAAATGGGAAGACATAAAGCGATCTATCAACGCTTTGTTCCAAAACCATTTCAGGACCACAGTGTGAGGGGGCAGGTGCCTTACAACGTGGGAGTCACATGAAAAGGTGTTTACCTTCCTTCCTCAGGAATTCACCACTATAAAAGTCAGACACAGTTCAGTAAAAGCCGTTACCTGTCGATGCATAGAATCCTTATCTGCGATTTCATTTCCAAGTTTATCATTGAGGTCGTCGTGCACAGAGGTGGCTTCGCGCTGGGCGGCAAGGTAGCATCTCTCAAGGGTAGTGATTCGCACCTCCACGTCCGTGTTCTGGACCATGGCCTACACCGGGCATTGCAGAGTAGAAAAGGTAAGTCATTATCATGGAACATTCCGATACACGTACGCGTAAAAAAGTTGGACTAAATCCTAAGTTTCAACTCAAAAATAAAGTTAGCGTCCTCAAAATTAAAGTCCTAGACACGGCAGTTTCCTCGGACGTGAGCAAAAACGTGCCTACTTAAAATGTCACATTTGCCACGATTGGCACCCATATGTCTGTATTAACGTTCTGTCTGGCCACTCGGTTTCCCAAGCTTCTCTTCAACATAATCAACCCAAACAGCAAAGAGTATACTAAACTACCCTGTTATTGCATGAATTCCAGGAGGAATGGTATCTGGCATGAAGTCACGACCTCTGTCTGCTACACCACACAGGCGGACTGGATCCACAAGAGGGAGGGACCTTCGACAGATCCAACAGGGACCTCTGAGGCTCGTTTCCTCGGGTAAAAGTCGGAAAACTCTCATGCAATTTCCTCAGAATTCAAGTAACAGTAATGAGTGGAAACAGAAGTCAAAGTTTAACACAACTGGAAGCAGCCTTCTCAAGCCTAATTCTTCTAAAGCAGACTTACACCACATGTATGAAAGGGTCAAACCAGGACCAGAACTTGCTGCTGGTGCAACTCCCGTCCGCCAGGTCAAAATCCACTGCAGGTCCCTCCGTAGTCGACTACTAAGTAACCAATGTGGGCAAAGGCCTGACATTAAAAGTGAAAGGTCTCAAGGCCGCTTTTCCCAGAATTCTCTACATATTGAACTCTGCCACCTAATCTCCTCCTGTTGCCAAAGAGTAGTGGGAAAAGGTTATACAAGCGTGCAAATATTCTGTTTTGAGTTCTCACATTGAGCTCTCACAGAGAATTACTCACACCAAGCTACTAAACAAGGACACCTGCTGTAGCACATGTCGGAGGGGTTCTGTCTGAGACGGTCTCACGGGGGAGGGGTGGGGCAGGGTGGGCGCTGTCTGCCTGCCTACAAAGGAGAGGTGAGGCTCACAGGAGGAGGCCCGAACCCTCAGCACTCTTCTCTTTTCACAATGACCGTTAGGCAGTTTCTCATCAATCATGACAGCCGCAGACACGACCACCAGAAACATCATGACTCTACATGGTTACACAGCACGGGCCTGAGGCTCTGAGGGTGAGCAAACGCCACTCGACCTGTCTGACCGCCGGTATCAATGTCACACATCCCCTCAAGGAGCAGAACCTCAGAAAACTAGAGAAGACGGCCAGGCAAGCTGCCTCAGCAGGGCCCACACAGCGGGCTCCCATCTCTCCGAGAGAACGGGCTCCACAGACGTCACCAGACTCGCCTGAGTGAACCCGAAGGAAATTTCAGCATCATCAGGTATACATTCGACAGGCAGGTGGGGGGGATGAACTGGGAGACTGGGGTTGACGTATGTACACTACTGAGACTATGCGTAAAGTCAACAACGAGTAAGGACCTACTCTACAGCACAGGGCAGTCTACTCAGGGCTCTGTGGTGAAGTAAATGGGTAGGAAATCTAAAAAGAGGGATATATGTAGACACACACACACACACACGTATATATATATATATATATATATATATAAATATAAATATAAATATAAATATAAATATAAATATATATATATATATATATATATATATATATATATATATATATATATGACGGATTCACTTTGCTGTACAGCAGACATTGACACAGCAGTGTAAAGCAACTGCTAACTGCTAAGTCGCTTCGGTCGTGTCCGACTCTGTGCGACCCCACAGACGGTAGCCCACCAGGCTCCCCTGTCCCTGGGATTCTCCAGGCAAGAATACTGGAGTGGGTTGCCATTTCCTTCTCCAGTGTATCAAAGGGAAAAGTGAAAGTGAAGTCGCTCAGTTGTGTCCGACTCTTAGCGACCCCATGGACTGTAGCCTACCAGGCTCCTCCATCCATGGGATTTTCCAGGCAAGAGTACTGGAGTGGGGTACCATTGCCTTCTCCAAGAAAAAGGAAAGCAACTAGACTCCAATAAATGAATGAATGGATGAATGAATTTTTCAAAGAGGAACACACTGGGCACCCTAGAACTTGTAGAAATGAGGAGTCCACACCCAGGGTGAGCACAGCGCTAGGGATGCCCTCGTGTTGCTCCACTGCCAATGGACCGCCTGGACCAGGCCTCTTCTACCCCAGAGATCTCGACGCAGAGGCGGGGAGGCCGCCAGTCGCGGTCTCGCCAGCGCTCTGTGCTCCTACTCACGCAGCCATCCCAAAGCTCAGATCAGCCGGAGAACAAGGGACCCACATTCCACCTCAGGACAACAGACACGTCCGCTGTCACTCACTTCGCGGACATCCCGCTGTGGTTGTCTGTTCGCTTCCTCGGACGCGAGGAGCTCCTTCCTGGCCGTGTCCGGGTCCTCCTCCGGCTCTCTCACGTAGGCAGAGAGGTTTGCCAGGCACTCCTTCGACTGGCTCTGCTCCCCTGACTGCCTCTCGATGACCTCCTGGAGCTCGATCACCTTAGCCAGGTCTTCCTCGTGGCTTGGGGAGCCGTCGGAGGATCTCTAAGGGGGAAAGGAAGCCTTAGACAGACAGCCTTGTTTTGGGAGGGAGGGAACACAGCATTTCCGGGCAATCGGTGAGGTCAAAACTTTCTTCTGCACTCTGGGAGCTCACACGACCCTCACGGCCACTCAGATCTACATGGTGCATTGCTGACAGGTCCCAACAGCCCCGCACAGACTGGATGGTAAGGCGAGAACCAGACAGAGAGCGAGACCGAGGACTTGCCTTTCCATTGGTGCTTGGCATGTTTACTTGCTCGGGATTTACATCAAGCACCCCGTCCGTTAGTAGCTTTCCCCAGTTATTCTGCTCTTTAAGAATCATCTGCTAAACGTGAAGTCCACCGGACTTTAGGAAGCATCACTACGAACAAAGCTAGTGGAGCTGATGGAATTCCAGCTGAGCTATCTCAAATCCTGAAAGATGATGCTGTGAAAGTGCTATATTCAATATGCCAGCAAATATGGAAAACTCAGCGGTGGCCACAGGACTGGAAATGGTCAGTTTTCATCCCAATCCCAAAGAAAGGCAATGCCAAAGAATGCTCAAACTACCGCACAATGGCACTCATCTCACGTGCTAGTAAAGTAATGCTTAAAATTCTCTAAGCCAGGCTTCAGCGATAGGTGAACCGTGAACTTCCAGATGTTCAAGCTGATTTTAGAAAAGGCAGAGGAACCAGAGATCAAATTGCCAATATCTGCTGGATCATCGAAAAAGCAAGAGAGTTCCCGAAAAACATCGATTTCTGCTTTATGGACTATGCCAAACAAAGCCTTTGACTGTGTGGATCACAATCAACTGTGGAAAATTCTGAAAGAGATGGGAATACCAGACCATCTGACCTGTCTCTTGGGAAACCTGTACGCAGGTCAGGAAGCAACAGTTAGAACTGGACATGGAACAACAGACTGGTTCCAAATAGGAAAAGGAGGACGTCAAGGCTGTGTGTCCTTGTCACCCTGCTTATTTAACTTAGACGCAGGGTACATCATGAGAGACGCTGGGCTGGAAGAAACACAAGCTGGAATCGAGACTGCCGGGAGAAACATCAATAACCTCAGATATGCAGATGACACCACCCTTACGGCAGAAAGTGGAAAAGAACTAAAGAGCCTCTTGATGAAAGTGAAAGAGGAGAGTGAAAAAGTTGGCTTAAAGCTCAACGTTCAGAAAACTAAGATCATGGCATCAGGTCCCATCACCTCATGGGAAATAGATGGGGAAACTGTGGAAACAGTGTCAGACTTTATGTTTGGGGGCTCCAAAATCACTGCTGATGGTGACTGCAGCCACGAAACTGAAAGACGCTTACGCCTTGGAAGGAAGGTTTTGGCCAACTTAGATGGCATATTTAAAAGCAGAGACACTACTTTGCCAACAAAAGTCCGTCTAGTCAAGGCTATGGTTTTTCCAGTGGTCGTGTATGGATGTGAGAGTCGGACGGTGAAGAAAGCTGAGCGCCACAGAACTGATGCCTCTGAACTGTGGTGTGGGAGAAGACTCTTGAGAGTCCCTTGGAGTGCAAGGAGATCCGAACAGTCCATCCTAAAGGGGATCAATCCTGGGTGTTCATTGGAAGGACTGATGTTGAAGCTGAAACTCCAACACTTTGGCCACCTCATGCGAAGAGCTGACTCATTGGAAAAGACCCTAATGCTGGGAAGGATTGAGGGCAGGAGGAGAAGGGGACGACAGAGGATGAGATGGCTGGATGGCATCACTGACTCGATGGACATGGGTTTGGGTGGACTCCGGGAGCTGGTGACGGACAGGGAGGCCTGGCGTGCTGCGATTCATGGGGTTGCAAAGATTCGGACACGACTGAGCGACTGAACTCAACTGAAGTCTTCACTAAGAGATACTCTTCTATCAATCTCGAGGGGAGGGAGATGGGAGGGAGGCTCAAAAGGGAGGGGATATATGTGTACCTATGCCTGATTTTTCCTGCGATTTGACAGACAAGAACAAAATTCTGTAAAGCAATTATCCTTCAATTAAAAAATAAGCTAATTAAAAAAAAAAAAAAAGATCTCTCCTGGACGCCCAGCTTTTCCGCTGGTCCTGGGTCTGAGGACAGGAAACAGTGGTGGCAACAGTGTGGGGAACAGATAAACCCCTTCAGGGTCCAGACAGGTCTCACTTATACATGTGGGCGTGTGGTTCAGCCAGGGGAGGTTTTAGGAAGCATGCATGGAAAGTATTTTTATAAACAATGAGTGCGTCGTTTTAACCAACTAACCTGTGGCTTTGTAATGGGATTCTGTAAAGAATACTGATCCACTGCAGCTCCACAGGAGCTTGGTGACAACAAAGTGACTTACTGCAAAATACAGCTGAACTCGTTTAACAGCAGCTGGATAAACTGTGCACTCTCCCCTGATCTCTAACAACCACCCTCAGACAACAGAAGGCTACAAAAGCTAGAAATTATCCACATGGAACTGAAGAGGGATCAATCTCAAATTCAAGTTAAAAGAAGCATTTATAAAAATCAGAAAACAACAAAGAACAGAGCAGGGAAGTGACACACCTGGGCTGACTAGGACTGAATGCAGACAAACACCTGCCTCAAAGTCAGGGACCACGGCCAGGCCCTTCCCCCGGGCCTTGTCCTAAGAAAGGCCTCTGGGTCCCCAGCCTGGCACCCTCCGCCAGGATGGGAGCCCGCCCCACGGGTGCCCACGTGAGTCGGATGGGCAGTACCGTGTCCTCATTTAACAGGAGGGCAAAGCAGGCCACAAAGCGGGCAAGCGGCACACCCAGGTCACCAACCTCAGGGTGACGGAGCTACTCTGCTGTGCCCGGCAGAAGGGTTCCTGGGCACTGAGCTGCCTGAACCGGAGCGCGGCTGCCCAAGTCCTGTGGGAAGGCCCCAGGAGTGCTCCATCAGCGGGCTGGGAGCAGGAGAGGGACAAGGAAGGCCAGCCCTCGGGCCACTGGACTCCAACAACAGGGGCTCATCCAAGTGACCCGAGGGGAGAGGCAGCGAGCTCCCTCCTGAGGCTCCCTCCATCAGGGTTGCTGTGATGGACAGGAGGGCCTCTGGAGGAAAGCGGGATGGACGGCACCACGGTTAAGTGTCCAGGCTCTGATCAGACCAGTCTGCACCGCACCGCTGGGTATGCGAGCCTGGGCACGGTGCCCGGCCTCTCTAAGCCTCAGTGTCCATATCTGCTGAATGGGGATAACAGCAGCCTGGACCTCACCTGGGTGTCTGCGGGATTAGATGACGGGCTCAGAAAGCACTGGACACGGTGCCTGGCACACAGAGTCTCCTGCACACTGCTACCCACCGTCATTAAATTGGCTTCCCCCAAATCTAATATCTATGGCTCTGATTCAGTCATTTCTTTTAAGAAAACACTACGTGGAAATTCCATGGTGGTCCAGAGGTGAGGACTTGGCACTTTCACTTTCACACCGGTCTGATCCCTGGTTGGGGAACTAACATCCCATTAGCTGTGCAGTATGGCCAAAAAAATAAGTAAAGAAAATTTTAAAAATAATAAATAATACTATGTCTATTATAAATAAGCATGAGATGATTAGAAGGCAACCAAGTGGGAGAAAGGCAAACTGTTACAATTGTCCCAACCAATGACCTATTTCCAACAGAACCATCAGTTCAGTTCAGTTCAGTTCAGTTCCGTTCCGTTCAGTCGCTCAGTCGTGTCTGACTCTTTGCGACCCCATGAATTGTAGCACGCCAGGCCTCCCTGTCCATCACTAACTCCCGGAGTCCACCCAAACCCATGTCCATCGAGTCAGTGATGCCATCCAGCCATCTCATCCTCTATTGTCCCCTTCTCCTCCTGCCCCCAATCCTACCCAGCATTAGGGTCTTTTCCAATGAGTCAACTCTTCGCGTGAGGTGGCCAAAGTACTGGAGTTTCAGCTTCAAAATCAGTCCTTCCAATGAACACCCAGGATTGATCTCCTTTAGGATGGATTGATTGCATCATCAGCATATTTTAAGTGGTGGGTGAGTTTCATTACTTCTATTAAAATGTCAATCATCCACCAGTACGTAACCACATAGTGTTCATTCACTAACACGATAAGGACTCTAATACTTCACAGAGAAACAAAGGCATGCTAAATTACTAAATAGTTTACCTTTCGACGATGCTTCCTTAACTCACTAGACTGATAGATGCATGCAGAGAAATGAAGAGAAACCAGATTTATTGCGACTTTGAAGCTAAAAATTCAAGAATCAATATAGGCAAAGACAGTAAAGCAAAAATGACGGCAAACATATAAGTGAGATGTAGATTTAGAGAACATGTAACTGGAAACAGAACAATTTGTTGGACCACATTAGTTAAATAAGCTATTCAAGATTTACTAGAGAAACACTATACATTATTCCTCAGGAAGATACAATTCTATTACAACATCATGATTTGTTAAAGCACAGCACTGTGTACAACAAAGGGCCTTAACAGTTGTCTGTTCTCAGCCAAACCTCTCTATAAGTTAGTTTCTCTTAATAAAAAAAACATGTTATACTTTAAAATAGTAATTTAACTGACGAGGAAGTTGCCGTAATACCTATTTTAACACTGAACAAATCTAACCACCTGTTGGACATTAATGTAAAACCGTTACCTAGAATTTGATTTCAAACTTCTGAAAATAAATTCATTAAAGCAGGTACCCTATGAAAATATGTAAGAATGAAAGCTAGCATAACAGCAGGTGGAGTCTTCACATTTTATGAACCATAGAAGATACTTTGTAAAAGAGTCTGGTAGAGACATTAAGCATGCAAAAGCTGATGAGATTTACAGTCTCAAATACAAGCACCAACACAGAAAGGATGTTGTGTCAAAAGTCCATTAATTCTACACATAAGAGGATCATTTCTTCAGGTAAGCATAATCTCAGTTATGAATTACACAGGTTCTGTAGTGTATCATCCATCTACATTATGCTTGTAACTGCACAGTGATAACAATAATTCAAACTTAGTGCTATGGGGGAAAAACACCATTTAATGAGACATGAAGACAAAGCAGAAACCCGACTAAGGGGACACACGCTGTGGACCCCAGACTGCTATGACCAGAGCAAGTGGGAGGACGGGGGAGGGGAGATGGATGGGTAAACTACAGCCTCGGGGGGGTGCGGTTGTGGGAAGCTGGGGTCTGGATTGATGACAACGAAGCAGACAACAGGATGAGACAGGAAATCAAAACCAACGATGAAAGCAGACACACCGTCAGAGAACTCCAGCAACAAGAAAAAATATACAGAACTGTTCTTTTACAAATACTCGGAAAGAAATCAAGCATGAAACCACAGAGAAATCGTCAAAGAATACACACTATCAACTAATTGGCCAGTGATGCATATTATAAAACCAATGTGTCAAAAGACCACAAAATAGACCAGTTATCACTTCACATGCTGCTAAAATGATTCACAGTTAATTTAATTATATGCTGACTAACAATGCAGCTAACATGAAATGGGTGGTAACAAAAAAAGTGATAATACAAGTGCAGTTACAAAGCAGAGTGTTGTAGACATGATTTCACAGGGTAAACAGCAATGCGCTCAGGAAACCTAAGCTAAACATGGAAGAAAGCAGGAACATGCGCTTCAGAGCTGCACACTCTGTCACCAAAAGCCCTAGGTCGTCATCCCATTTTTAGACTCAGAAGAGTGAGGAAGCCCAACTTCTTCCCTGGGGCCCTGGGGCACCAGGCTTTTAACCTGGTTTCACACCCAGAGCTGGCCTGAGCGTGCAGCCAGGTCCAGCAGCAAGCAGACCAGTTTAGATTCTTGGCTTTGTTCCCACCGCATGGCCTGCAGCCTGCAGCCAGGTCTCCCCAATGAAAAATGTGCTGCGTGGGTCTCACACGCCAGGAGAGCTGCCTATGGTTACTTTCACAAGGCTGTCTACTCGGTGACAACAGAAACTTCCCTGCACCTGCTGTGTCCAGCACAGGCCGGGCCCAACGTTACAGAGGCAGGCCCTGGCTGAGTTCATGATGACGTGCTAAGCCGGTGGTCCAAATATCAAGACTAATTTGTTGCTGTGCGAGTATGGAATGATTCAAGACTAGGCAGTTTTTAAAAATCTTAGACCTCTAAGCGTAGCAAATGTACCTGAGTTTCTTCTGGGTAAAAACAGAAAAAACAAAAAACAAACAAACAAAAAAGAAAGCCAGTGTGCTGGGGGAGGGACGTGGCAGGGAGGAGGCAGACACATACCAGAGTCTTGATGTCCCGCTGGTCTACTTTCCGCGCCGAGCTGTGCCGCCTCCTTGGGGGCTTGGCGCGCCCACTGCTGGGCGGGCAGGAGCTGGCGAGCGAGGAGGCGGGACACAGGTTGAGGGAGCTCGAGGATTTACAACAACGAAGGTTGCCTAAGCTCCCCTTGCCCACCCTGCTCTCAGTATCCTCGGCCCGCTGCTCCGTGTTCTCCTTCTCTTCTTCGATCAACCTAAAATAGAATAAAACCCGTCACCTGCCTTTGTCAGCAGAGGAACGTGTCTGGACAACAAATGTGGGCTTGCATTCTGTGTCACGATTAGCATATTCCAGGAACAGTTGCTCAATTAACATCTCAGCAAAAAGGTTCAACTTTCCCTCTTTTCAATATTCTCAAACTTAGAATAACTTATCCTTGAGTCTTACAAAGTGGCCCCTGATCATTCTCGTTTGATTTGACTGGTTTACTCTAACATTCTGACGGGGCCTGGGTGGCGCCTCTCTCCCTGTGAGGAGATAACCTGAAGTTGACAACCTTTACCTTCCCTGCTCTCAGGGCAGAGATGCACGGCAGTGCCTCAAGTCTATTCCGCTGGGAATCAGGAACTCTGTACAATCAAAACAGTGAGCCACGAACAAGCTGGAGTTTCTAAACACAAGTCTCTAGACCAGATGAAGTGCTGAATTGATTTTTTTATTTTTTAGGTTGTCTATGTACAAATGCATCACTTGATGAAGTTCTCCACCAGCTTTGTGTGAGTTTCTGGACTCATGTCAATGTGCTGCATTAACCTAGAATTCACAGTTACTGCTCTTCTCCCCTAATGTCTCGCGGATGATTTTATATAGCAGTTTAAATATTCGATTATGCATATAACATGATTTTCAAAATAAAATACAAGATTCTCGCAGGTCGTCACCTCTCCAGTTTCACTTCTCCTTATCCACCCTGAAAGTTTTTCACTGTTGATAACAAGTTGATGGAAAGAATTTACCATTTACCTCAAGTCAACATGTTACCTAAGGAAAAATCACTTTTACCTGACAACATGCTGTAAAAATAAACATATTAATATGTAACCGTTCCGTATTTCCTGGGGGAGGGGGAAAGACAATCTTTCTGAGCTGTCTGTGCTCAAACACGGCCCACAAAGCAGTCTGTCTCAGCGTCAAACGTGCAGGCGGCACCACCTGCGTTTGCTGGTTGTGCCCTTCACCCCTGCCTTTCCCCCGGGCCCCCCGCACTCGGCTGACAGGAACGGGCACCTCGGCCTGGGCTGACGTGACAAGAACAGTCTGAGCAGCAGCTCTGCCAGGTCCTGTGCAGGGTCACCGGCCTGTGGCCACTCTGAACGTGGACAAGGGACAGGAGGCAGAGCTGTGCGGGTGCGGCACCAGGCTGGCCTCGGGGCCCCCAGCCACCTGGCCGCACCCAGACCCAAGGCCCCTGCTCGCCATGAGGCGGGCCTTTGGATTCTATCCCGTTTGTAAACTGTTATAACAGCCCAGACGGTGTCTACAGAAAACATCTCACAGACACTGATGAGTTGAGAAGAACTCAAACACATGTCCTTGGACCACTGTCGTACAACAAGCCAACCTTCACACTGTATTAAGTTCAAAAGGAAAATGCAGATCTGAGGGGGAATTTGCCACCCCAAAACCCCAGCTTTTCTGTTTCAGGTGGCTTTTCACCAGAATGTGGGAGGCTCCGAGGGACACACGAGGGCGAACCTTCAGTGCTGGAGGGTGCACGGGCCGCAGGGGACACTGTCACGGCACCTCACCCACCTTGGGGCTCAGAGCTGGTGGGGGGACACCCCACAACGCCCCCCACAGCCCTGGCTGACTGAGCTCTATAATCAAGGGCAATCTCAGAACTGAAAATTCTTGAAGCAGACTTGAAGTCAGTTTCCTTACTATGGAACACTCAGCCTTCTCTAAGGAGAAGACAGCTCCTCAGAGAAGCCGAGTTTCTGGGGAGCTCGGCTCGGGCTCACCCACCGGATCTCTTCGTTGATGGTGTCCAGCTGCTCCTGAAGCATCACAGTCAGAGTCTCGGCATCGCCCTGCCCGCTGGGCGACAGCAGAGCGGCCGAGCTGAAGAGGGTGGCCCTGTCGCCCCCGCCGTCAGACAAGTCTGCGTCACTCTCGAACGCCTGGGCCACGTTGGCCGGCACGCTGGCTTGCTGCGCGCGCTCCCAGTCCTTTTCCTTCAGGGTCTGCACCTGGGCACGAGAGGACCACGTCTCGTCAGCGACATTCAGGGCAGCTCAAGTCTATCAGGAACTGAACACAAGTTTACATGGAAGCCCCAACTGTGGATAAACGGGCCATGCTTATGAGACACTGCCATCTCTTAAGCGAGCAGTACTGAAGAAACAGGCAGGAGGAGAACCCACTCCCTAGATGGCCTGGTGACATTCAGGTCTTAGCGTGGATGGGAGGCAATCCTATGAGGTTATTCACAAGGGTGGGCCGATGGAGTCAGAGACAAAGTCCGAAAATTACAACAATACATCTGTGCCTCCATCAGCCAGGCTGAAGGAAAATAAGAAAAAGAAATCCTTCAGCTCCGCAGCCTCTGGGTCCACCTCAGCGGTCACCACTTGTGTTACTCACCGAGGAGCGCCATCCTCGCAGGTCCCCAGCCCTCCGTTTTCCAGGCTGGTCTGAACACGCACAGACAGGCGCAAGCAGGGCCAGCAGGGCTGGGAGGGCTGGGAGGGCCAGCCCCCCGCGGGGCTCCTCCCGGGGCGCAGGCCCGCGGGCTGTTCTGGGGGACGGCCCCTCACACCGCAAGGCGGCTCTGTCACCAGAGACGTGCGGGAGAGGGCCTGCTGGGCTCCGAGCCGCCCTCCAGCTCTCACACCTCACACCCTTCTCTCTGGCACATCTCCCCCCGGCCCACTCTCACCCAGGTCCTGCCTTCTTTCCCAGACATGACCTCAAAGCAGCCGAGGGGCAGCCTCGAGGTGCTGGCTTGCTGGCTCCCTGTCCCCCGTGGCCAGCGCCCTCGCCCCTGTCTTCGTCACGACCCCTCCCCAGGGCTGGGCCACCCCCTGCACTGGCTCCAGGACCACCTGCCATCATTCCTGCTCCTCTCCAGCGAACCAGCTGCATATGGCTTCACCCCCATCAGCTCAGCCAGCACGTCCTCTCCCTTCTCTCACCTTAAAATCGCACAAAGGGAACCAGCAGATTCCTCCTCCAGGGCTCCCTGCAGCGCCCACTGAGGGTCTCTGAGAGCTCCCTGGGAGAGGCCTCTACTGTCCCCCTCCCCGCCCAGTCTCCAGCTCTCTGCAAGCAGGCGGTGTGCCCCGCTCGCAGGGCAGCTCCCAGGGAGCTCTGAGGAACCCATGTTACCAAGCCCCCTCCTCTCCTTGCCCTCCCCCCACCCCAAGCATGTCTCTCCCTGGGCACCAGGCCCCGCCCTCCCTGGGGTTACTAGTCAGTCCCTTGCGCCCCTTCTCAACCTTGGAATGCGAGGCACCCCACAGCTCTACCCTTGCACCCCCTATCTCTCCACGGGCACCTGCCTGGTGACTTTACCTTGTCTGTGCCTTTAAACACCATCTGTATGCCCACGACCCAAGTCCACCTTGAGCTGAGTGAGGCCTCTCCTGGATCCAGGCCGGAACACTCAGCTGCTGACCTCACAGGTCCCCTGGACACCCCATGGGCTCATCCACCTCAACAGGGCTGAGGCCCGTCTCTTAGCTCCCTGCCCTGACAGCCCTCCTCAGCTCAGGAAACAGGCTCTGGCCTCGAGCTGCTCAGGCCTGAGCCCGGGGTCCTCCCTGATGCGGCCCTCTCTCTCCCTTATCTCCGCTTGTTGACACGACCCTTGATCTATCTCCGAGTGGCTACTTCTCTTCCGGCCTCCGGGTCTCTGTTCCAGGTCACCCTCCTGGTGTCACCTCGCTGGCCACCCTGTTCACACACGATCGTCCCCCCTCCTCAGACAACTCGGGCACTCTGGTCTCCTTCCCCTGCTCACTACTGTCCGACAGGCTGCGTGGGTTTAAAAATGGGTCCACAAATTCTTCCATCCTCCTCCCTTCAAGAGGCAGAGGGGGCAACTCCTGCTCAGCCCCTGAGCGAGGCAGGACTTCGCAGCTCACTCTCGCAAACAGAACTGAAGGTGTGCGGCTTCCGAGACCGGGGCGCGAAAGGCCCCGGGCTACATCCCGCGCTCTCGCTCTCAGAGGGTGTTCTGAGGAAAGCCAGGCCGTGAAGAGGTCCACACGGCAGGGACCTGGGCCTGTCCCCACCAGCCAGGTGAGTCTGAAAGCCTGCCATCCAGCCCTGGGGGGCCTTCCCATGTTTGCGTCCTCAGGAGGCCCTGAACCAGGCCCACCTGCTGCAAAGCACAGAAACTGGACTGTGACCTGCTCACTGGGAAGTCACTAAGCTTTGCAGTGATTTGTTACATGGCAGTGGATAAAGAACGCACACGGTTTTTAATTCACTGCTGGAGTCCTAGTTCTGACGATGTCTGGCCCAAACTAGCTGCTCACTGAACATGGCAGCTCAAAACACAGACATGTATGAAAACATACATGCCATAAATGAGGCGAAAATACAAAGGTACTTAAACTTCCAATGAGAATTCTTCTCACTATAAAATGATGGGTATGTGTATCCATTTACTCGCAGGATGATTTCAATCAAAACGGTGCTAATTAGTACTGTGCTGGGCCTCACAGTAGGCCACAAGTTATCAAAATTGGTTCTTTTAAGAAAAAAAAGCATGCCTTAAAAGGAAACTCGTAGCCAGAAAAAGGAAAATGGGAAGACATAAAGCGATCTATCAACGCTTTGTTCCAAAACCATTTCAGGACCACAGTGTGAGGGGGCAGGTGCCTTACAACGTGGGAGTCACATGAAAAGGTGTTTACCTTCCTTCCTCAGGAATTCACCACTATAAAAGTCAGACACAGTTCAGTAAAAGCCGTTACCTGTCGATGCATAGAATCCTTATCTGCGATTTCATTTCCAAGTTTATCATTGAGGTCGTCGTGCACAGAGGTGGCTTCGCGCTGGGCGGCAAGGTAGCATCTCTCAAGGGTAGTGATTCGCACCTCCACGTCCGTGTTCTGGACCATGGCCTACACCGGGCATTGCAGAGTAGAAAAGGTAAGTCATTATCATGGAACATTCCGATACACGTACGCGTAAAAAAGTTGGACTAAATCCTAAGTTTCAACTCAAAAATAAAGTTAGCGTCCTCAAAATTAAAGTCCTAGACACGGCAGTTTCCTCGGACGTGAGCAAAAACGTGCCTACTTAAAATGTCACATTTGCCACGATTGGCACCCATATGTCTGTATTAACGTTCTGTCTGGCCACTCGGTTTCCCAAGCTTCTCTTCAACATAATCAACCCAAACAGCAAAGAGTATACTAAACTACCCTGTTATTGCATGAATTCCAGGAGGAATGGTATCTGGCATGAAGTCACGACCTCTGTCTGCTACACCACACAGGCGGACTGGATCCACAAGAGGGAGGGACCTTCGACAGATCCAACAGGGACCTCTGAGGCTCGTTTCCTCGGGTAAAAGTCGGAAAACTCTCATGCAATTTCCTCAGAATTCAAGTAACAGTAATGAGTGGAAACAGAAGTCAAAGCTTAACACAACTGGAAGCAGCCTTCTCAAGCCTAATTCTTCTAAAGCAGACTTACACCACATGTATGAAAGGGTCAAACCAGGACCAGAACTTGCTGCTGGTGCAACTCCCGTCCGCCAGGTCAAAATCCACTGCAGGTCCCTCCGTAGTCGACTACTAAGTAACCAATGTGGGCAAAGGCCTGACATTAAAAGTGAAAGGTCTCAAGGCCGCTTTTCCCAGAATTCTCTACATATTGAACTCTGCCACCTAATCTCCTCCTGTTGCCAAAGAGTAGTGGGAAAAGGTTATACAAGCGTGCAAATATTCTGTTTTGAGTTCTCACATTGAGCTCTCACAGAGAATTACTCACACCAAGCTACTAAACAAGGACACCTGCTGTAGCACATGTCGGAGGGGTTCTGTCTGAGACGGTCTCACGGGGGAGGGGTGGGGCAGGGTGGGCGCTGTCTGCCTGCCTACAAAGGAGAGGTGAGGCTCACAGGAGGAGGCCCGAACCCTCAGCACTCTTCTCTTTTCACAATGACCGTTAGGCAGTTTCTCATCAATCATGACAGCCGCAGACACGACCACCAGAAACATCATGACTCTACATGGTTACACAGCACGGGCCTGAGGCTCTGAGGGTGAGCAAACGCCACTCGACCTGTCTGACCGCCGGTATCAATGTCACACATCCCCTCAAGGAGCAGAACCTCAGAAGACTAGAGAAGACGGCCAGGCAAGCTGCCTCAGCAGGGCCCACACAGCGGGCTCCCATCTCTCCGAGAGAACGGGCTCCACAGACGTCACCAGACTCGCCTGAGTGAACCCGAAGGAAATTTCAGCATCATCAGGTATACATTCGACAGGCAGGTGGGGGGATGAACTGGGAGACTGGGGTTGACGTATGTACACTACTGAGACTATGCGTAAAGTCAACAACGAGTAAGGACCTACTCTACAGCACAGGGCAGTCTACTCAGGGCTCTGTGGTGAAGTAAATGGGTAGGAAATCTAAAAAGAGGGATATATGTAGACACACACACACACACACGTATATATATATATATAAATATAAATATAAATATATATATAAATATAAATATAAATATATATATATATATATATATATATATGACGGATTCACTTTGCTGTACAGCAGACATTGACACAGCAGTGTAAAGCAACTGCTAACTGCTAAGTCGCTTCGGTCGTGTCCGACTCTGTGCGACCCCACAGACGGTAGCCCACCAGGCTCCCCTGTCCCTGGGATTCTCCAGGCAAGAATACTGGAGTGGGTTGCCATTTCCTTCTCCAGTGTATCAAAGGGAAAAGTGAAAGTGAAGTCGCTCAGTTGTGTCCGACTCTTAGCGACCCCATGGACTGTAGCCTACCAGGCTCCTCCATCCATGGGATTTTCCAGGCAAGAGTACTGGAGTGGGGTACCATTGCCTTCTCCAAGAAAAAGGAAAGCAACTAGACTCCAATAAATGAATGAATGGATGAATGAATTTTTCAAAGAGGAACACACTGGGCACCCTAGAACTTGTAGAAATGAGGAGTCCACACCCAGGGTGAGCACAGCGCTAGGGATGCCCTCGTGTTGCTCCACTGCCAATGGACCGCCTGGACCAGGCCTCTTCTACCCCAGAGATCTCGACGCAGAGGCGGGGAGGCCGCCAGTCGCGGTCTCGCCAGCGCTCTGTGCTCCTACTCACGCAGCCATCCCAAAGCTCAGATCAGCCGGAGAACAAGGGACCCACATTCCACCTCAGGACAACAGACACGTCCGCTGTCACTCACTTCGCGGACATCCCGCTGTGGTTGTCTGTTCGCTTCCTCGGACGCGAGGAGCTCCTTCCTGGCCGTGTCCGGGTCCTCCTCCGGCTCTCTCACGTAGGCAGAGAGGTTTGCCAGGCACTCCTTCGACTGGCTCTGCTCCCCTGACTGCCTCTCGATGACCTCCTGGAGCTCGATCACCTTAGCCAGGTCTTCCTCGTGGCTTGGGGAGCCGTCGGAGGATCTCTAAGGGGGAAAGGAAGCCTTAGACAGACAGCCTTGTTTTGGGAGGGAGGGAACACAGCATTTCCGGGCAATCGGTGAGGTCAAAACTTTCTTCTGCACTCTGGGAGCTCACACGACCCTCACGGCCACTCAGATCTACATGGTGCATTGCTGACAGGTCCCAACAGCCCCGCACAGACTGGATGGTAAGGCGAGAACCAGACAGAGAGCGAGACCGAGGACTTGCCTTTCCATTGGTGCTTGGCATGTTTACTTGCTCGGGATTTACATCAAGCACCCCGTCCGTTAGTAGCTTTCCCCAGTTATTCTGCTCTTTAAGAATCATCTGCTAAACGTGAAGTCCACCGGACTTTAGGAAGCATCACTACGAACAAAGCTAGTGGAGCTGATGGAATTCCAGCTGAGCTATCTCAAATCCTGAAAGATGATGCTGTGAAAGTGCTATATTCAATATGCCAGCAAATATGGAAAACTCAGCGGTGGCCACAGGACTGGAAATGGTCAGTTTTCATCCCAATCCCAAAGAAAGGCAATGCCAAAGAATGCTCAAACTACCGCACAATGGCACTCATCTCACGTGCTAGTAAAGTAATGCTTAAAATTCTCTAAGCCAGGCTTCAGCGATAGGTGAACCGTGAACTTCCAGATGTTCAAGCTGATTTTAGAAAAGGCAGAGGAACCAGAGATCAAATTGCCAATATCTGCTGGATCATCGAAAAAGCAAGAGAGTTCCCGAAAAACATCGATTTCTGCTTTATGGACTATGCCAAACAAAGCCTTTGACTGTGTGGATCACAATCAACTGTGGAAAATTCTGAAAGAGATGGGAATACCAGACCATCTGACCTGTCTCTTGGGAAACCTGTACGCAGGTCAGGAAGCAACAGTTAGAACTGGACATGGAACAACAGACTGGTTCCAAATAGGAAAAGGAGGACGTCAAGGCTGTGTGTCCTTGTCACCCTGCTTATTTAACTTAGACGCAGGGTACATCATGAGAGACGCTGGGCTGGAAGAAACACAAGCTGGAATCGAGACTGCCGGGAGAAACATCAATAACCTCAGATATGCAGATGACACCACCCTTACGGCAGAAAGTGGAAAAGAACTAAAGAGCCTCTTGATGAAAGTGAAAGAGGAGAGTGAAAAAGTTGGCTTAAAGCTCAACGTTCAGAAAACTAAGATCATGGCATCAGGTCCCATCACCTCATGGGAAATAGATGGGGAAACTGTGGAAACAGTGTCAGACTTTATGTTTGGGGGCTCCAAAATCACTGCTGATGGTGACTGCAGCCACGAAACTGAAAGACGCTTACGCCTTGGAAGGAAGGTTTTGGCCAACTTAGATGGCATATTTAAAAGCAGAGACACTACTTTGCCAACAAAAGTCCGTCTAGTCAAGGCTATGGTTTTTCCAGTGGTCGTGTATGGATGTGAGAGTCGGACGGTGAAGAAAGCTGAGCGCCACAGAACTGATGCCTCTGAACTGTGGTGTGGGAGAAGACTCTTGAGAGTCCCTTGGAGTGCAAGGAGATCCGAACAGTCCATCCTAAAGGGGATCAATCCTGGGTGTTCATTGGAAGGACTGATGTTGAAGCTGAAACTCCAACACTTTGGCCACCTCATGCGAAGAGCTGACTCATTGGAAAAGACCCTAATGCTGGGAAGGATTGAGGGCAGGAGGAGAAGGGGACGACAGAGGATGAGATGGCTGGATGGCATCACTGACTCGATGGACATGGGTTTGGGTGGACTCCGGGAGCTGGTGACGGACAGGGAGGCCTGGCGTGCTGCGATTCATGGGGTTGCAAAGATTCGGACACGACTGAGCGACTGAACTCAACTGAAGTCTTCACTAAGAGATACTCTTCTATCAATCTCGAGGGGAGGGAGATGGGAGGGAGGCTCAAAAGGGAGGGGATATATGTGTACCTATGCCTGATTTTTCCTGCGATTTGACAGACAAGAACAAAATTCTGTAAAGCAATTATCCTTCAATTAAAAAATAAGCTAATTAAAAAAAAAAAAAAAGATCTCTCCTGGACGCCCAGCTTTTCCGCTGGTCCTGGGTCTGAGGACAGGAAACAGTGGTGGCAACAGTGTGGGGAACAGATAAACCCCTTCAGGGTCCAGACAGGTCTCACTTATACATGTGGGCGTGTGGTTCAGCCAGGGGAGGTTTTAGGAAGCATGCATGGAAAGTATTTTTATAAACAATGAGTGCGTCGTTTTAACCAACTAACCTGTGGCTTTGTAATGGGATTCTGTAAAGAATACTGATCCACTGCAGCTCCACAGGAGCTTGGTGACAACAAAGTGACTTACTGCAAAATACAGCTGAACTCGTTTAACAGCAGCTGGATAAACTGTGCACTCTCCCCTGATCTCTAACAACCACCCTCAGACAACAGAAGGCTACAAAAGCTAGAAATTATCCACATGGAACTGAAGAGGGATCAATCTCAAATTCAAGTTAAAAGAAGCATTTATAAAAATCAGAAAACAACAAAGAACAGAGCAGGGAAGTGACACACCTGGGCTGACTAGGACTGAATGCAGACAAACACCTGCCTCAAAGTCAGGGACCACGGCCAGGCCCTTCCCCCGGGCCTTGTCCTAAGAAAGGCCTCTGGGTCCCCAGCCTGGCACCCTCCGCCAGGATGGGAGCCCGCCCCACGGGTGCCCACGTGAGTCGGATGGGCAGTACCGTGTCCTCATTTAACAGGAGGGCAAAGCAGGCCACAAAGCGGGCAAGCGGCACACCCAGGTCACCAACCTCAGGGTGACGGAGCTACTCTGCTGTGCCCGGCAGAAGGGTTCCTGGGCACTGAGCTGCCTGAACCGGAGCGCGGCTGCCCAAGTCCTGTGGGAAGGCCCCAGGAGTGCTCCATCAGCGGGCTGGGAGCAGGAGAGGGACAAGGAAGGCCAGCCCTCGGGCCACTGGACTCCAACAACAGGGGCTCATCCAAGTGACCCGAGGGGAGAGGCAGCGAGCTCCCTCCTGAGGCTCCCTCCATCAGGGTTGCTGTGATGGACAGGAGGGCCTCTGGAGGAAAGCGGGATGGACGGCACCACGGTTAAGTGTCCAGGCTCTGATCAGACCAGTCTGCACCGCACCGCTGGGTATGCGAGCCTGGGCACGGTGCCCGGCCTCTCTAAGCCTCAGTGTCCATATCTGCTGAATGGGGATAACAGCAGCCTGGACCTCACCTGGGTGTCTGCGGGATTAGATGACGGGCTCAGAAAGCACTGGACACGGTGCCTGGCACACAGAGTCTCCTGCACACTGCTACCCACCGTCATTAAATTGGCTTCCCCCAAATCTAATATCTATGGCTCTGATTCAGTCATTTCTTTTAAGAAAACACTACGTGGAAATTCCATGGTGGTCCAGAGGTGAGGACTTGGCACTTTCACTTTCACACCGGTCTGATCCCTGGTTGGGGAACTAACATCCCATTAGCTGTGCAGTATGGCCAAAAAAATAAGTAAAGAAAATTTTAAAAATAATAAATAATACTATGTCTATTATAAATAAGCATGAGATGATTAGAAGGCAACCAAGTGGGAGAAAGGCAAACTGTTACAATTGTCCCAACCAATGACCTATTTCCAACAGAACCATCAGTTCAGTTCAGTTCAGTTCAGTTCCGTTCCGTTCAGTCGCTCAGTCGTGTCTGACTCTTTGCGACCCCATGAATTGTAGCACGCCAGGCCTCCCTGTCCATCACTAACTCCCGGAGTCCACCCAAACCCATGTCCATCGAGTCAGTGATGCCATCCAGCCATCTCATCCTCTATTGTCCCCTTCTCCTCCTGCCCCCAATCCTACCCAGCATTAGGGTCTTTTCCAATGAGTCAACTCTTCGCGTGAGGTGGCCAAAGTACTGGAGTTTCAGCTTCAAAATCAGTCCTTCCAATGAACACCCAGGATTGATCTCCTTTAGGATGGATTGATTGCATCATCAGCATATTTTAAGTGGTGGGTGAGTTTCATTACTTCTATTAAAATGTCAATCATCCACCAGTACGTAACCACATAGTGTTCATTCACTAACACGATAAGGACTCTAATACTTCACAGAGAAACAAAGGCATGCTAAATTACTAAATAGTTTACCTTTCGACGATGCTTCCTTAACTCACTAGACTGATAGATGCATGCAGAGAAATGAAGAGAAACCAGATTTATTGCGACTTTGAAGCTAAAAATTCAAGAATCAATATAGGCAAAGACAGTAAAGCAAAAATGACGGCAAACATATAAGTGAGATGTAGATTTAGAGAACATGTAACTGGAAACAGAACAATTTGTTGGACCACATTAGTTAAATAAGCTATTCAAGATTTACTAGAGAAACACTATACATTATTCCTCAGGAAGATACAATTCTATTACAACATCATGATTTGTTAAAGCACAGCACTGTGTACAACAAAGGGCCTTAACAGTTGTCTGTTCTCAGCCAAACCTCTCTATAAGTTAGTTTCTCTTAATAAAAAAAACATGTTATACTTTAAAATAGTAATTTAACTGACGAGGAAGTTGCCGTAATACCTATTTTAACACTGAACAAATCTAACCACCTGTTGGACATTAATGTAAAACCGTTACCTAGAATTTGATTTCAAACTTCTGAAAATAAATTCATTAAAGCAGGTACCCTATGAAAATATGTAAGAATGAAAGCTAGCATAACAGCAGGTGGAGTCTTCACATTTTATGAACCATAGAAGATACTTTGTAAAAGAGTCTGGTAGAGACATTAAGCATGCAAAAGCTGATGAGATTTACAGTCTCAAATACAAGCACCAACACAGAAAGGATGTTGTGTCAAAAGTCCATTAATTCTACACATAAGAGGATCATTTCTTCAGGTAAGCATAATCTCAGTTATGAATTACACAGGTTCTGTAGTGTATCATCCATCTACATTATGCTTGTAACTGCACAGTGATAACAATAATTCAAACTTAGTGCTATGGGGGAAAAACACCATTTAATGAGACATGAAGACAAAGCAGAAACCCGACTAAGGGGACACACGCTGTGGACCCCAGACTGCTATGACCAGAGCAAGTGGGAGGACGGGGGAGGGGAGATGGATGGGTAAACTACAGCCTCGGGGGGGTGCGGTTGTGGGAAGCTGGGGTCTGGATTGATGACAACGAAGCAGACAACAGGATGAGACAGGAAATCAAAACCAACGATGAAAGCAGACACACCGTCAGAGAACTCCAGCAACAAGAAAAAATATACAGAACTGTTCTTTTACAAATACTCGGAAAGAAATCAAGCATGAAACCACAGAGAAATCGTCAAAGAATACACACTATCAACTAATTGGCCAGTGATGCATATTATAAAACCAATGTGTCAAAAGACCACAAAATAGACCAGTTATCACTTCACATGCTGCTAAAATGATTCACAGTTAATTTAATTATATGCTGACTAACAATGCAGCTAACATGAAATGGGTGGTAACAAAAAAAGTGATAATACAAGTGCAGTTACAAAGCAGAGTGTTGTAGACATGATTTCACAGGGTAAACAGCAATGCGCTCAGGAAACCTAAGCTAAACATGGAAGAAAGCAGGAACATGCGCTTCAGAGCTGCACACTCTGTCACCAAAAGCCCTAGGTCGTCATCCCATTTTTAGACTCAGAAGAGTGAGGAAGCCCAACTTCTTCCCTGGGGCCCTGGGGCACCAGGCTTTTAACCTGGTTTCACACCCAGAGCTGGCCTGAGCGTGCAGCCAGGTCCAGCAGCAAGCAGACCAGTTTAGATTCTTGGCTTTGTTCCCACCGCATGGCCTGCAGCCTGCAGCCAGGTCTCCCCAATGAAAAATGTGCTGCGTGGGTCTCACACGCCAGGAGAGCTGCCTATGGTTACTTTCACAAGGCTGTCTACTCGGTGACAACAGAAACTTCCCTGCACCTGCTGTGTCCAGCACAGGCCGGGCCCAACGTTACAGAGGCAGGCCCTGGCTGAGTTCATGATGACGTGCTAAGCCGGTGGTCCAAATATCAAGACTAATTTGTTGCTGTGCGAGTATGGAATGATTCAAGACTAGGCAGTTTTTAAAAATCTTAGACCTCTAAGCGTAGCAAATGTACCTGAGTTTCTTCTGGGTAAAAACAGAAAAAACAAAAAACAAACAAACAAAAAAGAAAGCCAGTGTGCTGGGGGAGGGACGTGGCAGGGAGGAGGCAGACACATACCAGAGTCTTGATGTCCCGCTGGTCTACTTTCCGCGCCGAGCTGTGCCGCCTCCTTGGGGGCTTGGCGCGCCCACTGCTGGGCGGGCAGGAGCTGGCGAGCGAGGAGGCGGGACACAGGTTGAGGGAGCTCGAGGATTTACAACAACGAAGGTTGCCTAAGCTCCCCTTGCCCACCCTGCTCTCAGTATCCTCGGCCCGCTGCTCCGTGTTCTCCTTCTCTTCTTCGATCAACCTAAAATAGAATAAAACCCGTCACCTGCCTTTGTCAGCAGAGGAACGTGTCTGGACAACAAATGTGGGCTTGCATTCTGTGTCACGATTAGCATATTCCAGGAACAGTTGCTCAATTAACATCTCAGCAAAAAGGTTCAACTTTCCCTCTTTTCAATATTCTCAAACTTAGAATAACTTATCCTTGAGTCTTACAAAGTGGCCCCTGATCATTCTCGTTTGATTTGACTGGTTTACTCTAACATTCTGACGGGGCCTGGGTGGCGCCTCTCTCCCTGTGAGGAGATAACCTGAAGTTGACAACCTTTACCTTCCCTGCTCTCAGGGCAGAGATGCACGGCAGTGCCTCAAGTCTATTCCGCTGGGAATCAGGAACTCTGTACAATCAAAACAGTGAGCCACGAACAAGCTGGAGTTTCTAAACACAAGTCTCTAGACCAGATGAAGTGCTGAATTGATTTTTTTATTTTTTAGGTTGTCTATGTACAAATGCATCACTTGATGAAGTTCTCCACCAGCTTTGTGTGAGTTTCTGGACTCATGTCAATGTGCTGCATTAACCTAGAATTCACAGTTACTGCTCTTCTCCCCTAATGTCTCGCGGATGATTTTATATAGCAGTTTAAATATTCGATTATGCATATAACATGATTTTCAAAATAAAATACAAGATTCTCGCAGGTCGTCACCTCTCCAGTTTCACTTCTCCTTATCCACCCTGAAAGTTTTTCACTGTTGATAACAAGTTGATGGAAAGAATTTACCATTTACCTCAAGTCAACATGTTACCTAAGGAAAAATCACTTTTACCTGACAACATGCTGTAAAAATAAACATATTAATATGTAACCGTTCCGTATTTCCTGGGGGAGGGGGAAAGACAATCTTTCTGAGCTGTCTGTGCTCAAACACGGCCCACAAAGCAGTCTGTCTCAGCGTCAAACGTGCAGGCGGCACCACCTGCGTTTGCTGGTTGTGCCCTTCACCCCTGCCTTTCCCCCGGGCCCCCCGCACTCGGCTGACAGGAACGGGCACCTCGGCCTGGGCTGACGTGACAAGAACAGTCTGAGCAGCAGCTCTGCCAGGTCCTGTGCAGGGTCACCGGCCTGTGGCCACTCTGAACGTGGACAAGGGACAGGAGGCAGAGCTGTGCGGGTGCGGCACCAGGCTGGCCTCGGGGCCCCCAGCCACCTGGCCGCACCCAGACCCAAGGCCCCTGCTCGCCATGAGGCGGGCCTTTGGATTCTATCCCGTTTGTAAACTGTTATAACAGCCCAGACGGTGTCTACAGAAAACATCTCACAGACACTGATGAGTTGAGAAGAACTCAAACACATGTCCTTGGACCACTGTCGTACAACAAGCCAACCTTCACACTGTATTAAGTTCAAAAGGAAAATGCAGATCTGAGGGGGAATTTGCCACCCCAAAACCCCAGCTTTTCTGTTTCAGGTGGCTTTTCACCAGAATGTGGGAGGCTCCGAGGGACACACGAGGGCGAACCTTCAGTGCTGGAGGGTGCACGGGCCGCAGGGGACACTGTCACGGCACCTCACCCACCTTGGGGCTCAGAGCTGGTGGGGGGACACCCCACAACGCCCCCCACAGCCCTGGCTGACTGAGCTCTATAATCAAGGGCAATCTCAGAACTGAAAATTCTTGAAGCAGACTTGAAGTCAGTTTCCTTACTATGGAACACTCAGCCTTCTCTAAGGAGAAGACAGCTCCTCAGAGAAGCCGAGTTTCTGGGGAGCTCGGCTCGGGCTCACCCACCGGATCTCTTCGTTGATGGTGTCCAGCTGCTCCTGAAGCATCACAGTCAGAGTCTCGGCATCGCCCTGCCCGCTGGGCGACAGCAGAGCGGCCGAGCTGAAGAGGGTGGCCCTGTCGCCCCCGCCGTCAGACAAGTCTGCGTCACTCTCGAACGCCTGGGCCACGTTGGCCGGCACGCTGGCTTGCTGCGCGCGCTCCCAGTCCTTTTCCTTCAGGGTCTGCACCTGGGCACGAGAGGACCACGTCTCGTCAGCGACATTCAGGGCAGCTCAAGTCTATCAGGAACTGAACACAAGTTTACATGGAAGCCCCAACTGTGGATAAACGGGCCATGCTTATGAGACACTGCCATCTCTTAAGCGAGCAGTACTGAAGAAACAGGCAGGAGGAGAACCCACTCCCTAGATGGCCTGGTGACATTCAGGTCTTAGCGTGGATGGGAGGCAATCCTATGAGGTTATTCACAAGGGTGGGCCGATGGAGTCAGAGACAAAGTCCGAAAATTACAACAATACATCTGTGCCTCCATCAGCCAGGCTGAAGGAAAATAAGAAAAAGAAATCCTTCAGCTCCGCAGCCTCTGGGTCCACCTCAGCGGTCACCACTTGTGTTACTCACCGAGGAGCGCCATCCTCGCAGGTCCCCAGCCCTCCGTTTTCCAGGCTGGTCTGAACACGCACAGACAGGCGCAAGCAGGGCCAGCAGGGCTGGGAGGGCTGGGAGGGCCAGCCCCCCGCGGGGCTCCTCCCGGGGCGCAGGCCCGCGGGCTGTTCTGGGGGACGGCCCCTCACACCGCAAGGCGGCTCTGTCACCAGAGACGTGCGGGAGAGGGCCTGCTGGGCTCCGAGCCGCCCTCCAGCTCTCACACCTCACACCCTTCTCTCTGGCACATCTCCCCCCGGCCCACTCTCACCCAGGTCCTGCCTTCTTTCCCAGACATGACCTCAAAGCAGCCGAGGGGCAGCCTCGAGGTGCTGGCTTGCTGGCTCCCTGTCCCCCGTGGCCAGCGCCCTCGCCCCTGTCTTCGTCACGACCCCTCCCCAGGGCTGGGCCACCCCCTGCACTGGCTCCAGGACCACCTGCCATCATTCCTGCTCCTCTCCAGCGAACCAGCTGCATATGGCTTCACCCCCATCAGCTCAGCCAGCACGTCCTCTCCCTTCTCTCACCTTAAAATCGCACAAAGGGAACCAGCAGATTCCTCCTCCAGGGCTCCCTGCAGCGCCCACTGAGGGTCTCTGAGAGCTCCCTGGGAGAGGCCTCTACTGTCCCCCTCCCCGCCCAGTCTCCAGCTCTCTGCAAGCAGGCGGTGTGCCCCGCTCGCAGGGCAGCTCCCAGGGAGCTCTGAGGAACCCATGTTACCAAGCCCCCTCCTCTCCTTGCCCTCCCCCCACCCCAAGCATGTCTCTCCCTGGGCACCAGGCCCCGCCCTCCCTGGGGTTACTAGTCAGTCCCTTGCGCCCCTTCTCAACCTTGGAATGCGAGGCACCCCACAGCTCTACCCTTGCACCCCCTATCTCTCCACGGGCACCTGCCTGGTGACTTTACCTTGTCTGTGCCTTTAAACACCATCTGTATGCCCACGACCCAAGTCCACCTTGAGCTGAGTGAGGCCTCTCCTGGATCCAGGCCGGAACACTCAGCTGCTGACCTCACAGGTCCCCTGGACACCCCATGGGCTCATCCACCTCAACAGGGCTGAGGCCCGTCTCTTAGCTCCCTGCCCTGACAGCCCTCCTCAGCTCAGGAAACAGGCTCTGGCCTCGAGCTGCTCAGGCCTGAGCCCGGGGTCCTCCCTGATGCGGCCCTCTCTCTCCCTTATCTCCGCTTGTTGACACGACCCTTGATCTATCTCCGAGTGGCTACTTCTCTTCCGGCCTCCGGGTCTCTGTTCCAGGTCACCCTCCTGGTGTCACCTCGCTGGCCACCCTGTTCACACACGATCGTCCCCCCTCCTCAGACAACTCGGGCACTCTGGTCTCCTTCCCCTGCTCACTACTGTCCGACAGGCTGCGTGGGTTTAAAAATGGGTCCACAAATTCTTCCATCCTCCTCCCTTCAAGAGGCAGAGGGGGCAACTCCTGCTCAGCCCCTGAGCGAGGCAGGACTTCGCAGCTCACTCTCGCAAACAGAACTGAAGGTGTGCGGCTTCCGAGACCGGGGCGCGAAAGGCCCCGGGCTACATCCCGCGCTCTCGCTCTCAGAGGGTGTTCTGAGGAAAGCCAGGCCGTGAAGAGGTCCACACGGCAGGGACCTGGGCCTGTCCCCACCAGCCAGGTGAGTCTGAAAGCCTGCCATCCAGCCCTGGGGGGCCTTCCCATGTTTGCGTCCTCAGGAGGCCCTGAACCAGGCCCACCTGCTGCAAAGCACAGAAACTGGACTGTGACCTGCTCACTGGGAAGTCACTAAGCTTTGCAGTGATTTGTTACATGGCAGTGGATAAAGAACGCACACGGTTTTTAATTCACTGCTGGAGTCCTAGTTCTGACGATGTCTGGCCCAAACTAGCTGCTCACTGAACATGGCAGCTCAAAA
This sequence comes from Giraffa tippelskirchi, assembly GCF_054371585.1. Classification (NCBI taxonomy): domain Eukaryota; kingdom Metazoa; phylum Chordata; class Mammalia; order Artiodactyla; family Giraffidae; genus Giraffa; species Giraffa tippelskirchi. The sequence continues at coordinate 110,973,209 of NC_137275.1, forward strand.
CACAGACATGTATGAAAACATACATGCCATAAATGAGGCGAAAATACAAAGGTACTTAAACTTCCAATGAGAATTCTTCTCACTATAAAATGATGGGTATGTGTATCCATTTACTCGCAGGATGATTTCAATCAAAACGGTGCTAATTAGTACTGTGCTGGGCCTCACAGTAGGCCACAAGTTATCAAAATTGGTTCTTTTAAGAAAAAAAAGCATGCCTTAAAAGGAAACTCGTAGCCAGAAAAAGGAAAATGGGAAGACATAAAGCGATCTATCAACGCTTTGTTCCAAAACCATTTCAGGACCACAGTGTGAGGGGGCAGGTGCCTTACAACGTGGGAGTCACATGAAAAGGTGTTTACCTTCCTTCCTCAGGAATTCACCACTATAAAAGTCAGACACAGTTCAGTAAAAGCCGTTACCTGTCGATGCATAGAATCCTTATCTGCGATTTCATTTCCAAGTTTATCATTGAGGTCGTCGTGCACAGAGGTGGCTTCGCGCTGGGCGGCAAGGTAGCATCTCTCAAGGGTAGTGATTCGCACCTCCACGTCCGTGTTCTGGACCATGGCCTACACCGGGCATTGCAGAGTAGAAAAGGTAAGTCATTATCATGGAACATTCCGATACACGTACGCGTAAAAAAGTTGGACTAAATCCTAAGTTTCAACTCAAAAATAAAGTTAGCGTCCTCAAAATTAAAGTCCTAGACACGGCAGTTTCCTCGGACGTGAGCAAAAACGTGCCTACTTAAAATGTCACATTTGCCACGATTGGCACCCATATGTCTGTATTAACGTTCTGTCTGGCCACTCGGTTTCCCAAGCTTCTCTTCAACATAATCAACCCAAACAGCAAAGAGTATACTAAACTACCCTGTTATTGCATGAATTCCAGGAGGAATGGTATCTGGCATGAAGTCACGACCTCTGTCTGCTACACCACACAGGCGGACTGGATCCACAAGAGGGAGGGACCTTCGACAGATCCAACAGGGACCTCTGAGGCTCGTTTCCTCGGGTAAAAGTCGGAAAACTCTCATGCAATTTCCTCAGAATTCAAGTAACAGTAATGAGTGGAAACAGAAGTCAAAGCTTAACACAACTGGAAGCAGCCTTCTCAAGCCTAATTCTTCTAAAGCAGACTTACACCACATGTATGAAAGGGTCAAACCAGGACCAGAACTTGCTGCTGGTGCAACTCCCGTCCGCCAGGTCAAAATCCACTGCAGGTCCCTCCGTAGTCGACTACTAAGTAACCAATGTGGGCAAAGGCCTGACATTAAAAGTGAAAGGTCTCAAGGCCGCTTTTCCCAGAATTCTCTACATATTGAACTCTGCCACCTAATCTCCTCCTGTTGCCAAAGAGTAGTGGGAAAAGGTTATACAAGCGTGCAAATATTCTGTTTTGAGTTCTCACATTGAGCTCTCACAGAGAATTACTCACACCAAGCTACTAAACAAGGACACCTGCTGTAGCACATGTCGGAGGGGTTCTGTCTGAGACGGTCTCACGGGGGAGGGGTGGGGCAGGGTGGGCGCTGTCTGCCTGCCTACAAAGGAGAGGTGAGGCTCACAGGAGGAGGCCCGAACCCTCAGCACTCTTCTCTTTTCACAATGACCGTTAGGCAGTTTCTCATCAATCATGACAGCCGCAGACACGACCACCAGAAACATCATGACTCTACATGGTTACACAGCACGGGCCTGAGGCTCTGAGGGTGAGCAAACGCCACTCGACCTGTCTGACCGCCGGTATCAATGTCACACATCCCCTCAAGGAGCAGAACCTCAGAAGACTAGAGAAGACGGCCAGGCAAGCTGCCTCAGCAGGGCCCACACAGCGGGCTCCCATCTCTCCGAGAGAACGGGCTCCACAGACGTCACCAGACTCGCCTGAGTGAACCCGAAGGAAATTTCAGCATCATCAGGTATACATTCGACAGGCAGGTGGGGGGATGAACTGGGAGACTGGGGTTGACGTATGTACACTACTGAGACTATGCGTAAAGTCAACAACGAGTAAGGACCTACTCTACAGCACAGGGCAGTCTACTCAGGGCTCTGTGGTGAAGTAAATGGGTAGGAAATCTAAAAAGAGGGATATATGTAGACACACACACACACACACGTATATATATATATATAAATATAAATATAAATATATATATAAATATAAATATAAATATATATATATATATATATATATATATGACGGATTCACTTTGCTGTACAGCAGACATTGACACAGCAGTGTAAAGCAACTGCTAACTGCTAAGTCGCTTCGGTCGTGTCCGACTCTGTGCGACCCCACAGACGGTAGCCCACCAGGCTCCCCTGTCCCTGGGATTCTCCAGGCAAGAATACTGGAGTGGGTTGCCATTTCCTTCTCCAGTGTATCAAAGGGAAAAGTGAAAGTGAAGTCGCTCAGTTGTGTCCGACTCTTAGCGACCCCATGGACTGTAGCCTACCAGGCTCCTCCATCCATGGGATTTTCCAGGCAAGAGTACTGGAGTGGGGTACCATTGCCTTCTCCAAGAAAAAGGAAAGCAACTAGACTCCAATAAATGAATGAATGGATGAATGAATTTTTCAAAGAGGAACACACTGGGCACCCTAGAACTTGTAGAAATGAGGAGTCCACACCCAGGGTGAGCACAGCGCTAGGGATGCCCTCGTGTTGCTCCACTGCCAATGGACCGCCTGGACCAGGCCTCTTCTACCCCAGAGATCTCGACGCAGAGGCGGGGAGGCCGCCAGTCGCGGTCTCGCCAGCGCTCTGTGCTCCTACTCACGCAGCCATCCCAAAGCTCAGATCAGCCGGAGAACAAGGGACCCACATTCCACCTCAGGACAACAGACACGTCCGCTGTCACTCACTTCGCGGACATCCCGCTGTGGTTGTCTGTTCGCTTCCTCGGACGCGAGGAGCTCCTTCCTGGCCGTGTCCGGGTCCTCCTCCGGCTCTCTCACGTAGGCAGAGAGGTTTGCCAGGCACTCCTTCGACTGGCTCTGCTCCCCTGACTGCCTCTCGATGACCTCCTGGAGCTCGATCACCTTAGCCAGGTCTTCCTCGTGGCTTGGGGAGCCGTCGGAGGATCTCTAAGGGGGAAAGGAAGCCTTAGACAGACAGCCTTGTTTTGGGAGGGAGGGAACACAGCATTTCCGGGCAATCGGTGAGGTCAAAACTTTCTTCTGCACTCTGGGAGCTCACACGACCCTCACGGCCACTCAGATCTACATGGTGCATTGCTGACAGGTCCCAACAGCCCCGCACAGACTGGATGGTAAGGCGAGAACCAGACAGAGAGCGAGACCGAGGACTTGCCTTTCCATTGGTGCTTGGCATGTTTACTTGCTCGGGATTTACATCAAGCACCCCGTCCGTTAGTAGCTTTCCCCAGTTATTCTGCTCTTTAAGAATCATCTGCTAAACGTGAAGTCCACCGGACTTTAGGAAGCATCACTACGAACAAAGCTAGTGGAGCTGATGGAATTCCAGCTGAGCTATCTCAAATCCTGAAAGATGATGCTGTGAAAGTGCTATATTCAATATGCCAGCAAATATGGAAAACTCAGCGGTGGCCACAGGACTGGAAATGGTCAGTTTTCATCCCAATCCCAAAGAAAGGCAATGCCAAAGAATGCTCAAACTACCGCACAATGGCACTCATCTCACGTGCTAGTAAAGTAATGCTTAAAATTCTCTAAGCCAGGCTTCAGCGATAGGTGAACCGTGAACTTCCAGATGTTCAAGCTGATTTTAGAAAAGGCAGAGGAACCAGAGATCAAATTGCCAATATCTGCTGGATCATCGAAAAAGCAAGAGAGTTCCCGAAAAACATCGATTTCTGCTTTATGGACTATGCCAAACAAAGCCTTTGACTGTGTGGATCACAATCAACTGTGGAAAATTCTGAAAGAGATGGGAATACCAGACCATCTGACCTGTCTCTTGGGAAACCTGTACGCAGGTCAGGAAGCAACAGTTAGAACTGGACATGGAACAACAGACTGGTTCCAAATAGGAAAAGGAGGACGTCAAGGCTGTGTGTCCTTGTCACCCTGCTTATTTAACTTAGACGCAGGGTACATCATGAGAGACGCTGGGCTGGAAGAAACACAAGCTGGAATCGAGACTGCCGGGAGAAACATCAATAACCTCAGATATGCAGATGACACCACCCTTACGGCAGAAAGTGGAAAAGAACTAAAGAGCCTCTTGATGAAAGTGAAAGAGGAGAGTGAAAAAGTTGGCTTAAAGCTCAACGTTCAGAAAACTAAGATCATGGCATCAGGTCCCATCACCTCATGGGAAATAGATGGGGAAACTGTGGAAACAGTGTCAGACTTTATGTTTGGGGGCTCCAAAATCACTGCTGATGGTGACTGCAGCCACGAAACTGAAAGACGCTTACGCCTTGGAAGGAAGGTTTTGGCCAACTTAGATGGCATATTTAAAAGCAGAGACACTACTTTGCCAACAAAAGTCCGTCTAGTCAAGGCTATGGTTTTTCCAGTGGTCGTGTATGGATGTGAGAGTCGGACGGTGAAGAAAGCTGAGCGCCACAGAACTGATGCCTCTGAACTGTGGTGTGGGAGAAGACTCTTGAGAGTCCCTTGGAGTGCAAGGAGATCCGAACAGTCCATCCTAAAGGGGATCAATCCTGGGTGTTCATTGGAAGGACTGATGTTGAAGCTGAAACTCCAACACTTTGGCCACCTCATGCGAAGAGCTGACTCATTGGAAAAGACCCTAATGCTGGGAAGGATTGAGGGCAGGAGGAGAAGGGGACGACAGAGGATGAGATGGCTGGATGGCATCACTGACTCGATGGACATGGGTTTGGGTGGACTCCGGGAGCTGGTGACGGACAGGGAGGCCTGGCGTGCTGCGATTCATGGGGTTGCAAAGATTCGGACACGACTGAGCGACTGAACTCAACTGAAGTCTTCACTAAGAGATACTCTTCTATCAATCTCGAGGGGAGGGAGATGGGAGGGAGGCTCAAAAGGGAGGGGATATATGTGTACCTATGCCTGATTTTTCCTGCGATTTGACAGACAAGAACAAAATTCTGTAAAGCAATTATCCTTCAATTAAAAAATAAGCTAATTAAAAAAAAAAAAAAAGATCTCTCCTGGACGCCCAGCTTTTCCGCTGGTCCTGGGTCTGAGGACAGGAAACAGTGGTGGCAACAGTGTGGGGAACAGATAAACCCCTTCAGGGTCCAGACAGGTCTCACTTATACATGTGGGCGTGTGGTTCAGCCAGGGGAGGTTTTAGGAAGCATGCATGGAAAGTATTTTTATAAACAATGAGTGCGTCGTTTTAACCAACTAACCTGTGGCTTTGTAATGGGATTCTGTAAAGAATACTGATCCACTGCAGCTCCACAGGAGCTTGGTGACAACAAAGTGACTTACTGCAAAATACAGCTGAACTCGTTTAACAGCAGCTGGATAAACTGTGCACTCTCCCCTGATCTCTAACAACCACCCTCAGACAACAGAAGGCTACAAAAGCTAGAAATTATCCACATGGAACTGAAGAGGGATCAATCTCAAATTCAAGTTAAAAGAAGCATTTATAAAAATCAGAAAACAACAAAGAACAGAGCAGGGAAGTGACACACCTGGGCTGACTAGGACTGAATGCAGACAAACACCTGCCTCAAAGTCAGGGACCACGGCCAGGCCCTTCCCCCGGGCCTTGTCCTAAGAAAGGCCTCTGGGTCCCCAGCCTGGCACCCTCCGCCAGGATGGGAGCCCGCCCCACGGGTGCCCACGTGAGTCGGATGGGCAGTACCGTGTCCTCATTTAACAGGAGGGCAAAGCAGGCCACAAAGCGGGCAAGCGGCACACCCAGGTCACCAACCTCAGGGTGACGGAGCTACTCTGCTGTGCCCGGCAGAAGGGTTCCTGGGCACTGAGCTGCCTGAACCGGAGCGCGGCTGCCCAAGTCCTGTGGGAAGGCCCCAGGAGTGCTCCATCAGCGGGCTGGGAGCAGGAGAGGGACAAGGAAGGCCAGCCCTCGGGCCACTGGACTCCAACAACAGGGGCTCATCCAAGTGACCCGAGGGGAGAGGCAGCGAGCTCCCTCCTGAGGCTCCCTCCATCAGGGTTGCTGTGATGGACAGGAGGGCCTCTGGAGGAAAGCGGGATGGACGGCACCACGGTTAAGTGTCCAGGCTCTGATCAGACCAGTCTGCACCGCACCGCTGGGTATGCGAGCCTGGGCACGGTGCCCGGCCTCTCTAAGCCTCAGTGTCCATATCTGCTGAATGGGGATAACAGCAGCCTGGACCTCACCTGGGTGTCTGCGGGATTAGATGACGGGCTCAGAAAGCACTGGACACGGTGCCTGGCACACAGAGTCTCCTGCACACTGCTACCCACCGTCATTAAATTGGCTTCCCCCAAATCTAATATCTATGGCTCTGATTCAGTCATTTCTTTTAAGAAAACACTACGTGGAAATTCCATGGTGGTCCAGAGGTGAGGACTTGGCACTTTCACTTTCACACCGGTCTGATCCCTGGTTGGGGAACTAACATCCCATTAGCTGTGCAGTATGGCCAAAAAAATAAGTAAAGAAAATTTTAAAAATAATAAATAATACTATGTCTATTATAAATAAGCATGAGATGATTAGAAGGCAACCAAGTGGGAGAAAGGCAAACTGTTACAATTGTCCCAACCAATGACCTATTTCCAACAGAACCATCAGTTCAGTTCAGTTCAGTTCAGTTCCGTTCCGTTCAGTCGCTCAGTCGTGTCTGACTCTTTGCGACCCCATGAATTGTAGCACGCCAGGCCTCCCTGTCCATCACTAACTCCCGGAGTCCACCCAAACCCATGTCCATCGAGTCAGTGATGCCATCCAGCCATCTCATCCTCTATTGTCCCCTTCTCCTCCTGCCCCCAATCCTACCCAGCATTAGGGTCTTTTCCAATGAGTCAACTCTTCGCGTGAGGTGGCCAAAGTACTGGAGTTTCAGCTTCAAAATCAGTCCTTCCAATGAACACCCAGGATTGATCTCCTTTAGGATGGATTGATTGCATCATCAGCATATTTTAAGTGGTGGGTGAGTTTCATTACTTCTATTAAAATGTCAATCATCCACCAGTACGTAACCACATAGTGTTCATTCACTAACACGATAAGGACTCTAATACTTCACAGAGAAACAAAGGCATGCTAAATTACTAAATAGTTTACCTTTCGACGATGCTTCCTTAACTCACTAGACTGATAGATGCATGCAGAGAAATGAAGAGAAACCAGATTTATTGCGACTTTGAAGCTAAAAATTCAAGAATCAATATAGGCAAAGACAGTAAAGCAAAAATGACGGCAAACATATAAGTGAGATGTAGATTTAGAGAACATGTAACTGGAAACAGAACAATTTGTTGGACCACATTAGTTAAATAAGCTATTCAAGATTTACTAGAGAAACACTATACATTATTCCTCAGGAAGATACAATTCTATTACAACATCATGATTTGTTAAAGCACAGCACTGTGTACAACAAAGGGCCTTAACAGTTGTCTGTTCTCAGCCAAACCTCTCTATAAGTTAGTTTCTCTTAATAAAAAAAACATGTTATACTTTAAAATAGTAATTTAACTGACGAGGAAGTTGCCGTAATACCTATTTTAACACTGAACAAATCTAACCACCTGTTGGACATTAATGTAAAATCGTTACCTAGAATTTGATTTCAAACTTCTGAAAATAAATTCATTAAAGCAGGTACCCTATGAAAATATGTAAGAATGAAAGCTAGCATAACAGCAGGTGGAGTCTTCACATTTTATGAACCATAGAAGATACTTTGTAAAAGAGTCTGGTAGAGACATTAAGCATGCAAAAGCTGATGAGATTTACAGTCTCAAATACAAGCACCAACACAGAAAGGATGTTGTGTCAAAAGTCCATTAATTCTACACATAAGAGGATCATTTCTTCAGGTAAGCATAATCTCAGTTATGAATTACACAGGTTCTGTAGTGTATCATCCATCTACATTATGCTTGTAACTGCACAGTGATAACAATAATTCAAACTTAGTGCTATGGGGGAAAAACACCATTTAATGAGACATGAAGACAAAGCAGAAACCCGACTAAGGGGACACACGCTGTGGACCCCAGACTGCTATGACCAGAGCAAGTGGGAGGACGGGGGAGGGGAGATGGATGGGTAAACTACAGCCTCGGGGGGGTGCGGTTGTGGGAAGCTGGGGTCTGGATTGATGACAACGAAGCAGACAACAGGATGAGACAGGAAATCAAAACCAACGATGAAAGCAGACACACCGTCAGAGAACTCCAGCAACAAGAAAAAATATACAGAACTGTTCTTTTACAAATACTCGGAAAGAAATCAAGCATGAAACCACAGAGAAATCGTCAAAGAATACACACTATCAACTAATTGGCCAGTGATGCATATTATAAAACCAATGTGTCAAAAGACCACAAAATAGACCAGTTATCACTTCACATGCTGCTAAAATGATTCACAGTTAATTTAATTATATGCTGACTAACAATGCAGCTAACATGAAATGGGTGGTAACAAAAAAAGTGATAATACAAGTGCAGTTACAAAGCAGAGTGTTGTAGACATGATTTCACAGGGTAAACAGCAATGCGCTCAGGAAACCTAAGCTAAACATGGAAGAAAGCAGGAACATGCGCTTCAGAGCTGCACACTCTGTCACCAAAAGCCCTAGGTCGTCATCCCATTTTTAGACTCAGAAGAGTGAGGAAGCCCAACTTCTTCCCTGGGGCCCTGGGGCACCAGGCTTTTAACCTGGTTTCACACCCAGAGCTGGCCTGAGCGTGCAGCCAGGTCCAGCAGCAAGCAGACCAGTTTAGATTCTTGGCTTTGTTCCCACCGCATGGCCTGCAGCCTGCAGCCAGGTCTCCCCAATGAAAAATGTGCTGCGTGGGTCTCACACGCCAGGAGAGCTGCCTATGGTTACTTTCACAAGGCTGTCTACTCGGTGACAACAGAAACTTCCCTGCACCTGCTGTGTCCAGCACAGGCCGGGCCCAACGTTACAGAGGCAGGCCCTGGCTGAGTTCATGATGACGTGCTAAGCCGGTGGTCCAAATATCAAGACTAATTTGTTGCTGTGCGAGTATGGAATGATTCAAGACTAGGCAGTTTTTAAAAATCTTAGACCTCTAAGCGTAGCAAATGTACCTGAGTTTCTTCTGGGTAAAAACAGAAAAAACAAAAAACAAACAAACAAAAAAGAAAGCCAGTGTGCTGGGGGAGGGACGTGGCAGGGAGGAGGCAGACACATACCAGAGTCTTGATGTCCCGCTGGTCTACTTTCCGCGCCGAGCTGTGCCGCCTCCTTGGGGGCTTGGCGCGCCCACTGCTGGGCGGGCAGGAGCTGGCGAGCGAGGAGGCGGGACACAGGTTGAGGGAGCTCGAGGATTTACAACAACGAAGGTTGCCTAAGCTCCCCTTGCCCACCCTGCTCTCAGTATCCTCGGCCCGCTGCTCCGTGTTCTCCTTCTCTTCTTCGATCAACCTAAAATAGAATAAAACCCGTCACCTGCCTTTGTCAGCAGAGGAACGTGTCTGGACAACAAATGTGGGCTTGCATTCTGTGTCACGATTAGCATATTCCAGGAACAGTTGCTCAATTAACATCTCAGCAAAAAGGTTCAACTTTCCCTCTTTTCAATATTCTCAAACTTAGAATAACTTATCCTTGAGTCTTACAAAGTGGCCCCTGATCATTCTCGTTTGATTTGACTGGTTTACTCTAACATTCTGACGGGGCCTGGGTGGCGCCTCTCTCCCTGTGAGGAGATAACCTGAAGTTGACAACCTTTACCTTCCCTGCTCTCAGGGCAGAGATGCACGGCAGTGCCTCAAGTCTATTCCGCTGGGAATCAGGAACTCTGTACAATCAAAACAGTGAGCCACGAACAAGCTGGAGTTTCTAAACACAAGTCTCTAGACCAGATGAAGTGCTGAATTGATTTTTTTATTTTTTAGGTTGTCTATGTACAAATGCATCACTTGATGAAGTTCTCCACCAGCTTTGTGTGAGTTTCTGGACTCATGTCAATGTGCTGCATTAACCTAGAATTCACAGTTACTGCTCTTCTCCCCTAATGTCTCGCGGATGATTTTATATAGCAGTTTAAATATTCGATTATGCATATAACATGATTTTCAAAATAAAATACAAGATTCTCGCAGGTCGTCACCTCTCCAGTTTCACTTCTCCTTATCCACCCTGAAAGTTTTTCACTGTTGATAACAAGTTGATGGAAAGAATTTACCATTTACCTCAAGTCAACATGTTACCTAAGGAAAAATCACTTTTACCTGACAACATGCTGTAAAAATAAACATATTAATATGTAACCGTTCCGTATTTCCTGGGGGAGGGGGAAAGACAATCTTTCTGAGCTGTCTGTGCTCAAACACGGCCCACAAAGCAGTCTGTCTCAGCGTCAAACGTGCAGGCGGCACCACCTGCGTTTGCTGGTTGTGCCCTTCACCCCTGCCTTTCCCCCGGGCCCCCCGCACTCGGCTGACAGGAACGGGCACCTCGGCCTGGGCTGACGTGACAAGAACAGTCTGAGCAGCAGCTCTGCCAGGTCCTGTGCAGGGTCACCGGCCTGTGGCCACTCTGAACGTGGACAAGGGACAGGAGGCAGAGCTGTGCGGGTGCGGCACCAGGCTGGCCTCGGGGCCCCCAGCCACCTGGCCGCACCCAGACCCAAGGCCCCTGCTCGCCATGAGGCGGGCCTTTGGATTCTATCCCGTTTGTAAACTGTTATAACAGCCCAGACGGTGTCTACAGAAAACATCTCACAGACACTGATGAGTTGAGAAGAACTCAAACACATGTCCTTGGACCACTGTCGTACAACAAGCCAATCTTCACACTGTATTAAGTTCAAAAGGAAAATGCAGATCTGAGGGGGAATTTGCCACCCCAAAACCCCAGCTTTTCTGTTTCAGGTGGCTTTTCACCAGAATGTGGGAGGCTCCGAGGGACACACGAGGGCGAACCTTCAGTGCTGGAGGGTGCACGGGCCGCAGGGGACACTGTCACGGCACCTCACCCACCTTGGGGCTCAGAGCTGGTGGGGGGACACCCCACAACGCCCCCCACAGCCCTGGCTGACTGAGCTCTATAATCAAGGGCAATCTCAGAACTGAAAATTCTTGAAGCAGACTTGAAGTCAGTTTCCTTACTATGGAACACTCAGCCTTCTCTAAGGAGAAGACAGCTCCTCAGAGAAGCCGAGTTTCTGGGGAGCTCGGCTCGGGCTCACCCACCGGATCTCTTCGTTGATGGTGTCCAGCTGCTCCTGAAGCATCACAGTCAGAGTCTCGGCATCGCCCTGCCCGCTGGGCGACAGCAGAGCGGCCGAGCTGAAGAGGGTGGCCCTGTCGCCCCCGCCGTCAGACAAGTCTGCGTCACTCTCGAACGCCTGGGCCACGTTGGCCGGCACGCTGGCTTGCTGCGCGCGCTCCCAGTCCTTTTCCTTCAGGGTCTGCACCTGGGCACGAGAGGACCACGTCTCGTCAGCGACATTCAGGGCAGCTCAAGTCTATCAGGAACTGAACACAAGTTTACATGGAAGCCCCAACTGTGGATAAACGGGCCATGCTTATGAGACACTGCCATCTCTTCAGCGAGCAGTACTGAAGAAACAGGCAGGAGGAGAATCCACTTCCTAGATGGCCTGGTGACATTCAGGTCTTAGCGTGGATGGGAGGCAATCCTATGAGGTTATTCACAAGGGTGGGCCGATGGAGTCAGAGACAAAGTCCGAAAATTACAACAATACATCTGTGCCTCCATCAGCCAGGCTGAAGGAAAATAAGAAAAAGAAATCCTTCAGCTCCGCAGCCTCTGGGTCCACCTCAGCGGTCACCACTTGTGTTACTCACCGAGGAGCGCCATCCTCGCAGGTCCCCAGCCCTCCGTTTTCCAGGCTGGTCTGAACACGCACAGACAGGCGCAAGCAGGGCCAGCAGGGCTGGGAGGGCTGGGAGGGCCAGCCCCCCGCGGGGCTCCTCCCGGGGCGCAGGCCCGCGGGCTGTTCTGGGGGACGGCCCCTCACACCGCAAGGCGGCTCTGTCACCAGAGACGTGCGGGAGAGGGCCTGCTGGGCTCCGAGCCGCCCTCCAGCTCTCACACCTCACACCCTTCTCTCTGGCACATCTCCCCCCGGCCCACTCTCACCCAGGTCCTGCCTTCTTTCCCAGACATGACCTCAAAGCAGCCGAGGGGCAGCCTCGAGGTGCTGGCTTGCTGGCTCCCTGTCCCCCGTGGCCAGCGCCCTCGCCCCTGTCTTCGTCACGACCCCTCCCCAGGGCTGGGCCACCCCCTGCACTGGCTCCAGGACCACCTGCCATCATTCCTGCTCCTCTCCAGCGAACCAGCTGCATATGGCTTCACCCCCATCAGCTCAGCCAGCACGTCCTCTCCCTTCTCTCACCTTAAAATCGCACAAAGGGAACCAGCAGATTCCTCCTCCAGGGCTCCCTGCAGCGCCCACTGAGGGTCTCTGAGAGCTCCCTGGGAGAGGCCTCTACTGTCCCCCTCCCCGCCCAGTCTCCAGCTCTCTGCAAGCAGGCGGTGTGCCCCGCTCGCAGGGCAGCTCCCAGGGAGCTCTGAGGAACCCATGTTACCAAGCCCCCTCCTCTCCTTGCCCTCCCCCCACCCCAAGCATGTCTCTCCCTGGGCACCAGGCCCCGCCCTCCCTGGGGTTACTAGTCAGTCCCTTGCGCCCCTTCTCAACCTTGGAATGCGAGGCACCCCACAGCTCTACCCTTGCACCCCCTATCTCTCCACGGGCACCTGCCTGGTGACTTTACCTTGTCTGTGCCTTTAAACACCATCTGTATGCCCACGACCCAAGTCCACCTTGAGCTGAGTGAGGCCTCTCCTGGATCCAGGCCGGAACACTCAGCTGCTGACCTCACAGGTCCCCTGGACACCCCATGGGCTCATCCACCTCAACAGGGCTGAGGCCCGTCTCTTAGCTCCCTGCCCTGACAGCCCTCCTCAGCTCAGGAAACAGGCTCTGGCCTCGAGCTGCTCAGGCCTGAGCCCGGGGTCCTCCCTGATGCGGCCCTCTCTCTCCCTTATCTCCGCTTGTTGACACGACCCTTGATCTATCTCCGAGTGGCTACTTCTCTTCCGGCCTCCGGGTCTCTGTTCCAGGTCACCCTCCTGGTGTCACCTCGCTGGCCACCCTGTTCACACACGATCGTCCCCCCTCCTCAGACAACTCGGGCACTCTGGTCTCCTTCCCCTGCTCACTACTGTCCGACAGGCTGCGTGGGTTTAAAAATGGGTCCACAAATTCTTCCATCCTCCTCCCTTCAAGAGGCAGAGGGGGCAACTCCTGCTCAGCCCCTGAGCGAGGCAGGACTTCGCAGCTCACTCTCGCAAACAGAACTGAAGGTGTGCGGCTTCCGAGACCGGGGCGCGAAAGGCCCCGGGCTACATCCCGCGCTCTCGCTCTCAGAGGGTGTTCTGAGGAAAGCCAGGCCGTGAAGAGGTCCACACGGCAGGGACCTGGGCCTGTCCCCACCAGCCAGGTGAGTCTGAAAGCCTGCCATCCAGCCCTGGGGGGCCTTCCCATGTTTGCGTCCTCAGGAGGCCCTGAACCAGGCCCACCTGCTGCAAAGCACAGAAACTGGACTGTGACCTGCTCACTGGGAAGTCACTAAGCTTTGCAGTGATTTGTTACATGGCAGTGGATAAAGAACGCACACGGTTTTTAATTCACTGCTGGAGTCCTAGTTCTGACGATGTCTGGCCCAAACTAGCTGCTCACTGAACATGGCAGCTCAAAACACAGACATGTATGAAAACATACATGCCATAAATGAGGCGAAAATACAAAGGTACTTAAACTTCCAATGAGAATTCTTCTCACTATAAAATGATGGGTATGTGTATCCATTTACTCGCAGGATGATTTCAATCAAAACGGTGCTAATTAGTACTGTGCTGGGCCTCACAGTAGGCCACAAGTTATCAAAATTGGTTCTTTTAAGAAAAAAAAGCATGCCTTAAAAGGAAACTCGTAGCCAGAAAAAGGAAAATGGGAAGACATAAAGCGATCTATCAACGCTTTGTTCCAAAACCATTTCAGGACCACAGTGTGAGGGGGCAGGTGCCTTACAACGTGGGAGTCACATGAAAAGGTGTTTACCTTCCTTCCTCAGGAATTCACCACTATAAAAGTCAGACACAGTTCAGTAAAAGCCGTTACCTGTCGATGCATAGAATCCTTATCTGCGATTTCATTTTCAAGTTTATCATTGAGGTCGTCGTGCACAGAGGTGGCTTCGCGCTGGGCGGCAAGGTAGCATCTCTCAAGGGTAGTGATTCGCACCTCCACGTCCGTGTTCTGGACCATGGCCTACACCGGGCATTGCAGAGTAGAAAAGGTAAGTCATTATCATGGAACATTCCGATACACGTACGCGTAGAAGAGTTGGACTAAATCCTAAGTTTCAACTCAAAAATAAAGTTAGCGTCCTCAAAATTAAAGTCCTAGACACGGCAGTTTCCTCGGACGTGAGCAAAAACGTGCCTACTTCAAATGTCACATTTGCCACGACTGGCACCCATCTGTCTTAACGTTCTGTCTGGCCACTCGGTTTATCAAGCTTCTTTTCTATATAATAAACCCGAACAGCAAACAAAAAGTATACTAAACTACCCTGTTATTGCAAGAATTCCAGGAGCAAAGGTATCTGGCATGAAGTCAGGACCTCAGGAGTCAGGAGTGTGGTGGGCTACAGTCCACAGGGTCGCAAGGACTTGGACATGACTGAGCACGTACGCAGGCAACACTTTTTAACCATATAAAACTCTGACTTCGTACAGAAAAAATGTATTTACAAAAATTCAAGAAGCTCAAAAGTCAACTAGTTACATAAATACGTGCATCATCCACCTAACAAGGCAGCAAGTGTACAAATTCAGGACGGCCGGGTGGCTGGTACCTTCTCGCCCAGGGCCTTGTGGTGCTCGAAGAGTGACTTCAGTGCCCTGAGCACCTCCACCTCGCTGGTCATGCCGGCTGGGGACGTGCGGAGGGATGGCACGTACCGGGAAACCAGGCACTCCAGGCGCTCCAGCAGCAGCTGCAGGGCAGGGCCAAAGGAGCGCCGTCAACCTCATTCTTGAACTCAGGCCCAATAACTCCTCTCAGCCACACGCTAAAGCTGAAACCACGCTAAGGCAAGTCGGAATCCCGCCAGTTCAGTCTCAAGTTAGAGTGGACTTCCCCAGTGGCCCGGTAGTTAAGACTCCGCACTTCAGCAGGGGACATAGGTTTTAATCCCTGGTCGGGGAACTAAGATCCCACACAAAGTGGAGCATGGACAAAAATGTAAGTTAAGAGAACTCTCCCCTCAAATGTACTAAAATTACATTAGCTCTCATCATAAATTTGAAGCAAGGTATGAGAACCCCGAACTGATCCACCTTGGTCTGCTCAGTGGGAAGATGTGAAAAATGACTTGAAAACCAGACCGAGTTTAAAGACAGCAAGAGAGAGCCCAGTGGTGACCCCCACGGGGCAAAGGGCAACACGTGAGAATCCCCCTACTGACCCTGGTGTTGCTCCTTTCCGCTTTCAGCTCAGCAATTTCTTCTTCTCGTTCAAGAAGCTGCTCCCTGCATACCTTTAGTTCTTTCGTAAGTTCTATAAACTCCTAGAAGACAGTGAAATGAGTAAGTAACTACATGCAAACACAAATTAAAAAGAGAGCGAGCCGCTGAAGACTGACCCTGTCAAGTCTCTCTAGGCTCCACACAAAGGATCTCCTTGTCCCTCCAGAGAAGAGGGGGTCCCCCTGACCCACAGACCACACAGACCACCACAACTCAGACCGGCCTGCAGCCTCCACCTCGACCTGGCAGGCACGCGGCAGGGGAGAACCCGGAATCCAAGCCTGCCTTCTCAAGACCCAGGGACGTCTGAGAAACTTTCCTAAACAGAAATCCTAACAACAAAGTGGATAAAGAGATTCTTAAATGACACCCAGACAAGTGACCTAGAACCACTGGGGAGAGCGAAGAACAAAGGTAAGGTCTACAAGGCCACCAGGCTTTGGAGTGTTCCTCTGGGAAAAAGGCTGATGGCACCCCAAGGCCATCCGTTAGCCTGACTCCACTGAAGTCACCCAGTCATTCAATAAACTGGTTAAAATGTTAAATTCACGTTATATGTATTTTACCACCATTTGCGTGCACATGGGGCCATCCACGTGGTGAACTCCCTCAAACTAAACCACACGGAGCCTTTCATTCTTCTGTTTTTCTTTGCAGAAATACAAAAATCCTGGGCTACGTATCCCCTACTACATACTGAGTATTCAGCACCCAGAACAGTGCCCAACTCTTGTGAGAGGCATGTAGTAGACATGTGAAGCTATGAGGGTGTACGTTATACACGTAAAGCAGTAGGTACCAGTCATTAAAATACTGGACCCACTGGCCTGTGCTCTGTTAAGATGGGAGACGTTAAGGGGCTTAGCATTTCTGCTTCAAGGACTGACTCTCTAGCTCGATCCACAGGCCCCAGAGACTCCTCCAGCCAGTATATCCCTTCTTTGGAAGAGGGGCGATAATAAGGGGCTTCGCCTTTCTGCTTCAAGGACTGACTCTATAGCTCAGTCCACGTGCCCCAGTGACTCCTCCAGCCAGTGTTGCCCTTCTTGTGGGGCCCCCGCCCATCCTCCACGCAGCACCTGCACAACCTCTTACAAGGTCCACCTGCTGGGGTCCGTCCTGCCCACTAAGGCCAAACGCCCTGGCCGGCAAGGCCCACAACCGTGCTAACAAAATGAAACACAAAGCCAACGCTTTGCCGGCTGAGGGCCAATCTAATGGGCCCAGACCCCGGCTGCTCTCACCTCAGGCCACTCTGCTTCCAGGACTTGGGCCGAGGCCAAGTTCTTCCTCCTCTTGGCCTTTGCCTTGGGCTTGCAGCACTGGAAAAGCCCCCAAAGGCGGGTCTTTCTGCGACCCATCCTCGCGGATGGGGGCAGCCCCCCACTAGGGGGCAACTGCTGATTCACAATCAGATGCCTCAGCACCCGAGCTATCACCACCGATCTCACACAATGACCACCGCTATTCACACTACGACCACCCCACTCTCACACACACTACTCTCACACACACAGCTCTCACACTATGACCACCGCTCTCACACTATGTCCACCAGCACCGGTGTCTCAAGAAGAAATGGCACGAAGGCTCTGCCTCCAGCACGTCTCCCAGGAGCCCGGAACCCGGAACCCACTCAGTCACAAGGGGCTCCATGGTAACAGGGGGGCTGGGCTCAGGCCCACCATCAAGGGCGCAGAGAAGGGGGAGGGGCTGCCAGAAAGACGGCAGGTGAGTGTGGGGTGTGGGAGAAGGAAGGCCGTGCCCACAGCTCAGGCCCACCGTCAAACATGACCCTGCAAGGTACTGGTTCACAGTCGAACCCAACAGGATGAACTGCTTCAGAAACCACCACCACTAGGAATAAGCATATCTTCTAAGTGGACTTCTCCCCCTCCACCCACTAAACAAGCCTCCAGGGAGGCTAGTGAAAGGGCACCCCTGAACTCAAGGGCGTCCCCAGAACCCACCCAGGTGAGGAGGACTCACCACACTAGCTGCCCCTCACTCTCACCCTGAGCTCGGTCCTCCCTGACTGACTCTCTCAATCGAGCTCAGCAAGGGCTGGACCAACCTCGCTCCAGGCACTTAAAATGAACCCACAGTGGGTACAGGGGTTCACTCAACCTGCTGCGAACTCGCTCTCTTAACTTCGACCCTGGGCGGTCAGACAACTCTGCCCTGTGAGGGCTGCACGGTGGAGGTTCAGGGGTGTCCCTGCCTCGAGCCCCGACAGCCAGCGCCTCCCAGACCCCGCCAGGTGCTGCCCCTTCCTCCAACCCCGAGTCCCCCACCCCCTCTCCCGGCTCCACTCCCACCCTCGCGGCTCCCCACTCACCGGGGCACAGGCCACACAGGCCACACGGCTCCTGGCTCAGCCGGGACCTCTGCTGTCACTTGAAGACCTCAGTCCCGAGGGTGCTTGGGGTCCTATATCCACCCATCTCAGCAATTACAGACTCTGGGAGAGACACAGGACAGTTTGGGGTGCCGCCCGCAGTTCACCCTGAACACATTCTGTTTTTTCGGCTTTACCTACTGGAGTTTTCTGAGATGTCTTTTGAAAACCTCAACTGTTGCTTTCAAAAAGACTGTAAAATCACTGTGCTCAAGTTTAAGAATAAAATCTTCATTTTCAACCTTAACGTGAAACTGGAGGGAAGACTAAAAGCAGTCATGTTTTCAAACTGAAAAAGCAAACCCGCACGTGACCACGTCACAGAATACACGTCACCGAACCCCTTCCTCCTCAGCCTTCTCCTCCACCACCAGCCAGTCAGGCTACAGCAGTGGGAGCGGCGTGAGGTCAGCCTGGGGCAGTTGGGGCTCTGCTAGTGCAGGAGATGTAAGAGATGTGGGTTCGATCCCTGGGTTGGAATGATCCCTAGAGGAGGGCATGGTAACCCACTCCAGTATTCTTGCCTGGAGATTCCCACGGACTGAGGAGCCTGGCAGGCTCCTCAGGCCATGGGGTTGCAAAGAGTTGGACATGATTCAAGCCACTGAGCATGCATGGACAGGTGCTCCACAGCCTCCCTGGGCCAGTGGGTGCCCTGCTAGGCAGCACAACCTCTCAGATGTCTCAGGGTGGGTCAACCTGGCCCTGAGCAACCAGGGACGAGAGAGGATGGTGGAGGAGGGAAGGACAGGGAGGTGTTAGGGGCCACTGGTAGAGGACAGAGGGGTGCAGGGTGGGAAAAAGAGGGGGGGGCAGGGAGGGAATTCGAGTCCTGATGGTCCAGGGACAAGCCGTCCCCTCTCTGAGTTGCCCTAACAGCTATGGAGACAGAAATTAGGACACTAATTCTGTCGCTCATCCCTCCACTCCTGATCCCACTCCTGATCTCCACTGCCCAGGAGAAAAACACTCACTTTCAGTGGCGTCTGTTGGAACCAGCAGCCATCTTCTCCTCTGAGATCCTTCAGGGGCTGCTGGTTTCTGTAAAACACAATGGAGAGCAGCCTTGGTCTTCATCGAGGATCCAAGATTACACAACTGAGCCTAGTAAACATTGTTCTGAAATTCTGGCAGATGCAGCCATAAGCAAAACAAAACCAATGCAGGATCTTTGAAGGGAGTGGACAAAAGAGTCGTTATTGGATATATGGTTGTATTCTTATCAAACTCGAATGGTTCAACACTAATACCTAAATGTGAATGTATGGATGGATGAATGTTAAAAATTATAACAGGCAATAAATTCTATAATGAATTATGAGTTGGATAAACTCATAAGGTTACAGAACACTGTAATACAAAGATACAGCCTCAACAAGAAATGAGAAATTTACCAAAGAAAAACACACATGGAGTTGAGGGATTATAAAACTCTTAAAATGCTAAATCTTTTCATAAGAAAAATATAGAACACCTGAAAGATCTCAATTCCTCCTAGATTAATTTATAAATTAAGGTAATACTCAAAAACCTCAAAGCTATTGAAGTGATAGGACCCCAAACTCTGTGTGTGTGTGTGTGTGTGTGTGTGTGTGTGTACATATATATTATATATATGTCTTCAGTCACTCAGTCATATCTGATTCTTTGCAACCCCGTGGACTGTAGCCTGCTGGGCTCCTCTGTCCATGGGGATTCTCCAGGCAAGAATACTGGAGTGGGTTGCCATGCCCCATACACACACATATACACAGTGAAAATACTTCTATATGTTGACAAAGAAATTTTACTTCAAGTAGATTCAACTTAATCATACTTTTGAAATAAATGTGAAATTCCTACTATGATGAGGAATGGCTTAAAAGTGAGTAACAATCACACAGACAAATATTAGGTAGCTCTGACTCCATCACTCGGTCAGCCATGGGAGGAGTGATCACCCTTCGGCTGCCCTGTTCTAGACCAGGGATGTGGTGAGAACAAGACAGAGGATCAACAGCATCAGAGCTGCCAGTGGACCAGAACAGGGCTTGGGCTCCCTTCCCCTCCATGCCCTGGTCTCTCTCCAGAGCAGGGAGTGGGGCTCCCTTCCCTCCATGCCCTGGTCTCCCTCCATCACCACCTCCCCAGAGGAGAGGAGACCTGACCAGCATGGCCTCTCCCTGTCTCTACCACAGTCCGAGCAAGCAGAAGGGCCAGAGCCCCACACTCACCAACAGACAGACTGCTTGCTTCATCTTGGGACTGGGCGTTGTCTTCTGTCAGCTTTTCCTGCCAAGGGACCAGAAGAGAAAGTGAATCTCCATTGGTCAGCGTATTGTTGTGGGCATGGTCCAGAGTCCCAGACCCTCTTGGGGGACACATAAGCACCAGAAAAGGGCCTTGAGAAAGCAAGGCGCTGACCCAGGAGTCACAAACCCACAAACCCCTACAGTATCTGGGGGGACACAGTGGGTTCTGCCTTCCCACCTACTCCTATGCTTTGCCCTCCAAGTGGGCACAGACTCATCACATCTGGGCTCTGCTGATGGCACCCAGACTCTGGTGTGATGCTAAGGGGATCTGAGCACCCCTGCCTGACACCCCCCATGCCTCCGGGTCCAGGGTTACAGAGTGAGGGTGTCTCAAACAGTAAGGACAGGGCCAGCGCTGCCAACCGGCCTTAGGACAGCTCTCAACAGGCCCGTCTCCCTCCTACATTCAGCCTAGAGCCCCCAGGCCAGCTGAGAGAGTCAGGGACAACAGTAGAGGACAAACCAGGGACCGTGTCCACCCTGGGCTTTGTTGTGGGGGGAAAGCAGTGACTGAGGGTCTGATGCCGCCAGATGCTGGAGAAACCGACTCACCTTGTGGCAACACTCACTCAAGCGACCTACAAGAGAAGAGACATCCGCTGAGTGGTGGGGACAGCCCTCTTGCCACACCTCCCTCCCTAGGGACAGGGTGCAGGCTGGGGGCTCAGACACTGAACAGAGTCCCGGGCCTGTGACGGCAAGCGGGACATTCCGAGTCTGGACAACCCTCAGGGAGGAGAAGAGAAGGGAGAAAAGGAAATAAAATGAAACCGTGGAAAATCTCTGTGCAGCGCTCCTGAACCACCTTCTTCTCCTGCCTCCTCCCACCAGACTCGGCCAGGGGGAAGAGGGGACCGTCAGCTGAGTTGGGGGGACCGATGTGATCATGGTTTGGTAGGACCTGGTGAGGTGGGAGGAGGAGGAGTTTCCTGGGGAACAAGATCAGAGACAAACCAGGAGGAACAGGAGGATTGGGGAGATGGAGGAGGGAGCCAGCACCTCCTCCCTCCCTTCTAGAACCTCACCTTTAAAGTACCAGCATACAGCACATCCGATTAGGATGAGGACAGTGGTGACTCCAAGTCCAGTTACCATTTTCATCACCAGTGAAGTGCATGAGGAGGGAGAGGGAGTGATGGGTAGTCTCTGGCTCATGGCTGCTCGCTCTCCAGGAACCAGGACCTCCCCATGGGCCAGGGTACTTGATTCTTGGTCCACACACTTCATGTTGCTCCAGGGCGTACAGTCCATGACCATGACCTTCCCATCAGGGCACCTGGGTACAGATACAGGGGGACTCATCAGGGACAGCTAGCTGGATGAGGAGAAAGAGGGGGTAGCCTCCTGTCCTGGGTCCCCTGACAAGACTGGAGGGGGGACAGGCTCCTGCTGTCTGCAGGGCAGGGTCCCCTCACTCCCCCTCACTGGGCAGGAGAAGGATCCAGGATTGTGTATTGTGGCCCCCGGGCTCCTGCTGAGTGTTCAGAGCTGTTCTTCAAGAGCTCTGTGAGGGGGGCCTCATCCAGGTCAAGGGTCAGAAGGGTATGGGCACAATTCTGACTCATCTTCCAGTCAAACTTAAATACCAGGCCCTTTCATCCACCTGTTGACTCTTCCTACCAATCTCAGCCAACACTGGAGCGTCAGAGGACAGTGAATTACTACTGGCCACCGAGCCCCCCAGTAGGAAAGATTCAGGTGCTACTGGGGAGCAAGGGCTGGGTGTGAGGCCTGTCGAGTTGGCTCCGGTTTTATAGGAACCTTGAAGGAGCACACACGTGGCCTCATGATGACTTCTGTCTGCTGTCAGCACTTCGGTCTTTCTAGGCCCCTCCTGAGGAGACGTGGGAAGGGGCCACTGGGAAAGCCGTGCAGGACAAACGGGGGTGGTGGGGAGCGCTGCTGCAGGCTCAGGAGACCCCACAGGCACAGGGGAGCTCTGAGAGGTGGGAGGGGCTTCACGGAAGCAGAAGAGAGACATGGGTACAAGGAAACTGGGGTCTCCTGTGGGTTGGAAGCCCCCTAGGCTCCTGTGTCTCACCCGGTGCTGCATTTCTGACAGAATTCAGCTGCATCTTCTCCACGGAAAGTGCCAGGTTTGCATTGACACTCACTGTCCTTGGTGGAGGTGCAGCGGTTTTTTTCTTCTTCTCCTAGAGACCAAAGATAAGGTTTTGCTGTTTGTTGCTGTTTCAATGAAAGAATTAGTGTTTTTCATGGGTGTTTGGAACTTCCCTGGTGGCTCAGGCGGTAAAGCATCTGCCTACCAGGCGGGAGACCCGGGTTCGATCCCTGGGTCGGGAAGATCCCCTGGAGAAGGAAATGGCAACCCACTCCAGTACTCTTGCCTAAAAAATCCCATGGACGGAGGATCCTGGTAGGCTACAGTTCATGGGGTCGCAAAGAGTCGGACACGGCTGAGCTCACGCATGTGAGCCCCAGGACAGAGCACAGGTTCTCTGGCCACAGAGGACGACCTCAAAAACAGTCCTTTCCATCCCTCCCTCCTCTGTCATGATGCGAGGTGTGTTTTCTCCAAGGAAAGCATTTCCTGAAGTTTTCTTTCAAATAGGAAATCACTGAGGCTGCTTATACACTGGGAAGCAAGAAATAGGACTGTACTAGCCTTTCAGGTCATTCTGGCGTTCTTCTCTTTTCCTTTCCAGTCCTTTTCGGTCATAGTTCAACCTTCGCAGGCACACAATTCCACACTGCAAACTGTTTCTGTTTCCAAGAGAAAAAGAAAAAATTTAGACCTGGCCGCAGGCAAACATCTCTCAGCAGGCTAGTGAGAACTTCTTGCACCGACTGACCTGTGAAAACTATCAACCATTTTCAGTTGCCCACGAAGGGCTTTCTTGGTCAAGTGGTCCAGCATCCGCACGTGCACAAGGCACTCCATGAAACAGCTATAGTTCTGCGGGAGGCCCAGACTGGGCAGCCACTTGTTGCCGATCCACTCATGTTTCACGTTCCTGTACGCAAGGGTCTGCATTCAATAATTAAGGATGGTTAATTGGGGAAAAAATGGAGGAGGCAACGGCAACCCACTCCAGTACTCTTGCCTGGAAAATCCTGGTGACAGGATGATTTGAGAGAACAGCACGGAAACATGTCTATCACCATATGTAAAAGAGATGACCAGTGCAAGTTCGATGCATGAAGCGGGGCACTCAAAGCCGGTGCTCTGGGACAACCCAAGGGATGGGGTGGGGAGGGAGGCGGGAGGGGGCTTCAGGATGGGGGACACACGTGCACCCATGGGTGATTCATGGCAAAAACCACCACCACACCATAAGGAAATTATCCTCCAATTAAAATAAAGTAAAAAGATACAACTGTTTCAATCAGTCAAAACTTTCCTCACACTTCGTACTTTTAACCCATGTAACAGACAGACAGCGTTTTCTATAATCCCTACGGTGAGCAACAGCGAGGTGGCACGCAGTCTTTGACCACCTGACAAGCATCTCCTTGGCGAGCCCCCGGGCAGACACCGTCCGCGGTGCTGGGCTACAGCAGGCCGACAGGGACGCCCCCTGTCCTGGGACGCACGTGCCTTGGGGGGCGGGGGGGGGCAGAAAGCGAACAGGTGTGTGAGAGCGTTTCTGAGCCACGGCTGCTGTGAGGGAGAGGAAGCGGACGGCACGGACTGCAGTGGGACGGGAGGAGGTGGCTGGCTTCAGATGGGGGGGAGGGGAGACCTTCAGACAAACGACTTTTGAGCTGAGACAGAAAGAGTCCACAGGAGCTGGCCTCCCGACCAAAATAACAGCAACAGTGACGACCCACAGCACCCACTTCACCTGCATTTCTGAGGCCGAACCAGGTGAGCCAGCTCGGCAAACCTCCACAGGGCAGCGCGCAGGCTCCGAGGAGCGCCGTTCTGAGGGAGTGAAGGAGCGGTGTGTTACCCGGAGGAGTCACAGACACCGGTCATCAACAGGACTTCAGATAAACAAAAGAGCTCTTTTCACTAATTTCTAATTTTAGAGAAAAGGCCATTTAAGTGTGCAACTACTTTTGAAATTTTAAGGTTTAATGGGACGAAATTATAAAGAATTTTTTAAAAAACTCCCATTTTAATTCCCATCTCATCCAATAAATAATGAAGAACAACATTCTGAAAAGAAGTACAACAATAGAGTCTACTTCATCCAACAGCATTTGTTTCCTTCTAACATTTTTACTTATCAAATACAAGAAAATTTCATACATTACTCAATACAGTGGATCAATAGACTTGTTTCAATAAGGAAAAATAAAAACCCACCTTTTTCACTTCCTTATAGAGTTCTAGCTGCAACCTCGGAAGATTGGAATCCATCAAAGCCTACAACAAAACACAAGAGATTTGTTCAGAGAAGATACATTCTACTTACTAGCAGTTCTAAGAGTGATGAAGGACAGGGAAGCCTGGCGTGCTGCAGTCCACGGGGCCGCAAAGAGTTGGACACGACTGAGCGACTGAACAACAACCACGAAGCAGTTCTAAAGAAATCTAAAGGACAACTAAAACTTCAATGTTGATGCAAAGGAGAATATAATAGCAACTAAACTGAAAACCTGTTCATTAAGAAAGAAGTATATGTATGCAGGAAGTTACCAACTAGATACAGGTCATTCACCATAATATTTAAAAAAGGAAGGAAAAGAATATTCATTACAATCAAACACTACATAATATCAAAATTAAATGGTAGATAGTTCAAATTCACTCTAAAGCTCTTATATTCAATTAAAGTACATACTTTAATCATTTTTAGTCATTAAAGCACATTCTTTAACCATCGTTTTTAATGATGATCCAACATCAGCAATTCCCTGGAGTCTGCAGAGCAAGTGGGACAGGAGGTGGACACCCAAGGGCAGAGCCCTGATTCCGGCATGGGAACACGCCGCTCCACGCAGAAGCCGCACCCTTCCCAAAGGTCTGGTCCGCCCGTGAGGCACACGTGCTCCCCACCTCAGGGCCCCAGCGACACACGAACCTGCTGGAACCACAGGCTCCTCAGAGCCCTGACCCTGTTGCTCGACTACAAGTCAAACCGAAATGGCCACACGGGCAACTTCAACCCAGGAATAATGGCTGATGGCAACCACCAGCAAGGACACAAAGTCCACGCTGGAGATGGCTTCCCAAGACGGAAAGATCTCTGGGCCCCGCTCTCAGCCGTGAGAACCCTCTCCTCCGAACGGTACTGCCAATGGCTTGTCCACAAGAAGAGAGAGAAGATATAACCAAGCCTCCACAGAAAAGACGTCTTCCTTTCCTGTGATATAAGCATGTGACAGCTATAAACCAAGCTGGTCTTAGCAAACCCACAGAGGCTCAGCGAGCTTGAAAATCAAACCAGGGTCACATTCTGGGAGGTTCTGAATCATGCCTAGGATATTTTAAAATTCTAATTCTACTATTTCAGTTTGGACTACAGTCCCTCAAACAAGCACATCAAAACGGACAAGTATATAGTAAAACACGGCTTGGCCAGTAAAACTAGAAGGCATATCCAAGTTTTGTTTCACTTCATAAATGTTTTATAAACTAATGTCAAATGTATTTTATTACAGGAGAAAAGTAAACTTCAAAGCCGAGAAATAGCACTGAATGGGCGCTCACAGCCACAGGCGATGCTAATGCGCCACCTGAGCCCTCCCTGCTCCCGCCTCCACCTCCACACCGGGGTGGACACACAGCCGCCACGTCCAGTCCGTGACAGCCCAACCTCTGCTCCTCACTGGCACCCCAGCACCTCCTCCTGGCTCAGGGCCCCGCCTCTCTTCCCTGGACACTTAGCCTCCCTCATGGATTCTGGGCACAAAGTCTCTCTTCTGTCCAAGGCAGGCTACAAGGCACCACCAGGCTACTTCAACTACCAGGTTACAAATCCTCGAGAGCTCTTCCCTTTCTTCATTCTCTACCAAATAAAGTGCAAACCCCTTGAACTGATCCTCAACATCTCCCGTTCTCTGGTAGAGTCCCCCTCCTCCGTGAGTCTGCAAGCGTTAAGAAGGTCCTAAGGGACGTCCCTAGAGCACTCCTTGCTTCCACTGCAGTGGGGCCCGGGTTCGATCCCTGGTGGGGGAAACCCAGATCCCACATGCCACACAGTGAGCCAAAAAAAGAGAAGGTCCTAAATCTTCTCATTCACCTAACTGCCACCACCTCCGGGGAGCCTGCTCTGCCTCCCCACACAGAAATCACCTCCACCTCCAGACTGCAATGATGAGCTGCCAACATCTCCCAGAACTCAGAACTTACACCATGCGTTCAGGCATTTCTGAACAAACATGCTCCCCGTCTGAGACTGTACATTATCTGAAGGCAGGAGCACACTGTCAGCTGAAACCCCAGGATGGCTGGGGATACAAACAAGGAGAAGGGCAGAATGCGAAAAACAAAGGCAGTTTTCCAAGATAGTAACAATTATGAAAGAACTTCATCTTCAATGGCAGCAGAAAACAGGAAAAGGGAAAAGTGGATTAAAGCTACACTGATCTTGGGTACAAACTCTGCACTGGGAAAGCCTGAGCAAAGAGGACCTGTGTCCCCCGCGCTCCTCACCTCACCTCCCACCCAGGTGGCTCTGGCTTCACCAACCTTTTCTGGGAACTCCTATCTCCCCAGTCACGTCACACCAACTCCAGCCAGAACTCCAGCCAAGCTACCAGAGAAGGCACGTCCTTACCTGTGAACAGTCCTGCCTGACCCAGGACTCGGGAGACGAAGACATCAACGGCGGATTCCACCGCCCGTCCCCTTGCCTTCTCGGGGCGTCTTGGTTTCTCGACAGAGTGACACTCGGTCCAAGAGCCCCCAGAGGCCACTGCCAGCGCCCATCCCTGACCTACGCCCCGCGCAGGCATGAGGGGAAACCTGTTCCCTTTGACTGGGCAGGTACAGCCAGTACCCTGGCAGACACTAGAGTCCCTCCAAACCACACACTATTCGATTAAAAAAGTGCAGACGACCTAAAGGACTTGGCTACTCAAAACAAAAGAACACCAAGTCACGGCTTCTTCCCTTAGCTACAGTGATCGCATCTCAGAGAACACCATCCAGAGGGTTCTTACTTTTATGACTTTGTTGAGGCATTCGTCAGCCACCATCCTGACATCTGACTCCGCGTCATCACTGCACAGCAGAAAAAGTTCCATAGCGATGCCCAGAAGTTTCTGGAATTCTGGAGAATTTCTAAATGAAAAGAGAAGAGAGACTGTCACAGCCAAGAGAACACACGACGATGAAACGCAGTTAGGTTTCTGGTATCCTGTGTGGGATTCTGGAAGAGAAAAAGGACGTTACATTTACCTTACAGGTAAAATTCATCTTAATAATATATTTCATTTAACCCAATGTATCCAAAATATTACTTCAACATGTAATCAACATGAAGAAATTACTGTGCTATAGAACAATCTTTTTTACAGCACATCTGAATTCAGACACAAAATTTTCATCAGAACTATTTCATTTGGGGGCTTCCGTGGTGGTCCAGTGGTGGGACACGGGCTCGCTCCCTGGTCTGCGAAGACTGGCAGGCTCCCACGTGCTGTGGGGACAGCTAAGTCCGGGCACAATACTGAGCCCGCACACCGCCATCAGAGCACCCCCCGCCTGCTGCAACTAGAGGAAGCCCGAGAAGGAGCGAAGACCCAGCACAGCCCAAAACAAGTAATTAGATAAACCTTTAAAAGAGAGGGGGGGGGGGGAGACAGAAATACGTGTGTAGAGATTCCATACAATTCACAGCTGAAAAAGCAGGCTGACTTGTAATTAGCAGATAACCTGGAACTCGGAAGCACAGCCTAGTGATTGCAGTCTATTGCTAGCAATACTGCATTTTAAACTTCAAAGTTGCTAAGAGACTAGCTCTTTAGTGCTCTCAACACACAAAAAGGAATAACAATGATACGACAGAGGTGCTGGCTAACACCAGGTTGCCGCAGTGCATTATACAAGGGAATCAAACCACCAGTGTTGTGGGCCCATTCTCTCTCAATTTTTAAAAAAGACAAAAAGTAGGTTTACATACTACTTCTAACCATGCTTTTAAGAAGCTCTCCAATAACTAAATCAAATACTGTTTTTAAATTTTAAGTTAATAAAATAGATAGAGGACTTAGGGAGTCCCTGGTGCCTAGTGGTTAGCACTCTTGAGCTCTTGCTGCTGTGGCCCCAGGTTCGACCCCTGGCGGGGGAACACATTCTGCGAGCTGCACAGCACGCCCCAAAAACACAACAACAACGAGACACAGGGCTAGTCAGGCTATCTATTTCTGCTTGAGAGAGCTTTACAAGTTGGTCTTTCAAGAAACTTGTCCATCGCACTTGCCTGATGCTACAGCGGACAGGAATCCGTCTGCCAGTGCAGCGGACATGGGTTTGATCCCTGGTCCACAAAGACCTCACGTGCCACGGAGCAACTAAACCCGTACCCCACAGACGTTGAGCCTGTGCTCTAGAGCCTGACAGCCGAAACCACTGAAGCCCGTGGGCCTACAGCCTGTGCTCCACAGCAAGAGAAGCCACTGCAATGCGAGGCCTACCGATCGCAACGGAGAGCAGCCCCCGCTGGCCGCAACTACAGAAAGCCTGTGGGCAGCAACGAAGACCCAGCACCGCCAAACAGAATAAACAGTGCTTTTCGAAAAAGAAACGTGCCCATCATCTAAGTGGTTGAATTTACTGGCATCAAGTTCATATTTCCTTGTTATCCTTTTACTATCTGTACAACCTACACTGACACCATTTCCCTTTTCCAGACATTAGAAATTTGTGACTTCACTTTTTCCTGATCAGTCTTATTACTCTTACTGACATTCTCAAAGAACACACTTTTCGTTTTATTGACTTTTCTATACACTTCTGTTTTGAATTTTACTGACTTTTGTTATTTTTAGTAGGGCCATCCTTCTGCTAAATTTGGGTCTCATTTGCTTTTTAGTTTTCTAAGGTATACTGAGGTTACTGAAGGTCTGAGACCTTTCTTCTTTTATAAAATAGACGTTTAATGCCATAAATGCCCCTTTAAAATGCTATAGCAGCATATTACAAGTTTTTTAATCCTTCCTTTTTATTTTCACTCAATTCAAAATATTTTCAAATTTCCCTTTTGACTTCCTCTTTGACCCATGGATCATGTGGAAATGTGCTATTTGTTTTCCACATAGTGGGGGCTTTTCAAGACCGCCTTTCAACAGAAGAGTCCCAGACACCTACACTGAGGTCGGAGAGCATGCTTTGTGTGACGTTACTGATTTACGTCCACAGACCTGCTTATGGCCCTGCCAGTCTTCCTTGGCACGTGTCCTGTGGGCACTCGAAAGGGGTCTTCTGCTCTCCTGCATGGAGCTTCTGTAAATGTCGATCAGGACACGGTGGGACAGTGTTTTCAGTTTTCGAGATCCAGATTTTAAGAATTTCTGAGAGGCCACTGACATCTGCCTGTAACTGTGGGTTTGTCTATTTCTCCTTGCAATTCCATCAGGTTTTGCTTCGTGTGTTTCTGAAGCTCCGGACTTCAGTACATACACATTTAGGGCTGTCACGCCCACTTGATGAACTGATGCCTTTACTGTTGTTATGAAATGATGATCCTATTCCAGGTCATGGCCTTGGATTAGAGACCCACTTCGATGATAACAGGGCTCCCCTGGTGGCTCAGCTGGTAAAGAATCCACCTGCAATGTGGGAGACCTAGGTTTGATCCCTGCGTTGGGAAGATCCCCTGGAGAAGGGAAAGGCTACCCACTCCAATATTCTGGCCTGGAGAATCCCATGGACTGTATAGTCCATGGGGCCACAAAGAGTCAGACACAACTGAGTGACTTTCACTTCCACTTGATGGTAATATCAGCTTCCATCTGTTCAGGGCCAACATGGTGAACCTCTTTCCATTGTCTTACTGTTAACCTATATGAATCTTTATATTTAAAATGTATTTCTTCTAGGCAGCAGAGACTGGGTCTTGCTTCTCGTTTGATCTGAAAAATCTTTTGCATTTCATGTCATTATTGATACAACTAGGTTTATTTTTTATTTTTTGGCCTCAACGGCTCTCAGCTGCAACGCCCAGGCTCTTCACTGTGGCACTCGGGCTCAGCTGTCCTGCAACATGTGGGATCCCAGCTTCTTGACCAGGGATTGAACCCATGTCCCCTGCATTAGAAGGCGGGTTCTTAATCACCAGACCACCAGAAAAGTCCCTAAAACTAGGTTTGAATCTGCCACTGTACTGCGACTTCCCTATTTGGTCCATATGCTCTTTATTGGCCCTCTTCCCTGCCTTCTTCTGGGTTAAATATTGTTTGGGTCAGCTTCAGTTATTTTCCTCACCGTTGCTCATGTTTTCTTGCTTCTTGGCATTCCTGACCATTTCGGATCAGATGCCAGACCTTATACCTTCTATCTTGTTGGGCGCTATACACTTCTGAATTCCGACGTTCTTGAAGTTTGCCCTGGAATGCAACTGTGTTATTCTGAAGGACTAGGGCCGCCCTGGGCTCCGCCTGCAGGCAGGATCAGAACAGCATCTCATCTAGGGCTGAAGTGAGTCACCCCTGCTGTGAAGGCAAACCCTTCTGAGCAGCTGACCCAAAGCGCCAGAAGGATGAGGTTCCCCCTCTGGCTGGTGAGAGCAGGAGCTCTTCCCGCACTTGGAGTTTCAGCACCTGCTCCCTCCAGCCCCTTCAGGTGACTCTACCCGCAGCTCCAGGCCACTGTCTGCAGCAAGACTCAGCTGAGACCTGAGAGCCCTCACGGGTCTCCAGGTCTCTCTGTGCAGCTTGTCCCTCTCTGATCTTCCCCCCATGGTCCCAGCCACCCTGCCTCCTGAGGCCATCAACTCTGCCTCAGCAACCATGGGCTCTCCCGGGTTTCCCCTCCTCCCGTCCTCACTGGAAAACCCCCTCCAGGCAGTCATCTGGGGAAATCCTGAGGCTCATAGCATTAGCTTTCCATTTTTCCAGAGATGCCTAATACCTGATGCCTTGAAAACCACAGTGAATGCATTGTATCCATTATCAACTGCTTTGGGCAGGAAGGCAAACCCTGTCCTTGTCACTTATCTTGTTGTTCAGTCGCTCAGTCATGTCTGACTCTGTGACCCCCATGGACTGCAGCACGCCAGGCTCCCCTGTCCTCCACTGTCTCCCAGAGTTTGCTCAAACTCATGTCCGTTGAGTCGGTGATGCTATCTAACCATCTGAGTCAGAAGCAAAAATCCTTCATAATTTTCTAATTTAATCTTTATCATATTATTATTATATCACCTAGTCACAGATGTAGAAATCATCTTTAATAAAGTTAACTAATATTCCTTTCCATAAATGTATCAAGTTCAATTCCCCTGTAGGTAAGTCATCAAGATTATTTTTCATTCTTTAACGGGATGACTAGCATTGCACCAGGATCACCGGACACTTTCCTAAGGATAAACTCCTGAAGCGAAATGGCCAAATCAAACAGGCCAAACTGCCTTTCATTTTTTTAAATATTTATTTATTTGGCTGCGCCGGGTCTTAGTTGCCGCACACGGGATCTAGTTCCCTGACCAGGAATCGAACCTGGGCCCCCTGCATCGGCAGCACAAAGTCTTAGCCCCTGGACCGTGAAATTCCCCAAGTTGCCTTTTAAAAAAGTTGCATCATCTCTGACAAAATCCTGAGGATTGTTTAATGTCTGTAAAGTTGACAGGTAAAAAAGAAACGTTCTGATTTTTGTTTTCGTCTCATTCCAGTGATTACTAGTAAATCTGAACATTTCTCCACAGGAAGCATGAAATAAGTGTTAGCTATTACGTCTACTGGCTCAGTTACATTTCTTCTTTTCCAAACTGCCCATTCATAGTTTTGCCTGTTTTCCTATTAGAAAGACAGCCTTTTTCTTAATGGTTTACAATTTCTCTCTAAAGAAGCTAGTAAACCTTTGATACATATACCATCAATACTTTCCCCAAGTTGCATTTAAGTTTCAGTTTAAAGTAGATTTTGACATACTGAACTATATTCTAGATAAAACACTTTTTTCCTTTATATTGTAAGCATTCCACAGACTAAGATTAAATGTCCTTTTTGTAGTAATGATTTCACTCTCTTACATTTAGGTAATTAATCTGGCATTTACGTTTGCCTGCAATATGAAGAATATTCCCCTAAATACTCAACTGGTTCAATAATCCATCATTTCCACACTAATACAAGATGTTACCTTTATCGGAAATTCGTACCTGCACATACGCACATACACTTTCCCACTTCCTATTCTGTACCTTCTTTAATGTCTAAGAGCTATTTTAATGTCATGAACACCAGGTCTCACCAATTACTGATGGTTTCAGATTTTGTTTGTTAAAACTGATGTATTTATTCTTGCAGATGAACAAGTTCAAAAATATCTCTACTAGAATTCTGATCAAGCTCATTTTAAATTTATGGATTAATTTAGAGAAAGTTTAACTTTATGATAAGGAACTGTTCCCACGTTGAAAAAGCAGTAGTCATCTGTCCCTTTCAGGGAAGTCCATACAGTCCTTCCATAGTTTCTGCATATCTCTTGTCAATTTCTTCAAATATTATATGTTGGTGCTACTATGAATTGGATCTTGAAGCATTATATTTTCTAACAGATTTAAGCTAATATATGGGAATGGGAAATCTATAGATTCCTGTACACTTATTTTTACCCAATCACCTCATCAAGGCCACTTGCTTAGACGAGGGTGTCGAGGTCCTCCCAAAAGGAAACAAGTTAAAAATGAATCCTCACCCTCCACTGGACAGAAAACATCCGAGTGCTGGGGAAAGAGGGCAGTGAGGTTATCTTCGTTTCTGTATTTCTAACAAATTTTCCGGGTGATTCTGATGTTCGTGCGTATGTAGGAAGCAGGACAGACCACCAAATTGAGAGCTGAAGTAGGCTGAGTCACAACACACCTCAAGGACTCGAGAAGCTGCCTGAAATAAGCCCCGAGAGATAACATCAGTACCTGACAGAAGCTGAAGAACGTACCAGAGATCAGGTACATTAGAGGAGAGACCACAGGAAACGCCAGCCACGAAGACTTCC
Organism: Giraffa tippelskirchi; assembly: GCF_054371585.1. NCBI lineage: Eukaryota > Metazoa > Chordata > Mammalia > Artiodactyla > Giraffidae > Giraffa > Giraffa tippelskirchi. The sequence continues at coordinate 111,006,670 of NC_137275.1, forward strand.
TAAATCATTACCTGTGTATAAAAGATCCACTGCAGCTCTACAACCCGACATTTCTGAAAAGTATGGAGAACATCTTAAAACAAACACGTTCTTTGATCTGATGCGACCAAAGACAACCTCTCTGCCTCCAAAAAATATCCCATTCATCTGATCCTACGTAGCACAAGCACCGCAAAGACCATTAGCGTTACTCCATAAAAACAGAACAGACACAGGAATGGAGAAACTATTAACAGCGATTACCCCGATTTACGATGGCAAAGTGAACCACAAACCAGTCTTAACATATCTCAACGTACTTCCCAGGTGGCGCTAGTGGTCAAGAATCTGCCTGAATGCAGAAGACACAAGAGATGCAGGTTCAATTCCTGGGTGGGGAAGATCCACTGGAGGAGGGAAATGGCATCTACTCCAGTATTCCTGCCTGAAAAATTACATGGATAAGAGGAGCCCGGTGGGCCGCAGTCCATGGGGCTGCAAAGAGTCAAACATGACTGAGCAATTGAACACACACTCACTCACACACACACACGCCCCCACACACAGGTGTGAATCTAAGCCAACAGTCCATCAAGTCCACTGGGAATTATTAAGAAACAAAGTAAGCGTAAGGCATGAAGCACTCAGAATGGAAAAGGTCTATTTTCTGGGTCCATAAGCTTTCGATGTGAGGTGTTCTTCCTGAGACCTGGATGCTGGAAGGCTGATGAGCACAGCTGTGCGAAGGAAGCAGCAGGCCCCGGGGGTCTGCCAGGCATCTAACGTCCATTCACATAAGAGTCATGGCGGCTTGCAGGACAACGTGCGCCACCACAGGATGGATTTCTGCCTCTCAGGAGCTCATGAGCACTTTCACGCAGCTCTCAACAGCGTCCCACGGGTGTCGCTCCTCCCACAAGAGCTCTGTACACTGAGTTTACACATCAAAGACGAGGCCACAGGGACTCCAAGAAGTTGGCCTCGTCCGAAGCTGCATGGCTTATTCGGAGCGGAGACAGAATTCAAACCTTCTCCCCTACTTTTACTTAGTACTGTTGTCTACAATAGCATGCTAACTTAGAATTTTTGTATTCTTATTTTCAGCACATATTCTCACTTGTCACTTCATTTCTTCCCACAATATTTCTACAAATTAGATGAAAACAGTAATCATACACTGTCTTTCAAAATGGCATTGAGTTCAACTAAAATGAAATAGCCTACATGAAATCACTTTGAAAGCATAAAATACAAGTGGCAAGTATAAAATACAAGTGGCAATGTGCCACTAAAAATAAATGAATCACCAAATTTCTGTCAGTACGAAAACCAAGGTGATTATTCTTAGAGGTTTTTCTAATAGATTACAAAGAGCCCTTCCCAACAGGAGAAGAACATGAATGATTTACTCCAAGAGAAAGTACTTACTCCAAGAGAAGTATTTCACACGTCCCATCCGAGTAACGGAGTTCAGAAACCATAAGCACATCTGTTTCCTACTCACTCATTTAGAGACAGGCTTAAAATAACTACCACCCACAGATACAAGGAACAGTACTCAGAAAGAGAGACAGACAGTAAAAAGCAAGGAGAAGGAGGAGAATCAGCAAAAAAGCGATACAAGAAGGTGCTGCCTGCTCACCCCACAGGAAAGCCTGAGCCAGGGAGGTGGGCCTCCGGTTAACGCCCATGATCCCACCATCCCAAAGCTGTGATGAGCAGGGAGCACCCCCACAGGGCGGACAGGGCAGAGCGCAGAAGAAAAGCAACCACGAGATCCCAGTAATCGGGCAGGCTCTTGTTCCCACACCGCAATAAGTAAAATACAAACATGCTGTTCAGTTATCCAAATGGTTACAACGACACGGTGTAAGATTACAAGAAGGAAGCATTACTCATTACGGTGTCTGGAAATCCTCCATATCCACCGCCAGAAGGGGGAGGGGTCCCGTCAAGGTTTCAAAACAACTGGGGCGACGAAGAACATTCTAGCCCATTAAGGATGAAAACACAGAAGTGTTCTATTTTCACTAGAAAGTTCAAAGTGCAGTTACCTGAGAGACTGTGCCACTATGTTTTCACGTATTGTCAGACAATGATTCACACGGTCTTGGTGGCTGAGAGTTCTTTCTTTCTAAAAGGGGGAAAAAAAGAGTAAAGGAAGTTAGTGTTGTCCACTCCATCTATTTCTACGTGGCATTCATTCATTCATTCAACACAGCTTCTTTGACTCCAAGGAGTAAAACCGTGCGGGGGCAGGGTGCTCTGAGGTCAGAGAGGTGGGGTGGGCCGAACCCCGGGTTCCCTCCAGGACTGGGCTCCACAGAAAACTCAGGGGGCGTCACTAACACGCCTGCCTTCTCTGCTGCAGAGAGAAGAAACTGCAGCGCCAACAGGGCTGGCCCAGGATCACGTGGACAGAGGGAGCTTCAATTCAGCGCAATAGTATAACACCTACTCTACACAGCAGCCCCCTCGCAAAACCACACGGACGGACGAGTCAGCCCCACACAGGCCTCACACGATGAAGTATGAGAGAATGTATTAACACAATGGCTAAGTGCTCCTATATCTCTGAATGGCTACAAACAAGTACCCTGCCCAGAGCCTTTCTCAAAAGCCTCCTAGTGAGACTTTTCAGTCAAAAATTTAAAAAGGAGACAGACTGGCCAAGAAGATGAGATAAAAGGTGCCTGCTTCTCACCCAAACCTATGACTTCAGAGGTCTCTTAAGCAGGCACCGGAGAAATACAGAAGACAGGGATGATCCAAAGAGGAAGCGAAAAAGAAATCAGGCTTGATGATTACATCCAAAAAAGGATCCGAGTGTCTGACAGCTACCAGGACATGGTACTAACTAGCAACAGTGAGACCAGAAGACTCCTACGTTTTTGAGGGAATTCTATAAAGAGTACCAAAGAGATTAAAATACTAATTGACCAACACCTCCGTTTAATCCCTAATGCAACTGCAGGCCGGAGAAGGCAACGGCACCCCACTCCAGTACTCTTGCTTGGAAAATCCCATGGACGGAGGAGCCTGGTAGGCTCCAGTCCATGGGGTCGCTAAGAGTCAGACACGACTGAGCGACTTCACGTTCACACACTAGAGAAGGAAATGGCAACCCACTCCAGTATTCTTGCCTGGAGAATCCCAGGGACGGCGGAGCCTGGTGGGCTGCCGTCTATGGGGTCGCACAGAGTCAGACACGACTGAAGCGACTTAGCAGCAGTAGCAGCAGCAGCAACTGCAGGCTCCAAAAAACTACACGTGAAGGAACAGACTCTTCCAATCGTGCAAACCAAGAAAGACACACCCTCAAAAGGCAGTTCAGACGTGGCCAGGGAAGAACATGGACAAGGAAGAGTCTCCCGAGCGGAAAGTCAGGGCCCAGGAGAAGGAAAGACAGGCCTGGATGAGAGGCCAAGTCCATGGTGTGCAGAGAGGGGCTCCCAGTCAGCAGCCACTAAGTCTCTCACCACATGGACAGGTGACCATGTCCCCCACTGGTCTCCTTCCTAAAAGAGACTCGCTGATGAGCTGTGCTGTGGGCTGCTAGGCACCCACCAAAACACCGTTCTTCCCTTCTCAGACACGAGCTTCCTGCTGAGAAGTCCCACAGCCCGGCTTCCCTGCAGCCAGGCACACACAAGTGACTGTTCACACAGATGAAACGGGAACACAGCAGCGAGTGGAGCTTCTGCCTGTGGCTTGCCCAGGGCACCACCCCCTCCTTTTAGCTTCCCCCAACTGGAACAGACACTTCTAACACCCAGTTTCTGAACGTACAGACAAAGACAACAAAAAGGCTGCAGGGTGACAGGATGGAAGGAGCCTGGGTCCTGAGTGGCAGGAGGAGGCAGAGGCCTTTCACCTCCCGCCCACCTGAGTCACTCACTTCAAAAGTGCTGGGATGGAAACAATCCAAATGTCTCAGTGGATGGATAAACAGCTGCCACGGAGTAACGGAATACTGCTTGGCAGTGAAAGAAGCAAACGACTGACACACACAAGGATGAATCTCAATGCATCTGCTTCAAGGTACACAGGGATGATTCAATTTATGCCACAGTCTTTACCTTTAAGGGAATGTAAAGTGGTCTGAAATTTACAGGGTCCTGGCAGGGGAGGAGTACACTAAAAAAGGTACCGATGAGTGAACTGGATTCCAAACTGGGAAAGGAGTACGTCAAGACTATATATTGTCACCCTGGTTATTTAACGTCTATGTAGAGTACATCATCCGAAATGCCAGGCTGGATGAAGCACAAACTGGAATCAAGATTGCCAGGAAAAATATAAATAACCTCAGATATGTAGGTGACACCAACCTAATGGCAGAAAGTGAAGAGGAACTAAAGAGCCTCGTGATGAAGGTTAAAGAGGAGAGTGAAAAGCTGGCTTAAAACTCAACTTTCAAAAAACTAAGATCACGGCATCCGGTCCCATCACTTCATGGCAAATAGATGGGAAACCAGTGGAAACAGTGACAGACTTTATCTTCTTGGGCTCCAAAATCACTGCAGATGGTGACTGCAGCCATGAAATTAAAAGACGCTTGCTCCTTGGAAGAAAAGCTATGAAAAACCTAGACAGCGTATTAAAAAGCAGAGACATTACTTTCCTGACAAAGGTCCATCTAGTCAAGGCTATGGTTTTTCCAGTAGGCAGGTATGGATGTGAGAGTTGGACTGTGAAGAAGGATGAGCGCCAAAGAACTGATGCTTCTCAGCTGTGGTGCTGGAAAAGACTCTTGAGAGTCCCTTGGACCTCAAGGAGATCCAACCAGTCAATCCTAAAGGAAATCAACTCTGAATATTCATTGGAAGGACCGACGCTAAAGCTGCCTTTTCATACTGTTCATGGGTTCTCAAGGCAAGAACACTGAAGTGGTTTGCCCTTCCCTTCTCCAGAGGACCACGTTTTGTCAGAGCTCTCCACCATGACCCGTCTGTCCTGGGTGGCCCTACACAGCACGACGCATAGCTCACTGAGTTAGACACGGCTCTGGTCCATGGGATCAGACTGGTTAGTCTTCTGTGACTGTGGTTTTCATTCTGTCTGCCCTCTGATGGAGAAGGATAAGAGGCTTATGGAAGCTTCCTGAAGGGAGAGACTCAGGAAAGACTGGGGAAGGCTGACGGCAGGAGGAGAAGGGGACAACAGAGGCTGAGATGTTTGGATGGCATCACATACTCAATGGACATGAGTCCGAGTAAACTGCGAGTTGGTGATGGACAGGGAGGCCTGGCATGCTGCAGTCCATGGGGTTGCAAAGGGTGGGATACAACTGAGCAACTGAACTGAACTGATGCTGAAGCTCCAATACTTTGGCCACATGATGTGAAGAGCCGACTCTTAAGAAAAGACCCTGATGCTGAGAAAGATTGAAGGCAGGAGGAGAAGGGGGTGACAGAGGATGAGATGGTTGGATTGCACCACTGACTCAATGGACATGAGTTTGAGCAAACAAACTCTGGGAGATTGTGAAGGACAGGGAAGCCCGGGGTGCTGCAGTCCATGGGGTTGCAATGAGTCAGACATGACTGAGGGAGTGAACAACAGCAACTATATAGATATGTGTGTGTGTGTGTGTGTGTGTATGTATGTGTACATCAGACCTCAGTTTGAAAAAGAAAGTACTATGAGAGTTTAAATGCTCTCTTCTTTGAGCCACCACATTAAAGTCTCGATTACAGCAGCTCACCTAGTTGAAGACCTTAAGTCATCAAGAAAATTAAAGAACACTGACCTCTCCCAACAAGTTAGGAGGCAAACGAACTCTCTTCTGTATGGCTCCCTTCCAAAGTGAAAACCCACAAAGGCCTTAAATGAGCTGCATTCACACACCCGGTCTCCCAGCTCGACTGGCAATGACCCCTCTGTGGGCAGCCTCTTACCCTAGGGTCTAAAACAACTCCTGGGGGGATGGCCATCAGAAAAAGCTGACAAACACTAAATTGAGTGCACCTCACTATCTAAGATGGTCACAACAGAAAAGTGATCAATACAAATATAAGCTTTAAAAAGAACTGTGTCTCTCTCCTCGTATGTGGACTAGGCCACAAGAATACAGGTAACAAAAAATGATACCACTTTCTGAACCTGCTGCCTGATTTCCTTAAGACTCACATGTGCTGCACCCGCGGCCCCATGCTAGAATTTGAGCAAAATTTATGAGACAAGCAAAAAAGCAAAGACCGAATACCAATTTCACCCATCAAAATAAAAGTACACTCCTGTGTTGTCTGCTTGGGTCTAGCTCCTCCTCTGAGCTCCCTGTGGGGATAGAGAGAAAGATGTGTGTGTGTGTGTGTGTGTGTGTGTGTGTGTGGATAGAGAGAAAGATATGTGTGTGTGTGTGTGTGTGGTGTCCGACTCTTTACCACCCCATGGACTGTAGCTCACCAGGTTCCTTTGCCCACGGGGTTTTCCAGACAAGAATACTGGAGCGGACAGCCATCCCGTCTCCAGGGGAACTTCCTGACCCAGGGATCAAACCTGTATCTCCCTCTCTTGCATTGCAGGCAGATTCTTCACTGCTGAGCCATCGGGGAAGCCTGCCCTATTCCCCCAGGGCTCCTGCCCCAGGCCCTGCCATGAGCCAGCACCACACTCTGGAAGGAACGCTTCCCACGGTTACCTCTCCAGGGATGACAGACTCACTGAGAACAAGCGCGTGCCTCTCACGGGCACTCAGCCCAGCACCTACACTGGACAGGTGTTTCACAGACAACAAAGGAGTGGGCAAGTGCTTGCCGTACAAGAGTAGGTTGAAAGTGAAAGAAAATGAAAGTCACTCAGTCGTGTCTGACTCTTTGCAACCCCATGGACTTAGTCCATGGAATTCTCCAGGCCAGAATACTGGAGTGGGTACCCTTTCCCTTCTCCTGGGGATCTGCCCAACCCAGGGATCAAACCCAGGTCTCCCGCACTGCAGGCAGAGTCTACTGGCTGAGCCACAAGGGAAGACCAAAGGAGTAGGTTAAATACACAGTAAAACTGACTCAAAAGTCTTGAGTCAATCTTACCAACAGGTTTCGGAAGATAAATGATAATTATGTTAACCTTGAGTTTCTAAAACCAAGAGATGGAAAGAGAAGTAGAAACAGCAGAGCTTAAAAAAAGAGAGACCCTGAAGAGCAGTCCCACGCGACTGAGCTCAAGCAGCTTGTGGAGTCCCAGCTGCAGCCCTCAGGTGTGACCAAGACGTCAGTGACGGCCCGTCTGTGACCCTGACTGTCACAGCTTTACTGCCAGAAAGGGTGAGTACACGTCCCATCACGGTCAGCTACGAAGAAAGCGCATGTTTCAGATCTCTCTTCTAACTCATCCAAAGTCACTTCCCAGCAATCCACACCGATTTGAGGGGGAAAACATCTGCCCTGATTAAATTTTACTCTTTTCTGCACTCAATAGGTAGCTCTAAAATCATAAAATTCTTCAGGTAGATGGATGGTCTTCAGTGGTGACTGATCTTATATTAAAATTCAAACAATAATGACTAGGTGGCGCTAGTGGTAAAGAATCCGCCTGTTAACGCAGGAGAAGCAACAGCTGTGGTTTCATCTCTGGGGAGAGAAGATCCCCTGGAGAAGGAAATGGCAACCACTCCAGGATTCTTGCCTGGATAACTCCATGGACAGAGGAGCCTGGCAGGCTACACAGTCCATGGGGTCACGAAGAGTTGGACACGACTGAGTACGCATGCACGCACCTATTTTGAGTGAGGAGCATAAAAACAAACTACCTGATTGCTACCTAAATAATTATGACAAAATCTCCGCTTTTATCACACTGAAGAATCAGTTCAGTTCAGCTCAGTCGCTCAGTCGTGTCCGACTCTTTGCGACCCCATGCATCTCAGCACGCAAGGCCTCCCCGTCCATCACCAACTCCCAGAGTCTACCCAAACCCATGTCCATCGAGTGGGTGATGCCATCCAGCCATCGCATCCTCTGTCGTCCCCTTCTCCTCCTGCCCCTAATCCTTCCCAGCATCAGGGTCTTTTCCAATGAGTCAACTCTTCGCATGAGGTGGCCAAAGTATTGGAGTTTCAGCTTCAACATCAGTCCTTCCAATGAACACCCAGGACTGACCTCTTTAAGGTTGGACTGGTTGAATCTTCTTGCAGTCCAAGGGACTCTCAAGAGTCTTCTCCAACACCACAGTTCAAAAGCATCAATTCTTCGGCACTCAGCTTTCTTCACCATACAACTCTCACATCCGTACATGACCAGTGGAAAAACCACAGCCTTGACTAGATGAACCTTTGTTGACAAAGTAATGCCTCTGCTTTTAAATATGCTATCTAGGTTGGTCATAACCTTCCTTCCAAGGAGTAAGCGTCTTTTAACTTCACGGCTGCAATCACCATCTGCAGTGATTTTGGAGCCCCCAAAAATCAAGTCTGACACTGTTTCCCCATCTATTTCCCATGAAGTGATAGGAGTAGATGCCATGATCTTAGTTTTCTCAATGTTGAGCTTTAAGCCAACTTTTTCACTCTCCTCTTTCACTTTCATCAAGAGGCTCTTTAGTTCTTCTTCACTTTCTGCCATAAGGGTGGTGTCATCTGCATATCTGAAGTTATTGATATTTCTCCCAGCAATCTTGATTTCAGCTTGTGCTTCTTCCAGCCCAGCGTTTCTCATGATGCACTCTGCATATAAGTTAAAGAAGCAGAGTGACAATATACAGCCTTGACGTACTCCCTTCCCAATTTTAAGCCAGTCCGTTGTTACATGTCCAGTTCTAACTGTTGCTTCTTGACCTGCACACAGATTTCTCAGGAGGCAGGTAAGGTGGTCTGGTATTCCTATCTCTTCAAGGATTTTCCACAGTTTGTTGTGATCCACACAATCAAAGGCTTTAGTGTAGCCAACGAAGCAGATTTGTTTTTGGAATTCCCTTGCTTTTTCTATGATCCAATGAATGTTGACAATTTGATCTCTGCTTCCTCTGCCTTTTCTAAATCCATCTTGTACACCTGGAAGTTCTCAGTTATGTACTGCTGAAGCCCAGCTTGAAGGATTTTGAGCATTACTTTGCTATCATGTGAAATGTGTCTGCCACAGGAGACTGTCCGCAGACACCCATCCAGGTTCTGGCCAGCGTGACTGCGATGCCCGTGAAATGGACATCACTCGCCCCGACGATTAACCTCTCCCTCAGCAAGATGTGATTTATTTCCAACTGCAGACAAGTAATAAACTTCAGTCCACTCGTCCCACTATGGAAGGCCGTTTTATTGTTTCTTGTGTGTTAATAACAACCATCTAGGCTAAGTTCACACTTACGGGGCGACCACCGCTCATTTAAGGGGCCTGCAGACCGCCTTGAACTGAGACAAGCCGGTCTCTTTCCAACACTTCAGTCTTCTGCTGCGACCCCCGAACTAAACGAAAAGCCCTGAGGCTACGGGAAGACAGGCCCGACTGACTCCCAGCCTGTTTAAAGGGGGCCCCGCCAGAGGCTCCCCATTGGAACGCGCGCGCTCCCCCGCCCTCCAGCCCGACGTCCCCGGGCATGAGGTCACCACTGTCCCTGCATCACTCGGGCTCCCAATTCCCGGCTCCTCGGGGAGCGGCCAGCGCCCGCGCGGCCCTGCTCCCCTCAGAGCAGAAGAGTGGGGGCTGGACGCGGCCTCGGCTCGGCCGAGTCCTGCTCATAACGCAACCCCGGTTCCTCCCCAAACTGGGCAGCCGGGAGGGCAGAGGGCCGGGGCCGCCTCCGTGCCTCCGCGGGAGGCTGGCGAAGGCCGGGGAGGGCTGGGGCCGAGCTGCGGCGGGTCAGTACTCACGGTCGGTGCAGCGGCTCCTCGGCCACGGCCGGGCATAGCGGCGGCGGCGGCGGCGGCTGAGGCGGCGGCGGCTGAGGCGGCGGCTGCGCCTGCGGCGGCGGCTGCGGGGGCTGAGGCGGCTGAAGCGGCGGCGGCGGCTGCTGCTGCTGCTGGAAGGACTTAAGGGACTCGAAGGCCTTCATCAGCTTTTCCAGGGTCGCCATGGCGGCCTGCGGCCCCGCGGGGACAGCGCCCGGAGCCCTCGAGCTGGCTTGCGGCTCTGCTCAGCAGCGCGGCAATGAATCAGGCTCGGGGCCGACGGCAGGAACGGAACACAGGCGCCCGGCCATCTTGGGTCCGTCCCGGCAGCCACCTCGGCCAAACGCCCCGCGACGCTCCGCCGTTGGGCGGGGCGGGGCCAGGCCGGCGGGATTGACAGCCGGAGGCGGTGGCCTCCGCAAAAGGCCAGAAGCGGCGCCCGCCCGGCTCTACGCGTCCGCCGTCTCGCCTCCTGGAGCCGCCGAGGCCACAGACATCAGCGCGCTCCTCCCAGGAAAAAACGAGGTGGGCCGTGCGGACGTGAGGGGTCGCGACGGCGAGGCGGGGCGGGGCGAGAAGGGGCGGGGCGGGGCGGGGCGGAGGGGCGGGGCGGGGCGGAGGGGCGGGGCGGGGCGGAGGTGCGGGGCGGGGCGGGGCGGGGCGGGGCGGGGCGGGGCGGGGCGCGGCGCGGCGCGGCGGGGCGCGGCGCGGCGCGGCGGGGCGGGGCGCGGCGCGGCGGCGCGCGGCGCGGCGGGGCGGGGCGCGGCGGGGCGCGGCGCGGCGGCGCGCGGCGCGGCGGGGCGGGGCGCGGCGGCGCGGGGCGCGGCGGCGCGCGGCGTGGCGGCAGTGAGCCTCCGGCTAGCTGGCGAACGATCCACTAGGAGAGGAGCCCCCGAGTGACGCCCGCGGGTGGAAGGGCGGGCCGGCCACGGGCTCGGAGCCTGAGACCCCGCGGGGGAGCCTGCCCACTCAGCGTCCCGGGCGGAGGGAGAGCTCACGGGACAGCCCTGCAGAGAAGGGAGCGGGGAGTGGTGCGCCTCAGGCGGAGCCAGGGCACTCTCAGGTGGAGCCCAGGTGGGGTCCCCGAGTCGAGCACATCCCTGGAGGGTCACTGCGCAGCCCGAGAAGAACCGAGGGGCTTGGGGCTGGCACGGCTGGTCAGAACCTGCCTGGTCTGCGCCTGCTGTCGCGAGAGGCCGTGGCTGGTATAGCGAGCAGCAGCTTTGGCCCCAGAGGTCCCTCACCCGCATGACCGCTTGACCCAAGGGTGTCCCCCCCCTTGACCGAGGCCGGCTGCGTGGGCGGGCCCGGGGCTCCAGAGCCTCAGCACCTGGAGGGGGGCCCTGAGCAAGCCGAGGGGCGGCACGTGGGTGGCCCCCAGGAGAAGTCCCCAGTTCTGGGCCACAAGCCACATCTCCACCTGATTCCAGAGCCTGTTTTCCCAAAGCAGCCAGGTGAGTGGAAACCCAGCACCGCCACAGGAAACCGTGTCCCCACGGGAACAGCAACGGCCCCCTTGCTATGGGGAGAGGGCCTATGGGGAGAGAAGATACTCCATAGATACCAACCCTTCCTAGAAGGCCTGAGTTAGACTCTTCAAAAGGATGTGTAATACTGGCAGAAAGTTTCTTACTCTGCTCTTAGAAATTTCTAGAATAAATAAGACATATTCTCACTCTTCTGTGATAAAACTCTCTCTAAATAGCCATACCCATTACCCCAAATCATCCCCTGGCAGAGCATGCAAATTAAACATTTTCTCTTCCTCCAACAGATATTTATAGGGACTTCATAAAAAGTTCTTTGCCGAGGATCTGAAGGAAAAATGTCCTCACCCTTCCCACCCAACCCTGAAGGATTTGCTAAATGAGCTATTTAGTTCAGTTAATCCAGAATCACAGCAAACCATGAGGCTAATTCATCCCAGACAAGATTGTCAAATGGAATATTCTGCCCACAGAGCCCTCTTCTCCTCCTACTCTGTCCTAATGGGACATCTAACATTTCAGTGACCAGGAGCTACACTCATGTACCCTACTCCAAGGAAAAATCACATGTTCAAAGTCACGTGGAGGTATAGACTATGAAAAGTTACCAAAGACTCTGTCCTTTAAGTCAAATCTTTCCTAATGACAGAAGAAGCTCTGAGTGTAGGTAAAGGTTCAAATAGATGTGATGTAATAGAATTCTAGCTTCATGACTTGTGTTTCTGTGGCTTTAAGCAAGTTTCTTGACTTCTCCTGGTTTCATGTTCTAGAAACTATTACTGTTAGATATATTAATTATTATATAAATCCTGATGATACTAGTGAAATATAATGACAATGAAAGCTAATAATTAAAATTTCTATAATTCCTATAGCATTTTGAAATTAGTCACTAGATAAAGGAAGGGAGAAGAGAAAAATGGAAAGAAAAATGTTTTTATATATTTTTGTATTTAAATGAACTTCTTACAGTATGATTTACATACAATAGACGGCACCATTTTAAACATACGGTAAATAACTTATGACAAATATACACACCCATGTAAATACCACCACGTGATAGGAGATTATTAATTTTGTTCTTCTAGTCAAAGGACCAGAGTATGGCTTTCTGTGTGTCTTCTCTTCATAATTATATTCTTTATTTTTCCTTCTGTTCTTTATTAGTTGGTATTATAATATGGTTCCTTATGAAGTAAGACAGACAATCCATTCCATGCCACTCTCTCTCTGGTGGTTTATATATGTTTATACAATTATTTATTTATTAGCTCAACAGGTACTTGACCATTTACACTATGCTAGGTGCTATTCTAGGCACTGGAGATGTAATGGTATTTTTAAGACACAAATTCCTACCATCATAAAAGTATATTGTAGTATATATACCAGAAAATAAAATGAATAAACTGTATGACAGGGTAGAGAATGATAAGTGCTAAGGAGGAAAATTAAGCAGAGATGGAGGATCAGGAGATACGGAAGGTTACTGGGTGGGTGTTGCAATTTTATGAAGCAGTCTGAAAAGTCATTATTGAGAAGATACATTTTAACAATAAATCAAAAGTATTGAGGGGATAAGCTATGAATATATCCAGATGAAGAATAATTGAGAGACAGAAAACAGGCAGGCTTGCAAAGATTCTTAGAAATGATCACAGCCATAAGATCAGTTCCCATCTTTAACCATAAAAAGGTGTTACAGAAGAGAATATAATCAAATCTTCCACACTTTGACTGTCAGAGACTGAAGGTCCATGAGTGCTGAGATTCCCAAAGAGACATGCTCATGCAAAACATCTCAAAGTGGCATCATATGAGTTCATCTGCCACAGTTTACAGTCCAGCTTTCAGATCTATAGGGAAATCAGTCAGTGCAGTCACTCAGTCCTGTCCGACTCTTTGTGACCCCATGGACTTCAGCACGCCAGGCTTCCCTGTCCATCAACCACTCCAAGAGCTTGCTCAAACTCGTGCCCATCGAGTCGGTGATGCCATCCAACCATCTCATCCTCTGTCATCCCCTTCTTCTCCTGCCTTCAATCTTTCCCAGCATCAGGGTCTTTTCCAATGAGTCAGTTCTTCAACTCAGGTGGCCAAAGGATTGGAGCCTCAGCTTCAGCATCAGTCCTTCCCAATGAATATTCAGGACTGATTTCCTTTAGGATGGACTGGTGGGATCTCCTTGCAGTCCAAGGGACTCTCAAGAGTCTTCGCCAACACCACAGTTCAAAAGCATCAATTCTTCCACTCTCAGCCTTCTTTATGGTCCAGCTCTCACATCCGTACAACTACTGGAAAAACCACAGCTTTGACTGGATGGACGTTTGTCAGCAAAGTAATGTCTCTGCTTTTTAATACACTGTCTAGGTTTTTCATAGCTTTTCTTCCAAGGAACAAACATCGTTTAACTTTGTGGCTGCAGTCACCATCTGCAGTGATTTTGGAGCCCAGGAAAATAAAGTCTGTCACTGTTTCCATTGTTTCCCCATCTATTTGCCAAAAAGTGACGGGACCAGATGCCATGATCTTAGTTTTCTGAATGTTGAGTTTTAAGCCAGCTTTGTCACTCTCCTCTTTCACTTTCATCAAGGGTCTTTAGTTCCTCTTCACTTTCTGCCATTAGGGTGGTGAGTGAAAGTCGCTCACTCGTGTCCGACTTTTTATGACCCCATGGACTATATAGTCCATGGAATTCTCCAGGCCAGAATACTGGAGTGGGTAGCCTTTCCCTTCTCCAGGGGATCTTCCCAACCCAGGGATGGAACCCAGGTCTCCCGCATTGCAGGCGGATTCTTAACCAGCTGAGACACCAGGGAAGCCCTTAGGGTGGTATCAATCTGCATATCTGAGGTTATTGTTATTTCTCCTGACAATCTTGATTCCAGTTTGTGATTCATCCAGCCCAGCATTTCGCATGATGTACTCTGCATATAGGTTAAATAAGCAGAGTGACAATATACAGCCTTGACGTACTCCCTTCCCAATTTTAAACCAGTCCGTTGTTACATGTCCAGTTCTAACTGTTGCTTCTTGACCTGCACACAGATTTCTCAGGAGGCAGGTAAGGTGGTCTGGTATTCCTATCTCTTCAAGGATTTTCCACAGTTTGTTGTGATCCACACAATCAAAGGCTTTAGTGTAGCCAACGAAGCAGATTTGTTTTTGGAATTCCCTTGCTTTTTCTATGATCCAATGAATGTTGACAATTTGATCTCTGCTTCCTCTGCCTTTTCTAAATCCATCTTGTACACCTGGAAGTTCTCAGTTATGTACTGCTGAAGCCCAGCTTGAAGGATTTTGAGCATTGCTTTGCTGTCATGTGAAATGAGCGCAATTGTACGGTAGGTTGAACATTCTCTGGCATTGCCTTTCTTTGGGATTGGAATGAAAACCGACCTTTTACAATCCTGTGGCCACTGCTGAGTTTTCCAAATTTGCTGGCATACTGAGTGCAGCACTTTAACAGCATCATCATTTAGGATTTGAAATAGCTCAGCTGGAATTCCATCACCTCCACTAGCTTTGTTTGTAGTAATGCCTCCCAAGGCCCACTTGACTTCACACTCCAGGATGTCTAACTTTAGGTGAATGACCACACCATTGTGGTTGTCATCTGTAAGGAGGGACCTATGAAAATCAAGGTCTCTACATCGTAGTAAGTGACAATGTTAGTCACTCAGTCGTATCTAACTCTCTGCGACCCCATGGACTGTGGTCAGCCAGGCTCCTCCGTCCATGGGAATTCTCCAGGCAAGAATACTCGAGTGGGTTCCCATTCCCTTCTCCAGGGGATCTTCCCAACTCAGGGATCGAACCTGGGTCTCCCACATTACAGGCAGATTCTTTACCGCCTGAGCTACCAGGGAAGCCCTGGTATAGCACAGAACAATCAAACTGATCATTGAAGAAAGAATTCTGAAAACAGGAATTGAAGCCCTCTCATCTAAATTCACATTTTTAGAATTAGGTTATTTTAAGATGAAGCATGAAAAATTTGATTCCGGGTTGAGGGTGTGCAAGAGAAGACCTGGACCCCCTCAGGGACTGAAGACACCACTCACCCTGCACTTGTCTTGCTGTTCATGCTCACGGGTCCTTTCATACACACACCCCGAGTCAGGGCCTACACGCCCCACACAGGAGGCACAACTGAGGTCCAGAGGCGGCCCGGTGCAGGAGCACGGCAGTAAAGGGCCAGGCAGAGAGCCAGGTCTTCTGGTTCCTCATCAGTGGCTCTTTAACTTTAGCCAAGTACTAGACTGATGTGAGAGTGTTCCTAGAAGATTAGAACTCCTTTGGAAAGATCCTCTTTTTTCAAAGAAGGAATACAACACCTAAGTCACTTTGGAATTATGTTTCAGACATAATTTTAAAATAAAAGTACTGGTTGAGGGGATTCTCTGGTAGCCCAGTGGTTAGCATTCGGCGTTTTCACAAACGGCAAGGGCCCGGGTTCAGTCCCTAGTCGGGGAACTAAGATTCCTCAGGCTGTGCGGTGTGGCCAAAAAAAAAGTCGTTTGGCTAGGGAAAGCAAGACCTAATAGTTCCCCGCTACCAGTCTATAGCATAGAAAAAAGCTATTAATGCCTTTCTTACTGGTGATTTAACTGAATACTATAGAAGAAAGTGCAGTTCAAACTCCAATCTGTTACGCTAAGTGAATAAAATCTGACACAAAGGCCCCATGTGAATGATTCCGTTCATAAGAAACATCCAGAACTGCCAGCTCCATAGAGACAGAAACAGATCGGGGGTTGCCAGGGGCTGGGGGGAGGCAGAGGGGACGGGGACGGACTGCTGCAGAGAGGGGCTTTCTTTGTGAGTGATGCAATGTCCCAGAAATTAGATAGGAGTGATGGTTGCAGAACCTTATGATCGTACTAAAAACCACTAAATTGTACACTTTGAAACGGTGGATCTTATGATATGTAAATCATAACCTTAATGTCTCTTAAAAATCTGGCTGCAGTCCCAGCAGCCCTCCCTCCTGAGGGGACCACCCCGCGGGCACCAGCCACCCCAGCTCCAGCTTTGAGTCCCATAACAGCCCCTCAGCTGACCTGATTACTTCCAATCTGCTTCCATTACTTCAATAGCCTCTTTCACTCCTACTCCCTTGTCCACCAGGGTGGCCTCTATTGTTCAAGTTTCTAATGAGGCAATTGCAGATTCATGTGCTACCATAAGAAATATACAAAATTCAGGGTACAGTTTCCCCAGTTTTCCCCAAGGGGAACATTTTACAAAACAATCACACCAGAACAGTGCTACAGAATAGTGACACTGATCTTCAGATTTCCAGGCTTACTCGTCTGTGTGCCTCTATGTGGCTCCACACAATTTCTCAGATGTATATGCTTTGTGTATCTGCCACCAGTCACGAGAGGGGACACTCCCATCACCATGGGGATCCCTCAGCTGCCCTTCAGAACCACACCCACTCCCTCACCCTCCACCCTGCCCCTAACCCTGGCAACCACTCATTTATTCTCCGCTCCTACAACTGTGTCATTTCAAAGATGTTATATAAGTAGAATCAGACAGTATGTAGGGCTTCCCTGGTGGCTCAGCTGGTAAAGACTCCACCTGCAGTGGGGGAGACCTGCGTTCGATCCCTGGGTTGGGAAGATCCCCTGGAGAAGGGAAAGGCTACCCACTCCAGTATTCTGATCTGGAGAATTCCAGGGACTGTCTAGTCCATGGGGTCGCAAAGAGTCAGACACGACTGAGTGCCTTTCACTTCACTTCTCAAACAGTGTGTCACCTTTGGGGATTGGCTGTTTTCACTAGCACAATCTCCTTAACATTTGCCTTAGCTGTTGCGTGTGTTATCAGGAGCCTGAGCCTGTTCCTTTTTCTACTGCTCAGTAGTCTAATCAATCCCCTGTTGAAAGACACCTAAGTGGATTCTAGTTTGGAGCTACTATGATAAAGCTGCCACAAACACTTGTGCACAGATTTATGTAAACATACGTTTTCACTTCTCTGGGATAAACCCCCAGGAGTGCTACAGCCAGATCATAGAGTAGTCAAAAGTTCAGTTCTGTAAGAAACTGCCGTGAGCTGTTTTCCAGAGTAGCTCTCCCCTTCCGAAGTCCCACCAGCGACGATGAAGTGACCCAGTTTCTTTCGCACCAGCATCTGGCGCTGGCTGAGCGGCATAAATTGCATCACTTGTTTGACGACACAAGTGTGCATCTGGGCAGGGGAATATCCGAAGTCCTCAGACTGGGGTACGAGGCCGTCCGGGGCTGCCCCTCACCTCCCTTCCCGGTCTCCTCACGGCCCCGCCTTCAGACGCCCACGCGGCCCGCTCCCTCCCTCCGCTTCAGAGGCACCTTCTCAGTGCACTTCACACCCTCAACCACGCCCCACAGCACCGCTCCCCCGAATTCGGTTTCGTTTTTCTCCAGAGGATTGATCACCAGCCCTTGTTCACCTGTAACCCAAGGGCCCAGAACAGGCCCTGGCACGTGAGAGGCACCTGGCTGAAAGGAGTCCTTCCGGGTCATCTCGTCCAGTCCCCACTGAAGTCCCCGCTCCCAGTGGCCGGGGCTCTTAATGCCACCACAGCTCCTTTGGCAGTGTTACAACCTACTTTACAGCCACACAAACGCCCCACAGCCTAGGACAGGGAGACGATACCGCCTCAGCTACAGCTGCACCGTGAGCGCCTTAAGTCTTCCCTCCCAAATGCAGATGGCATTATTGGATTAATTATATTTCATATTATACTATAACATCAGAAAGATACGGCCTGATCATCTACAGCGGAGCTTCTCAAGATTTATGTGCACGCAAATTGCTCACAAACCTTGTTAAAATGCAGACTCTTGACTCCGTAGGTCTAAGGTCGGGCAGAGATTCTGTACTTCTTATACGCTCCCAAGTGATACCAAACTGCTGGCCCTGAAACCACACTGAGCAGCAAGGATCCGCGGCAAGTCTTGTCTGTGGTTTACTGAGTGGCGGGCTCACTTGCTGGGACCAGAGGTAATGGGGTGGGGCCTCTGAATGTGGACAGCACTGGAAAGACCTCTGCCTTTACACCTCTGTGAGTCCTCTTTTACAAAGAAATTCTACAGCATTACATAGCCAACCAGTAAGAATTACATGCACTGCTATGAAATAACATCTTTGAGATATAGTGCTAAGTGAAAAAATATAGTGTGAGCAAAAAAAAAAAAAAAAAAAGACTTGCACGTGCACTCAAACGTCAGAGAAAACAAAAGAAACTTAATTGTTATTTTTAGAGAATAAGGCTAGGACAGCCAGGGAGGAAGTCTTGCTTGTCATCTTCTGTGCTAGCTGAAGATGCTGTTACAATGTATGTGCGTAATTTTTATAATTTTTTAAGCTAGTTAAGAAAAACTGCTTCCCCAAAGTGGTCTCAGCATATCTAATCCGGGGTGGGAGGCAAACCAGAGCCTGCCTGTCCTAGACAGTCTAAGAAGTGTTCTTACATTTTTAAATGGTTAACCAAAACACAAAATAAAACATCAAAGAATAGTATTTTGTGACATGGGAAAGTTACACACAAAATTCAAAGTTTCACATCACTAACAAAATCTTATTGGAACAGAGGCACACTTGTTCATCTAGCTGGAGCTTCCGGCTGCTCTAATCCACATGGCAGAGCTGAACGGCAGCTAGAGATGTGCTCACAAAGCCTGGAAAACTGTCTGACCATGCGCATAAAGAGTGGGTCAGTGTTCAAGAACCAGAAGACTTCATGTGGATGAGACGCCAATACTCTCCGAGTTGATCCACAGATTCAATGCAATCCCCATCAGAGAATCCCGGCTGGCTTCCTCACTGAAACAGACCATCTGTTCTTATAGTTTAAATGGAAACGCAAGGGGCCCAGAGTAGCCAAAACTATCTTGAAAAGGAATCAAGTTGGAGGACTCACATTTCACTTGAAATTGTGATACAAAATTAACAGAAATCCAGATTGTATGGGGCAGAGGGGGGCAGGCGGGGGGCCCTTCCCTGGAGGTCCAGTGGTTAAAAATTCGCCTTGTAACGCAAAGGACACCAGTTCAATCCCTGGTTTGGGAAGATCCCACGTGCCTCGGAGCAACTAAGCCCGTGGACCACAACGACTAAAGCCCACACACCGCAAGGAAGAGTCGTCCCCACTCACTGCAACTGGAGGAAAGCCTGGGTGCAGCAACAAAGACTCCCCACAGCCAAAAATAAATCCATCTTAAAAACATTTTTAAAAAAAGACTGTGTGGAGGGGACTCCCCTGGTGGTCCAGTGGTTGGACTCCACTCTTGCACCATCGAGGGCCTGGGTTCTGTCCCTGGTCAGGGAACTGAGACCCCACAGCCAGGCAGTGCACGGAAAAAAAAGTGAAGAGACAACCCAAGAGAGGGAGTATCATTTCACAAATCACCTATCTGATAAGGGTCTAGCATCAAGAATATTATGAAGAACTGTTACACTCCAACAAAAAGACAATAACTCAACTTAAAAAATGGGAAAGAAGGAGGACAGGGACTTACAAGTTAAGTACAAAAAACAAAGCTGGGCACCCCCAGTCATTGTGGAACTTCCTCACATTCTTATCTGTTTAACTTACTGCAGAAGAGTTTCTGCTATTTGCAGTTGAACGTAACCCTAAACGATAATACCCACTACGGCTAAATTATACTCAGCAGAGAAGAACAAGTCCTGTTGGGTTTACCTTCAAAATTCAGCCATTTCCCACCTTGCCACTGCCAACAGCCTGACAGAATTCACCATCATCTCGCACCTGATCACTTCACTAACTTCCTAACTGGCTTCCTGCTGCTGCCCAGGCTGTCCGTCAACTCAGTTCTCAGCCAGTATTCATTTTAAAACAGAACTCAAATCCTTCCACTCCTCTGAGCAAACCCTCCAATGACTTCCCACCTCACTTAGAGTAAGTGCCACTGTCTTTAATCCACCTGGAAGGGATTACTGATGCGGCGAGGCACTCCTCTACCTCTGGGACCTCCGCTCCCACTGAGAGTCTCCTCTCCGGAATTCAACAGGCCACACCTACCACCTCGCTAGTCCTCTCTGCAAAGTCCGGACCTGCTCCCTGGGCCTGGTCTTTACTCGTCCCTGTTTGCTGTTATTCCTCCTCCATTTATCGCTATCTAACATACTGTGTATTTTACCTATGTACCCTGTTTACAGTCTATGTCCCTCACTAAAACGTAAGCTTCACGAGGGCAGAGCTTTATCTGTTCAAGGCCATAGCGCTGCACCTATTTAGGATACTGGCTGGCACTCGTTCGATGTTCGTTCAGCAAATACTTAAAGTCAGGGAAAAACTAGGAGGGGATACGAAGGAAAGTGAGAAAGTGCCAAAGGCCAATGCCAACTGCCTCATAATTGCAGTGAGGACCCTGCCAAGCTCTGGTACTCCCCTGCACGCCAGCCTTCTAGAGACTGTAGCCAGCACCACGCGGAAGCCCTGCATACCATACACTGAGCCCATAGTAGGCACTCAGGTCCTTAATCAGAGTCCACGCTCAGCTGGTGCCACTATAGTTCCATAGACAGCAAGAACCATAACAACAGAACAGTTACTTTCTCATTGCTTTTGGCCAATCTTGTGGGGAAGGGCTTTTTCAGCTGAAGTGTATGAACAGAAATGCTAAGATCCAAATTTGTAGGCAGGGAGTTTGTTACTCAAAATCAATGAGTATCTGCTTTCTCAACAGCAAAGTACATAAAAATATATTTATGCATTTTATAACTATAATTAAGCCAAACGCAATTGATTTCAGAGCATGCTAAAGAACCTTTCAAAGCTGCTATTCTGAAGTATTTTTGTTTTTAAAAAATTTAAAGTCTATCCATATATATACACAAGTTATACCAGGTAGGATACACAAGGAAGAAGTGTAACAGTGCCTGCCTCTGGGAACGGAGTTAGGTACTCAGGACAAAGGAAGGGGAGAGAGACATTTTAATTACTTGTCTGCAATTTTGGCGTTTGTATCATGTTAATGTATTGTATTGGAGAAGGCAATGGCAACCCACTCCAGTCCTCATGCCTGGAAAATCCCATGGACGGAGGAGCCTGGTGGGCTGCAGTCCATGGGGTCGCTAGGAGTCGGACACGACTGAGCGACTTCCCTTTCACTTTTCACTTTCATGCCTTGGAGAGGGAAATGGCAACCCACTCCAGTACTCTTGCCTGGAGAGTCCCAGGGACGGGGGAGCCTGGTGGGCGGCCGTCTCTGGGGTCGCACAGAGTCGGACACGACTGAAGCGACTTAGCAGTAGCAGCAGCAATGTATTGTTTATGCAAAGATGACAGACCAAGTGCTGGACAACAGACAGGGACGGCAGTAAGACGTTCCTTCCCACCCAGAGCCTGCCTGGTGCTTCCTGTTTGTACACAAGATCCAAGAGACGCTGAGATGCGTGAACTTCTCTGACTTCTACCTCCACGGAGAAGCACTATGCTAAGTCTGGAATGGGTCATGGTTACAAGTTATTTGCCGCGGAGAAATGTCAAGTTGTTAAAAAAAGATTCTTTTTTTCTCAAAGTATCCAAACAAGTTTTTCACCTTTTAGCAGAAAAAGCAATTTCCTGCTACATTTTAACAGATAAGCCAAAATGACTCCCCAAATACTCATTTCCTGATGAAACCTCAGGACACAGCAAGGAATCGTATCAGAAACAAAGATGAAAACATTCCTGAAAATGAATCCATCTTAACATTAAGGTGAACTTCTTAAAGGGGCTGCTTCCCAAAAACTGTCCTCATTAAATGCCGTCTTGTACAAATCCAGATGAGAAACAGAACGCCCGCACATGAAAGAAAGGCCTGAACTGTAGCAGAGCACGCCCTGACCTCTGCGGAACACCCAAGACTTCAAGGAAAAGTACTTGGGCTCTGTAAGAAGGTGACATCAAATGGTCTCTCTTCTTCTGTTTCGAAAAGTTCCCTAGCACAAGCAACCGAGACCCCCTACTTCCGAACAGTACCAGGATGTCTGCCACAGGAGACTGTCCGCAGACACCCATCCAGGTTCTGGCCAGCGTGACTGCGATGCCCGTGAAATGGACATCACTCGCCCCGACGATTAACCTCTCCCTCAGCAAGATGTGATTTATTTCCAACTGCAGACAAGTAATAAACTTCAGTCCACTCGTCCCACTATGGAAGGCCGTTTTATTGTTTCTTGTGTGTTAATAACAACCATCTAGGCTAAGTTCACACTTACGGGGCGACCACCGCTCATTTAAGGGGCCTGCAGACCGCCTTGAACTGAGACAAGCCGGTCTCTTTCCAACACTTCAGTCTTCTGCTGCGACCCCCGAACTAAACGAAAAGCCCTGAGGCTACGGGAAGACAGGCCCGACTGACTCCCAGCCTGTTTAAAGGGGGCCCCGCCAGAGGCTCCCCATTGGAACGCGCGCGCTCCCCCGCCCTCCAGCCCGACGTCCCCGGGCATGAGGTCACCACTGTCCCTGCATCACTCGGGCTCCCAATTCCCGGCTCCTCGGGGAGCGGCCAGCGCCCGCGCGGCCCTGCTCCCCTCAGAGCAGAAGAGTGGGGGCTGGACGCGGCCTCGGCTCGGCCGAGTCCTGCTCACAACGCAACCCCGGTTCCTCCCCAAACTGGGCAGCCGGGAGGGCAGAGGGCCGGGGCCGCCTCCGTGCCTCCGCGGGAGGCTGGCGAAGGCCGGGGAGGGCTGGGGCCGAGCTGCGGCGGGTCAGTACTCACGGTCGGTGCAGCGGCTCCTCGGCCACGGCCGGGCATAGCGGCGGCGGCGGCGGCGGCTGAGGCGGCGGCGGCTGAGGCGGCGGCTGAGGCGGCGGCTGCGCCTGCGGCGGCGGCTGCGGGGGCTGAGGCGGCTGAAGCGGCGGCGGCGGCGGCGGCTGCTGCTGGAAGGACTTAAGGGACTCGAAGGCCTTCATCAGCTTTTCCAGGGTCGCCATGGCGGCCTGCGGCCCCGCGGGGACAGCGCCCGGAGCCCTCGAGCTGGCTTGCGGCTCCGCTCAGCAGCGCGGCAATGAATCAGGCTCGGGGCCGACGGCAGGAACGGAACACAGGCGCCCGGCCATCTTGGGTCCGTCCCGGCAGCCACCTCGGCCATACGCCCCGCGACGCTCCGCCGTTGGGCGGGGCGGGGCCAGGCCGGCGGGATTGACAGCCGGAGGCGGCGGCCTCAGCAAAAGGCCAGACGCGGCGCCCGCCCGGCTCTACGCGTCCGCCGTCTCGCCTCCTGGAGCCGCCGAGGCCACAGACATCAGCGCGCTCCTCCCAGGAAAAAACGAGGTGGGCCGTGCGGACGTGGGGGGTCGCGACGGCGGGGCGGGGCGGGGCGAGAAGGGGCGGGGCGAGAAGGGGCGGGGCGCGTCGCGGAGGGGCGGGGCGCGTCGCGGCGGGGCGGCGGGGGCGGCGGGGGCGGCGGGGGCGGCGGGGGCGGCGGGGGCGGCGGGGCGGATGGTCGTAGGGGCGGGGGCGGAGGGTCGGAGGGGCGGGTCCGGCGGGGCGGGTGCGCGGAGTGGCGGAGGGGCGGAGGGGCGCGGAGGGCCGGGGGTGCGGAGGGGCGGAGGGGGGCGGAGGGGGGCGCGGAGGGGGGCGCGGAGGGGGGCGGAGGGGGGCGCGGAGGGGGGCGGAGGGGGGCGCGGAGGGGGGCGGAGGGGGGCGCGGAGGGGGGCGGAGGGGGGCGCGGAGGGGCGCGGAGGGGGGCGGAGGGGCGCGGGGGCGGAGGGGCGCGGGGGCGGAGGGGCGGAGGGGCGCGGGGGCGGAGGGGCGCGGGGGCGGAGGGGCGGAGGGGCGCGGGGGCGGAGGGGCGCGGGGGCGGAGGGGCGCGGGGGCGGAGGGGGGCGGGGGCGGACTCAAACTCGTGCCCATCGAGTCGGTGATGCCATCCAACCATCTCATCCTCTGTCATCCCCTTCTTCTCCTGCCTTCAATCTTTCTCAGCATCAGGGTCTTTTCCAATGAGTCAGTTCTTCACATCAGGTGGCCAAAGTATTGGCGTTTCAACAGTAGCAAAATAGTCTTAATTATATTTATTCTCAGAGGTAGACTCAATGTCTGTTCCCTTGTGGACTGGCTCCTACTGTTGATACTCATTAGTTAACAGTACTCAAATAAAATGCAAATTTAGTGAGATGCATGAAAAATATGAGCTTCCCAGGTGACACAGAATCTACCTGCCATTACAGGAGATGCAAGAAATGCAAGTTTCATCACTGGGTCAGGAACACCTCCTGGATAAGGAAATGGCAACTCACTCCAGTATTCTTCCCTGGAGAATCACATGGACAGAAGAGCCTGGCAGGGTGCAGTCCACGGGGTCTCAAAACAGTCCGACAGGACTGAGCGACTGAGCGCACACACCCACATCATGGCATTAGTTCTATTTTATTTGTCAATTATTGCCTTTTTCATATGTATGACCTCATCCTTGAGATGTTAATTTTTATAATTTAACTAACAGCTTTATAAAATGGTCATCCATTCAGAAGTAACCAAAGATTAGGGAAGTGTCCATGAACTTAAAATAAAAAAAAAAAAGATATGTATAAAAAAACTAAGAAATATGAAAATAATAATCAACATGATGAACAAAACATATTAATGTATATAGAGAGAAATTATCTATCAATGCAGTGAATATCTTTGTTATAACTAGAATTATCTGATTTGAATAGGAAGTAAGGCATTATTTCCCTGTACATAGGCAAAGGAAAAGCTAATTTTTAAGAGTATTATAGAGGGGAAACAAGCACCAAATAGAGGCTTAACTAGTTGATATTTATGCTCCTTGGGGATCATAGGTTTCTGGGTGTGATATTATGCTATTGACTCTTGAGCCAGAAAGTATATGATACAGATCCAGTAGTTCCAGAGCTGGTTTACCAACAAAATGGATGATAGAAATCAGGGACAAACTATTAAACATGGGTAAGAAAAAAAAACAAAAACAATAATGTACAAAACCAGAAGATAAACCTATAGAAAGAACAGGATGTGGCTCACAACCAGAAACATCAAAGCAGACAGCAGACACGAGGAATGGGCTTGTGTCCCCACAAAGATGATGGAACTTCAGGTTCTCTTTCTGAGGCGTTGGTTAAAACAATACAGATTTTGCTGGGTGCTCATTCTGCCTGTTCCCCTAAATGCCCCACTGGAACACATCTATACTGTCCATAATAGAATGAGAACATTTTCTCTTTTCCATCAATCCAATTATACTTAAACTCGGGCAGAATTAGCATTTGGCATCTTCCACTCTTTGCCGTCTCAAGTTAGACTTTGTTGCACCATAAATTTCTCATGGCCTGTTTGGCTTCTGCATTCCTCAGAGTGTAAATCAGAGGGTTGAGCAAGGTTGTTACAATACTGTAAAACAGAGCCACCGTCTTGTCCACTGGAAATACAGTTAGAGGGCGAGCATATATGTATATACACGGTACAAAGAATAAGACAATAACGATAATGTGGGAGGTGCATGTGGAAAGGGCCTTCCTTCTTCCTTCTGTGCTACAGTTACTCAGACAACCTAAGATGAAAACATATGAGATCAGCAGCAACAGGAAACTCACCATGCATATGGTCCCACTGTTAAACACTGTGAGTAGGTTGATGACATAAGTATCCACACAGGCAAGTTTCAACAACGGTTACATATCACAGAAATAGTGATCAATAACATTGGGGCCACGGAAGGGTAATTCCAAAGTCAAGAGAATCTGTGCTGAAGAATGGATACAGGCCCCTAACCAGGCCAGTTTTACCAGTGTGCCACAGACACATTGGCTCGTGATGGATGTGTACCGCAGGGGCTTGCAAATGGCCACATAGCAATCGAAAGACATGAGGACAAGTACCAAGATCTCCATGCACCCAAAGAAGTGAAATGCAAAGATCTGGGTCATGCACTAGTTGAAGGAGATGGCTTTCTTCTCAGATACAGAATCTATAATCAACCTAGGGGCAATGGTTGTTGAAAAACAGGCATCAGCAAAGGATAAGTAGAAAAGGAAGAAGTACATGGGGCTCTGAAGTGTCTGGCTATATCGTATGGTCATCACAATTAGGAAGTTTGCCAACAGAGTTCCAAAGTATAGAAATAGGAAGATAACAGATACTACTTTCTCCTTTAGTAGATTCTGTGTTGAATGAACACATTCATTCTGAGTAGAATGAATTCGTTCACACTGCTGTTCACCTCTATGGTTATGATAAATATAGAACAGACACAGCTGAAAAGTGGTTCATCTTCTAAAGAAAAGTTGGAGAAATGGTGGCTTGGCAATTGTGGTGCATTTGGATGCAGAATTGCAAGTTTTAGAGTTCTAATTTCGTCAAACATATAACTTAGTGTTTCTCAAAGTTTTCATACACTATACTCACTCAGGAATTTTTTTTTTTTAATGTTGGCATGCTTTAAACATTGGCATTGATTCAAGGTCTTCTTGTTGCTGCTGCTGCTGCCAAGTCGCTTCAGTTGTGTCCGCTTCTGTGCGACCCCATAGACAGCAGCTGGGTTGCCAAATTTTATGTGTGTGTGTGTGGGGGGAAAGCGCTCAAGTGATTGTGCACTCTGCCATGGTCTGAAAACTAGTGAATTTGCTTTATGATCTTGGTCAGATCATTTTAATGCCTTGACACTCTTTCTTTATATGACAGAGAATCTGACAGATACATTATTAAGGATATGCATATGCATATGATACATATATGTTCATATGATGTGTATGCACATCAATTACTGACAATAATATCCTTATATAATTTAAAAATAATATATTTGGAGATTATCTCCTGAGTGAATACATTTCTTGATTTGAACAACAGTTTGTAGCCATTATTCCTGGTCTCTTCAGTATCTTTGTTGGGTTATACTTAAGAAAAAAGCTTATTTTTCCGTCTTTAGATTCATTGCAGCTATAACTTTACCTTCATTGCCAGTTAGGGCACATGAGATATTTGAGCCAATCAATGAGGCTAGCAGTATTTTGGAAAATTGCTATATATTTGATATAAACCATTACATATGTCAGATGCATGCTAGTAAATTTCACATTCTGTGGACTCAGCCTATTATTTCACTTTCTATGTTTCTGTAACCTGTGTACTATCTTCCTTCATATCTGATTCTCCTACCACTATCATCTAGAAGATTGCATTCTTTCAATTTGTATCTCTTTAAAATGTAAGTTTAAAAATGTATTTCAGAAACTCAACATAAAATGCATCTCCTTGCTCTCCTTTACTTTTTCCTTATATACTATACCTATATAATTTCAATCATCGTATTATATTTTCTGAATTTCCTTTTTTAATTTAAAAGCCTTTTCTATGTTAGCTACACTGTATTTGTAGTGTAATTATCTACTTAGCAATTAAAAATAAACATGATGTTAGTCACTCAGTCATGTTTGACTCTTTGTGACACCATGGACTCCACCAGGCTCCTCTGTCCATAGTATTCTCCAGGCAAGAATACTGGAGTGTGTTGCCATTCCTTCCTCCAGGGGATCTTCCCAACCCAGGGATCAAATCCAGGTCTACTTCATTGCAGACAGACTCTTTACCAACTGAGCCACCAGGGGAGCCCAAAATTAACCTATCAAAATCTGAAAATACAAATTCCACCATTTATTTTTTGTTTTTCCAAATTTTCATCTTAATTAAAATATTTTTAATAAACGCTTCTCATATAGCTTGTGCTTATTTTAATAGTTTAATCAAATATATGCCCAGGGAATTGTTAATATAAATATCACTATTTTAAGTCACATGGACTGTAGCCCACCAGGCACCTCTGTCCATGGGATTTTCTAGGCAAGAATACTGGAATGATTGGCCATTTCCTTCTCCGGGGGATCTTTCTGACCCAGGAATCGAGCCCACATCTCCTGCATTACAAGCATGTTCTACCACTGAGCCACCAGGGAAGCCCATAATTATTGACATTATTCTCAAATAATCTTTCAGTTTGGTTGCTTCAATATTTATTAGAAAATTAATTATGGTATGGGTGTATCTGCATAATAAAATTTCCAAAGCTTGCAATGTATTACAGGGTAAGAAAAGCGCCCTTCAGAAATTCATACTTAACCAGTCCAAGGGTGGTGTTAGTCACTCAGTCCTGCCAGACTCTTTGTGACCCCATGAACCCAACCGGGCTCCTCTGTCCATGGGATTCTCCAGGCAAATGGGCTGTCATTCCCTTTGCCAGGGTATCTTTAAGACCCAGGGATCAAACCCATGTCTCCTGCACTGCAGGCAGATTCTTTACAATCTTAGACACCAGGGGAGCCCATAAACCAGAAGTAAAAGTTAGTTCCTTACACATTCTGCTGGGTTTTCAGATATATATCTATATACCTACATCTACCTATATATAGATATATATGTATGTATATACTCACACATATATGTGAAATATTTTTATGCACAAATTAGGTCATTTCCCATTGTTTCTAAAACTATAACAATATGGCACAAATTGCAAATAAAAAATTAACTTCAGGCATTATTATACTTGTTAACAGAATTAAAATTATGAATATATATTTTGATTAGTAATAGAGTATAACATTTTTGTATATTTTAATTTATTATATTTCATTTGTTTTGAATTTTGTATGTTATATTTGTTTAATTTTTGATATCTTTAAATTTTGAGCTCTTTTTTTTCAACATTATACAATAAACTCTATCAATTTTACACTCCTGTTTCCGTTTTAGTCAATCATGTTTTTAAAATTTAATGTCAAATGAAACACATTTTAACATGAATTTTGACGTACACTTCCTCTTTCTGATTAATCATCAATTCTTTAGTGATTCAATAACACCATCAACTCAGTCATCAAATGTGTACTGAGAACCTACTCATATCTGGAGTCAACTTATAGAGCATGAAAAGATGTCCTCAACCTCCTCACAACCACGTTGGAGGGATAACATTTCTCTATGTAAGATTCTTAATCATTGAAAAACTACACACAACTCTGTGATAATGCTAAGTAAATTTTAACTCCATATCAGAAAGATCCTAGAAAATAAGCTGATTGGTCGTTAAAGGTTTAAACATGGGAAATAAGTGAAATTATGGCTTTAATTGAGTTAAACTGCAATTTCCAACAAAGTTCTCTGAAAATTAAATATTCAAAAAGTTTGTAAAGGGTTTCCCTAAGTAAGATAAATATATCAATATCAGTAAATCAAGCTATTTAACTCTAGTAAAGTTACGCATCTAAATACAATTAGATTTTCCTTGCAGTTGAGCTAAAATAATATTAGTTCACTCTGAGAAATTAGAAATATCACAATAATTACAAACTCTGATTGGAAGTTGCAATTTTCTCTGCTGATTATTAAAAAAAAAGGAAATCAATTATTATTTAATTTTAATACATTAGGTTTCCAGTAGGGGATAAAAACAAAAGAAGGGGAGCCCTTTGCTGTGAGAAGAGGAGGAGTTAGGATTGAAGAGTGATTAAATATTTTTAAAAAGGGAACATGCATTGCTTCAGGAAAAAAATAAATGCTCCCATCATTAAAAACTACACTCTCATTAAATTTCAAACATTTTAAGAGACAAATTTTGGGTAGGTAACAGACAACCATGACATCCAGTTCAACTAATTCTATTTTATTTTAAGTAAGCAAAGAGAAGGTTTAGGGACATAAAAACAGGAAAGCATCATTGACAGGATGTATGCATTAGTTTAAATCAATACTAAGAATTTTATTATTGAATTCAGCCATTATCTCCAAACTTTTCTGGACCACCCTGCCTCTTTGATTTGGGAGGGCATCATGGTGGTAGAAGGTCTTTTTCCTTCCTTGAGCCTTACATTTTACTTTTACCTACTGAATTGTTAACTGATTCAAATATATTTGGTGCCAAAATTTTTCCATTCTTCCTAAGTTAAATAATCACCTGCCTCTATCTCCTATGTTCCATATATATAACGTATGTATGTATGTATGATTGAATAAGGCAATTCAATATTAAATATTATTATTTTTCCATAATCTTATCATTCAAACAATTTTTGCTTGTGCAATTTCATGTGACATACACATTTTTTTGCAAGGTAACTGGACTGACCATGTGATTCATCCATTTCTAGTTACAAAGCATGACCTGTGATACAGAGTGTTTTAATTAAGACACTGAGGCTAGAACTAGAAAGGGATGTTACTATGTAGCCTCTCTCTCAGCATTCACCCTACATCTCATATAAAATACCAAATTCTAATCATCACATGGATTGCATCTTAGAAAAGAGAAATCATGAGTCATGAGAGAAGGATAGCAATTGATCTCTTAAATTTCTGTCCTGACTCCAAAATCAAGTGCATTAAACTGCATGCTGAGGCTAATATTAAAGTAAAAAATAAATAAATAAATAAATAAATAAATAAAGATCTAACTGGATAATAGTGAAGAGGAGGAAAGAAGCAGACTAGTGTAGTCAGAACAGGAGAGAGGAGTGATCAGGTACCAGGGGAAGAATAGTCGGAGATGGGATATAGAAAGAGATAGAGTGGGAAGGAGAGCAAACATCTTAGAGAAAGTAGTTTTATCTAAGATTTCATCCCACAGTTCAGCTTCTTTCTTCCTGAACAACCACGCCATCACTTACCCCCATTAAAGAGAGATTGTTGTTGTGTGTTAAAACAAGGATTGTCAAGGATCTTGAAAACCCAGGTGTGTAGAAAGTGGAGCCCGATTTAATACTCTGTCCCAGAAGCATCAGCACTGACCATAGACTTTGGACCAGGAGCTCCCCAAGACAGAAACTTAGATCAGTGTTTAGGGCTCAGATGGTAAAGAATCCGCCTGCAATACAGGAGACCTGGGTGCAATCCCTGGATTGGGAAGATATCTTGGAAGAGTGCAACCCTCTCCAGTATTGTTGCCTGGAGAATCTCATGGACAGAGGAGCCTGGCAGGCTACAGTCCATGGGGTCACAAAGAGTCAGACATGACTGAGAGACTGAGCACAGCACAGAAGAAAATATTTCAGACAGATTGAGAAAATTGCCTCTTTTCTTACAACCAAACAGATGACTTCCAACAGAGTGTATTTTTCATATCTTCAACTTTCATTTACTTAGAAGGTGAATTGTGTGAAGCTTGAATAAAACACACAAATGATACTTCAATGAGATTTATCATTGCCTTCTATCACAAGTGATGATGGGATATAAAGAGTTTATGGAGAAGGGAACTCTTCATGTAGCTATAATTCAGACAGCTCCTTCCTGGAAACACTGGGTCAGACAGAACAGCAACGTCTGTATTGGAGCAGAGAGAATGCTCTGAAAATGGAGTGAATTTCTTAATTCGGCTCTTGGAAACTTAATTGGAGTAAATTTTCTTACAGTCTGAGAAATAAATGCCTCTGCAGCCAGCTTCCTTCCCACTGTATCTCTCTCTTTTTTTTTTTTTTTTGAAAAATCATGAGGCTAACTGTTTTATTTTTACTGTACTTGATATTTATAGAAATTCACACAAAAGTTTGCAAATGCTTAAGGTAGGCTTTAAGCCTCAGGAGCTCCAAGGAAACTATTTCTTCGAAACCAGTCCCAAGTGATATGCAACAAGCTACCTAGCTCAAACAGTCCAAGGGCAAAATCAAGCCTTGGGGACAATTGGTTAAACTTCAACTCATATGACTTGATATGAGGCAATTCTATTCTCTTCCCCATAAACTTTCCTTAAGTCCATCTCTTCTAGAGGCCTGGAAGTCTTTGAAGGCAGTTGAAAGCCCATAGATGAAATATGTGTGGTTAGCTACTCTTATTTGTGTTATATCAAAGTGTGAACTGGTTTCCCTGGTGGCTCAGATGGTAAAGCACCTGCCTGAAATGTGGGAGAGCAGGGTTCGATCCCTGGGTCTGGAAGATCCTCTGGAGAAGGAAATGGCAAGCCACTGCAGTACCCTTGCCTGGAAAATCCCATGGACAGAGGAGCCAGGTAGGCTACAGTCCATGAGGTCACAAAAGAGTGGACATGACCGAGAGACATCACTTTCACTTTCAAACTGTGAATTATATTTATCATCACTATCAAAGAGCTAAAGTCAGCAATAATTACAGTTCTTTGACAAATCTGAAATATTAATATGTGAATGTTTTTCTTTCTATTGTTTATTTATTTATGTTTTAAATAGAGTTGATTTACAATGTTTTGTAATTTTCAGTTGTACAGCAGATACATTCAATTCAGTTCAGATGATCAGTCGTGTCTGACTCTTTGCGGCCCCACGAACCACAGCACGCCAGGCCTCCCTGTCCACCACCAACTTATGAGTTCCCCCAAACACATGTCCATTGAGTCGGTGATGCCATCCAACCATCTCATCCTCTATCGTCCCATTCTTCTCTTGCCCTCAATCCTTCCCAACATCAAGGTCTTTTCAAATGAGTCAGCTCTTCACATCAGGTGACCAAAGTATTGGAGTTTCAGCTTCAACATCGGCCTACCAGTGAACACCCAGGACCGATCTCCTTTAGGATGGACTGGTTAGATCTCCTTGCAGTCCAAGGGACTCTCGAAAGTCTTCTCCAACATCACACTTCAAAAGCATCATCTATCTCTTTGGCGCTCAGCTTTCTTTAGAGTCCAACTCTCACATCCATACATGACTACTGGAAAAACCATAGCCTTGACTAGACAGACCTTTGCAGACAAAGTAATGTCTCTGCTTTTTGATATGCTGTCTGGTTTGGTCATATTCTGGTTTGGTCATATTGGTCATTGGTGATATTCGTTTGGTCATAACTTTCCTTCCAGAGAGTAAGCGTCTTTTAATTTCATGGCTGCAATCACCTTCTGCAGTGATTTTGGAGCCCAGAAAAATAAGTCTGACACTGTTTCCACTGTTTCCCCATCTATTTCCCATGAAGTGATGGGATCGGATGCCATGATCTTAGTTTTCTGAATGTTGAGCTTTAAGCCAACTTTTTCACTCTCCTCTCTCACTTTCATCAAGAGGCTCTTTAGTTCTTCATTTTCTGCCATAAGGATGGTGTCATCTGTATACCTGAGGTTATTGATATTTCTCCTGGCAATCTTGATTCCAGCTTGTGCTTCCTGCAGCCCAGCATTTCTCATGATGTACTCTGAATATAAGTTAAATAAGCAGAGTGACAATATACAGCCTTGACGTACTCCTTTTCCTGTTTGGAACCAGTCTGTTGTTCCATGTCCTGTTC
This sequence comes from Giraffa tippelskirchi, assembly GCF_054371585.1. NCBI lineage: Eukaryota > Metazoa > Chordata > Mammalia > Artiodactyla > Giraffidae > Giraffa > Giraffa tippelskirchi. The sequence continues at coordinate 111,040,164 of NC_137275.1, forward strand.
TAACTGTTGCTTCCTGACTTGCATACAGGTTTCTCAAGAGGCAGGTCAGGTGGTCTGGTGTTCCCATCTCTTTCAGGATTTTCCACAGTTTATTGTGATCCACACAATCAAAGGCTTTGGCATAGTCAATAAAGCAGAAGCAGATATTCTTTTGGAACTCTCTTGCTTTTTCAATGATCCATCGGATGTTGGCAATTTGATCTCTGGTTCATCCGCCTTTTCTGAAACCAGCTTGAACATCTGGAAGTTCATGGTTCACGTATTGCTGAAGCCTGGCTTGGAGAATTTTAAGCATTATTTACTAGCGTGTGAGATGAGTGCAATTATGCGGTAGTTTGAACATTTTTGGCATTGCCTTTCTTGGAATTGAAATGAAAACTGACCTTTTCCAGTCCTGTGGCCACTGCTGAGTTTTGCAAATTTGCTGGCATTTTTTTTCACATTTTATTATTATATATATATATTTTTTTTTTTTAATATTTTTTAACTTTACAATATTGTATTTGTTTTGCTATACATTGTCATGAATCCACCATGGGTGTACATGTTTTTCCCTTCCAGAACCCACCTCCCACATCCCTCCCCATCCCATCCCTCCGGGTCGTCCTCAAAAAACTGGAAATAGAACTGCCATATGACCCAACAATCCCACTGCTGGGCATACACACTGAGGAAACTAGAATTGAAAGAGACACGTGTACCCCAGTGTTCATTGCAGCACTGTTTATAATAGCCGGGACATGGAAGCAGCCTAGATGCCCATCAGCAGATGAATGGATAAGGAAGCTGTGGTACATATACACAATGGAATATTATTCAGCCATTAAAAAGAATACATTTGAATCAGTTCTAATGAGATGGATGAAACTGGAGCCTATTATACAGAGTGAAGTAAGCCAGAAAGAAAAACACCAATACAGTATACTAACACATATATGTGGTATTTAGTTAACTGGTAAAGATAACCCTGTATGCGAGACATCAAAAGAGACACAGACAAATAGAACAGTATTATGGACTCTATGGGAGAGAGTGAGGGCGGGGTGATATGGGAGAATGGCATTGAAGTATGTAAATTAGCATATGGGAAATGAATCTCCAGTCCAGGTTCAATGCATGATACCGGGCTCTCGGGGCTGGTTCTGGCATATTGAGTGCAGCACTTTCACAGCATCATCTTTCAGGATTTGAAACAGCTCAACTGGAATTCCATCACCTCCCCTAGCTTTGTTCGTAGTGATGGTTCCTAAGGCCCACTTGACTTCAGATTCTAGGATGTCTGGCTCTAGGTGAGTGATCACACCATTATAATTATTTGGGTCATGAAGATCTTTTTTGTACAGGTCTTCTGTGTATTCTTGCCACCTCTTCTTAATATCTTCTGCTTCTGTTAGGTCCATACAATTTCTGTCCTTTATTGAGCCCATCTTTGCATGAAATGTTCCCTTGGTATCTCTAATTTTCTTGAAGAGATCTCTAGTCTTTCCCATTCTATCGTTTTCCTCTATTTCTTTGCACTGATCACTGAAGAAGGCTTTCTTATCTCTCCATGCTATTGTTTGGAACTCTGCATTTAAATGGGTATATCGTTCATTTTCTCCTTTGCTTTTTGCTTCCCTTATTTTCAAAGCTATTTGTAAGGCCTCTTCAGACAGCCATTTTGCTTTTTTGCATTTCTTTTTCTTGGGGATGGTCTTGATTCCTGTCTCCTGTACAATGTTGTGAACCTCCATTGATAGTTCATCAGGCACTCTGTCTATGAGATCTAGGCCATTAAATCTATTTCTCACTTCAACTGTATAATCATAAGATATTTGATTTAGGTCATGCTTGAATTGTCTAGTGGTTTAGCAGATACATTAGGTTGGACAAAATCTTCATTGATATATATATATATATACACACATACACACACACACACACACACACACACACACACATACATATTTATGTATGCAAAATCTAATCTCTAAGACAATTTTTTCTTCCCTCCAGAAATATTTTCCAAAATATCAAATGAGTTGCAAGAAGTGAGTGGAGAAGGAAATGGCACCCCACTCCAGTGTTTTTGCCTGGAGAATCTCGGGGACAGGGGAACCTGGTGTGCTGCCGTCTATGGGGTTGCACAGAGTCGGACACGACTGATGTGACTTAACAGCAGCAGCAGCAGCAGCAGCAATAAGTGAGAATAATTTTTTCATTCTTTTTTGACTTCTAAATTCTAAGTGAGCGTAAAATTCAAGTCTTCTTAATTTTCATTTGAGGCTATTGAATTGCCAAATCAGAGTTCATAAGTGATCTAAGAATGAAAACTAAATTATTTCCTGGAACTTATGCTATTTTTTATAATATTGCATTACTTTACCCCCGGTCAAACAATGTTCATCCATATAAGATTTTTGTCTGATTAGATAATTTGAATTTTTTACTCAACTTTAAATGTTTTATTTTTCATTAGAAACTACCATTATCCTATTCCACACTTTCCTCATGGCACTTTTCACTTAAAGAAGTGAATAAAGATTCCTGAAAGTGTAAATCAAAGGGTTTATCAAGGGAGTTAGGATGGTGTAAAATATGGCTACCATTTTGTCAAAGGGTAAAGAATATGAAGGTCATACATACATAAATATGCACGGGATAAAGAACAAAACCACAACAGCAATGTGAGATCCTCAGTTGGAGAGGGCTTTCTTCTGCCCTTCAGAGCTATGTATTCTCAGAGACAGCAGGATGACCCCATAGGAGACAAGCAACAAGGAGAAGATTAAGATGCCAAAAAACCCACTGTTGGTGACTACCAAAAGGCCAAAGATGTGAGTGTCAGCGCAGGCAAGCTCCAGCAGTGGGTACAAGTCACACATGAAGTGATCGATGACGTTGGGGCCACAGAAGAGCAGCTGGAAAGTGAAGAAAATCTGTATCATGGAATGCAGGAAGACCCCTGTCCAGACTACCGCCATCAGAAGGACACAGAGTCTACGGTTCATGATAGAAGAATAGTGCAAGGGTTTGCAGATAGCCACATAGCGGTCATAGGCATGGCGCTGAGGACAATCACCTCCACCCCAGCAAAGAAGTGTTCAGCAAAGAGCTGGGTCATGAAGCCTTCGAAAGAAGTGGTTTTCCTCCAAAGGAGAGAGTCCACAATCATCTTTGGGACAATGACAGAGGAGAAGCATGCATCCAGGAAGGACAGAAAAGCCAGGAAGAAGTACATGGGGGAGCCACAGAGTGCTGGGCTGCTACTGATGGTCATCACAATTAGCAAGTTGTCCCCGACAGTTGCACTGTAAATGAACAAAAAAACAACAAATATTATTTTCTGCATGGTTGGATTCTGTGAAAGCCCCAGGAGGACAAACTCAGTTACGAAGCTTTGGTTTTGCATAATTTCCAAGGAAAAGGTGAAAGGTACCACAGTGAGCATGTAGAATCTAGTTAGAGAAAAAGACAAATGTCAGACCGGTTTTGGGAGTCATCATAGTCATCAACAAATTGGTGCATCCATGTGAAAAATTGACTTATGTTCTTGTGCTTGCTTTTTCATTGAGAACACAAAGCTAGAAATGTGTTGAAGGTGGTAGGAGGATATCAGGAAGAATTGAAGTTTAGATAAATTGTTAAATGTTTTAAGACAGAGCTTCAATGTAGGAGAAGGGTAGGGATCCATCTGGGGTGGGGATAAGAAATCGTTATTATATCAACTGCTAACTCTGGTCATATGTTAATAGTAGTGGTTTCCTGGAGTGAACTGTGAGAAGAGTTCTGAAGCTACATCCATGATCTGAGGAAAGGAAAAGAGCAGTTTATTGGTCATGCCTGCCATGTGCATGGATGGGAGAAGGGGAAGTTGCATGCCATCCATGATCAGGTGACTTCCTTATCTCCAGGTAGAAGGAAAAATTAGACAAAACTGGAGTAGTGCTTGGATCATGGCTATACTCCAAATTATTTCCTTAAAGTCTAAAAAAAAAAATGAGACTTTAAAGTCAACAAATTCATTATTCAGAAAAAAAAAAAAAAAGAAATATCACCTTGCTGTAGACCAATACATAATAAATATGCGTGTGTTAAGTTGGCTTTCTTTTCACTCATTATTTTAAAACAAGAATGCTGCTGCGGCTGCTGCTGCTGCTGCTAAGTCGCTTCAGTCATGTCCAACTCTGTGCGACCCCATAGATGGCAGCCCACCAGACTCCCCCGTCCCTGGGATTCTCCAGGCAAGAATACTGAAGTGGGTTGCCATTTCCTTCTCCAATGCACGAAAGTGAAAAGTGAAAGTGAAGTCGCTCAGTCGTGTCCGACTCTTCGCGACCCCATGGACTGCAGCCTACCAGGCTCCTCTGTCCTTGGGATTTTCCAGGCAAGAGTACTGAAGTGGGGTGCCACTGCCTTCTCCGAAAACAAGAATAGAAGCTGACAAAAATAAGTAATACCTACTAATATGTACTGTTATGATGACTAAGTTAAATAATGTAAGGAAGCAGTTGTTCAGAGTTAAGTGGCTAGGAAACAGTCCACGTTAGATCTTATTACCCAGTTTTACTGGTAGGAAGCCCATGCTTAAACAGATAAAATTAAAGAAATAACAGATACTGGCTCTGGAGTTTTAACCCAGAAACTTTGACTTCAGCATGGAAGTGACTGACTCTATAGGGAAAGAAGCAAAAATTTTTCTAGCAAGAGCAGGAGGGGCTTCTCTCGAGTCTCCATTCACTGTAGAGGTTATAACCTGATTCCTCTGTTCATGTTTGACTGATGCTTCTTGATGAATGACACAGAGCCAGTGATGTAGAATCAGAAGGTAATGACCAGATTATTTACAGATACAAACTGACAGTAACCACAGAGGTAAGGAATAGAAACAGAATGCTGACTATAGCCAGAGCCTGAGGCTTTATTAATTGCTAAGTATTTATTCAAGGTGACTCAATCAGATCAAGCAGTACTCACAAGTGTGTGTCTGTTGACTTACTTACAGTATGACTTACTGTAGTGTAGGGATATTCACATATAACATCCCTACCCATTTCATACGATTATAATGAGGGTCAAATTGGAAAATGTGAAATTGCTGCTTATGATAAAATGCTCTTACTGATTTTAGTGACTCTTCTCTCACTTAAAAAAGCAAACAGGTTACCCACATAAAGCTTTTCCATTACTCATCCAGATATTACTCCAACTTTTGACTTCATTTCTTATAGCAAGACACAGCTTTGAAGAATGACTGTCCTTTGTTGCTGTTTAGTTGTTCAGTTATGTCTGACTCTTTGTGATCCCATGGACTGTAGCCTGTCAGGCTCCTCTGTTCATAGGATTTCCCAGACAAGAACCTCGGAGTGGGTTGTCATTTCCTTCTCCAGGGGATCTTCCCTATGCAGGGATTGAACCCGTATCTCCTGCATTGGCAGGTGGATTCTTTACTGATAAACAACCAGGGAAATATGATTGTGTCCTTCCCTGTATATATGAGAAATTCATGAGTCAAGTGGCAAGTGAGTGTGTGTGTGTGTGTGTGTGTGTGTGTGTACATACACATACTATCTATGCTTGTTATATAGGGAAGTAAAAGAATAATTGGGCTTTCTGAAAGAATTAAAAATGAGTTGATTTTTATGAATGACACTGACAGCTAACAAAAATTATTGAAAATATGAATAAAACTAGCAAATATACAGACGTATATACAACACGTCTTTTTACTTACTTTAAAACAAATTGTTTCCAGGGTACTAGGCATTCCTAAACAGCGTCTGTACTCTGAACTCCATATTCAGGTATGTCATCAAGCAAACAAGAGCATGAGAAAAACCTTATAAGATCATTGGATCAGTTAATGACTATATATTAAAGAGTAAAAACTATCAATATATCCAGAGACACTGAAATGAAATAAAGACACCAGGTCCAGATTCATAGAGACCTAGGTTCAAATCCAAGCTCTTGTACTAAGTTATATTATGTGGTGAGAAAAGTTACTTAAAATTCTCAAGAGCTCAGATTCTATTCTGTAATGATGTATAATAACAATACCTATTGATAAGATTCTTAGAAGAATCAGATAAGGCAATATTGATATTCATAAAACCATTAATGCAGTTAGATGCACTGGAGAAAATTGCCATCAGTGAGAAAAAGCTTCCAGAGCCTTTGACACAGAGCAGAAATGACAATCCTTTAACTCCTAATTTCTGCTTTACCATGATCTAGGCTTACAAATATCTTTACTCATCCTTTTACATATTCACAAATATAAAATAGTTTTATTGGTTACCACAATGGAGATACGGTATCATTTAAATTTGCAACAATTTTAAGTCTTTAATAATCCCTGAATACAATTTTATAGTCTTAAGACCCTCATGTGTGCGTGTGTGGGTGCTAAGTTGCTTCAGTTGTGTCCAACTTTTTGTGGCCTTATGGACTGTAACCTGCCAGGCCCCTCTGTCCATGGGATTCTCCAGGCAAGAATTTTGGAATGGATTGTTGTGCCCTTCTCCAAGGGATCTTGCCGACCCAGGGATCAAACTTTCATCCCTTCTATCTCCTGGATTTGCAGGCAGATTCTTTACCATTAGCATCACCTAGGAAGCCCAAATCCTCAGGTGTCCACTTCTTTTACAGGTAGTGTCACTGTACAAAGGAAATCAAATAATACAAACAGTGGAGAGAAAGAGCAAGGCTCTGTATTAATCTAACAAGTAATTCTCAGGCTCTGTACTTCCCTAATCTGAGAAGTTTCTAAGAAATACTATTTTAGAATCAAATGCTCATTAAATACGAACAAATCAAAATGCTCTTTTTTTTATTTTTTATTTTTTACTTTTTTTTATTTTTATTTTTTTTAAAAATTTATTTAATTTTAGTTGGGGGCTAATTACTTTACAATATTGTAATAGTTTTTGCCATACATTGACATGAATCAGCCATGGGTTTACATGTGTTCCCCTTCCTGGACCCCCCACCCACCTCCCTCCCCATCCCATCCTTCTGGATCATCCCATTGCCCCGGCCCTGAGCCGTTGTCACATGCATCGAACATGGAATGGTGTTCTGTTTCACATATGATAATATACATGTTTCAATGCTATTCTCCCAGAACGTCCCACCCTCACCTTCTCCCTCAGAGTCCATAAAATTGTTCCATGCATCTGTGTCTCTTATTCTGTCTCGCATGTAGGGTTATCGTTACCATCTTTCAAATTCCATATATATGCATTAGTATACTGTATTGTTGTTTTTCTTTCTGGCTTACTTCACTCTGTATAATGGGCTCCAGTTTCATCCATCTCAGTAGAACCGATTCAAATGTATTTTTTTTAATGGCTGAGTAATATTCCATTGTGTATATGTACCACAGCTTCCTTATCCATTCATGTGCTGATGGACATCTAGGTTGCTTCCATGTCTTGGCTATTGTAAACAGTGCTGCGATGAACATTGGGGTACACGCGTCTCTTTCAATTCTGGTTTCCTCGGTGTATATGCCCAGCAGTGGGATTGCTGGGTCATATGGCAGTTCTATTCCCAGTTTTTTAAGGAATCTCCACACTGTTCTCCACAGTGGCTGTACTAGTTTGCATTCCCACCAACAGTGTAAGAGGGTTCCCTTTTCTCCACACCCTCTCCAGCATTTATTGCGTGTAGACTCATTAAATACGAACAAATCAAAATGCTCTTTTTTTTAGATAAAAGGAATTTCCAAAATTCCTGTTAAAACTTAGGCAATAGAGAGGACAGTGTCCTCAGAGTTTATGATCACAAGGTTTATGATTAGAAAGTATTTAAAAGGTAATTAAACATACTGTGTTGTCCTGGATTGACCCCTAGAACAGAAAAGTGATAGAAGTGGAAAAGTTAGTGAAACGTGATTAAAATCTTGTGCTTCTTTAAGAGTAATATACTCAATGTTCATTCCACAGTCTTGACAAATATACTATTAGTAATGTTAAATGATATTTATTAGGGGAAATAATTGAGGAGTAGACAGAAGCTCCGTATTATCTTGGCAACTTTTCTATTAATCCAAAATTATTCCAAAATGAAAAGTTAATTAAAATAATATAATAATTGTTCAGTTTCCAATATAAAAATCTAGAAGCTACAGATTTATAGTCATGTGTCACTGAAGAAACCAGAAGCTTCTGAGTCCTCTCCGATAAAATAGAGTACCATTTGTTCAAGCTGTTGACCTGTGAGAGTCAAATAAGACAGTTACTATGAATTGCTTTGTAATGTATAGTTCAAAAGGAAGATGTGGAATATTGATGTAAACTTTATTTTTTTTAATAGTGTTTATACATACAAAGTGCACTGAAGGATCTATCATAAGAATAAAACAGATTTCTAAGTCAGGTTTTTAAAAAAACGGTGTCTTCTAAATTGCAATGAAACAGCTTCATTCATATTATCTAATTGGGAAATGTTTTAGCAAATACGTTTAGAGTCATAAAAATGACTATATTTTTTATACAAGTAACCCCAACACTAAAAATTATTCTAAGAGTGAAATAAAGTGATGTAAGATCTTCACAACCCAGATAATCACGATGGTGTGATCACTCACCTAGAGCCAGACATCCTGGAATGTGAAGTCAAGTGGGCCTTAGAAAGTATCACTACGAACAAAGCTAGTGGAGGTGATGGAATTCCAGTTGAGCTATTTCAAATCCTGAAAGATGATGCTGTGAAAGTGCTACACTCAATATGCCAGCAAATTGGGAAAACTCAGCAGTGACCACAGGACTGGAAAAGGTCAGTTTTTGTTCCAATCCCAAAGAAAGGCAATGCCAAAGGATGCTCAAACTACTGCACAATTGCACTCATCTCACATGCTAGTAAAGGAGTGCTCAAAATTCTCCAAGCCAGGCTTCAGCAATACGTGAACCATGAACTTCCAGATGTTCAAGCTGGTTTTAGAAAAGGCAGAGGAACCAGAGATCAAATTGCCAATATCCGCTGGATCATCGAAAAAGCAAGAGAGTTCCAGAAAAACACCTATTTCTGCTTTATTGACTATGCCAAAGCCTTTGACTGTGTGGATCACAATAAACTGTGGAAAATTCTGAAAGAGATGGGAATACCAGACCATCTGACCTGTCTCTTGAGAAACCTGTATGCAGGTCAGGAAGCAACAGTTAGAACTGGACATGAAACACCAAACTGGTTCCAAATAGGAAAAGGAGTACGTCAAGGCTGTATATTGTCACTCTGCTGATTTAACTTATATGCAGAGTACATCATGAGAAACGCTGGGCTGGAAGAAACACAAGCTGGAATCAAGATTGCCGAGAGAAATATCAATAACCTCAGATATGCAGATGACACCACCCTTATGGCAGAAAGTGAAGAAGAACTAAAGAGCCTCTTGATGAAAGTGAAAGAGGAGAGTGAAAAAGTTGGCTTAAAGCTCAATGTTCAGAAAACTAAGATCCTGGCATCTAGTCCCATCACTTCATGGGAAATAGATGGGGAAACAGTGGAAACAGTGTCAGATTTGATTTTTGGGGGCTCCAAAATCACTGCTGATGGTGACTGCAGCCATGAAATTAAAAGATGCTTACTCCTTGGAAGGAAGGTTATTGCCAACCTAGATAGCATATTTAAAAGCAGAGACATTACTTTGCCAACAAAAGTCCATCTAGTCAAGGCTATGGATTTTCCAGTGGTCATGTATGGATGTGAGAGTTGGATGGTGAGGAAAGCGGAGCGCCGCAGAATTGATGCTTTTGAACTGTGGTGTTGGAGAAGACTCTTGAGAGTCCCTTGGACTGCAAGGAGATCCAATCAATCCATCCTAAAGGAGATCAGTCCTGGGTGTTCATTGGAAAGACTGATGTTGCAGCTGAAACTCCAATACTTTGGCCACCTCATGTGAAGAGTTGACTCATTGGAAAAGACCCTAATGCTGGGTAGGATTGGGGGCAGGGGGAGAAGGGGACGACAGAGGATGAGATGGTTGGATGGCATAACCGACTCGATGGACATGGGTTTGGGTAGACTCCTGGAGTTGGTGATGGACAGAGAGGCCTGGCGTGCTGCAGTTCATGGGGTCGCAAAGAGTCGGACACGACTGAGCGACTGAACTGAACTGAACTGAATGCCTCCGTGACAATCTTCACAATGTGGCCAGTGGTCAGATCATTGTTTTGATGTTTTCACGTCATGACAGGAGGAGTTCTGTGAAGTGAGATGAATATAGAAATCCAACTCTAACAGACTTCATATTCTTTTTTACTTTATTGAGTTTCATTTCCCTCTTGCATACAATGGAGTGAAACTCGATCAACTAATACCTGTCCCTACGATAAGAGAGTTAAAGTTTGAAAAGAACCTGTCAAAATGTATGTCTCACGTTGGCTTTCAACACTAGTGAACTCACTTCAGTCTCTTAATGCCTAAAATTTTCACCAAATGAAAATTTCATGTTAAAACAAAATATCCTTATACACCAGATCCAGACATTCTATCTCATTAACTTTTTAGGAGAAATGTAACTATGCCTGATATATATATATTTATATATATATTAATGAATCAAAAGAAGTCACATGGTAGTTGCTCCTCAGAAGAGATTATTGGGAATGAGAGAAAAGAAATCTCTAAACTTACAACCTGCAATACTTCACCCACTGAGATTCCATACAGCCTACACATCCTTCTTCAGTTCTGATACCTTCCAAGTTTTCTGTTGGAAATTTATAGTTCATGCAGCATTAATTTTCTCATTCCTCCATTGAGCCTCTGATATAGCCCCCTAAAACACAATCATTGGTCTTATTTTCTGTCTTCAAATCTTCCCTTTGGTCTTAGAGTAGAAACAACATTTACTTAAGACTTTTCTATTCACTGCCCTTGGATTACTCTCATTTCCTCTTACCTTCTCATCAGAATAAACCATATATCATTTAGTCTTGATTTGTTGAAAGGTTTAATTCTCACCAGAAATTTCAAACGACAATTTTAATAGATTAAATGCTGATTCTATCATTTTCCAGGCCTAGACATTGTGAGAAAAATTGCTGTTTCCTATGAATTTGAGATCATTATGCACAATTTACTAAACACCATCGTCCCAGTACCATGTTCAAGCATTACTCTATGTTCAAATTATGGAATAAACAGCTCCACTTCATCATTGAGTCTAAGAAAGTGACATCTGTGATAAGTAACATGGGTTTCTGTGTTGTAGTCAGAGAAGCTTAGATTTACAGTTATTAATAATGTAGGATGACCTGGTATTTGCCATGTATATAGAGGAGCATTACCGGTATTCCCAGCTTTCTGAAGTTAACTTTAAGCATTTGGGTTTTATGAAGAACAACATCAATACTTGATTTTACCAATTAAAAAAAAATGGGATTTTTGTTTTTACAAAAGCCAACACAAGACTCCACAATCATACAAATGTTGATGAGGTTTTAAATATTTCTTTTTTTTATTGAAGCACAGTTAGTTTGCAATGTTGGGTAAGTTTCAAGTGCACAGCAAGGTGATTTATTTACAAATATATATATCTATATATATATGTATAATATATATATATTCTTTTTTTCTTTTGTTTTAGATTAGTTTATTTTCTATTTTTTAACTTTACAATATTGTATTTGTTTTGCCATACATTGACATGAATCCACCATGGGTGTACATGTTTTCCCCTTCCAGAACCCCCCTTCCACCTCTCTCCCCATCCCATCCCTCCGGGTCATCCCGGTGCACCAGCCCCGAGCACCCTGTATCATGCATATATATATATATATAGTCTATTTGAGATTCTTTTCCATTTTAGATTACCATTACCATACTAATGTTTCTTTGTAAAAGTGAAGTAGTATAACTTGAACTTTCAAAAAATGAATAAACTTGTACTGCCGAAGTATATCATAAAATGTGAGACAAAGCTACAACACATTAACACCATCTTCACAAAAGAGGTAAATCATTAAGATCACAGATAATTTTCTTATCTACATGAAAACACATACCACAGACAAAGCATTTGAAAGAAACTGAGTTAGAAGCCCTAGGTTGAAAGTTTGTAAGGGAACTTCATTCTAGAGTTATAGGTCCTGGACATACTTTATGGGAGAAGCATGTGTGATGTGAGGCAAGCAAATCAGTAAAACTGTCTTGGCTTCAATTTGCTTCCCTGTAAATTAGGAACAAAGATAATGAAACTACCAGTTTTGTTTGAGGATAAATCAACTGAAGTGAGTGTGCCTGGTAGATAATAAAGGGTTCCCATAATGTACTTATATGAATCAGATCTACAGAGCAACAGCTTTGGAAATTGACCATATGCTTTTCAGTTGATAGTTGAAAGAGATGTGTACTCTTGTTTCAAATGGTTCCTCAAGTCTTGGTATAAAAAATGAAAATGTTTTCTTTATATTCAATAAAAAATGTGATCCATAGTGATATTTAAGAAAAAGAGAGCAAATTAAGAGTAATTTCAAAATTTGTGCTCTATCTTCTCTATTAAAAAGAGAATCAGAGATAGATTGTAAAATATTCTTTCCTCCTTTTGTCAGTGACACTCATTTTGCTTTTGATAAATCCATAGTACAGGGAAAAATTAGCTATTATTCCCTCATTCAACTCCCTCTTCACTATGTATTTACCCAATATTTCTATCCAATGTTTGCTTTACCATAGGGTAAGTAAAAATGGAAAAAAAAATGAGATTAAAATCCTATGGAAAAGCCAATTTCATCAAAGTAACATATATGAGAAATCTGAAAAAGCAGCAGTAAGACTCTGGAGAAAAACTTCTTACTCTACAATTATCAAACTGTGGATTTAATGTTCTTTTCATTGCCTATTCTGAACCTATGAATACTGAAACCTTGGCAGTGTACATTAAAATATCAGTATGCCTACAATAATGCCTAGCCAAAATTAAAAAAAAAAAAAAAAAAACCCAACAAGTATTAGTTCCTGGATCTCTCTCTCTCTCTTTTTAAATGATCTACAAAATTTCTTACTTTTATTTCACACTTTACAACAGGTATAGCCCTCTGAATGCATATAAACAATCGCTTTCTTGGCACCATGAACAGCCTAAGTCACTCTCCTCTTCAACAAACTCCTCATGACATTTTTCACCTCTGTGTTTCTCACTGTGTAAATGATAGGATTTCACATGGGAGTGAGGATTGCAAAGAACATAGCCACGAATTTGTCCACAGGGTAGGTGACCACAGGACGCATATAGGTGAATATACAGGGACCAAAAAAGGCACCACTACTGTGAAATGGGAGCCACGTGTAGAGAGGGCTTTGTGTCATGCTTCAGAGCCATGGGATTTCAGAGAGTGCAGGATAACTGTGTAGGAGATGAAGAGCATGATAAAAAAAAAACTAAACACATTTCTGCAGTGTTACCTGCCACCATGATGCCAAGCTTGTAGGTGTCACTGCAGGCGAGTTCCAGCAGTGAGAAGAAATTACACATGAAGTGATCAATGATGTCAGGACCACAGAAGGTCGAGTTGACAAAGAAAATAATCTGCACGGTGGCATGTAGGACCCCCTCAATCCAGGCCACCACCACCAGGAGCTGGCAGAGCCCCTGTCGCATGATGGTCGTGTAGCTCAGAGGCTTGCAGATGGCCACGTAGCGGTCATAGGACATGGAAATGAGAAGGATGATCTCTGAACCTCCCACTGTGTGTTCCAGAAAGATCTGAATCAGGCAGCCACTCCAGGAGATGGTTCTCCTCTGGTACAGCAGGTCAGTGATCAGTTTGGAGGTGGTGACAGAGGTGAAGATGCCATCTAAGAAGGACAAGTGAGTGAGAAAGAAGTACATGGGAACAGAAAGCGTGGGGCTGAGAGAGATGGTGATGACAATGAGCAGGTTGGCCAACACAGTAAACAGGAAAATGAGCAAAAAGACAATGAAGAGAATTTTCTGCAAGTGTGGATTCTGTGTGAGTCCCAAGAGAACAAATTCAGTCACGTTGTTGGGAGGTGTGAGGACATCCATTTAGGAAGTAATACCTTCCTACGTCCTGAATTATCTACAAATAAGTAAAAAAAAAAAAAAAAAAAACACACAAAAAAACCCCCAAAAAACGATCCTGATTAACCATGAAAGAAATTTGATCTGAATTTCTTACAACAAAGGAAGAATGATTATTTTACTATGAACCATCTCCTTGTCACTTTTGTCTCAGTTCTTGTTTCAAGCCTTTTTAAAATTTTTCCAAGATGATTTCCATTTCTACAGACCCCTAGCACCTGTCACCTGTTAAACACCTTTAGAGCAATGTCTGGTGTGTAATTTATTGAGAAATCAGTGTTCTGTCTACGTAAGAGCTGGATTCTTCTCTTAGTTCAGCTCAAAGTGATTCTGCAAAGTCATCTCAGTGCCTCATGAGCCCTTCGCTCTGTCCATCAGCTTACAAACTATAATTTTCAGATGTATCTTGTAAGTTGAGAATTGCTACACACAGGTAGGAGTTATTTTCTATTCCATGTGAATTTACATTTGAACCCTCAGCTCTAACTGTGGAAAGAAATATAACATCGACAAGTATCTATCACAAGCATTGAATATAAGGAAATATGTATTGCACTGATGACACACTACAATTGGAACCATCCAGAACACTAAAGTTTTTCAGCTCTGTTTCCACTCTTAGCATGGGTGCCTGCATACTAAGTCACTTCAGTCGTGTCTAACTCTTTGTGACTGTATGGACTATAGCTTGCCAGGCTCCTCTGTCCATGGGATTCTCCAGACAAGAATACTAGAGTGAGTTGACATGCCCTTCTCCAGGAGATCTTCCCAACCCAGGGACTGAACCCACATCTCTTATGTGTCCTGAATTGGCAGGCGGGTTCTTTATCACTAGCACCACTTGGGGCTCTTACCATAGAATCTGCCACTATGGCTTCAGTGCCTGAAACCTATTAGGTGATGAGCAAATGTTTGATAAATTTCCATTCACCATGTGCAAATAGGGCTTCCTTGGTGGCTCAGCTGGTAAAGAATCTGCATGAAATGCAGAAGAACTGGGTTCAACCCCTGGGTCAGGAGGATCCCCTAGAGGAGAAAATGGCAACCCCTCTAGCATTCTTGCCTGGAGAATTCCATGGACAGAAGAGCTTGGCAGTCTATAGTCATGGGATTGCAAAGAGTGGGACACGACTGATAGACTAACATGGATAGGTAAATCATGACTGCGTCCCCTGACCATAAACCTAGAAGGATTTCAAGTGCTCTTTTTTTTTTTTCCTGCTGAAGAGTGAAAAAGTTGGCTTAAAGCTCAACATTCAGAAAGCTAAGATCATGGCATCCGGTTCCATCACTTCATGGCAAATAGATGGGGAAACAGTGGAAACAGTGGCTGACTTTATTTTGGGGGGCTCCAAAATCACTGCAGATTGTGACTGAAGCCATGAAATTAAAAGATGCTTACGCCTTGGAAGGAAAGTTATGACCAACCTAGACAGTATATTAAAAAGCAGAGACATTACTTTGCCAACAAAGGTCCATCTAGTCAAGGCTATGTTTTTTTCCAGTAGTCATATATGGATGTGAGAACTGGACTACAAAGAAAGCTGAGTGCCGAAGAATTGATGCTTTTGACCTGTGGTGTTGGAGAAGACTCTTGAGAGTCCCTTGGACTGCAAGGAGATCCAACCAGTCCATCCTGAAGGAAATCAGTCCTGGGTGTTCATTGGAACGACTGATGCTGAAGCTGAAGCTCCAATACTTTGGCCACCTGATGTGAAGAGCTGACTCATTTGAAAAGACCCTGATGATGGGAAAAATTGAGGACAGGAGTAGAAGGGGACGACAGAGGATGAGTTGGTTGGACGGCATCACCGACTCAATGGACATGAGTTTGGGGAAACTCCGGGAGTTGGTGATGGACAAGGAGGCCCTGTGTGCCGCAGTTCATGAGGTTGCAAAAAGTCAGACACGATTGAGCAACTGAACTGAACTGAACTGATGAGAAACAGAAATAAACATTTGAAAGGAAGGTGAACTCCTAAAATTTAGTTTCTGATACACTGTATCATGTTAATATGAATATTTTTAATTGCCTATAGGAAATAGTATTTTCTGGATTAATTTATTTTTAAGATAGTGTGTTCATTATTTGATACTTCTATTTTTTCAAAATTCTATTACGATATGATTTAATATAGTCATTTTCAGTACATTTACAGCTTTTATAGACTTGGGTATAGAAGCTCTTGCATGGGTGTTCAGTACACAAGGATCTTTCAAGCAAAGGAAATCCTTATTTTCAAAGTTCTAAAAAAAATAATATGGAATAATAAGTATGGAAGAGAAAGAAATAATAGATTGCTAGGTAAGATAGATAAAGAACTACACATATATTGTTGTATACAGAGACTAACACAAACATATAAAGTATTTACTTAAGAAGTGGAAAAAAAAAGTGAAAGTGAAAGTTGCTCAGTGATGTCCGACTCTTTGCGACCCCATGGACTATACAGTTCATTGAATTCGCTAGGCCAGAATACTGGAGTGGGTAGCCTTTCCCTTTTCCAGGGAATCTTCCCAACCCTGGGATTGAACCCAGGTCTCCTGCATTGCAGGTGGATTCTTTACCATCTGAGCCACAAGGGAAGCCCAAGAATACTGGAGTGGGTAACATATCTCTTCTCCAGCGGACCTTCCTGACCCAGGAATCCAACCGTGGTCTCCTGCATTCCAGGCAGATTCTTTACCAACTGAGATATCAGGGAGTACCTATTATAAGCTCACACGTTCAATAAATATTTCTTGGACCAAAACTGTGTATATAAACATATATTTTTCCACACAATGTCACGAGGTGTTTCCCTGCTAATTACACTTACTATCTGACATTTCAGTACCAAATAGCAGCAGTTCATACATCCATGATATGCATAACCTTCTCACTCCTTTATGTTTCTGCTATATGATTCCTATGCCTCCTCCCATCTTACTATAGGATCAGTCATCCATCCTTCCTGGTTACAGGCTACTGGATGACTAATGGGATGGGAAACTTGCCAGAAATTTTGCAAAGAAAAGACAAGAGAAAACATAAATGTAATGAAATATATTCTGTGAAAAATATATTGTTTTCCAAAAACAAGTGGATGAATATCTTCATGTTTTAGTTCTCCAAGATGAAGATTTTATACCTGAGTGGAAACAAAGTGCAATGGCCTCATTTTATTTCCTTATTCTAAAGTGAGACCCCACAACAGAGCAAAAAAAGTTGTCAAGAAGTAAGAGTTAGATCTTATTAATAAGGTTTAGAAATAATGATGAAGAAATAAATTTTTCACTTTTAATTTGTTCAACAATACTCTTTCTAGGAAGACACGCTAATGGAAAATATTTTTTAACAGAGAAAAATTGTTATTTACAGTTATATTCTACACAATTTTTCAGAGCTATGGGAAACTTGAGAATGAAATAGAATGTTCAACAGTGGAGAAATGGATAATTAAAACATAATGTGTCTCTTTGAGTAATATGTAGTTTTTAAAAGATGTTTTTAAAACTTGTGCAGTGTCATTGAAACATATGTGAGTTGTAACATAAATGGAGAAAAATTTTGATGCAAATTTGAATTGCATAATTATTCTAATTTAATGCTAACTTTATTATTATTCTAATGTAAATATGTCATAAGAAATAAGGACTCAAAATATTTTTACTTATAAATTGATAGTATTATTTGAGTCTATCTTTCTTGATGTTTTGTAAGCTGAAAAAGCAATTTAAATGTCATATCATTGTGGATGAGTGGTGATTATATGATTTTAAGGTTAATTTAAACCTGAGAGTCTCTAATTATGAGATTTCTTGTGGGGGGGGGAGGGAAACTTACCTATGAACTTGCCTGACATAGGTTCATGGCCAGGGCCCCAAGCAGTTGTTAGTACACCAAGAAAGAAGCAAAATAGTAAGATTTCAAAATTCCAACTAGCTCAACTACAATAAGTATCTTTGTTGACTTAAAAATGGTGCCTTTGGATAGCCTTAAAAGTACTACCACATGTCCTGTATACAGGTGAATTATATAAAGTTTCTCAGCTACGACTAACAGGACCTCAGAGGTATTGCATCATCATTAGTAGATCTTGCCAATAACCCAATTATTTCATATAAGTTAACTGAACAGTAGAGAACTTGTATGTCTCTTATCTTTAATTTTTAACTTCTACATAAAGTCTCTATGTAGACAAAACACTAAGACTAGAGAAAATAAAAAGTTGACCACTTGTGAAATTTGGTATTGGAAAACAGTTGAGTTTATTATGAAGCCTTAATATTTAATATTATATAAAATAAGCATTCAGGTAGAAAATCATCTGATTTTTAATTTTTATTATAATAATTTGTATTGATTGATCTATGCTTATGCAAATCATAATTTTTAAATATTGTTTTCAGACGTACACTAATTGATAATTATGAATCCTATTGTACTACTGGAACTTCACACCAGGTGAAGTTTTCACACCAGTACTTCTCAAAATAGTTGTTTTTTTGACAATTCTGGAATTAGATTAACAAGATATTAATGAAAATAGTTCCCTTATTCAATTATATTTAAAGATGATTAAAGCATCTATTTCACTCATTTAAATTTAATTTATAAATCCATATGGTATAGAGAAATAAGCAATGATATTTACAATTCATAGCAAAGAAATATAAGACAAAGAATAAGAATGCCATTTGCCAAGGGGAATTTAGAAACCAGAGCACTAAATCCTGGATCAGAATCCTTATATTAAATTATTGTTAAGTAAGCAAGAAAGAAAAACACCAATACAGTATACTAATGCATATATATGGAATTTGAAAGATGGTAACGATAACCCTATATGCGAGACAGAATAAGAGACACAGATGCATAGAACAGTCTTATGGACTCTGAGGGAGAAGGTGAGGGTGGGACGTTCTGGGACAATAGTTTTGAAACATGTATGTTATCATATGTGAAACAGAACACCACTCCAGGTTCGATGCATGAGACAAATGCTCAGGGCTGGTGCAATGGGATGACCCAGAGGGATGGGATGGGGAGGGAGGTGGGAGGGGGGTTTAGGATGGGGAACATATGTAAACCCATGGCTGATTCATGTCAATGTATGGCAAAAACCACTACAATATTGTAAAGTAATTAGCCCCCAACTAAAATAAATAAATTTATTAAAAAAAAATAAAGAAAAAAAAATTATTGTTTTATAACTAAAGCAGAATGAAATGTTTGATATCACCAACTGTAAGCCCATTACAAACATCCATGAACAGAAACATCGATGTATGAAATTATTTTGTAAATATATTTAAATCAATTAAACTCAGAAATATTCTTATGTAGAAAAATACTTACAATTTTCAAATATAATTGCATTAATAAGAAGAAAATAATTTGTACATAATTCTCATTGGCTCCAGAGAATGTGTCACTGTGAGCAACATGTGTTATGAAAAAAAAGAGTTTAATAAAACTGAAACCCCATGACCAAACCTAGTTTGAAAGGACACTCCAATATTATAGTGCTATAATAATATTTGTGATAGCAGATGTAAAAGCCTGAATGCAGATTTTAAACTATCTAAAGAACTCTGTGTGATAAGGATTTTGCTGAAGTGTCATCATTAAAATATCTTGAACTTGTCTTTCAACTCGGGTATGAAAAGCAGAGTCAGATCAGAGAATTAGCATGTATGGGCAAAATCATCACTCCTACAGCTCATAAAAGTTTGAAATCCGTTCAGAATGATCCATTGAGTGGTCATCCAGCCTCTACTTAAATAGCTATGGTTCTGGTTAGAGAGATTGCTTTAGAACCCCTACACCTGTCTAGTCTAGCTCCTCAAACCCTAGAGTAGCATAAAAAGGAGAGAGTGTAGTTAGCTCTAAATCAGTGAAGGTTTTTGTGTAAAGAATTATTCAAAAGTGGATTCCTGGAGTTATACCAGGAAATCCTACTGCTATTATGCTCAGTTCCACAATCATGTTTGTCTCTTTGCAACCCCATGGACTGTAGCCCAGCAGGTTCCTCTGTCTTTGGGATTCTCCAGGCAAGAATACTGGAGCGAGTTGCCATTTCCTGCTCCAGGGGATCTTCTCAACTCAGCGATCAAAACTGTATCTCCCACATTGACAGGCAGATTCTTTACACTGAGCCACCTGGGTAGCCCATTTTGAAGAACAGTTGATCAATAATATTGTGATAGTTCCAGGTGTACAGCAAAGTGATTCAATTATACATATACATGTATCTATTATTTTTTCAGATTCTTTATCAATTTAGGTTGTTACCTTACAGTGACCAGTGTTCCCTTTGCTGTACAGTAGGTCTTGGTTGGTTATTTGTGTGGAAGTGTTGACTGAAGCTTATTTAGTGCTCTGCCTGAGAACTATGCTATTGTAAAAAAGATATGCAATACTTCTTTTGACTCAACTGAAAAGAAACAGTTTGAAACTATAAAAAGATTTGCTGTTGTTTTTATTCAGTCACTAACTAGTATCTGACTCTTTGTGACCCCATGGACTGCAGCAAGCCAGGCCTTCCTGTCCTTCACTATCTCCTGGAGTTTGCTCAAACTCACTGAGTCAGTGATGCTGTCTAACCACCTCATCCTCCTCTGCCCCTTTCTCCCCTTGGCTTCAATCTTTCCCAGTGTCAGGGTCTTTTCCAATGAGTTGGCTTTTCACACCAGGTGGCCAAAGTATTGGAGCTTCGACCCCATTCACAAGCAGTCAGTTAGTTTAAAGACTTACTGAGTATGGTCCTGCCCAACAGAGCAATATCCAGTTTCCCCACAGCCAGTCCCTCCCATAAGGAAGCCTGAATAATCCTCTTATGATCATCCATCCAAGGTCAGACAGAAGAAATAAAAACTGTAATTTCACAGCCTCCAGAACAAAAACCACAATCACAGAAAGTTAACCAAAATGATCATATGGATCACAGCCTTGTGCAACTCAGTGAAGCTATGAGCCATGCCATGCAGGGCTACCAAAGATGGACAGGTCATGGTGGAGAGTTCTGACAAAACGTGGTCCACTGGAGAAGGGATAGCAAAGAACTTCAGTATTCTTGCTTGAGAACCCCGTGAACAGTATTAAAAGAGTTGTAGTTGCTCAGTCACTAAGTCATGTCCGACTCTGTGACACCATGGATTGCAGTATGTAGGGCTTCCCTGACCTTCACTGTCTCCTGGAGTTTGATCAAACGCATCTCCATTGAGCTGACCATGCCATCCAACCATCTTATTCTCTGTCACACCCTTTTCTTCCTACCCTTAATCTTCCCCAGCATCAAGGTCTTTTCCAATGAACTGACTCTTCACATCAAGTGGCAAAAGTACTGGAGCTTCAGCTGCAGCATCAGTGCTTCCAATGAATATTCAGGGTTGATTTCTTTTAGCATTGACTTGTTTGTTCTCCTTGCTGTCCAAGGGGAACTTGAGAGTGTTATCCAGCACCGAAAACTGAAAGCATCAATTCTTTCATGCTCAGCCTTCTTTATGGCCCACCTGGCTCAGATAGTAAAGAATCTGCCTGAAATTCGGGAGACACGGGTTCAATCCATGGGCCAGGAAGATCCCCTGGAGAAGACAATGACTACCCACTCTAATATTCCCAAGGACAAAGGAGCCGGGTGGACTACACTCCATGGGGTTGCAAAGACTGGGACATGACTGAGTGAATAACACTTACTTTCTTATTAATAATGTAGAATGACTTTACAAAAACATTGTGGGTGTCCCCCACTTTCTGAAAGTTTACCTTAGCCACCTGACATTTATGAATACAAACACTGGTAATTGTTTCACTTATGAAAAAAATAAATCGAAAAGGGACTTTGTTTTCCCCCCAAAAAGAAATCTATCTTACTAAGATTCGTTAGTTTTTTAAACATTTTTTTAAATTTTCTTTTATTGAAAATTAGTTAATTTGCAATGCAGTGTTAGTGTTCAGATGCACAGCAAAGTGATTTGATTATGTGTGTGTGTGTGTGTGTGTGTGTGTGTGTGTGTGTATGCATATATTCTACTGTGGCTCATGAGGAGATCATGAACTCCTTATTGCCAAATTCAGACTTAAAGTGAAGAAAGTAGGGAAAACCACTAGATCATTCAGGTATGACCTAAATCAAATCTCTTATGATTACACAGTGGAAATGAGAAATAGATTTAAGGGACTAGATCTGATATACAGAATGCCTGATGAACTATGGATGAAAGCTCGTGACATTATACAGGAAACAGGGATCAAGACCATCCCCAAGAAAAAGAAATGCAAAAAAAGCAAAATGGCTGTCTGAGGAGGCCTTACAAATAGCTATGAAAAGAAGAGAAGCAACAAACAAAAGAGAAAAGGAAAGATATACCCATTTGAATGCAGAGCTCCAAAGAATAGCAAAGAGAGATAAGAAAACCATCCTCAGAGATCAGTGCAAAGAAATAGAGGAAAATAATATAATGGGAAAGACTAGAGATCTATTCAAAAAATTAGAGATACCAAGGGAACATTTCATGCAAAGATGGGATCAATATAGTACAGAAATAGTATGGATCTAACAGAAACAGAAGATATTAAGAAGAGGTGGCAAGAACACACAGCGTTCAGTTCAGTTCAGTCACTCAGCCATGTCTGACTCTTTGCGACCCCATGAAACACAGCACGCCAGGCCTCCCGGTCCATCACCAACTCCCGGAGTCTATCCAAACCCATGTCCATCGAGTCTGTGATGCCATCCAACCATCTCATCCTCTATCGTCCCCTTCTCCTCCTGCCGCCAATCCTTCCTTCCCAGCTAATGAGAAAATTTAAAGCAGAGATGGGGCATTTTAAAGTGCCTCAAATCAGGTACATATACTTGATGAAGTAGTCCATACCAATTGGAATTAAGAGCCAATAGCAATTTAAATTAAAAAAAAAGATGAAGAGCAAAGTCACATTCAGAGATAGCCTCTAAACTCATGAAAATTAAAACTGATCAAACATATGTAATTATCAATTCAGATTAAATATATTTTATGACAAACATAGCTTGAAATCCTTAGATATCAAACAGATGGCACGTTCCATTTGTAAGGCTTCATAAGTCACGTGCTGCCAAAATAGAGATTGTGTATGTTTCACACCTAGAAAAGACATAGCATATAGCTGATTTACAAGGAAAAATAATCTACAAGTTTCCATAAATGAAGAAAGTATCATGTTATGACTTTGATCTAGATTGTATAGGGTAGATAACAAAAACAAACAAAAAGGGCCAGTGTAACAAAATATGAAGGAATATTTAAAGGATGTTAAAGCCATTTGACAATGAATTTATACAGTACCTGAGAAATAAAAAAAAATGGCATATGGAAAAAAAAAACATTAATTCTTCTAGATTCATTGAAGCTGCTGAAATGGAAATAGACTTCTGATTGAATATCCCTTTCTGATTAAAAGGGAGGTGGTTTAAAGGCCAAGCAGTTTAATTAAAAATGGTACTAGATTGAAAGTCAAGAGAGCTGGCTATAATCACAGCTCAGTCTTAAATACATGACCTGAAGAAAGGTACTTTCTCTAGGTCTTGGTTTACTCAAGAGAAAATGAAGAAAATAATATCTACACTAAAGGTCTGCAATGAAGATTGAATCAGGTAGAATATGTTGAAGTTGCTAGCCGAGGACAGTTTCTGAAAAGTGTTTCAAAAATTCCCTTTCCTTGTCCTTGGTGGTTTAGTGCTATGCACAATGGGGTGTAATACAATTAATTTTTAAAGGTATTATATATTGGACAGGCTGAGTTGGCGAGTATGCTATGACCTCCCAACAGCACTGGGAAAACGGAGATGGTGGGAGGATTGTAAATTTGACTGTTGAGGAGCAGTGGTAACCAGTTGCTAATGCTAATTGTAGAAAGGTTGTGATGAATGCAGACTTCATTCAGGTGAATGTTTATACATAAGGGAGTCTCATCAAGTGAACTGGGCAGGGTAGACAGGGATTCCAAGCAATAATCAAGGTCACGACTATTAAGAGTATGGTTCCGGGTAATCAGTGTATTCAGAAGAGAAATGAGCCAGTGGTTGAGAAACTGGTGAAAATACTGTGCAGGATTGTGAGAGTTGGGCAGACCGTCACCAGAGGGTTTCTTTACCAGGACAGAGGCATGTCAAACTCAAATTTAGAATTATTGAGGGAATACCCTGGCAGTTCAGTGGTTAAAACTCCATGCTTCCAACGCAGGGGGTACAAGTTTGATCCCTGGTCAGGGAGCTAAGATCCTACATGCTGAGTGGCTGCCAAAAAAAATAATAATAATAATAATAATAAATTTAGAATTATTGGAATGAAGCATTTGTGTATTTGTAATTTTGGTAGATTTTTCCAGTTTTACCTCCTTAGATATTTCATGTATTCACACATCTATCCACAATGTATGAAACTACCTCTATGCCCTAGATTTACAAATCAAAACAATGTGTTCTTAAACTTTATTTTCACTGATGTGATAGTGAAAACTCATATGTTTTCGTAGGCTTTATATCTGACTAAAGGTGTAATAGGTTGGATCTTAGTTTCTCCTACTTCTAACATTTTATTGGAACATACCTAAAAATTGTTGACAAATAATAAGTTCAGGGTCACTTTGGAAGAACAAGTGTACAAGAAAAGAAAGTGTGGAAACCTGTTTTAAAAACCCATTTACACAATTTCTTTGTGGTGGACCTTTGGTAATTTATTTAGTTTCTGTGAGCTTTAGTTTTCTCTTCTGTAAATAGAATTACTGAATTGTGAAATTTACTGAAAATCTTATGAAGCACCTGCCATTTAGTATGCATATAAGACTTCATTTAGAAACAATTTAAACTCTTTATTTAGTACTAAATTATGATTGGGTAAATATGTATGTTTCATGCTTAAGTGATTTTTATCCCATTTGTATGTTCTTTAGGAGTTTAGACACCCAAATGCATTAATATAGAACAGGTTATGTCCTGTACATTCTAGGTAAGCAATGTGATGTGTATTTACTGAAAATGCATAGTTCAGTAAGTAAGTTAGAATGCTGTATCCTGTCAGTAACTTTGGTTTCTTTAGGGTTTCATAACAAGTCCCAATTCCAACTTCTTTCAGAATAACTTTGTCTAAAGGTTTTGGAAATGCTGTGTGGAAATAGAATTTCTAGCGCTGAGTTGTGTGTCCTGTGTGTCATGTGCTAAGTTTTGTCCAACTGTTTGCGGCTGCATGGAGTGCTGAGTTTTACATGATCTCAATCCTTCCTCCTCAAATCTAGTGTGTTGTTTTATTTAAGATTGATGAAACATATCTCATTCCTGTCATCTATTATTCCCATTATGTAAGATAATTGAAATTTCACTTTTGTTTTTCCTCCTCTATCTTGGGAAAATTGTACATTTCTAACTTGCTGGGAGCTTTAGCCTAATCCTTGAGGTCAAGGTAGAGAAAAATATCAGTACATTCCAATTTAATCTTATGCCTGGTCTTCTGCGAAGTCTACTTAATCTCCTTGTACCCATTGAGTCTGTTTTTAGTCTCTTTCACTACACTTCATAGTACTTACCACAATTGGTAATTCTATATTTATGTATGTGTTAACTTCTGAAAGATTTGCCTTCTTACAACTAGAATACAAGTCCCATGTATTTGGAGAACATTCGCTTTATTAACCATTATGCACCAATTCTAAAAACTTGACTCAGCCTATAGTAGTTATTAAAACATATTTATTGAATAAATAAGTACATTCCCATACTGTCAAATACCTTTAAATCTATCTTAGGAATAGATTACTTATCATATTATGAATGATTTAGTTAAAGCCCTTCTACATGTTCCTCTGTTTTTCTCTGTAAAATGCCGTCTTTATAAAACAGCAAATTTTACTGCTTCTCTAGGCTGATATGATCCTCAGAGTTTCATTTTTCCGTTTTAGATAATTTCCACGTTAATTAGAAAGCAATGAAACAAAATATTATTATTGTTAGTCTCTAAAGCATGATACCGGAGAAGGCAATGGCACCCCACTCCAGTACTCTTGCCTGGAAAATCCCATGGATGGAGGAGCCTGGTAGGCTAAGGTCCATGGGGTCGCTAAGAGTTGGACGACTGAGCGACTTCACTTTCACTTTTCCCTTTCATGCACTGGAGAAGGAAATGGCAACCCACTCCAGTATTCTTGCCTGGAGAATCCCAGGGACGGCGGAGCGTGGTGGGCTGCCGTCTATAGGGTCACACAGAGTCGGACACGACTGAAGTGACTTAGCAGCAAAGCATGATACTATAATGCATTTGTTCCTCCACTAAAGCTATTGGTAAAATAAAAGGCAGTGTTTCAGTTTCATAGGTTTCTCTAACTGCCTGGTGAATGCAGTCATTATTTTGGGGGGTACTTTCTGACATATACATGGAGAGTAGAGTATAAGAGCCTGTCTTTAAAAACTCACTGTCCAATAGGATACAAAAATCTTAAGGGGTGTGACAACTGCCCCAAAAGACCAACAGAAAATCCTGAATTCAGTAAAGCTAAATTTATTTGACATATTGCAATAAGGGAAAATAAACTATAACTGTCACACTCTTGGTAACATCTCTGAAGGGGAAAACTGGGGAGGTGGGGAATATTTGCATGATTTTAGAATTTTAAAGAGTAATTTTCAGGTGAATCTTGCAAGAAGGGAAACTAGCTGGGACCGGGCAGAGTTCATGACATAACTGATTTGGATTGGCATGTACAGAGAAGTGAGGGTTTTGAAGTAAGGTATGACAAGTAAGCTTAGTCTCCATAAGTAAGCTGCTCTCATTTGCTCAGTCTTATCTTCCAGAAGTGAGTATTCCCTGGAGCAAAAACCCGATTTTACTTTGCTTGTTCTCAGTATTGTTTAACATAGTCAGAGGAAGTATGCTCAGTCTCTGTGTTGTTTAACACAGGAAGAGAAAATTATTTTGGTATCAGGTTTCAGTCCTTCGTTTTTGTGATTTGTCAGCTTTGGCTGAAGAAGACTATTATCATCTGATCACATGATAAATTTACATATGCATCACTGTTTGAGCTAGCCAACTCATTGGAAAAGACCTTGATGCTGGGAAAGATTGAGTACAGGAGGAGTAGGAGGCCACAGAGGATGAGACAGTTGAATGGCATCACCGATTCAATGGACATGAGTTTGAGTAAACTGGGAGATAGTGAAGAACAGGGAAGCCTGGCATACTATACTGCGGTCCTTTAGGTCACAAAGAGTCGGACACGATTTAGCGGCTGAACAACAGCAACACCGTTTGATGTTATGGTTGCATATAAAGTTTCTGATAATAATCACTGCAGCTGTTTAAGATTTTCTTCTCTATGCGGGGGAGATAATTTATTATATAAATATTGTTTGATGGAATTGCAGCCATGAAACAACATTTAAGACTGAAGATTACACAATTGAGCACTACAACACAGATATATACTAATATGAATTATTATCATCAGAACTATGGTTCACTTCTAAGCCAGAAATAGTCCTCATTTTTGAGAACAGATCAAATCCCACACCCACATTATCTCAAATTATATATGGGTATTTCTTGTATTTGTCCAGTTTTGGCATCAGGGTAAATTGAAATAATAGAATGAGTTGAGAAGTATTCTATCCTCTTCTATTTTTTAGAAGACTTTTTAAGGAATTGGTCATGTTTTCATTAACTGTTTGACCATAAAATTCTTTGGAATTCAGCCTCAAAGCAATCTGTACACTACATTTTTTTTTTTAATTGTTCATCAACTCACAAATCTACAAGTGTATCTGAAAAGTTTACCCATAAAACTCTACCTTTCTGTAGCTTCATCATGTACTATGGATATTATCTTAGCACTTTATGGAGCAGTGTCACATACAAAACAGATGCCCTCTTCTTTTTCCTGAATGTAAAGTATTGTTAATTTGTTAACATTGAACTCATGGTGAGCAGCACTGCAAGTCATGCTTGAATGAAGCTTATCTAACACACGTTTTTTCCTAAAAAGCACATCACAGCCTTCTTGTGCCTGTAGACAGCACTTCATTACACTTGAGGCCATTTAAAATAGCAAAATCACCAACAAAAAGCATAAAAACATGAAAAACTTGACACTAAATATGTGTCAGAAAAGAAACTTGTTACGTGTGAGAGCTGACGTGACAGGGCAATGTGTTGCCTGATTTGACCTCAGCTTAGAACATGTATTGGGTGATTCAGATGATTCATTACTTTATATAAGTTTGTAAATGACTGTGAACTTGCCCTGAGTATCCATTTGGGGGGTTACAAACACATTTTGCAAGTAGTCAGATTTACAAATGCAGAATCCATGAGTCATGAGAAGCAATTGTACATTAGTATGCTCAATAGTGTCCTACATTTCTCCAAGGCTCTTTTCATTGTTCCTCATTCTTACTTTTTTTCTGCTCTCAGATTCTATGATTTCTATCCAACTGTCTTCGTGTTTACTGGTTTATTCTTCTCCTAACTCCCATTTCCTGTTGACCCCTGAAGCAAAATTTTTGTTTGGTTATTGGGCTTTTTAAACTCCAGAATTTCCTTTTGGTTCAATTTATAATTTCTATTTTTCATTGATCTTTTATAATACGTGAGACATTATCATCATATCTTCCTTTAATTCTGTAAGTATGACTTCCTTTAGTTCTTTGAATGTATTTGTAATAGCTACTTTAAAGTTTCTGTCCTCAAAGTACAACATTTGGACTCTCTAAAATGCAGTTTCTTTTGCCTGTTCTTTTAAATCCTAAAAATATGCTTTCTTATTTATTTGCCTTTCTCATGGTTATTTTTTTGGTTCCAAACTGGATATTTGATAATATATTATAGCAGCTCTGATACTAACACCCTATTTCTAAGACTATCATTGTTTGCTAGTCTACTTGTTTGTTTGCATTTATTTTCTAGTTAGTTGCTTGCTTTAGTTGAGTGAAATTAGTTTTTCCCCAAATGTGCAACCCTTGATGTTGCGCTCAGAGAGTTCAGGCTTGAGTATGACTCCTCCTACCCCACTGGGTTAAAATGATTTTATCTCTGTCCTCTTTGACTATCTCTTTCTGTGAACTCCTTTTTAAGGTACTGCTTTAGTTGCAGATGAAATATCATCTGCATTGGTATCGGATGCTGCAGTTAGCCTATGCTAATTTCTAGCTGATTGCTCTATTGTTTTGACAACGCCCTGGTAAATAAATTACTCTGAAGTCTGATCTGATTCTGCTTGAACAGAAACAATCTGATTCCAGTTTCTAGGAGTTGTCTTTGAGGCCACACTTTAAGGCTTCCTCCACCCCCAGGAGGGCTCTTCTTTGCTGCTTCTTTCCTTAGTTATTTCTACTAACCTTCTAGCTGTTCTGTCTTTTCTCTTATTGCTGTTACAGAGCTATAAGCCCCCAACTAATTTACTCATCACCAAAATGACCACTGTTGATTCCAGTGTCCTTAGGCTTGAACTTCCCCACACTCCGTTCCATATAAGATGAGTCCTCTTAAGGAGATGTATGGAGTGCTTTGTTCTTTTAGCCTTCCTCTTCTTCCCAGGCAGAATGTATCTGCTACTGCTTCAGAGTTTAAGGTGAGGACAGCACCCTATTTCTCTTGCAGAGACACTCATGTTCTATGAGCAGAGTTCTAGGCAAGGATACTCTGTGTCTTCTTGGCTTTCTTCTCCTAACATGGAACCTTAGCTATACTCGTGAACTAAGACAAGGATGCTTAAGGTCCAGTATTCTCAGCCTGTCATGCCTGATATAGAACTTTGGTCCTATGACAAGGCCTAGGTAGAGGAAGAGGGCCTCTAACTTCTCTGTCATTTTTGCCTGAAATAGAGCTTTTGGCACATGAAGCTGGGAGAGGAAAGGGTGAGAAACAGGTCATCTGCTCCTCTTTGACAGATACCATAACCCTAGGCTTGGACTGTCATGAAAGACTTATTCCATCTTCTTAACTTCACATGCCTGTCACTTTACCTGGGGAGGGAAGGGGGCAAGTCATAGTTCAAATGGCACTGACTCTATTCTTCTAAAAGTTAGTAGATTTTCTTGAATAAGTGTTTCTCCATTTATTATATGACCTTAGGATGACTTCCAGAGATCTTTAAATTGTTTTCCATACTTCGATCATTAGTTTTTTGTTAGGAAGAGGATCCACAGAGTTCCTCACATCACTATTCTAGAAGTGCTTCTGACTTGACTTTTCTGGGATGTTTCACTGTTTATAACATCTGTATATCTAAATACTTTTCCCATCTCTGATAACTTCTCAAAAAATTGTATTGTGACAGAATATACATCATCCTTTATAACCTATTGTGGTCACTTCATGTTGGGAGTTCTAATTGTAAACTGAGACATGAAAGCCTTTTCTGCTTCCTTATTTCCATCCTTAATTGAGGTTTCAGCCACAGTATTGTCAAGGAGTAACTGTGGGCATAGGAAGAGAATAGAGACTTTTTATTTCTAGTCCTATTTTCTAGTCTTCTCCTAGCTCATTGCTTGAGTATTGGAAATGTTTCTATCTATCTTTTGGGTCTTTGATAGGAAGTCAACTCTTATGTCATCTGCCTGTATCCTCCACACTATGTTTGTTTGGTATTAAAATAAAAGCTATGTGTTAAATCTACAAGCTCTGTATCTTAAATTTTAAATCATTTTACAATGCCTTTCTCTTTCAAAAGTCAAAACTGTTATAAATCACAAGTGTTTTTACTTTCAATAAATTGTCTTTTCAATAAGTTTTCAATAACCAAAACAGAATGTTGCTGTTTATTCCTGCCTACCCTTAAGGGCAAGGGAAATGGAAAGCTATCACCTCTGTCCAACTGTTAGGAGTAGAAAGGGCAGTGAGCACAAGGAAACTTGGACCAAAAATGTCAATTAACATTTCACAGTATTATCCTGCTATTGCTTTAGAATTACTCGGCAAATCACGTGGTGTTTTTATTTGGAGGAGGGGGTCTGTGGAATGGTAAGGGTGGCTGCTAGTAAAAGCTCAGTTGGTTCCTTTCTTCTGTAAAAACCAAATATAATTTAGAAGAGAAAGAAGAATAAAGAAGTGAGTTACTTACTTTCATATGGTTTCTTTTAAAATTATGATTCCTAAAACCTGTTTTCTCTTAGCTCTTTTCGGAGTTTCCATTCCTGTATGAAGAGTCCAGAGTGCCCTAAGTCTCTGACACGCCATGTTCATCTTTTTTGCATTTATAGAATGTTGTGGTTTCGCCCTGTTTGCATAGACTTCAGCTGAACATTGTCATTCTCTGTTTTTTATGTGAGTTCTACTTGATTGTTTCATGCCACATTTTTTTTAATGTGTCTGAAAGTCAGCACCACCCAAGCAATAAGGGCAAATTTTCCCTCTAAAAGAGGCAAAGAATTCATTATAAGTAGTTTTTACTAGGCAACAAATGGGAATGTTTTCTAAAAAGTAATAAAATGAGAAAGCTACCAAAATTGTTAATCATTATTTCCCCAGATCAGAACACCCATCGGGTCGAAAGCCAGGAGAAAATTTTGAGGATCATTAAATCTGGTATGTTAGAATAATATTTTTACTGGTTAGTCTTTCCTGAAGGGCCCAACTTTTTTCTTTTAATTTAGTCATTCAGCCCTGTCACTGGTCAGTGAGTCAAGGAATGGATTTAACAATAGATACTGATTGTTGCTGCTACTGCTAAGTCGCTTCAGTAGTGTCCGACTCTGTGCTACCCCATAGACGGCAGCCCACCAGGCTCTGCCGTCCCTGGGATTCTCCAGGCAAGAACACTGGAGTGGGTTGCCATTTCCTTCTCCAGTGCATGAAAGGGAAAAGTGAAAGTGAAGTCGCTCAGTCGTGTCCGACTCTTCGCGACCCCATGGACTGCAGCCTACCAGGCTCCTCCGTCCATGGGACTTTCCAGGTAAGAGTACTGGAGTGGGGTGCCATTGCCTTCTCCGGATACTGATTGAGGGGTTGCCTTTTCCTGACTTGTTTTTCAAAAATCTGGATCCTTAATGAGATAGGAAGGATTTGAAGCGTAGACAAATTATTTTGCGGAGTACTGTAGTCAGAACAAAACTTTTCTGCTCCCCACCTTATGAAAAAGGACAGATAGAGAATAATTCAACAGTGGTGGATCCCATAGAGAGAATCCCTGTGCTATCTTCATGGACTGACTCCTGGAGAGGTAGAATGGAGAGGCAGAAAATCCCAAACAGGTTTTTGCTCCATGCCCAGGTTGATCCTACACAGATAGCAGGTTCCAAGTATAAAGAAGCTCTGTTTTTATCTCAGCCTTCTTCCTCTCCTTCAAAATTCCCATAACCTACCATTATGTTGTATGAGTGACAGAATAATCTCCCTATGTCCAAGACTTCAAATCAAGGAAGTGTTGAAAGAAGAGAGCTGTCAGACATGAATGAACCATGTATATGAAATTAAGTTATATAACCTTCGTAATCTGTGTGGACTAATGACAGAGACCCAAACAGGACTAGGAATTAGCTGTGTGGACAAAAGACACAAAGGCCCAGATGCCTATAGCTTTTCTTTATTGTCCAATAAGACTGCTCAAACTTGAGCTGTCACACTTGCTTTCTATCAGTAGGTAAAAGGGATTCCTTTTCTATCAAGTTTCTCATACAATATTTTCTTACATCTCATTGGCCAAAATAGCTATATAGCCATGTGTGCTTATTTGCTCAGTCGTGTCTGACTCTTTGCAACCCCATGGACTGTAGCCCACCAGGCTCCTCTGCCCATCGAGTTTCCCAGGTAAGAATGCTGGAGTGGGGCACCATTTCCTATTACAGGGTATCTTGCTGACCCAGGGATCGAACCCAAGTCTCTTTGGTCCTCCATTGGCAGACAGATTCTTTACCACCTGTATAGCATACTAACTGAAAAATAGGCTAGAAAACACTGTTGATTGGGATGACGATGTGTTTGGTTGATTAAAATTAGGCTTTTTATTAAGGGCTTATATTAAAGAATGCTGTTCCTTTGGGACTCCGATACTTTATCTTGGAAACTCTAGTCATCTTCTCCCTAGGCTCTTAACTCCATCTTCTCAACTCAGACTATCCTGGGCTCCACTCGGATTCTCCCTGCCTGCATTACAACTTTGACGTTTTCTCAAGTTGATAAGTTAGGTCTATGATGGGTTTCATTTTGTTTGTTTCTCATCATGAAGGATCACTTTTCCTCCATTGCCTTCATTGTCTTAAAAACCGTTGTTTCTTTTTTGTGTGTTTTAAGTAGGAAGGGTTAATGGGGTCCCTGTTATTTTGTCCTGGCTGTGAGTGGAAGTTCCCTCCTCTATTCACTTTTTCCTCCTATTTATTATTATACTCATACCTCTCATCTGCTTGGTGAGTTCTTTGCAGATTACTTTGGTATTCGTTGTAATTTGCCAAAGTGTAAGTGAAGTTAGCATATGCACTTTACTTCCTGTCAGAGATAAAAGTGCTTATGAGTAGTCCTGTCTCTACTTACTAATTAGGCCTCTCTGCCCATAGAATTTGATCCTGAGGGGATGGGAATTAGTTCAAGAAGAGAATGTGTCTGGAGTGAAATGGTGTGGACCCAGAAAGCAGTAAGCAACACCCTGAACAGACCTTTGTAGAAATGACTGAAGGCCAGGGTGTATGAAGAACAGATTAAGTTGGAATACTTCTTGGATAACACTCCTGTGGACTTTAGCCTGATTCAAATTTGCAATTTGTGTGTGTGTGTGTGTATGTTTAGCAGTTAATGTGTTATGATAGGGATGACACCTAATTTAAGGGACTGAGAGATAATTCAGGTCTGGTTTTAGAAAATGACTCCATTTTCTAGCATAAAATGTTTTCAGGGTAGGTAATCTCCCATCTCTAAACTTCAGTTTCCTTTTCTTGCATATGGTAGGGAAGGGAATATACTACTAGATCTTTTTTGTTGTTGTCCAGTCACTTGAGTTGTGTCTGAATCTTTGTGACCCCATGGACTACAGCACACCAGGCTTCCCTGTCCTTTCCTATCTCCCGGAGTTTGCTCAAACTTACATCCATCCTCTGCTACTTGATCTTTACATACTAAATTTCTATTTTTTATGAAAGGTTTTCTGGTTTAAGTGGACTAAATTAAACTTTCTATATACATCACAGAGCCTCTTTATACCTGAACTTTCTTTCCCCTGTCCAAACTTTTGCAATTCCTGGTAACCTCCAAGGTTTGTGCCCTCTGGAGAATTGAAAGAACTACATTTAGGAATTTGGTTTGTTGCTCTTTCTTCCCTCCTGCAACTCAAATTTTTTGCTCACACACAAACAGTGTCACAAATAGAATTGGTGTCTACAACTGGAAATGCAAAAGACCTCAGGATATAAATTGAGTTGAATATAGTGATTGGGTATTTTCTGTTGACAAATTAGTCTTTATAATTTTGGGGGTCGAGATGTGCTTGAGTTCTCAGTCTTAGGGTTCACAACAGTTTTATAGATCTGAATTCTACTGCTACTGTATTGTTTCCAATACATTTTATGGGAGCAAAATATCTTCATACCACTAAACAACATCTACTTGCAAGTGAAGAGGAAACAAAAGCTCATAAAACTGCAATAAAATATTTATTTGTCTTCAGCAGTAGGATTAATTTTATCACTGTAGATTTATGACCCTAGAAATTCGTTGGTGGATATTTAATATATCAAAATAGCAGAACAAGGAGCTTGTATTAAGAAATGTGTTGTGAAACTTGTGATTTACCAGAGAAAGCAGATTTTTTTCCATAGGAGTTAATAAAACAGCAACAAAATTGAATTAGCTTGGCATAAAGTTTAATTGCCTGAGGAAAGATTTGATACTGCTGTTGCATTACTGTTTATTATATATAACATATCTTGGACTTGTGGATCATCACCCCCCACCCCCACCCCCAGACTGACTGGGAAAGCTAATGATGGCAGTAGGATTGTAGTGTTAGTGTCTAGGAATCTTCCTTTTGATTTCCTCTTCCTAACACGAAGGAGGAAGAGTTCACTACAATGAACTTTCCAAAAGGGAAAACAGGACTTTATAGTTTGTTGCCTCCCTCAATGCAATTCCTTTGTTGAAAGCCTCTCTCTTCAAAAATTCCATAGCTCTTCCGTGCTATAGTACCTTGTGAGAGTGTGCCTTAGTGACATTCAGCTTATGCATCTGGGTTTTTGTTTTTGATAGAAATAGCCTGATAGCAGAAAGTCGTAAAAGAATATAGTAAATCTACAACCTTCCGATTTTCTCTATTTTGAGTTGTGGCGGTAAGTATGAATTATTCTCTTTCTGCTCATATTGTGTCCGACTCTTTGCGACCCCATGGACTCTCCATGGAATTCTCCAGGCCAGAATACTGGAATGGGTAGCATTTCCCTTCTCCAGGGGATCTTCCCAACCCAGGGATCAAACCCAGGTTTCCCGCATTGCAGGCGGATTCTTTACCAGCTGAGCCACA
This sequence comes from Giraffa tippelskirchi, assembly GCF_054371585.1. NCBI lineage: Eukaryota > Metazoa > Chordata > Mammalia > Artiodactyla > Giraffidae > Giraffa > Giraffa tippelskirchi. The sequence goes on from NC_137275.1 coordinate 111,075,644, forward strand.
AGGGAAGCACATATATATATATATATATATATATATTTCTTATTTTTTGAGCTCCTATAAGAATTAGGTACACACTTAGGAAAAAAAACACAGTCTCTTGAGATTGTAATGTGGGAACTAGACATCTTCATGTTCAGAAAGGTTAGAGGTATATGGTCTGACAGAGGCAGAACGACTTCAGTCCCCATAATTCAGCTACTACAGAATTTGAGAATAGAGCCACTAAATCAATGATATGTCCATAGAGTTTACAACCAGAGACAGTCTCAGTTCTTATCCATAAAACTTGTAACAACTAACCTTCTTGGCGACTGCTTTGTGAATTTTCAATCAGAAGGACAGTCCCCAAAGGATGGCTGAGTCTGGATCATTGTTATGGAAAGTAACTGAGTAAGTGAAAATATGTATCATGAGAAGAAGCCAGTAGCTTCCTTTTAGTTTTATTCGAATGAGGGGAAAAAAGGATTTCTTTCTTTTTTTTTTTTATCCTAGTGTCTCCTGGGGTCTTGATGATTTGTATTTTTAAAGTATGTCATCAAGAAAAGCATTTGCTTTCCATCACAGATCTGATTAACTCTCTCAACCCTTTGCATGCTCTTGATAATAGAAGCATGTGTACATTTGATGGAGTCTACAGGAGTCCAGAACAGTGAAGCTTTTGGGCTTAGTCATATCCAGTGCTTTTAGGCCACCCTCAGCCCTGTTACTGATTATCTACCCAGAAAAGATGCTAAAAATAACACAATATATAAATTTGACTCATTGGCAATTAGCCATTCAGACTAAAAATTCCATTCAGACATTAAAAAATTAGTCCATAAAACCTGTGTGATTTTATGGTGTAAAAGAGATTATCAATTAACTTCAAAGTAACATGGTTATATGAATGCTAGTGTCTCTCTCTCTCCCTCTCAGATCCTGATTCAGATCAGTTCAGTCGCTCAGTCGTGTCCAACTCTTTGCGACTCCATGAATTGCAGCACGCCAGGCCTCCCTGTCTATCACCAACTCCCGGAGTTTACCCAAACCCATGTCCATCGAGTCGGTGATGCCATCCAACCATCTCATCCTCTGTTGTCCCCTTCTCCTCCTGCCCCCAATCCTTCCCAGCATTAGGGTCTTTTCCAATGAGTCAACTCTTCACATGAGGTGGCCAAAGTGATTCGAATAACCAAATACATTTAATAATAAGGAAAAATTCACATCAGTGCTTCTTACTAACAGAAAAGATTATATGACTACACCATGGAAAAGAAAAATAGAAGTATACACTGTTGCAAAAAAAGTATTCACAGAAGTTGAAAGCAAAGAATGAACAAAGAGATGCAAACTCATTTAAATAAAGGAATCATAATATTAATGCCAAACAGGTAGAAATAAATGCCCAACATATTAAATGTACCAATACTACTGCATTATTGATGGACACAATCGTCCAAGAAAATATAAATACCGTTATTCCTTGCATTAAAATAACCAACATAAAAATACATAAAATAATCAAAATACACATCTGTGGAAATCTAAGAGAAGTTGAAAGAGCTTCCCTGGTGGTTCAGATGGTAAAGTGTCTGTCTGCAGAAGACCCAGTTTCAATCCCTCGGTCAGGAAGATCCCCTGGAGAAGGGAATGGCTACCAACTCTAATATTCTTGCCTGGAGAATCTCATGGACAGGGAAGCCCAGTGGGATACAGTCCATGGGGTTGTGAAGAGTCAGATACTATTGAGTGACTAAGCATGCACGTGCGCGCGCGTGCACACACACACACACACACAAGAAAAGTGAAAAGGAACCCAATACTAATAGAGTGAGTATTTTTACAGTCCTGGGGATATCAGTAATCTACAAATAAGCTAGTAAGTAAGCCAATGCCCTTCAGAGTAGGATTCTTTCCCTCATCTCTTATAAAACACTAGAAAAATTTGGTTGCATTTTCAGCTATAATGTAAGCATCAGTGTATTGCAAAATGCAGTCATTTAAGAGAAAATATTGTCTGACCATAATACAAGAGGGAAATAATAAAACAAAATGAATAATACTCAATAACTTGACCATCTCCCAAATTTCACAGGACTGTGTTATGACTCTCTTTCTGTAGAAGTTTTTTTTTTTTTTTTTTTTTTTTAATTTGTTTTCAGAGAACTTCTTAATCTAAAGACATTCTATGGCCATCAAAGTGACATCATTTAGTACTTTTCTCTTGTGGTTAATAATCTATGTACTATAATTCTTTCCAAATAGCTCTAGTTCTGGTAACACAAACCAGTGGGTTAAAATCTGAGCCTTTCACACTTGCATTGAATACAATGTGCCATTATCAGTACTAAAATGCCACTTAATTGTGTTCCTTTACTTATTCTTATACATATCCCTATTTTCAAAGTCCTTTTCATTTTTTGACAGGTAAAAATTAAACTGGTAATCTTCCTAACTGGTTCTTAGACCAAAAGAAAATATAAATGTAAATTATATAATGTATAAAAAGGTCAGTGGTAAGAATATTATATATCAACATTTATGAGAGATTTTCAAAGTTGCACTCAGAAGAAAATAAATGTCTCTATATGCTTTAAATACTAAAGAATAAACAAGGAATTTTTTTAAGTTTTAAATTTCATTGAAGATTTTTAAAAAAGAATATCTAAAATAAAGCACACGTTGGCAAACTCTAGTCCATAGGTCACTTCTAGCCCACTACCTGTTTTGGTGAATAACATTTTATTGAAACTTAGCTATGCTCATTGACTTTTAAATTGTCAGTGGCTGCTTTTGTGCTACAAGGGTAGTGTTGAGTCATTGTGACAGGGACTATTCAGCTTCAAAGTCATACAGCCCTTTCAGTTCAGTTGAGTTCAGTCGCTCTGTCATGTCAGACTCTTTGCGACCCCATGAATCGCAGCACGCCAGACCTCCCTGTCCATCACCAGCCCCCGGAGTCCACTCAAACTCATATCCATCGAGTCAGTGATTCCATCCAGCCATCTCATCCTCTGTCGTCCCCTTCTCCTCCTGCCCTCAATCCTTCCCAGCATCAGGGTCTCTTCCAATGACTCAACTCTTCGCATCAGGTGGCCAAAGTATTGGAACTTCAGCTTCAACATCAGTCCTTCCAATGAACACCCAGGACTGATCTCCTTTAGGATGGACTAGTTGGATCTCTTGCAATCCAAGGGACTCTCAAGAGTCTCCTCCAACACCACAGTTCAAAAGCATCAATTCTTCGGCGCTCAGCTTTCTTCACAGTCCAACTCTCACATCCATACGTGACTACTGGAAAAACCATAGCCTTGACTAGACGGACCTTTGTTGGCAAAGTAATGTCTCTGCTTTTCAATATGCTATCTAGGTTGATCATAACTTTCCTTCCAAGGAGTAAGTGTCTTTTAATTTCGTGGCTGCAGTCACCATCTGCAGTGATTTTGGAGCCCAGAAAAATAAAGTATGACACTGTTTCCACCGTTTCCCCATCTATTTCCCATTAAGTGATGGGACCAGATGCTATGATCTTAGTTTTCTGAATGTTGAGCTTTAAGCCAACTTTTTCACTCTCCTCTCTCACTTTCCTCAAGAGGCTTTTTAGGTTCTCTTCACATTCTGCCATAAGGGTGGTGTCATCTAAATATCTGAGCTTATGGATATTTCTCCCAGCAATCTTGATTCCAGCTTGTGCTTCCTCCAGTGCAGCGTTTCTCATGATGTACTCTGCATATAAGTTAAACAAGCAGAGTGACAATATACAGCCTTGACGTACTCCTTTTCCTATTTGGAACCAGTCTGTTGTTCCATGTCCAGTTCTAACTGTTGCTTCCTGACCTGCATACAGGTTTCTCAAGAGGCAGGTCAGGTGGTCTGGTATTCCCATCTCTTTCAGAATTTTCCACAGTTGATTCTGATCCACACAGTCAAAAGCTTTGGCATAGTCAATAAAGCAGAAGTAGATGTTTTTCTGAAACTCTCTTGCTTTTTCAATGATCCAGCAGATGTTGGCAATTTGATCTCTGGTTCCTCTGCCTTTTCCAAAACCAGCTTGAACATCTGGAAGTTCATGGTTCACGAATTGCTGAAGCCTGCCTTGGAGAATTTTGAGCATTATTTTGCTAGCGTGTGAGATGAGTGCAATTGTGCAGTAGTTTGAGCACTCTTTGGCATTGCCTTTCTTTGGGATTGAAATGAAAACTGATCTTTTCCGTTCTTTTCCAGCCCTTTACTGTACTTACTGTAACCTTAATCTAGGGCATGTAAAGAAAAGGATTATTAAAAATAAAATTATAAAATAATGATTTTAAAATTAATCTGTGATATGTCAGTTGTTTTTAACATGTTCTAACATGCATAGAAAACCATGTAATGTTATGCTATTTTGTTAGCATCCTCGCATACTAAAACATTGAATGAAAAGCATAATGAAAAAAATAGATACGTTTCTCACATACAGGTGAAATATTGAAAGTAAATATTATGAAATCTAATTCAGCAGATGTTTAACTATTAATTACCTGCAGCCAAGTGAAAATTTATTCCAGGGTGTATAAATTATTTACTCTACGGAAATATGTTAATATACCTAATCACATCACATAGCCCAAAGCCGAGAAATCATGCATTAATCTTAATAGAGACAGAGAAACAGTTGGTCTCTTTTTATGATAGAAAAATATTAATCTAGAAATGGAAAAGTATATTCTCAGTATGCCACAAACAGCATACATACTCTGATGTTTTTCACAGTTAAACATCAGAGATGGTCTTTTAAAGTCATAAATGGTACAAGAATATCTTCTATTTCATGAATATTTAAGGGAAAAAAGTTAATGAAAGTTCCAACTAGTGAATAAGACATGAAAGATTTGATAAGAGGAAAACATTATTATTTTCAGATTATATTATGACTATATTTCCTGAAAACAAAGTCTGGAAATTAACAGATCTGATAGTTGTCCTCATTCAAGCTTCTTCAGTTGGCCAAGGGATTCCAGTGAGTTTGACATGTAACATTTATTAGTTGTGTCTTTGCATTTTCCTTCAATTCAGAACAGTTCCTCATTTTTTCTTTGTATTTCATACCTTGACAGTTACAGAACTATAAATCAGTTATTTCATAGAACATCTGTTAATTTGGGGTGTTCCTGTTAGTTTAAAGTTAATGCATCATTGGCTGAAGTATTTCAGAAATAGTGTTGTGTTCTCATTATATGCCCATCCTATCAGATGCACATGTTTTCCTTTGTTCTATTACTGATAGTGTTTACCTTTGACAAGTTGATTAAAATGCTACTGACCATTCTAAACTTACTATTTTTCCATTTTTGTAATAGGTGTTATATCAGGAGATAATTTGTAACCATAAGAGTACCTATCCTATTCTGCATTATTTTATCCATCTGTTTATTTATATTGGCATGTATTCATGGCTTTCTGTTTTATTCAATGATTATAATTTGTTTCTATATATATTTAACTGCTCAAATTGTCCAGGGTGGCCAAATACTGAAAATTATCATACGGCCAGGATCTGCACTGATTACATTCCAAAGCTAGGATTTTTAAGAAGAATTTTTAGATATACTTTAGGATGCATGAGTAACTTGAATGATGGAAGAGAAGAAAAAAAAAAAAAAACGCAAGCAACTAATAAGGACAATTTCCATCTCAGGCTTCCTATTTATTCTTGATTCCCAAGGAAGGGCTTAAGTCATAAAAATCATTAAAGATGTAAAAGTTGAGATACTGATCTCTAGCAAACTGGGGGTTTATCTGAATTATGCAAAAGAAATGATCTGTAGAGTTTTTCACACATCTCTATTGACACCAATAAATATGGTTTCGTTTAATTAAAAGCCCTCATTATGGCTTGCATACTGCCTGGGGCTGAGTTGTGAAGCCATTAGAATGGGTTCTAATCCAATCTGTACACAGAGACTCACAGAAGGAAGATGTTGTGAAGAGACAGAGGGAGAAAACAGCCACCTACAAGCTGAAGAGAGAGGCCTGGAACAGATCTTTCTCTCCCAGTCCTCAGAAGTACCCAACCAGAGTGCACACCTTGATTTTGGACTTCAGATTCCAGAAGTGTGAGACAATAAATACCTGTTGTTTAAGCCACCCAGTGTGTGATTTGTTACAGTAGTCCATGCAAACTAATACACCTTCTTTACATTATCTAGTTACTAGAAGGGTCTCCAGCTTGCGCCTCTAAGATTGATAAGGACTCAAAGAATACCATCCAACATGGTGAAATGATCAGAACCTAAGGAGGTGAAGTAAGCAGCTAACAAACCAAGTATCACTCAATATGTGTTCAACCCCATGTATGTAATCACTAGATGACATTTTTTAACTGAAAGAAAACACAGTTGGCAAGATAGACACATCCAACTTTGATTCCTCGAATTCTTCTTTGTTGCCCCAGAGTTGCTGGCTCTCTAATCTCTGATCATACCCACTTCATGTAACAGGCATCATAGTGGAATCAATACAGCAAAGTCAAAATTAACAACCTTCTCTATGTGTTGTTTACATTAGCTAAAAATTTTTGTAATAGGCATGTTACAAAATGCAATATATTTAAAACTTTACATTTTTTATTATTATATCTGAAATTTAGGGATTCTTTGCAAGAGGAGCAAGGGGAAAAGTGATTTTCAATGAAAAAATTTAAAGAGATGAAATTCTTCAAGTTTTTGTTTTTTACACTTTTTAGTGTAAAATTAAGAAATTAAGAAAATTAAGAAATCATATACACATGGAATTCGATCTCCACATTTCATCCTAGTTGTTTTATAGGCAGTTTTTCACATTCCATAAAAATAAAAATGATAAAGTAGTTTTAAAGCCTAAGTTGCATATTTTGTAAAAATAATATATACAATATTTCTGAACCTAATTTTAGCCATTCATTTTATTAAATCATTGGATTTTCGATGCTTGAAGAGAAACTGAATGACAGAAGCCATTCTATTAATACCACCTCACTAAGTTCTTTTTGTTATAGCAATAATAACATACATGATTTATTTCTAAAATCTTAAAATGCTTGGGAAAACTAAACAGAGTATATAGTACCTTTCATTATATATCTCAAACTCTGATTACAACAGAGTTTTCTTTATTTCAATTTTCCTCTAAAACTGATTTAATACATTATTTTTAAGAAATAATATTTTTCCTAAAAGAACGATAAAATCTAGCATAAAAGTAAAAGTTGAACTTTATACCGTAAAATTGAGAGACAATGAAGGTGTGAAAGATATCTCTGTTAAGATTTAATACTCTGAACTTTAGAATTAATGCAGTATTGGTGGAGAGTAGTCTTAGGGCAATCAGGGCAAGTAAGTTTGAGATAGGATGTGGAAAATTCAGTAATTAATAAATTTATTTAAATTTGTAAAAAAGAATGCAGTATTAAAATAAGAAATCTACATATTTACCATCCTACAAATTTCCCCCAACTAACATAGGCATTAACTACACTTGTACTAAATCACCTTTACTGACCTAGAATATTGTTTTTGAGCATTCCATCTACCACACACCTAAAATTAGGAAGTGTCTACTGAACTACTACTAATTTTGAGAAAAGTTTCATTCACAATTAAAGTTAAGGTCAATGAGTTGCCTTCAAATAGTTGAATACTCTTAGTAGTCTAACAGCTCTTATCATAGCGCCAAAGAAGTGAAAAAACTCAATTGTTTTTAAACTGCACCATTACATGGTCTCTTTCCCTAAACTTCTCTTTTAATTATGCAGTCCTTTTTGATAAGTGGATAAGTAATGATCTCTTTGGATGAATAAATGGTAATCTGATTCTACTGCAAAAGAATAATTTGGCTCAGATATAATGTTCTTTGGACAAATAAGTAGTTAATATATTACCAAAATTAGTACCAAAGAATTCATAATAATAATCTCATATTTTATTAATAATTATCACCCTCAACTTTTAAATTTTTTAAAAATATATCTATCAATATAATCCTAGAAAATTAAAAATTTTTAGGAAATTGAAAGGATTAGTTTTCCTAACTGTATGTGTATACTTAACCACACAGGTCTTCAGAGAACTGAGATTGTGGTATTTGGTATGCTTCCCAGGTGGCACTAGTAATAAAGAACCCACCTGCCAATGCAGGAGAGAAAAGAGACAGGGCGGGGGGTTGGGGGGTGATCCATCCCTGGGTTGGGAAGATCCCCTGGAGGAGGACATGGCAACCCACTCCAGTATTCTTGCTTGGAGAGTCCCATGGACAGAGAAGCCTGTCGGGCTATAGTCCAAAGGGTTGCAAAAAGTCAGACACAACTTAAGTGGCTGAGAACACATGCATAGTATTTATAACACTTCATCACATGGAGTACTGATGGAATATGCCTGAATAGATCACTCCATGATCCAAATACCTGCTATCTGGGGCTAAGAGGTTCCATTTCTAGCAAACAGGCTCTATCTCTCCCAACCACATGCAATCATTCATCACATAATCCTAGGAGGATCATAAATCCTTTATAGGAAGAAAGTAGCAAGGAAGGAGACCAAACAGAAACAATTTAAACTATGACCTATGAGGGACAGGGTAAAATGCTGTATTTCTACCTGGTATCATCAGTGCTAGATTAGTGGAGTACGTCACTATGATCTCACAGGTCAGAGTACAATGAGGAATCAACATACACTTTGACAAATTAAAGTATGTGTGCTTAACTGCATGCTCAGTCATGTCCCACTTTTTGTGACCCCGTGGATTGTAGTCCACCAGGCTCCTCTATCTGTGGACTTTTCCAGGCAAGAATACTGGAGTGGGTTGCCATTTCCTTCTCCAGGGGATCTTCCCAACCCAGGGATCAAGCCCACGTCTCCTGCATTGGCAGGCAGATTCTTTAACCACTGTGCCACCAGAGAATAGTTAATACTGTGGGATTCAACACATCCCATTATTTTATAATATGAAGATTCCAGCTTCAGAGTCTCAAAACAGGAGGATATAAAAGGGGCTGACTCAAGCCTGAGGTGAGACTTAAGGACCACCAGTTGTTATTTCAACATTTATGTACCAAAAAATACATGTATAGATACAAACAGAGCTATGGTAGAGTCCTGGCAAGTCTTCTGAATATCTCCCTCTACACTTTTCATTCATATTTATTCTGGCCTCCTCATCAGATGTTAAGTCTGTCAAGGATATATAGTAGTTCCTCTCTGCTCACAAAAGGACCTTTATCTAACAATATTTAAGGTCTTCCTTGTAGCTCAAATGGTAAAGAATCTGCCTGCAATGCAGGAGACCCAGGTTGGACCACTGGGTCGGGAAGATCCCCTGGAAAAGGAAATGGAAACCCACTCCAGTATTCTTGCCTGGGAAATCCCAGAGACAGAGGAGCCTGGCAGGCTACAGTCCATGCCATCAAACAAGTTGGACACGACTGAGTGATTAAGACTACACACGAATATTTTAGACTGTTAGATGAGCTAAGTACCTTTTATCTGACTATAAGTCTGAAGAAATTTGGAATGAGGGGATAATAAGTGATGCTAATGGGTTTTTAGTAACAAGATATCTTAGAAAGATAAGTGGGCTGTTTACTCCAATGAATCCACCTTGGAATCCAGTGAGAAACTTGAAAGATCTAGGTTAGGACACAGCAATGGCTGGCTGGCAAGCAATGATTGACAAGGCCTCAGGACTAAAGACAAATGAATCATGGAGGGTGGGAAAGAGACCTATTGTTTTGTTCTGGTTTATTTTCAACCCTTTCTCAAATAGTTCATTAGAAGTCTAGGTAAATGAGAGGCAGAATAGGTGACGAAATCAGTTGGGGAATGGACACTGCAGTTTCTTTCTTCCATCTTTCAGATACATGAGAAACGTGGGCTCATAGGTAGAGAAAAACTAGGAGTAAAATTTTGTGACATTGGTGGAAAGACTCAAAAGACTATTTTTATATGAAATCAAATTATTAAAAATTAGAGCATTTGGGGAAATAGACTTTTTGAAAAGCCAGAGATTAGAAGCCTCTCACATTCCGGACCAGTGGCTAGATGTGCAGTGGCTACTGGATTATGAATACTCAAGAGCTGTGGCAGGACCTCACCCAGGGAGAATCTGAATCCATTCCCGCCAGGGTAGCAGGAGATGCCAACATCTTCCCAATGGCTGCAGTCATGACCTCCCCAGGGTCTCCGCGAACACTGAAGGAAACTGGCTTCCTTTCCTGAGCAACTGACACCTTCCAACCATATGGGTCCCGTGCTCTCTTCAAAGTGGTTTGCAGAGGCTTGTTTGCCACATCTGTGGCAATAAAATAAACATCATGCACAGAACTGCTGTCTCTTGTTTCAAGGAACCACAAAACATAAAACAAGCAACTTCATTAAGCATCATGACTTCAGAGGGTAAGTACTTGTTCTTTCTCCTATCCTGAGAACTCACTTCTAACAGTAGTGTTCACTACATCACATATTTTGATGATCTTAACAATGTTTGATTGACTGAATGGGTAACGAGTGGATAATTAATCCTATTCCCCCAACCATTCTTGTGTTTCGTCTACAATTTAAGCCACCATCCAGAGAGAATGCAGACAGATAAATGTCAAATTCCTGACCGTGGAAATAACACAGTGCACCAGGAAGTGAAAACACTTGCGTCAGCCTCTGAAAGCCTTCTGAGTGCATGTGATTTCATTAGTTCTCTAAGACCCTTTCCTATCCTGTCTTCCAAAATAAACCATGTGAGGAATTTCCTGGAGGTTCAGTGGTTAGGATTCCACACTCACTGCCAAGGGTTGCAGGTTCAATTCCTGGTAGTGGAACTAAGATATTGAAAGCTACATGGCACAGTCAAAGAAAACAAATAAACAAAAAATAAAAACAAAATGTATGTATTGGTTCAATGATTTCTCAAGCATCATTCCCATCCATGATGAAACGTGGATTTTAACCCATCAAAATCAGAGTAATAACAGTGTTTCTACCTTTTTATAAGGTTACATAATCTGATTTTTTAAACTTTCATGAATTATATTTGTGTTTCAATTGACTTTATTTGTAACACTGCCTTACTGAAAAACCCAAAGTATATTATAATATATATATATATATATATATATACACACTGTAGAAATAGGAAAGATCCACAAAGTCAAAAATTAGCAAATAAGTCAATCTCTACCTTCGTTCATCTTCTCCCCAGTTTAGTTCTTTTGTTCTGTAAAATCCAAACAAGCCTCCAGAAATCCCTGGGCTAAAAGATATCTGAAGTGTCTTTCAATTGGTCTATATAAATAATTAAACTCTAACTCATAAATTTTATGTTAGTCACTTCCATCCCAATTTATTATTTCTGTACTAAGAGTATGAAGAGATCTTTCTCTCTGAAAAATGAATTTTCCTAATCTTTTCCTATGCACTTACTTATTAAATTTATTTAACATGATAAACATTTCAATTAATTAAAACAATGCAACTTTCAATGTCATTCTAAGACTTCTATTTTGGTGACTTATCGATTCTTAGCTAAAAAAGTAATTATCCTAAATTCCATACTGCTATCACGCTCAACTTACACCAGGTTTCCACAAAATGCAGCAATCGGATTACATCCATTCATATCGATTATGTAAGAGACAGCAAGAGGTCATTTTACTTTGGGATTTCGTTTGTATGAAGAAACCCAGAGTTCACCGTCTTTTTCATTCCAAAAGTGCATTCTCTTTCAGAAATTCCTCTGTAAACTAAAATGTAAATGTAGCAGGTGCCTATTCTACCTTCTAACGTAATCATTTAGAATTTTAACAAATATTGAGAACACTTTCAGAACCATTAAGTTCTGATACTCTGTATATGCAAGAAAAACTGAATGTATCTGTGAAACAATAAAATAAAATAAAAAATGGAGAAAAAATCAGCATTTATTCAGTTGTTTTCACTAATAAGGAAAAATATGAGAACAGTAAACAATAATATTTTTGAATTTTTCTAAACTTGTGAAAATGGGATACAGTTCTCAGACTAGCAGAGATTTACTTGGATGAAACGGCATTTTAAAGTAATTCTTATTAATTAAATATCAATATTTATTTGGCTAGCATGTCATAGCCCTTGACCTCATAATTATAATTAACTGCACTGCCCATGAAAATTCAAAATATTTGTCAATCGCATACATCTATACCTTTGTGATGTCATTATTTACAACAGGAAAATTTAAACTAATTGATATATTAAGTAAATTATAGTATGAACATCATCAGTTATGTTATTAAAATTATGACTACAGTAATATAAAGTAAAAAAGTGAATAGTAAAATTATATATCTACTACTAGAGCTGCTACAAAGTTATACACAAGTTTTAATAATGGAAAAATTAGGAGTAGTTTTTTATTTTCTCTTTTTTCCAAATCGCTAAAATTTTATATTACTTTTACAACTTTAAAAATATATGTTTAAACATAGCTTGAATGAAAGCATATTTTAAGTTTTAATAAATATTTGCAATTAATTCTATCTCAAGCTGAAATAATATAATTTTGCTTATTTCTTTTAAACAAGAGACAATTACTTCAAGTATGACATAGCAATATGGAAAATAAGAAAGAATGGGCATCCATGGGCTTCATTCAGATATTAGCTCAAAGGCATCATTTGCAATTACTTCAAGCAACTTAGGTCTTTACTCTGGAATGCATTATGTGTGTGACATGAAATATATTGCTCAAAGTGTGATACTCAGTTTTTAAGAGAATGAGGTCAAGGGTGAGTTCAAAAGGTCATCTCATGACAAGAAAGCTGTTTTTCTCAAATAAAAGTGATAATTATCATCACATTATGAGAAAGGAAATAATGTAATACCAAAGAATTTGACATTGGACTTCTCTGAAATTTTAAATACAGTGATGTTATTACTAACAACATCCAATAGTAGCAATGCATCAGAATAAAACTGATCATTCACAGCATACAGTCTTACTTAAATAGACAAAACGGGACTTAGAAGTCATCCATGGCTCCAACCAGTTATTCAAGAAGAGGGGTCATGGCAGGAAAGGCAAATGAGATAAATAGCAAGATATGGTTATTTATCATCAAAGAAATGTTATTGTTTTTTAATTGCTGAACTTCCATATATAGATAGGTAGATAAGAGGGGTAGGAAGGTAGGTAGAATAGACAGGTAGATAATAATTGAGAATATATACTGTTAGTATTATAGACATTACAAGCAAGGGTGACAAAATAAGACTTTTAAAAATATAGCTTGGCATTTAGCTATCTCATATCAATAGATCTTACTTAAATCCCAGCTGTCAGCAAACCACATAGGTATTAAGATCAGTCCAGCCATCATTACAGACAGTCCCCCACTGTCCCCTGTAATACACTTCCAGGCGACGCTCATGGCTGCCTTTACCACCTGCAAGTCTGATGACGCCATCTGCGACAAGAAGAAGACACGGAGACTGAGCAAATAATGATCAGAAAAAGGCAGAGCAACATTGTAATTTCATGAGAAATATCATCCTACCCAGATCTCTCTCGAGGCCTTTTTTTAAACTCCTATTAGAATTGTCCTTGGTAGCTCGGACAGTAAAGAGCCTGTCTGCAATGCTGGAGACCTGAGTTCAATCCCTGGATCGGGAAGATACCCTGGAGAAGAAAATGGCACCCCACTCCAGGATTCTTCCCATGAACCGAAGAGCCTGGAGGACTACGGTCCATGGGGTGGCAAAGAGTCATTCACAGCTGAAGCAACTAAGCACACAAGCATAGAACTGTGCTCAGTGATCTGAGATCATTAACGGGATTGTTCTTGAACAAAGTCATAACACATATCGGTCCTAACAAACTACTTCCCTTTTATTTCTACTCTTGTGTCTAACTAGAAAAATATACTCTGATATAATTCCAAAGTAACTATTTAGATTTCTTCAGATTAAATAATACTTGGGAAATTTCTTATGGTTTTAATCTCCTTAAAAGTATGAGCAATATTTGTCACTTTAATTTAAAAAGTATAAAAACACAGTAACTTGGAAATAGCTGAAAAATTTAACTGTGAATGAAAAAATACTGAAATATGAAGACAGAAAAAGCTACTCTGGTTAAAGAGTGATCTATCATGTCAAAATATTTATTACTATTCCTTAGGCATTCATAAAGGATTTCCTGGTGGCTCAGATGGTAAAGAATCCACCTGCAATGCAGGAGACCCAGGTTCAATTCCTGAGTTGGGAAGATCCCCTGGAGAAGGGAATAAAAACTAGGGTGCATGTTTTGCCTGTGTTCTTTTATCGATAATACAAATCTAAATTTCAGTCTTCTGAAATTAAATGAATACTTAATTCCCAGAAAATCCTGTAAAAAGCTTCTAAGCAGATACACAATATAATAAATTCATTCCCCAAAAAGTATAAGAGGCCATTTCCATCCAAAATAATCCAAACACTGTCCCTCTTCCCAAATGAAATATATAAATAATCTTGGGAGAAAGTCATACTTTTCATGAATCTCTGGGATCATTCAAAGTAAATTAAGGTCTCCTAGCAACAGAATCATTATTAATGTAAAATTTCACTGTTTGCAAAGCATTGTTACACCTGTTACCTCATTTGACCATCCCAGCAACAGTACAAGACTATCCTCATTTGAAAGAGGAGGAAATGGAGGCTCAAGAAGATGAAGTGCTCTGGCTTACAATCTGGTATAAATTTTCTATTTGTTTTGTGTATAAATGGGTTATTCTAATAAAACAACAGTGTATACAGAGCTATGTAAATAAAAAAGTAGACCTTCAGCATTTCACAGTCTGTCAGAAGTATTTCATTTGACTTTTTTAAAGAAATATTAAAGCCTTAATTTTTTTCTTCAAGCTCTTTTTGCTATAGAAACAACAGATTTGTGTTGACCCAACTTCTCTTGCCCATCCATTTCTCTCTTCTTCCCCTCAAACATTTAAGTACATACACATACACTCATTTGCACTCAGACATGTCCTTCTTGCAACACAAGACATAGCTTGACAAGCATGCTGTGATTTGGAACAGTCTGAATATTCAGCACAGCAAAGGTTAACCTGGTTCTTTAATAGTGTGCTTTAATCAACAATCCCATCAAAATAGTTTTACCAGCTATAAACACATTCTGAGAGTCAAGACAGGCTAATAAATGAATGGACTAAATGTATAATTATAAAATCTAACATCCTAAATGTAGCATTGTACACTGATTCTGACTACTAGGTACTATATATTGCAACAAGATCATATATTCTTAATTACTTTATAGGATTGTGTAGCTTTCAACTGAAAAATTCAGAAATATCTATAAATAAAGAGATAGCATTATAATATACAGTGTATATTCTTTTTATGTCTTATTTGGGGGATTTATTTGTAAGTTCATTTAGTAATATCAGCTAAATTGAGAAGGGAAGTTAAGCCCAAATACGGGCGAAGGCAAGAGTGGCTAGGTTGACAGGGTGAAGTTCCTACCTGTTAGAGGGGTACAGGACACTCCAGCATCTTCTTCATGGTCACAGTTATGCTCTCCCCAGGAACTCTTTGGACACTGCTCAATAGAAAGCTCATTCCCAGTGCAGCGTACTTCATCCAACATTACTGGGCCAGACCCTTCCCCAAAATACGCCTGTTTCCACGCTTTGGCAATGCCACTGAACAAACATAAGAACATAAGTCAGATTGAAGGTTAGTCTGACCTGTTTCTTCTTTTGCCTCTGGCAAAGGTAAACTTATGATTAATTTATAATTTTCCGTATCAATTCACTCCACTGTATCTATCTTGGTCCATAAAGTACCAAACTAAGAATGAAAGAGCTACAAGCTAGAGTCTGGGGCCCTGATGACTGTGGAACCACCGTACCAACCTTGAATTAACTATCTCCGGTCTCCAGAGAGAGAAATAGACTCTTGTCTTTGTTGTTGTTGTTCAGCCACGCGGTCACGTCTGACCCTTTGCAACCCCATGGACTGCAGCACACCAGGCCTCCTTGTCCCTCACCATCTCCCAAAGTGTGCCCAAGTTCATGTCCATTGCATCAATGATGCTGGACAGCCATCTCATCCTCTGATGACCTCTTCTCCTTCTGCCCTCAATCTTTACCAGCATCAGGGATTTTTCCAGTGAGTCAGTTGTTCACATCAGATGACCAAAAGACTGGAGTTTCAGCTGCAGCATCAGTCCTGCCAACAAATATTCAGTGTCGATTTCCCTTAAGATTGACTGGTTTGATCTCCTTGCTGTCCAAGTGACTTTTAGGAGTCTTCTCCAGCACCACAGTTTGAAGGCATCAATTCTTCGGTGCTCCGCCTTCTTTACAGTCCAGTTCTCACAACCGGACATGACCACTGGCAAGACCATATCCTTGACGATACGGACCTTTGTCGGCAGAGTAATGTCTCTGCTTTTTAACACATGGTCTAGGTTTGTCACAGCTTCCCTGCCAAGAAGCAAATATCTACTGATTTCATGGCTGCAGTCACCGTCCACAGTGATTTTGGAGCCCAAGAAGAAGAGATCTGCCACTGCTTCCACCTTTTCCCCCTCTCTTTGCCATGAAGGAATGGGGCTGGATGCCATCATCTTAGCTTTTTTAATATTTAGTTTTAAGCCAGCTCTTTCACCCTCCTCCTTTGCCCTCATCAAGAGGCTCTTTAATTCCTCTTTGCTTTCTGCCATTAGAGTGGTATTATCAGCATATCTGAGGTTGTTGATGTTTCTCCTGACTGTTTTGATTCCAGCTTGTAACTCATCCAGCCTGGCATTTCTCATGTCTTGTTTAAGCCATGGTTATTTTCAGTTCTCTGTTACTCATGGTCAAACATCTCTTCACTCAAATTTATTTGACTAAATTTACTTCTCTCACAATTCAAAGTGACACCATATTCTCTAGAACCCCAGATTTCAATGAAGAAGATCATGATTGCCTGTCAAAATGATAAATGACTTCAGAAATTGTATCTTCAGCCTTTTTCAGCCATTTAATTCTTAGACTAGAGAATTTATATTTTTAGTTTGCTTTTCAACGATACTGCATCTATTCCCCATTATTTAAGTTGCCTTTTTCTCCTTACATTATAACTATCTTGAGAATTTAAAACCAAAACAGGAATGCAATTTTGATATATGTAATTCAAATTTTACTATCCAGAAATAAGGTTTTATCAGAACAAAGCCACACTCATTCCCAAATTATTGTCTGTGGCTGCTTTTGCACTACACAAAAGCTCAGTGGAGTAATTGGAAAGTCTAAAATATTCACTATCTGTCCCTTTACGGAAAATGTTTGCTGACCCTTGCTCGAGAGGAAAGAGATTAATGAAAGCAAATATGGAAACTGATTTAGAGAACACTGAAAGCTGGAGAGTAGAAGCAGAAGAGACAGGATGACTAATGCAGGCCATGGGGAAGCCAGATAGGAGCAGAGTTTTAGAGAAAGGCAGATTGACCGTCTCTTGGGTCTCTGCCCTGTGACAATTGCTAGAAAAGAAAAAGACCTGTCAAAGAAAATTTCAGTGAGTATAATTCCTTGAGGCAAGACTAGGTGCTAAAATAAAACCAGGGACCAATATGAGAGAAAATAAAATTTGATCCCAAACTCAGAAACAAAAAATAAACTCCAGATGGTTTCAAAATTTAAATAGAAAGAAGGAAAGAAAGGGAGGAAGGAGGGAAAGAGGAAGACAAGATGACTAAAAAGTTAATACAATGCAATGAAATAATAATAACATAGTTCTTATAACCTTGGTAATAAGGGAATTTCCTGAGCAAGATGAAAAACCAAGAAATCAGAAAACAAAGACTAAAAAAAGTTAAACTTATAAATTTGAACTATGTAATAAATAAACCAAACACATAAATTTGAACTATTGTATGGCAAAATACACCACAACCAGATCAAAAGGCAAAGAAGGTGAAAGATATATTTGTAAAATATAACAGCAATCAAATAAAAAAAATTCCTAGAAGTAAATAATCATAATTTATTATTATCATAATAAAAGAAAAAACGACCAACATCAAAAATAGGGTAATGGAGACAAACAAGCTATTTACAGAAGAAGAAATACCCATGGCCACTGAGCATATTGTAAGATGCTCAACTTACAGTGATCAAATTAAAACAGTTAGAATGCATTTTTACATATCCTTAAAATCCTTTGCACTAAAAATCTAGGCTAAAAGATTAAAAACTAAAGGCTTTCTATTCCCAAGAAAAAAATAACAAACCTAAAATACTCATTACTTGGGAGTGACTTGAGACAGGCTGGACAGAGTAACTGAAATACATTGCATTTCAAATATGTCAAAGATGTGGTAGAGGTTCTAGGAAAAAGCAAAAGCCCTGATTAACAGCCTCTAAACTGTGTTCCTTCCTTAAGGGAGAACACTAGATGGGAGATCAGAAGCCCCGGATAGTGACTCTGGGGAAAATCACCTATGTTATAATGCAGCCTTAAAACATCATTTGGGTGTTTTATTTTCTTCCTTATGCATCTCCATATTTTCCATTGTTTACAACCATTATTTTAATGATCACAAAAATGTTTAATTAAAATAAACTAATCAGAAAAATTAATGCAATAAATTCAAGAACCAAACAAAACAAAAAAAACACTAAGAAATCATGATGTAAAGCAAACTAGGTTTCCCAGCTAATTTTGGAGTTCATTAAAAATTAAGATGATATTTATAAATTCACACAGTCCTTCAGCCTATTTCCTGGTGTCCTGGACTGTATTAGCTTTCAGGGGAATACCAAAGAAATGGATGACTCTGCCGTTTAAGACATTGTCTAATACCAGGGAAAGCAACATGAGACTCATGGTTTGTTAAAGGCTAATAAGTACTATGTAAATTTGATAAAGTTGTGTGTTCTCTTCCCTTCCATTATGAAAAGTATGTCCACATCAGCCCTGGCAGTTCATTTGTAGTAACAGTCCCAGTTTTACTACTTTCTCACCATCTGACCACAGAATAAATTTGTGGAATAGGGGTTTTCTGATATAATGCATCGATTTATTAGGTTATTTTATGCAAAGCTGTTTGACCTACACAGCAGCAATCCCCAATAGACACCGAACTGATCCTATGTCTGATCCGTATCCAAAACATTCCTAAACCTATTTAGCTAATCTGATTGTATTCATATAAAATTTGTC
The DNA here is from genome assembly GCF_054371585.1 of Giraffa tippelskirchi. Taxonomy (NCBI): domain Eukaryota; kingdom Metazoa; phylum Chordata; class Mammalia; order Artiodactyla; family Giraffidae; genus Giraffa; species Giraffa tippelskirchi. The sequence continues at coordinate 111,094,816 of NC_137275.1, forward strand.
TGTTTTTCATAGAAAAAGAGCAAATAAAAAATACCACCTGACTAACTCAATCCCTGGATTTAGCTACTACTTTGAATAGACACAGAATGGAGTTAGGCAATTCTATTGTGTAAAAAGAATTACTTGCTAGGTTATAAAAGATTGGTTCTTTGACAGCAAATATCATTTTGTGACACATAACATTTGGATGAAAAACTCATTTTTACTGGTCAATAGTCCATATTTCTTTCTGGAAAACAATCCCCTCTATCTCCAATAATGATATTTTGAAGTATACTGAATGATTACTGTATCCCAGACACTGGTCTAACAGCTTCAAATGTATTAACTTTTTCAATCCTCCCTACAACCCCATGATGTTATTACCCACTGTTTACAGATGAGGAAACTGAGTTGCAGAAGTTAAACAATTTGCCCAGCATTAGATAGTAAAATTTGTCTGGCTTTAGAGCAGACTCTGAAACACTTTACTTTCTTTCAGTCTCTTGGGGCATTTTCAGTGATGTGTCTGTGGCACATTAATATATAGTCTGTCTAAAACATGCTCATCATCAATTTCCTCCTACAATAAACTTTTCTCCCTTGACTTCCCTATTTCTTTCAGCTTGTATTCATATTTATTCTTATTAATACCTGCCTATTTTGCAAACAGTGTAACATGAAATGAAAAATCCTACCTTGGGAGCCACAAATCTCAAGATTCCAGTCTTCATTCACAGTATAATTTGGGGACTTTGAGTAATCTCAGAGAGTCTAACTTTCTCATCTGTTAAATAAGGCCTCCTTTCTGCTCAATAATTGGACATACTAATAATGTTTATAAAGTATTTTAAAAATTAATAAACAATAAAATAAGAGAACAAATAAATATTTAAAAAGAGCATGAGAAGAATTTTTATTTTGACCACGGAATAATATGGTTCTTTCTTTAAGATAATTTTATAGCCAAAAAAAAAACCTAAGAAGAAAAAAGCGCTCAAAAATTTAAAATTCTTATGTAAATTATGGCATATCCACAAAATAAAATATGATGTCACAGTTCCATGAGCAGCTATGCTTTTAAGAGTTCTGAAAGACATAGGAAATGCTTTAATGTTAAGTGCACAAAAGGAACTCCAATTAAAATGTCTCTATCTGAAACTTCACTGCATATGTATGCATTCTCAAGTTCAATTTTCTAACACTTGGCTTCTTCCTTTCCTAATCCTCATGTTTCTCTGAGTTCTGGATTAATCAAATTTAAATATCTTAAGTACAGTTATTCCTTTTGTGTTTTAGGACGCTTGCCAGCTACCAAAATCTACAGCCACCATTAAAAGATGAGGGTCAACAAAGACAGCATCTCACAAAGAAATTGTAACCAGCACTCCAGGGAGGCATGATATAGTTTCCCTTTGGGAATTCAACAAAGCAAGTACCACTGAGATGAAACATGCAACATTAAAAATTATTGCATCTGAAAGTACTGTGCCTTTAAGTGAGCAAAACAAATTCTAGGGGAAGAGCACTTGCAGAATACTGCTGTACTGCAAGGTTATGAGAGAAGTAGAAAATCAAAGTAAAGAAAAACAAAGCAAAAGAACAGCATCAGCTCAGATCCTAGGGTACTTAATAATAAAAAAAAAATCTCCACCAAGCTAGATTGTTGGTTATTACACAGGCTTGTGGAAGATCTTTGCTGTCTTGAATATTTGAAGATATTTTTCCTTTTCATCACTTCTCCAAACACAAATCTCCTCATACAAAAGATGGCAGCGAGCAAATGCTTGAGAAAGATGTAAACACTTTACTCAACCCATACATATGTTCAACATTAATACAGTCTTCCTTGTGATTCTATCTCTACATTCTTTCCATGCAGTAGACTATTGTTTGTCAACACAGTCTTTGTTTGAGAACTGTTTATGTAAGTGAAAAAAAAAAAAAATCTTGGCTCTCAAGAAAGAACTCTACATTACAACATGAATTTTTAGACTCACTTTTAAAACTATGAAAGTGAAAGTGTTAGTTGCTCAGTGGTATTCAACTCTTTGAGACCCCACAGACTATAGCCCGCCAGGCTCCACTGTCTATGGAATTCTCCAGGCAAGAATACTGGAGTGGGTTATCATTTCCTCCTCCAGGGGATCTTCCCAACCCAGGGATCGAACCCAGGTCTCTTGAGTATCCTGCATTAGCAAGTGGGTTCTTTACCAGTAGCGCCACCTGGGAAGCAAATACTTGAGTGATGTTTATCTAATCAAACTTTTGGATCTAGCCTCCCATTTCAGAAGTTACAAGAACCAGAATGAGACAAATTCAGAAGGGAGGATATTCTACAAACCAACTGGTGTGGTCTTTGGTCTCTGCAACAAGTCAGTGTTAGGAAAAACAAGAAACTGTTCTGGATTAAAAGACTTTGGGGGTATAACGTCCAGATGCACCACAAGGCCCTGGGCTAAATTCTGCTACAGAGAAACCATCCGTCAAGGACATGGTGGGAACACCTATGGAAATCTGAATATTACAGGATATTAAACAATGTAAGAATGATTACCACTGACATTAGTTGTGATGATAATTTGGCTATGTAGGACAATGTTCTTATTTTTAAAAGGTGAAGTATACACTGAAGTATTTAGAGGTAAAATGTTGAAACACCTTTATTTTGTTTTAAAATACTTTAATATTAACCTACAGTTTTGAAAAAGTGGGAGGGGAGGGGTCAGTTGCAAAAACAATTGCAAAAAAATTACGGTTCAAGGTTCAAAAATCATGCTCCAGTGTCAAAGACTATGCTTAACTGGACAAAGTGAAACAAGAACTGAGAAGACTTAATTTTGAGAGGTCTCCACATCAACCCACCCCTACCTGCCACAACATGCTAAATAATTTTTTTCCAATTTAAAGTAAAATATCAACTTCAGAAGATCTGCCAGTATAATTTCAGAGAAACTTTTAGGCCTGCTATACCAATGTTCAAAATCACTAAAGACAAGGATCAGAGGATACACAATTATACCATACTATTCCAAAGTAACCATAACTAAAGCAACATATAATATTGGTTTTCTGTCTTTATTCCACAAGCTTCATTGCCATATCCTGCATAGGAATTATTTCCTTTGAACATTAATAAACATTCTTTGTTCTAAGCACATACCTAACAAATAAGGAGCAAAGGGCAAAAGTTTAGACGATATTTGGGGGAAAGAAGTTGAACTTCAGTTAAAGCCTCACAACTAGTTTCATCATATGACTTTGGTAAGTTACTGCAGTTGACCGTGCTAGTTACTACCTGGGAGTCCTATAAAGGCTCCTGATAAAAAGTGGTAAAAGGCTTAAGGTTCTTAAGGATACAAAATCAGTTGAATTCAGATACAAACAGGTTAGATCTATAGGTACATAGACATTCTCTTCAAGGAGACTACCGCCAAATACAATGATCAAAAAGGTGGCTTTTTCTACTTGTTCAAAGAAATGTGCAATTTAAACACACCTATCTTTGGGTATGGAAGTAATAAACTTAGAAATGTAAGCAAAACAAAAGAAGAAGAACCAACCTCAGACCCAGCTGCCTGCAGACCACTTCTGCATCTGCATCATCCCACTGGTCGTCACAGACTGTCCCCCACTGACCGGCATGGTAGACCTCCACTCGGCCCTCACGCACACTGCTCCCCCCAGCAAGGCGCAGGATGGGGAACGCAGGGCCTGCGATATGAAATTAACAACAAATTAAACCTACACATTCATACTGAGCTATAGAAGATCAGGTATATTCTATTTCTTTGCCATTCTCAATCATAAAGTTATATTTAATAAGCCACTTCAGCAATATGGACATACCCACGCATGTCTAATATATTTTATGATAATCTCAACTGATTAAAATCCTCCAACTTGAATTACATTCATACAAATAGCTGTCAAGAGGAAGCAGTCTAAATTCACTTTTTCCCGAGGACCTCAGAAACCAGAAAAGACACACTCAAAACTGCAGTTATTGGAAATCCATTTGATTTTTATGGTATTGTGGGGGATAGCATTGATTTTTTATTTACAGTAACTTGAGAATTACCAACATGTAATTATTAAGAATGGCACTTATATCTATGACATACTTGCTTTCAGCATAGAAATATTTCTACATTTGTAGAGATCAAGTCAAAGTTAACATTATCACATTATAAGAAGCTGGTGGACATCACAGCCAGTACCTTCAAAAAACAATATTGAAGATTCATTTGTGTATGAATCAGTTCATCATTTGTGTATGAATCAATTCATTCTCTGTGAAGAATACCAGAGGCTTCCCCATGCAAATTCCTTATTATAGTCTACAATGCCCTTATCTAGCTTCATCAGTTTTTTAATTTTTCTCTCTTTTTCTTAGTCTAGAATTGAGGACACAGGGAACGCCTTTCCCTTTCACTCAAGTACTTCAGATACCCAGCTATGTAGAAGGCATGTAATAAATATTTGTTGACTGACTGGATTGGCAAACGATGACTAAAAGCCTAGAAAGAATATCCCAAACAACGAAAAATAACTATTGATATCCACTCCTTCAATTCTGTTTCTTAAACAGCTGTTAGGCAGAGAGGCACTGCACAAATGCTACCCTTAAGAAGTATATTGCCTCGGGATATGGACAACATGAGTACAGATGGGAGACCATTGAGAAGGCCCTGCAGGGGTTCAGATGCAAAAGGTGCTCGCCCACCCCCGGAGGAAATTAGGGAATCTCTTCTAAAGGAGCTGTAGCTGAGAGGGCCAAGATGATGGATGGGACTTCATAAGTTCTACATGGGGGATGTGCACTTCAGACAAAATGAACCGAATGAACACAAGCATAGAAACACAAAGCTGTATGTGTTTGGGAAACAGAACGGCCCTCTAATTTTTCTGGAATAAAGAATGTGAGATGGTCAAAGGTTCAGAACAGGCTGGGTCCCTATTAGGAAATTTAGTGTTATCTTTTGCCAAATACTCATCATTTATCCACATGAAATATGCTTCTAATTCCTCCACAGTATAAGCAGCTATCAATAAATGGTACTTGGACATTCATATTTATATTCAAATATCACACCAGAGAAGGGATTTAGATTAGCAAACATGTACATATACTCATACTCTGATATTTGTAACACAGTTTTCTTACATAAGTCAACTAGCACTTGTAATTTGGAAAAGGATAAAGGTAGGTTTAATAAACATAACTGTTCTCAACAGTATATAGCAGCTTCTTATAATTAATGACTGCTGAATTATGACAAGAAACCTAAATTTACATGTTACTATGTTTTTCTTTTAAGAAGCTTGGAAAATATAGAAACAAACCAATAGAAACAGCATAAATTTCTTAAACTATTATATCCTTCTCTGCTTCTCCTCTCCCCACCTCCATAGTAAGCTTGGAGAAAACAGAAAAAAAAAAAAAAATTTAAAAGGAAATTTAAAATTATCTACAACCTAGAAACATTATGGCATAATTACCTTACATTTTTTTAAACGTTGTGCTTTATTTTTAAATGTAGTTTTTACACTGGTTGTATAAGTATTTGTGAAAATATAGAGAAGCTCAAAGACAAAATTTAGTCACCATCTCACATCTTCCCAATAAATACACGCACAAAAAAAAAATCACTTGAAAGAAATTTCAGTGAAGTAGTTGACTCGTATTTAACTTATGGATAAATAAAACTCCCAGACATTTTCATTTATACTGATATTTCCTATGTCCAATACAAAGATACGATCTTCTACTTTGTAAGTGTTGGAAAAGTACTAAATGCCAAGATGCTAAATGTAAATTCCAAACTAAAAGAAAGTATTAATGTTAAAGGTCTGCTGCTGTGCCTTAAGATAGACTCAGTGTTTGCTGATTTGAGCTATTTGTTTTCATATTCTCATTTAATTTACCATAAAAGCATATTTTTTCATTCTCACTTCTAATTTATCTCAACCTTCGATATTTTATATATGCTTACATCAACCTTAAATTTATCTTTGCAGCCAGAGCATAAACAAGTGGATAGATTATAGAGAATGGAGAGCTTTTTTAAAAAAAGAGTAGACAGAGAGCCTGAAAAAAATATACTGACTTCCCATTGTTGTTAGAATTAAATGCAGGCTTTTAGAGTACTACAAACTGTATGTGTGTATAACTGAGTCATTTTGCTGTACACCAGAGACTGGCACAACACCGTAAATCAAATTAAAAATAAAATAAAGTACTATGAAACCCTGAAAAAAAAAAAGGATTGTTTTCAAAAATTTACTTACTTCACTACTTGAAAAATGTTAACATACTTTATCAGTTCAGTTGAACACAGAATACAAGCAATGTCTACAAAAAGCAGTGCACTGTTGAGCCCGATGCACAGCATCCCTGATGTAGCAATGTGTAAACATGTGTTTGCCACAAGTAGGATTACCAAGAGGTGGAGAGGCAAAGGAAGAAAAGGAAAAACTTACAAGACATAAAGACTTAGAATGCACCTTGCATCCACAAAAGGACTGTAGCTCTCCAAGCACACACTTGTGTGATATCTTGCACCATTTCCATTGGTTCTTCCAGTCAGTTCACAGGAATGACCCTAGCTTGGATCTTCCTATGTTTTGCAGAGGGAGTGTGTCAATTCCTTCCCTGATACTTGTACTCAATCAGAAACCATTGCCCTCGGCTGTCTGCTGGCATTCTAAGACCTGGGACATCTGATCACGCTACTATCGCCAAGAAAATCCAAAAAGGTGTGATAGCCACAGGTTGTGGTCACACGTTAAAACAATCACGGACCCCAGAAAACCCACCCACAATTGTGAAACTAAAAGCCTAGAAAGAATATCCCAAACAAGGAAAAATAACTAGCAAAGGGAGCTTCTCCCGCTGCTTCCGTTCACATGATCATACACACATCTGTATACCAAAACCACATACTAATCACCAATGCTGCAGATGGTGACTGCAGTCATAAAATTAAAAGATGCTTCCTCCTTGGAAGGAAAGTTATGACCAACCCAGGCAGCATATTAAAAAATAGCGACATTACTTTGCCAACAAAGGTCCATCTCGTCAAGGCTAAGGTTTATCCAGTAGTCATGTATGGATATGAGAGTTGGACTATAAAGAAAGCTGAGCGCCGAAGAATTGATGCTTTTGAACTGTGGTGTTGGAGAAGACTCTTGAGAGTCCCTTGGGCTGCAAGGAGATCCAACCAGTCCTTCCTAAAGGAGATCAGTCCTGGGTGTTCATTGGAAGGACTGATGTTGAAGCTGAAGGTCCAATCCTTTGGCCACCTGATGAGAAGAGCTGACTCATTTGAAAAGACCCTGATGCTGGGAAAGACTGAAGGCAGGACGAGAAGGGGACAACAGAGGATGAGATGGTTGGATGGCATCACTGAGTCAGTGGAGATGAGTTTGAGTAAACTCCGGGAGTTGGTGATGGACAGGGAAACCTGGCATGCTGCGGTCCATTGGATCGCGAACAGTCAGACACGACTGAGCGACTGAACTGAACTGAATGCCTAGGACATCATGCATAGGAGCCCTTATCCAAGGTAGCGATTTGTTTTATGGAATGTGCTATCTTCAAAGAATAATGCTAATAACTATGATTCTATTCTATTTTATAAAGTGAAAACATTTTATTATAGTTTCTGTATTTTATATTTGGTTTCAAGATGACTTTTAACTTGATTCCATCACAATTTTTCATTACCCAAATAAGTGTTTCATATACAGTATATAATAATCCTATAAACAAATTATATTAAAACAGAAAATATGTGAAGTGAGGTCAGGGCTTCTCAGGCGGTCCAGTGGTTAAGAGTTTGCCTTGCAATGCAGGGGACACCAGTTCAAACCCTGGTCTAGGAAGATCCCACATGCTAGGGGGCAGTTAGGTGCAAGCATCACATCTACTAAAGCCTGCATGATCTAGAGCCTGTGCTCCACAGCAAGAAAAGCCACCTCAATCAATGAGAAGCCCGTGCACTGCAACTAGAGAGTAGCCCCCACTTACTGCAACTAGAGAGAGCCCGTGCACAGCAGTCAAGACTCGGTGCAATCAAAAAAATTTTTAATTAAAAAAAAAAAAAACAACTGAGTTCAAATGGAAATCCGACTGTTACATGAATTCCTTTGAAGACTAATTAGATTGTTGATAGACTATGATGATTCAGACTCAGGTCTGTATTTCAACGCTTAGGAAAACATTCAACTAAGACATGTTTTTCATCTGGAATGCTGAAAACAGAATAAAAGTAAAGCAAGGGAATAAAAATTTTTTTTTTTCACCATGGGAAAAGCTACACAGGTCAGCAGCTGCCATCTTCTCAGAACATGCCCTGCCCTGCCAGATGTCTTTTTCACAAAGCAGTATATTTTCTTCATCTCCTCTGCAACGGACATTGCTCCAATAAACGGGAATAAGGCCCAGTTCAGAAAACGGGGTTTGTTTTGCGACTCCTTTTCCTCTGGAAGTACAATGCTCAAGGTTAGGTTTATCAAATGTAGGCTAACTTTTATCAAAGCACAAGGGTTTTAAAAAAATTGAAAAAGTCAAAAAAGGTGGATGTGGAAGAAAAAGACAAACATAATGGATTATGTAAATTTCAAGGAAATCAAAATATTAGATCAGAACAGGGTGATTATCTATGGCAATCTTTCTAATTAACCTTGAATAATGCTAGGCATGTGCCTTTATCTACAGCTGATTTTAGAAGAAAATGGGCAAATACTACAGACATAAAACAGGAGTCTGGATGGTTATATGGAAGAAGTGTGTCTGTCATGTGATCTAGTGGGACTTGGATTCTAGTCTGCACTCAGCTGCAAATTACTCTAACACGTCTCTAAGTCCTTCCTTCTGATACATGAAAGAAGTCTGGATGCTTGAAGATTCTTTCCTATTCCAATATTTTAGGCTGTCATTTTCAAAACAATTATTATTGCCACATCTAAGCAAGGTAATATCAAGAGAGGCAATCCATTCCCATTTTTAAAAAATTTATATATATATAATAGTATTTGCTAATGAACTTTTGAAATCAATTGAGAAAACTCATCTAGTCTACATACTTTTAACCTCTAATATGTACAAAGCTTAAATTAAATTTTTAAAAGATTAAATGCTTATCTGAATAACATGATGATCTCTAGAACTGTCTCCATGCTACAGCTTCCATTAACCCAACAATAAATATTTGGGGTGTATCTAAAATATGAATCTGTCTTGACAGCAATAAAGCCAGGTTGCTCTGCTCTTATTTGAAATTCTTTTTTATTAATGGACTACTAAGAGATGACAGAAGGAATCAGATCAGCTTATCTGAAGTTTATGTTTGCATAAAGATAGTTTACATTCTTTTATCAATCAAGGGAGGGAAGTCGCTCAGTCGTGTCCGACTCTTTGCGACCCCGTGGGCTCTAGCCTACCAGGCTCCTTCGTCCATGGGATTCTCCAGGCAAGAATACTGGAGTGGTTTGCCATTTCCTTCTCCAGGGGATCTTCCCGACCCAGGGATCGAACCCAGGTCTCCCGCATTGGAGGCAGACGCTTTAACCTCTGAGCCACCAGGGAAGTCCCTTATCAATCAAGAGGATCTCTGTAATTCACATCTCCACTACAGAGCTTGTTTTGTTTTAAAATTTTTTAGAAAATTTTATTGGCATATAGTTGATTTAGTGTTGTATCTGCTGTACAAAAAAGTGAATCAGTTATGCATATACACATATCCATTCTTTCTGCTGTACAAAAAAGTGAATCAGCTATGCATATACATATATCCATTCTTTTTTAGATTATTTTCCCATATAGGTCATCACAGAGCACTGAGTAGAGTTCCCTGTGCTATAAAATAGGTACTTATTAATTATTTATTTTATATATAGTAGTGTGTATATATCAATCCCAATCTCCCAATTTATCCCTCCCTACTGTCCCCCCTTAGTAATCATAAGATTGTTTTCTACATCTGTAATTCTATTTTGTAAATAAGTTCATTTGTACCATTTTTGTTTTCTTATGTCAGTCTCATAGAAAATTTCATTCTTCCCTGCTTTTCAGGGATAATAAAAGCACAGGTAGAAAGGTCCATGAAGGAAGACACTGACATCAACCTACAAATTGTTACACCTTCAGGCTGTCAAAGAAAAAGCATCAAGCCAACATTCTTTGTGACTTGCCCAACCAGCCAAGGACTGTTTGCCAAACAAACCACTGGGGATAAAATCAGTAATTAACATGCTAACACCATAACTCTTTGTAGGCTCTCTCCTCTTGCTTTTATCCTGATTTATTTCAACCCTCATTGTAAAAAATTAGTGAGTTGTAGCTGAACTTAACTAATTGTTTAGTTAACTAACTTAACTAATCGTTGTTTAGTTGCTAAGTTGTGTCTGACTCTTTGCAATCCCATTTACTGTAGCCCGCCAGGTTCCTCTGTCCATGGGATTTCCCAGCAAGACAACCGGAGCAGGTTGCCACTTCCTTCTCTAGGGGCTCTTCCTGACCTAGAGATAGAACTTGCATCTCTTGCACTGGCAGGTGGATTCTTTACCGATAAGCCACCAAGGAAGCCTAATTAAGTATTGTTGTTGTTGTTCAGTCGCTCAGTCGTGTCCAATTCTTTGAGACCTTAAGGACTGCAGCACACCAGGCTTCCCTTTCCTTCACCATCTCCAGTAGCTTGCTCAAATTCATGTCCATTGAGTCGGTGATGCCATCCAACCATCTCATTATCCCCTTCTCCTTCTGCCTTCCATCTTTCCCAGAATCAGGGTCTTTTCCAATCAGTCAGCTCTTCACATCAGGTAGCCAAAGTACTGGAGCTTCAGCTTCAGCATCAGTCCTTCCAATGAATATTCAGGGTTGATTTCCTTTAGGATTGCCTGGTTTGATCTCCTTGAGTATAAGGGACTCTCAAGAGTATTCTCCAACACCACAGTTGGAAAGCATCAATTAAGTATTACATTAACCCTATTTGCTACTCTAATAGAATCAAAAGTCTGAATAAAACTTAAGCCTGCAAGGTTCGCCTGTACTAAATACTAATTTCCCACCTTCCGAGTGAGAAGACAGGAAACGGGCAAATTAAAATTCTTACTGATTTGACTGCACTTGACTAACCTTTTCATTTGTGTCATCACATTAGATATTACCACTCATTGATTATTAATCTAAAATATTTGCAAATAGAAAGCTTTTCTTTCAGGCCTTTTAACCTTTATTTTTTTCATAACAAGATATTTTCCAAGCTTTTTAAAGATCCTTGGTGATAAAGGTCAAGAAAAATATAGGGCATGTATACTTGGAAAAAATAAATGATACAGAAAAGCAGAACAATAACAACAACAAAAAAAAACCATTAATTCCAAAATGGAAACTTCTGCTCCTGGGAAACCCCTTGAGACAAAGCATAAAGGTACTGGGCATGGTGGGAGTCAGTGTACACCAGTCCATTTTAAGGAGAGTGCCTAGGGTCAGGCTGAAAGCATGAGGAGAAGAGGGTGAGAGAGGATGAGATGGTTGGATGGCATCACTGACTCAATGGACATGAGTTTGAGTAACTCCGGGATTTGGGGATGGATAGGGAGGCCTAGTGTGCTGCAGTCCATGGAGTAGCAAAGAGTCGGACACGACTGAGTGACTGAACTGAACGGAACTGAGGGTGGTAGGAACGGCCAGCAACTTCTCAGGATGACAGGTGCTGCTGGGCTGAGGGAAATTGCCATCTCTTACAGAATCTCCTCAGTGCAAAAACCTATGTCCCAGGATATCACACCTTACTCAGCATGGGATGAAACTACAAATGAACTTCACCTCCTACACACACACATACAACAGGGGAATCTGTGGCTGGCTCAAGGTAAAAGCGAATGACAGCAACCACAGGCTGTAGAGGCTACTGGGAAAATAAAACTCTTAGGACCCAATTCTTTGTTTCCTGGCACTGAAGAATCCATTTGTTAGATCAAAGACCAAAAGATGCTTTTATTTTTGGACCATTTAGCTTCTGCCCATTTCCTAGTCAATTCAGTTCAGTTCAGTTGCTCAGTTCTGTCAAACTCTTTGCGAACCCACGAACCACAGCACGCCAGGCCTCCCTGTGCATCGCCAACTCCCAGAGTTTACTCAAACTCATGTCCATTGAGTCGGTGATGCCATCCAACCAACCTTCTCATCCTCTGTTGTCCCCTTCTCCTCCTGCCTTCAATCTTTCCCAGCATCAGAGTCTTTTCAAATGAGTCAGTTCTTCACATCAGGTGGCCAAAGTACTGGAGTTTCAGCTTCAGCATCAGTCCTTCCAATGAATATTCAGGACTGATTTTCTTTAGGTAGGACTGGTTGGATCTCCTTGCAGTCCAAGGGACTCCCAAGAGTCTTCTCCAACACCATAGTTCAAAAGCATCAATTCTTTGGCATTCAGCTTTCTTTAGAATCCAACTCTACATCCATACATGACTACTGGAAAAACCACAGCTTTGATGAGACAGACCTTTGTTGGCAAAGTAATGTCTCTGCTTTTTAACATGCTGTCTATATTGGTCATAAGTTTTCTTCCAAAGAGGAAGCATCTTTTAATTTCATGGCTGCAGTCGCCATCTGCAGTGATTTTGGAGACCGAAAAAATGAAGTCAGCCACTGTTTCCACTGTTTCCCCATCTATTTGCCATGAAGTGATGGGACCAGATGCCATGATCTTAGTTTTCTGAATGTTGAGTTTTAAAACAGCTTTTTCGCTTTCCTCTTTCACTTTCATTAAGAGGCTCTTTAGTTCTTCACTTTCTGCCATAAGGGTCGTGTCATCTGCGTATCTGAGGTTACTGATATTTCTCCCGGCAATCTTGATTCCAGCTTGTGCGTGATCCAGCCTAGCATTTCTCATGATGTACTCTGCATATAAGCAGAGGTGACAATATACAGCCTTGATGTACGCCTTTCCATATTTGGAACCAGTCTGTTGTTCCAGGTCCAGTTCTAACTGTTGCTTCCTGATCTGCATACAGGTTTCTCAAGAGGCAGGTCAGGTGGTCTGGTATTTCCATCTCTTTCAGAGTTTTCCACAGTTGATTGTGATCCTCACAGTCGATGGCTTTGGCATAATCAATAAAGCAGATGTTTTTCCGGAACTCTCTTGCTTTTTCGATGATCCAATGGATGTTGGCAATTTGATCTCTGGTTCTGCTGCCTTTGTTAAATCCAGCCTGAACATCTGGAAGTTCACGGTTGAAGCGTGGCTTGGAGAATTTTGAGCATTACTTTACTAGCATGTGAGATGAGTGCAACTGTGCGGTACTTTGAGCATTCGTTGGCATTGCCTTTCTTTGGGAGTGGAATAAAAACTAACCTTTTCCAGTCTTGTGGCCACTGCTGAGATTTTCAAATTTGCTGGCATATTGAATGCAGCAATTTCACAGCATCATCTTTCAGGATTTGAAATAGCTCAACTGGAATTCCATCACCTCCACTAACTTTGTTCGTAGTGATGCTTCCTAAGGCCCACTTGACTTTGCATTCCAGGATGTCTGGCTCTAGGTGAGTGATCACACCATCGTGATTATCTGGGTCATGAAGATCTTTTTTGTATAGTTCTTCAGTGTATTCTTGCCATGTCTTCTTAACATCTTCTGCTTCTGTTAGATCCATACCATTTATGTCCTTTATTGAGCCCATCTTTGCATGAAATGTTCCCTTGGTATCTCTAATTTTCTTGAAGAGATCTCTAGGCTTTCCCATTCTATTCTCCTTATTTCTTTGCACTGTTCACTGAGAAAGGCTTTCTTGTCGCTCTTGCTATTCTTTGAAACTCTGCATTCAAATGGGTATATCTTTCCTTTTCTCCTTTGCCTTTTGCTTCTCTTCTATTCACAGCTACTTGTAAGGCCTCCTCAGATAACCATTTTGCCTTTTTACATTTCTTTTCCTTGTGGATGGTCTTGATCACTGCCTCCTGTACAATGTCACGAACCTCCATCCACAGTTCTTCAGGCACTCTGTCTACAGATCTAATCCCTTCAATCTATTTCTCACTTCCAGTGTATAATCGTACAGGATTTGATTTAGGTCATACCTGAATGGTCTAGTGGTTTTCCCTACTTTCTTCAATTTAAGTCTGACTCTGGCAATAAGGAGTTCATGGTCTGAGCCATAGTCAGCTGCCGGTTTTGTTTTTGTTGACTGTATAGAGCTTCTCCATCTTTGGCTGCAGAGAATATAATCAATCTGATTTCAGTGTTGACCATCTGGTGATGTCCATGTGTAGTCTTCTCTCATGTTGTTGGAAGAGGGTGTTTGCTATGACCAGTGCATTCTCTTGGCACAAGTCTATTAGCCTTTGGCCTGCTTCATTCTGTACTCCAAGGTCAAATTTGCCTGTTACTCCAGGTATTTCTCGACTCCCTACTTTTGCATTCCAGTCCCCTATAATGAAAAGGACATCTTCTTTGGGTGTTAGCTCTAAAAGGTCTTGTAGGGCTTCAGAGAATCGTTCAACTTCAGCTTCTTCAGCATTACTGGTCAGGGCATAGACTTGGATTACTGTGATATTGAATGGTTTGCCTTGGAAATGAACAGAGATCATTCTGTCGTTTTTGAGATTGCATCCAAGTACTGCATTTTGGACTCTTTTGTTGACTATGAGGGCTACTCCGTTTCTTCTAAGGGATTCTTGTCCACAGTAGTAGATATAATGGTCATCTGAGTTAAATTCACCCATTCCAGTCCATTTTAGTTCGCTGATTCCTAGAATGTCGACGTTCACTCTTGCCATCTCCTGTTTGAACACTTAAAATTTGCCTTGATTCATGGACCTAACATTCCAGGTTCCTTTGCAATATTGCTCTTTACAGCATCAGACTTTACTTCCATCACCAGTCACATCCACAACTGGGTGGTGTTGTTGCTTTGGCTCCATCTCTTCATTCTCTCTGGAGTTATTTCTCCACTGATCTCCAGTAGTATATTGAGCACCTGGGGAGTTCATCTTTCAGTGTCATATTTTTTGCCTTTTCATATTGTTCATGGGGTTCTCAAGGCAAAAATACTGAAGTGGTTTGCCACTCCCTTCTCCAGTGGACCACGTTTTGTCAGAACTCTCCACCATGACCTATCTGTCTTGAGTGGCCCTACACGGCATGAGTCATAGTTTCAATGAATTAGACAAGACTGTGGTCCATGTGATCAGATTGGTTAGTTTTCTGTGATTGTGGTTTTCAGTCTGTCTGCCCTCTGATGGAGAAGGATAAGAGGTTATGGAAGCTTCCTGATGGGAGAGACTGACTGAGGGGGAAACTGGGTCTTGTTCTGATGGGCGGGGCCATGCTCAGTAAATCTTTAATCCAATTTTCTGTTGATGGGCGGGGCTGTGTTCCCTCCTTGCTGTTTACCTGAGGCCAAACTATCGTGGAGGTAATGAAGATAATGGTGACCTTCAAAAGGTCCCGTGCATGCACTGCTACACTCAGTGCCCCCAGCCCTGCAGCAGGCCACCACCGACCCATGCCTCCGCTGGAGACTCCTGGACACTCCCCGGCAAGTCTGGGTCAGTCTCTTGTGAGGTCACTGCTCCTTTCTCCTGGGTCCTGGTGCACACAAGGTTCTGTTTGTGCCCTCCCAGAGTCTATTTCCCAGTCCTGTGTAAGTTCTGGCAGCTCTATGGTGGGGTTAATGCCGACCTCCTCCAAAAGGGCTTATGCCATAGCCAGGTCTGCTACACCCAGAGCCCCTGCCCCAGCGGCAGGCCACTGCTGACCCTCACCTCCACAAGTGAGGCTCAAACATAGTTCTGCCTCAGTCTCTGTGGGGTCCCTGGGTCCTGGTGTGCACTTGGTTTGTTTGAGCCCTCTGAGCGTCTCTGGCAGGCATTTCCTAGTCAGCAGGGGTAGTAACAAGTGAAATGCATTTGTATGTAAAGGAACTCACTCCTTCCATTGGGGACCCTTTCTTTAAAAGTCTCCTGAGAGAAGTGAGTGAGGAACGTGAGAGAAGGAGAAGGAGGAGGTAACCTCTCCAAGGTAACAGCGGGGGGCCAGCACTCCCTTCAGGTATCAGCAGACAGATTCCGTCAAGGATGAACAAACTCACCCCAGCTGCAGCTGGTGACAAACAGCTGAAGCATCAGCGTCGTCCCAGTGGCTGCTACAAACGACGCCCCAGGCTCCATTCTCATACACTCCTACTGTGCCTTCAAAGGCGCTTTTGCCACCACGAAGCCGGACTGACCCTAAATGGAAAAGAATCCCCAGATCCTTGAATAGAACATAACCGTTTGAACACACTGAACATACTGAACGAGTCCTCGGGTAACATGCTGAGAGAGCCAGGCTTTCACTGTTCACAGCAAGTCCTTCTATCTTTAAAAGAGGATTTAGCAGGCACTTTTTTTTAAATTAACATCCTGATGTCAATGCTAAGGATACTTTCTTTCTTTATCCAGGCAAACAGAAGTCCAAAGGGAAAAAGTGGAAGACTGTGACTAATGGCAGATACTGCATCCCACATGTTTGATTACATCACATAGGAAGTTCTTATCACTTATGTATCACTTTCCATCTTCACGAGACATCACAGATTTTAAAAAAAGAAAAACAGAAACAAATACAATGCTGTTTATAAGTTACCTGTTATTGGCTGTTGTATCTTCCTTCTATCTGTTCTTCCACTAAAGAAGAATAAAATGTTTTTCCCCTTTTAGCCTCTACCAGTAGTTGTGAGAAGTCTAAAGACAATGTCTAAAATTTCAGAAAGGTGTTAAGTGTCAGAAATACTGTCTAATGTTAGTCTTAGGGAAACTGCCCCTAGGGAGACTGGTGTGGTGTAACTGAATGGCCCTTGAACTTCACTTCTCTTTACATATCATCCCCACTCAGCTGCTCCACAGTCCATAATTTGAGTCATTCTTCTCAGTCTTAAAAGAGTCAAAATTTAAATTAGAGCATCCCTGGGAAGATACTATTTTAAGTCTTATCCCTTAACTGTGGATCAAAGTGGTTACTAGGCTTACTGTGGTGATTATTTCATAACATATGCAAATTGCAATCACTATGCAGTACATCTGAAACCAACATAATAGCGTATATCAAATATATTTCAAGTTTTTTTTAAGTGTGCATCAAAGGACTACATTTCTCTTCTCACTGGCATTTATTCTTAGAGTCGGTCCTGAGGCTGCAGTTGAGACATGTGCAGAGGTAGAAGCAAACTCAGACAACTTAAAAATTTCATAAAAGTCTGTGAAAAGTCACTTAAGATGACCTTTGTTTCATAGGTAAAAGAAGTTAAGAAATTAAATTTTATTAAAAATTTCTGGCACATTTTACATATTTCAAAGTAATCTATGGCTTTATAATTATTTTTCAAAAATAATAGATTCTAAATCATCCATTCATTTCATTTGCATTAGCCTAGTCATCTATCACTATTATTTTCCACCCAATCATCCTTTAAAAATATAACTATTTAAGAAACACATATCCTATCTCTCATGATAAATACAAAGTGTCATTTAATTTAAACAAGAGGCAAGAACAAATGGAGACAAAGTTGCACTGCCAAATCCTGATTACTCAGGAGAGAAGGTGAGCGTGCATCATTCATATGGCAGATAATCTAAAACTGATTCATATATATTCTAACTTTCTTTAATTCAGACCAAGCAAGAGGAAGCCCTGTCTAGCTCAGTGAAAATGTTAGGGGGAAACACCAACTGAAACCGCTCACCCTGGCCAGGCACCACAGTAACCATCTCATGATTTATTTTATGACAGGAGGTCCTGGTAAAGAACATGAAACTAACAAGCCACCACCAACCAGAAGAATTTGGGAAAGCTCCAAAGGAGACACCAATCCCTATGTCCTACCAACTTCCCAGAATCCTCCTCGCTGGAATCCATCTTGACTGAGCAATGCCTGGACCAACAGGAAGGACCTGAGTCAGAATGACTGGCCAGAGACAACCCGGAAACTAATCTCATCACCATAGGTCCCAAGACTGTGAGCCATGGGGCAGAGCAATTCTCCTGGGTTTCCTTACAGTACTGCTCTCCACCCAGGCGCCCCTTTACCAATAAAATCTCTTGCTTTGTCAGCACATGTGCCTCCTCAGATAATTCCTTTCTCACTGTCAGACAAGAGCCTACTCTTGGGCCTTAGAAGAGGTCCCCCTTTCTACAACAAAAAGTGTGAGCTGTAGAATATTTTTAAAGAAATATGTCCAAAGAGTTTAACTGAACTTTAATGATTTCTTATAATCACAAAATGTCTTCTATAGAGACCCACATAATACTAATATCATGCACAGTAAAAATGTCTTTTGATTTTTTTCAAATCAAAGAATTCATTTGTTCACCTCAAACACATGTTATTTGAAATGATGTTTAATCCGAAAGTGAAAGTCACTCAGTCGTGTCCAACTCTTTGTGGCCCCATGACTATACAGTCCATGGAATTATCCAGGCCAGAATACTGGAGTGGGTAGCCGTCTCCTTCTCCAGGGGGATCATCTCAACCCAGGGAGCGAACTCAGGTCTCCCACATTGCAGGCGGATTCTTTACCAGCTGAGCCACCAGAGAAACCGTTTAATCTATTATCTGTTTATTAATTCACCACCACCACAAATACCACCGCCATCAAATTCTTCATGTCAAAGGGTTGGACAGAAGTTCTAGTAATGAAAACAAACTGGAACTCTACTCATGCATGTTAAATAATCACAATAAAATGTAAAATATTGCCCAAATCACTAAAAAGCTTTCAAAGAAGAAATGATGCAGGCATATTATCTAAATGATTAAGGCACCTATCTACAAATGAGGAGGAGAAAACTCTGCATAATATGTAATTGTTACCATAACATCATTATAACAAAAATGATAGCACTGGGAATAATTTCCAGGTCAATTATCAGTTCTACCATCATTTCTCACATGCACCAAACATGCTGTGAAAACCTGGATTTGTTTATCTGTATTTGTTATATGGCAAGAAATGTGGAGTGCTCATCCAATTTTCCTTTAACAAATGGATACAAATATTTGCAATTCTGGAAAGGCAGTTTGCATGTCAATGACTAGCGAATTCTCTGGAAGAATCCATTCTCAACACCAACATCCCCAAAACACACACCTGCCTAGCAGTGCCCCTCCACATAGTTTATCCTTTCCTTACGCCATAAAAATTTCCAAAATATCTGAGTAATCATCTACCTTGAACTCAGTGAGTATTTCTTACTGGTATGTAATTCTATGAGGTTTACACTTCTAATAATTTTTTGAAAGAACTTTAAAAAAAAAATATCAGCACGATAATATGCCTAAGATAAGAAAAGCATGAACACACAATTCATACTACATACATTTGAGACAGGAGGTAGTTTTTGTTTGGTTTTGGTTTTACTTCGTTCTTGCTTCACTTAGCTCTCTTAGAATGCTTAAGACGGTAGAACTGTAATTGGTTTCCCTTAATTTATGGATGAGGAAGCTACGGAGCCAACCAACTGAGCAGTTGCAGAGCCATGACAAACTGCCTCCCAGATTCCCTCCCTTGCTACCAGTCCCTTGCCTCCAAACCTGAGCAAAGACTTGGGATGCAATAAGCACTTTTCAATAGTTCAGGTACCACTTTATGCATTCTGCCATGTTGGCATTCACCAGGATGGTGAAATACTACAACAAATCTACCAAACATTACATGGGGATACACTAGCCAGGCAGATCCATAAGACAGTCTTAAGAGTTTCTCTATACTACAGAACACAAGAGAAGTGGCTTTCTGGTGATCTATATTTGAGGCTAATCCTCCAGTGGAGGCTGATTTGTCCCATGGGCTGTACAAATTTCTAGGACTGTACAAATTTCTAGGACTATACATTTGCACAAATTTATAGATACGCAATTACAAGAGGAAATAAAAAAAAAAAAAAACCAGAGAGAGAGAGGATAAAACAATAAAGCAATCCACAAAGGCCAGAGCCTGGTAAACTCATTTTTATTACTATCTTACTAACAATAAAATTCTTCAGACAAATTCTAGACCAGATTCTTTGGTAAATATTGCTCCGTTGTCACAGCCTCTTATTACCAAAAATTGATCTGTCTTCCTTGGTTCATACTTTCCTACTTCTGCCCAGCACTTTGCGATGTTCCTCGTAGTCTCAGCTCATGTCTCTCAGCAACACCTCAGTGAATCCAGGGTTGCATGGTCTTAAAGTCTCTCATGTGCCAATTTGATGGAAAAATATTCTATTCTAAATATTCCTATTTTTTAAAAAGTGTTAATAACAATAATCTAAAATTTGAAGTCTCAGACAGAGGTTTTAGATCAACTATAGTAGTCATTACTAATTTACAGACTAAACCAGTAATAGAAAAAAGTCTGGAACTATAAAGCTATGCATGATGGCATGTCATGGAGAGGAGCCCCTAGAGTTCATGAAAAGAATTATTGCAAAAAAACAAAGAAAACTGTCAGTCGTACCAGCCTGTTGGTATAAACAACTACTTAAAGGCAAAATGTGCCAATACACAACAATGGTCAGAATTCTACTACCTTAATTCTCTGCCAAAAATGTTGAACTTGGGGTAGGATGGAGTGGGAGGTGGGAAGGAGGTTCAAAAAGAAGGGGACATACATATACCTCTGGCTGATTCATGTTGACATATGGCAGAAACCAACACAATATTGTAAAGCAATTATCCTCCAATTAAAAATGAGTACATTTTTAAAAGATGTTGAAATCACTGTCATTTTAGTTTACTACTATTTTTTATTATGTAAACACATCTCCAGTTTTTATAAAGGAAAAGGAACATAAAAGATTTTTGTTACAGAAATTTGCTTTATGGATAACTTAGCTACAAAAAAAAAAAAAAATAGGGATTCCTAAAACAAAGAGACATTCCAGAGGGGTTCTCTTCTGCCATGTTATCAGTCTCACTCAATACAAGGTAATCTAGAGAAAGAGAGTTAACTAGATTAAAATTCTCTTCA
Source organism: Giraffa tippelskirchi (assembly GCF_054371585.1). Lineage (NCBI taxonomy): Eukaryota > Metazoa > Chordata > Mammalia > Artiodactyla > Giraffidae > Giraffa > Giraffa tippelskirchi. Next base: position 111,115,794 of record NC_137275.1, read on the forward strand.
CAAGTTTCATCGGTTCTCAAGGCTATTGCAGTGGGCTGAATTCTTTTTTTTTTTTTTTAATAAATTTATTTATTTTAGTTGGGGGCCAATTACTTTACAATATTGTAATAGTCCTTGCCATACATTGACATGAATCAGCCATGGGTTCACATGTGTTCCCCCTCCTGGACCCCCCACCCACCTCCCTCCCCATCCCATCCCTCCGGGTCATCCCATTGCCCCGGCCCCGAGCCCTTGTCTCATGCATCGAACATGGAATGGTGTTCTGTTTCACATATGATAATATACATGTTTCAATGCTATTCTCCCAGAACGTCCCACCCTCACCTTCTCCCTCAGAGTCCATAAAATTGTTCTATGCATCTGTGTCTCTTATTCTGTCTCGCATACAGGGTTATCGTTGAAAGATGGTGATGGGCTGAATTCTTTTCCCCCCAAAATATGCTTAAGCATTGACCTCCGGTGCCTATGAATGTGTGAATTTATTTGGAAATAGGGTCTTTGCAGAGGATCAAGATAAATGAGATCATTAGGGTGGGCTCCAATCCAGTATGACTATGATCTCATAAAAAGGAGAGATTTGGACAGACACCCATAGGGAGAATGCCATCCGGAGGTTGCAGTTACATTTCCACAAGCCAAGGAACTATCAGAAGCTAGGAGAGAGCCCTGGACCAGATCCTTTCCTACTGTCTTGAGAGGAAGTATGGCTCTGCTGACACTGATCTTGGACTTCCAGTCCCCAGAACTGTGAAATAACAAGTTTCTTTATTTAAGCCACTCAGTCTGTGTACTCATTACAGCAGCTCTAGCAAACTAATAGACCCATTCTGGTATTATCTCTCCATGGACAGCTGGCAAAACCATCCATACTTCAAGAAGACCTAAAAGAAATATCAGGAAAGGAACCAAACATGTCAGTTATCTTTGTTCTCTAAATCCAGCTCATTTCAAAATTAGTGAAATGAAAAGGTATGCCTATTTAGTTAACTCCTTAAAATATACTTATACAATAGCACTCACTCATGTGACAGAAAAAACAGCAAAAACAAAGATCCATCCCAGTATTCTGAACAGAATTAAAAATAAATATTTCTGAAATCTTGTAAAAATCACAGTTTGATAAATGAGGAATAGAAAATTAATGTTATCGCCCGAATCCTTTCTCATCCATTACTGAACTTCACAGAGGCACAAAATACTTAATTTTAGTCAGCTCTATTGTTCTGGTGGAACCAGAAATTCATGCTGGTGACATCAAGCTATTATTCAGATCTTTGACAAAAAGTATACTTAAAGCTGAAAGTGATGTAGAAATTTCAGTTTATGAACTATTAAAAAAACAGAACAAAAGTCCATTACATATTGGACAATTTAGTACACATATTTGACAATGAATTAAATATAATCTTATGCCTTCTACTAAAGGCAAAATTGGAAAAATATATTAAGTGATCATTTTCTGTCTTAATTATAAAACATACACCAAATAATCACATTGCCTAAAAACAACTGAATAGAGAATTAGTTAGTTGAATTTTTCAAGTACAGTTGGGGAGGCTACATTAATTTTTATGTTTTGTTTTTTTCCCTACAGCTTATTTGATAGTATTCAGGTATTCTATTTTGCCGGGAGAATATCAATAACCTCAGATATGTAGATGACACCACCCTTATGGCAGAAAGGGAAGAAGAACTAAAGAGCCTCTTGATGAAAGTGAAAGAGGAGAGTGAAAAAGTTGGCTTAAAGCTCAATGTTCAGAAAACTAAGATCATGGCATCTGGTTCCATCACTTCATGGCAAATAGATTGGGGAAACAGTGGAAACAGTGTCAGACTTTATTTTTTTGGGCTCCAAAATCACTGCTGATGGTGATTGCAGCCATGAAATTAAAAGACGCTTACTCCTTGGAAGGAAGGTTATGGCCAACCTTGATAGCATATTTAAAAGCAGAGACATTACTTTGCCAACAAAGGTCCGTCTAGTCAAGGCTATGGTTTTTCCAGTGGTCATGTATGGATGTGAGAGTTGGATGGTGAAGAAAGCTGAGCGCCAAAGAACTGATGCTTTTGAACTGTGGTGTTGGAGAAGACTCTTGAGAGTCCCTTGGACTGCAAGGAGATCTAATCACTCCATCCTAAAGGAGATCAATCCTGGGTGTTCATTGGAAGGACTGATGTTGAAGCTGAAACTCCAATACTTTGGCCACCTCATGCGAAGAGTTGACTCACTGGAAAAGACCCTAATGCTGGGAAGGATTGGGGGCGGGAGGAGAAGGGGACAACAGAGGATGAGATGGTCGGATGGCATCACTGACTCGATGGACATGGGTTTGGGTAAACTCCAGGAGTTGGTGATGGACAGAGAGGCCTGGCGTGCTGCGATTCATGGGGTCGCAAAGAGTCGGACACGACTGAGCGACTGAACTGAACTGAATTCTATTTTGTCAATGATTACACTTACCCATAACTGAAATCACTTTAGCATTGTGAAATAATAGATTTTACTCAAATCATGCCATGTCAAAATGAAATCATCTTTTAACATAGGAAGCATCCCCTTAAATATCCAACTGAACTATACTCACCCCCATTAGTCCTCATCTATAATTCATATTAATTGTTCATTTATTATTTATGTAGATACCTTTCATACTGAGAAAAATATGAACTTGTCAGGTTCAAAATGAAAGCATATCTTTTGAATAAGCAATTCTACCCATTTACATTGGGCTTACATAAATCTATAAGCCCATCCGGGAGATGGTGAGGGACAGGGAAGCCTGGAGTGCTGCAGTCCAGGGGGTCGCAAAGAGCCGGATACGACTGAGTGACTGAACACCACCACCACCAATTATTCATGCATTTAAAACATTATACAATATAATGCAAAAGAATAAGACAATATATGCATTTAAATAACTTTAGCAGAAAATTTTACAAATTGTGTTTATACTGTTCAGTAGCTAAGTCCACACATAAACACATAGTGTGGGTATTAACATTTTATTGTACAACTCTAAGTGATGAAATTAAACTACACTTAATAGTAAGTTTATCTGTCTCCCAGCGTACATATCACAGGAAAGGTAATAAAAAATGCCTAGTATTATTTTGACATTTCAACCAGAGAGTGGGCATCCTTAACCAGAGGACTTAGGTGATTTCTTATTCATCTTTGTAAGTTCTGTTCCTGGGCTTCTCTGGTGGCTAAGCAGTGAAGAATTCGCCTGCCAATGCAGGAGGCACGGGTTCGATCCCTGGGTCGGGATGAGCCCCTGGAGAAGGAAATGGCAACCTACTTCAGTATTCTTGCCTGGAAAATTCCATGGACAGAGGAGCCTAGCGGGCTACAGTCCATGGGGCTGCAAGAGTCAGACACAACTTGTCAAAAAACAACACCTACACCTTACAACAACAACAAACAAAAAAGAAGCAACTAATCTTAGGAAACATCTTGCTAAGAAATGCACAAAATAAACAGGAAAAGTGCAGATGCTCCCAGACACAGCTCAAAGACTGGCGGCAGCCGGATGCTGATATACTGAGTGCAGTTCCTGGAGAAGGCGCTTGGGGGCAGCACTCTCGCTGCTGAGGGGGGTGTGCGCCGCCGCTATAATGTTCAGTTGCTAAGTCGTGTTCAGCTCTGCTACAACAGGGACTGCAGCAGGCCAGGCTCCTCTGTCCTCCGCTATCGCCCTGAGTTTATAACGGCTCCCAGCAAAACAAACACTGAGAGCACTTGTAAATTTTCACCATTTTTCATAAAAGTGAAAATTGGATTTCCTTTGGTTAGCGAAAACAAGTACTGATGTAGGTCTTTCTTAAAAGTGAAGCGGCATAAAGCAAACTTTCAAAAAGTGGGGGATACCTGTATAAGGATTGTATGGTCAGGCCATCCCAGATGGCCGTCCCCTTGCTCTCAGTACATCCCTCTGTTCCATCAGTCCCTGCGTTACACCCTACTCAGGTGACTGACCTTCCCTCTTAATCATAGAGCCTAATCAGTCAACTCCTACATACCTGCCCCAACTCCAGCTAGGGACTGTGTGAATTCTTAGAACAGAGCATCTCCACTATGACAGCTTATCAAAGGGGTGGTGAGAGGTGTGCTCCTCTGCTGGTTTCCCTGGTAACCAGTGAGCCAACCTGACAAGTCAATTTCCTCTATAACTGGTAACCTCCCTCTCCACCTCCCAGCCCCAGCTCTCACCTCTATTCCTCCTACCTCACACCCCCTACACACACACACACACACACACACACACACACACACACACACACACACAGCAAAGACTACTGCCATGTCCTGCTCACCGCCTGCCACACCTGGTGAGATGCTGCTTCAGGAGCTGGCTGCAGACATGTAAGGCCCCCGCATCCATTAAACCATGGACGTAGGAGGCTGGGCAGGCACCAGGGCTTGCAAGTTTGTGGTGTGCAGCCCAAGAGGACAAACCTCAGTCACATTTTTTGACAGACTCTGTTGGTTCTCTTGAATAACTACCTGCTTCTCCCTGCCAGGCGAGGCCCCACGTGTTCAGAGGTCAATCCTGACTAATACAGGCAAAGCATGGTAACTGCATTTTCCTTCCCAGAGAGTGCCAGGAAGGTCTGAGCAATGAAACACAGGAGGGAATCTGTGCAGAAGTTCTGGGAAGGTCTCCTTGCTCTTTCAATGGGACATACATAAAGAGGATACCCTATCTTGCTTCTTCAAGTTATTCTATCTCAATATAAAATCTGGAATAACCATCAGTCTAAGGATAAAACCACACTTTGAAAATAATAGAATCAAGAGAGTAGCAGAGAGATAGAGATGTACTATGTTGGAGCCCGACTTCTTGTAATATGAACAACAAACCTCCTTATTTATTCAGTCATTTTGAATTAGGTTTTCTATTCTTTGCCATCAAAATTGCGTGAACTGATCCAAGCCACATTCATATCCAAGTTCATAATCATCACCTGTTTTCCTTCCCAAACTTCACAGCCATCTTTATTTTCAGTTAGTAAAAACATATATACATTTTGTTCCAATCTTTTCCCTTCAACCTTATCATGAGCATTTTTCCATCTTCTATAGACAATCTTCACAATTATCACTTAGGAGCTGCACCACACACTGACTCTTTGAGACCCTATGGACTGTAGCCTGCCATGTTCCTCTATCCATGGGATTCTCCAGGCAAGAATACTGGAGTGGGTTGCCATGCCCTCCTCAGAGGATCTTCCCGACCCAGGGATTGAACCCACGTCTCTTATGTCTCCTGCACTGGCAGGTGGGTTCTTTACCATTAGTGCCACCTGGGAAGCCCTTAGGACCTGCACAGTATACATCAAATAAAGGGATCTCTGAATAATACATTATTGCTGCGCACTTAGGTTTGCCTTCACAGTTAAAAAACCAATTACTTTTACAAAGGTTACCTTCACACACACACACACACACACACACACTGCATAAATATAAATATATAAGTATATATGCTTCATAAATATATCCATATTTATATATGAATAAATATATATATTTAATAAATATATATGCAGTAAGAGAGTGTGTGTATGTGTGTCTGTGTACAGTGTGTGTCCAGGATAATCACTCATAAAAGGCAATAGTAACTGAACATCTAATTTTCTTCTTAAAATTTTTTTCACATTACTGAAGAGTCTGATAATGCCTCCAAATCAAAAGTATTTTATATCTGCCTTAGCCTGAAAAGGAGATTGAGCTCAATATCTAAAATCCAGCCAGGAAATGTATCAAATCTGTTGTTGCTAATAAATGATTTTAGCATCTGCTACATAGAATCAAGATGCAGCATTAAAAAAATTTAAAAAGGGACAGCTTTCAGCCAACTTTTTAATTAACCTTCACTTCAAACACCAGATGGACTTCAAAGAATACAGCCTGTAAACAGCAGCATTTATCCCACAAGACCACTATCTCTATTTGAATCAGATTTGGGTGAACAGATTAGCAGGACATGACAAAAAGTCAGATCTATGAATCATTCTTTCTGGTAAAATCTCAGTTATTAGAGCACTATTGATTCTTCTATCTATTTTACCTATCAGTCACTTAAGGTTGAGTTCCACTCAGCTGCTTGTAACAAAGAGGAGTTCCCAGCACAGTGCAAGCAAGTTGCCCCACCTGAGGGGCCAACCTGAGACTAGAGAAGGGATTTCCCTTTCCAGTCAGGAAGTCGTAAATTACTGGGGCTCCCCAGGTAGCACAGTGGTAAAGACTCTGACTTTCAAGCACTGCAGAAGGAAATGGCAACCCACTCCAGTGTTCTTGCCCGGAGAGTCCCAGGGATGGGGGAGCCTGGTGGGCTGCCGTCTATGGGATCGCACAGAGTCGGACACAATTGAAGCGACTCAGCAGCAGCAGCAGCAGCCAATGCAGAAGACACAAGAGATGGGGGTTCGATCTAGACGATTCCTTGGAGGCGGAAATGGCAACCCGCTCCAAGTATTCGGGCCTGAAAAATTCCATGGACAGAGGAGCCTGGTGGGCTACAGTCCACGGGGTCACCGAGAGACAGATCCAACTGAGCGACTGAGCACATTCCTGGAGGTCATCAGTCACCTGTTAATTCTTCCTGTAGAAATGTCAAAACTAACCTGGCTCACATTCAGTTAATAAATCATATTCTGGTGAGCTAAGTTGGTATTACCCCACACTGGTCAAATAACAAGTGTGGTACCATTTTCTAAAACCACACAAAAAGTTACCATAGGCCTGCCGTATGTGCATGCATGCTAAGTTGTTTCTCCTTGCGATCCTACTGCCTGTAGCCCGCCAGGCTCCGCTGTCCATGGGATTCTCCAGGCAAGGATACTGGAGTGGGTTGCCATGCCCTCCTCCAAGGGCATCCTGACCCAGGGATCCAACCCAGGGATTGAACCTGCATCTCTTATGTCTCCTGCATTGGCAGGAGGGTTCTTTACCACTAGTGTCACCTAAATCTAGTAGGATTAAGTCACAGAATGGCAGATTCAGCTGACGTGACCACCCACCGCTACACAGCTTAGGTGGGTTCTGATGCCCTCCCCTGGTTTTCCCTGACTGTGGCAATGAGTTTTCAGTTTCCAAATGACCTTGACTGCTCATTAGAAATGCACATTCCTCAGCCAGATTCCGGAGATTACTTAAACAGGGTCTCAAGGCTAGAGCCCAGGTATCTGTATTTTAATAAGCCCCCCCAACCACCACCCCCGTGCCATGATTCTAATGCTTATTGTAAGAACTAACTCTCCAGGCTGATTCAGGGTATTCCAATCCCCCAACGATTCTTTTATCACTGATTTGCAAGTTTCACACACCCAGGGCCCAGGCATAATCTTCCTTGTTCTGAGACATTTGAGCCATTGGAGTGTCCACGCCCTGCCCCACTCACCTGAGATCCCCCTGCCACCCCTTCAACTAGGTTTCAATCAACTTTCCACCTTGGAGACACCAGCTTCCTCATTTGTCTCCACGCAGCCAGGTACATGAAAATCTAGCCTCCAGTATATTTTTCAAAGGAGGGATTCCGTTACAATTAATCTTCTTTCCTTTTGTTCAAGCTATTTTTTGTTTAAAAAAGAAAGAGAACGAAAACCCTGGATATTTTCAAGCCATAAGAGACTGGAAATCACATGCATTGGGCCAAACATAGCTTCCTTTCTCTTTCCTTTTAAACTAGTCTTCAAGCTACAAAAATAGAATCATTAGGCTTTTCTACAGGCTTCCCAGGTGGCTCAGTGGTAAAGAATCCACCAGCAATGCAGGGGACACAGGAAATTCGAGTTCGTTCCCTGGGTGGGGAAGATCCCCTGGAGGAGGAAATGGCAACCACCTCCAGTCAGTATTCTTGCCTGGAGAATCCCACTGACTGAGGAGCCTGGCAGGCTACAGTCCATGAGGTCAAAAAGAGTTGGACACAATTGAGCAATTGAGCACACAGACTTTCTACATGTTTATATAATTAAAGAGGAAAATGAGCTATGGAGTGAAATGTGCACTATCTTATAATGTTCCTATAAGAATTAAATGAGACACTGGAGAAGGAAATGGCAACCCACTCCAGTATTCTTGCCTGGAGAATCCCAAGGACGGCAGAGCCTGGTGGGCTGCAGTCTATGGGGTCGCACAGAGTCGGACATGACTGAAGAGACTTAGCAGCAGCAGCAGCAGCAGAGGATGATGGAATCACTAAATGGGAGCATCTCCCATTGATATCTCCAGTTCTAGGTTACTTCTAGAGTCAAATGTAAACCTAGGGCCTCAAGGAAGACCACACTTCCTCTTGGTAGGAACCAACAGAATCAATTCCATGAAGACTTCGCATTTTTAAATTAAATATTCTGTGAGGAAAAGAAACATGGTATAGACACAAAGTGGGTTTTCTCACTGTGCCAGATGGGGAGACCACCTAGAACATGTAAGACAATCCTTATCAGTTCCTGGGTTACAGTAAAACTGATATTTCAGAAAAAAAAAAAAGAATTAAATGAGAAAACTAATATATAAAATGCTTAGCTCAGCATCCAACACAGAATGAATCCTCAATAAATCCTACCTGTTAACTATCAGGCTGGGCTGTTCTGGTACGTGCTCAGTGCTAGGAAAGTCCTTTGAATACATCTATCCCCAAACTGCCTTCTTCCAGATAAGGAAATCAAAGCTTGGGGGTTAAGAGTCCTACTCAACACTGTATAGCTACTGGCTGAGCCAAAGTGGACACCAGTGCTCTCCAGAGCACAATTCCATATTCTTTTCACCACACCATGATAGCTTTGTTTACACTCCTAACCGAATGTAGAACCAGGACAGCCATAGTTTCAGAACATGTCAGTCATTTTAAGGCATGACTATGCCCCGTCAGAAAGTGAGGAGTGAATGACAGACTGAGCCTGGAAAGTAATTAAATCATTACAGAGCCAGCAGACTGTTTTCCTGGTTCTTTTTTTTTTTTTTGGGTGGGGGGGGGAGTGTATTTATCTCCCATCTTGGGGGGTTTCTTTTGCTTCTCTTGTGTTCAGTCAGGCACTTTATTTCAGGAAGTACACACTATTATGCAGTGCTTAGAGTTTTGTCTAGTGAGAATTAGCTATCAGCATAAAGGTATCTATCCCAAAGAGTCTGTACTGATGTTAGGTTTAATTTTCTTTTCAACACAAGAGGGTGGGGAGAATGAACCGCCAAGCTATTCTCCTCATTCCGAATGTAAAATTTAAAAAATTATGTGTTAAACCGAGAACAATAGATCACTACAGTGTTTTAACTTTGAATTCTACTTATTTATATATATATGTATACACAATAGGAAATATGAAATATAATAATAGAAAAATGAAAAAAGTGTCAGTGTTTGCTAACCATGAGCTTTTACTACAAATAAAGAGTGAAACAGCACTAGGGCTGTCTGCCTGATATCACCTCAAATTTTTTATAGCCACATTGGCATTCTGTCTGTGTAACAAGTGTAGCGATGACTTCATTCTCTAGGATGAAGGATAATGGATCTTAACCTTCCTATCACTTCCCTTTAACTCAAAGCACTAATGCAACTGAAGGTACATATAAATAAAATTTTATGAAGGGAAAGAATGGCCCTGTGAAAGTTTAACCTCCAAATCACCAAAAGGTACAAAGTACAATATATCTCAGAATCACAATTAACAAAGCCCCTGCCACAAAGCTTGGATGGAGAGCTGCCAAAAATTTTTTTTAAGGAAAATCTAAACTTTGAAGAACTTTAGGGTTTTTTTCCACAACTATTAAAGAAAAAAAAAAAAAGCCCTAATGGTAAACAAAACGCCACCAACTCAAAACAAAGCACTGTTCAAAGGCAGATGATTCACTTACATTAAATCTACTAATGTGATCTTTCACATTAATTAATGTGAAACATCTTACCAACTTTATCTCTTTACCAACTAATTCCGGTTTTCCACAAATAACATATACAGTTGAATACTGGCATTCTTGAAAACAGCACTTGACTATATCAAGTTGCTTCTTCCCTAGAATAGTTACTATTCCTATCTTTTGCCTTTCTTTCTTCTCCACTCACTGATATTTACCACGCTGTGCCCCAGAACATGAACATCATTTGACAAGTCACATTTGGGCCCAGAAAGTTTGCAAAAACCTTTTCAAATACATGTCAACTGCGGGCAGAAATTGAGCGGGGGGGTGTGGTAATTGATTGTCATATTAGATTTAATATTTCCCTTTCCAAAACAGGTAATTAGAAACTATCTTCTCTTTTACTTTGCCACTTCTACGTAAATACGGCACCATTCTCAAGGCAAAGCTGATGCAGAAAACACACATCCACGCCAAGCGCGCGCGCACACATCCCCTTCCCCTCCCCCCACACACATCACAGTGGCTGGAGACAAGCCCGCAGCCCGGAGACAAGCCGTCACCCAGGAGCCCCGAGAGTGCACCACCCTCCATTGAGACTGTCACCCCAGGTAACCGCACACAAAGCGCGCCTCGCTAGTTCACAGTCACGGTGCCAAGGTACTTGGACGGTAAGTCCGTGGCCGTCCACCTTCACACAGAGCGAGGCAAACCCGCAACCCCACCCGCTCTCACTTTCTCCTCCAGGAGCACCTAACGCGCTCGCCCACCCAGGCGGGCTCCCCGCCGGGCCCCGGTCGCCGCCGCTCCGCGGCCACTCACCCCGGCTGCAGTCGCAGTAGCCCCAGTCCACCTTGCCGCGGGCGTCCCCGTAGAAGCACCAGGGTCTGCCCGCGCCGTCCGGACTCCGGCAAAAGTTGTGGCGCTGCCCTCGCAGTTGCGCCCAGCCCGCCGGGGGCGACCGCGCGAGGAACGGTGGCACGTCTGCCCAGCGCAGACAAGGGGCGCCGGAGTCTGTCACGTTGGCCCCGGGCGCCCCGGCGGGGCAGTCCCCGGGAGGCGGCCGGGTCATGCGGAGGCCGTGCGCGCGCGAAGCGCGGAGCGCCGGAGGGGGGTGCAGGACGCGCGGGAGAGGGGGCGGCGGGGGCGTCTTCTGTGGCCGCCGCTGAGTGGCAAGGTAATAAGGGTCCTGGGGACCCCGAGAGGGCGCATGGTGATAGCGGTGGTGGAGCGGATAACCGAGGACCGAATCAAAGCTGACCACGCCGGGGAGCGCCCCGAGAATCAGAGCCACCGCGAAGTGGGGGAGCTTCATGGTGCCGGAGCCGCGGCGTCTGTTCCATGCTCCCCGGCTCCGCCGTTTCTGAAGGGGAGGCGGGGGAGGCGCTGCGCGTCCCCGGAACCCCCGCTCCAGCCCCCTCCCGCCCTCCCGCGCGCGGACCGCCTCCCGCCGCGGGGCCCGCTGCCGCGCCCCTGCTCGCTGCGCTCGGGAGCGGTCCCGGGCGGGGAAGGCGTGCGCTCCGCGGAGCCCTGGCTCGTAGAGAGGACCGGCCGAGAGAAGGCGCCGACCCGGGGACTCTGCCCTCTGGCGGCGGGCACAGGCGCGCGGTCTCGCCCCGGAGCCGGGCTCCGCGCTGTCCTTGCCGGGCTCCCGCTGTCAGCGCGCCGGGCCGGGCCAGATCAGCTCGCTGGCACCCCGGCGGCCTCGGGGTGCCTGAGCCAAGTCCGAGGGTGCCCACGCGGGGGACGGTCTTGGCTGCTCTTTGCCAGCAGCCGACACCACCACAGCCTTTCCGTCTGGCGGCTGCCAAACCTGCCACCAGCCCCTGCAGCCCACCTCTCCTCCACCCCTTTGCCGCGCTTCATTTCCTATGTTTTGAAATATTTATAAGTGTGGATGGGTTTAGTCCCTTGAAGTCCCGGGGTAAAAGCTATCAAAGCCCACTTGGAATGCCGAAGCCATTTTCCTGAGCTGTGAGCTCCTCAAGGACAAGACCACATTTCGTTTCCTTTATCTCCCAGTGCTTAAAACTTAAAACCGCGGGCCACACTTATTAGGCTCCAATAAACATTTGCTGAAATTAAATTCCTGAACCGACCCAGGGAAAGCAGGTCGAGCCTTTCTACTTCCTGCCACCCACTCTCCACCCGGTGCCCTGAACAACACCAGTTGTTTGGTTATTATTGGGATTCAGTGAAGCCCTCTTAATACCAAATTTCCTTTCTAGCCAGAGACGACTTCATCCGTCCGGGTCTCCATCCTATCCAAAAAGCCCATCCCTCTAACACCTGCCTCGTTTTGGCCGAGCATGGGACTTGAGTTAAGCCTACTCATTTGCCTCTCCACAGTGGACTCTGTCCACCGGCAACTCTATAGCTGTTGGCTCGACCTTAGGAAAGCCTTTTCAACAGCTCCCCCGATTTGCACTGCCCCACTTCCCCGGCCAGAAAAAAAAAAAAGTTGGTTTAGAATCTTTTTAAAAATCCCTGAAGCTGGATGTTTTAGGGATTTCCCCCTTCAGTTGTTCCTGACTATGCCACGGAAGTTAAACAAGAAACAAGGAAGGCCAATAAAAAAGGTAATGTTTTACATCCTGGCATAATCGTGTTGAAGTGTAGGGGAGACCGGCTGCCCCACAGTATACTGTTGTTTAGTCGCTACTCTTTTATGACCCCATGACTCTTTTGTAGCCCACCAGGCTCCTCTGCCCATGGGTTTTCTCAGGCTAGAACCCTGGAGTGGGTTGCCGTTTTCTTCTGCAGGGGATCTTCCTGACCCAGGGATCCAACCGGAGTCTCGTGCATCGCAGGCAGATTCTTTAGTGCGGAGCCACCTGGGAATCCCATCGTACACTCCTCTGAAGAAAACTTGAACATTAAATGTTTATTGTTAAAACCTAGTTTCAGTTAGAAACTGAATTAATTTCCTACCCCCAACTCAAATAATCTTAGTTTAACCATTCTGAATCATATTACTGTTTTCTTAATTTTTCACCCCTGTTAATGAAATATCTGATTTTTACTTAGAGAAGTGGACAAATGAACAATATTAGGCATCCAGGAATGTGTTTATTAAATCTTTATTCAAGATGTTTTTGCTCCAGATGCTTTTACCCACTGTTTCATTTTTTTTAAACTTACACTTTTCTGATTCCAAAAGCATAGTTAAAACTGTACTTGGCGAAGAAGAGTAAAGTTAAAATACATATTTGGGGGAAGTTGATTTACTTATTTTAGTAGAGGTCAGCAGAATTCACCAATCACAGATTTTTTCTTTTTTTTTTTACTTAACCATTGATTTGTACACTTTATTTTTTTAATTACTTCTTTATTTTTATTTATTTGTCTGTGCTGGGTCTTGGTTGTAGCACATGGGCTCTAGTTCCCTGACCAGGGATTGAACCCAGGCCCCTACAGTGGGAGCACGGAGTCTGAGCCACTGGACCATCAGGGAAGAATCACAGTTTAGTCAGTTCAGTCGCTCAGTCGTGTCCGACTCTTTGCAACCCCATGAACCGCAGCACGCCAGGCCTCCCTGTCCATCACCAACTCCCAGAGTTTACCCAAACTCATGTCCATCGAGTCAGTGATGCCATCCAGCCATCTCATCCTCTGTCGTCCCCTTCTCCTCCTGCCCCCAATCCTTCCCAGCATCAGGGTCTTTTCCAATGAGTCAACACTTCGCATGAGGTGGCCAAAGTAGATTCCGACAAATCATAGATTCTTTGTCTATTATAGGTGACAGTTCTAAAAGGAATCACCCCTTTTCTTCAAAACTGAGTCTCCACCTTCTGCCACTCACATGATGGTCCAAGAAAGGCTCGCCCTGGGATTCTGATCGGCCCGCTTAGCCCTGCTTCTCTCCTTTCTCTGCATGGCTCCTACACCCAGGGCTTTCACATTTGCTGAGAGTCTGGAGGCAGACCTGGTCCCAGTGTACCTATGCACCTTGGAGAGAGGAAAATAACAAGAAAGAAGTGAGTAGAAGAGAAGATGGTTGGAACTGAGCTCCCAAGAATAGGGACCCTGGTGTGGCCTCTTCTCCAGCCCGTTTTACACCTAAGAGGAACTGACAATTTTCCAAGGTCTACTTAACAGTTAACAAGTTATGAAGCTGATTCATACGAAGTGGAGTTATCCACAGAAAATTCCACATCTGGATGTAATCGCCTCCATTTTAAAGCGTACCCTTTCCGAGATGATAAAACAGCACGTCTGTAATTGGACTGTGAAGTCAAGGGCCTCGATTTGGGTTTTGTCCTCTATTTTACAGGGAAAGTATGACTTAAACAGACCTGCTCTTTATGTATTACTCCGCCCTCCTGCTAATCTCTTCCTTCCCTCTCTTCCTTCATTCCTCCTGGCTGCTACCAACATGCAGATGTTTAGGATTTCCAATTCCCCATCCGATGGAATGGATTCCCCTTCCCTGATTTGCGTTTCTCCCTCCTGCCTCTGTCACATTACACTGCCTGTGTTGGGGGCTGGGGGAGAAGCCTCCCTCCACCCCGGAGAACCACCACCTAGCCACCGCTCCTCAGCCGCTCCTCACCCGGTCACACACAGCAAAGCCAAAGGAAAGGGGGCGGCAGCTCCATCGTGTTACAGCTGCAAGAAGCCCACTGTGGATGCTTTCTCTGCTTTCCAATCCCTTCAGCAGCGCTAAAGGAGCCAGGAGAAGGAACAGAATGAAACAGATGACACTTGGCAGGCATTTCCCAGCACAACCCTTCAAAAGCCCCATGAGGTCCCCCAGTCTCTCTTGTCACCTCTGTAACCTCCAGTTCCATCAAGCAACCTGGGTGACAAAGGCTCAAGAGCTCAACTATCCCCAGCCTCCCAGCCAAAAACCTAAAAAGGGAAGTGAAGAGGGGTGTCTCCCTGCCCACCTCACAGCAGGGAGGAGGTGCAGCCTTGGGGGTGGAGCCGGGCGCGAGTATTGAATACATGTGCATACCTGCACTTTACTGTGGCAACTGTGTTATATAGGGACATTTGGTTTTATGGTCGTTTAGGGGATCATTATGCTTTACCTACATAATGGACTGAATATACAGAGTTCTAAAGCCAATACACCAAATAACTTGGATAAGTTCCATGTACAGTTTGGGTACTGCCTGTATTTGGAAAAGCAAAATGCAGTATTTACTTGAACAATTCCAAGTGCAAAAATATTGTTAAAAAAGAAACACTGGGCATTGTTCTTTCACATAAAAGCAAAAATATATTAAATAATATCAATAACATAAGTCCATGTCTAGGGACTGTGGAAGATTTAAAATTATAAGACATTATCAGGCCTTTGGTCAAGGGGGGGTGGATACAACAAAAGAACATATAGTATTTAGTTAAAAGTTCTGGAAAATAAAAGAAAGGTCCAGAAAACAAGTAATGAATTGCTAAATGAATGGCACAGTGGTTTGGCCAAAGGGGCTCTGCTTGACTCATTGTATTCATAATGCTTTTAAGAGGCATTTGATCTCTATTTTCCTTATTGTTTTAAATAGAATTTTATAAAACAGAATACTTTTTTGTTTCCATTTATTTTAGAAAGTTCATCTAACCTTGGTGTAATCCCTACCTGGAAATTAATTCTGTAGGTTCATTTTCAGGCTTACTCAAATTATACATAGGGTATATGAAGAATATAGATGTAAATATATAGATTTTCATTGTTGTTTTGTTGCTAAGTCATGTCTGACTCTTTTGTGACCCTATGGACTGTAGCCTGCCAGGCTCCTCTGTCCATAGGATTTCCCAGGCAAGAATACTGGAGTGGGTTGCCATTTCTCTCTCCAGGAGATCTTCCCGAACCAGGGGTCAAACCAGCATCTCCTACATTGGCAGGAGGTTTCTTTACCCCTGCGCCCCCCCAAAAGAAAAAATGTTATTTTGGCCTTGAAATATCTTAAGCAAGTTCCCTTAGTTTCCTAAGTCAAAGGCTCAGCATCTTCAAAAAAGGGATAGTAATCATGTTTCCAAGATAGATCTGATGGGGGGAGGTAACTGAGATAATGCCTATAAACTGATGAGCAGAGCACTCAGAAAGTGCCAACTATAATGCGGTAGATTAGCCTCAGTAACTGCCTTTGAGTTTTAACTCCTCAGAGTAAGTCACTCTGTGAAAACCTGCCTCCACAAAGCAGAAAATCCCCTCCCTACCACGCCCCTGTCCCTTGCTGCCCCCCAGCATCTCCCCTCTAAGATGGAAGACAAATATGCAGCCACCCTAGCTTCACTCCCCTGAACACTAGTCCTGTCTGATGGGTTTTCTGTCTCCTCATCCCCACAGGTTTGGTCCCTGAAAGCCAAGGCACTCCGGACAAACCCGAATGAACTTTCTGGTCAACCCATCACTAGATATTTTGAGTTAAAACTCTTTTCCTGAGCCGTCTGCCTGAGGATAATGAGTAGTTTTCAAATCTCTCAGTTGCAAGTGAGCTGTGGTCACTTGTAAAAGGAGTAAACAGATAGAAAGAAAAACCTGGCTAGAACTGTTTGCCGGTGATCTGGGAAGCACAGAATCTCCGTGTTGAAAAGGACTTAGAGCCCCAACTCTGTCAAATGCAGGAAACCTTTCTAGAATTTCCTAACAAGTAGACTTCCAGGTATTTTTTAAAAACTATGGGTGGGGGAAATTTCTACTTGGAAGCTAGCTCACTCTGTCTCTAGAAAATCCAAATTGTTAGGAAAATCTTCCCATCTACTAAGCCACAAGTTGCCTCCAGGTGGAAACCTACTTTATCCAGCTATGATGCTGGTTATACTCCTACTGATTTAGAGTCCAGCAGACCTGGGTTCAAATCCCTATTAAATTTATTAGTTTCCTGGCCTCCGGGGGGGGCAGTGGTATTAAAGAATCTTTTCTCCCCAACTTCTTTCACGTTCAAGAAAGAGATCTCCCCATTTGGAGTGTGCAGATCCAAGAACGGCAATTGATTCGCATTACTGGACTCCCTTAATAGTATTATTGTGGGAGGTATGAGTCTGTGTAAGAATAAATGTTCAATGTCCTATTTTCCCTCCTTTTGCTTACTGTTTTCCCTACTTCATCACTGGAATCTTAGGGACCATAAAGTTGAGATTTGGACCTGGGTTGAGGTTGAAAGAGAGGGAGAGAAGCAGTTTAGCTGTTTAGTTGTTTGCCTACCTGGTGGCTCAGATGGTAAACAATCTGCCTGCAATGCAGGGTACCTGGGTTCTATCTCTGGGTCAGGAAGATCTCCTGGAGAAGGGAATGGCAACCCACTCCAGTATTCCTGCGTGGATAATTCCATGGACAGAGGAGCCACAAAGAGTTGAAGTCATGAAGAGTTGGATACGACTAAGTGACCAACACTTCCACTACTACTAGGAAACTACTTTGGGGTTTGGGATCAAAGCCTCAGCTAATTGTAAAAGTCTGCATTTGCCCGGCTTGTATCCTATGCATAAACGTCCTCCGGGGAACTCATTGCCTGAGGATGGGAGAGGGTGGGAGTGGAGATAGGATTTAAGGGTCCTGGCTCCCCACTCATCCATCAATCACTGCTAACCTCTTCGGAAATAGAGTTTCCCTGTTTGTAATATGGAGATAACTCTATTTTACGAAGCTGCAAGAATTAGAAACAGTATATTAAGGTCTGGACAGTGAGCACATGACTATCATTTAAGTATGTAAAGACAATTATCAGGACAAATATGGCAGTAAATGGCAACTCATAGAATTAAAAACAATACCTCAGATATTATTTACCCATTGCAGATTTCAATGGAAAAAGGTCACTCTTATTCCACATACCACACTATGATTACATTAACTTTTCCATAGCTGCATAATATGTGGTTGTTACACAATAAACACAGTCACTCTTGTATTTGAGTTTACTCTTTTTTGTTTGTTTGTTTGTTTTGAGTTTACTCTTAAACTTTTGTCTGTCTGACAGAATTCCCCATAGCCATTAAAACCCTGTTCAAACTATGAAATCTTCCCTAATCAAATTCTGCTGTTGAAATATGGGTTAGCCTGGCATGCCGTACACACAGAATTTCTACAGTCACAATCACATTGTTCCAGACTTGTTTTCATTGTAAAATCCCCAATGCAAAGAATTATGCATTCTATAGTGATTGGTCCTTACATGAAGCCAATAGGCGATGGAGTATTATTCGGCACTGAAAAGAATTACTCAGCATGAAAGATGTGGAAGGATCTTAAAAGCATATTACTAAGTGAAAGAAGCCAATCTGAAAAGACTATATACTATACGAGTTCAACTATTTGACATTCTGGAAAAGACAAAACTGTTGAGACAGTAAAAAGATTAGTGGCTGCTAGTGGTTGAGGTGTTGGGGCAGCAATGAACAGGCAGAGCATGGAGAATTTTTAGAGCAGCAAAAATACTTCATACGGTACTATAATAATGCATCCACGTCATTATACATTTGTCCAAACACATGGAATGTATACCACCAAGAGTAAACTGTAATATAAACCATGGACTTCGGACGATTATCATGTATCAGTGTAGGTTCATCAGTTGTAGCAAATATGTCACTCTGGTGGGGGATGTTGATAATGGAGGAAGCTATGCATGAGTGATGAAGAGGATATATGAAAATCTGTGTACCTTCCCCCTCAGTTTTGCTGTAAACCTAAAACTGCTCTAAAAATTTTAAGTCAAGTTTTTAAAAATGTCACCCAATGAACAGTGAGCAAATGAGATCCTCAAATAAAATGCAAATGAGCTTTTAATGCTTTTTTATAATATGATAGTGTAGTGTCTACAACAGAGACCACAAACTAGCCACCACCAAAATGGACATGCCATCTAGATATATTTTGTTTAGTGAAATGTTATTTTAATAATTGAACTTTATGTATTATTTAAAATCAGTAGCTCATCCATGAAATTATGGATTACCAGCCTTGTATGTGTGCATGTTAGAAAGCTTTTGACTGCAAGTAAAAGACACTTCAACTCAAATTGGCTTAAAGTCAGGTATTTTCAAGGATTATATGATCCCATTCAGTAGGAAGTACCAAGCAATCCAGGTTGATTGTTTCGGTGCCTAACCACACCTTTGAGGTGGCAGGCTCTTTATCTCTCTGTTTGGCTATCTGAGTGTTGGCTTCATCTTCAGACTGCCAACAAGGAACAAAACATTACATCTAGATAGAGGTCATGTCCAGAAGAAGAAAAGAGATTTGTTCTTTCTGTGCCCCTTTTCAGGAGCAAAATAATCTTTCCCCAGAGGCTTCCAAGGATTTCCCCTGACACTTTGTAGGCCATTCCTGGGCCACATGCCTGCACCTGTGGCTTCCCTGGTGGCTCAGTGGTAAAGAATCCACCTGCCAGTGCAAGAGATGCAGGAGGCACGAGTTTGATCCCTGGGTCAGGAAGATCCCCTGGAGAAGGAAATGGCAACCCACTCCAGTATTCTTGCCTGGAGAATCCCATGGACAGAGGTGGCAGGAAGGCTGCAGTCCATGTGGTCACATAGAGTCAGACACAACTGAGCATGCATGCACACCTGTTGCTGCAACAATCATTGACTGAAAGGATAGACTGAGCTGTGATTAGCTTGGACTAATTATGTGGGAACTTGGGAAGAGATCAGCTAATGTATACTACAAGTTGAAAAAATCAAGAGCTCTGGCACTATCACAACCCTAGTTCCCACACAGTGACAAATGTCTATGGCTATTTCCATCCTTAGACTTAGGGAACGGTCCTCAATTCACCATGGGTCCTACCTGCCTGGACTTTGTAAGCATTTGAGTTTACTATACCTGGTTTATACTTTTTTATCTGGCAGCAGCTTCATGCTAAATTATGATATTTCACAGATATTTTAGCCTATGGATTCTGGAGACACATGATAAATGTCTACAGTGACATGATAGTGTTTTGTCCCACAATTTAGTGGTTTAAAACAATAAGCATTTATTATCTCACAGAGTTTCTGGGAGTCACGAACTTGCGAGTGGCCGAACTGGGTGTTTCCGGCTTAAGACGTCTTACGAAGCTGCAGTCCAATTGGTGATGGGACTGCAGTTATCTGAAGGCCTGGCTGCACTAGAGAAATTGCTTCCCAGATCACTCACAGGCTGTTGGCTGAAGGGCTTAGTTCCTCAGCACATGGAATTCTCATCAGGCCATTCACAATAAGGCATTGGCTTCCACCGGGGCCAGTGATCCAAAAGAGCAAGAGCGTGACCAAGACAGAAATCACGAAGATTCTTATGACCTAATCTTACAACTGATACACTGTCAATTCTGCCATATCCTATTGCTCACAGAGTAAACTAACTGTGCTACGGTGCAGGAGGGATGTGAGTTCCAGGGGGTGGGGACTGCAGGGGGGCACTCTTTGAGACTGGCTACTATAGTTGCATTCTGCAAAACTGTTCTATGCAGGAAATTTATATATATATTTTGGAATTTATAAAGTACTTATTTATTTGGCTGCATCACATCCTAGGTGCGGCACACAGACGGGATCTTTGTTACATTGTGCCAGATTGTTGCAGAGCCTGGACTGTCTAGTTGTGCCCACAGGCCGGGTGGTCCTGCAGCATGTAAGATCTTCATTACCCAACCAGGGTTCGAACCCGTGTACCCTGCATTGCAAGGCAGATTCCTAACCACTGGACCACCAGAGAAGTCCCAGACAGGGAATTTAGACAGATACTTACTTGCTGTGTGACTACATGAATTTTCCCAATGCTAAATATCTTGGAAGTGCATTGTCAATTAAACAATCACTTCAGTGAAACATAGGGTCAGCTGTAAGCAAAGGTGTCTTAATATCCCTAGAATTACATCTTCCACTCTACATTATAAGCTAACTCAGTCTTGTTTTTTATCTGTCTGCAAGGGGAAAAAAACCAAAAGATTTTATCAATGAATTCAGGGCTCCAAACTCCTAGTAAAAGACTCCCAAAGTGTACCAGCTGCCTGATAAGACTTAATGTATCAACCAGTGTGGAGATATTAACATTGTAACAGGGACAAAAGAATGCATGGAATGGACAAAGGATTATGGGCTTTCAGGCATCCCCTGAACTGAGTCCCAGGAGAGCAGGAATTTGGATAAGGAGGAAGCCTCCTGCAATTGTACCACATGTAAGGCTGTCCCTAAGATACTGATAAAGAAAAAGAAACATGAAACGAAAATAACCCTGGTTTAATTTGATGAGAGCACTTCTCAGTTGCCTCAGTGGTGAAGACTATGCCTGCCAAGCAGGAGACCACAACAGATTTGATCCCTGGGTTGGGAAGCTCCCCTGGAGAAGAAAATAACAATCCACTCCAGTATTCTTGCCTGGGAAATCCATGGACAGAGGGGCCTGGTGGGCTACAGTCCATGGAGTTGCAAAGAGGCAAACACAACTTAGTGACTGATCAACAACAGCAATAACAATTTGATGAGGAGATCACAAAACTTCTCAGTTAAATTGTATTCGCCACAACTCCCAGAATTTTGTAATACAGTGAAGTTTCTTGTCCAAGAAATTTAAGCTTCACACATTGCTGTTGCCTTCCTACACACCCTCAAACCAAAAACCCCAAAGCATTAAAAAGGCTCACACTCTTGCATAACACTGCTATAAGAACTAGAGACAAAATATGCTCGTGGAGCTGAAATCAGAAAGAATTTCTTTTCTCCCCCTTCCATAAAACAGTTACATTGTGAAGTACAGTTTGCCCTCATTTGGAGACTGAAAGATAACAGTTTTGAAACAGAGATTCATTGGCAGTATTTATAACTGAGTTGTGTAATAAACTCGGGGCATTAAAAATATGACGCTACTCTAGACTAGTCTTTATTTTTAGAAGGCTTAGAAAACCTCTATCCAGTGTTAAAAGTCTCTACATATGACGAAATGTTCTTTGCTATCCCATGGTCATTAGGAAAATGAAATACAGTCAGTCAGTCAACAAGAAAAACAATACTAGGCACACAGTATCAGTTGTGTTGGAGCTGACTCCTGGGCCCGAGCAAAGGCAACTTCATGGATGTTTCTGGGTTCCATCTAGGAACCTGAAATAAGAAATGTTAACTAACAAGGTTTTGTTCTGTAAAAGAACAGCTATTAATGTAATGCTTATGTCTTGTGGACTGTTTGTCTTCAGAAATGTTTTAGGTAAATTATTTCAGAGACTCAACAATAACTTTGAATAATATTAACCTTTGGAACTTAACTAGCTCAACAGGGCATAAAATAATGAAGGCAGAAAGAAGAAATCTGTTAAGAAATCAATCTCTTGAAGAGTTTTAAAATGCTCCAACGCTGGAAATCAACACAAAAATCTGAGCAATAGCATTAGTTTTAAGAATATAAATAATGACATAATTTTGGTTCTTGATTGTGATACATAATAGTGTTTGAAAGTTCTGATTTTATACTTCATAATTTTCTATATTCTTTTATTTTCAAAATATTTTTGATAAAGATTTACAAAGAAAGCACAGAGGGCACATTTAGTGGTATCCAAGTGAGCACTTAAAAATACATTATTTTTCATAATGAATTTTTCTCAAGTTGTTGGATGGATTTGTGCTGGGCTTATATAAGCTACTGAGTGAGGTACTGGATCTTATTCATTTCTGGATCCTCGTTACTTAGTATAAGCTTTTCAATAAATATTTTCACTGACCCTAGTCTCTTATCTAGTTCTCTTGATGGTTAGTTGTTTACCTTTGTGAGATGGTTGCCTACAGTTAAATGCACAGAAGGCAGTGAAATGCAGAGTTTTTTCCCTGCAAGTTAAAAGAGTTTTTATGGAAAATGTTAATAAAAACAAAGAAACTGACTTTATTTAGAACATTTTATTTTGCTACAAATATGTATCTTCCCATTATATTTTCTTTTTCATGCCCTTAGATGATAGATTGGATTAGCAATTCTAGAGGGACTGTGACCAAATAATTTTTAAGCATCTGGAGATGAATTTGAAGCAATGACAATTTTTTTAAATGTTTTTGGTGATCAGAGTAAATCATGTGCTTTGTTGCTCAGTTGTGTCCGACTCTTTGCAACTCCATGGACTGTAGCCCGCCAGGCTCCTCTGTCCATGGGGATTCTCCAGGAAGAATACTGGAGTCAGTTGCCATGCCCTCCTCCAGGGGATCTTTCCAACCCAGGGATCGAACCTAGGTCTCCCACATTGTAGGCAGATTCTTTACCATCTGAGCCACCAGGGAAGCCCATCATACAAGTGCAAAATCAATCATGGAACTCACACAACCACACTGTATCCCTCCTCCTATTTTGCAAATACTGGAGAATGCTGCGATTTCAGTTTTTATAAACTTCACTCTAGTCCACAGGTCTCATGAAGTTGCAGGATATTAAACAATCTTAAGAATGATACTGAATGAAAAAGAAGTTGTTCTATATAAATCAGCAAAAATGAACATATACAATGTTCAGGAAAAACAAGTAAATGGATCCAATATTTCAGGAAGTTATAAAGTTAAAAAAGAAATGTTATTAATAACATTGCTGTATTTAAAGAAGAAAGATATGGTATTAACGATGCTGCTGTAGATGGTCCCTGACTTATAGTGATTCAACTTAATGATTTTTTAACTTAATGGTAGTGCGATATGCATTCAGTAGAAATCATACTTCAGATTTTGAAGCTTGATCTTTTTTTCAGGCTAGCGTTACATGGTATAATCTCATGATACTTAGTAGGAGCAGCTGCCTTCACGATCACGACAGTAAACAACCAACATACGTTAATAACCATTCTGTCTCCACATAGCCATTCTGTTTTTGACTTTCAGTACAATATTCATATACATGAGCTAGTCAACACTTTATTATAAATTAAACTTTGTGTAGATGGTTTTGCCCAACTGTGGGCTAATGTAACTGTTCTGACCATGTTTAAGGTGAATGAGGCGAAGCTCTGATGTTCAGTAGGTTAGGTGTATTCAATGCATTTTCAACACACAATATATTCAACTTACATTTATCGGGATATAACCCCATGGTAAGTCGAGGAATCTCTGTTGGCAGTCGAGGAATATCTGTATTTCAAAGATAAACTCTTATTCTATAAACTTGACTATTCCTAAATCTAAGTGATTCCGTAGGAGTTGAGAATTTTTATGGTTGCTTACTTTAAAAACAGGGCTTCCCTGGTGGCTCAGTGGTAAAGAATCCGCCTACCTATGCAGGAGACTCAGGTTCGATCACTGGGTTGGGAAGATCCCCTGGAGAAGAAAATGGCAACGCACTCCAGTATTCTTGCCTGGAAAATTCCATGGACGGAGGAGCCTGGTGGGTTATGGTCCATGGGGTCACAAAGAGTTGGACATGACTGAGTGACTGACAACACTAATACTTACTTCAAGGACACTCCTTGGTGATGATTAAATTAATGCAATAACAACATAATACCTGGCATACAGTAGGTTCTGGATAAATGATGGCTATTAATATTATGGCCAAAATTATTGGTATTAAAAAATAAGTACAGAATAGGACATCTTAGGATCAGGGGAGGTGCAATGAAAAAGAACAGGGCTTTTCTGTACTACTTTGTTGACTTTGGCCCCAGATCAGGCCATCAGACTGTCTTCTGAGATCGAGGTAAGAAGGAAGTTTGGACGTGGTTTACAGAAGTCACAGGTTCACTAACAGTTAGACTCAGCCTGCCCAGGAGCCAGGTTAACATTAGGCACTCTGGTTTCAAGTGGTCAATGCTTAAGAGCAAGCACAGTAGTCTTCTTCCAAGCAAAAATACTGATCCATAAACCTAAATGTTACCTGAAAGAACTCCTACACTTCTCTATTTATTTTGCTGTAAAGAAAGACAAAACAGATTGCTGGTTTCTGGAAATTT
Organism: Giraffa tippelskirchi; assembly: GCF_054371585.1. Taxonomy (NCBI): domain Eukaryota; kingdom Metazoa; phylum Chordata; class Mammalia; order Artiodactyla; family Giraffidae; genus Giraffa; species Giraffa tippelskirchi. The sequence continues at coordinate 111,140,499 of NC_137275.1, forward strand.
TAAGGAGCTCACCCTAGGCTTCTGCGTGATTTCTTGACTAGTATAATAACAGGCCAAAGGAATTGGTTTCTGAAAGGTGGCGGAGTAGAAGAACGTGCGCTCATCTTCTCCTGTGAGAACTCCAAACTTACACCTCGCTGCTGAACAACTGTCGACAGGAGAATGTTGGATCCCGCCAAAAAAAGATACCCCACATCCAAGGGCAAAGGAGAAGCACCAACAAGACAATAGGAAAGGCGAAATTGCATTTAGAATCAAATGCCATACCTACCAGAGACGCCCGGAGGGCTCAAACAAAACCTTGTGTGCACCAGGAGACCCCACAGAGACTGAGTCAGACCTGCCTATGAGTGTTTGAGTGTCTCCTGCAAAGGTACAGGTCAGCAGTGGCCTGCCGCAGGGGCAGGGGCTCTGGATGCAGCAGACCTGGGTATGGCATAAGCCCTCATGAAGGAGGTCACCATTAATCCCACCATAGAACTACTAGAACTTACACAGGACTGGGGACACAGGCTCTTGGAGGGCACAAACAGAAACTTGTATGCACCAAGACCCAGAAGAAAGGAGCAGTGACCCCACAGGAGACTGACCCAGACTTGCCTGTGAGTGTCCAGGAGTCTCTGGCAGAGATATGGGTCAGCAGTGGCCTGCTGCAGGGTCAGGGGCACTGACTGAAGCAGTGCTTGCAGGGGACTTTTTGCAGGAGGTCACCAATATCTTCATTACCTCCACCATAGTTTGGCCTCAAGTCAAACAAGAGGGAGGGAACACAGCCCCACCCATCAACAGAATATTGGATTAAAGATTTACTGAACATGGTCCCGCCCATCAAAACAAGACCCAGTTTCTGCCTCAGTCAGTCTCTCCCATCAGGAAGCTTCTATAAGCCTCTTATCCTTAACCATCAGAGGGCAGACAGAATGAAAACCACAATCAAAGAAAACTAACCAATCTGACCTCACGGACCACAGCCTTGTCTAATTCAATGAAACTATGAGCCTTGCCGGGTAGGGCCATTCAAGATGGATGGGTCATGGTGGAGAGTTCTGACAAAATCTGGTCCATTGGAGAAGGGAATGGCAAACCACTTCAGTATTCTTGCCTTGAGAACCCCATGAACGGTATGAAAAGGCAAAAAGATAGGACACTGAAAGATGAACTCTCCAGGTTGGTAGGTGCCCAATATGCTACTGGAGGTCAGTGGAGAAATAACTCCAGAAAGAATGAAGAGATGGAGCCAAAACAACAACACCACCCAGTTGTGGATGTGACTGGTGATGGAAGCAAGGTCCGATGCTGTAAAGAACAATATTGCGTAAGAACCTGGAATGTTAGGTTCATGAATCAAGGTAAATTGGAGGTGGTCAAACAGGAGATGGCAAGAGTGAACATCAGCATTTTAGGAATCAGCAAACTAAAATGGACTGGAATGGGTGAATTTAACTCAGATAACCGTTATATCTACTACTGTGGACAAGAATCCCTTAGAAGAAATGGAGTAGCCCTCATAGTCAACAAGAGTCCGAAATGCAGTACTTGGATGCAATCTCAAAAACGACAGAATGATTTCTGTTCGTTTCCAAGGCAAACCATTCAATATCACAGTAATCTAAGTCTATGCCCCGACCAGTAACGCTGAAGAAGCCGAAGTTGAACGGTTCTATGAAGACTTACAAGACCTTCTAGAGCTAACACCCAAAAGAGATGTCCTTATCATTATAGGGGACTGGAATACAAAAGTAGGAAGTCAAGAGATACCTGGAGTAACAGGCAAATTTGGCCTTGGAGTACAAATTGAAGAAGGGCAAAGGCTAATAGACTTTTGCCAAGAGAATGCACTGGTCATAGCAAGCACCCTCTTCCAACAACACAAGAGAAGACTCTACACGTGGACATCACCACATGGTCAAGACCGAAATCAGATGGATTATATTCTTTGCAGCTGAAGAAGGAGAAGCTCTATACAGTCAGCAAAAACAAGACTGGAAGCTGACTGTGGCTCAGATCATGAACCCCTTATTGCAAAATTCAGACGTAAAATGAAGAAAGTAGGGAAAACCGCTGGGCCATTCAGGTATGACCTAAATCAAATGCCTTATGATTATACAGTGGAAGTGAGAAACAGATTCAAGAGATTAGATCTGGTCGAGTGCCTAAAGAACTATGGACAGAGGTTCATAACATTATACAGGAGGCAGGGATCAAGACCATCCCCAAGGAAAAGAAATGGAAAAAGGCAAAATGGTTGTCTGAGGAGGCCTTACAAATAGCTGTGAAAAGAAGAGAAGCTAAAGGCAAAGGAGAAAAGGGAAATATATACTCATTTGAATGCAGAGTTCCAAAGAGTAGTAAGAAGAGATAAGAAAGCCTTCCTCAGTGATCAATGCAAAGAAATAGAGGAAAACAATAGATGGGAAAGACTAGAGATCTCTTCAAGAAAATTAGGGATACCAAGGGAAAATTTCATGCAAAGATGGGCACAATAAAGGACAGAAATGGTATGGACCTAACAGAAGCAGAAAATATTAAGAAGAGGTGGCAACAATACACAGAAGAATTACACATAAAATTATACACATGACCCAGATAACCACTAGGGTGTGATCACTCACCTAGAGCCAGACATCCTGGAATGCGAAGTCAAGTGGGCCTTAGGAAGCATCACTACGAACAAAGCTGGTGGAGGTGATAGAATTCCAGTTGAGCTATTTCAAATCCTAAAAGATGATGCTGTGAAAGTGCTGCACTCAATATGCCAACAAACTTGGAAAACTCAGCAGTGGCCACAGGACTGGAAAATGTCAGTTTTTTTTCCAATCCCAAAGAAAGGCAATGCCAAAGAATGTTCAAACTACCACATAATTGCACTCATCTCACATGCTAGCAAAGTAATGCTCAAAATTCTCCAAGCCAGGCTTCAACAGTACACGAACCATGAACTTCCAGATGTTCAAACTGGATTTAGAAAAGGCAGAGGAACCAGAGATCAAATCGCCAACATCCACTGGATACGGAAAAAGCAAGAGAGTTCCAGAAAAACATCTACTTCTGCTTTATTGACTACATCAAAGCCTTTGGTTGTGTGGAACACAGCAAACTGTGGAAAATTCTACAAGAGATGGGAATACCAGAACATCTTACCTGCCTCCTGAGAAATCTGTATGCAGGTCAGGAAGCAACAGTTAGAATTGACGTGGGACAACAGACTGGTTCCAAATTGGGAAAGGAGTATGTCAAGGCTGTATTTCGTCACCCTGCTTATTTAACTTATATGCAGAGTACATCATGAGAAATGCTGGGCTGGATGAAGCACAAGCTGGAATCAAGATTGCCAGGATAAGTATCAACAACCTCAGATACACAGACGATACCACCCTTGTGGTAGAAAGTGAAGAACTAAAGAACCTCTTGATGAAAGTGAAAAGGAGAGTGAAAACTTTGGCTTAAAACTCAACATTCAGAAAACTAAGTTCATGGCATCCAGGCCCATCACTTCATGGCACATAGATGGGGAAACAATGGAAACAGTGAGAGATTTTATTTTGGGGGGCTCCAAAATCACTGCAGATGGTGACTGCAGCCATGAAATAAAAAGACGCTTTCTTCTTGGAAGAAAAGCTTTGTCCAACCTAGAGAGCGTATTAAAAAGCAGAGACATTACTTTACCAACAAATGTCCTTCTCATCAAAGCTATGGTTTTTCCAGTAGTCATGTATGGATGTGAGAGTTGGACTCTAAAGAAAGCTGAGCACCAAAGAATTGATGCCTTTGAACTATGGTGTTGGAGAAGACTCTTGAGAGTCCCCTGGACTGTAAGGAGATCCAACCAGTCCATCCTAAAGGAAATCAGTCCTTAGTATTCATTGGAAGGACTGATGCTGAAGCTGAAACTCCAATATTTTGGTCACCTGATGTGAAGAACGGACTCATTTGAAAAGACTCTGTTGCTGGGAAAGATTGAAGGCAGGAGGAGACAGGGACGACAGAGGACGAGATGGTTGGATGGGATCACTGACTCAGTGGACATAAGTTTGAGCAAGCTCCAGGTGTTGGTGATGGACAGAGAGGCCTGGCATGTTGCATGCCGTGGTGTCCATGGGGTGCGTCCATGGGGTGGCAAAGAGTCAGACACAGCTGAGTGACTGAACTAACTGACTGAAAGAAATTGAAAGAATTCCCTTTCCTCAAACTCTGGTGGATAATCTTCCTAGGCTCCCATGCAGGCTGTTCTTACCTTCTCCCTCCTTTCTCCAGGCCTTCTGCATCATAGCGACTCCATGAGAGGTATCTGTTGTTGTTATTTAGTCGCTAAGTTGTGCCTGACTCTTTTGTGAGCCCCATGGACTCCTCCGTCATGGGCTTGTCTAGGCAAGAATACTGGAGTGGGTTGCCATTTTCTCCTTTCCGGGTCTTTCCTACCAAGGGATCAAACCTCCATCTCCTGCACTGGCAAGCAGATTCTTTTCCACTTAGCCATCAGGGAAGCCCAAAGGTACCTGTGTTGTTGTTCAGTTGCTAAGTTGTGTCTGACTTTTTGACCCCCATGGACTGCAGCATACCAGGCTCCCCTGTCCTCCACTGTCCCCCAGCATTTGTTCAAGTTCATGTTCATTGAGTCAGTGATGCTATCTAACCATCTCATGCTCTGCTGCCCTGTTTTCCTTTTGCCAAGGTACCTGTATCCTTAGCCAATTTTTAATAGGTGACTTTTCCATCAGAAAAGGGTGGTATTACAATTAACGTGATCATTCAGTTGCATTTATTAATTTTTCTTAATGTCAGTAAACAAACTTTTATCATCTCTGTTACAAATCTCTAAATAAGGGGATGCTGTGTAGCCTGGTGGATAGCACACAGACTGTCAACCATAGGGCGTTATATCAAATTCTCCCCAGCCGTTTAACAACTCAGATCTTTGCTAGTTTCTCTTCGAGTTGCATCTGGAGGTGTCAGCACCACCTCAGAGTGATGTTGTGCAGGAATAAGAAAAATGCTGTGCTGGCTACTTCATGACCACTGAACAGATGGTACGTTTTCTGTTTTGTTTTTTCCCCCTTTTTCTAACCTCATCCTTTGTTCAATATTATTGAAGAACTAACAGTTTTTTCCTACCAAAGCATGTTGAGTCAAGATGCAGTTTTACAATCCAGACTAAAACAGAACAGTCAGGGAAGGCTGCTACACATCCTTGAGAACATGCTAACCTTTCAAAAAAAAACCAAAACCCTTACCCAGTGTGCATTTGTGGCTCTGAAATCTGGTAAATAATGTGTCGTTAATTAAAACCTCAGCTTCTTTGGGAAAGAACTGAACTTCCTTTGCCTTTTAAATTGGTAGACAAAGGAGTTCAGACCAAATTAAAGTGTTGGTAAGCCTTTGAAACATAAAACAAGTAAGATATTACCTCTAAGGACTAAATCATGCACTGATACTCTTTTGGGTTCTCACACAGGAATTTTAACTTTTTTTACTTTATTAAAAATCTAAGATATTTAGGCCATTAAATTTTATCTATGTAAGTTTGTTGTTCTTGTTTAATGAAGGTATCAGTGGTAGTCATTTCCCTCTTCCTCTTGAATTAGAATACCAGCTGTGGTGACTGTAACACTGTAGTCTGGGTTGATCCCTGGGGTTCCTTACCTACTGCTGTAGCCACAGCAAGGGTTTTTTTTTACCTTTCTTTCTGGAGCACATGTTTGTAAACCAAAGCTTGCTGACATTGAGTATCACCCAGGTTTTAGCTCTTGTCTTCACTATTATAGGGGCGCTACACCCAGGGTTGCCCTCTTTTCTCTACATCCTCAAAAATGCTGTTTTAATGGATTCTGTCTGATCTTCCTGAATCTTCTCTGGATCAGAATTAGCTTCTACTTTAATCTTCCCTTTAAATTCTCTTTACAGTTAAAGAAACTCCATGTGGCCTAGCCTGCGAACTTTGTCTTGGACTTTTTGTGCTTTGTTTACTTTCTTTGGCCACATTCCTTTTCATTGCTTTTGTTGTTGCTGATTTCTTCCCCCACTGTATCAAGTTCACTGATATTTCAGGCCTCTCATACTTGCTACTCCCTCTTCAAAGAATGCCCTTCTCTGGGTCTTCACAGAGCCACACTTCAACTCTTGGGTCTCAATCAGATACCACCTTTCCAGGTAGTCTCCAAATCTGCACCCTCTAGCTAAAAACTCATCATCACCCTTCCCCCAGGTCACTCGCCATCCCATTGAACTGTTCTCCTTCCTTCACAGCACCTACTGCTGTCTGAAGTGATCTTTGTCTTTAACTGTGTTTGTTGTCTGACTCCACACTCAGGAAGGTAAGCGCCATTAGGGCAGGAACCTGTCACTTCTGCTCTCCACAAAATCCCTGGTGTGTAGCACAGTTCCCATAGAGGCTTCATGAATAATTTCTTGAAGAAATAAGTGAATGAATCAATGACTGTCTTCATCCTCTTCTCCATCTACTTCAGTTCAGTTCAGTTCAGTCGCTCAGTCGTGTCTGACTCTTTGCGACCCCATGAAGTGCAGCACACCAGGCCTCTCTGTCCATCACCAACTCCCAGAGTCTACCCAAACCTATGTCCATCGAGTCGGTGATGCCATCCAACCATCTCATCCTCTGTCGTCCCCTTCTCCTCCTGCCCCCAATCCTACCCAGCATTAGGGTCTTTTCCAATGAGTCAACTCTTCGCATGAGGTGGCCAAAGTATTGGAGTTTCAGCTTCAACATCAGTCCTTCCAATGAACACCCAGGACTGATCTCCTTAAGGATGGATTGATTGGATCTCCTTGCAGTCCAAGGGACTCTCAAGAGTCTTCTCTAACACCACAGTTCAAAAGCATCAATTCTGCGGTGCTCAGCTTTCTTCACCGTCCAACTCTCACATCCATACATGACCACTGGAAAAACCATAGCCTTGACTAGACGGACCTTTGTTGGCAAAGTAATGTCTCTGCTTTTAAATATGCTATCAAGGTTGGCCATAACCTTCCTTCCAAGGAGTAAGCGTCTTTTAATTTCATGGCTGCAATCACCATCAGCAGTGATTTTGGAGCCCCCCAAAAAAAGTCTGCCACTGTTTCCACTGTTTCCCCATCTATTTCCCATGAAGTGATGGGACCAGATGCCATGATCTTAGTTTTCTGAACGTTGAGCTTTAAGCCAACTTTTTCACTCTCCTCTTTCACTTTCATCAAGAGGCTCTTTAGTTCTTCTTCCCTTTCTGCCATAAGGGTGGTGTCATCCGTATATCTGAGGTTAATTGATATTTCTCCCGGCAATCTTGATTCCAGCTTGTGTTTCTTCCAGCCCAGTGTTTCTCATGATGTACTCTGCATATAAGTTAAATAAGCAGGGTGACAATATACAGCCTTGACGTACTCCTTTTCCTATTTGGAGCCACCTATTTAATCTCACCAATTAATCAAGGTCCGTTTTTTTCTCCTATAAATATCCTTCGAGACAACTCTAGTCCACAATGTCGTTTAAAACAGCAGTCCTCATTTTAAAAGTACGAGGCTACCTGTTATTAATAGAATTCCTCACGACTCTGCCCTAAGTTTCAGTGGCTAGTCCACTCCTCTGAATGATTAACCTGGATTTAGGTTAGAATCAATCAGTTTTGACCTCATTCAGTTCTGAGAGACATTTTGGTGAATAAGTGAGTGAGTGTGTGTGTGTGTGTGTGTGTGTGTGTGTGTGTGTGTGTTCGTGCGCATGCTTAGTCCCTTAGCCATGTTCGACTCTTTGCAATGCCATGGATGTAGCCACCCAGGCTCCTATGTCCATGGGATTTTCCAGGCAAGAATACTGGAGTGGGTTGCCATTTCCACCCCAGGGCATCTCCCCAACCCAGGGATTGAATCTGTATATCTTGCGTCTCCTGCATTGGCAGATGATTCTTTATCACTGGGCCATCTGGAGCTCAGGCATTAGCCCCAAAATATTGCTCAGTATTCTCAAGAGTGCCACCAGCCTCTTTGAGACAATACATTCTAGTGTAATTCCCCCCCTTTTCATACCAGCCTGCTCCAGACAGTGAGGAGTCCAACCCAGACCCATTCCAGAATGGTTGTTAACTGATATCAAACCAAGTTAAACCCTATATGCAATAGATAAAAAGAAATAAATAAATTTGGTACTTCTTGCTTTCCCATATTCTTCATTTTGAGCACCGTCTGTAGCAGTGTACCTCCTGAGTGGGATTCCAGGACCTGCTTTCCTAGATCTGGCACTTTCCAGCTGTTCATACCTTCATACCCAGAAGGTGGCTTCGGGAATACAGCCTTAAGACTGCAGGCTCTCCTCTCTCTGCAAGTCTCCTATCACAAACACTGCCTTATGGACGGTGTGCGCCCCCTAAATCACTTCAGTAGTGTCTGACTCTTTGTGACCCCATGGACTGTAGCCCACCAGGCACCTCTGTCCATGGGATTCTCCAGGCAAGAATACTGAGTAGGTTGCCATGCCTTTCTCCAGGGTTATGGACAGTATCAGATCCTGAGTGTTTGCCAGCCATTGATTTGATACATTCCTTTGTGCTGGACTAAAAGAACCCTCAGGGCCTCTTCTCCACCTCCAGGAGTCTTAATTATAATAGCTTTTTAAGATAACCATCCACTTCGGTGTGTCACCCACAGGAATGAGAGGAGAGGTTAAAATTCTAGACCAGGTAAGAGGTGAAGGAGAGTCAACAGGTTGAGACTGGTGCTTCTGATGAGGAGCTTGTTGAGCAGCTCACATTCTGCTGGGTCTGTGGCCAAGGACTTCTCCCAGCTCTCGAGAACTGAATGAAAAAGCGACTTGAGCACCGTTTTGGGGGCAAAAAAGTAAAATGATCCACTTGAGGCTTTAGATTTCCTATGGTGATTTCTAAACGTCTACATTCCCGATTGTTCTCTCAGCTTTTCAGCCATTTTCCCCCCGGAAGGCTCTCTTTGTCTCTTCCCACACCCGTTTCAGTGATAGTTTCTCTCCACGGCTTACTCAATCTGCATGCAGTTGCTCTCTCCCTGCCCCGTTTGTGTTTTCCTCATTCCCTTACCTGCTCTACCATTAAAAAAAAAAAAAAAAAAGATCCCTCTTTTGGAATCTGTTATGTGTATAATGGACATACCACCTCAAAAATATTCCCTTCAGGAATAGAATAGAGGGAAAAACAGGAGGAAAAATGTTCAAAGAAGCTTGGATCTGTTTCTCATCTTCGCTTGTGTGGCAAAGAGAAGGACAGAGTCCAGGTTCTCCCTCTCTACAAAAAACCTACTCACCCTGGAGGTCTGCTCATCTTCCTTGATGGATTGGAGCCTAATTGTCTGTCTCAAGTCATTAGGCTACTAGATTGTTAGTGTACCTTTTATTTATGCTCTTCTCTATTAATATTATCATTATTAATATCAACCATAAGAAAAGCAATGAAATTACCTATATTCTTTGTTATTATAACCTCCTCTAATCTTTAATTAGGTCATTAACTTTTTGCTATCATGAAAAAGGATAGTGTAAAATATCAATATATTAAAAGATGAAGAAAGCTATTGCATCTTTTAATTAGGCATTCAGTGGGTATTTTGACAAAGAGAAATAGAAGATTTTGTATAAAATTAATTGATTCAAGTATAACTTTTCACACAAATGAAATGAAATGTGTAATTTCAGCTTTTTGAATGAAAAAATTGAAGATTGAAAATGAAAAATTCAAACCTCTTTGAGGTTTGAATAATAAACTATGTGTGGTGTGATTGTAAGATTGCATCTCAACTTTTCTAGAAAGCATGAAAAAATGCAGCTGCATTTTTTACCACAGTAACATTACAATCACTTGGTCTGTTGAAATTACAAGTCAAGAAGAAGCCTCTTGTCTCTGCATATAGATGTGAAGTCTGTGGAATGGCACTATATTTTTTCAAGCTATTGAAGATGGGCTCGTTGCTAAACAGATACAGGTTACTATTTAGTGAGGTTTAGTTAGTGTGATAATGAGGATCCAAGGGGGAATTTTCCAAGACAGTTGAGTTTTAAATACACAACGTGAACTTAGCTGGAAAGAAGCATAGACATAAAAAAACAGGAGCTAGTACAGTGTTCTAACAGCACAGTGGTGAAAGGTAGCAAGAAATGAATAGTGAGTGCAAATGTGAACCAATTCAGCCCAGAGCACCAAAGCAGTACTCAGATTTCTCTAATTAAGGTTCAAATAAAAAGGTGGGGAATCACTTATTTTTTGGAAACATAATGACTATGAAAACATAAATAATTTCTGGTGGAGAAAAACCCATGAGCTCTATTCTGACTTGCAGCTTAAAAGGCTGCTTTTTGTTTCGTGCCATTCGGATAATAACAGCTCCCATTACTTCATTCCTAGCAATGATAGTGAATTTAATATGCTATCTTATTTGATCTTGTTGAATGACAGACATTTTACATGAGGATACAGAAGTTTAGTGAAGTTAAGTAAGCTGTGCTGCAGCTTAGGAGGTGAAACCAGGACTCAAACCTAGGTCTTACCAGATGCCAGAGCACTTGCCCATCACTACTGCCCTGTGCTGCCCCTTGTATTGGCAGTTTGCAGGCAGTGAGAAGGACACAAGATTTTTTTCAACCTGCAAACAGATGTGTACAACACTTTTGTGAGCTCACTTGTGAAAAACTAAACCAAAGCAAAAATACGAGAGCATTAAGGTTTAAGAAAACCTAAACAAAGCCAGTGGAATTCACAGTCTGAGTTTTTGTCTCATTTTTTTTTGATAGGTAATGAAATACGGTTGAACTTGGGAGCCTCTCAGAAAAGTGGAGACATTCTTGGGAAGAAATATGCAAAACACGATAATCCTTTGGACTGTCGTTCTTATAAAATATAGCAGTCTCTTTCAGACAGCAACAACAATTAGTCATGACTTACACATTCTTCTTAAGATATATCAGAGTCCTTTTAAAGTTCCAAAATGTAATACTCAGCACAGAAATAGAGTAACAGATGTTATAACCAAATTAAGGGTTCTTCCCAGACATCTTTTATTGACATTAGAGTGGTACAGAGGCACACTAAAGCCTTTGAATAAAGTGCTACACTCTCAACCTGAGGATTTGGTAGAAAATAACTTCTGCAATTGATGTTTCAATTTCAACTGCTTGTGTAGGTGCTGAATTGCTTCAGTTGTGTCCGACTCTTTGCAACCCCATGGACTGAGGCCATCAGGCTCCCCTATACGTGGGATCCTCCAGGCAAGAATATTGGAGTGGGTTGCCATGACCCTCTCCAGGGGATCTTCCCAACCCAGGGATGGAACCCAGGTCTCTTAAATCTCCTGCATTGGCAGGCAGGATCTTGACTACTAGCACCACCTGGGAAGCCCTCAATTTCAATTATTCTATTCAAATTGATGCTTCTAACAAGTGGCTTTCTAGTTAATGAATAAGTTTACAGATATTTTAATTCTTTCTTAATACCTTCTTTCTACTCTGTTCTCAAATTTATCACATTTCTGCAATAATTTGCCTATTGTCTCCCTCCCTCACTAGACTGTGAGCCATTGAAGTGCAGGCGCTGTGTGTAAACCTTCTTTGTATATCCAGGTCTTGATAATGCCTGGTAACAAGTAGACACTGAAATTTTTACTTTTTGAAGCACATAACATAGAAGAGTTTTTCAACCTCAGCACTGTTGATACTTTGGGTCATATAATTCTTATTGGGGGGGTGGGTGCTGTAACATACATTGTAGGATCTATAACTGCACTCCTCACATCTACTCACTGGATGCCAGTGGTCCCCACCCACCTACCCAAAATATCTCCAAAAGTTTCCATATGTCTCCTGAGGGGGACGAGGAATCACCCGCAATTGAAAACCACTGACAGACAAGAATGCACACACATGCACAGATAGAAACATGATGCTTTTAATGTATTAATATATTTTTTCAAATTTCTTTGATTAGGCAACAAGTACACAGCATACAAGAATCTAAAGTATGAAAGGATATATAATAAAAGGTAAATTCCTCTCCCTCTTCCATCTCCCAGTCAGTTTTTTGTATATCATTCTAGACCTGAAATATCCAACAGATGCCACTAACTCGTGATTGTTGTGAACTTAAGCTGTGACTTGTTCTAACTGAGATGTGCTAAGTATAAAATTTGTGATGGATTTTGAAGACTAAAAAAGTGCAAAATATATCATTAATAATTGTTTTACATTTACATGTTAGAATGACAATATCTTGGATATACTATGTAAAATAAAATATATAATTAAAATTTATTTCACCTTTAATAAAGCCATTTTACCACAGCTACTAGGAAATTTTAAATTACATATGTGACTTACATTATATTTTTGTTGTATGGTACTTTCAAATAAACTTTCTGTGGAGCTATAAACATGCAGATATGCATATATAATGATAAACTTTAACATGTATACATTGTTTTATTTTATACTTAGCATAAAAATTGCATATGGTACTTAGTAAATACTTAATAGATACTCACTGATTGAATCAATAAATAATTGAGTGATTATATGTATACATATACAATTGACCCTTGAACAACTAGGAGGTTAAGTCCAAAATCTGTGTGTATTTTATACTTGACTCTCCAAATATGCTTGCTATTCCGCTGAATCTGAGGTCCCACATCCCCTCATTCAACCAGCCTTAGATAGTGTAATACTGTAGTATTAACTGTTGAAAAAAATTCACATATAAGTGGACTCAAACAATTTGAATCCATATCACATCTGCATACTTCATTTTATTCGAATGATACAAATATTTTATTATGATCTTCATTTATTTCATCTGTAAAATGGGCATAATAACAATATTGTTGTGAAAATTAAGTATTTATATAAGAACTTAGAATAATACCCATCAGATTACTATAATCACATATCATTACCCTTCCCTTCTTTGTTATCATTATTGTTTTTGTTGTTACTATTTTTTTAAGTAACTTTTTTAAAGATGAGGAAACCAAATATCAGGGAGGATAATGCCCCTAGGTTACAAAGCTGGCAGCTTGGCTGGTCAAAGCAGGAACCTTGCGCTTTGACTTACAAATTCATGCACTCATCTCCATCTCATGATGCCTCATTATAGTCATTTAAAAACACACAAAAAGAAAGCATGTACTGCACAGATCCTGTTTTTAAATTCCATTACCTTGTATCCAGTATCCTTGCCTGGAGAATCCCATGGACAGAGTAGGCTGGTGGGCTATAGTCCACATGACTGAAGTGACTGATCACCCAAACACGCACCTTATAAAAGGTACCAGCGCTTCCCAGATGGCACTAATGATAAACAATCTGCCTGCCAATGCAGGAGATGTAGGAGACATGGGTTCAATCCCTGTGTTGGCGAGATCCCCTGGAGAAGAAAATGACAACCCACTCCAGTATTCTTGGCTGGAAAATTCCATGGACAAAGGAGCCCCATGGGCTACAGTCCATTGGGCCACAAAGAGTCGGACACAACTAACTGACTGACACACACACATAAAAGGGACCAAGAATCTTAGAATATTGTCTACCTCCACTTCAGGATTAGGAAAGTACAAATCTGAAATATTTTGATATACCAGTAAGGATGTGCTCAAAAACTGGATATGCAGGAGCTTTGTGTACATTTCTGAAACTTTCAGGTAAATTTCCAGTAATTTCAATTATTTCAAAATATGAAGTCTAAAAAAATAGTAAAAACAATGAGGAAATTTTGTTTGGAATGTCAAAACACATATCTATGTAATTTATGGGTTAAAGAATTTATAGTGGAAGTTGATATTTAGAATTGAATGAAAGGAATTTACTTATCTAAATCTGTGGGATACAGCCATGATGGCAGTTGGAAGGAATTACAAAACTTTTAAAACTTATGTTAAAAATAGCATAAATATAATGGGACAAGTGGATATTATGTACCTCCAAATGTGATGCATTTAAGAAAGACATTATATCATCTTTTTAGTATTTTTGTCAAAAATATTTCAACTGCTTCTAATTGTGAGGAAGCAGTCAGACAAACTGAAATTGTGGACATTCTACAAAACACCTGGGCTAGATGCTTAAAAATGGTGGTCATGAAAGTCAAAGAAAAAAACCCAGAACCCACTTTTAGGTTAAAAAAAAGAAACAACACCTTTTTTTACCTAGAGTAAAAGAGGCTAGGGTAACCTATCACCTAAATGCAATGCTTGATCCTTGTTTGGGTCTTGAATTAAACAAACAAAAAGCTATAAACGTTATTCAGACAACTGGGGAAATTTGAATATAATATTACTACATAGTATTAAATTTCTTGATTGTGATAATGGTATTATGTTTGTGTGGAAGAGTATTTTTATTCTGTAAGGGTGACATATGACATGAGCAATGATATAGATAGAAAGATGATAGAACAGTGTGACAGATGTTAGCACTTGGACTAGAGGAGGAGTACTCTGATTTTTTTGTTTCTTTAGTGGCTTAGTCATGCCTGACTCTTGCGACCCCATAGATTATAGCCCACAAGGCTCCTCTGTCCATGGGATTTTCCAGGCAAGAATACTGAAGTTGGTTGCCATTTCCTTCTCCAGGGGATCTTCCAGGCTCAGGAATCGAACCTTCATCTCCTGCACCGCAGGTGAATTCGTTACCACTGAACCACCTGGGAAGCCCTGATGTGCTGTGCTGTGCTTAGTTGTTCAGTCATGTCTGACTCTTTGCAACCCCATAGACTAGCCCACCAGGCTCCTCTGTCCATGGGATTCTACAGGCAAGAATACTGGAGTGGGTGGCCACGCCCTCCTCCAGGGGATCTTCCCAACCCAGGGATCAAACCCAGGTCTCGTTGCAGGCAGATTCTTTACCGTCTGAGCCACAAGGGATGGTCCAAAGCCCTAAGAGTTGAGTGTTAGTTATATTGTGAGGTTTTTATTGTTTTTATTGTTTTTTATTTTCTCATTATCTCAAGCTTTAAAATTTAACAAACATTTGTTAAGCTCTATGTGCTGAGAGCATAAAGATAAATAAACAAGGCTCTCTTCCCCAAGAAATCCTAGTTTTGTGGAAGAGTTAACATGATCATTGCTGCAGTACCTGCTGATAGTATAGATGCTAAAAAAGAAATACACAAAATAAGGAGGAAATTTTGTTAACAAAAGTTATTATTGCTATAAAAGCTCAAAAATAAAGAAAAACTTAGAAAATTAAATTCTTCTATGGCATCACCCAGAGATAATTTTGTCAACATTTTGCTGATTGATTTCCTTTCAATGCTCTTACTGTGCATTTCCCGTTCTTCTTTCTCACTGTCACTCTCACGCTCTCTCTTTCCAGTGGAGAATGGAAATACTAAATTGAAGTCACATTGTATTTTCAGTTTTGTTCTCTGACTCCTCCACTCACTATATCATTGTAGAATCTTTTCCATGACATTATATTTTTTTGAAATGTCCATTTTAATGGCTTCACAGTATTCAATTACATTGTTGAAGATTTTGACCATTTCCAAATATTGTCTATTGTAAATAGTTATAATTAGGAAATGATTCAGAGAAAAAGTGTCTAAATGTCAAAGGAAAATGCTACTGTTAGTTTGAAAATGGGTAATTTTTTAAAAAAATAAATTTATTTATTTTAGTTGGGGGCTAATTACTTTACATTATTGTAGTGGTTTTTGCTCTACATTGACATGAATCAGCCATGGGTTTACATGTGTTCCCCATCCTGAACCCCCCTCCCACCTCCCTCCCCATCCCATCCCTCTGGGTCATCCCATTGCCCCAGCCCTGGGCATTTGTCTCATGCATCGAACCTGGAATGGTGTTCTGTTTCACATATGATAATATACATGTTTCAATGCTATTCTCCCAGAACATCCCACCCTCACCTTCTCCCTCAGAGTCCATAAGACTGTTCTATGCATCTGTGTCTCTTATTCTGTCTCGAATATAGGGTTATCATTACCATCTTTCAAATTCCGTATATATGCATTAGTATACTGTATTGGTGGTTTTTTTTCTGGCTTACTTCACTCTGTATAATGGGCTCCAGTTTTATCCATCTCAGTAGAACTGATTCAAATGTATTCTTTTTAATAGCTGAGTAATACTCCATTGTGTATATGTACCACAGCTTCCTTATCCATTCGTCTGCTGATGGACATCTAGGTTGCTTCCATGTCCTGGCTATTGTAAACAGTGCTGCGATGAACATTGGGGTACACGCGTCCCTTTCAATTCTGGTTTCCTCAGTGTGTATGCCCAGCGGTGGGATTGCTGGGTCATATGGCAGTTCTATTCCCAGTTTTTTAAGGAATCTCCACACTGTTCTCCATAGTGGCTGTACTAGTTTGCATTCCCACCAACAGTGTAAGGGGGTTCCCGAAAATGGGTAAATTTTTATATACTCCTTTCATTTATAATGTAGCATGTAACCCTTATCTAATTTTCCAGTTTATAATCCTTATCTAATTTTCTAGTTTATAATACTGCTATATTCATTTCAGTTCAGTCGCTCAGTTGTGTCCGACTCTTTGCAACCCCACGGACTGCAGCACGCCAGACCTCCCTGTCCATCACCAAATCCTGGAGCTTGCTCAAACTCATGTCCATTGAGTTGGTGACGCCACCCAACCATCTTATCCTCTGTCATCCCCTTCTCCTCCTGCCTTCAATCTTTCCCAGCATCAGGGTCTTTTCCAATGAGTCAGTTCTTTGCATCAGGTGGCCAAAGTATTGGACCTTCAGCTTCAGCACCAGTCCTTCCAATGAATATTCAGGACTGATTTCCTTTAGGATGGACTGGTTGGATCTCCTTGCAGTGCAAGGGACTCTCAAGCACCTTCTCCAACACCACAGTTCAAAAGCATCAATTCTTCAGCACTCAGCTTTCTTTATAGTCCAACTCTCACATCCATACATGACTACTGGAAAAACCAAAGCTTTTGACTAGATGGACTTTTGTTGGCAAAGTAATGTCTCTGCTTTTTAATATGCTGTCTAGGTTGGTCATAACTTTTCTTCCAAGGAGCAAGCATCTTTTAATTTCATGGCTGCAGTCACCGTATGCAGTGATTTTGAAGCCCTCAAAATTAAAGTCACTGTTTCCATTATTTCCCCTATATTATCTACTAGTGGCATTTTATACTGAAATAACAATGTAACTTATGTAAGCTTATATATTAATATTGGGGTTTCCCTGGTGGCTTAAACAGTGAGGAATCTGCCTGTAATGTGGGAGGCTCTCTGGATCAGGAAGATCCCCTGAAGAAGGAAATGGCAACCCACTGCACTACTCGTGCCTGAAGAATTCCATGGACAGGAGCCTGGCAGGCCACAGTCCATGGGGTCACAAAGAGGGAACACAAGTGAGCGACTAACATTTTTATCTTTTTACATATTAACATGAAATATTTGTTAAAAAATATAGTTCTCCACTTGATTTTTCAACTCCCAAAAGGAAATTTTAATGTAACAATGCATTTCAAGGGAAACATTTTGTATTATTAAAAATAATTTGCTGCATTTAAAAATTTTCTCCCTCTAACCTTTACCCCTCAAACTTCTCTACTATGGGTTTTATCCATTTAAATGAAAATGTCTTGTGGATTTATGTAAGCTTATTTGAAAAATAAACTACCTGAAAGATTTAACAGTTAAAGGTAAATTCACCCATCCTTTTGGGAAAAAGATGTAGTGTTGTTTGGAAAAGTTTAGAGAGGGAAGCCACGCTTATGCACCATTCACGGGGAGTAACAACAGAAGAAACTTTCTTATAGGATGATATAGCAATACCCATTAAAAATTTAAATATGTATAATCATGTTGCTGGAGCTTCCCCGGTGGCTCATGGGTAAAGAATCCACCTGTCAATGCAGATGTGGCAAGAGTCACAGGTTTGGTCCCTGGGTCAGGAAGATCCCCTGGAGAAGGGATTGGCAGTCCACTCCAGTATTCTTGCCTGGAAAATCCCATTGACAGAGGAGCCTGGCGGTCTACAGTCTGTGGGGTCACAGATATTCAGACAGGACTTGGCAACTGAACAACAACAACAATAGCCTTGTTGCTGTGGGCTGAAAGTTTATCTTCAATCATTTATATACTGAAACCCTAACCCTCAAAGGTGATGTTATTAGTAGGGGGGGGTCTTTCGGGGTTGGTGAGGTTGTGAAAATGGAGCCCTCCTGGACAGAATAAGTGTGTTTATATCGAGTTGGCCAAGAAATTCGTTCGAGTTTTTTCCATAAAAAAGAAATCTCACTGAGCTCCCAGCCCCTTGTGCTACAGCAGGATACAGTGAGTTCTGCAGTCAGAGAGAGTTGTCACGCTGATCTTGGACTTCTAGCCTCCAGAACTGTAATAAATTTCTGCTGTTTATAAGCCACCCAGTCTGTAGTATTTTATTATAGCATCCTGAACAAAGTAAGATACATGTTCTTATTCTTAAGATTTTCAAAATGCATACAGCAAACTTTTAATTGTCCTCAGGAGGCAAAGAATAAATGGATAATGAAAACATTAAATTCCACTGATTTACACACAAGCTTCGGTTCCCCACATCATTAAAGATTTTACTAAATCTTCTAAGAAATGGCAAAATGATGGATCACAGTGTGATCTTCTGCTTTACTCTAGCCCCAAACTGCTCTTAATAGACATGCTGATTAGTGAAATGGCTAAATAGTTAGCAGCAGTGAGACATAGTAGAAACAAAATGCTTGCATAATCCCCTAAAAGGACAATCAGTCACTAAATAATTAAGGTTGACTATGCAGTAGATGTAAATTATGCTTAACAAATCCCTTCTGCTCAGCCCTTTCATTATATCGTGCAAAATGGATTGTATGGAGGAAGTCTTTCCATAAATGGTTCATGGTGGAGGAGGTGCTAGAGTTTCAATGGGGATTCTAAATTAATTAAATGATCTAAATACAGAGAAGAGAAAAAAGATAATTAACAAGATACCAAGTGGCTGGCCAGTACTGAAGTCTCTAATCCTCTTGAGAGACTCCCTTTATGTTATCTTGAGTCCTGTAGAGAAATGGTAACAAATCAAATTGACTAGCTACATTCACAGAACACATTTATAATCATGTAAGTGTCCTTAGGTGAAGTAAATCAAAGCTTTTTACCTCACAGAGTCACAACTCACTATTTTCTTAATGAGCAGGACTTTCTATTGGATATTTTCAGCTAGTCCTCCCATTTTGAATCTCTGAAGACATGAAATGTGTATTTTAGCCTGCTAACAATTTCCTGGGCTTCCCTGGTGGCTCAGTGGTAAACTATCCACCTGCCAGTGCAGGAGACACAGGTTTGATCCCTAGGTCGGGAAGATCC
The DNA here is from genome assembly GCF_054371585.1 of Giraffa tippelskirchi. NCBI lineage: Eukaryota > Metazoa > Chordata > Mammalia > Artiodactyla > Giraffidae > Giraffa > Giraffa tippelskirchi. Next base: position 111,159,813 of record NC_137275.1, read on the forward strand.
CCTGGAGAAGGGAATGGCAACCCACTCCAGTATTCTTGCCTGGAAAATCTCATGGGCAGAAGAACCAGGCAAGCTATATAGCCCATGGGATCACAAAGAGTCAGACATAACCAGCGATTAAACAACAACAGTTACCTGCTACACTTCCTAAAATTTTTACCTTAAATATATCCAAAATATTACATATGTGTGTGTGTGTGTGTGTGAGAGAGAGAGAGAGAGAGAAAGAGGAAAATTGTGACAGTCCAGGAGTGGGCCAGGAAATTGGAAAAGTAAACTTACCTCAACTTCTAAGGTCTGTTTCCTCTAACATATGATGGTTGTTTATGTTCAAAATCCTAAAGTTTACGAGAAGAAATCAACATTGTCCTTTTGATGTTACTTTTTATATCAAGATTCATGTCTCTTATGTTTAAATCCAATTGCCAAGTTAGATGAAATTTATTTTATAGATACCATAGTGTCTGAAAGCATTTCATCTTCTCATTAAATTATTATGTATTTTAATTTATAATTGTAGTTGTTATTTTTAAATCAAATTCCTTGATGTAAAGTGTTACATACTTTTGGAGTATAATATTTTTCTTAGAAGTCAATCATTGCTATATTATCTTTCCTTTTCCTTTAGCAGACTCAACTTAAAAATTCAACAAAATTTATTGACAGCCAGCTACTCATCTTGCCTAGAGTAGGGACAGCTTCACGTAGTTCAGTTCTAGAAACCCCTCTATAAAGTGGAAATTCCTCTGTGATGACCTGGAGGGGTGGGATGAAGTGGGATGAAAGGCAGGCTCATGAGGGAGAAGATACGTGTATACTTACAGCTGATTCACTTTGTTGTATGGCAGAAACCAACACAACATTGTAAAGCAATTATCCTCCAATTAAAAATAACTTAGGGACTTCCCTGGTGGTCCAGTGGTTAGACATTCAGCTTCCAACGCACGGGACACAGTTCCATCCCTGGTCAGGGAACTAGGATCCCACACGTCATTGGGCAACTGAGCCCAAGAGCTGCAGCTAGAGAAAGCCCTAGAGCTTTTTCTGCAACAAAGTCCCAGCACAGCCAAAATTTTTAAATTAATTAAAATAAATAAAAATATACTGTAGAAACAAAAAAAAGATATATCTTTTCCTAAGAAAAATAAAGTGGAAATCTGTAAAGGAATCTCCATGCTCAAACAGAGGGTTACAATTTTATAACTTAAGTAATATTAAAGAACTTAACATTTTAAAAAGTAAAGAAAAATATGTTATGAACATCCAACAATTATAAACATGTTAAACTAGTAAAATTGAACTCTAAATTATGGAATTATAGATTTGATTGTTGGAAGGGACTTTATCAGTTTATCTAATTTAATCCCCTTATTTTGAAAATGAAAAAACTGAGGTACAAACAAGTGAAACAATTCTTTACAAAGTGAAAGTTGCTCAGGTGTGTCCGACTCTTTGTGGCCCCATGGGCTATACAGCCCATGCAATTCTCCAGGCCCGAATACTGGAGAGGGTAGCCCTTCCCTTCTCCAGAGGATCTTCCCAACCCAGGGATCGAACCCAGGTCTCCCACATTGCAGGTGGATTCTTTACCACCAGCTGAGCCAGCAGGGAAGCCCTTCTTCCCAAAGCTATACATATTATATAGTAGCAAAGATGAAGCTAGAAACTAAGACTTCCAGTTTAGTGCCACGTCCAATCCCAAAGAAAGGCAATGCCAAAGAATGCTCAAACTGCCGCACAATTGCACTCATCTCACACACTAGTAAAGTAATGCTTAAAATTATCCAAGCCAGGCCTCAGCAATACGTGAACCGTGAACTTCCAGATAGTCAAGGTTCTCTTAGAAAAGGCAGAGGAACCAGAGATCAAATTGCCAATATCCGCTGGATCATTAAAAAAGCAAGAGAGTTCCAGAAAAACATCTGTTTCTGCTTTTTGACTATGCCAAAGCCTTTGACTGTGTGCATCACAATCAACTGTGGAAAATTCTTAAAGAGATGGGAATACCAGACCACCTGACCTGCCTCTTGAGAAACCTGTATGCAGGTCAGGAAGCGACAGTTAGAACTGGACATGGAACAACATACTGGTTCCAAATAGGAAAAGGAGTATGTCAAGGCTGTATATTGTCACCCTGCTTATTTAACTTATCTGCAGAGTACATCATGAGAAATGCTGGGCTGGAGGAAGCACAAGCTGGAATCAAGATTGCCGGGAGAAATATCAATAACCTCAGATATGTAGATGACACCACCCTGATGGCAGAAAGTGAAGAAGAACTAAAGAGCCTCTTGATGAAAGTGAAAGAGGAGAGTGAAAAAGTTGGCTTAAAGCTCAACATTCAGGAAACTAAGATCATGGCATCCAGTCCCATCACTTTGTGGCAAATAGATGGGGAAACAGTGGAAACAGTATCAGACTTTATTTTTCTGGGCTCCAAAATCACTGCAGATGGTGATTGCAGCCATGAAATTAAAAGATGCTTACTCCTTGGGAAGAAAGTTATGACCAACCTAGATAGCATATTAAAAAACAGAGACATTACTTTGCCAACAAAGGTCTGTCTAGTCAAGGCCATGGTTTTTCCAGTGGTCATGTATGGATGTGAGAGTTGGACTCTAAAGAAAGCTGAGTGCCGAAAAATTGATGCTTTTGAACTGTGGTGTTGGAGAAGACTCTTGAGAATCCCTTGGACTGCAAGGAGATCCAACCAGTCCATCCTGGGGGAGATCAGTCCTGGGTGTTCATTGGAAGGACTGATGTTGAAGCTGAAACTCCAATCCTTTGGCCACCTGATGTGAAGAGTTGACTCATTGGAAAAGACCCTGATGCTGGGAAGGATTGAGGGCAGGAGAAGAAGGGGATGACAGAGGATGAGATGGTTGGATGGCATCACCAACTCAATGGACATGGGTTTGGGTAGACTCTGGGAGTTGGTGATGGACAGGGAGGCCTGGCGTGCTGTGGCTCATGGGGTGGCAAAGAGTCGGACTCGACTGAACTGAACTGAACTGACCACCTGATATGAGTAGTGTACAATTTATATCCCCCCCAAAACTTTAACCTCAAAAAACAAATAGAGTAAGAAATAATACATAAGTAAGTAGATGCTGATATATTATAAAAATAGCATGTAAAACATGGTTATTTACCTAATAACTATGTTAAACCAACTGTGTTAATAAAGTATATTAGACAGCAATGATTTAGGTTATGGCCATCTTAAAATTTAAAACTACTTTATAAATTTCTTGTCTTTCAGTAATCTTCTAGGAGCAAGAGGTAAGAAGTTTTTTAACCAATCACTTGATAGCCTTCGCAAGACATTAGAGCAGTCAATAATACTTACTGAACATTTTTTACTGTTGGGCCAGAGACTATTCTAGGCCACGCGGATGCAGTGGTTAAACAAGACAATGAAAATGTCTGTTCTTATAGAGTTTATATTCTAAGGAATGTGCATGCACATGCATGCACATATGCATACACGCATGTGCAAGCATGTGTGGTGGGGGGCAGACAAAAAAACAAAAACGAAAATATCATAGAGTGATAAGGGCTGTGAAGAACACATGATGCTGTGATAGAAAACAGCTATAGGCTGCTTTAGATTGGAAGGTCAGTGAAGGTGTCCAGAGGAACTGAGTCCTAAAGAAAATAAAGGGGGAGTCGGGAAATACTGGTGAAGAGTATCCCAAGCCACAAAACCAGAAACTATTGTAAAGGATTTAAATTGGAGATAAGGTTGGCACACTAAAGAAACCGTAAAAGAAGGAAAATAATAAATATAAGAGCAGAGATAAAATAGAGGCCAGAAAAACAATAGAGAAAACAAACAAAGCCAAAAGGTGGATCTTCAAAAAGAACAAATTGACAAATCTTAAGCTAGGTTGACAAAGGAAAAAAAGACACAGAAAATTCATAACCAATATAAATAAAAATGGGATCAGTATTAACAATTATATAGAAATAAAAAGCATTATGAGAGTACTATGAACAATTATATACCAACAAATTAGATGACTTAGATGAAATGGATAAACTCCTAGAAACACAAAAGCTACCAAGGTTGAAACCTAAGAACTAACTAGTAATGAGATTGAATCAGTAATAAAAAATCTGACAAGGCAAGCCCTGGACCATGGCTTCACTGCCAAACATTTAAAGATGAACTAACACCACTCCTTCTCAAACTCTTCCAAAAAACTGAAGGGGATGGAACACTTTCTGACTCAATCTGTGAGGTCAGAATTACCAAAGCCAAAGACCAGCAAGACAGGAAACTACAGATCAATATCCTTTATGAGCATTGATGCAGAAATCCTCAACAAGATACGAGCAAATAGAATTCAGCAGCATATGATAAATATTAAACACGATGACCAAGTGGGATTTATTCCTAGAATGTAAGAATAGTTCAACATACGAAAATCAATTAATAATCAATCAATGTAATGCACCACATTGGGCTTCCCAGGTGGCGCTAGTGGTAAAGAACCCACCTGCCAACACAGGAGACATAAGACGCAGGTTTCATTCTTGGGTCAGGAAGATCCTCTGGAGGAGGACATAGTAAACCCACTCCAGCATTCTTGCCTGGAGAATCCAATGGACAGAAGAGCCTGGCGGGCTACGGTCTATAGGGTTGTAAAGAGTCAGACACGACTGAAGTAGCGTATCACAGACACATGCCCATATACCTCTTTAACAGAGTGAAGGGGGGAAAAAAAACCCACACGTGATTAATTTCCTTCAAGAACTTTTCCTTTGCATTCACAGCTTGGCTAACTGGTCATTGCAAGAGGCCTCACTTTTGGCCTATCTTGGCTTTCTACGTGCCTTCATACTACACTTAATCATTTCTAGCTTTTATTTTATTTTTAACATTTATTTATTTATCTGCATCAGGTCTTAGTTGTGGCATGCAGGACTTTTCATTGGGGTGCAAGCTTCTCTCTAGTTCCAGCAGTCAGACTTAGTTGCCTTGAAGTATGTGGGCTCTTAATTCTCGGACCAGGGATCAAACCTGTGTCTCCTGCATTGGAAGGCAGATTCTTAATCACTGGATCATTAGGGAAATCCTTTGATTTATTTTTTAGTGTTCTATTTGTGTTTAAAGATGATATATATTTTATTATACACACATATATACACATATATCATTCATTCCTTCTACATTTAGTACCATTTTTTTTGCTATTACAGAAAATAATCTTGTATACATCCTGAACATGTCTCCTTGTACCCATTGGTGATAATTTCTTCAGAGTATATATCTAGAAGTGAAATTTCTGGGAAGTAGTATATGTGCATCTTTAATTATACTAAACATTGCCAGATGCTCTCCAAAATGATTATACAAAGTTATACTACCACCAGCTATACTTGAGAGTTTGTTTTCCTATGTGCTTGACATTCTTGGTATTGCCAGACTTTTCTTCTCTGTTAATCTTACAGGTTCACAGTGGAACCACCTTATCTTTTCCCCCCTTTTTTATTGACACATAGTTGATTTGCAACATTGTACAAAATTCAGCAGAGTGACTCCGTTTTACACATATATACATTCTCTCTTTTTCTTTTTTTTTGTAACCAAAACTTTAATCCCAAGGATTCTTACAAAACATATTACAAATGACAGCATGAAAAAAGAATCTTACACAGTAACTCAGTTCAGCTGTACAATGTACCCTTAAACTGGCAGGATATTTGGTATCTTGAGTAGTCTCAAATTTCCGAATAAAGAATGTTACAAAGAGCTGTGTATTCTTATAAAGCAATCACAGAAGGAACTTACAACCTAAAGAAAAGGTAAACTAACTTCCTTGAAACTTCTTAGATTCTACACCAACTGGACAACCTTTTGTCCAATGTGAAGAGTAGTGGAATTTTTAAACCTCTAATCTAGTTTAAGGGTGCAGCTTTAATTTTTCCAGCTGGCTTTTGAGTTCACAGCAGCTTTTAAAAACTGCTTAACTACAGCTACATATCATATCCCAGCTATGTTGAAAAAAATCTTCCAATTTTTGCCAGTTTTTGTTTCCATAATGTTAAACATTGACTTTACCTGGGCAGGAGTTAGAGGTTTATTATCAGCCTATGCAAGACTAAAATTCAAAGCAAATTAAATTTTGTTTAAGGGAACATTGTAAAGTAACAATTCTTGATATTACATGCCTCATATGATCCATTTCAAACCACAGAGAATTACACCTTTGTGTGTCACTGTTCCAACAGACAAACAAATGTGAACAGCTAAAACATTTTAAAAATGCACCAAGCTTATGAAGTCTCAAAGAGAACTTGAATTTTCTGTACATACTCCTGTCAAACGAAGTTATTTCCTGTACACCACTCCTCTTGCAAACTGATCTTCCATTTCCTTTCATTTGACCTAGATCTGCTATGAGACCTAGAGAAAGATCAGGACGGCTTGTGATTTGTCTCCCGGGGACAGTGATCTCTCTCTTCTCCAATCTCTAGAAAGGGACCTGCTCCGGCGGCGGGAGAAGCTTCTCCGTCTTGGAGATCTGCGTGGAAGTGGAGGACTCCTCCTCCGATAACCATCTCAAGGGCGACGACCCCAAGAAGGAGGTGGGCGGCGATTTCGACTTCCCTTTTCATCATTGGATAGTCCCCTCTTACTCGGCAGCCACACGATGTTCTCTCCCGTCTAGCTCTCGGACAGCATCAGCTGCATCTCGGGGATCTTCGGACGGAACAAAAGCAAAGCCAGGACGGTTTCTAGCAACCTACACACTTCGGAGTGGTCCCTAATAGCCAAAAGCTCCTTCCAATTCAGTCTTGTTGCCATTGTTTCCAAGATTATCGACATAAAATTTACAGTCCAGTGGACAGGAATCACGATGCTTTTCGAGATCTTAGGTTAGAGATGCGGAGGTTCAAATCCACAGAGGTCTTCCCGGTCCCCTCCCGCCCGGCGTTCCCAGATGCGCTCGCACACCGGACGTCCACGAAATGGCCTACGTTCTCTTTCTAAAACATTCTTTTCCATTATGGATTATCCCAGGAGATTAGATACAGTTCCCTGTGCTATACCGTAGGACCTTGTTGTTTAGCCATTCTAAATGTAATAGTTTGCATCTGTCAACCCCAAATTCCCAGACCATCTTTCTCCTCTCCCTTGACAACCACAAGTCTGATCTCTATGCTTGTGAGTCTGTTTCTGTTTTGTAGCCAGGTTAATTTGTGCCATATTTTAGGTTCCACTTATAAGTGATATCATATGGTATTTGTCTTTCTCTTTCTGGCTTACTTCACTTAGTATGATAATCTCTAGTTGAATCCATGTTGTTGCAAATAGCATTATTTTCTTCCTTTTTATGGCTGAGTAGTTGTATGTATGTACCACATCTTCTTTATCCATTCATCTGTCATTGGGCATTTTGGTTGCTTTCATGTTTTGGCTACTATGAATAACCCTGCTATCTTTTTGAATTATAGTTTTGTCTGACTATGCCACAGTATCTTTGAAACAATAAAGCAAAGTGCAATGAAACAAGGTATGTGTGTACCAAGAATAACCTCATTAACACTTTTGAGAACATAGTGAGATTTTACTAATTTAGACAACAGTAACATCATAATTCATACACTGAAATTAAATTTACATTGATATTACACACTTTTTGGCATTCCTTGGCATTGCCTTTCTTTGGGTAATGAGTTTGAGTACACTCCAGGAGTTGGTGATGGACAGGGATGCCTGGCATGCTGCCGTCCATGCCAGGTCACGAATGAGCAACTGAACTGAACTGAACATATTTTTTACAAAAGAAAATACTTTAGAAACTAAACATATAAACCTGGCTCCAAAGAGCATTATAAAATATTTATCTTTACAACCACCTCTATGTTGTTCAGCACTCAGTCGTGTCCAACTCTTTGCAACCCCATGGACTGCAGCATGCCTTCCTTCACCATCTCCTGGAGCCTGCTCAAACTCATGTCCATTGAGTCAGTGATGCCATCCAACCATCTCATCCTCTGTCGACCCCTTCTCCTCCTGCCTTCAGTCTTACCCAGCATCAGGGTCTTTTCTAATAAGTCAGCTCTTCACATCAGGTGGCCAAAGTATTGGACTTTCAACTTAAGCATCAGTCCTTCCAATGAATATTCAGGATTGATTTCCTTTAGGATTGACTGGTTTGATCTCCTTGAAGTCCAAGGGACTCTCAAGAGTCTTCTCCAGCACCACATTTCAAAGCATCAATTGTTTGGCGCTCAGCCTTCTTTATGGTCAAACTCACATCCATACATGACTACTGGAAAAACCATAGCTTTGACTAGACAGACCTTGGTCAGTAAAGTAATGTCTCTGCTTTTTAATATGCTGTCTAAGTTTGACATAGCTTTTCTTCCAAGGATCAAGAGTCTTTTATTTCATGACTGCAGTCACCATCTGCAGTGATTTTGGAGCCCAAGAAAATGAAGTCTGTCACTGTTTCCATTGTTTCCCATCTATTTGCCATGAAGGGATGAGACCGGATGCCATGATCTTCGTTTTTTGAATGTTGAGTTTTAAGCCACCTTTTCACTCTCCTTCATCAAGAGGCTCTTTAGTTCCTCTTCTCTTTCTGCCATAAGGGTGGTAGCATCTGCCTATCTGAGGTTATTGGTATTTCTCCCAGCAATCTTGATTCTAACTTGTACTTCATTCAGCTGGCATTTTGCATGATGTACTCTGCATATAAGTATAATAAGCAGGGTGACAATATACGACCTTGATGTACTCCTTTTCCAATTTGGAACCAGTCCATTGTTCCATATCCGGTTCTAACTGTTGCTTCTTGACCTGCATGCAGATTTCTAAGGAGATAGGTGAGGTGGTCTGGTATTCCCATCTCTCTAAGAATTTTCCACAGTTTGTTGTGATCCATACAGTCAAAGGTTAGCATAGTCAATGAAGCAGAAGTAGATGTTTTTTCTGGAACTCTCTTGCTTTTTTGATGATCCAGCGGATGTTGGCAATTTGATCTCTGGTTCCTCTGCCTTTTCTAAATCCAGCTTGAACATCTGGAAATTCTCAGTTCACGTACTATTGATGGCTAGCTTGGAGAATTTTGAGCATTATTTTGCTAGCATGTGAGATGAGTGCAACTGTGCAGTAACCACCTCTGTACAAACAGTTATATGTTGGCAGTTACCTCTGAAGCTGGCCACAGTAAGTATTCAATAATCGTTTGCTGAAAGAATAAACATTTTATCTTGTAGTCACAGAGCAGCTTAATCTATTAATGAAGCAGTGGATCTTCTATAATCCTCTACCCAATCTTGTACTTTAGTTATAAAAGTATGTTGTGGAGAATTAGACTGTAAATCAGATGTTTTCACTATGTCTAAATGCCTCCAGCAGGTTTGAATTAATGATGCTTCTGTTGATAGAAATAGGAAATTTTAAGAATAAGATAATAAGAATCTATTGGCTATTTCACAAGTCATTCTTTTTTATTTTTTTTTTACCTTTTGACCTCTAACACCTATTCTTTCCGCACCCACCCCCACTTCTGACAATCACCAATTTGTTCTCTATATCTATGAACTGTTACGTTTATTTTTTAGATTCCACATATAAAAGAGATCGTAGAATATTTGTCTCTGACTTATTTCACTTAGCATAATGCCCTAAAGGTCCATCCATGTTTTGAAAATGGCAAGTTTTTTTTTCATTTTTAAATTTGTTAAGCAATCTCGACATACTTGACACACATATTTGTTTGTATATATACACTGCATCTTCTTTACCCATTCATCCATCAGTGTACAGTTAGGTTGTTCCCATATCTTGGTGCTGTAAATAATGTGACATTGAACATGGAGTTGTGTATCTTTCTGAATTAGTACTTTCATTTTCTTCTGATAATACCTAGAGGTGGAACTGCTGAACGGTATGGTAGTTATATTTTTAGTTTTTGAGAAAACTCCATACTGTTTTTCAAAACGACTGCACCAATTGGCATTCCCACTGACAGTTCAGAAGGGTTCCCTTTGCTCCACATCCTTGCCAACACTTGTTATTTCTTGTCTTTTGATAACAGTCATTCTAGGAGATGTGAGGAGATATCCTACTGTGGTTTTGATTTGCACTTCCCTGATGATTGAGGATGTTGAATATCTTTTCTTGCACCTGTTAGCCATCTGTATGTCTTCTTTGGCAAAATCTCTCTTTAGATATTCTGTCCATTATTTAATCACATTGTTTTTGTTTTTGTTTTGGCTATTGAGTTGTGTGAGCTCTTTACATTTCCTGAATATTAATTCTTTATCAGGTGATTTGGAAATATTTTCCCTCAGTCCATAGGTTGCCTATTCATTTTGTTTATGGTTTCATTTACTGTGTAGAAGCTTTTTAGTACCATGTTGTTCTATTTATTTATTTTTGCTTTTGTCACTTTTGCTTTAGGTGTCATTAAAAAAATTGTAGCCAAGACCTATATCAAGGAGCTTAGCACTTATATTTTCTTCTAGAAATGTTATGGCTTCAGGTCTTATGTTCAAATCCTCAATCCATTTTGAGTTAATTTTTGTGTGTAGTATAAGATAGTAATCCAGTTTCATTCTTTAGTATTTGGCTGTCCAATTTTCCCAACAACATTTGTTGTAGAGACTGCCCTTTCTTCATTATATATTCTTGGTCCTTTATCATAAATCAATGGCCCCTGTGTGTTGGTCTGTTTCTGCGACCTCTGTCTTGTCCCACTGATCTATGTATCTGTTTTTTTCCCAGTACCATGTTTTGTTTTATAATGCTTTATATTGCAGTTTGAAATCAGGGAGCACGATGCCTTCAGCTTTTTTTTTTAATTAATTTATTTTTTAATTGAAGGATAATTGCTTTACAGAATTTTGTTGTTTTCTGTCAAACCTCAACATGGATCAGCCATAGGTATACATATATCCCCTCCCTTTTGAACCTCCCTACCATCTTCCTCCCAATCCCATCCCTCTGGGTTGATACAGGGCTGCTGTTGGGGTTTTCTGAGGCAAACAGCAAATTCCCGTTGGCTATCTATTTTACATATGGTAATGTAAGTTTCCATGTTACTCTCTCCATTCATCTCACCCTCTCCTCCCCTCTCCCCATGTCTATAAGTCTATTCTCTGTGTCTGTTTCTCCATTGCTGCCCTGCAAATAAATTCTTCAGTACCATTTTTCTAGATTCCATATATATGTGCTAGTATACGATATCTATCTTTCTCTTTCTGACTTACTTTACTCTGTATAATAGGCTCTAGGTTCATCCACCTCATTAGAACTGACTCAAATGTGTTCCTTTTTATGGCTGAGTAGTATTTCATTGTATATATATACCACAATTTCTTTCTCCATTCATCTGTTGATGGATACCTAAGTTGCTTCCATGTTCTAGCTATTGTAAATAGTGCTGCAATGAACAGTGGGATACCTGTGTCTTTTCAATTTTAGTTTCCTTAGGTTATATGCCTAGGAGTGGGATTGCTGGGTCATATGTTGCTTATAGGGCTTCTCTGGTAGCTCAGATGGTAAAGCATCTGCCTGCAATTGGGAGACCTGGGTTCAATCCCCAGGTTGGGAAGATCCCCTGGAGAAGGAAATGGCAACCCACGCCAGTACTCTTGCCTGGAAAATTCCATGGATGGAGGAGCCTGGTAGGCTACAGTCCATGGAATTGCAAAGAGTCAGACACGACTGAGCAACTGCACTGCACTGGCTATGTTGCTTTTATTCCTAGATTTTATGGAATCACCATACTGTCTTCCACAGAGGCTATATCAATTTACATTCCCACCAACAGTGTAAGAGTGTTCCCTTTTCTCCACACCTTCTCCAGCATTTATTGTTTGTAGACTTTTTGATGATGGTCATTCTGACCAGTGTGAGGTGATATCTCATTGTAGTTTTGATTTTCATTTTTCTAATAATGAGTGACGTTGAGCATCTTTTCATGTGTTTGTTAGCCATCTGTCTCCTTTGAAGAAAAGTCTGTCAAGGGCTTTTTCCCACTTTTGGATTGGGTTGGTTGTTTTTCTGGTATTGAGTTATATGAGCTGCTTGTATATTTTGGAAATTAATCCTTTTCAGGTTGTTTCATTTGCTATTATTTTCTCCCGTTCTGAGAGTTGTCTTTTCACCTTGTTTTTAGTTTCCTTTGCTGTGCAAAAGCTTTTAAGTTTAATCAGGTCCCATTTGTTTACTTTTGTTTTTATTTCCATTACTGTAGGAGGTGGGTCATAGAGCGTCTTGCTTTGATTTGTGTCATTGAGTGTTCTGCCTGTTTTCCTCTAAGAGTTTTATAGTTTCTGGTCTTACATTTAGGTCTTGAATCCATTTTGAGTTTAGCTTTGTGTGTGGTGTTAGGAAGTGTTCTAATTTCATTCTTTTATATGTAACTGTCCAGTTTTCCCAGCACCATTTATTGAATAGGCTGTCTTTGCCCCATTGTATATTCTTGCCTCCTTTGTCAAAAATAAGGTACCCATAGGTGCATGGGTTTATTTCTGGGCTTTCTATCTTGTTCCATTGGTCTATATTTCTGTTTTGTGCCAGTACCACACTGTCCTGATGGCTGTAGCTTTGTAGTATCATCTGAAGTCAGGAAGGTTGATTCCTCCAGGTCCATTCTTCTTTCTCAACTGCTTTGGCTATTCGGGGTCTTTTGTGTTTCCATATGAATTGTGAAATTTTTTGTTCTAGTTCTGTGAAAAAGCCATTGGTAATTTGATAGGGATCGCATTGAATCTGTAGATTGCATTTGGTAGTATGGTCATTTTCACAATATTGATTCTTCCTACCCAGAAACATGGAATATCTCTCCATTTGTTTATGTCATCTTTGATTTCTTTCATCAGTGTCTTATAACTTTCTGTGGAATTCCATCACCTCCACTAGCTTTGTTCATAGTGATGCTTCCCAAGGCCCACCTGACTTCGCATTCTAGGATGTCTGGCTCTAGGTGAGTGATCACACCATCATGGTTATCTGGGTCATGAAGATCTTTTTTGTATTGTTCTTCCGTGTATTCTTGCCACATCTTCTTAATGTCTTCTGCTTCTGTTAGGTCCATATCATTTCTGTCCTTTATTGTGCCCATCTTTGCATGAAAAGTTCCCTTGGTATTTCTAATTTTCTTGAAGAGATCTCTAGTCTTTCCCATTCTGTTGTTTTCATCTATTTCAATCAAACACAGGCCCCCAAATTGAAAGTGCTGAGTCTTAACCACTTGACCGCCAGGGAATTCCCTAGTTTTCAATATGTAAGCTTTTCACCTTCTTGGTTAAATTTATTCCTGAGAATTTTATTCTTTTTGATATAACTATAAATGAGATTGTTTTCTTTATTTCTCTTTATGTTAGTTTATTTGTGTATAGGAACACACCAAATTTTTGCATATTGATTTTATATCTTGCAACTTTACTGATTTTGTTTATTAGCTCTAACAGTTTTTAATGGCATCTTTAGGGTTTTTTGCATATAATATCTTGTCATCTGCAAGTGACAGGTTTACGTCTTCCTTTCCAATTTGGATGTCTTTTATTTCTTTTTCTCACCTAATTACTCTGTGTAGGATTTCCAATACTGTGCTGAAAATAACTGGTGACAGTGAACATCTTTGTCTTGTTTCTCATCTTAGAGGAAAGACTTTCAGCTTTTCACCATTGAGTATGATGTTAGCTGTGGGTTTGTCATGTACAGCCTTTATTATGTTGAGGTACAGTCCCTCTATTCTCATTTTATTTAGAGATTTTTTTGTACATGGATGTTGACTTTTGTCAAATGCTTTTTTTTTGTTTCGGTTGAGATAATCATAATTTTTATCATTCATTTTGTTTTAATGTGTTGTATCACATTGACTTCATTGCAGATACTGAATGATACTTACACCCCTGGAAAAAATCCTACTTGATCATGTTGTATGGTCCTTAAAATGTGTTGTTGAAATCAGTTTGATAATATTTTGTTGAGGATTTTTGCATCTACATCCATCAATAATATTGGCCTATAATTTTCTTTCCTTTGGTATCCTGTCTGATGTTGGTATCAGGTAATGCTGACCTCTTTAAATGAGTTTAAAAGAGTTTTCTCCTCTTCTATTTTTGAAGAGTTTGAGAGGGATTGGTTTAATTCTCTTTTGAATGTTGGGTAAAATTCATCAGTGAAGTTTTTAACTTTTGTTTGCTGGGAGATTTTTAATTACTGATTCAGTTTCATTACCAGTTAATTGGTCTGTTTAGATTTTCTCTTCCACCATGATTCAGTCTTGATAGGTTGTATGTTTTTAGAAATTCTTTCATTTCTTCTAGGTTGTCCAATTTGTTGGCATGTAATTGTTTATAGTAGTCTCTATGATCCTTCATATTTCTGTGGTATCAGTTGTAATATCTCCCTTTCATTTCTGATTTTAGTTAGTCCTCTTTTTTCTTTACTTTTTGAATCTTAAGCATGTAAAAATCAAGAAGGAAAATGTAGTTGGAGCTAACTAATTCCAGTGGTAGCACAATGATAAGAAATTCTAGGAATTCCTGTTTTAGCTCCTATCTGTTCCTGAAGCTGTTTTACAAATGTGTCATTAAATTTATGACTTATCTTTTCAACAAATTCTCCTACTTGCTTAATTTACCTTGAATTCATTTTGTTGCTTGCAGCAATATTTGTATTCATAATTTTCAGAATTTTAGAATATTTTCTTAGGATAGATTTGATAGCATTGGGATTATTGAGTACAATTTCTTGACGGTTTTCTGGCCTTTTATATAAATACTTTTTGTTGTGATTGCAGAGGCCAAACTAAATAGAAAAACTTTTCTTACTTCTGCAGTGATATGAACATTCTGATAACGCAGGAAATGGCAACAGTAATTGCTTTCATTACAGTCTATGTAATTTAGAACAAGAAAAAGGAATTATTTTTTTAATCATTTGCACGCATTTATGTGGTAATAGGCACTATTGTTTTAACTTTTCTAACGAGGTCATTATAAACCTAAGATGTTAGCTTCATACCAAAGACAGACTTGTGCATGTGCATGAATGTGTGGGCTGACTGGGTTGGGAGAGGTGGAAAGGGTCTGAAAAATGAAGGGTAGAGTGGGAAAGAGAGAGAAAAGAGATATAGTGGAAATGTGCAGGCCATAGATATATTAACCAGTTTACCTCTCGGGCATGCATAAAATAAAGGCTTCAATTCTAAAACTGATTGATGGTAATAATTCTTTCCAACCTAACTTGTTCCTTCTATAAATTTTAAAAAGATTTTTTCTGTTATTATGTATTTAAATTCATTACTCTGCTTTGAAGTTCCACTTACCAATAGTGAATACAGTTGTGGATCTTAATAAACATTTTTTTTTAAATCTATTCTAATTCCATTCCCTCATTTAACTTTGGGAACTTCTGTTAAACACCATGACAAATGCCTAAGAGTTGCTGGGGGAAAAAAGCCAGACTAAATTTGACGCTGGTCATCTTATTATTTCTTTGTAGCCTTGCCTCTCCAAAAAGACTAATGTTTATCTTTGAATTGTTGAGAATTCTTACTTTCAGAATTCTTACTTTCAGAAGACAAAGTACCCTTTGTCTAGGGGTAATTTTTATGGTGTGGGACGTTTAACTTACTTATTAAGAGTAAAGCAAATGAAGTCTGTAGTAAATGAAAAAAATATTTGTGACTTTCCATGAAGGTCAGGGCAACCACATTCTAAAATCATCAGCAATGCTGCTTGGTTTAAAGAGTTAGGTCTATTTCACATTTTTTTAAGACAAAACTTTTTAATTTACTTGGAAAGAAAAAGATACATGTTTTGTAATGTAGGCTTTGAGATTCACACTTCTTTTCTGTACAGACACAGCTCAAGATTTGACACACTCAGTATTTCAAGATATCATTTATATATGTAATCTAAAATATGACACAAATGAATATATCTATAAAACAAAACAGCTCACAAATACTTTGTATGATAATAAAAATATGACACTTGCAATTTTTTAAATTGGGCTTATTTACAAAATTTTCAATATTTTATATGTTATTTCTGTTGTATCAGATCTGAAACAATCATCACATTTTATTCACACAATAGTCATTCATTCAAATAAGGCATTTATTGCGTACCTACTATATACAAGACAGTGAATAAAGCAGAGAATGAAAGAAATGACCTGCTCTCGTGGTGCTAATACTCTAATGAAGGATGGAATTTAAAATAAAAACATCTAAATATATTATAAACCGAGTGAGAAATGTTATGAAAAGAAAATAAAGCAAGACAATAACAACAGTGATGACTATGCTATTGTGCAAAATTTGCTCAGAATCTTCCTTGACACAGTTTATAGTCTCCTTCTGGAAATCAACATAACTTAAGGGTCAGCTAGTAATTCCAGTGCCTAAATCCTTCAAAGAATCTACCATATCTAATATTTAATGCGCACACACACATTTCTTAGAAAAGTTTTTCATATTTGACCTGATGAACTATATATCAAAGTACAATGGTATTTGGTAATATGTGAATAATGGAACAAGGTTAACCAAATATGGTTTACTTTTTGAAATACTGAATGTCCTTTACCTGTAAGCAAATTGTGTTGTTAAAGTTTATTTTTAAATATGTATTTGAATCTCTGAATACATTTTCCCATAGAAACAATATTAAGTATAAAGATATACATCCAAGCCTGTTATTCAGCTGAAGGACAGTTTATTGAAATAGTAGAAAATAATATTGCCTCCAATTACAGTAACTGAATAAAGTAGAAAATCTATATAAGAGAATCTGATCCTTTTTCTTGAAGGATGACACTGTAGAAAATTATGTTCATTAAGAGGAAAATAGAGAGAACATGAAGAGAACATTGAGGGGACTAAAGTGCATGAAAACTTTAGAGGTTTCTGGAATTGGTTATTTTTTATATATAATTGTATTTTAAAGTTATAATTTTCTTTAACTTCTAAGAAACCATGTCATTAAGCACTACTCATATTTAAGTCATAATTAGACCTGACTTTTTCCCCCCTCTCACAAATTAAGAAGAGACAAAAAAAGGGTAGGACTTCTCTTAGTTTTGGAAATAATCAAAGAGGCAAAAAAAAAAACCACCTACTTATAAGAATATTATATTTTAGCTTTATTTAAAATTACATGGTTGGAAATAAACTCAATGTCCAACAGTAGGAAAATGGTAAAGAAATTTAGACTTGATATATATTGAATACACCAAAAAGAAAGTTTCTGAAGAATATTCAATGAAGTAGAAAAAAATAAATAAATGTTCACTGGAGGATAAAAGCTAGTAACAAGACTGTATAATACTGTACGATTTTTCTATAAAATTTTCAACCAAAAATTTGAAATTATTATCTCTGGGTGTAGAGTGATTGGTATTTTCAAGATTTTTTTTTTTTTTTGCATTTTTTATTTCTATGATCTGCATTGTTGATTTTTGCATTTTTGAAGGTATTTTTCAGAGTCTGATTTGCATATGAGGAAAAGCAAATAAGGAAAGGGTTTTAGTATAACTGTTAAAACATATTTTAAAGAATGAGTGGGGAAAATAATACTCCTAAGAAAGAAACGACCGGAAAATATCTGTTTTTACTTAATTCTTCCCTAAGTGAAAGAAACAGCCTGATGGTAAAGACACTGGGCAGAAAGTCATGGTGGCCCCAGATTTCATGACCTTTGTGACAGGCTCCTATATTAAATTCCTCCTATTGAACCACATGGCGTGGACCCTGTTTTCCTGATTGGATCCTGACTAATAGTGGTAGTTTTCTTCTAAGAAGAAGTACTAAGAAGCAGTACTCCCTCAATAACACAAATCTGATGTATGAACAAACGTGCCTTGTTGTGCACTGATCACTTACCTGTGTCTCTCTTCCTCTGCACCCAGCCCCAGCCCGCCTTCGCCTTTGCGCTATGTCTCTCCCTTGCATCTGCTGCTGGCCATCCTCAGCCAGCAACCAGTGGCCCCAGGGTGAAATCTGAACTTAGATCAAGGGAGTTTGAATCTCTTTCAGAAAGAAGATTATCGAGGAAGAATCCTCACTTAAACGTTGTCCTAGACTCACAGACTCAGAGAACAAACTTATGGTTGCCAGGGGGCAGGATGGAGGGAAGGGATAGTTAAGGAGCTTGGGATAGACATGTACACACTGCTATATTTAAAATGATAACCAACAAGGTCCTACTGTATGGCACAGGGAACTCTGCTCGATGTTATGTGGCAGCCTGGATGGAAGGGGAGTTTGGGGGAGAACCTGCTCAGTCGTGTCCAACTCAATGCCACCCTTTGGACTGTAGCCCACCAGCCTCCTCTGTCCATGGGATTTTTTCAGGCAAGAATACTGGAGTGGGTTGCCATTTCCTCCTCCAGGAGGTCTTCCCCACCCAGGGATTGAACCCATGTCTCCTTTGTCTCCTACATTGCAGGTAGATTCTTTACAACTGAGCCATTGGCAAAGCCCATGGATACGTGTATATGGATGGCTGAGTCCCCTGACTGTTTACCTGAAAGTATCACAACGTTGTTAATCGGCTATGCCCCAGTACAACATAGAAAGTTAAAAAAAAGTTGTCCAAAGCTTCACAATAAGAGCAATATGCTCCAAAATACAGTGCCTGTTCTTACATCTATTGTCAGTGTTACAGGTAATCAGGACCATCTGATCTGGATTCTGTGTTTCTGCTGGGCAGCAAAAATTTTTACTGGCATTCTAACATTAAATGAGTCCCACTGAATTGCAGGAATCAAAAGATAATTGTCATGTATTTCCTTGTATTTGAAGTTTCTTTAAATGAGCCTCAAGAAGAAGCAAACTTTTTTTTTTTTAAATCATGTGGGTGGTTTCTAAAAATGTCAAAGATTCAATATATTGCTTTGTCCAAAACACTGAGATAGAAACATAGTTTCCCCTGTAATTCTTTCTCTTATTATCTTTCTAAATTGAAAAGAAAGAAAATACTATAGTAAAAACCAGTTAAAGATAAAAGTTTCAAAGCAGTGTGCTTCATTCTGTCCTACCAGTACACAATGAAGCATTTCACTCGGTGGACCAGTGTGAGAAAATGGGATTCATAGCCACCCTTGATCTAAAATACATTGCTGCCTGTAGGCCACTCTTTCCTTTTATACTCCTTGTGGTGGAAAATCAACAATTACATTGATGTCAAAATGGTGTAGAAACAGATAGGATAATTTTCAGAATCAAAATCCCAAAAGTGTATTTGCATCTTTGAACTAGAGTAAAGCAATAGGAGGCTTTGTCTCAGTGAACACACGCAATAGAACCTCTACCTTGATAGAATGTTGATCTATGTAAAATGCAGATAAACATCAACAAAAAGCAGGCTGGACATCCATTGTCTCATCAGAGCTGCTGCCGATTATTTTAGAATTTTAATTCTTTATAATTTCCCTCAAGGTTTCTCAAACTTTAATTCACTGAAGATTGAACTGATTGTGTCAGTAGCAAAACACTGTTAAATTGTGTTATCATAAACTTGTAGATTTTTTCCAAAGAACTTTCATTTTTATGTAGGCAGTTACATCTTCAGTTTAGTCATCCAGAAAACAGTATTTTCCTATTTTAATTTCCTGTGAGGTAGGTGCATTACTGTTCCAGTTTTACAGAAGAGGTTTGGAACAGGTCAGTGACTTAGTGAAGGTCCCATGGAAGGTGAAGAGTCTACTGACTCTAGGACCTGTGGAGGTTTATCTGCTGTTTCACTTTAGATGTTTACAGTGTTGCACCACTTTGTTGTCCAGGTGGCAATTAAATCTTTTTAAAAAAACATATTTATTTGTCCTTATAATAAATTCCTAAAATGCAGAAGTAGAATTCAGAGGGCCCTCGCAGTTGAATTGCATAAAGCCCCATCACTCCAAGATAATTGTGGTTAAATTTTGCACATTTCCTTCCAGTATCTTAGGACCTTATGTTTTACATATCATATAGCAAAATATAATGAAGTCTTATTTTTCACTGTAAAAGCAATATAGAAAGTTAGAAAAGCTAGAGTGTATAAAGAACAAATCAGTAAAAACGCAAAACAATTGGGTTAGTGACAAGTAAGATTTTCTTGTTGTGCTAAGTCACTTCAGTTGTGTCCTTCTCTTTGAGAACCTATGGATTATAGCCTATGAGGCTCCTCTGTCCATGGGATTCTCCAGGCAAGAATACCCATGCCTTCCTCCAGGGGATCTTCCCAACCCAGGGATCAAACCCACATCTCTTATGTCTCCTGTATTGGTAGGCAGGTTCTTTACCACTAATGCCACCTGGAAAGCCCAAATAAAATTTACTATCAACTGAAATTAACTCAATCAGTTTTATTAATTTCTAATTTGCTACATTCTCTTAACCACATTTAAAAATTAATATTACACTTAAAATTAATACTAACAGGCTATAAAAACCATATATAACTTTCCACAGACTTTTTTCCTGAATAGCAAAAAATTGCAACCACTTGAAAGATTCATCAAATTGTTTAAAATGTATGAAATCATCTCATATAAATTGAGAAACACGTCACAGAGTGATTTGTATTACAACTTTGTATATTAAAAGATACTGACTAGAGATATAAAACAAATTAAAGGTAAAATGGGAAAAACACTTCTATTGATCCAACTTAAGGAAAGGTTACTACCACCAGTTTATAGTCTTCAAAGTTGGTATATATTGTTCCAAACAACACACTTAAAGGCAGTAGGATAGGTCTACTCTTATCTTAGAAAACACCCTAGTGTTCTGAAGGGGTTAATAATATATTTTGAGAAAAAATAAAGTAAGTGCACATGGCCAAACATATTTGAGAAAGGGTGTATATTATAGTTTGCTCATCTGAGAAAGGGTATGTGTTACTATTTCCTCCTGGAAACATAACGAATAATAGCAGAATATTAAAGACTCTTAGAAATCAAGCATCAAGTGTAACTTTATTTCAGAATTTCTCACATTTATTTGATAAAGAGATTCATCTTTCCCCTGCCCCTCCAAATACTTACGAATATCTCACAAAGATGTCCTGAAGAATCCACTTTGGAAAATGTAGACAGATCAGTCATTACATACTCAAGGTTTCATTCAGTTATCTTGGACACTGAAAGATTGAGCAGTTTGTGGATCATTGCTCTCCAATAACCTTGTCTCACCTGCCGTGTAGTCTCCTATTATCCACCCCATTATTATTTTCAAGTGTCCTGTCCTGCTTGCCTATCACCTTTCTGTGTCTGCCGCATTACTAGCATCCCTTAAAAACTATTAAATCTAGACAGATATTGACATCATGATTCCAAATATAAATCATTATACTACTACTACTACTAATAGTAGTAAAAAGTCTCCAGAGATTTTCCCTGAGTCTTCCCTACACTTTGAAGGGCCATACAACTTACCATCTTTTATTCCTTCTTTCTGTATAAAAAAGGAGGTCTCTCTATGTTCTAGATTTAATCTTACCATTAGAGGCTGGGAAAGAAATTATTTCTTTTAAAAAATTTTAAAGCATTAATTCAGAGCTTTCCAATCTGGTTGCTGGAACACAGAGTTGTTAAATGTGTAGGAAATAGCTCCCCCTTCAGCTCCAAGATGGTGAGGCAAGACTTACAGGGCAGGGAACTGCCTCTGGCTACAAGTGACTTCACATAACTCTCTGGGTGCCTTATAAATGTTGCTGCTGCTACTGCTGCTAAGTCGCTTCAGTCGTGACCGACTCTGTGCGACCCCACAGACGGCAGCCCACCAGGGTCCCCCGTCCCTGGGATTCTCCAAGCAAGAACACTGGAGTGGGTTGCCATTTCCTTCTCCAATGCATGAAAGTGGAAAGGAAAAGTGAAGTCGCTCAGTCGTGTCTGACTCAGCGACCCTATGGACTGCAGCCTACCAGGCTCCTCTGTCCATGGGATTTTCCAGGCAAGAGTACTGGAGTGGGGTGCCATATAAATGTTATTATATTGTAATTTACCAAGGACTTCCCTGGTGGCTCAGGTGGTAAAGAAATCTGTACGCAATGTGGAAAACTTGGGTTCAATCCCTGGGTTGGGAAGATCCCCTGGAGAAGGGCATGGCAACCCACTCCAGTATTCATGCCTGGAGAATTCCATGGACAGAGGAGCCTGGTAGACTACAATCCATGGGGTCACAGTCAGACACGACTGAGTGACTAACACACACAAAGCATGAAAAACATCTTAAAGAAGAACATTAATATGCTCAGAACTTTTGTACACTGACCCACTTTCCAGTTAGAAAAGAACATGAAATATTAAATAAGAATCACAAAATTGTGGAACAATAAGACATACATAAGTATATATACAAATATATACATCTATAGCATTATTAGAAACACTTTTGACAAGCTCCAAGACATTTTAGTAGAGATATTTGCTATGATTAAAGAATATTATTTAAAATATTAATAATGAAAATCATATTACTTCTAAAATGTGAGTTATAGGAAAAGATGGTTATAGCAAACATTTTCTATTTAACCAAGAAAAACTTGCATGAGGTTGTGCCATCAAAAAATAGTGCCTTTGAATATTTAGCACATAGAATTTAACCTTCATTTAATTATATAGTTCACATTGCTATGATTTATTAAGTACAATATGGACAAAAGTGACATAATATCCAGAAGACTTTAAAGAGTTTTAAGATTAATACCGAGAATACCAAAGCAATTGAAAAATGCAATAAACTAAGCATGACAGAGCAGCATCTACAGGCTATAATTTGCAGTATATTGTTCACACAAGAATTAATGATAGGGAAATTTTATTGATGCATAAAAGGTTTAGTCAGTGAGTATGTGCAATGAGATAATACCATCGAACAAAACAAACTGATGCTTTTTAAACTACTGCATGACAGATTACATGAAACTCAACAAAAGGCAAACTTTTCACAGAGTATTTTGTATTTTCCAGATTTACAGAGCAATTCTCTCTGAATATTAAACAGTCACATTTTCAAATTTTCACTCCTTTCCTAGACTGATTGCTGGAGGCTAATTTCAAACTAATTTCTAACACTTTCAGTGGAGAAATATATTTAAAGCAAAGATTTATACTAGTCAGATATCCATCTGTCTTCTACATAAGGCCATTCAAATCCTCTCAGAATCTGTTTTAAAATATGTGCACCCTTTTGCGGGGAACATTGCTTACTCCTCTCCCAAATTAGGACAAACGTTAATTATTCATGAGTCAAATGGCTCTCAAATACACAGATTTCATTTTCTACTCTTATTATAAAGTCCATGAAATGCTCCTCTCGTTTTATTTCATTATTCTTTCCCCTTTGTCCTACTCATTCTCATTTACATTGTCCTTCCCATCAGAGATGTTTATACTAGTATATTCAATATATGTCCTTAGGCATCCGAAGCTATAACTCTAAGAAATAATATTACTTTCTATGTGTGTGTTTTGAATGTACATAAATTGTTTTGCCCTATATAATTCATTCTATATTTCTAAGGTCTATCCATATTGCCATAACTTAAAGTGATTAACTACTTACTGCTGTACTGTATTTCATTGCATGTATTTATCACATATTCTGATAATCCATTTCCCTAGGGACAGATATCAAGGCTTCTTATAACATTTTGCTAACACAAATAATGCAATGACATTATCCTCATAAATGTCCCCTTAAAAACTTGTACACATTGTAAACCCAGATGAAGGAATGATATGTATACAGAATATATGGATAATTAATTTCACTCAATATTATCAGTTTACTCTCCCAACAGTGCGTAAAGTTTCTCGTGACTCCTCATTCTAACCAACATTTGGTATTAGCTGATGTTTAAATTTTTCCCAGTACTAGGTTAACTTAATTTGAATTTCTCTGACTTCATGTGAAGTTAAGCATCTCTTCATGTCCATATCGGCTATTTAGATTACTTCTTCCATGAATAGTCTATTTTTACTCCTTGTCCAGTTTTTGTTTCCTTGAAGATATTAGTAGTTCTTTATATATTCTATTTGTTAATAATCATTTTTCAGTTTTAAATTTTGAAAGCATCTTTTAATCTTCCACAAGCTTGTTAAGTTTGTCTATCATATCCTCTTTGTATAGAAATCTTTCATTTTCATATGAATTAAAATGAAAGATTTCTGTATTAAGTTATATATGAATTAAAATTCATATAGCACCTACTCTTTTTTTGGCTGTGCTGGGTCTTCGTTGCGGTGCTTGGACTTCCCGCTGTGGTGTTGCAGCCCAAGGGTTTAGTTGTCTTGTGCATGTGGGATCCCAGCTCCTTGACCAGGGATCACACCCAAGTTCCCTGCATTGGAAGGCAGACCACCAGGGAAGCTGCTCACTTATTCTTAAAGTTTATAATTTTTAAGTCTTGTCTAAACATCCTTTCCTATCCCAAGTTCACAAAGACAGCGTCATATATTTTATTACTTTATATATTGCCTTTTATAATTAGGTTTTTAATATATTTGGAATTAATTCTGTAAGAATCTAAACATACTTTTACCTATATTTGAGTCATTTACTAAATAATCTCTCTTTTTTGATTTGTGATGCTGATTTCTGCTACCTTCTCATATATAACAGGCACTTATTCATTGCTTTTCTATTTGTAGCATCTATTTTTTTAATCTGTTTCCGTACTACTAGTACCATGCTGTTTTTTATTGCTTTGGTTTTATAAAATATCTTAATATATCCAACAAAACAAATTCCCTTTCTTTAGTCCATTATTCTTCCTTTCACAGAAACTATTTTTCTGTTTTCTCACAAAACCCTGCTAAAATTTTCATCAAAACTGCATTGAATTTATAAGTTCATTTATGGAGAATCATATTTTTTTACAGTGTAGTTTTTCCCATCCATGAACATGTTACTTTTCTCTTTTTAGCTAAATTTATTTTATGTAATTTAATCAATTTGGAAAGTACTTTGTAAAGGATTAGTACTTCTTCATTAGGTTATCTAATGTACTTTGTAGTTTTTGTTGCTAATGTAAGTGAAGTCATATTCTCCATGCTTATTTCTGGTTGGTTGCTGCTGATGCATAAAAGTGTCTTGATATTTACATTAAATGTAAATAGATTAGTACAAGTAAAATATTTATATAGTTTCTTATATAGTACTTAGTACATGCTTACATATAACTTAGTATGTTGCCTATTATTGATCTTGCATCTGTGCAATCTTTCTGAACTCTATTAGTTCTAATAGTTTGTCTATTGATTCAGTTAGGTCTTCTAATAGAAGATCTAACGATTTACAGTGACAGAGTAATTTATTCTACCCAATCCTTATACCTCTTGTTTTTTTCTTGTCTTATTATATTGGCCAAAATCTCCTCACTATGGGAACTGTAATAACAAGCCTCTCTTCCCTGTTCCTAATCATAACATGTCATGATTTTTTCATAGGTTTTTGTTAAAAGCTTTTATTAAGCTAAATTTTCTTTAATTCCTAATTTTTTAACACTTCAAAATATCATAACTAGGTTTTAAACTTTACCAAATATTAATTATGCTTATGTTGAAGTAATTTTTTCCCCTATAGACCATTAATGAGCTAAATCGTATTGATAGCTTTTCTGGTGATGAACCCCCTTACATTTCTGAAATGGAATTGACATCACCGTGTTTTGTTTATAAAAACACTTTGAACTCAACTAATATTAATTTAGGATTTCACATTTTGTTCGTAGTGAAATAGGCTAATAGATTCTTTTCTTGTACTTTCCCAATCCATTATTGATCTGAAGATTATAATTAATAAATTAATTAACTTGAGACCTAAAATGAGGTGCACTGATTTCCCTCATTTTCTTTTTTCTGAAACACTTAATATCAACTAGAATTATCTTTACTTTGAAAGTTCTGAAACTCAAAATACTATCTGATCTTGTGGATTTATTTTTCAGTCTCATTCTAACTCTTGAAAGTAAAATCTACTTGTTTCAAATTCTCTGACAGTTTTCTGAATGTGATTTAAGGTCTGGTAATAAGATTCACTTGTGGGAGATTTTGATTCAGTCTCAAAATCTGAACTGAGATTGAATCAAAGAGTCATGTGGAAACAGGGTACAGTGCATTCATTTTTTTTCTTCCAGTTTTGTTGGGATATAATTGACATACAACCCTGTGTAAGTTTAAGGTGTACAGCATAATGATTCAACATAAATACATCATGAAATTATTATCACAGTAAGTTTAGTGAACACGCATCATCTCATGTAGATACAAAAGTAAAGAAAGAGAAAAAACTTTTTTCCTTGTGTCGAGAAGTCTTAGGATTTATTTTTTTTAACAATTTCTATATATAACATAAATGTTTCATATATAACATATAGCAATGTTAATTATGTTTATCATGTTGTGCTTTGCATCTCTAGTATTTATTTTATCTTAAAACTGTAACTTTGTACATTTGTTTTTATCATATAGATTTTGGCAGTGGTGGTGGTAAAGTCAGAAGTGCGGGCAGCAAATTCCTGATCATAATAGTGGCCACAGTTCTTTTGTTTATTCCTGGTGGGTTTTAGAAATCATTCTTGAAAGCTCAGCCATAGTCTGTTTCATCAGTCTTTTTAACAATTCTGTGATTTATATATTCCTTAAAAAAATCCTTTGCAGAGTATCTTAACTAGAGTGTGTTTACTTAACTAAAATTAAGAAACTTGACCATAAATTTTAGACTGGAGTCCTGATGAATAATTAGAAATCTCTTTCATGATTAATGCATTATTCAAGTGTTCTATTTCTTCTCAGGCAAATTTTTTCCTGAAAATTTATTTTTCATTTAGTGTTTTTTTTTTTATTCTTTCTTTATTTTTGGCTGTGCTGGGTCTTCGGTAGGCTTTTCTCTAGTTGCGGTGCTCAGGCGTGTCACTGTGGTGGCTTCTCTTGTTAGGGTCCATGCAGAGCATGCACTCTAGGGCCAAGGGCTTCAGGAGTTGCAGCGCATGGACTCAGTGCTTGCGGCTCCCCGGCTCTAAGCTCAGGCACAATCGTTGTGGCAGTGGGCTTAGGGCCCCAAGGCATGTGCAATCTTCCCGGATCGTGGATCAAGCCCACGACTCCTGCGTTAACAGGTGGATTTTACCACTGACACCAGGGACGCACACCCTCCTTTAGATTTTTTGATATTATTGTTATATAGATCATAGTTGTTATTTTTAAATCTCTATTGTTTCTAGAGTTAATTTTCTTTTGGGGGTTATGCTTTAATTCATAGTCTTTTATGGTTGATCAGCTTTGTCAGATATTTGTGTTCAATAGTTGATCACTTCAAAGAAATAAGGTTTTGATTGTTTGTCATCTCTATTGATTTTTTTCTTTCTTATTGGTTTTTCCTTATTTGTATTATCTCCTCCCCTCCTGTTTCTATGTTTATTCTGTGGTTTCCTTTTCAAGTTCTTTGAATTTAATGCTTCCTTTATTTTTATTAAGTATAATATATATTATATAATATTAAATATATAATATATATTATATATTTAACATTATATACCATATATAAAACTATGAATATTATAATATTTTATATTATATACAATATATATTATTATTAATATAATACATATTGTTATTAATATAATATATAATATTACATATATATTATATATATTGTATAACATATATATAATTATATAATATTTAATATATACATAATATATAATATATGTACTATATATACTATATATAATATATGTACTATATAATATATTAATATAATATATATTATATATAAAACTATGAATGTTATAATATATATACATTATATACAATATGTATTACTATTAATATAATATATATTATCAATATAATATATAATATTACATATATAATATAATATGTATAATATATAATATCATATATATTATAAAATATAACATTATATATACTATATTATATATAATATATATTATACAACATGTATATAATGTATATATTACATATATTATGTTATATAATATATAATATATGTATTACATATAATATATATATAAAATATGATATATGCTATATCTATTACATACATAGTATTATATAGAATACATAATTATATAATAATACATATATATTATTATATTATTATATAATATATTGTTATATATTGTTATAATTATATATTGGTATAACTGTAATTGGTATAATTGGTATAATTATAATTGTTATACTTGGTATAATCATAATTGTATAATTATATTATATACTGGTATAATTTTAATTGGTATAATTATACCAAGTTTCTATATACAGTATTATATAATATATATAATGTTATATTATATATGTATATTTATACTCTGCTGAGTGTAAAAGTCTGTTATCTTCATTTCAGTTTGTAAGTCATGTTATAATTTTGTATAGTGTTAATTTTTTGAAGACTTTTCAGTTTTTTTAGAGGGATGACTTAAAATCTCCAGCTTAAATTAATTTATTAATTTCCCTCAATAGTTCTTTCTGCTTCCTTATATAATTGAAAGTTATGTTGTCTGCTGCTGCTATGTTCCTATTATATTATTATAGTTTATTGGTATACTGTTATTCTAAAAGCTACTTTTAACTTCAAATTCTATTTTGCTATCTTGGCTTCTTTTAAAGGAGATTGTCTCATATTTACCTGATATCCCTTTTCTTAACATATACCCTTTTATACACACATTTGAGGTAAGTTACTGAATTGTTTCTGTCCCCCAACATAAAGCCACAGGTCTTGCTTACAAACATTTTAAGGTCTACATTTTAAGTATATAGCTTCACAGAGGCAGGTGAGATTACATAATATTTCTGAGTCAGACACAAGATCTACATTCTTTCCTCAACATGTTCCAGGTGCAAGCTTAGTTTCCAGGGTAGCAGTTCTAATGAATCACAATGCTGCTGCTGCTGCTAAGTCGCTTCAGTCGTGTCCGACTCTGTGCGACCCCATAGAAGGCAGCTCACCAGGCTCCGCCGTCCCCGGGATTCTCCAGGCAAGAACACTGGAGTGGGTTGCTGTTTCCTTCTCCAATGCTTGAAAGTGAAAAGGGAAAGTGAAGTCGCTCAGTCGTGTCCAACTCTTCTTGACCCCGTGGACTGTAGCCTACCAGGCTCCTCTGTCCGTGGGATTTTCCAGGCAAGAGTACTAGAGTAGGTTGCCATTTCCTTCTCTATCTAATGAATCATGAAGCTTATCAAAAGGTAAATGGACAAAAGAAGAGGTAATTATGCTATCTTGGGCTACCTGCTTTTAGAAGAGGAGCAGAGGTCTTATTCAGTAATACTTGTCTATGGAACTTTTGGTTTCTTCATTGCCCGGTTGTACTTGGCCAAGCACTTAGATTGGAACAGGGATGGCCTAGTGCTGTCCTTGTTGACAACAGTAATATCTCAGTATCTTTAGAATTATGGGAAACCATGAAAATTCACCTTTTGGACTGAACTGAATAGCACACCTGAAAACACTCAGTTTCAGAATGGATCTGATTCACTGTGAGCAGAAGGCAATGGCATGACTTCTCATCCTAGCCTTGGAAATTTGCTTGGGGCTGGTCACTATGATATCTCCTCTTACCACCTAGAAAATAGTATGCTGGGGAACTTCTTTCAAGTTTCCTAGCCATCCTTATGAAAAGAATGTTAAATAGACAACAGCATCACACCACCAAATCATCCTTAATGGAAAACTTGCACATGTTTGATAACTAGTCAGATAAGATATACCAGCTAGAGTTAAAAAAAAGACTTGAAATCTGGGTCATATCTCCAACACTGGAAGAACCAGAGGTACTTTCACCTATGTCAACAACTTTATCCATGTATGCAGCCTTTGCAATGATGATCTTTAACAGAACCAGGGCTTCATTATTCTCAAGGATGTTTAGAGGAAAATCTCTTATGCCCCTTATTGGTGCATCTTTCTTTACTCCTACCTGATGAAGTTCTTTTGTTTTGTTAGACCTCAACTCTAGTGCATTATCTGAAGTTTGCATCACTGGTAGGGAAGTGTTATGAAACACTGCATTGTGAGCTTGTTGCTATTCTTGATCACACTAAAACTGGAACTGACTAGGTGACATCTGAGTGGCCAGATTAGTTGATAATAAGATGGGAGAGAGAGGCCCCCCACCCCTTTGACAGTTTCAGCCTTGACAGCAAGGGGAATACTTAGTTTGACAATATTTCTATTTAAATTCCTTCTCAGTGCCAATTTGTCATCAGTTTGTCAACCTGCTTTACATAACACTCAGTCCCTTGTTTACTAGGCAATTCCAGTGGTGGGCTGCCGTCTATGGGGTCGCACAGACTCGGACATGACTGAGGCGACTTAACAGCAGCAGCATCTAGTAGTTTAGCTGATGTGTTTGACAGCTTTGGTGGCACTTTTTTTCATTGTTTCCTAGAGTTTGAGGGCCTTTTATACATACATGTATATATATATATATCCCTTATATATATATATATCTCAGTATGTATATACTGATTGACATGCTATTAGAAGAGCTCTGAAGAGAAATTTTCAGATGGAAAGCTTAACCTCAACACCAAGTTTCTAGGAAGCTTTGGTAACGATCTTGACAATGGATATGGTGAAGATCTGGCTGTAGGTTCTTGATGCCCAGAGGGAGAACGGATGCAGACTCCGATGGGGTTGCACAGCTCACTCATGTATCTCTCTGAGAAAAGAAACAGTCTCTTTTAAGAAATGTATTTTTAAGAAACTGTTATATTTTTAATACAATCTGAAAATTTCTGTCTTCTAATCTGTAAGTTTAACCTAGTGACATTGATTGAAATTATTGTGTTATTTGGAATGTTTTCTGATCCCTTATTTAGTGTTTTGCAATTGCCGTATTCTTTTCTTCCTTTTCTGCTTTGCATAGAATAATGCATATTATCTTTTGCTGATTTTAAAGTTATGTATTTTGTTCAAGTGTTGCACTCAATGTGCCAGCAAATCTGGAAAACTCAGCAGTGGCTACAGGACTGGAAAAGGTCAATTTTCATTCCAATCCCAAAGAAAGGCAATGCCAAAGATTGTTCAAATTACTGTACAATTGCACTCATTTCACATGCTAGCAAGATTATGCTCAAAATCCTTCAAGCTAGGCTTCAACAGTACCTGAACTGACAACTTCCAGATGTACAAGCTGGATTTAGAAAAAGCAGAGGAGCCAGAGATCAAATTGTCAACATCCACTGGATCATAGAAAAAGCAAGGCAATTCCCAAAAAATCTACTTCTGATTCATTGACTATGCTGAAGTCTTTGACTGTGTGGACCACAACAAACTGTGGAAAATTCTTAAAGAGATGGGAATACCAGACCATCTTACCTGCCTCCTGAGAAACCTGTATGCAGGTCAAGAAGCAACAGTTAGAATCAGATGAGCAACAACTGACTAGTTCAAAATTGGGAAAGGAGTATGTCAAGGCTGTATTTTGTCACCCTGCTTACTTAACTTTTATGCAGAGTACATCATGTGAAATGCTGGGCTGGATGAATCACAAGCTGGAATCAAGATTGCCAGGAGAAGTATCAACAATCTCAGATAGGCTGATGATAGTTACCACTTTAATGGCAGAAAGTGAAGAGGAACTAAAGGGCCTCTTGATGAAGGTGAAAGAGGAGAATGAAAAACCTGGCTTAAAACTCAACATTCAAAAAATTATGATCATGGCATTTGGTCCCATCACTTCATGGCAAATAGATGGGGAAAAAGTGGAAACAGTGACAGATTTTATTTTCTTGGGTTCCAAAATCACTGTGGATGGTTATTGCAGCCATGAAATTAAAAGACATTTGCTCCTTCAGAGAAAAGCTATGACAAACCTGCGTGCTGCTTGCTAAATCACTTCAGTGGTATCTGACTCTTTTCGACCCCATGGACTGTAGCCTGCCCATGGGATCCTCCAAGCAAGAATACTGGAGTGGGTTGCCATGCCTTCCTCCAGGGGATCTTCCTGACCCAGGGATTACACCCATGTCTCTTACATCACCTGAATTGGCAGGGGGATTATTTACCACTAGCGCCACCTGGGAAGCCTATGACAAACCTAGATAACATATTAAAAAACAGAGACATCACTTTGCCAATAAAGGTCCATATAGTCAAAGCAACTGGGTTTTTCCAGTAGTCATGTGTGGATGTGAGAGTTGGACCATAAAGAAGACTGAGCGCCTAAGAACTGAGGATTTCAAATTGTGCTGGAGAAGACTCTTGCGAGTCCCTTGGACAGCAACGAGATCAAACCAGTCAATCCTATCCTCCCAAAGGGAGATAGTGAAGGATAGGGAAGCCTGGTGTACTCCAGTTCTTGGGGTCACAGAGAGTCAAACATGACTTGGCGACTGCACAGCAAGAATAATTGTGTTATTTTGTTCTTTATTGTCTCTTCCTAAAACCCAAAGAACTAGACTCAATTGTCTCTACAAGTTAGTTGTACTTATCCATAGGTATTCTTGCCTCAAACAAGATAAGGACCTTAGCATCAGCCTGTTTCTTTCTGTTCTGCCTCAGCCCTTCACCAGCCCATACTGGTAACATCTAGCATTTTTGTTCAGAATTGATATAAATATATTTTAAATGCTTCTTTCTCACTCTTTTCCTCAGTTCAGTTCATTTCAGTTGCTTAGTCGTGTCCGACTCTTTGCGACCCCATGAGCCGCAGCACGCCAGGCCTCCCGGTCCATCACCAACTCCCGGAGTTTATCCAAACCCATGTCCATCGAGTCGGTGATGCCATTCAACCATCTCATCCTCTATCGTCCCCTTATCCTCCTGCCCCCAATCCTTCCCAGCATTAGGGTCTTTTCCAATGAGTCAACTCTTCGCATCAGGTGGCCAAAGTACTGGAGTTTCAGCTTCAACATCAGTCCTTCCAATGAACACCCAGGACTGATCTCCCCCAGGAGGGACTGGTTGGATCTCCTTGCAGTCCAAGGGACTCTCAAGAGTCTTCTCCAACAACACAGTTCAAAAGCATGAATTCTTCAGCGCTCAGCTTTCTTTAGAGTCCAACTCTCACATCCATACATGACCACTGGAAAAACCATAGCCTTGACTAGATGGACCTTTGTTGGCAAAGTAATGTCTCTGCTTTTCAATATGCTATCTAGGTTGGTCATAACTTTCCTTCCAAGGAGTAAGTGTCTTTTAATTTCGTGGCTGCAATAACCATCAGCAGTGATTTTGGAGCCCAAAAAAATAAAGTCTGCCACTGTTTCCACTGTTTCCCCATCTATTTCCCATGGAGTGATGGGACCAGATGCCATGATCTTAGTTTTCTGAATGTTGAGCTTTAAGCCAACTTTTTCACTCTCCTCTTCCACTTTCATCAAGAGGCTCTTTAGTTTTTCTTCACTTTCTGCCATAAGGGTGGTGTCATCCACATATCTGAGGTTATTGATATTTCTCCCGGCAATCTTGATTCCAGCTTGTGCTTCTTCCAGCCCAGCATTTCTCATGATGTACTCTGCAGATAAGTTAAATAAGCAGGGTGACAATATACAGCCTTGACATACTCCTTTTCCTATTTGGAACCAGTCTGTTGTTTCATGTCCAGTTCTAACTGTTGCTTCCTGACCTGCATACAGGTTTCTTAAGAGGCAGGTCAGGTGGTCTGGTATTCCCATCTCTTTCAGAATTTTCCACAGTTTATTGTAATCCACTCAGTCAAAGGCTTTGACATAGTCAATAAAGCAGATATAGATGTTTTTCTGGAACTCTCTTGCTTTTTCGATGATCTAGCAGATGTTGGCAGTTTGATCTCTGGTTCCTCTGCCTTTTCTAAAACCAGCTTGAACATCTGGAAGTTCACGGTTCACGTATTGCTGAAGCCTGTCTTGGAGAATTTTGAGCATTACTCTACTAGCATGTGAGATGAGTGCAATTGTGCGGTAGTTTGAGCATTCTTTGGCATTGCTTTTCTTTGGGATTGGGATAAAAACTGACCTTTTCCAGTCCTGTGGCCACTGCTGAGTTTTCCAGATTTGCTGGCATACCGAGTGCAGCACTTTCACAGCACCATCTTTCAGGATTTGAAATAGCTCAACTGGAATTCCATCACCTCCACTAGCTTTGTTCGTAGTGATGCTTTCTAAGGCCCACTTGACTTCACATTCCAGGATGTCTGGCTCTAGGTGAGTGATCACACCATCGTGATTATCTGGGTCATGAAGATCTTTTTTGTACAGTTCTTCTGTGTATTCTTGCCACCTCTTCTTAATATCTTCTGCTTCTCTTAAGTCCATATCATTTCTGTCCTTTATCGAGCCCATCTTTGCCTGAAATGTTCCCTTGGTATCTCTAATTTTCCTCAAGTCAGTGCTTAATGAACTTATTTTTTATCTTTATATTATTTTGTTCATTGTTAAATATAAATATAAAGTTGTTTTCTCCAGAATTTATTTCTCTCTTGAAGGAATATTTCCTCCAAGAGTCATTGCAAAGAAGACTTTTTTAGGGAAACACTTTTGCCTCCTTGTATTATCAAGCCCTTACACAAAATGTAGTTTTCCTAGAAGTAAAAAATCTAGGTTAAAAGTTGTTTTGCTAAAATCCTTTGAAAATATTAACTCTCTTACCTTCTTGCATCTAGAATGGCTAATGAAAGGGTAATGTTAAGCTGATTTTTGTTTCTCTATAGGTGATATGCATTTTCTCTCAGAAATCATCTAAGATGTTTTCCTTGTCTTTGATGTTGCAATGTGAATTGACCACTCCCCATCTGCACCCTTTCCATGATCTACCAGGCAATCCTATCCCTTATTAAACCTTCTATCACTTTTACCAACCTGGGCACCGCTCTTTTCAGCAGCTGTTTCCTTCAGCTGTAATTATCTGGCCAGAGTTGGGGTGAAGCGGGTGAAGGAGTAGGATGCATGCTCAGGGCATAGTCAGCTTGCCTGCCTTAGTTGTTATATGCTACTATATCATTACCTTGGGCTGGCACTGAGCCGGTGCTAGTGTTTTTCCGCCCTGAAGAGGCAGTAGGATGGGAAATAATTAGCCAGAACAATGTAGGAGAGAGAAAAGGGCAACTCTTCCTCCAACCAAACCTCCATCCCTGATGCCTAGCTGTCTTCACCTGTAGGTCACTATTCCCTCTCATCATCTCCTTCCTCTTGCAGACACACACACACACACACACGCACACACACACACACACACACACACACAGACAGCTTTTGTTTCTTGAAAGAGGTAGATACAACCTTAGAAGAAAGCTTTTGTAGATATCCTCAGGTGATTCTGAGACACAGAGAAGTATTTAAACCTTTGGAGCGTAGATCAAACTTTTTTTTGCTCATGATTAAGAAAGTAATAATTGGGCTAAAGAGAGTAGGAGAATGCAGGCACAGGAGTATATTAGACTGAGAGAAAATGAAATCAAGAAAGACCAAAATTCTGGGTAAGAAGTTTCCTGGAATGAAGTCCAAAGCATGAACCTCTTGAATAGTCACCAGCTACCTTTATAGTGAAAGCAAGTGGGCTAGCTGGGTCTATTCCCTTGAAAAACTGTACAGTTCATTAGAAGGGCAATGATTGGCTGAGCTACTTTTGATAGCTGTTCCCTAGCACAGTTGTAAGGTCCTTAAATCACCAGAGAACAAGGTCTAGTCCTTTACCTCTCAGCTAGAGTGTCAGATTGAGAAGAAACTCTCAAAATGAAGAATGGAATAAAGCCATTTTGAGAAGAGTTATTTTATGTCTGCCCTAATGGCATAGAACAGATGGGTAACAGGATGCTCCCTCTCTGGATTTCATTTTCTCTAGGTCCCAGAAATGTAAGGAGTGTTAGTTGTTCAGTCATGTCTGACTCCTTGCAACCCGATAGACTCTAGCCCTCCAGGTTCCTCCGTCCGTGGGATTTTCCAGGCAAGAATACTGGGATGTGTTGCCATTTCCTTCTCCAGAGGATCTTTCTGACCCAGGGACCGAACCCGGGTCTCCTCCATTGCAGGCAGACTCTTTGAGGTCTGAGCACCAAGACTCTTCAATTCGGGTAAGAACAGATTATCAGAGATCTACTGATACAGGACGCAAGAGGTCATCATCACCAGCAGTAGAAAGGGAGGCTGCTGAGAGAGGACTGAGAAGACTCAGATTGTAAATTGATCTAAGAGACATTTTGAGCATGTCTCGATCCTTAATGAAAGGTTTAGAAGCTAGGTTCCCATGATGCTGCTGGTACAATAGACTGGAGCATTATTCTATTATTACTACTACTGTAACTGTACTGAACCACTAACTCTGTTCCACCCACTCCCCTCCCCCAGTGATCTTCTTATATCTTTCAGTCGAGACAGACTCACAGAATTTCTGATTAAATTGATGATATTCAGTATTCATCATTTTACTGTGATATCTATTAAACTACCTATTTAAATTGCTTATCTATTATCTAGTCTTAAGAAAATTCACCAAAAATAAATTTTTTAAGACAATAAAAGAATATTCACTAATGAAAAGGGGTCAAGTAAAGATAAAGGAATAAAAAATTCTCATCACATCACTCTTAGTTAGACTAAAAGGTGGCATAATCTCTATTCATTTTCAAGCCACTCTCCAGAAAGTTGTTACTCTTTGATATGAAAAATTCATTGCTATGATTACAGATTTCACATAGCAGCTGGGCTTTTAAAAAATGATCGTGTATCAAGCTTCCATGTGCTATGAACAAAAATATCCATAATTATCTTAAAATAATATTAAAGTTTTAAAGGTTTAAACTCCTTTCCAACTATCTACATGAGACCAGATTTTCTTCATATACTTTAATCAAGACAACAGATCACAGGAAAATCAACGCAGGAAAACATCTAAGAATCTAGCCATTCTTTATTAAACCAGACATTAAACAGATTTTATTTATCATGCAAAACAGTGCTACTTTTCTTTAAAAAGTATTTTGTTTTGGAAAACTTAGTTATTTCTCATAAAATATATTGTTTATGCTAACATACGGTGAGATAGTTATTTTTAAATGAATACAATTTTTCTCAGTCTTAATTTTGAATATTGTAATAATGATTGATATAATCCTCGCAAATAAAAATTGAGCTCATTGAGATCACCTGTTTTAAGAGAGTAAAGACGTCCTTGAGACTTCTTTGAGAAATCTCAAAGAACCACTGAATTATTTGAGAACCACTAAATTATTTTATTCCTTTTGAATTGCAGTTTAGGAACACAGGATACAAATGGTTAGATGACTTGATCCATGCCATAAAGCTATTTCTTTTTCATAGCTCAAGAATTTTTAAAGCCTAGTTTACATTTATAAATGAAATTTCTAATTTTATAAATTAAATTACATTTTTTATTTTACTGAATTCTATTACAATATTACTCCTAGTTATATTAAGGTAACTATAAGGCTCTTTTGATATTTTAAATTTCTTTTAAAAACTCTACACAATGCATTTTATGGAACTGTATCATATATTTTAAGTTTCAGTTTCTTTGAAAATCCTTTCAGAATCAGAATGGATAAATGGACAATTTTTTTTTCTATTTGTGTGTTCTATTATTGTGTCGAGTTCCACAGGGTTTCAAGTAAGTGAATGCTAATAATATCAGAAAGCTCTTTCATTTCAAAATAAGGAATGTGCCTTCAGTATTCTAATCATGTAATAGATACATAAACTATAGAATTTTAAGTTTATAAAATGTATTTCACTGATTTTCTACTAAAGTTTTGAGGCTATCCTGAGATATCTAAGAGTCTTATTCTAAAGACACAACTTAAAATGGTCTGAGACAATTTTTCAACCTAGCTAAATTCCAGATTTATCTTTAGACTTAATTCCAACCCAACCCCCAAAATTAATTTAATAGATGTAATAGAATCCCACAAGTATCTCTAAGAATGTGGCATCCTTTGTGGCATCAACTCTTTTGACACCATCATGTAATAAATGTGCTGTTCCATACAAATGTAGAGACAAAAATCACACAGCACTTAGAACAAATAGAAACTGCTTTACATAACATCTTGATGAGGTAAGCTTGTGTTATATCCTTTTAACACAACGAAACACAAAGCTGTGAAAACCTGTTCAGACTTGCCTAGATTAAATCACAGAATTACTGATGAAGTCAAAGGATAAAAATTCCCGTGGTTTCTGGAACTTGTGAAACACAACAATATCCTCTCTTTTATTTAGAATCAAGACATGTTTGAGGTATATTAATATATGGTTCCACATTTCTTATTTACTTCATGCGGCATGAATAGAGGACTTGACTCAGTGGTAAGTAGCATGAGTAGAATTTATCTGAAATCAGAGCTCACCTTTCTTTGTTTCTGTAATTAATTAACAACACTATAAACAGTCCCTTTTGAGGATATACTGAATCTACCAGTATTTGAATACTCAAAAAGAATTTGCATTTTGAAAAGGAAATAGAAATGTTAAACATGTAATAAATATTGAGTGACCCCTATGTGCTGGGTGTTTGAGATGTGATGAATATTGACAGGCAAGGTCACACTTTGAGTGGGGGCAGATGAAATAAACAAATAATTTCAGCTAGTCTAGTACAAAAAAATAACACACAACAGAGTAATAACAAAATAAAAAATTTAACTTTTAAAATTTAACTATTGTATAGGATATATTAAAATTTTAGGATTAAAAGGTGCTTACTCCTTGGGAGAAAAGCTATGACAAACCTAGACAATGTATTAAAAAGCAGAGACATCACTTTGCCGACAAATGTTGGTCTCTTCAAAGTTATGGTTTTTCCAGTAGTCGTGTACAGATGTGCGAGTTAGACCATAAAGAAGACTGAGCACCGAAGAATTGATGCTTTGGAGGTGTGGTGTTAGAGAGGACTCTTGAGAGTCCCTTGGACAGCAAGAAAATCAAACCAGTCAATCCTTAAGGAAATCAACCCTGGATATTCATTGGAAGGACTGATGCTAAAGCTGAAACTCCAATACTTTGGCCACCTGATGTGAAGAGCCAGTTAAGTGGGAAAAAACCCTGATGCTGGGAAAGATTGAGGGCAGGAGGAGATGAGAGCCAGCAAGGATAAGGTGGTTGGATGGCATCACTGACTCAATAGACATGGGTTTGAGCAAACTCCAGGAGATAGTGAAGGACAGGGAAGCCTGGTGAGCTTCAGTCCATGGGGTCACAAAGAGTCAGACATGACTTAGTGACTGAACAACATCATAGGATATATCTTTCACTTAAGTGTACAATAGTACTTGTGGAAGTTTTGGCTAGGACTTCCAAAGTTTCCAAAGTGTGGATCACAACCACCCTGTCGGACGTGTAAAAGAAGTAGAAGATAATTGGCTGTGAGGCTCTAAACTATTCTGTCTGCTTCAGAGTCCTCAAATGATCAAGAAGTGGTGATTGGAGGAGAGAATTTTCAGAGTTCACTGTATTATGTTGTGATACCACCCTTCCCCTCAAGGAAGGGAGGGAGAGCTTAGTCCTGCTTAACCTAAATCAACAAAGGAGGCTTTAAGGAGACTATGGGGAAACCTGAGGTCTGGGGGATATGGGACTGTTTACTTTCCATTTGGAATGGTTGGTTAGTTGCTCAAAGGGCAGAGATAAAAAGGGGTCAAGTGGCCACTTTGTAATAGGATTTCTGGTTTTCCTGAATTCTGGCAGTAAAATATTGCCCCCAGAGTCTGTTGGGATAAACAATGTAGTTTTTCCATGAACCAAATCTTAGAAAGCCAGTCACTTAGAAAGCCAGCATGGAGTCTTCTTAGATTATGCCCTGAAGAATAGCCAAGAGGGGTGAATAGTGCTCTGCAGAAAGAAGCCAAGTAAATAAAGAAAGCTAAAGAACAGTAGAAACAGAGCTCTTGTCATGGGAACCCACAGGGAGAGTAGAGTGGGTCTTGGAAGAACCCATGAAAATGCAAAATGAGAAAGTGTCAATTTTAAGAGGCTTCTGCTGTGGTCCAGTGGCTAAGACTTCACTCTCTCTCCGCAAGGGAATGAGATGCCACATGCTGCAACTCAGAGTTCACATGCTTCAACTAAGAGTCTGCATGCCGCAACTAAAGATTCCACATGCTGCAACGAAGAGCAAACATCCCACGTGCCACCACTACGAAGTGGCACAGCCAAATACATAAAAGAAATATTTTAAAGAAAGAAAAAGAGTCAATTTTGAACATCTGCCAAGTTCAGGAAGTTTCTATGCTAGATTGTGAGGACAGTACTAATTTAGTAAGAACTTTTCCACTAAGCTGTCCATGAAGTCCCCTCGGTCCCCGCACTCCTACCTTGGGTGTGGGGGTCTGCAGGTCTGACTGAGGTGGAGCTGGAGCATCCCCAGGATGACAGAGAGAAGCAGCTGACGGCGCTCTCCTTTCTCTGCCTCTGTAACGGTGAGCTTCATGCCTGCAACTGGCCTGAAGATGGGGGTAAGGAGACAAGCCTTTACCAGAAAGCCAGAATTAAACTGTGACTTCTTACTTTGATTGTTATATGTGTGT
This sequence comes from Giraffa tippelskirchi, assembly GCF_054371585.1. Lineage (NCBI taxonomy): Eukaryota > Metazoa > Chordata > Mammalia > Artiodactyla > Giraffidae > Giraffa > Giraffa tippelskirchi. Next base: position 111,200,271 of record NC_137275.1, read on the forward strand.
GTTAATCACTCAGTCGTGTCTGACTCTTTGCAACCCCATGGACTATAGCCTGCCAGGCTCCTCTGTCAATGGGATTCTCCAGGCAAGAATACTGGAGTGGGTTGCTATGCCCTTCTCCAGGGGATCTTCCCGACCCAGGGATCAAACCCAGGTCTTCATTGCAGGCAGATTCTTGCCAACTGAGCCACCAGGGAAGGCCCGCCCCCCCGCCCCCATCTCATTGATTGTTATAATGAGATGAAAACTTGAATAACCAAATAACGGTTTCTAATAAATAAGAATGACCAGAAAAACTATGAAGACTGCTTAAGTTTTCATCCAAGGACAAGGGAAGAACCAGCCTCACAGAAAGAGTAGTAGAAGACAATAATTAATTTGCTTAATGAATATATGCTACAAGACCTGCTGGGTCAGTATTCTAAATACAAAGGTAATCTTCCTATGCGTGCAGGCTCAGTGTCTGACTCTGCTACCCCATGGGCTGTAGCCCACCAGGTTCTTCTGTCCATGGGATTCTCCAGGCAAGAATACTGGTGTGGGTTGCCATTTCCTACTCTACAGGATCTTCCTGACCCAGGGATCAAGCCTTCGTATAGTGAGCCTCCTGCATTGGCAGGCAGATTCTTTACCATCTGGGAAGCCCCAATCTTCCTATACATCTTAACAAAATTTTTCTAAATTATACTATTGCCATATGTGCATATGTGTTACACGTGCATACAGAATCATGTGCTTTCCCCCCTGCTATGAAGATGATACCTGTTTTCAGAAACTACCAATTCAGACTTGGGTACAGATGTGAAAGAGTTGCTTACTTTTAATGTCACTTCCAGTTTTCCTGAATTAGTTAACTTACAGAGCAGTACTACTGTGCTACAAATATGGAAATTGTTTATTTTGGCCTAAGATGAGTTTTACTATAACTAAGGTCCAGCCTGTAGAGACATAACAAAACAATTACAGTTGGAAATTGAAGTTAGAATCCTATCCAGCTCCTCTCCAGGATGAGAAAATGTCCAATTTTTTCCCTTCAGTAAAGCTCTTCAAGTTTCTGTGGCCAAGCTGTTTTTCTCTGCTAAATTTCACCAGGATCAACATGCTTTGAGTTATTGTACATTTGACCCATAAACAGATGAGAGGAAAAAAAAACAGTTTAGATCATTCAAATTGGAGGGAATTCTGCATAACCAGTGAGTAGCCAGTGAGTGCTAATTCTGCTCATTCCTAAGTCATCTGACATAAAGGCCCAGAGGAGAAGGCTGGACAGGAGAAAGTAGGGCAACTCCAGTGACTTCTCTTGGATGCACTGATTTATAATCTAAAACAGATTTAGCATATTAGCCATAATTTGGTCTTAATATCTGTATTTCTGAGCACATATACAAGAATTGTCTTTTCATATTCATTTGAAACTTAACTCTTTGGAATTTATAGATTTAATTTTAAGTACTGTAAAAATTACAGCATTTGTATTGGCTACAATAATCTGTCATACTTTTTTTTTAATTGGCATATAATTGCTTTACAATTTTGTGGTAGTTTCTGCTGGACAGCAAAGTAAATTGGCTCTACGCATACTCGTATCCCCTGCGTCTTGAGCCTCCCTCCCCCTCCCACCTCCCCCATTACACCTCTCTAGGTCATTGCAGAGCACCGAGCTGAGTTCCCTGTGCTACACAGCTGCTTCCCACTAGCTATCTGTTCTACACACAGTAGTGTGTAGTATATGTCAATCCATTCCCCGCTTTCCCGTGTCCACTTCTCCATTATCTACGTCTGGATCTCTATTCCTGCCCTGCAAACAGGCTCATCTGTACCATCTTGCTAGATTCCATACACGTGCATTAATATAAAATGTTTGTTTTTCTTTTTCTGATTACTTCACTCTGTATGAATATGTCGCCTGTTTTAAAGAATGTATCCAATGAAATCTATAATTATGGTGCCTGCGTGCTAAGTCGCTTCAGTCATATTTGACTCTGTGCAATCCTATGGACTGTAGCTCACCAGGCTCCTCTGTCCATGGAATTCTCCAGGCAAGAATACTGGAGTGGGTTGCCATGCTCTCCTCCAGGGGATCTTCCCGACTCAGGAATTGAACTTGTGTCTCTTAACTTCTGTTGCGTTAGCAGGCAGGTTCTTTACCATGAGCACCACCTGGGAAGTTTGGGTATAAAGTTACAAAAATAGTTTTTAGCATTTTTCTGATCCAAATTTCTGGAATAGTGGATTCCTTTATAATAGTACTTTGTAATTTCTGAGACCGAATCTTGTGCGGTTTGTATGTGTGGTTTATAAAATACTGTTAATATTTAAAAATCCCCCAAATCCCAAACAGAGCATTAAAAAGTAAGCAGCACTTACTATTATATCATCAGTTTCTCTTTGAATATAAGTTTTATGCATTTATAATTTTTGGCTGCACTGGGTCTTCACTGTGCCAGCTTTCTCTAGTTGTGGCATGCAAGCTTAGTTGCCCAGCGTTGTGTGGGATTTAGTTCTTCAGTCAGGGATAGACCCTGTGTCCCCTGCATTGGATTGTGGATTCTTAACCACTGGAACACCAAGGAAGTCCCTATACGTTTTATTTTTGATTCATTCCAGAATATACTTTCTTTTTCTAATTGTTTTTAACATTTCAAATTTTGGAGAGAGAGAATACTCAAAGTAAGAATTAAGCTGTAAAAACAAACACATTTAAAAAATAGTGTAAAGCATTAAGGCTGTTAATTGGAGTGAGCTACAGAACAAAACTTCCTATTCTTTAAAAACCACAGAATAAGCTCCCAAAAGTATTTGCTTCATAAACAATTTCATTTCTTACGTAAGTATGGTAATCTTCTTAGAGAAAGCCCTACATGCTGTTACAGGTATTTCAAACTTTACAGATTTTTAACTCAACATTTTCTGCGTTACATAGAGATACCTGTGTGTGTGCTCAGTGGCTCAGTGGTGATCGAGAATTTGTGACCCCATGGACTGTAGTCCACCAGGCTCCTCTGTCCATGGGATTTTTTCAGGCACAAATACTGGAGTGAGTTGCCCTTTCCTCCTCCAGGACATTGAGATACAGTGACTCGTTAAAATAAACTATAGAAGAGATAAGTTAGGGGGAAATTGCTTTCATTTCATAGGGATATTTCATTTTATTAAATTTTTTATCTCACAGATCTTTAAAACCGCATTATTAGTGTTTTTGAAATAGGAATGAAGTTATAGGGAATGTTGAAGAAATTGTATAGAAATAATAGAAGAATTCATAAAAAGTAGAACTATACATGCACTTCCTCCTAATTATAAGTGTCTTTAAAGCCTCTTACTCTTCTCTCTTCTTGATAATTTAAATGCTTTAAAATATCAGTTCAGTTCAGTTCAGTTGCTCAGTCATGTCTGACTCTTTGCACCCCCATGGACTGCAGCACACCAGTCTTCCCTGTCCATCACCAACTCCTGGAGCTAACTCAAACTCATGTCCAACATGACGGTGATGCCATCCAACCATCTCATCCTCTGTCATCCCGTTCTCCTTCTGCCTTCAATTTTTCTTTCCTAGCACCAGGGTCTTATCCAATGAGTCTGTTCTTCACATCAGGTGGCCAAAGTATTGGAGCTTCAGCTTCAGCATCAGTCCTTCCAATGAATATTAAGGACTGATTTCCTTTAGGATGGACTGCTTGGATCTCCTTGCACTGCAAGGGACTCTCAAGAGTCTTCTCCAATACCACAGTTCAAAAGCATCAATTCTTTGGTACTCAGCTTTCTTTCTAGTCCAACTGTCACATCCATGCATGACTACTGGAAAAACCATACCTTTGACTAGACAGACCTTTGTTGACAAAGTAATGTCTCTGCTTTTTAATATGCTGTCTAGGTTGGTCGTAACTTTTCTTCCAAGGAGCAAGCATCTTTTAATTTCATGGCTGCAGTCACCATCTGCAGTGATTTTGGAGCCCCCAAAATAAAGTCTCTCACTGTTTCCATTATTCCCCCATCTATTTGCCATGAAGTGATGGACCGGATGCCATGACCTTAGTTTTCTGAATGTTGAGTTTTAAGCCAACTATTTGATTTTGCCTACTTTCTTGAATTTAAGTCTGAACTTGACAATAAGGAGTTCATGATCTGAGCCACAGTTAGCTCCTGGTCTTGTTTTTGCTGACTGTATAGAGCTTCTCCATCTTTGGCTGCAAAGAATATAATCAATCTTATTTCGGTATTGACCATCTGGTGATGTCCAGATGTCTCTGCTTACTCCTTGAAATAAAAGTTATGACCAACCTAGACAGCATACTAAAAAGCAGAGACATTACTTTGCCAACAAAGGTCCATGTAGTAAAGCTATGGTTTTTCCTGTAGTCATGTATGGATGCGAGAGTTGGACTATAAAGAAAGCTGAGCACTGAAGAATTGATGCTTTTGAACCGTGATGTTGGAGAAGACTCTTGACAGTCCCTTGGACTGCAAGGAGATCCAACCAGTCCATCCTAAAGGAAATAAGTCCTGAATATTCATTGGAAGGACTGATGTTGATGCTGAAACTCCAATACTTTGGCCACCTGATATGAAGAACTGACTCATTTGAAAAGACCTTGATGCTGGAAAAGTTTGAAGGTGGGAGGAAAAGTGCACGACAGAGGATGAGATGGTTGGATGGCATCACCGACTCAATGGACATGAGTTTGAGTAAACTCCAGGAGGTGGTGATGGAAAGGGAGGTTTGGCGTGATGCAGTCCATGGGGTCGCAAAGATCGGACACGACTGAGTGACTGAACTAACAAACTGACTGAAGCCAACTTTTTCACTCTCCTCTTTCACTTTCATCAATAGGCTCTTTAGTTCTTCACTTTCTGACATAAGGGTGGTGTCATTTGCATATCTGAGGTTATTGATATTTCTCCTGGAAATCTTGATTTCAGCTTGTGCTTCATCCAGCCCAGCATTTCTCATGATGTACTATGCATATAAGTTAAATAAGCAGGGTGACAATATACAGCCTTGATGTACTCCTTTCCCTATTTGGACTAGTCTGTTGTTTCATGTCCAGTTCTAACTGTTGCTTCTTGACCTGTATACAGATTTCTCAGGAGGCAGGTCAGGTGGTCTAGTATTCCCAACTCTTGAAGAATGTCCCACAGTTTGTTGTAATCCACACAAAGGCTTTGGCGTAGTCAATAATGCAGAAGTAGATGTTTTTCTGGAACTCTCTTGCTTTTTCAATGATCCAAAGGATGTTGGCAATTTGATCTCTGGTTCCTCTGCTTTTTTAAGTCCAGTTTGAACATCTGGAAGTTCACAGTTCACATACTGTTGAAGCCTGGCTTGGATAATTTTGAGCATTACCTTGCTAGCATGTGAGATGAGTGCAACTGTGTGGTAGTTTGAATATTCTTTGGCATTGCTTTTCTTTGGGATTGGAATGAAAATTGACCTTTTCCAGTCCTGTGGCCACTGCTGAGTTTTCCAGATTTGCTGGCATATTGAAGGGCCGCACTTTCACAGCATCATCTTTCAGGATTTGAAATAGCTCAACTGGAATTCAATCACCTCCACTAGCTTTGTTCATAGTGATGCTTCCTAAGGCCCACTTGACTTCACATTCCAGGATGTCTGGCTCTAGGTGAGTGATCACACCATCATGGTTATCTGGGTCATGAAGATCTTTTTTGTATAGTTCTTCTGTGTATTCTTGCCACCTCTTCTTAATATCTTCTGCTTCTGTTAGGTCCATATCATTTCTGTCCTTTATTGTGACCATCTTTGCCTGAAATGTTCCCTTGGTATCTCTAACTTTCTTGAAGAGATCTCTAGTCTTTCCCATTCTATTGTTTTCCTCTATTTCTTTGCACTGATCACCGAGGAAGGCTTTCTTATCCCTCCTTGCTATTCTTTGGAACTCTGCATTCAAATGGGTATATCTTTCCTTTTCTCCTTTGCCTTTCACTTCTCTTCTTTTCTCATCTATTTGTAAGACCTTCTCAGACAACCATTTTGCCTTTTTGCATTTCTTTTTCTTGTGGATGGTCTTGATCCCTGTCTCCTGTACAATGTCACGAACCTCCATCCACAGTTCTTCAGGCACTCTGTCTATCATATCTAATCCCTTGAATCTATTTGTCACTTCCACTGTATAATCATAAGGGATTTAGGTCATACTTGAATGTTCTAATGGTTTTCCCTACTTTCTTCAATTTAAGTCTGAATTTTGCAATAAGGGGTTCATGATCTGAGCCACAGTCAGCTCCTGGTCTTGTTTTTGTTGACTGTATAGAGCTTCTCCTTTTTTGACTGTAAAGAATATAATCCATCTGATTTCGGTGTTGACCATATGGTAATGTCCATGTGCAGAGTTTTCTCTTGTGTTTTTGGAAGAGGGTGTTTGCTATGACCAGTGTGTTCTCTTGGTAAAACTCTGTTAGCCTTTTCCCTGCTTCATTTTGTACTCAAGGCCTTACTCATTATCTGTACTTAACACATCCTATGGGATTCATCCACCCTATTTTGTGCGCTCCAGCAGAACTGATTTTCACAAATAATACAGTCATTTAAATCACACTAACCAATATTTAAATATTTTTCTTCATATATTTAGTTAAGCATGTTGACATTTTACTTAACCTGTCTTTGCATTATTTTATGCTTTTCACTTGGCCTTGTCTCACTTGCTTCCTTATTTTTGTCATTTTGAAAAGACTAGGGATTTTTTGTGCTAATTCTCCAGGTAAAGCAAACATACTCAATTCTCCACATCTTTCCAGTTAACACTGACATATAATCTGTGAAATGTTCTTCTTTATATTCCAGGAAACCAATCTTTTATAAAAATTTTTTTAAGTATTTTTTAAAATTTACTTGGCTCCACCAGGTCTTATCTGCAACACGTAGGATCTTTGATCTTCATTTCAGCATGCAGGATCTTTCGTTGCAGGCATTCACACTCTTAACTGTGGCATGTGCAATCCATTTCCCTGGCCACAGATAGAAACTGGGCCCCCTTCTTTGGGAGCATGGCATTTTAGCCACTGGACCACCAGGAAAGGCTCCAGAATAATTTAATCACAATGCCCTTAAAAAAATCTATTGACAGATAAGAAAAGCCATCTTAATCCCTGTTTCTTATGTAGTCCATTTATTTGACACACGAGGCTTGCTAAATATTCTCTTGTGCTACAGCTGCACTAGATCTTACCCGTTGTCCTTTTGGGCACAATCACATGCATGGACTGAGAAGCCTGCACCCAGTGGCCATAAATCAGTTTCCATGGATGATGCAGAAAACGTCAAATACTAACTGGCTGTCTCCCATCCCTCCCAAAACAGCTACTTACAACCAACCTTTCCAACGAAGCTTGGAAAAATTAGACAGTTAGCCTCAACCAGTTCATCAATAAGCATTTGTTGAGCATTTGTTCTTTCCATCCCCGAGAAAAAGAAATGCAAAAAAGCAAAATGGCTGTCTGAGGAGGCCTTACAAATAGCTGTGAAAAGAAGGAAAGTGAAAAGCAAAGGAGAAAAGGAAAGATATTCCCATCTGAATGCAGAGTTCCAAAGAATAGCAAGGAGAGATAAGAAAGCCTTCCTCAGTGATCAGTGCAAAGAAATAGAGGAAAACAATAGAATGGGAAAGACTAGAGATCTCTTCAAGAAAATTAGAGATACCAAGGGAACATTTCATGCAAAGATGGTTCAATAAAGGACAGAACTGGTATGGACCTAACAGAAGCAGAAGATATTAAGAAGAGGTGGCAAGAATACACAGAAGAACTATACAAAAAAGATCTTCATGACCCAGATAACCATGATGGTGTGATCACTCACCTAGAGCCAGACATCCTGGAATGTGAAGTCAAGTGGGCCTTAGGAAGCATCACTATGAACAAAGCTAGTGGAGGTGATGGAATTCCAGTTGAGCTATTTCAAATCCTGAAAGATGGTGCTGTGAAAGTGCGGCCCTCAATATGCCAGCAAATCTGGAAAACTCAGCAGTGGCCACAGGACTGGAAAAGGTCAATTTTCATTCCAATCCTAAAGAAAGGCAATGCCAAAGAATGCTCAAACTACCACATAATTGCACCTTTCGTACGCACTAGTAGAGTAATGCTTTAAATTCTCCAAGCCAGGCTCAGAATTACATGAATGGTGAACTTCCAGATGTTCAAACTGGTTTTCGAAAAGGCAGAGAAACTAGAGACCAAATTGCCTATATCTGCTGGATCATTGAAAAAGCAAGAGAGTTCCAGAAAAACATCTCTCTCTGCTTTACTGACTATGCCAAAGCCTTTGACTGTGCGGATCATGATAAACTGTGGAGAATTCTGAAAGAGATGGGAATACCAGACCACCTGACCTGCCTCTTGAGAAATCTGTATGCAGGTCAGGAAGCAACAGTTAGAACTGGACGTGAAGCAACAGTTAGAACTGGACATGAAACAACAGACTGGTTCCAAATAGTAAAAGGAGTACGTCAAGGCTGTATATTGTCACCCTGCTTATTTAACTTATCTGCAGAGTACATCATGAGAAACACTGGGCTGGATGAAGCACAAGCTGGAATCAAGATTGTTGGGAGAAATATCAATAACCTCAGATATGCAGATGACACCACCCTTATGGCAGAAAGTGAAGAAGAACTAAAGAGCCTCTTGATGAAAGTGAAAGAGGAGAGTGAAAAAGTTGGCTTAAAGCTCAACATTCAGAAAACTAAGATTATAGCATCTGGTCCCATCACTTCATGGCAAATAGATGGGGAAACAGAGGCAGACTTTATTTTTCTGGGCTCCAAAATCACTGCAGATAGTGACTGCAGCCATGAAATTAAAAGACGCTTACTCCTTGGAAGGAAACCTACACAGCACATTAAAAATCAGGGACATTACTTTGCCAACAAAGGTCCGTCTAGTCAAGGCTATGGTTTTTCCAGTGATCATGTATGGATGTGAGAGTTGGACGGTGAAGAAAGCTGAGCACCGAAGAATTGATGCTTTTGAACTGTGGTGTTTGAGAAGACTCTTGAGAGTCCCTTGGACTGCAAGGAGATCCAACGAGTCCTTCCTAAAGGAGATCAGTCCCGGGTGTTCATCAGAAGGACTGATGTTGAAGCTGAAACTCCAATCTTTGGCCACCTGATGCGAAGAGCTGACTCATTTGAAAAGACCTTGATGCTGGGAAAGATTGAGGGCAGGAGGAGAAGGGGATGACAGAGGATGAGATGATTGGATGGCATCACTGACTCAATGGACATGGGTTTGGGTGGACTCCGGGAGTTGGTGATGGACAGGGAGGCCTCGTGTGCTGCGGTCCATGGGGTCACAAAGAGTTGGACACAACTGAGCGACTCAACTGAACTGAACTTTTCTTTCCAAGGCACTGGGAGAAAGCATTCATTTCTAGTTCTTTAGCTCTTTTAAAAAGTTTCTTACCAAATATATTTTTTAAAACTCATTTAAGAATATCTCTTTTTATTTTAGAAGATTTTCTCTCACCCAGTTATAAGTTAATAAAAAGTACAAGAAAAAAGGTGTTTTAGGAAACTAGATAAAAATTGTCATATACCTGTAAGATTGTGTACATAAAGGAGAATAGAATGAAAATGGGAGAGGTAACAGAGGACTGTTTTGCATATAATGCTGGGTAGTTTAGATTTTAATCCCCTTGAACCTAGAGCTGTGTTATGTAATATAGTAGCTGATATACCAAATATGGTTAATTACATGTAATTAATTAAAATCAAATAAAAATTCTGTTCCTTGGGTACACTAGACACATTTTAAGTCCTCAGTGGATACATATAGCTAGTGGTTTAGTACAAATAGCACATTTGTATAATTATAAAAATTTTTCTTGGACAGCACTGCCCCAGACAGTGGGGAAGCATGTAAAAATTTTTAGTAGAGTTGGAAGTGATAAACTTGTATTTTTCCACAGATCTCTAGGAAGAATTTGATAGACTGAAAACTGCTAGGAAAATTAGGATATGAATCAGGATATGTATCATCCAAGGTTGTGTTTACAGAAATGAAGACTAGGGTGTGTGTGTGTGTGTGTGTGTGTGTGTGTGTGTGTGTGTTAAGGTGAGGGAAGAGATTACAGTCACAAAGCAAATAAGGAGGCTGAAGGAGAGGTAGAGTTCTTCTTATTTAGGAAAATGGGTGGCTATTGATCCCACTCACTGAAAGAGGAAACATTTTAGAAGTAGAATTAAAAAGACAGGCACAGGGAACTCTACTTAATGCACTGTGGTGACCTGAATGGGAAGGAAATCCTAAAGGGAAAGGATATGTATGTGTATTCATTTTTCTGTTGTAAAGCAACTATACTTCAATAAAAATTAATTAAAAAATAAATGGATGGGGGTAATTGATGAATTCACCTTATAGCCATCTCAACTTTGAGACTGTGAGGGACATTTTAGTAAGATGGACAATAGACAGTTGGATACATAAGTTTGGAAGAGTCATCCTCAAGGAACTTAGGGGGATGCATGGTCAGGTCACTGAAGACGTTTGCTCTCTTGCTGTCTGCACATCCCCTGCACCCCTACTGCCTGCACCCTAATCCCATGACTGACCTTCCTATGCACTTGCCTCAGGCTCCAGCTAGTGATTTAGTGATTGTTCTCATCAAAGGGGTGGTGAGGGGCATGCCCCTCTATTGCTTTCCCTGGTAACTAACGAGCCCACCTGACATCAGTTCCCTTGTAACTGGTAATATACTCCCGGCCCCCCAGTGAAGATGGCCACCATGGCTTGCCTGCCGTCTGCCATACACCATGAGGTGTTGCTCCAGGACTTTGCTTCACACATGTTAGTTCCCCATTCATTAAACCATTGCTGTCTCTGTTGCTAACTCTGGGCTTGAAGCTGGGTGAGCACAGGACTTGTAGGCCTATGGGATGGAGCCCAAGAGGGGAGATGCATTAATTGTTACCTAGAGCTTTCATTTGTTGTTGTTTAGCCGTAAGTCATGTCAGAGTCTTTTGTGACCCCATGGACTGTAGCCCGCCAGGCTCCTCTGTCCACAGGATTCTCCTGGCAAAAAGACTAGAGGGGTTGCCATTCCCTCACCCAGGGGAGCTTCCCAATCCAGGAACTGAACCCACATCTGCATTGGCAGGTGGATTCTTTACCAGTGAGCCACCTGGGAAGCCTGCATCTCTCATTACTTCCTTAAAATAAGTGTCTACAAGTAAAATTGCTTTTTCAAAGAATATGAATTATATTTGGGGAATTTACAAATTTCTTCTCCCCCCGCTCCTGCCACACACATTCCCTAGTGGCCCTTATTTTGTCGTAATGAAGAAATATTACTGATGCACATGTACAGTACTCTACAGGTGTGCTGATGTGGTAGTAAAATGCTCAATAAATATCAATGCATATTTGAGTGAACAAAATGTCTATTTACATCACTGATCAATAAAAGTTCAAATCAGTACTCACATGACTGGCAAGTGATGCAGCTAATTTTTAAGTACAAGTTAGTATTGTCTTTTATAGTTCAGGGCCCTTGGAAGTCAGCATACTTTTTCAAGTAGTGCTGCCATTACTCAAAGGATTTTTAGGACTCCTTTTTTGAAACTGCTTTTCAGAGCTACTTATTGAGAAATACGTGACAACTGGTAGAGTCTAGTACTGGTTATTTCCAGCTAAGACAAATGAACAAACACAAAAAAGGGACCCCTAGCATCTGACCTCTAGAACGTGAACCAAGGAAATGTTTTACTATGACCCACCTGTTACTGAGTTTAGCCCTTTTGGCCTAGCCGGGACCACTTGCTTTTGATCTGCAGGATTTAATACTATTTTCAAAAAGTAAATCCCCTCTTGAAGAATACAGACTTGTTACTAATGTCACTAAGTACTTGCCACAATTTCCAATTAAACATGCAGCCACATGACTTTCTTAGTCGACTTCTGCTAGTACTTTGAATTTGGAATAAGATGAGAATATGATGTATGATGGTAATAACTTAAGACTTCAGTCTTTGTTGCCTTCCTATAAAGAGAGGAGCATCACGGAGCCCCCTGCTACAAGCAGGTTATTTCAGTAGGCTATTTGTTTTTATATCTCAGGGTTATTTCCAGCTAAGACAACTGCACAGGCACAAAAAAGGGGCCCCCTAGCATCTGACCTCTAGAATACAACCAAGACTTATTTTCCTTTGACCCATCTGTTATCAAGTCTAGGCTCATACTGCTTGCTGCACAAAAGGCCAGTAATCAAGAGGCAAGTTGTTGGGACAAGAAATAATGACTTCCTTTGGAAAGTCAGTTAAGCAAGAAGAGAGTGGGCTCATACCCCAAAGAACCATCTTGCCTGAGTTAGAATTTAGGCTCTTTTTATAGTAAAAGTGGAGGGAGTAAAGTCAAACACTTTGTTTCCTATCAGCCTCTGGACGGGGATGTGTTAATCTCTTTCTGCTGGCAGTGATTCACAGGTGGGTATGGTCAGGATGTTTCCTATGAGAAGGATTTTAGCGTAATGTGCATTTCCTGGAAAACAGAGTTCCCAGAGATGGGCCATTTATGTATAATTTAAGCTTATAGACAGCATCCCTTTAGTGATTAGCTTGTAATAGAGGACAAAAAAGTCAAAGTGAAAGTATTAGTCGCTCAGCCCTGTCCAACTCTTTGCGATCCCATGGACTGTAGCCTGCCAGGCTTCTCTGTCCATGGGATTTTCCACACAAGAATACTGGAGTGGATTGCCATTCCTTTCTCCAGGGGATCTTCCTGACCCAGAGGTCGAACCCAGGTCTCCTGCATTGCAAGCAGTTTCTTCACTGTCTGAGCCACTTATTACACATTCACTTCCTTAAACAAAAGAATCCATAAGAATGCATTCTGGTAAAACAGGAAACTTCTCAAGGGTTAGTGAGTTGTGAAGAGCATGAGCATATGCAGTGACTGTTCCCTGTGTTGTGCAGTGCTAAGTCGCTTCAGTCGTGTCCAACTCTCTGTGACCCTATGGACTGTAGCCTGTCATGTTTCTCTGTCCATGGGATTCTCCAGGCAAGAATACCGGAGTGGGTTGCTGTGCCCTCCTCAGGGGATATTCCTGACTCAGGGATCAAACCCGTGTCTCTTATGTCTCATGCATTGTTGTTCCCTATCTAAAGGGAAATATAATAATAAAAATCTCAAACATCTCCATGGTGGTATGCTTTTAGCTGTTTATTTTTTCAATCTTCAACTCTGTGAAGTAGCCACTCTTATCACTCCTACTGTACAAATGAGAAAACCAGAGGCACAAGAGGGTGATTAACTAGCCAAGGCCATTCAGCTAGTAAAGGACAGTCCCAGGTTTAAACCCGGCAATCGGACTCGAGCCTGTGCTTTTAGCAAAAAACCTGGTACCCAGCAATTTTTAAAACGTCAGCACTGGCAACTGGGGAATTATTGAAAAAGGGAATCGACAATACGACCCACAACTCGGAAACAGTGCTAACAGACCTAGGAAGGCTGCAGTCCCAGGAGAGGACAGTGAGAAGCCAGGCCACCTGCCCGCACCATTCTGACAGCCTGCGCACCATTCTGACAGCCCGCGCTCTCGGAAGGGCGGACACCTTCCGTGACGCCCCCTGCGCCGCAGGACACTCATTGGGCCTCTGCTAAATGGCGTCAAATCGCGGGCGTCCAGGAGGAGGCGGGACTTCCGGGTCCCGTGGCGCAAAATTCCGGCCGCGCCGGAAAGGCCTACTGAGGAGAGGGTATTGGGTACCCGCCTCCTGAAGCGGCTGGAAAATTTTGTGTTCTACAGATTCCGAAGAGAAATTGGGACAAGGATTCATCCGCTAATTGCCAATTTTCGAGGTAGTGGAAAACAAGTCGGGACATGGACAGCCGCTTGCAGGAGATCCGGGAGCGGCAGAAGTTACGTCGACAGCTTCTCGCGCAGCAGGTCCGCGGCCCAGGGAGGGGTCGCGAATACGCGTGCGCGGCATTCCCCGTCCCTTTCTCCTCGCTTTTCCGCCTCCTCATCTGCCACGGGGCATCCCTTTCTGGTCTCGAGACTTTAATGCTGGGACCTGCCTACCCTCTGTGCCCCGAATCGTTCCCCTTTCATGTTGTGGTCCTTGTGGTGGTGCTAAACCGACCGCCACGCGTGGTCTTCAGCATCATTTATGGAATGCCCGCTAGGTGTCTGGCATAGTGCTCAGTGACGAGGATACAAAACTTGGGTGTTTGTGTATAAGTTATCGCGGTTCACGCGAGGAAAGGGGACTCGTTATCCCCTCAGTTTCTCTTCACTTTTTAAGTAGTCGTTTGTGTCTTGGTTTTCTCGTATCAGCGCCTGATTCATGAGATTGTGGCTTCATTGTGAAATAGGTTTACAGTGTTTTTTCTGGGATAATATCTAAAGGCCTCATTGGAAGTAGCCTGAGTGTAAATGTTAGGTTCTGCATCATGGGTGTTGCAGTCGACTGTGCTGTGTACCGTATCCTCGTCATTACCCACAGCTAAACGTTTGAATTCTTTTATCAGTCACAACAAATCTCTGAAAGGGGTAGCATTATCTTCACATAATGAAACACAGGCGCCGGTGGTTAACTAACTTTTCCCCCGAGTCGTTAACCGCTAGGCCAGTAAGTTGAACCCAGGTTTGTCTGTCCAAAGCTTATCTTCACTGCTTCTTGTGTGTAAGTTGACACGTGCTGATTAGTAGAGTACACGTGCAGAAAATGCACATGCACATCTTTGCTTAAAGTCAGAGGCTGTGTTTTCCTTTCTACCCCTCGGGTCAGTAAAAGTGATGGGGGAAATGCTCATAAGCTTTAATGAGGAATCTTAATAGTTATTCAAAAATAGTAATTTTTTTCTGTTTTAAGTCTTGGCTTTAGTAAATGAAAATCAAAGATATAGCTTCTTTTATGACATGAAAAGATTTATGGTATAGCGTTTAAAATGTCGGTGTTTAGGGACTTCTCTGTTGGTCCAGTGGTTAGGACTCTGCGATTTCATGGCTGTGGCCTGGGTTCAATCCCTGGTTTGGGAACTCAGATCCCTTAAGCCCCGTGGTGTAAGCCAAAAAAAAAAATGGGTGTTTGGAATCAGATCTGTTTCTGTGCCTCTGACATTATGATTTTTTGACAAATCAGATATCTTTTTCAAGCCTTCTTTATCCCAATTGCTTTTATCATGTTATGTTTGAAAATATCCAGTGGCTCTTTATTACAACCAAGTAAGATTTTTACACTTAAGTTTTGAATTCAGACCTATATTTGACTCAAAATACATACATAAGGAATTATTTCTTGAATGTCTTACTATGTACCAGGAACTCTTGTAGATGTTGGTAACTCAGCTATGAATAATAGGTTATCCTACCATTAGAGAACTTACATAGTGTACAGCATTTACTAATGGCTACTGTTTATTAAGTCCCTTGTATGTGTCAAAGAACTTGACAAACTTTTACATATGTTATATTTTATCATACAAGTCAGATGCTATCTGGATCTTATAGATGAAGAAAATAAAGCTCAAAGAATTTCCCTTACACGCTGAAGGTGACAAAACTTAAGTTTGCCAGCTTCAGTGTTAGGCCTCTCTGTGCTCTTTTCAATACACCTGGCTCCTTCTTGGTATAACTGGTTAGAAACCATTCCACCTGGGTGAGGATGGCCAATATCATCAATGGTAGACTTCCACTTTACCAGCAGCCTTTTTTTTTTCACTTACTATGTGAACAAGACTGGTTGCTCTCCAGAAAGTTATTTGTGTAATATAATAGACTTTATAATTTTTAAGAAGTGTCCTTTCTTTCTGGTTTCTATCCTTTATGGCACAGCCGTGGTCAGAACTTTGTGATGAAACTTGGTCTGGAACTCCCTGGTTTAGGCTTTTCTCTCTCTGTGTGTCTGTTGTCCTGAATGTTGGGTCCACTACTGTACATCACTAACTCATAAATACAATTCCAGTTGGGTTAATCTTCTACCCTAACTCTGTTTCTTACCCAAAGTTAGTTTTTAATAAGTTTTTTAATAAGTTTTTGTTGATTCATGAACTTCAAAGTAGAGCACAACTCAACGTATATAATTTGCTTGATTTGCTTTTGGCTGCTGGATGAAGATATCAGGTGCAGTGTATAGGCACAAACTATGATTGTGGCCATTGATGCTGCCACCAGTAATTTACACCTGCTTTTTAACTTGTAGCTTTGTTTTTAAAAATTAATATACTTCCAAAGGATACCAAATTGTCATAATTATTCAAATAATATATTTAGTGCTACCACAGTGGAAATGGCAACCCACTCCAGTATTCTTGCTTGGAAAATTCCATGGACAGAGTAGCCTGGTGGGCTGCAGTCAAGGGGGAATCACAAAGAACTGGACACAACTGAGCACGCACACACCCACCCACCCACGATGGAAAGTCTATTTAATTACTCCAGTCATTCCACAATTAAAAAAAAAAAAATGTTGGAACACAAGATGATTATGTATGTAAGCACAATTTGATCTAAAGCGTTTGTCTTATAAAACATCGTATTCTAATTTAGGCCTTGGCAAGAAATCTCATTGGTTTATTCACATAGTTATTGAGCATCTATTATAAGTCAGACTTTATAATAGCTCCTGAACATATAGATATCAACAGGACAGAGTTCTTCCTCAGTGAGCTAACAATTCAATGGGGGGAGAAGTAGACAAAAGTAAACATAAAATAATTGAGGTGTACAAATATAAAATAATATAAATAGGGAATAAACAAAAGTAAAACAAAATTAGTTTGTATTTTTATCTGAATGAGAAAATGAGGAGGTAAGGGAAAAATGGAAGGAGACTACCTATTCTCTCTCTAGTGTTCATAGAAGAACTCTCTGAGAAAGTGACTTGTGTTTATCTGAGAACTGAAGGGAGTGGAGTCAGTCGCTTTCATGGGAAGAAGGTTAAAAAGCATTTCCCCTACAGGAAGTAGATGTGTTTTCTGACAAAACAGAGGAGGGATCAGGAAAATTTTATGGAAGAATTAAAATATCAGAACAGTTAATATATTAGAAGAGATTTATCAGTGGGGAAACTTTAGGGGAGTCATGGAATAGTCTAAAGAGGCAGTGGAAATTAATATAATTGTTTAATAAAAATTGTTTAATAATGACTGGGCGCTAGTATTGTATGCTTTCTCACCTTTTTTGAGCTCAAGGGGCTATTTAATGCAGACTTCCTCATGCTCTTATTGTGCTTAAAAATGTTAAGTGATTCCTCATGGCCTATAAATTGCTTTCTATACCTTTGGTTTGGTTTTTAATTTTTCCGTGAATTGATGCCACAGTTTGTAGCCAGACTTACCTCAACTAGTGATTTGTTTACATTTGTATTTTGCAAAATTTCCCCAACTGCCAGCCGTAATTTGCATAACTATTTTTCAGGTATTTGGACAGTTTAGTATTGTGCTTGTAATCATTATATAAAGACTTGGTTTGAATAAAACCAAATAGGTATTTATTACAATATGGGATAAATAAGGTATAGCACATGAAGTATATGTACCATATAAAATAAATAAGGAATGGTACACAGATGGATGAAAAGTGTTTAACATAATGCCTATCAAACTATAAACACTGTTAGCTGCTTTTTTTTGTTACTATTACTACTACTAAATCGTGTTTTATTATTTACTTTAAAAGAAGATTGGCTCAAGTTAATTGTTTTGATATACTGATATAACTGTAAGTTATACTGATATAACTTAAAGCATAAAATACTTTTCAGCTGTCCAAATCATTCTTAAATAACGTGGTTTTGTTTCAAGGTACTTCTGTTTTTCCTGCAAGGTCAATAGTCCATTTGCTTGCTATGGTAGTTAGGGATAGTTCTTTCTTTCTTTTTTTTTTTTTTTTACTATTTAATGTATTAAATGCTGCTACAAATGGCTAGAAAGGATATTCAGCGCATTGTGTTCTAATTTTGATTTTTGCCTTTTCTCAGTTGGGAGCTGAAAGTGCCGACAGCATTGGTGCTGTGTTAAATAGCAAAGATGAGCAGAGAGAAATTGCTGAAACAAGAGAAACTTGCAGGTCAGTAGAATAATTGCTTTTTATAAGCGGTATGTTAATATTTGCAAAAGGATCATTGCTTTAATAAACAATAATCTTAGGTATCAAGTATGTTGTTATGATAAGCATCAGCATACCAATTTGGAAAACAATTGATTTTTATTGTCTATGAGTTATGAAATGCTTATTTTCTTAATATAAGTTCTCATTTATGAACTAGTTAGAAAATGGAATGTTAGACTGAGAATTAGCTTATGTACCATATATAATTTTATTTTAAAAATCCTTATTTAAAAAAAAGTGCTTTGCCCTAAAAGTGATACTCATTTGATAGTTCATAAAGCATTTAGAATTTTTCAGTATTGTAGTTACCAATTAGAACATCAATTTCACTCAAGACAGATTAAAATGGTATGTAATGTAGAAATTTCTCTTTGCCATACATACCTTATAAAAACTTATTTTCTCATTTGGTTGCTTTCTCAAAAATAAAGTACAAAGTTATTAATCAGGTTGTGATACTTTTAAAATTTATAAACCAAGTGAATGGATACTGTTTAGTCAGGAAAAATTTGTCTTGTTCTGTCTTTTTAAAACTGTTCTTTAATATTAATGGATACGTGTATACATCTTATGTATTTGTGAGTGATATTTCAGTTTTAATTTTCAGGGCTTCCTATGATACCTCTGCTCCAAACGCAAAACGTAAGTATCAGGATGAAGGAGAGACAGATGAAGACAAGATGGAAGAATACAAGGCGAGTAGAGAATGGGGCAATGTTTTGGGCAAGAGAAAAATAAGTCCTTACAATCTGTAGAGTCTTATTTAGGAAAACAAATTTGACAAAAGTTGAATTTTGACAAAACACTAAATAACGTCAGTAGCATATATGTCACCACTTATATCAATTTACTCATTTTAATAGAAGAGGTATGTGGATTAAATCAGGTGATGTATGTAAAGCACTAAGCGTAATGCCTAGTAAGCTCTAGGCAACAACATTCTTAAATAAGAGCAAGGAGGTAGATGTACCAGTAACGTTGGATAATTGGATCAATTTTCAGGAGGCTACACTGTCTTTTATGAGTTGTATTATTCCATCTTAACAATATAGGGTAGTGCAGTTAAAATATTTTGAGAATCCATGGGCTAGATGACAGTGTAGAAGCATTTTTAACAGAGGCCCAAGCAAAAAAACCCAACTTCTGAACTTGTAGTTGCATTATTTAGGTGAAAAAAAAGTAAAGGGCAAAAAACCTATCTCCATTTTTTCGAATTATTGTTATACAGCTGTATTTAACAAATGAGAATAAATAGTTTGAGTAAATCTCTAAGTATAATTACCTAATTTCATAAAAACTATGTTGTGTGTTGGGCTTCCCTGGTGGCTTAGTGGTAAAGAATGTGCCTGCCAGTGCAGGAGACATAAGAGATGTGGGTTCAATCCCTGGGTTTGAAAGATCCCCTGGTGGGGAAGATGGCAACCCACTCCAGTATTCTTGCCTAGGAAATCCCACTGACAGAGAGGCCTGGCAGGCTACAGTCCATGCGGTCGCAAAGAGTTGGACCCATCTTTGCGAAACAAAAATATTGTGTGTTGGTTGCATTTGATATATCCTAATATATAACTTAAATATTTGTGATTATGTTAGATTAAAGCATATACACTTCCTAATATTTTAACATTTTTGACCTATAAAATAGCGATTTCTTTTGGTTTGCTCTAGTAGAAGTAAAATTGCCCCATTGGTGGGCCTGTCTTTCATGATTTAAGCTAAATTCTAATAATTTAAAGTATTATATCTAAGGTAAATATAGATAACTTAGTCAACAGAATTAGTAGTTATAGACAGTTATTATTGAGAATGAAAAGGAAATTTTTATTATAAACATAGCTAGTTACAGGTAATGACAAAGCAAAGACTTCAATGTTTGACTTTAATGGTAATTTGAAAAATTTACGTCTTAGGGAAATAAAATATTTATGAGTCTTAATACTTACGATATAATACATAAGATTCCTCTTAAACATAAAATATCTACTTAATCTTCCTTTTTTAAGGATGAATTAGAAATGCAACAGGAGGAAGAGAATTTGCCATATGAAGAAGAGATTTATAAAGATTCTAGTACTTTTCTTAAGGTAAATAATTTTCAAATCTTTTAACTTTTCATGTTTCAGCCCTTTGCCTGAAAAGATTTTAAATACTTATTTATGTTCAAGATTTTTTTTCAGTTATTGAGGGATCATTTTTATTGTAAAATAAAATATCATTTAAAATTATTCATGAAATGCTCTTCTGATGCTTGGCTGTTAATGTCTGTAGATAACTGAATTGTAAACTATCATTTTAGTAGTGATGTTTTTTATTTTTTAAATCTATCAGTTAGCTTATATTTTGCTTGGCCTCATAATAAAAAATAAAGCTCCGAGTTAATGTATCTGTCATCAGAGTGAAAGCTATTAATTTAATTTTGACTTTTTCTTTAGGGAACACAGAGTTTAAATCCCCATAATGATTACTGCCAACATTTTGTAGACACTGGACATAGACCCCAGAATTTCATCAGGGATGTAGGTATGTCTGATTTGTTGGGAATATGCGATTGCCGGCTGTTGGTTACATGCATGTAATTTATCCATTTTGTGGTTTATTTCTAACAAAATTACTTTTTCCTGGCATGGCTTTAATTCATAGTACTTCTTGTACACTGTCTTTTTCCATCAAGCAGTGTTGCTTTTTTCCTTTTTCCTTCCTTTCCTTCATTTTGTTTCTGTGATTATCCCTCATTTTTATTTTGCCTTTATTTATTCCTTCTTTGATGCTCTTCCTTTCTTTAGGTAAATCTGATTTTTTGACCTATGTCATTTTCCTTTCCTCTAAGAATTTTTTTTTTTAACGTTTCTTGCAAGATAGGCCTACTAGCAACAAATTCCCTCAGTTTTTGTTTCTCTGAGAAAGTCTTTATTTCTCCTTTACTTTTGAAAGATTAATTTTGTAAAGTACAGAATTCTGGATTGGTGTTTTCTTTCTTTCAATACTTTAAATATTTTACTTCACTCTCTTTTTGCTTGCTTTTTTCTGAGAAGTTGGATATAATTCTTAACTTTGTTCCACAGTAGGTTTGTTTTTTTTTTTCCTGGTTTCTTTCAGGACTTTTATTTTCTATAGCTTGAAAATGATATGTGTAGGTATAGTTGAGTTTTTCTCTTTTTTGATATGTATCCTGTTTGGTACTCTCTGAGCTTCCTATATTTGGGGTTTGATGTCTGACATTAATTTGTGAAATTTTTAGTCATTATTTGTTTATTTTTGACTTCCTCAGATCTTAGTTGTGGCATGTGAGCTCACTGTTGTGGCTTAGTAGTTGTGGTACATGGACTTAGTTGTCATGCCGCATGTGGGGTCTTAGTTCCCCAATCAGGTATCGAACCGCCATCCCCTGCATTGCAAGGTGGATTCTTAATGCCTGGACCACCAGAGAAGTCCCCCCAGTTATTATTGATTCAGATATTTCTTCTGTTCCTCTGGTTTTTCTCTTCGTCTGATGTTTCCATTACACCTTTTGTAGTTATCTTATGTTCCTTGGATAGTCTGACTTTTTTCCCCCCAGTTTTTGTTCTATTTACTTTTCAGTTTTTGAGATTTCTGTTGAGATATCCTCAAGCTCAGATTCTTTCCTCAGCTGTGTTCGGTCTACCAGTATGCTCCTCAGAGGCAGTATCCCTGCATTTTTAAAACAGCTTGATTAAGATAATTCATGTACTATACAATTCACCCATTTAAAGAATATAATTTTTTAAAGTATCTACAGGTTTGTGCAACCATCACCACCATCTAATTTTAGACCTTTTTTTAAAATTGAGGTATAGTTGACTTACAATCTTATATAAGTTTTAGGTGTACAAATAGTGGTTCACAATTTTTAAAGTTTATACTTTATTTATAGCTAATATAAAATATTGTCTATATTCTCTCTGCTGAACATTATGCTTGTAACTTATTCATTACATATATAGAAATTTGTATTTTATAATCCCTGCCCCCGTTTTGCTCTCCCTCTTCTATCCCCACTGGTAACCACTAATTTGTTTTCTGAGTCTGTTTCTTTTTGTTATATTCACTAGGTTGCTCTTTATTTTTTAGATTTCACATATGAGTGATAATATATGGCATTTGTCTTTCTGACTTATTTCACTAAGCATAATATCCTCCATGTTGTTGCAAATAGTGAAAGATACAATCACTTTTTATGGCTGAGGAGTACTCCATTGTATATGTGTATGTACCATATCTTTATCCTTTCACATGTTGATGGGCGCTTAGGTTGCCTCCATATCTTGGCTATTGTAAATAATGCTTCTGAGAACATCGGTGCCTGTGTCTTTTTGAATTAGTGTTTTTGTTTTTTTCATATACATACCCAGGAGTGGAATTTCTGTATTCATATAGTTACTTCTATTTTTAGTTTTTTGGAAAAACAGTATGATAGTTCCCTACTGTTTTCCACAGTTGCTACATACATTCCTACCAACAATATTACACATCCTTAGAACATTTTTATCTCCCCTAAAGAAACTCAGTACTCAATCATTAGCAGTCAGTTTCCATTCCTTCTCACACAGTTGCCGCCCCCCCCCCAACCAGGCTTAAATAACCATTCATTGACTCATTATCAGTTTGCCTATTCTAGACATTTCATATAATTGGACTCATACAATGTGATTTTGTGACTGGGCTTTTTTCACGTAACATAGTGTTTTCAGTGGCCATTGATGTTAGCAGCGTGTAGAAGTATTTCCATTGTAAGTATATACCACATTTTGTTTATTCATTTGAATTGTTTCCACTTTCTGACTTGACAACTCTCCTGCTGTGAATATTCATGTAGAGTTTTTGTGTGAATGCATGCTCTCATTTCTCTTGGGTGTATACCTGGGAGAGAATTACTGGGTCATGTGATAGTTCTACATTTAACTTTTTGAGGAACTGCAAATCTGTTTTTCAGAGCAGCTGTACTGTATATATTTTTACTAACAATATGTGAGGGTTCCAACAGTATTTCAGGTATCATTGACACTTTCTATTATCTGTCTTTATAGTTATAGCTATACTAGTGAATATGAAGTAGTATTTCATGTGGTTTTGATCTGCATTTCCCTAGTGACTAATGATATTAAAAATCTTTTCCTATGCTTATTTTTCCATTTAAATACCTATTTTGGAGAAATGTCTAAAAGCTTTTTTTTTAGATATTTGACTTTTTATTATTTTATTGTAAGAGTTCTTTATATATTCTCAGTGTATGTATTCTCTTTATATATTCTCCTTTATCAGATGTATGATTTGCAAATATTTTCTCCCATTCTGTGGGTTGTCTCTTCACTTTTTTGATGGCACCCTTTGCCACACAAAAATTTTATTTTGATGTAATCCAATATACTTTTTCTTTTTTTGCTTGTAAGCAACATGTGGAAACTGATTTTAATGTTTTCATGGTCACAATTTAGATGTAGCACAAAAAGTTATAATAAGGGTGAGATAAGCCAATTACAGAATGACAAAAATGCACGCACTTAAAGAGGTACTTAAAATATCAGTAGTACATATATAAATACATACACTTTTATGAGCTACCTAAAATAGTGATTCTCACAGAAGAAGAGAATACAGCAGTGGTTGTCAGAGGCTGGAGAGAGAGGAAAATGAGAAGTTGTTGTGCAGTTGGCATAAAGTTTCAGTTATGCAAGATAAATTAATTCTGTAGATCTTGATGATCAGTCGCTCAGTTATGTCTGACTCTGTGACTCCATGGACCACAGCGTGCAAGGCTTCCCTGTCCTTCACTGTCTCCTGGAATTTGCTCAAACTCATGTCCATTGACTTGGTACTGCCATCCAACTGTCTCAACCTCTGCCACCCCTTTCTCCTCCTGCCGTCAGTTTTCCCAGCATCACTTTTCCAGTGAGTCAGCTCTTTGCATCAGGTGGCCAGAGTATTAAGAGCTTCAGCTTTACCATCAGTCCTTCCAATGAATATTCAGGATTAATTTCCTTTAGGATTAACTGGTTTGATCTCCCTGCTGTCCAAGGGATCTCAAGAGTCTTTTTCATCACCACATTTTGGAAGCATCAGATCTTCAGCGCTCAGCCTTTAATAGTGCAACTCTCATAGCTCTCCCTACGTGACTGCTGGAAAAACCATGACTATACGGACCTTTGTCAGCAAAGTGATATCTCTGCTTTTTAATACGCTGTCTAGGTTTGTAATAGTTTACAGCCCAGAAAATAAAGTCTATCACTCTTTACATTTTTTTCCCCATCTATTTGCCATGAAGTGATGGGGCCAGATGCCATTATTGTAATTTTTTGAATGTTGAGTTTTAAGTCAGCTTTTTCACTCTCCTCTTTGACCTTCTTCAAGAGACTCTTTAGTTCCTCTTTGCTTTCTGCCATTGGAGTGGTATCATCTGCATATCTGAGGTTATTGATATTTCTCCCAGCAATCTTGATTCCAGCTTGTGCTTCAGCCAGCTCCTCATTTCCCATGATGTACTCTGTATATAAGTTAAATAAGCAGGATGACAATATACAGCCTTGACGTACGCATTTTGCAGTTTGGAACCAGTCTGTTATGCCATATCCTGTTCTAAATGTTGCTTCTTGACCTGCATTCAGGTTTCTCGGGAAGACAGGTAAGGTGGTCTGGTAGTCCCATCTCTTGAAGACTTTTCCCCAGTTTCTTGTGATCCACACAGTTGAAGGCTTTAGTGTAGTCAATGAAGCAGAAGTAGAGGTTTTTCTGAAATTCCCTTGTTTTTTCTATGATCCAAAGGATGTTGGCAATGTGATCTCTGGTTCCTCTGCCTTTCCTAAATACAGCTTGTACATTGAGAAATCTGAAACTTCTCGATTCGTGTACTGCTGAAGCCTAGCTTGAAGGATTTTGAGCATTACCTTGCTAGTATATGAAATGAGTGTAATTGTGTGATAGTTTGAACATTCTTTGGCATTGCCCTTCTTTGAGATTGGAATGAAAATGATCTTTTCCAGTCCTGTGGCCACTCCTGAGTTTTCCAAATTTGCTGGCATATCATCTTTTAGAATTTGAAATAGCTCAACTGGAATTCCATCACCTCCACTAGCTTTGCTCATATTAATGCTTCCTAAGGCCCACTTGACTTCATACTCCAAGAGGTCTGTCTCTATGTGAGAGATCACACCATCATGGTTACCCGGGTCATTAAGACCTTTTTTGTAAAGTTCTTCAGTGTATTTTTACCACTTCTTTTTATATCTCTTCTGCTTCTGTTCTTTATTGTGCCCATCTTTGCATGAAGTGTTCCCTTGGTATCTCTAATTTTCTTGAAGAGATCTCTCGTCTTTCCCATTCTATTGTTTTCCTCTATTTCTTTGCATTGATCACTTAGGAATGCTTTCTTATCTCTCCTTGCTATTGTTTGGGACTCTGCATTCAGATGGATATATCTTTCCTTTTCTCCTTTGCCTTTCACTTCTTTTCTCAACTATTTGTAAAGCCTCCTCAGACAATCATTTTGCCTTGTTTTATTTCTTTTTCTTGGGGATGATTTTGGTCACTGCCTCCTATACAATGCTATGAACCCGATCCATAGTTCTTCAGGCACACTCTTATCAGATCTAATCCCTTGAATCGATTTGTCACTTCCAGTGTATAATCATAATGAATTTGATTTGGGTCTTACCTGAATGGCCTAGTGGTTTTCCATACTTGCTTCAGTTTAAGTCTGAATTTTGCAATAAGGAGTTCATGATCTGAGCCACAGTCAGCTCCTGGTCTTGTTTTTGCTCACTGTCTAGAGCTTCTCCATCTTTGGCTGTAAAGAGCTCTCCATCTTCTCCATCTGGTGATGTCCATGCGTAGAGTTGTCTCTTGTGTTGTTGGAAGAGGGTGTTTGTTATGACCAGTATGTTCTCTTGGCAAAATCTGTTAGCCTTTGCCCTGCTTCATTTTGTACTCCAAGGCCAAACTTGCCTGTTACTCCAGTTATCTCTTGACTTCCTACTTTGCATTCCAGGCCCCTATGATGAAAAGAGTCCATAGATCTGCTGTATAGCAAATTGTCTATTCTCAGCAATACTGCTGACCATAGTCAACAATACTTCAAAAAATTTAAGAGGGTATATTTTATCTTACTTAAAAATGCTTGTTGAGTCGCCAAGTTGTGTCTGACTCTTTGTGACCCCATGGACCGCAACACACCAGGCTTTGCTGTCCCTCACCCTCTCCCAGAGTTTGCCCAAGTCATGTCCATGGAATTAGTGATGCCATCCAACCATCATCCTCTGTTGCCCTCTTCTCCTGCTTTTAATCTTTCCCAGCATCAGGGTCTTTTCTAATGAGTTGGCTCTTTGCATCAGGTGACCAAAGGATTGGAACTACAGCTTTAGCATCAGTCCTTCCAAAGAGTGTTCATGGTTGATTTCCTTAAAGATTTGATTTAGTGTGATCTCCTTGCTTTCCAAGGGACTCTCAAGAGTCTTCTCTAGCACCAATTCAAAAGCATCACTTCTTTGGTGCTCAGCCTTCTTTATGGCCCAACTTTCACATCCGTACATGACTACTGGAAAGATCATAGCTTTGATTGACTATACGGACCTTTGTTGGCCAAGTGATGTCTTTGATTTTTAACACACTGTCTAGATTTGCCTTAGCTTTCCTGCCAAGAAGCCATCATCTTCCTTTCCTGCCCAGAAGCAGTTGTCTTCTAATTTTATGGCTGCAGTCACTGTCCGTGGTCATTTTAAAGCCCAAGAAGAGAAAATTTGTCACTGCTTTCCCCTTTTCCCCTTCTCTTTGCCCTGAAGTGATGGGAACAGATGCCATGATCTTGGTTTTTTTAATATTAAGTTTTAAGCCAGCTTTTTCACTCTCCTCTTTCACCCTCATCAAGAGGCTCTTTAGTTCCTCTTCATGCTCTACCATTAGAGTGGTAACATCTGCATATCTGAAGTTGTTGATATTTCTCCTGGCAATCTTGATTCCAGCTTGTAACTCATCCAGCCTAGTATTTCCAATGATGTACTTTGTGTATAAGTTAAATAAACAGGGTTGACAATACCAGGCTTGTCCTACTCCTTTCTCAATCCTGAACCAGTCAGTTGTTCCCTCTGGGGTTCTAACTGTTGCTTCTTGACCTGCATACAGGTTTCTGAGGAGACAGGTAATATGGTCTGATATTCTCATCTCTTCAGCCTGCCACAGTTTGTTATGATCCACACAGTCAAAAGCTTTAGTGTAGTCAGTGAAACAGAGGTGGATGTTTTTCTGGAATTCCCTTGCTTGCTCTGTGATCCAGTGAAGGTTGGCAATGTGATCTCTGGTTCCTCTGCCTTTTCTGAATGCAGTTTGCTTGAACTTCTGGAAGTTCTTGGTTCACGTAATGCTGAAGCCTGCCTTGGAGGGTTTTGAACATAACCTTACTAGCATGGGAGATGAGCGCAGTTGTCCGTTGGTTTGAACATTCTTCAGTACTATCTTTCTTGGGAGTTGCGATGAGGATTTACCTTTTCTGGTCCTGTGATCACTGCTGGATTTTCCAAATTTGCTGACTTATTGCACTTAAAGTGCAGTGCTTTAATAGCATCGTCTTTTAGGATTTTAAATAGCTCTGCTGGAATTTCATCACCTCCACTAGCATTATTGGTCTTAGTGCTTCCTAAGACCCACTTGACTTCATACTCCAGGATGTCTGACTCTGAATGAGAGACTACACCATCATGGTTATCCAGGTCATTAAGATCTTTTTTGTACAATTCTTCTGTGTATTTTTTCCATCGCTTGATCTCTTCTGCTTCAATTAGGTCTTTACTGTTTCTGTCCTTTATTGTGCCCATCTTTGGATGAAATGTTCCTTTGATATTTCCAATCTTCTTGAAGAGATCTCTAGCCTTACACTTTCTGTTGTTTTCCTCTATTTCTTTGTACTGTTCATTGAAGAAGACCTTCTGGTCTCTTGCTATTTTCTGGAACTCTGCATTTTGTTGGGTGAACCTTTCTATTTCACCCTTTCATTTTGCTTCTCTTCTTTCCTCAGCTATTTGTAAAGCTTCCTCAGGCAACCACTTGTCTCTTGCATTTTTTTTCGTTGGGATGGTGTTGTTTGCTGCCTCCTGTACAGTATTATGGACCTCTGTCCATAGTTCTTCAGGCACTCTGTTCACTGGATCTGATCATTTGAGTCTATTTGTCACCTCCACTGATATTCATAGGGAATTTAGATTTAAGTCTTATCTGACTGGCCTAGTAGTTTTCCCCACTTTCTTTAGTTTAGGCTTGAATTTTGCTATGAGGAGGTGATGATCTGAGCCACAGTCAGCTCCAGGTCTTGTTTTTGTTGACTCTGTACAGCATCTTCATCTTCAGCTATGAAGAATGTAATCAATCTGGTTTCAGTATTTACTATTCTGGTGATATCCATGTGTAAAGTCATCTCTTGTGTTGTTGTGAAAGCTTGTTTGCTATGACAAGAGTATTTTCTTGGCAAAATTCTGTCAGCCATTGCCCTCCTTCATTTTGTACTCCAAGGCCAAACTTGCCTGTTATTCCAGGTATCTCTTGAGTTCCTACTTTGCATTCCAGTCCCTTATGATGAATCAGTTCAGTTCAGTCAGTCAGTCGTGTCTGACTCTTTGCGACCCCATGGACTGCAGCACACCAAACTCCCCTGTTCTTCACCAACTCCTGGAGCTTGCTCAAACTCATGTCCATTGAGTCGGTGATGCCATCCAACCATCTCATCCTCTGTTGTGCACTTTTCCTCCCACCTTCAATCTTTCTCAGCATCAGGGTCTTTTCCAGTGAGTCAGTTCTTCACATCAGGTGGCCAAAGTATTGGAGTTTCAGCTTCAGCATCAGTCCTTCCAATGAATATTCACGACTGATTTCCTTTAGGATGGACTGGTTGGATCTCCTTGCAGTCTGAGGGACTCTCAAGAGTCTTCTCCAGCACCACAGTTTAATAGCATCAATCCTTCGGCACTCGGCTTTCTTTATGATGAATAGGATATCTTTTTTTGGTGTTCTAGGAAGTCTTCTGTTGAGCGCCGAAGAATTGATGCTTTTGAACTGTGGTGTTGGAGAAGACTCTTGAGAGTCCCTTGGACTGCAAGGAGGTCCAACCAGTCCATCCTAAAGGAGATCAGTCCTGGGTGTTCATTGGAAGGACTGATGTTGAAGCTGAAACTCCAATCCTTTGGCCACCTGATGTGAAGAGTTGACTCATTGGAAAAGACCCTAATGTTGGGAAGGATTGGGGGCAGGAGGAGAAGGGGATGACAGAGGATGAGATGGTTGGATGGCATCACCAACTTGATGGACATGGGTTTAGGTAAACTCCGGGAGTTGGTGATGGCCAAGGAGGCCTGGTGTGCTGCTTGCGATTCATGGGGTCGCAAAGAATCGGACACGACTGAGCGACTGAACTGAACTGAACTGAGCCATACAGCAAATTCCCGTTGGCTATCTATTTTACATATGGTAATGTAAGTTTCCATGTTACTCTTTCCATACATCTCCCCCTCTCCTCCCCTCTCCCCATGTCCATAAGACTTCTGTGTTTCTGCATTGCTGCCCTATAAATAAATTCTTCAGTACCATTTTTCCGGATTCTGTATATATGTGTTAGAATATGATATTAATCTTTCTCTTTCTGACTGACTTCACTCTGTATAATAGGGTCTAGATTCATCCATCTCATCAGAACTGACTCAAATGCATTCCTTTTTATGGCTGAGTATATGTAGCACAAATTATTTATCCATTCATCTGTTGATGGACATCTAGGTTGCTTCCCTTAGGGATTCTTGTCCACAGTAGTAGGTCCAATGATTATCTGAATTAATTTCACCCATTCCCATTCATTTTAATTCATGGATTCCTAAGATGTTGATGTTTACTCTTGCCATCTCCTGCTTGACCATGTCTAATTTACCTTGATTCATGAATCTAACATTCCAGGTTCCTATGCAGTGCTATTCTTTAAAACACCCAATTTTACTTACATCCCAGACACATCCACAACTGAGTATTGTTTCCGCTTTGGCCCAGCCGCTTCATTCTTTCTGGAGCTATTAGTAGCTGTAATCCGCTCTTCCCTAGTAGCATATTGGACACCTTCCAAACTGAGCGGCTCATCTTTCAGTGTCACATCTTTTTGCCTTTTTATACAGTTCGTGGAGTTCTCAAGGCTCGTATACTGCAGTGGTTTGCCATTCTCTCCTCCAGTGGATCATGTTTTGTCAGAACCCTCCACTATGACTCGCCTGTCTTGGGTGGCCCTTCACAGCATGGCTCATAGCTTCATTGAGTTATGCAAGCCCATTAGCTGAGACACGGCAGTGATCTGTGAAGGGGTCTTACTGCACGTACACACACCAAAACCAGAGGAACACAAAGAAACTTCTGAAGGTTATTAATATGTCTCATCTTGATTGTGGTTATGGTTTCACAGCTATATGCATATGTTAAAACTCACCGGATTGCATCCATTAAATATAAGTTTAATGTATAAGGTTTTTGTTTATCAATTATACTTCAATAAAGCTTTTTTTTTTTAAGGTTATAAGTAATATGGCCAAATTTCATTATTGTCCTTTCTGCTTTTAAGACGTTTATTTCTCCAAGGCAAAGAAAATGTACTTAGGAAACTATTATGGATTGAGAAAAAATTGTACCTCTGTTTTGTAGATGATTGAGAGCTGACTCTACTGTGATTGAAACCCGAATATAATAAAATCTTCAAACTTGTTTCATTTGAAATTTGATCTGTAACCACTGATTAAGGACGCTTTACAAAATCTTTCATTTTTTTAATCTTTGATTAAAAATCATATCATATTTGAAAATGGACTTTTGGTTTTTAAGATGATTATGATTCTTGTAAGGAAGAGGGATAAAGTAAAATAAGATCTTTTAGGAATCTTTGATATTCAAAGCCCTACTTACAGTTGTTTAAACAGGCATTATGCTGTTTTACCTAAAATCTCTCTGAGGTTCAAAGATTTAAATATTTTTGAGGACATGGAAACAATAAAGCTCCTGCTTTTAACCTTTCTGGGACTTGGAGGTGTTTTTGAAGATCCTGAGCTTGAAAATATATATGAAGATTTGGTTTATAATATATGGAGATGTGAGATCTTTAAAACTATAAATACTGATGTAGGATATGTTTTTAGAGAAAATGACTTGTCTTGGAGTTGGTAGTACAATGAGATAAGTAATCAGAGTGAGTGAGGTGAGAGCTCATCGACTAATAGGGACTCATTATCTTTCTGCCTAGATTTGTTCTGGGATAGTGTCCATAATTTAAGCCATTTAAGATCGTCAGTAGTAAGGATAAGAAATCTTCATGTTCTCTGCGTTGGATAACTGTCAAACTAAGGGAAAACTGAACAGTCATTAGATCTTTGGGAGAGTTGTTTTTTTGTTTTTTGTTTTCTTTTTAGTAAAAAAAAAAAAAAGGAAAAAAGCATGAACAAAAAAAAAAAAAAAATTCTTTTCCTGAGAACAGAATGTCTAAACTTGATACTTTAAGCAGATTATTTAATATAATAAGTTTGAAAAATTAAATGGTTACTTGACTTAAATCATCTGGCCTATAAAACACCTGGGTGTTTGCCTACATGTGAAATTAGGGTCATTAGGTATAAAATGTGTATATGAAGTATTTAAAAATACTCAAAACTAACTTTTTTACAAACGATGTGAGAATGATAAGTTGGTTGTGTCTTGTATT
This sequence comes from Giraffa tippelskirchi, assembly GCF_054371585.1. Lineage (NCBI taxonomy): Eukaryota > Metazoa > Chordata > Mammalia > Artiodactyla > Giraffidae > Giraffa > Giraffa tippelskirchi. The sequence continues at coordinate 111,232,049 of NC_137275.1, forward strand.
TAAAAATACTCAAAACTAACTTTTTTACAAACGATGTGAGAATGATAAGTTGGTTGTGTCTTGTTTTATTTTCCTGAGCAGGCTCATTACCTTTGAATTCACTGATACTCAATTGTATTGAAATTTGAAATTTACTATTTTTCCTCCCCAGGTTTGGCCGACAGATTTGAAGAATACCCTAAACTGCGGGAGCTCATTAGACTGAAGGATGAGTTAATAGCTAAATCTAACACTCCTCCTATGTAAGTGGGGTTTTTTGTTCCCAACTCAGGCTTAAAATATTAGTCTTTTTGTCATGTAACCTTTCTGAAGTTTGAAAAAAATTCAGCATCTTTGAAAGGTTAACACACTCTTTCTTCTTTAGTGAAATGTATTAGTTTGAAACTCTGGTATGGAGTACACAGTAGGTTGTCATTTTATTTGTTTTCAGTTTACTAGATAATTTAGAGTGTCTTTAAGTATTTTTTCTTAGAAAATCTTATTTGTTGTTTTCTTAACTATCTTTAAATGTTTTTAAATATCTTTTCTTCTCAAAAATTACTTATTGAAGAAAGTTAGAAAACTTAAGAGAGAGAAAATAAGAAAATGAAAGTTAATTATAACTTGGCAGCTAGGGATACTATTCTTAACATTTTGGAATACAAAAATTCATTTTAACCTTTGGTAACAGAATGTTTCCCTCAAAAATGTGTATAATCCTTAAAACTGGAGACTCTTTAGCTTACTTTGAACATTTTATACATTTAACAGTTTGCTAAAATATATGCTATTAACGATTAGAAAAACCACAGATAACTGAGTTTGTGGAAAAAAATTTTAACAGGCTAATATCATATTCAGAAATATTTTATGTTTAAAGTATCGTATGCATGCATGCATGCTAAGTTGCTTCAGTTGTGTCCAACTCTTTGCGACCCTATGGACTGTAGCCCTGCAGGCTTCTCTGTCCATGGGATTCTGTGGGCAAGAATACTGGAGTGGGTTGCCATGCCCTCCTCCAGGGGATCTTCCCGACTCAGGGATTGAACCTGGGTCTTCTGCATTGCAGGTGAATTCTTAACCGCTGAGCCACCTGGAAGCCCCAAAGTGTTTTATATTTATATTTGAAATACCTTCGTACTGTGTAGAAATAACCATTAAATAAAGACTAGTAGTAATTTATGCTAAGTGGCTGGAAAAGACTGTTAATATAAACACTATTGCTAACAAACAAACTAGCAAAAGAAAATTATGTCTATCTTTAGAAGCTTTTTTAGACAGAAGAATTTAAAACAATTTTTCTGAAGGACAATTGCAGGAAAAATAATGTAATATTCCTCGAAGTATTATGATGATAATGGAAAGGGACTCAGACACTCACGTCTGAGTATGGATTTTCAGTATAAAAATGAGAGAGATTTATACTCAGGATGTTCCTGTGGAATCATGGTTTTGCTTTGCAGTACGATTCTATCCATGTTCTCAGGAAGAACGGTGGTAGATAGTTTTACTGTCTATACTGAGGAGAGAGATTCCTCCATAAAAAGGTATTCAATTATTAGCTCATGATGACTTTGAAATAGTATTAGGAAATATTTAAGAAACTTTTTTTCATTACCATCTGTAATCTCTTACTTTTTATGCTTTAATCAAATAGGTATTTACAAGCAGATATAGAAGCTTTTGACATCAGAGAACTGACACCCAAATTTGATGTGATTCTTCTTGAACCACCTTTAGAAGAATATTATAGAGAGACCGGCATCACTGCTAATGAAAAATGCTGGACTTGGGATGATGTATGATGAAACTTTCTACATTGTAACGAATTATTTATTTTTCAAATGAATATATCTTTATTTGATCAGAGAGTAATATTATAAATACTGTTTTAGGAATTATAAATATAGATTTATAGTATATATTATGGCTGAAGATCTAAGGTACAGTAACAAATATTATAATATCTTTGGTGTTTCTTTTTGAGGCAGAAGTTGAGCAGGGAATAAGTTAAGTTGTCTTAAAATTCCAATCTTAGAGTCCTTGGATGTATAGCGAGAAATAAGTCTAAAAACAGATTGAATGGTTGATAGCTTTCTGTATTTGGTTAGTTTCAGTGAATGTCAGAGTATTCACACACACATATATATTAGCATAATTTTTACTCTTTAAAGAACTTACAGTATAATAGATTTAAAGAATATATAATCTCAGTCTTATATAATTGCAGTAAAGTTCTGTTTTCCTAAATAAAAGTAAACAAACTGATAGCCTCAGTGAGTTACGTAAAGTAATCTGTTTTTACCGGTCAGTAACAAAAATAGCAAATATATATTTATCGAGTACCACTCTGTACTAGGCAACTAGGTACTGGAGATTCAAAGGTGAATGAGACTTAGTATTTGGCCTTAAGGAGCACATAGTTGAATGGGATAAGCAATAACCTAAATAGATAATTGCAGTGTCATTTTGTTAGTTCAGTAATAGAGGAGTGCATAAGGTGATCTGAAAAAAAACCTGACCAAGTTGAGGAAGCTGGGGGACATAAAGAGGACGTGACACATGAACAAATTAGCCAGAATTGGCCAGCTGAGAATGGGCTGGGCTAGGAATTCCAAGCTGAAGGAACAGTAAGAGCAGGAGGCAAAGAGATGAGAATGGAGGTCTTGTATGTATGTTGATTGTGTTAAATCACAGATGGAGACTGTCTAGAGATGCTATCTTCTTAGAAGCTTGGACTTTTATCCTGAAGGCACTAAGGAATCTTTGAAGGGCTTTAACCAGTTTAGTAAAATGGTCTAATTAGTGTGTGGAGAAGGATGGTCCAGAGAAAATGAAGACTGGAGAGGGAACAGCAGTTAGAGGACTGTTGCAGTAGTCCGGTTAGGAGATGAAGGATCCCTGAATTAGGCTGATGGTAGTTAAGGATAGAAAGGTGATAAATTCAGTAATGTTTTGTAGGTATGTCTGGTGAGATCTAGTGATTGGGATGAGGGAAAGAGGTAAGGATGCTTGAAAGTTGAGTCTTAGGATAAATGGGTTCGGTTACCACCAGCTGAGAGTCAGTTTAAGAAGAGGAGCAGGATTAGAGGGATTAGGATTATGCTGAATGTGTTGATTAGAGGTGTATGAGAGACATTCACGTGGAGGTTGTAATAGGAGTATGCAACTTAACAGAAAGATCTGGCCATCTCAAAAGATAGATTTTAAAGGGTTAGCATATTAAACCTGTAAGAATAAATGAATGTGTCTTGAAATAGCATCTCAATTAGGATACAATGTGAATTTACAGTAAAGCCTCAGGAAACTTATATTTAAGAGGCACATAGAAAAGATGTGAAAAGAAAGGGTCACAGATGAATGAGGTGAATCAAGACAGTTTGAATGTCATGGAAGCCAAGGAATTAGAGCGCTTCCCTAATTGAGGAGGAGCATGTGATCAAAAGCATTGAACACAGAAGAGAGGCAGGGAGGGCAGTGAACTGAGACTGTGAACTGATGCTTCACAGGAGACTGCTCTGAGTCCTCGCACATCCCCTTCTGAGTTCATAGTCGTTACTGTTGTTAGTATTACTTACTCTTCAAGATATAACTTCAGTTTTTCTTCCTTGAAGCTTTCCTATCAGCTTCAATACCTCTGTCACATTTATTTACATTTTTATTTTATTTTACAAGTTTTTCCTCTCCTCTGATAAGTATAATCTGTGTTTATTGTTGAAACACAGAAATATATAGTATCCCCAAAACTTAAGGTTAAAGATGTAGTACTATTTATATTTAGGGCTGAGAGGTTTTCCAGATAGGTTGCACAAGTTAATATTCATTCTGATAGTGTTTAAGAAATATCTGTTTTTCCTCATCAAAATTCATATAGAAAATAATCTTTTAGGCAAAAGAAAATTGAAAAATTAATCTTATTATGTCTATGATTAGTAGTTAGGTTGAACTTTATTTTCTCTGGCCCATCTCTAAGATTTGGTCAGTGAAATCCAAGAGTTTAAATTTTATATGATAAACTAATAGAGTTTTTGTAATAAAGAAATTCCATTTTATATGCATATTGAAAAGTTTTGTCTGGAGCCCTAGGAACTCTAAGCTCTTAACCTTTATGTAGTAATAACCTAAAGAAAGTGCCAGTAGCTAAATATAAATAAAAGAAGTGTTTGAGTTTCTCAGATATTCTTTTTCATGTTAGAGTCAGTAGAGGTCAGTGTGTTTTAGTTAAGAATATAAGCACTTACTTAAAATACCAATATTTAGTATTTATAATTGTAACATCAAGAGTTATTTCCTTAATGTTCTTCGCTGTGTGCCATCACTTACCTTAGCTATGCCATGTATAAATGTGTATAGGAATATATGTGTGTGTCTGTGCATATTAATGTTTATTCATATTATGAGAATATTAGATTAGGCGTTATGTCAAGACAAAGTTGGAAGTGTAAAACTGAATAGGTTTATGCCTATTGTGATTTATTTCCACTATCACCCTCAAATAATGTTTTCTTACCTAGATAAGTTATAGGTGACATGGTTATGATGCACTCAGGTAAAAGTTAAGGAACTTCCCTTGTAGTCCAGTGGTTAAGACTCTGCGCTTCCTCTGTGGGGAATGTGGGTTCCATCCTTGGTTGGGAAAGTTCCACATGCCCGTGAGGTGTGATCAAAGAAAAAAATAAAGGAAAAAAAATTTTTTTTAAGTTAAAATTTTCTTAATACATGTAACTAATAGGTATTAGCTTGAGCCATGGTCTGTGGAACTTGTTAGCTGTATGTAATAGGAAGCAGTAGAATAAGAATACCACATAAAATGATTGCTTTTGTAGTCATTTATACACATTTATGGTCCCCAAATTTAGAGATTTAATTATTAAAGAACTTTTTTTTTAATTGACATACTCAACACATACAAAGCCAACAATTATAGCCTATTTTTTTTTTACATTTCAGACCTAAAGTGATCATTACAATGAAATGTGTATATTGATTTATTTTATTTAGAACTATTCTACTGGAAACCATGTCCTCCACAAACATTTGTGGTTATGTTTTATTTTAGGTTTGCCCCTAACTTTGGGGTAATTTAATCCCTTTTCTTTTCAGTTTCTTTTTCTGTAAATGGTAACAGGTTGCTCTAAACCTATACCTTATAAAATTCCGTAATTCTATAAATATGGTTTCCTATAAACTTTTCATACGGAATCAAGTGTGTCTATGTGCATGTGTTCATCTGTGTTGTATTAATACAGGAAAAAAAAACCCATAAGAACAAGTTTTAAGGATAAAATTTATTTTCCATTGTATTTCCTAATGAAAATTAGTACATTTAAAGAGCACATATACTATAAGCGGAGAAGGCAATGGCACCCCACTCCAGTACTCTTGCCTGGATAATCCCATGGACGGAGGAGCCTGGTAGGCTGCAGTCCATGGGGTCGCTGAAAGTTGGACACGACTGAGCGACTTCACTTGCAGTTTTCCCTTTCATGCATTGGAGAAGGAAATGGCAACCCACTCCAGTGTTCTTGCCTGGAGAATCCCAGGGACGGGGGAGCCTGGTGGGCTTCCATCTGTGGGGTCGCACAGGGTCGGACACGACTGAAGCGACTTAGCAGCAGCATACTATAAGTGAAAAGGAAAGTGAAGTCGCTCAGTCATGTCCGACTTTTTGCGACCCCATGGACTGTAGCCTACCAGGCTCCTCCATCCGTGGGATTTTCCAAGCAAGGGTACTGGAGTGGGTTGCCATTTCCTTTTCCAGGGAATCTTCCTGACCCAAGGATCAAACCCAGGTCTCCCACATTGCAGGCAGACGCTTTACCATCTGAGCCACCAGGGAAGCATATATTATAAAAATATAAACATATACTATAAGTCCTGATAAGTCTCAGTGCTTGTTCTTTTGGATTTAGAATAGATGGGAAACAAGATACTTCAATGCAGTACTGTTTTGGTTTCTTCCAGATTATGAAGTTAGAAATTGATGAGATTGCAGCACCTCGATCATTTATTTTTCTCTGGTGTGGTTCTGGGGAAGGATTGGACCTTGGAAGAGTGGTAAGATGGTGTTTTTTTAAAATTCATAAGAAACAAATAACAGTATGTTGTATAAGAAATTTGAAGATTAATGTTAAATTGTTCTTGATTTCTTAAATAGTACTCAAATATTCAGAAAGAAAAACTGTTTTAAAAAGAATATGTAAAAATTTTTTTAAATTAAAAAAAATAAAAAGAATATGTGAAAGACATTACCCCTTAGTTAACTAGCTTTCAGGATGAAAAATCAAACTACGATTTACTACAACTGCAGGAAGAGACCAGTTTAGAGATTTGAAACTGAATTGCAGCTCAAAAACAGGCAACTTACTGTTATGTACTGTCCGTTATTAGTAGCTAAAATGTATTTTTCTGAGTAGCCTAAACTCATGAATTCTAAATGGAAGCCGAATCGAGTTGGATAAATAACACAGCGTCTAGAACACAGAGTTTGAAGGGATGAATGAGAGTGAGAAAGAAGTTTATCATCTCAATTTATTTTAGGTACCTTATGTTTATCATATTCAGAACTTTTTTGTTTTTTTGGTTGGGGTATTTTGAATTCCTAAATGGAAACAAAATACTAAAAGCTTTTTTTTAAATACTGGTAGCTTTGTGGCTAGTTTTGGTCTCAGATCTGCTGTCCAGCAGTGAAACTTTGGGTAAAGAGGTATTTACTCTCGTGTGTTTCAGTTTCCTCACTTGTTATTGGATAATATTTACATTTTTAGGACATATTATTAATACTTGATATACTACCAAGATCTCATTTAATCCTGGTAATTTTAGGAGGTGTCCATTTGACAGGTGAAGAATTTAAGTAGGATTATATTGCTATAAATTTGTGCTCAAATCCTGAAATTCTGTAGTTGCTTTGTATTTTTTGTATAAATAGCAAGTTTGAGATTATTGGATCACATCATTGCTTCCGTCATTTATTAACTCCATGGTAAGACTATAACTGTATACTGGGAATCTGTTTTATTGCTGGCATCTCCCTAAGATGCTGTAAAAAAATCTAAGAAAATAGAAACACACCACAAGTTTTTATAGGTATATTGGTATATTTTATAGGTATATTACCCTTTTTAGATCAAATGTCTAGCTTTGGGCTTTTCTCCTACCCCTCAAATTAGCTTGAAATTGATTATCTTATTTGTTTATGCAGCAGTTTATCATACTAGTGAAAGCAGATTTTGGCCCAAAATAATTACAAAAAATAATTCAGCATGAGAAATACTCATGAGCTTGTGCTAAGTTGATTAGGGCATGTTGGATTTAGGCCCTTGTGATACTTCATGACTATCCAGTGCTAAACAAATATTTGGCAACAGGAACAGATAGTGATGATGATTTTTGAGATTTTAAGTTAAAAATCTAAGTTCCATTTTGAGGTGTATCTCAGTTTATACAATGAAAAGTACATATGTTTTATGCTCCACTGTGTCTTTATTTGTACTTGATCATAGTGCCAACAATATTAGCACTACACAATTTACTTAATTCCTCCTACTTTGCTCTTAGTCAGTTAGGAGTAAGGATCATATTTTACTCATGTTTTTAATCCCAGCAGCTAGCCAACACCCACATATGGTAGGGCTCAAAATGCTACTCTGGGTACTCACTTAGCTGGTATTTGTTATATATTCATATATAACAGATTCTAAGAGACTGAGATTCAAATCTCTCTATTGTCTAGGTTACATAAAGCTGAAAATAAAGTTCTATAAAGAAATATACAAACAACTGTTAAGTCTTTGGCTTTTTGAGGTTTAGTATTAAATATATAAAAATAACATTTTACAAGACTCATTTGAAAGGAAGTTACTGATTAGAACTTCTCAACAGTTTTTAGCTTTATCAGAGGATAGAAAATTGAAGTAGCAGGAACAGTTTACCTCTTGAATTATTTTTTGATTAAAGAGGGGCTGATTGTTCTCTTATTTAAAGCTCACTTTCTATTGATGACAGTGGAAGGTAGTATTAAAGAATTGGAGTATTATATAGTCTTTTCCATGTTTTGATGTTATATGTTTATATGATGGCTATATATTTAAAGACAAGTATTTCTTTTTTTCTTTTTCTTTAGTAATACAAAATTACTATGACATCTTGGAATTTAGTGTCTCAAACCTCTGGAAAGTTTTTAATGCTGGTTGGTTAAGTATTGTTTATTTCTTTTAGCTAAGGATTTTTTTAAAATTCTCTTATTTCTAGTGTTTACGCAAGTGGGGTTACAGAAGATGTGAAGATATTTGTTGGATTAAAACCAATAAAAACAATCCTGGGAAGACTAAGACTTTAGATCCAAAGGCTGTCTTCCAGAGAACAAAGGTATTGTCTTTACCGTTTTCTTTTCTATATTTTAATTATTTTCTCTCAAGCTTTTCCAAATGAGTCAGTGCTGTTTAATTCATTTTGGTGGAAAGGTTCTCTGAGACTTGCACAAATGGCATTGAGCATTAAAGTAATACAGCCAAGTTCATTTTAAAAATTTTATTCACTCAGAGAAGCCTGTGCTGTGCTGGAGAAGGTAATATGTATTCCCGTATATCCTAAACTACTGTAATTCTCAGTCAGATATGGGCTTTTGGTACTTCTGACCCCCATATTTTTTCCTTTCTCTAGACTCAGAAAAAAGAAATGGCAGCAAGACTCATAGCTGGCCAGCTGAGATGACTATTTCTCTCCTCTTCCCTTCCTTTTTCTGGGCTTCCCTGATAGCTTGGTCGGTAAACAATCCGCCTGTAATGCAGGAGACCCCATTTGGATTCCTGGGTTGGGAAGATCCCCTGGAGAAGGGATAGGCTACCCAGTCCAGTATTCTTGGGCTTCTCTGGTGGCTCAACAGGTGGTAAAGAATCCACCTGCAATGCCGGAAACGTGGGTTCGATCCCTGAGTTGGGAAGATCCCCTGAAGAAGGGAAAGGCTACCCACTCCAGTATTGTGGCTGTTCCATGGACTGAGCGACTTTCACTTTCCCTTTTTTTCTACATAAGTACCTGAACAAGAACCCCTGAGAACCTCTGATTCGTAGGACTGCCCTCTAGTTATCAGGGTTTAACAGTTTGTCCTCCAGTCTTTCACTCTTCTGGGAGCTTCGGGGGGAGGGTCTTTTTGAAATCTTTCTTGGGCTAGAAATTCTTTTTGAAGGGAATCCAAGCCATCCTTACTATGATTGGTTCATGGAGTCAAGTGAGATTAAATTTATTTAAACTATACCCTGTTGTCCAGATTAAATAGAGGTCAAGAAATAAACAACAAAAAAGGAAATTGTTTGACTTTCACATTTATGTATGTTGAGTATTTTAAGTTTGTATCCTTGTTTAAAGTCTTCTCTCCACTTGAAAAGGCTTACACCTTGTGTGTAGATTTGTTCTTGTATCATGTGAGGCCCAATATAACATCAGATTCTGGAGTCAAGTGCCATGTTTCCATAACTTCTGGAAACAAGTTACTGTCAAGAGTTGCAGAGGAAAAGACCCCACAGTCATTGACTCAGTTATCTAAAATGTGACGGCCCTGAGTTTAATGTCTAGCTTCCCTGCCAATCTTCGAAGGTCCAGAGATCCAGGTTTTTCCTATTGTGTTTTTGCCCATAGAACTATATCCCGAAGATTCAGAGAAATGAGTATTATTTTGGAATTTGAAATGTAAAATGTTGTTCAATATGACTGTTTATGAAAAGAGATTAATTGGCCTGTTTTTATTGTTACTTAGGAACACTGCCTTATGGGGATCAAAGGAACTGTTAAGCGTAGCACAGATGGGGACTTCATTCATGCTAATGTTGACATTGACTTGATTATCACAGAAGAACCTGAAATTGGCAATATAGAAAAGCCTGTAGAAATCTTTCATATAATTGAACATTTTTGTCTTGGTAGAAGACGCCTTCATCTGTTTGGAAGAGATAGTACAATTCGACCAGGTAAGAACTCGGGGTGAGGGGGGAAATGTTAATAGTTCCTTGAGATATAGATGTTAAGAAAGAGTACACAGTGCTTTGTAAAATAAAATGCTTATGACACATTTGACCCCTCTTCTTGCTGTATTTCAAGTATACTAAGCTCAGTCTTGTCTCAGTACTCTTTCATGGTCCTCTTTCCTATCATTCTGGTCCTGACAGAACTTTTCTCATAACACTGTCTAAATTAGCCAGCTTCACACTACTATCCATTCCTCCCACCACTCTTTCCCTCATAGCACCTATTATTATCTGAATTATAGAATCATTGGGGCATGTTTATAGTCAGTCTCTTTAGCATTGCATTCTCATGGAAAGCGAAGACTGTCTTATTTTCTTCTTTGGACCCAGCATTTAGGTTATTAAGTAAATACTGTGTTGAAGAAATGCATAATGGACATTGGTCCTGTCTAAAACGTCTGTAAGACATTTGGTCCACACCAGAAGGTTCTTGATATTTTGGCCCTGTCCAAAATCATTAGGCAGGGACCAGATTTGCTCAGGTTTCAAGGACCTTTTGGCGTGAACAAAATGTCTTACTTTTTAGATAGCACTAAATGTCTGCTAACCAAATGATCCTGTAGAAAATAAACATACATTTGTGAAATATATGATATATCTCAGCTTTATTAGTATTTGGCTTGTCTCCTTACATATACCATGATACTGTTTTATCAAAACTTGAACTTTTTTACTGAATCTGTATCATCTGAATTTACAGTTTTGAAAAAAATGAGTAGATAGTTAAGCTGTTACAGACTGGAATTTTCTTTCAGAGGGCACGGCTTTTGTTTACAAAGTATTGTTGAATTAATTATACATTGTTTCTTTTACTTCTTGGAAAATATTAAAGTTACTTTTAAGGACATTGCATCATTCCATCACAGTATGTAAAACCAACATGTTTGGTTTTACCCTGCTAGAAATGTTGTTTAAAGCTGAAAGGAGCCAGGATCTTATTTGTTTTAAGTAGTCTACATTTTATACAAAGTAAAAGTTGAAGAAGGTACAGTGGAATAATTGGCCTTCAAAGTACCTAAGAATTTAGAAGAAACTCTGATGTTCATTCTAAAAAAAGTAATCCTTACAGTTGCGGTAGGTAGGTATAATGGGGTCCGTCCTCCCTACCTCCACCCTGGATTCGTCAGCTATTCTCGTGGGTGTGCTTCAGTGAACACTCTTAGAAATATCTTCGTTTGTAGAAACTAGTCTTGAATTTCATAAAGTTCTATAAAATGATAAAGAGAAAAATGAAAGTACATTCTCTTTACAAAGAAATATTTTGTGTGTGAAATGTTTTTTTCTGTGGCTTAGGTTTAGAGGAAGTGTTTTCTGTATTTAAAAGTTAAATGGGGGCGGCGGGCGGCGGCGGGCGGGCGGGGGTCCCGCGCTCCCGGCGCCCAGAGCCGGGCGGAGACCCTGGCGGCGGCCGCGGCCCCGACTCGCGGCGCCTGCTGCGCTCCGGGCCGGCATGTCGGAGGCGGGCGGGCCCGCGCCCGGGGCGCCCCCGCTGCCCCCCGCGCCCCCGCAGGGGCCCCCGGGCGCGGCGGCCGGGGGCGCGGGCTCCTGCGGGCCGGCCGCGGCGGGGGCGGCGGCGGGCGCGGCCGAGGGCCCGGGAGGCGGCAGCTCGGCCCGGATCGCCGTGAAGAAGGCGCAGCTGCGCTCCGCCCCGCGGGCCAAGAAGCTGGAGAAACTCGGGGTGTACTCTGCCTGCAAGGTACCGTGGAACAATCAGAACATCTGCTTTTCAGATGAGAGACCTGGATACTCAGCTCAGTGCCAGTAAAGCTTGGGTTTCCGCGGCTCAGCGGCTTCTGACGGAGTTCGTCTGTTCCACCCTGAGAGGAAGATTTGGGAAGAGCTGTCAGAGGTTTCCGCCCCAGACAGTCTCCTACTCCGAACCTGATTCCAGGCTTTGAATCTGCCGCGGTGCCTGTGCGAGACTGCAGGCCAGCCGGCCCCCTGCGACCTGAAGGGAACCTGGAGGGTCAGCTGCCCCTGCCTGGTGCCCCCGGCGGGCCTCGCCTGCCTGCCTTTCAGTCTCCTCGCGGGTGGAGCGGGAGGCAGGGGCCGCCTCATCGGTTTACCACGAAGACAAGATTGTCGAGTGTCTCCGAGCGCTCTTAGAACACAGGCATTCCACGGACGACTGTTTTATTTTTTAACAATTTCCGTTGGTATCAGCAGTTCTGTCGCTAGCGTTGTGCTGAACGACATCTGATGCTTCCACCTGGGGGAACAGAAAGGCTGGGAGGTCATCTCCCCGCAGGCTGAGCCCCGAGGAGGGAGCCGCCTTGTCCCGCCCGCGGCCAGGGGACGAGCTCCGGGCTGGGCCGTGAGGGCGCCTTCCTGCAGATGGGTTTACAGGGGCCTGCGTTCCTGGCAGGCGCTCTCCTCCTCTCCTTTGACGGTTACTGTGCTCCTATTGAGAGGTATGTTCAAAGGCTTTCTCTAGTTCATGGAGACCGTGCAGGCAAGCGAACAGGGTAAGTGTTCTTTATGACTGGCCCAGGGCAGACAGATGCATGCCCTAGATTGTTTTAAAGCTGACAATCAAGAGCGGCCCCCGAGCTGGCCCCAGAGAGTTCCGTGTGGAAGGGAGATGAAAGGGCTGTCGACTCAGGCCATCAGGTGCCAGATGGGCTGGAGAGGTGAGGACTCGCCTGTCCTGGGAATGTAGGAGTCCCGGAAGAGCTCTAGATAAGACTGCACACGCGGCAGAATTTCAGCACAATCCAGACGAAAGCAGTCTTTTTACACTTGTGCTGCGCAGCCGCTGCAGCGCTCAGATCTTCAGTGTGTGCGAGGATTTGGGGGTGCGCTTCTGCACATCTGCACATCTGTGCCACCGTCACCCAGATAACGCTGTGGAGCGTTTCCAGCCTCCCAGAGGCAGTGCGCGCCCTCCCCAGCGCCGGTACCCTTTTTTCTGATGCTTCTTGCCAGAGACTAGCTCTGCCTCCCCGAGGCTTCACATCAGTGGAGTCACAGCGCGCCCCGCCTCTGGCTCTGTTCATCCACGTGGCGGCCGTAGGATGTGTGTGTGTGTGTTGTCAGCTGTAGCCCTAGTTCATAAAAGCCCATGTGTTTAAGCTAGAAAACAAGTTAAAATTGGTTAACCATTTACAGAATGGAAGTCATTGGACGTGGACAGCTTCCTAGGATGAATTTTAATTAGGCTTTTGGAACTTTTATTTATTTATTTTTTTGTGGCTTCACTGCACTGCATGGCTCGTGGGCTCTCAGTTCCCTGACCAGGGGTTGAACCCAGGCTCCCAGCAGTGAAACCATGGCCTCCTAACCCCTGACTGCTGGGGAAGTCCCCTGATTAGGCTTCTGAAAGAAAAGATGGGAATTTGATCTTCAGATGAACCAGGAAGAACCCACGAGGGTAAGAATGTGATGGGAAATCTAGGAGGCGTGCCGGCTGCGCGGATGTAGAGAAGGATCCGATGAGAGGGAGGATCCTGCAGCCTGTGGCCGCTCGGCTGTGCACGCCCGGCCTGTGACCTTCCTCCTCCCTGCAGCCTCTTGGGGAGCCCTTGCCGGTGAATGTCATGCCAAGTCCTGCTGTCACCCCCTTGGCCGCGTCCGGTCCAGAAGGCTCCAGTGGACCCTGACACCTCCGTGTTACTGGCCCAGGGGTAGACACACTGCCCAGAGACGGTCCCTCCTGGTTCACACCCCTGATCTCCAGAACTGTGTGCTGAGGCCGCTAAGGGCCCCGTCCTCGCCAGGAGCGGCACCCCGTTTACTGTACAGCCTCTGGTTTTCCCAAACAACTCATCCTTGAAAACCCATGTTAAATATTCAAGATAAGCTTGCTATTTAATGGAATCATATGGACCGTAAAATGATCTTTTCTGTAGTTAAAAAAAAAAAAAAAAGTTAAATGGTTTTTCTCCTGGCAGTTTGTTATTCAGAAATGCATTGCCTAAGTTATCATTGCTCATTGCTTTTTGTCTTAATATTGTGGTCAAATAATCTGTATCATAAAATATCACTAATTTGTAATTTGCTTTGACCGAATTTTGATGAGTTTCCAATTCAGATGAAAGTCTGATTGAAAATAATGTAAATTTGTTGTTGTTGGTTGTAGTATTTGTTGTATGCTGTTTCTGTCAGCCATGTCTTTACTGATTTTTTTAACTATTCTATGGGAAAGGTATGTTTAAATCTATTAAGATTATGGGTTTGTGGTTCTGTTTAGTTGTCAATTTTGAATTTATGTCTATTCGAGATTGTTATTAGGTATATTTAAAATGTAGGACTTTTATGCCTTCCTAGTAGATTGATGCTCTTAATATTATGAAATGTCCTTCTTAATCCAGTTTCTTAACTTAAAATCCTACTTCATCTAACATTATTACAGTGATTCCAGCTTTTTTTTGGTTTGTGTTTGCTTTGCATAGTATTTCCATCCTTTAGTTTCAGTCTTCCATATCCTTTAACATACCTCTTATGATCAAACACAGAGGTAGTTTTCATTAAATAGGTAGATTTAATCTTTATCTTTGAATTGGGTTTTTTAAAAATAATTGATTGCTCCCTTTCCCATGTTTGGTGTTTTTTTTTTGGTTTCTATTTTTCGGCTGAGAGACATAGGATCTCAGTTCTGCAAATAGGAATTTATCCCGTGCCCCTTGCTTTGGAAGTGTGGAGTCCTGACCACTGGACCACCAGGGAAGCCCCTTAACTGAATTGTTTGGTGGTGGTGGTGGTGGTTTAGTCGCCATGCTCCTTTGTCCATGGGATTCTCCAGGCAAGAATACTGGAGTGAGGTGCCGTTTCCTTCTCCAGGGGATCTTCCCAACACAAGGATTGAACCATGGCCTCCTGCATTGCAGGCAGATTCTTGACCAACTGAGCTACGGGTCAAGTCTATATTTAATGTAATTTCTTTTTTAAAAATGTTTCTTTTTATTTATTCTTGGCTGTGCTGGGTCTTTGTTGCTGCACAGACTTTTCAGCTGGCTGGGGCTGCTCTAGTTACGGTGCACAAGCTTCTCATTTGAGTGGATTTTCTGAAGTAGAGGCTCTAGGATGCGAGAACTTCAGTAGTTCTGGCGCGTGGCCTCACTAGTTGCAGTTTCTAGAATACAGGCTCAGTAATTGTAAACGGGCTTAGATGTCCCGCCGCAGCATGTATGATCTTCCAGGATCAAGGGCAAATCCGTGTCTCCTGCATTGCTGTGGGGTTTCTTTACCACTGAGCCACTAAGAAAACCTTTAATGTAGTTCTGATATTTGTGGTTGTTCAGCCACTCAGTCATGTCCAACTATTTGTGACCCCATGGACTGCAGCACCCCAGCCTTCCCAGTCGTTCACTATTTCCTGGAGTTTGCTCAAACTCAAGTCCATTGACTTGGTGATGCCATCGAACCATCTCATCCTCTGTCATCTCCTCCTTCTCCTTCCCTGAATCTTTCCCAGCATCAGAGTCTTTTCCAGTGAGTTGGCTCTTTGCATTAAGTGGCCCAAGTATTGGAGCTTCAGTTTCAGCATCAGTTCTTCCAAATTTAGGGTTGATTTCTTTTAGAATTGACTGGTTTGATCTCCTTGCTGTCCAAGGGACTCTCAAGAGTCTTCTCCAACACCACAGTTCAAAAGCATCAATTCTCTGGTGCTCAGCCTTGTTTATGGTCCAACTCTCACATCTGTATGTGACTACTGGAAAAACTGTACCTTTGATTATACAGACCTTTGTTGGCAAAGCGATGTCTCTGCTTTTTAATATGCCGTCTAGGTTGGTCATAACTTTCCTTCCAAGGAGCAAGTGTCTTTAAGTTTCATGGCTGCAGTCACCATCTGCATTTTGGAGCCCAAGAAAATTAAATCTGTCACTGTTTCCATTGTTTCCCCATCTATTTGCCATGAAGTGAAGGGACCGGATGCCATGATCTTAGTTTTTTGAATGTTGAGTTTTAAGCCACCTTTTTCACTCTACTCTTTCACTTTCATCAAGAGGCTCTTTAGTTCCTCTTCACTTTCTGCCCTTAGGATGGAGTCGGTCTGCATATCTGAGATATTGATATTTCTCCTGGCAATCTTGATTCCAGCTTGTGCTTCATCCAGCCTGGCATTTCTCATGATGTACTCTGCATATAAGGTAAATAAGCAGGGTGACAATATACAGCCTTGACATAGTCATTTCCCAGTTTTGATCCAGTCCGTTGTTCCATGTCCAGTTCTAACTGTTGCTTCTTAACTTGCAGACAGATTTCTCAGGAGGCAGGTAAGGTGGTCTGGTATCCCATCTCTTAAGAATTTTCCACTGTTTGTCATGATGCACACAGTAAAGACTGTAGTGTTGTCATTGAAGCAGAAGGAGATGTTTTTCTGGAACTCTCTTGCTTTTTCTATGATCCAATAGATGTTGGAAATGTGATCTCTGGTTCCTCTTCTTTTCCTAAATTTAGTTTGTACATCTGGAAGTTCTTGGTTCACATACTGTTGAAGCCTAGCTTGAAGGATTTTGAGTATTACTTTGCTTACATGTGAAATGAGTGCAGTTGTGTGGTAGTTTGAACATTCTTTGGCATTGCCCTTCTTTAGGATTGGAATGAAAACTGATCTTTTCCAGTCCTGTGGCCGCTGCTGAGTTTTCCGTCTTTGGTGGCGTATTGAGTGCAGCACTTTCACAGTATCACTTTTTAGAATTTGAAATAGCTCAGCTGGAATTCTGTCACCTCCACTAGCTTGGTTCATATTAATGCTTCCTAAGGCCCACTTGTCTTCACACTCCAGGACGCCCGGTTCTAGGTGAGTGATCACACCATTGTGGTTATCCAGGTCATTAAGACCTTTTTTGTACAGTTCTTCAGTGTATTCTTGCCACTTCTTATATCTCTTCTGCTTCTGTAAGGTTCATACTGTTTCTGTCCTTTATTGTGCCTGTCTTTGCATGAAATGTTCCTTTGGTATCTCAGATTTTCTTGAGGAGATCTCTAGTCTTTCTCATTCTGTTTTCTCTATTTCTTTGCATTGTTCACTTAAGAAGGCCTTCTTATCCCTCCTTGCTCTTCTCTGGAACTCTGCATTCAGATGGGTATATCTTTCCTTTTCTCCTTAGCCTTTTGCATCTCTTCTTTTCTTAGCTATTTGTAAGACCTCCTCAGACAACCATTTTGCCTTGTTGCATTTCTTTTTCTTAGGAATGGTTTTGATCACCATGTCTTGTACAGTGTTAGGAACCTCTGTCTATACTCTTCAGGCACCCTATCAGATCTGATCCCTTAAATGTATTTGTCACTTCTGCTGTATAGTCATAATGGATTTGATTTAGGTCATACATGAATGGCCTAATGGTTTTCCCTACTTTCTTCAATTTAAGTCTGAATTTGGCAATTAGGAGTTCATGATCTGAGCCACAGTCAGCTCCCCATCTTGTTTTTGCTGACTGTATAGAGCTTCTCCATCTATGGCTGCAAAGAATATAATCCATCTGATTTCAGTGTTGACTATCTGGTGACGTCCATGTATAGAGTTGTCTCTTGTGTTATTGGAAGAGGGTGTTTGCCATGACCATCTTACTGTTTAGTTTACATTGATAACACCTGTTCTGTGTCCCCTTTTCTCTCATTTCTTTTGGGTTAAGTATTCTTACATTATTCAGTGTTTCTTTTTTATTAACTTGTTAGATATTTTTATTGTTCCTTCACTGGTTTTCTTGGAAATTGCAGCATGTACCCTTGAATTATTAAATTCTAAATTAAAATAGCATATTGGTTTTTTTAAAGGGTAGGAATGCTATAGTTTAAACTTCATAGTTTCTTTAGTCTTTTAAAACCAATTTTTCTCAATATATATATATACAGTCATGCCTGAGTTATTACACACATACTAGATATACAGCTACAGGATGAACTTTTGAGTTGTTGAGACTTCTGCTATACATATACATGAACATCTTGTTTGGAGGTTTAGTAGATGATTTTACTCTCTTATGAAAGTAAAATATTTTGGCAGCAGAGCTTGTGGCAAGCAAGTATTTCCTCTTCACTGACTTAAAAGAAAGTAACATGACTAGATGCTCAGCTGGAGTTGTGTGTTTTTCAGAAAGTGTAGATGTCCATAGATATTGAATATTAAGATTATGGCTGTAGTGTTTGAGGAAATAAGGAACAGATTTTTATCTTCCATCATTAACCTTCATACCCCAAAACAGCCCTTGAATCTGGGAACAGTCTCCAGTGGTAACTGCTATTTAAAGGAAGTAGAAAACTTTAAAGAAAAAGCAAAGCTATTTGAACAATAAAAGGGAACATCAAACAGATGGTAATCTTTTAATAATTGAAAAGTCAGTGTAACAACATTAAAGAAAATTTTCAAGAGGAAAAAAGATTCAACCTCACTACTTCCAAGAAGTATTATTTTTTTGCATAATACTTTCCAGTCCTCTTGTGCATACAGATTTTTACCTAACTGTATCATTCATCATTTTGTATTTTTCTCAATATTATGTCAAAATATTTGTCAAAATTTTTTCTACATTTAAGTAATTAGTTATAATGCTTTTAATTGGCTTTATAGCATTAAGGTTTTTTTTTGATGTGAGTGGAAGAACCTAAGGAGTAGAGACAGTAGATAATTGTTAAGTATAGCTGTAGATACATACACAGCAACTGAAATAAAAATACAAATTTTGGTGCTAGTTTGTGTTTATAATATTCTATAACTATAACATAATGGGAATTTTCTCCATTCATTTAGCTGTGGCCACTCTACCCACTTTATATTATACATTATATCTTTGATACCCTTCTATCTATATCTATACCAGTTGCACAAAGTCTTAGAGGTTCAGATTTTATTTTTTGTTTGTAAACTACTATCTGATTCTTTATCTTTGCCCATTCTTGCAAAAATTATTGTAGTATTAAGAAGGAATATCCACTTGGGAAAATTATGTAGTAGGAAGTTAACCATGTAAATAATAATAAGAGCGACTGAGAGAAGTCTGTTCAAGAGGCTATAATTTATTTGGGTCAAATCCTCAAATATACTTCTTCCTCAAGGAGGTAATCTAAGGTATATAACACATACCAGAGGAATACTCTTTATTATTGCTTTAAAAGTTTAAAAATTGCTATATATATCATATTCGCTGAAGCCAGGCTAATTTAAACTTACTTGGGTCTTAGAAATTAAGGATTAGAAATTTTAATAGAACACTGTTGCAGTGAAGAATTTGTGAGTGGGAGGCAGCGTCCCTTGCAGTTTACTTTGTAAAGGTTTGCATGTCTTATTTATGTATGGCAATATAGCATGAAAGAGACAATATTAACTATTTATATTAAATCTTCGAATTTTTTCTTACCTCTTGCTTGTGCGTTGTGTTCCACAGCACTATATATATAGCAGAAAATAAACCAAAAGCACGTAAAAGTCACATAGGTTCAATTGTCAGTGAGACCACATAGGTGTGTGGTGTATTCTTTCATCTGACTTTTATCAGGGTGTCTACTTGATGAGACATGAAAGGCGTCATGTGGTTTTATCAGTTATTTTTCTCCAGATATTACAGATCTTATCTGTGCACTGTTAGACGATTTAAATGATGAACACAGTTTTGTACAAAAAAGGCTACTACATTTTAGAATGTGACCCTAGGAAAATATTTTGCATTTTATCATGGACCTAATAGTCTAAGAAATAATCCTGATAAGGCAGAAATAGTGTGAGATTAATTTTTCAGGTGAAGAACCTATGCCCTGATGATCAGGGATCACCACATGCAGGGAACCTCGAAGCACACCGGCTCCATCAGGCGTTTACAGTTAATTCCCGCTCTTTCTATTGCAGATGCAATGTAATCAAACAGAAACCACCCTTATAGGGAAAATTATCTAGCAGTGAAGTTGACAAAAATACCTTTTTACCTATAGAAATATAATATGTAATGGAAATTCAGAAAGATAGTTCATTTCATTAAGATACATGTTTAAAGTGGATGTTGAAGGATGGAATTTTTACCAGGTTGACAGGATAGAAAAAATTATAGGCACAAGGTGGAGATCTGTGTGCAAACAGTTAACTATAGTGGTTCATTGTTTAGCAGTGTGATTAGAAAGCTAGTTCAGACCTCACTGAATAAGACTTTTGATTCTATGTTAATGAATTCTGGCTTAGTGGAAAGCCCAGAAGGTTGTGCAGAGAAGGAATGTGGTTTCAGCTTTGCTTTAGGCTTTCCACTTTTAGAGGGAGGAGAGGTTGGGAAAGCATTACAGTATACATGTATGTCTGTTATATGTGTAGGGGACAAAGCTAGTAGAAAAAAACGAAGGGTGGCAGTAGAAATGGAAAGATGGTAACAGATAGGAGCAACATGATAGTAGATTGAAATTCTAAGACCTGTCAGCTGGGTTAATGTGGTTGGAAGAGAAGAAGCAAAAGTTAGTTCCAGGATGTTAGTCAGAAAACTGGAACCGTTTCTACAAGTAGGAAGGTGATATAAAATTTAATAAATTTTCACTAAGCCGGAACTCAGTGTAGTGTCTAATATTTTCTAAATCCTGTTCTCACAGAATGTGAAATATGGATGGAAATGACGATTATATTACAAAAGTTACAGTTTAAGACAAAAAACAAACAAAATATATATATATGAAATCAAAGACCATAGTTAAATGCCACATGTTCTGTGTAAGATATCAATATTGGGTAAGTGATAGGGACATCTTTAGAAATACACTGGAGCTTTGAAATGGCTCCTAAAGATCAGTAAGAGAATTGGGGGGGGGGGGAAGGTTAATCTTTTTTCCCTCCATTTCAGGGTGGCTTACAGTTGGACCAACTCTTACAAATAGTAACTACAATGCAGAAACGTATGCATCTTACTTCAGTGCCCCGAATTCCTATTTGACTGGATGTACAGAGGAAATTGAGAGACTTCGACCAAAATCACCTCCTCCCAAATCTAAATCTGATCGAGGAGGTGGAGCTCCCAGAGGAGGTGGAAGAAGTGGCACTTCTGCTGGCCGTGGGCGAGAGAGAAACCGATCTAACTTCCGAGGAGAAAGAGGTGGCTTCAGGGGGGGCCGTGGAGGAGCACACAGAGGTGGCTTTCCACCTCGATAGTTTTTTAGGGCACCGATCCTATTAATGCCCCTTCACCTTCTTTCCAATAGTTTGAATTTCAACCAGAGATGTTTAGAACTCTGTTCCAGCTTGCACTTTGCTCTAGTTTCTCTAAGCTACAGGAATATTTCAATCAACCTCCCTTGCAGTTGTCACTGTCTCGTTTTATTCAAGGTAAATGAGTCATCCTGTATTTTGTCCTGTGCATGTAACCAAACAAGAGTGGAACAACACAAATACCTTCACTTTCAGAAACTGAATTTAGTCTAATTAAAAAGGCTTTTGCTTTTTAGGAATAAAGTGAGCAGTGAAAAAGACCCAGTCTGAAGTATCATACTGGTGCTGACAGTTGTTGATCATGGGCATCCCACTGCTGTCACAGCAAATGGGAAGCTGTTTGGCAGCCTTGATGGAGTGGAGTTGGGACAGATGGTAAACTTCTCTTAGGGTTTCAATATTTCTCATTGAAACAATAAAAGACACTTTTTTTCTTTCTTTTTGAAAAATCTTAAGTAAACTCGTGTAATTTGATCACAGGAGAAATTAAGAGACTTGGAACAAAAACCTCCTCTCAAGTCTAAATCTGATCAGGGAGGTGGATCCACCGAGTGGGCAGAGAGGAGGTAGATCCTATAGGCGTACTTTACAAAAAGGAAAAAAAGTGCTCATTATAATCTCAGTTGTGCAGCTACCGATGACTGTTACTCATGCTTCCTAAGAAGCTGGCGAGGACAAATAGCCGAGTAGCCAAGGACAATAGAACTTTGGTGTGATCTTGGGTTGACTTTCAAAGCAGTTTCATATTCCTTAGCAAAATAAAAGAATTGGAAGCAACAGATACACCCTACACCCGGTTATCAGGTACTTGGTTTAAACATTTTGGGGAATAAAGTACTTGGTGATGGGAAAATCACATGCATTTTAAACTTGTTATGGGGAAAACTTAAGGTAAAACCAGTTACAGAAAACTCTCAACTTAAGAAGAGACCTTGGAAAAATGGAACTGCAGTTGCCTTCTAAGGGACTGGTTTTCCAGATAAGTTAGTTGTATGAGATTTTCTATTGTCATTTCTGTACTGTCACTCATGTTTTGCATGAATCTGCTGAGTGAAATAATGCCATTATTGTTGATAAACATATTTTTTATTTTATGTATGATTTTTCTAATGAAACTTTAAACCTTTGAACTTCTAGAGTCTCTTTTCTGTGAGTGGAATTGTCGTCATTACCAAATGAAAAAGGATTGACCTCAGACTATTCTCTTGGTCTGTGAGTAGCCCTTCTGTGCTTTTCATTGGCTCATAAAATGAGGTTATGTTATATCCTTTAAAGACTCAGTTTGAAGATAGGGACTGAATTATAGGAATATGCTTGAGATCCTTAAAAGCCTGATGAATTTTACTTGCTCAACCTGTTAGAGCTTTCTAGTACAGGTAGCATTTGACTAATGTCCTTCTTGATGTAGATATGATGTGGAACTATTGGTTAGAATTTTTACTGAAATGGTGGTACATTTTCAGTTTCAGTAATTAAAACTTACCAGAGAGAGAACTGCATTTGTTAAAGGTGACCTGGGAATGAAGAAGACACATGCTCAGTTGCCCAGTGGGAGTCCTTAGACACACCAGCTAGGGAGTGACTCTGTCCTGTAAGTAGGACTCTAGCCTGGTCCCTGCTCTGGGTCAGCTAGGACAGAGTTTGTGGTGGGGAATAGCATACCAAAACACTGCTGAACCATATTAGACCAGGAAATTGTTGTGATGTCAGTCAAAGCGTAGAAGGAGAAAGACAGGGCACGAGGTGTCAAGCTTTTTAGTGGGGGATCGAGTGTGGACCCAGACTTGGTAGCCAGGTCGCATATCCAGAGTTGGAGTGGGCATCAGTGCTGCACCAGCTAATACTTTGGTAAGTAGAAGAGTCGCCTCCTATTAGTCCTTAGCTCATAAAAACTACGTATCTCTCTTATTTGTAAACCGAGTTATTGTTATGCCACATTTTCATTTTAAATTGATGGGATTGTAATGGTTGGATGCCTGGGACAGCACACTGTAACAGAATGATTCCCTTGCATGTCTCTTAAAATACTTTCTACCCATTTTAGTTGTTAACTTACAGTGTTCTGATTACAGCAGCTTATTTTTAAAACCTGTACTGTTTTCATTCTGAACTTAAGAACATAAGATTTAGTCTTTGAAGTATAGTTCTAGATTTTATTGATTTAATATAATTTGTATTAACTTGACACAATGATCACCCAGTTGGGATTCGTTCTAAATAGTAGTCTTTGATCGGAAAGTCTCTTTTTGTGTGTGCGCAGTTAAAAACATAAGCCTTTGTGTATAAGAAAGGCTTTTCTTGGAACAGTCCTGTATAATCTTGGGGTCCATGTAGGACATTAGCATTATCTTTGATGTTCAGTGATAGGGACTGAACTGATATGGACTTAGGTATATTCTGTCAGTTTTTAAGCTATAAACCTAGGACTCCCCAGGAGGTTAGAACATTTGTCTGGCAAATTGAGCCAATTGAAGACTCCATTTCTGAAAAGTCACATTGCTTCTGTTCTCAAGACCCCCAGTCAATTACTCATATGAACATTGTTAGGTATGATGCACAGAGAAAATACTACCTCATTTAATCTAGATGTTCTTTTTCTGTAAACCCTTTTTCTAAAATTTGACAAAATATTAAAATGATCAGTTTGAGTCTGTGTTACACTTCTTTTGTAACTAGAGGGGCTAATGAGCAATGAAATCAAATAAGGTAGGTTTTTTCCAAAAATACTTCTAAAAAATTGAATTTGAAGTCCGTGATATAAAGTGCATATAGGAATTAAGTATATAATGTGAATCAGTGAAGCAAGCCATGAGTTTATTTTATAGTGGATAATGACTGCAGCCATGAAATTAAAAGACGCTTACTCCTTGGAAGGAAAGTTATGACAACCTAGACAGCATATTAAAGAGCAGAGATATTACTTTGCCAACAAAAGTCCGTCTAGTCAAGGCTATGGTTTTTCCAGTGGTCATGTATGGATGTGAGAGTTGGACGGTGAAGAAAGCTGAGCACCGAAGAATTGATGCTTTTGAACTGTGGTGTTGGAGAAGACTCTTGAGAGTCCCTTGGATAGCAAGGAGATCCAATCAATCCATCCTAAAAGAGATCAATCCTGGGTGTTCATTGGAAGGTCTGATGTTGAAGCTGAAGCTCCAGTACTTTGGCCACCTCATGCGAAGAGTTGACTCATTGGAAAAGACCCTAATGCTGGGTAGGATTGGGGGCGGGAGGAGAGGGGGACGACAGAGGATGAGATGGTTGGATGGCATCACCGACTCGATGAACATGGGTTTGGGTAGACTCCGGGAGTTGGTGATGGACAGAGAGGCCTGGCGTGCTGCAATTCATGGGGTCACAGAGAGTCGGACACGACTGAGTGACTGAACTGAACTGAACTGATATATAGGTCTTTTGTTTCTTTAGGTAGATCTATTCCTGAGTATTTTTATTCTTTTCGTTCCATGGTGAATGGAATTGTTTCCTTAATTTCTCTTTTTGTTTTCTCATTGTTAGTGTATAGGAGTGCAAGGGATT
This sequence comes from Giraffa tippelskirchi, assembly GCF_054371585.1. Lineage (NCBI taxonomy): Eukaryota > Metazoa > Chordata > Mammalia > Artiodactyla > Giraffidae > Giraffa > Giraffa tippelskirchi. The sequence continues at coordinate 111,256,703 of NC_137275.1, forward strand.
TCTGTGTGTTAATTACATATCCTGCAACTTTACTATATTCATTGATTAGGAGTCTTTAAGGTTTTCTATGTAGAGGATCATGTCATCTGCAAACAGTGAGAGTTTTACTTCTTCTTTTCCAGTCTGGATTCCTTTTATTTCTTTTTCTTCTCTGATTGCTGTGGCCAAAACTTCCAAAACTGTTGAATAGTAGTGGTGAGAGTGGGCACCCTTGTCTTGTTCCTGACTTTAGGGGAAATGCTTTCAGTTTTTCACCATTGACGATAATGTTTGCTGTGGGTTTGTCACATATAGCTTTTATTATGTTGAGGTGTGTTCCTTCTATTCCTGCTTTCTGGAGGATTTTTATCATAAATGGATGTTGAATTTTGTCAAAGGCTTTCTCTGCATCTATTGAGATAATCATATGGTTTTTATCTTTCTATTTGTTAATGTGGCGTATTATGTTGATTGATTTGTGGATATTGAATCCTTGTATCCCTGGGATAAAGCCCACTTGGTCATGATGTATGATCTTTTTAATATGTTGTTGGATTCTGTTTTCTAGAATTTTGTTAAGGATTTTTGCATCTGTGTTCATCAGTGATATTGGCCTGTAGTTTTCTTTTTTTGTGGCATCTTTGTCTGGTTTTGGTGTTAGAGTGATGGTGGCCTCATAAGATGAGTTTGGAAGTTTACCTTCCTCTGCAATTTTCTGGAAGAGTTTGGGTAGGATCGATGTTAGCTCTTCTGTAAATTTTTGGTAGAATTCAGCTGTGAAGCCATCTGGTCCTGGGCTTTTGTTTGCTGGAAGATTTCTGATTACAGTTTCAATTTCCGTGCTTGTGATGGGTCTGTTAAGATTTTCTATTTCTTCCTGGTTCAGTTTTGGAAAGTTGTATTTTTCTAAGAATTTGTCCATTTCTTCCAAATTGTCCATTTTATTGGCATATAGTTGCTGATAGTAATCTCTTATGATCCTTTGTATTTCTGTGTAGTCTGTTGTGATCTCTCCATTTTCATTTCTAATTTTGTTGATTTGGTTCTTCTCCCTTTGTTTCTTGATGAGTCTGGCTAATGGTTTGTCAGTTTTATTTATCTTCTCAAAGAACCAGCTTTTGGCTTTGTTGATTTTTACTGTGGTCTCTTTTGTTTCTTTTGCATTTATTTCTGCCCTAATTTTTATGATTTCTTTCCTTCTCCTAACCCTGGGGCTCTTCATTTCTTCCTTTGCTAGTTGCTTTAAGTGTAGAATTAGGTTATTTATTTGACTTTTTTCTTGTTTCTTGAGGTAAGCCTGTATTGCTATGAATCTTCCCCTTAGCACTGCTTTTACAGTGTCCCATAGGTTTTGGGTTGTTGTGTTTTCATTTTCACTCATTTCTATGCATATTTTGATTTCTTTTTTTATTTCTTCTGTGATTTGTTGGTTATTTAGCAGCGTGTTGTTCAGCCTCCATATGTTGGAATTTTTAATAATTTTTCTCCAGTAATTGACATCTAATCTTACTGCATTGTGGTCAGAAAAGATGCTTGGAATGATTTCAGTTTTTTTGAATTTACTAAGGCTAGATTTATGGCCCAGGATGTGATCTCTCCTGGAGAAGGTTCCATGTGCCCTTGAGAAAAAGGTGAAATTCATTGTTTTGGGGTGAAATGTCCTGTAGATGTCAATTAGGTCTAACTGGCCTATTGTATCATTTAAAGTTTGTGTTTCCTTGTTAATTTTCTATTTAGTTGATCTGTCCATAGGTGTGAGTGGGGTATTAAAGTCTCCCACTGTTACTGTGTTATTGTTAATTTCCCCTTTCATACTGGTTAGCATTTGCCTTACATATTGCGGTCCTCCTATGTTGGGTGCATATATATTTATAATTGTTATATCTTCTTCTTGGATCGATCCTTTGATCATTATGTAGTGTCCTTGTCTCTTTTCACAGCCTTTAAAGTCTATTTCATCTGATATGTGTATTGCTACTCCTGCTTTCTTTTGGTCTCTATTTGTGTGGAATATCTTTTTCCAGCCCTTCACTTTCAGTCTGTATGTGTCCCTTGTTTTGAGGTGGGTCTCTTGTAGACAACATATATAGGGGTCTTGTTTTTGTATCCATTCAGCCAGTCTTTGTCTTTTGGTTGGGGCATTCAACCCATTTACGTTTAAGGTCATTATTGAAAAGTATGATCCCGTTGCCATTTACTTTGTTGTTTTGGGTTAGAGTTTATACACACTTTCTGTGTTTCCTGTCTAGAGAAAGCCTTTAGCATTTATTGGAGAGCTGGTTTGGTGGTGCTGAATTCTCTGAGCTTTTGCTTGTCTGTAAAGCTTTTGATTTCTCCTTCATATTTGAATGAGATCCTTGCTGGGTACAGTAATCTGGGCTGTAGGTTTTTCTCTTTCATCGCTTTAAGTATGTCCTTCCATTCCCTTCTGGCCTAAAGAGTTTCTGTTGAAAGAACAGCTGTTACCCTTATGGGAATCCCCTTGTGTGTTATTTGTTGTTTTTCCCTTGCTGCTTTTAACATTTGTTCTTTGTGTTTGATCTTTGTTAATTTGATTAATATGTGTCTTGGGGTGTTTCGCCTTGGGTTTATCCTGTTTGGGACTCTGGGTTTCTTGGACTTGGGTGACTATTTCCTTCCCCATTTTAGGGAAGTTTTCAACTATTATCTCCTCAAGTATTTTCTCATGGTCTTTCTTTTTGTCTTCTTCTTCTGGGACTCCTATGATTTGAATGTTGGGGTATTTAACATTGTCCCAGAGGTCTCTGTGGTTGTCTTCATTTCTTTTAATTCTTTTTTCCTCTCTGCTTCATTTATTTCTACCATTCTATCTTCTACCTCACTTATCCTATCTTCTGCCTCTGTTATTCTACTGTGAGTTCCCTCCAGAGTGTTTTTGATCTCATTTATTGCATTATTCATTATATATTGACTCTTTTTTATTTCTTCTAGGTCCTTGTTAAACATTTCTTGCATCTTCTCAATCCTTGTCTCCAGACTATTTATCTGTAACTCCATTTTGTTTTCAAGATTTTGGATCATTTTCACTATCATTATTCGGAATTCTTTATCAGGTAGATTCCCTATCTTTTCCTCTTTTGTTTGGTTTGATGGGCATTTATCCTGTTCCTTTACCTGCTGAGTATTTCTCTGCCTTTTCATCTTGTTTATATTGCTGAGTTTGGGGTGGCCTTTCCGTATTCTGGCAGTTTGTGGTTCCTCTTTATTGTGGAGGTTCCTCACTGTTTGGTGGGATTGGATGGGTGGCTTGTCAAGGTTATGCTAATTTTTAAAACATTTTTTTTTGGTATACTAGAGTTTACTGCTGCAAATTTATGTCAATATGCCAAATCTGATTTCCCCTAATTCATAAATGTGATAATAGCCTTTTTGCCAAACATGCATGATAAGTCCCTAAAACATTGATTGGGTAACATTAAACCTCATGGGGTATCCTAAAACTGTATTTTTGAAACAATATCTTTTTAAACAAGAGTTTTTCATAGACTTAAGGTGTACCCTAGTTTGAAAAATATTGGCTTCAAAGTCTTATTCTGTAAATGATCTTAAAATAGAAAATTCTTATCATATAAGAGCTCTGTGTTTATAACTGTTAATATTTTTTAATGTCATGAAAATAAAAAACATACTCTGAAAATCCTTTCACAGCTCATACTCTTGAGACCAGATCTGTAGTCATTATTATGATAGTTTCCTAAACTAGACATTAGTTATTTTGCTTCCCAAATTGACTTCATTCTTTATGTAGTTTAAAATTGGATTTTCATGGATGACAGTGGCTCTGGAAATCATATTCATGAGGACATACTTTGGGAATTGGGGGAGTTAAGCCTGGACAAGGGACGTGACAGGGATACATGATAGCCTTTGAACTTTCTGAAAACTGTCAAGTGGAAGAATTCACCTGTGACCTCAAGACAGAGTGTGCACAAAAGGGAAATTCCAGTAATGCAATCTGCTAAATATGATTTTCTAACAGAACTGTTCATAAATGGCTGCTTGGGAAGGAGTAAGCTTCTTAGCACGTTGTTTCCACAGAGGCCAGGAAACATCTGTTAGAGATGATGACTGGGGATTTCTGTTGCTTCTTTCAACTAAGATTTTTTTCCTTTTTATCCAGATTATTCAGTGTTATGTCTTGTTTTCAGCAACTATAATTTATGTAGTTAATTCTCCCCCAAAGAACTCTTCTCTGGAAAATTACCAGCTAAACTTTTTGGAAGGTTTCCAGACCCTCAGTGTGTAATGCCTCCTAGTGGAGCTGAAGTTACCTTTGAACATGATCTAAATTTTGATCTCTGCTCTTCATGATTTTATTAATAGAGAAACATGTTTCCATCTGGCAGCATTTTTTAAAAAGACTAATATACTACTCCTAATTATTAATCTTACTAGGTTAGATTTCTAGGAAGTGAAGGTAGTAACATTTAGTAACATCCTCAAAGATGTGCCTTTTTGAGTGAGTGAACTCTTATTTTTCTCATACTGATTCTTCAGCATTCCAAATACAAATTCTTGCTTTTGGTTTATATATTACTAAAGTTTTGATTTAACACCTAAAGCAGCTTGGTTTAATATTTTTCTCATTGAAGAGTTTATTTTAATCTCTGAGACCATCTTTTAATTGTATACTTCTGTAGAATTTAAAGATGTTTGGTTTTAAGGACATAAATTAAAATATTCACGAGACATGTAGGAGTCCTAGTTTTCTTGATCCTTAGCAAGTTTAATGTAAAAACCTAGTATTAATAGCAGTGAAACTGTGGTGATGGATACCACTGTGTGCCAAGAATTGTTCTAAGTCTTTTATTAACTTAATCCATGAAACAACTGAAAAGGAAACTGAAGCACAGAAAGGTGTCTAACTCAGCTGTATCACACACCTGTGTGGTAGAGCTACAATAGAAATCCACATGGCTGGTCCAGAGCCCATGCTGTTAGCCATTATGCCCTCCTGCCTCTCAGGGTTTGGGGGATGGGGTAACTCTTTCAGAACACTCTGGGACAGCACTCACCATTTTCAGCAAGTAGTCATTTGGGATTCACCGGTGCATTTCCATTATATATTGGGTTCTTCTACCATTGAAGGGTTTTCCTAGGTGGCGCTAGTTGCAAAGAACCTGCCTGCCAGTGCAGGAGACCTGAGACGTGTGTTTGATCCTTGGGACAGGAAGATCCCCTGGAGGAGGGCACAGCAACCCCCTCCAGTATTCTTCCCTGGAGAATCCCATAGACAGAGGAAACTTACGTGCTACAGTCCATAGGGTTACAAAGAGTCAGACCAACTGAAGCAGCTTAGCACCTGCACCGTTGAAATCTAGTCCCTGTTGTGCTCTGTATTATACTCCTTCCTATGCTCTTGAGTCTGACTCTTTTAAGTGTTTTGTTTGTTTCTTTTTCTGTTTTTCTCTTTTCAACCTTCAACATTGTTAGAGTTGAGTGAAACAGTACTGCCACTATTTTTTTTCCGATATAATACTGGACTCTGCCGGTATTTAAATGTCAAATCCCTACCTGTCTTAAATAACAAAATCCTTCCTTCTGTCTGTGACCATCTCTCATCCCTTTCTTGAGCTGCCTCCATTCTGTCTCGTATTCCTCAACCTTTTCTAATCTAGCATTTAAGCTCATTGACCCAGTAAAATTGTTCTTACCAGTTCTCCCTGACCTTTTCTTTTTTAAAACTAATTCCAATGTACCTCTTAGTCTTTATAGCTTGCCTTTGGGGAGCCTGGAACTTGCCTGTCCACCCCCATGTACCCCTTTCCCTTGGCGCTGTGACATCCTCCTGCCATGTCTTCCATCTTCTCTGACACTTCCTTTTCAGTCTCTCCAGGTTTCTATTTTACTGTCTGTCAAGGATTTGTTGTGCTCTTACGACAGGATTTCTCTATATTTTTGTTTTTTTTTTCTTTCATCCACTTGTGTGGCTTTTTCCCTCTCTATGTGTAGATGGCTTGCACATTTCCAGCCGAGAGTTCTTTCCTGAGCCTCAGACCCATATTTTTAGGTGCTATAGTTGGTCTCACTTGCGTAACTTACAAGGTACCTTAAGGTACAAATGTGAACTACCCCTTACACACAGAGACACACACATTAACACAGTCTGTTTCAATTCCATGTTTCCTTTTTAAGGGAATGGTCTATCTACCCAGCTATCCAAAGCAGAAATAGTTTTCAGACGCTTCCTTCTCCCTCACTAGCTCCAGTTCCTCCCTTTTCTGTCAGATACCATCATTTTAGTTCAGGCCACCCTATGTGTCCTCAAAGGGACTATTCTGAGAGCTGCTTAAATGGTTTCTCTACTTTAGTTCTGCCGCCTCACATCCCAAAGTGATCTTCCTAGAGGATGATCTTATGTGTCTTGCTGAAGTTACTTTGAATGTCTGCAGTTTGCTTTTAGGCTTAAGTCCAAACTCCCCATTGACCAGAACTCACTCAGTTTTCTCTTTTGCTGCTTTTTTCTCCTTGGTAAGTTCCAGTCAACTTTAAACTTAAAATCCTTTAGGTTTATTGGAAGGGTAATATATGCTATCTCTCACTCTGGGCCTTCCTGCATATTTTTTTCCTTTTCTGGAACATTTTACCAGTACTCCCTATGACCTGGCTAATGTCTACCAAATTTTCCAGGTCCCAGCTTCAGTGTTTTAAGTACTGTGAAATCTTTACTGACTATACCCTGCCCCCAGCTGGATTAGGTCAGATATCCCTAATATATATACAGTATCATGCACGTGCCTGCGTGCTCAGTTGTGCCCGACTCTTTTGCAGTCCCACAGACGAAAGCCTGCCAGGCTTCTCAGTCCATGGGATTTTCCAGGCAAGATTACTGGAGCAGGTTGCCATTTCCTTGATCTTTCCAAGCGAAGGATTGAACCTGTGTCTCTTGCATTGCCGGCAGATTCTATACCGCTGAGCCACCAGGGAGCCCATATATGATATATATATACATACAGACATATGTATATATAGCATATAGACATGAGATTTGGTTTGTGGTCTTACTGTTGTCTGTCTCCCCAGTAGAGGTATAATGCCTGACACATTGCACACAGCAGGTGTGAAGTAAATACTTGCTAAGTGAGAACTTACTACCTCTTTGAACAGCACATTCTTTGAGCACCTAACTAATTACTTAGAAGTTTCTTCTTTCAGTTGAGCTGCACCTTGTCACTTATATTTATTGGTTCTATTTTCTATACCCTTGGGAATACACAGGGCAATAGTTAAACTATTTCTTAATTTTTTTAAAAGTTGTACCTCATGTATAGTTATTATGAAATACTGGCTATATTCCCTGTATTGTACAATATATCCTTGTAGTTTGTTTTATACATAGTATTTTGTACCTCTTAATGCCCTATTCCTATCTTGCTCTTTCCACCCCACTTCCCTTTACCTACTGGTAACCGTTGTTCTCTATATCTGTGAGTCAGTTTCTTTGTTATATTCACTAGTTTCTTTCATTTTTTTAGACTCTACATGTAAATGATAACATGCAGTATTTATCTTCTCTGACTTAATTTCACTAAGCGTAATACCCTCCAAGTCCATCCATATTGTTGCACTTGGCAAAATTTCCTTCTTTTTTTGCTGTTGTTGCTGAGTAGTATTCCATTGTATGAGAGTGTGTGTGTGTGTATACACCACATATTTATCCGCTTGTCTGCTGATGAGCACTTGGATTGCTTCCTTAGCTTTTTGTGTGTGTATGAGTGTGTGTGTGTATATACACACCACATATTTATCTGCTCGTCTGCTGATGAGCACTTGGGTTGCTCCCTTAGCTGTGTGTGTGTGTGTGTATACACACCACATATTTATCTGCTCGTCTGCTGATGAGCACTTGGGTTGCTCCCTTAGCTCTGTGTGTGTGTGTGTGTGTGTGTAGGTGTGTGTATGAGGGTGTGTGTGTGTGTGTACACACCGCATGTTTATCTGCTCGTCTGCTGATGAGCACTTGGGTTGCTCCCTTAGCTGTGTGTGTGTATGAGTGTGTGTGTGTGTATGAGTGTGTGTGTGAGTGTGTGTGTGTATACACACCGCATATTTATCTGCTCGTCTGCTGATGAGCACTTGGGTTGCTCCCTTAGCTTTGCGTGTGTGTATGAGTGTGTGTGTGTATACACACTGCATATTTATCTGCTCGTCTGCTGATGAGCACTTGGGTTGCTCCCTTAGCTTGGCTTTGCTGCTGTGTCACCTCGGGGTGCGTGTATCTTTTCAAATTCGTGTTTTTATTTTTTTCAGGAAGGTACCCAGGAGTGGAATTGCTAGGACATGTGGTAGTTATGTTTTTAGTTTTTTGAGGAACCTCCATACTGTTTTCCACAGTGGCTGTACCAACTTGATTTCCACTGGCAGTGTATGAGGCTTCCCTTTTCTCCATCTTCACCAACATTTCTTATTTGTGTTCTTTTCGATGCTAGCCATTCTGGTAGGTGTGATAGCTCATTGTGGTTTTGATTTGCATTTTTCCGATTAACAGTGTTGAGCTTCTTTTCATGTTCCTGCTGGCCATCTTTATGCCTTGGAAAAATGTCTGTTCAGGTCTTCTGCCCAGTTTTTAGTTGGATTTGTTTGTTTGTTTTGTGAGCTGTTTGTATATATTTAGATAGCAATCCCTTATTGGCTATATCATTGGCAAATATTTTCTCCCATTTAGTAGTTACCTTTTCGTTTTATGGTTTCCCTTGCTGTGCAATTTCTTTTAAATGTAATCAGGTCCCATTTGTCTAATTTTGCTTTTATTTCCTTTACTTTAGGAAACAGACAAAAAAAATTACTGCTACAATTTATGTCAAAGAGTGTTCTATGTTTTCCTCCGGGAAATTTATGGTTTCTGGTCTTAAATTTAGGTGTTGAATACATTTTGAGTTTGTTTTTGTGTGTGGTGTTAGAGAATGTTCTAATTTCATTCTTTTACATATAACTATTCAGTTTTCCTACCACCATTTATTGAAGAGACTGTCTTTTCTCCATTATATATTCTTGCTTTGACCATAGATGCGTGAGTTTATTTCTGATCTGTCCTGTTTTATTGATCTATTTGTCTATTTTTGTTCCAGTACTATAGTATTTTTTATTACTGTAGTTTCATATTATATGCTGAAGTCAGGGAGAGTGATTCTTCTAGTTGGTTTTCTTTCTCAAGATTGTTTGGGGCCTTTTATGTTTCCATACAGATTTTATAATTATTTGTTCTATTACTGTGAAAAATGCCCTTGGTATTTTGATAGGGATTGCATTGAATCTGTAGATTGCCTTAGGTAGATAAGTTATTTTAACAATATTAATTCTTCCAGTCCATGAACACAGTATACCTTTCCATCTGCTTGTGTTGTCTTTAATTTCTTTCATCATTGTCTTCTTCAGTCTCTCAGTCATGTCCGACTCTTTGCGACCCCATGGACTGCAGCACACCAGGCTTCCCTGTCCTTCAATATCTCCTGGAGTTTGCTCAAACTCATGTCCATTGAGTCAATGATGCTATTCAACCATCTCTTCCTCTGTCAACCTTTTCTCCTGCCTTCAATCGTTCCCCCAAATCAGGGTCTTTTCCAATGAGTCGGTTCCTCAAATCAGGTGGCCAAAGTATTGGAGCTTCAGCATTAGCTCTTGCAGTGAATATAGAGTTGATTTCCTTTAGGATTGATTGGTTTGATCTCCTTGCTGTCCAAGAGACTCTCAAGACTGTTCTCTAGCCCCACAGCTTGAAAGCATCAATTCTTCATTGCTCAGCTTTCTTTATGGTTGGTCCAGCTCTCACATCTGTACATGACTGCTGGAAAAACGATAGCTTTGACTATTCTGACCTTTGTTGGCAAAGTGATGTTTCTGCTTTTTAATATGCTGTCTGCGTTTGTCATAGCTTTTCTTCCAAGAAGCAAGCGTCTTCTAATTTCATGGCTGCTATCACTGTCCACAGTGATTTTGGAGCCCAAGAAAATAAAGTCAGCCACTGTTCCCACTTTTTCCCCACCTATTTGCCGTGAAGTAATGGGACCAGATGCCATGATCTTAGTTTTTTGAACGTTGCTTTGAGCCACCTTTTTCACTGTCCCCTTTCACCCTCAAGAGGCTCTTTAGTTCCTCTTCTCTGTCTGCCGTTAGGGTGGTATCAACTGCATATCTGAGATATATCTTACTGATATTTCTCCTGGCAATCTTGATTCCAGCTGGAGATTCATCCAGCCCCACATTTCACATGATGTAGTTTGCATAAAAGTTACATAAGCAGGGTGATAATATACAGCCTTGACATACTCCTTTCCCCGTTTTGAACCATTTGGTTGTTCCATGTCCAGTATCTAACTGTTGCTTCTTGACCTGCATACAGGTTTCTCAGGAGGCACTTAAGAGGGTCTGGTATTCCCATCTGTTTAAGAATTGCCCTCAGTTTGTTGTGGTGCATAAGTGGGTAGTCAGAGGCTTTAGTGTAGTCAATGGATAGAAGTAGATGTTCTTCTGGAATTCCCTTGCTTTTTCTATTGAGAGGGTCAGGCTTGAAGGCCAGGGGTCTCCAAATGGAGAAAATAGGCTGCAAGTGTCAGACATTTTTTCTCTCTCCCTTAAGTGGCAGGAGGAAACAAACTCTATGGAAAATATTTTTTTCTTAAGCTATGCTAATGAAACTATGTATTTGCTTTGAAATTTGCCCTTCTTCAAAAGACTAACTATGACTAACTTCTTTTCTCAAACCTTGGGCTGATAATAGCTCAACAAACCAGTATTCATATCAACTGTTTTATGGCTGGGGGATGACACACCTCGTGCTATCCTATCTCAAAAATGCATATTGTGGGAGAGGGGCCTGGTGAAACTCTCTCAGCCTTGAGGTGTCTCTCTTATATGATTAATAGCTTTCTAACAGACATAAGACAGCTTGCTAAAACTGGCAGGGGGGCACTCTCCATGTCCCTTCTGATGTCCATGTCAGAGGCTTTCTCTGTCCCTTCTCTTACTTTAATAAAACTCTGCTACACAAAAGCTGTTGAGTGATCAAGCCTGGTCCCTGGTTCCAAAGCTAAACCTTCTTCTTCGGAGATCATGAATCCGACACCGTTCACCGTAAGCTATCATCTTGGGGGCTCATCCAGGATCTTCAGGACAAGGTAAGAACACTCAGAGCTGTAGCTTCTTTGCTTTCTCCATGTACACGTTTTTTGCTTTACTTTACTAACTCTGCAGTGTGCTTGTGTGAATGAATGACACGCCCTGCGTGAAACAAGTGATGAGCCCTGCTCTGTGGTTTTGCGGTGCCCTGTAATGACTGAAGGTAGCCCCCAAAAGGGGAACCTTATTGGGGGTTTATACCGACCTGCCAATGCCAAGAGACACCCAACCTCCCTGCGAGGGGAGCAGCCAGAGATGGGCAAAGCGTGTGGACTGAACTTTCCTTTCTCGGTCAGCTTTTCCTGGTCTCTTTGACCGCTTCGTAATTGCGTGGGAAGTTAGAACTACTAACCTGATCTGCCGGACCACAGACTTTCAAGAGACTTCTGATCTATGCTGTTATTGTGTACTGTTACTTAGGTCCCAAACTTAGATTGGTAGTCAGGAAGTGCCTAGCTTTGCTAGGAGTTGAAAGTTTGGAAGCTAGACGGAGCTCTAGCTCCAAGAGCATCTCTCAGGTTCAAGGTCACTCAGAAGGTACAGAGGGCTTCTTCCTTTGGTAACACTAGCTCTTAGTGGACCAGAGGAGGCTTTCCAGTGGCTTTTGTCCCAACTCCTTAGCTATTCTTTCTGTGGAATCTGTGAGAATACTGGTGTGGTGACACTCAGAAGGAATAGTTTGGTTTTATGTTTATACTGGTCTTCCTGTGGTCAGGAATAGACTCGGTCGTGCACAGGCACTCAGGAGACAAATGTTTTCCCCAGCGGTCTTAGCTTGGGAGGCATTCTGGAAGGTCACTCTGATTGCACCCCAGGTGGCATCAGAGGCAGGCAAGGTTTTAATGGTGAGGAGCTGGACACTAGTCTGGGATGCCATCAGGTATACCCTTGGTGCGTCTCCTCCCCGCCTTGGTGGTGGAACCAGGAGGGACGAGTACGGTGCCTGCGTCGGTAAGGGACAAACTAAGTCCGACCAGGGAAGGAAAGCTTCGGTGTAAAGTCTGTCTACATCCCCATCTAGAGCAGGGAGGGACGCCTCCGGTAGAAAGATGGCTCTGGTCGCTCTTTTCTCTCTTACAGATGGGAGCTAACAATTCCAGCCTCACTCCTTTGAACTGTATCCTGAAAAGCTGGGGTAGATTTGATCCCCAGAGCTTAAAGAAGACACGCTTGATCTTCCTATGTGATACTGAGTGGCCACAGTATCTACCAGAGGATGGCAAACGGTGGCTGGTTGGAGGGTCTCTTAAGTATAATACTGTTTTACAATTAGTCCGGTTCTGTAGAAAGCAAGGGAAATTGGGTAGAAGTAGCATATGTGTTGCTCTTTTTCTCTCTGTGAGATATGCCAGACTTGTGTCCTAAGGTCGTCTCTTGTCTGAGAGGGACCTGTGGTCACTACAAGTGCTACGGCACGTTTTTCCCCCACAAAACCCAAGATGACACACACACACACCTCACCAGAGACCACACAGGGCTCCCCTCACATCACCCTGACCTGTGGGCTGGGCCTTAGGTGGGGAGAGTTTTGTCTCAGGTTTGAATTTGGCATGTGTAACCTGCGCCTGTTTCCTGAGTGACCACTGAACTGCAAGAACTGAAAGCAAGTATAAAGCAGTTTCACTTACCCCAGGGACCTGGTGTCCTTGTATCTCTAAGATCAGTCGGAGAAGCAGGAGATTGTCTGTGTACAAGTGAGCGTTAAAAGTTGTCATCCGGCCTCGTGCCAGCACTTCACTCTGCCGCTCCTCCCGAGGTGCTTTACGCTTTCAGGCAGAAGAGGAGCCCCCCGCAGTCCACGCAATGTCTGTGACTATTGACTCTAAAGCACTGTGTGCGTCTTTTTCAGAATTCTTTCCAACGGCAAGTTGAAAACGCGATAAAGGAATTAGAAGAAATGCAAAACTACCAGGTACTTAAATCTCTAAATCCTTTAGAAATTTGTTAAGAGCTGAATTGAGCTGGGTTCATTGTTACAGTTACTACAGATGCTTAGTGGAAGTCGAGTTACCTTTTCCTTCTGGTCAGTCTACTGCTGTAACATGTATAGCATTTCTGGTTTTGAACATTGAATGTGTTTGCATTATAGGTGGATTTAGAGTGTGTGGCCGTTGTGTGTGGTTCAGAATTCTGAGTAGTCCTTTCTGGGTTCACCCGAAAGCTGAGACAAAGCGTGAGCCTTTCCCGTGGACAGTGCTGTCCATCAGAAAGATAATACGAGCCACATACACAGTCTAAACTTTTCTAAAAACGAACGGGCTACTTCCATACTTTTTTCACCGCGAGTCTTGAAATCTTCTGTTGTGATTTCCACATCGAGCTTTGCGCCGGCCTGTGTCTCGTCCTCAGTGGCTGCACGAGGTGATTGACTGCCGTGGCCGACAGCACAGAGCTGCCAGGTTGAGTCGAGTGACTTGGAAACTTGGCCTGTTTGACTTGTTTTACCCCATGAGGAAGTGAAGTGGGGTGTAGAGGAATGAATGTGAGCTCCATGGAAACACTTTAAAGCAGTGAGAGGAGCGAGGGCAATAGAGTGAGTCCTGTCCCCCCGACCCGAGCCCCCGCCCCAAGTCCAGCTTCTCTCTACAGCCTTCATCGTTGTTCATGGCTTGCCATGATACCTCCAGAAGCTTTTCTACACCTGAGATGTAGCTTCTAATTCATTATGGTTTATAAGGGTTACTATTGTTTTGAGTGTTTATATTTGCTCTGGGACACTTAGAGTACATTTCCTCAGAATTAAAATGTTCGGAGTTGATAACGACTAACGTAACCTGTTATGCACATTTTGGTGCAAGTCATTTTACATCCGGAAAGCAAGCGGTGCAGGCTGTGTCATTTGCTCTCTCGTAGGACCAGCTGATTAAAAACCTGGAAACCCTGAGAGCCGAAGTGGACCAGATGATCCTGGGAGGGGCTCCCTTCCACCACGGGTAGGGCCCTCCCCGGGCAGCTCCCCTCAGCACTGTCGAATGTGACAAGGGCCTGTCTGGTGTGTAGACAGTATGACTGGGTGTCGCTCATGGTCGCACCTCAAGGAGCCTGTAGCTTCGTGGCCAGCGAGAGAGAAGAGACAAGCATCGTTCCTCAGGGTCGAACTTGGTACCAGGGAGAGTGGTGGTCACAGTATTGACAAAACTCAAAACCACAGGCGGAGGTTTGGAAGTAGGGGGCGGCCCAGTTGATACATGGGTGTATTCATTTGAGGGACCTGACAGACTGTGACACTGATGTTTCTTTAAAGTCGCAGAAGGTTAATGACCTGTAGTCTTTTCTACGTGAATAGAGACTGAGACATGACTTGCCATTGGCTGCAGTGGGAGGAATCACCTGGCTTGTGAATGAGGCGAGCAGATTACTGAGCATCCTGATTTTTTCTTCCTCGTTGTTGTAGCGGCAGTAATTCTTATTAAGTATTTAAATGTTTCTTTGGCTTCTGCATGGAAAATGGTCACAAGTAAGAGAGAAACTTTAGCAAAGGTTATTAAAGTGCTTAACTGGTGACATTCATTCATATGTAGGAAATCGACTGCTGCTTGAATCCCGATTTAGGAGACAGTTTGGAGCCCACACGCATATGTCTGTGTTTGTGTGCTTAGGGGATCCTCGCGGTCCAGGGCCCCTGCCCAGCCTTCTTCTAGAGTAAGGGGATATCATTTGAGACAAAGGCAGAGCCAGAAAGGCTAGTGCAAGGGAGGGGTGTGTCCAGGAGGCAGCTCTCAAGGGCTCATGCAGGGACTTGGCAGCACAGGGGGGCCTCGGAACAGGGCTTGCCGGCAGTGTGGGCTGGTTGGGGGGCACTGTGCTGGCTCAGGAGGGAGGGAGTGGGGACAGAAAAGCTGGCTCACAGTCAGGGCAGGCTCGGCGTATTTGGCAGGACCTCCCAGTGGAAATGGTCACCTTGTCTCTGAGACCTTCTCCCAGAGGAAAGAGCCTTGGGTGAAGAGGGGGAGAGAGATGGAGGCTGCACTCCACGAGGGGATTGGGAGGTTATGGTTGGGGGGCGACACACCCAGAGACCTTTGTGGCCTTCAGAGGACCCTCGAGTGTCCTCAGTCCACGGCGGGACTGTGTCGTACCTCCCACCCAATTCCCAAGTGTGGTCTGGCCCCGGGCCCTTGGGTAGAAGTTGAGCAGAGAAAGGAGTGTTTCCCTCAGGAGGTGGGGGAGCCGGGAGGGAAGACAGGTGTGGCTCGGGGAGAGTCCAGATTTCCATCTCAGTGCAGCACAGTTTTCCTGCAAAAGTGGCGAGCAGAGCAGCGTGTGAACCCGAGCAGGCTGACCGGTGGTTGGCCTGGCCGCTCTGCAGACGTATGGGGTGTCCTGTCCTCGAAGGAGGGCTCTGTCTCCCGGGTTTAGGGACTCCTGCAGGTGAAGGCGCCACCCTCTTCCCAGAGACAAGACTGAGCAGACCCCGGGCGGTCCTGCAGTGCAGGCGGCTCACAGTCAAAGCGGGGCCGCACCGCCTCTCAGCAAGCCCTCCTGAGTGAGCTCCTAGTACCCACCATGCCCAGGTCTTAGTGCTCAGGGCCTGAGCATCTGTGCTGGGCCTTGTTCAGCCCAGAGTCTGGTGACATGCTCATCTCTGCTTTTGATGGGAGACACCAGTGCGACTCAGCTCGGAGCTGTGGGTCTCAGGGCTTTCTGCTGCTGGTTGTCTGAGGCACCTTTAGAAGCGCTGAGAGCGGTGCAGAAAATGTTCCAGGTAGACGGGTGATTGTGATCCACGGACTTGACGCGGGAGAGGGAGGTCAGAGCAGGCGTGGGCCGGAGGGGAGGTGCGGGTGCCAGGAAGAAAGCAGAGCAGGTGCAGGCCCCGCCCTGGGACCTGAGGGTGGGCTCCGAGGGGACCACGGACGCCCCAGCCCCAGACAGCTGATCCCGTCCTAGTCAGCTCCACACCCTCGCGTCAGCACTGCCTTCCCCATATATGGGAGTTTTCCAGATGGTGGGCTGAGCCCTGAGTGGTTGCGGGGCAGCAGGCGGCCTATTCCTGTTGGAGCCAGGAGGGCAGTGCCCTCCTGGGGGCCCTTTTGCTCTGAAATTGCCGATTTTCCAAATTGACAGGCTCTGGCTTGACTGACAGAGTGAGCTCTCGTTCCTTCTAACAGCGCTCTTGTCTCCCGTGTGTTTCAGCCAACCCCACTTGGACAGCGCCCTGGACTTCAGGTTCCCTGTGGCGGATGGGCCGGCAGACTCCTCCGGCAGCAGGGCGGTGCTGCGGCGCCCCCGGAAAGGCCGGCTGGCCACTCTGCGTGATGAGCCGTCCAAGGCAAGGACCCCCCCCCCCGCCGCCCCCTGCCCGTCCCTGGTGGGCACCTTGTGAGGCACCTGCACCCTCACACTGCGGTCCTGAGATGGGTTTGGAACAAAGCGTTGATAGATCGCTTTATGTCTTCCCATTTTCCTTTTTCTGGCTAAGAGTTTACTTTGAAGACATGTTTTTTTTTTTCTTAAAAGAACTAATTCTGATAACTTGTGGCCTACTGCGAGGCCCAGCATGGTACTAATTAGCACAGTTTTGAAATCATCCTTCGAATAACTGGATACACATATCCATCATCTTATAGTGAGAATAATTCTCATTGGAAGTTTAAGTGCCTTTATCTTTTTGCCTCATTCATGGCATGAATTTTTTCATACATGTCTGTGTTTGAGCTTCCATATTCAGTGAGCAGCTAGTTGGGGCCAGACATCGTCAGAAGAAGGACTCCAGCAGTGAATTAAAACCCATGTGCATTCTTTATCCACTGCTACGTAAGGAATCACTGCAAAGCTTAGTGACGTCCCAGTGAGCAGGTCACAGAGCACCGTTTCTGTGCATTGTTGCAGGTGGGCCTGGTTCAGGGCCTCCTGAGGGCACAGACATGGGAAGGCCCCCCAGGGCTGGATGGCAGGCTTTCAGACTCACCTGGCTGGTAGAGAGAGGCCCAGGTCCCTGCTGTGTGGACCTCTTCATGGCCTGGCTTTCCTCAGAACACCCTCTGAGAGCGAGAGCGCGGGATGTAGCCCGGGGCCTTTTGCGCCCCGGTCTCGGAAGCCGCACACCTTCAGTTCTGTTTGCGAGAGTGAGCTGCGAAGTCCTGCCTCGCTCAGGGGCTGAGCAGGAGTTGCCCCCTCTGCCTCTTGAAGGGAGGAGGATGGAAGAATTTGTAGACCCATTTTTAAACCCACGCCGCCTGTCGGACAGTAATGAGCAGGGAAAGGAGACCAGAGTGCCCGAGTTGTCTGAGGAGGGGGGACGATCGTGTGTGAACAGGGTGGCCAGCGAGGTGACACCAGGAGGGTGACCTTGAACAGAGACCCGGAGGCAGGAAGAGAAGTAGCCACTCGGAGATAGATCAAGGGTCCTGTCAACAAGCGGAGATAAGGGAGAGAGAGGGCCGCATCAGGGAGGACCCCGGGCTCAGGCCTGAGCAGCTCGAGGCCAGAGCCTGTTTCCTGAGCTGAGGAGGGCTGCCAGGGCAGGGAGCTAAGAGACGGGCCTCAGCCCTGTTGAGGTGGATGAGCCCATGGGGTGTCCAGGGGACGTGTCAGGTCAGCAGCTGAGTGTTCCGGCCTGGATCCAGGAGAGGCCTCACTCAGCTCAAGGTGGACTTGGGTCGTGGGCATACAGATGGTGTTTAAAGGCACAGACAAGGTAAAGTCACCAGGCAGGTGCCCGTGGAGAGATAAGGGGTGCAAGGGTAGAGCTGTGGGGTGCCCCGCATTCCAAGGTTGAGAAGGGGCGCAAGGGACTGACTAGTAACCCCAGGGAGGGCGGGGCCTGGTGCCCAGGGAGAGACATGCTTGGGGTGGGGGGAGGGCAAGGAGAGGAGGGGGCTTGGTAACATGGGTTCCTCAGAGCTCCCTGGGAGCTGCCCTGCGAGCGGGGCACACCGCCTGCTTGCAGAGAGCTGGAGACTGGGCGAGGAGGGGGACAATAGAGGCCTCTTCCAGGGAGCTCTCAGAGACCCGCAGTGGGCGCTGCAGGGAGCCCTGGAGGAGGAATCTGCTGGTTCCCTTTGTGCGATTTTAAGGTGAGAGAAGGGAGAGGACGTGCTGGCTGAGCTGATGGGGGTGAAGCCATATGCAGCTGGTTCGCTGGAGAGGAGCAGGAATGATGGCAGGTGGTCCTGGAGCCAGTGCAGGGGGTGGCCCAGCCCTGGGGAGGGGTCGTGACGAAGACAGGGGCGAGGGCGCTGGCCACGGGGGACAGGGAGCCAGCAAGCCAGCACCTCGAGGCTGCCCCTCGGCTGCTTTGAGGTCATGTCTGGGAAAGAAGGCAGGACCTGGGTGAGAGTGGGCCGGGGGGAGATGTGCCAGAGAGAAGGGTGTGAGGTGTGAGAGCTGGAGGGCGGCTCGGAGCCCAGCAGGCCCTCTCCTGCATGTCTGTGATGACAGAGCCGCCTTGCGGTGTGAGGGGCCGTCCCCCAGAACAGCCCGCGGGCCTGCGCCCCGGGAGGAGCCCCGCGGGGGGCTGGCCCTCCCAGCCCTGCTGGCCCTGCTTGCGCCTGTCTGTGCGTGTTCAGACCAGCCTGGAAAACGGACGGCTGGGGACCTGCGAGGATGGCGCCCCTCGGTGAACTGGTACAAGTGGTGACCGCTGAGGTGGACCCAGCAGCTGCGGAGCTGAAGGATTTCTTTTTCTTATTTTCCTTCAGCCTGGCTGATGGAGGCGCAGATGTGTTGTTTTAATTTTCGGATTTTGTCTCTGACTCCATCGGCCCACCCTTGTGAATAACCTCATAGGATTGCCTTCCATCCACGCTAAGACCTGAACGTCACCAGGCCATCTAGGAAGTGGATTCTCCTCCTGCCCATTTCTTCAGTACTGCTCGCTTAAGAGATGGCAGTGTCTCATAAGCATGGCCCGTTTATCCACAGTTGGGGCTTCCATGTAAACTTGTGTTCAGTTCCTGATAGACTTGAGCTGCCCTGAATGTCGCTGACGAGACGTGGTCCTCTCGTGCCCAGGTGCAGACCCTGAAGGAAAAGGACTGGGAGCGCGCGCAGCAAGCCAGCGTGCCGGCCAACGTGGCCCAGGCGTTCGAGAGTGACGCAGACTTGTCTGACGGCGGGGGCGACAGGGCCACCCTCTTCAGCTCGGCCGCTCTGCTGTCGCCCAGCGGGCAGGGCGATGCCGAGACTCTGACTGTGATGCTTCAGGAGCAGCTGGACGCCATCAACGAAGAGATCCGGTGGGTGAGCCCGAGCCCAGCTCCCCGGAAACTCGGCTTCTCTGAGGAGCTGTCTTCTCCTTAGAGAAGGCTGAGTGTTCCATAGTAAGAAAACTGACTTCAAGTCTGCTTCAAGAATTTTCCGTTCCGAGATTGCCCTTGATTATAGAGCTCAGTCAGCCAGGGCTGTGGGGGGCGTTGTGGGGTGTCCCCCCACCAGCTCTGAGCCCCAAGGTGGGTGAGGTGCCGTGACAGTGTCCCCTGCGGCCCGTGCACCCTCCAGCACTGAAGGTTCACCCTCGTGTGTCCCTCGGAGCCTCCCACATTCTGGTGAAAAGCCACCTGAAACAGAAAAGCTGGGGTTTTGGGGGTGGTAAATTCCCACTCAGATCTGCATTTTCCTTTTGAACTTAATACAGTGTGAAGATTGGCTTGTTGTAAGACAGTGATCCAAGGACATGTGTTTGAGTTCTTCTCAACTCATCAGTGTCTGTGAGATGTTTTCTTTAGACACCATCTGGGCTGTTATAACAGTTTACAAACGGGATAGAATCCAAAGGCCCGCCTAATGGCGAGCAGGGGCCTTGTGTCTGGGTGTAGCCTGGTGGCTGGGGGACCCGAGGCCAGCCTGGTGCCGCACCCGCACAGCTCTGCCTCCTGTCCCTTGTCCACGTTCAGAGTGGCCGCAGGCCGGTGACCCTGCACAGGACCTGGCAGAGCTGCTGCTCGGATTGTTCTTGTCACGTCAGCCCAGGCCGAGGTGCCCGTTCCTGTCAGCCGATCGCGGGGAACTCAGGGGAAAGGCAGGGGTGAAGGGCACAACCAGCAAATGCAGGTGGTGCCGCCTGCACTTTTGATGCCAAGACAGACTGCTTTGTGGGCCGTGTTTGAGCACAGACAGCTCAGAAAGATTGTGTTTCCCCCTCCCCCAGGAAATATGGAACGGTTACATATTAATATGTTTATTTTTACAGCATGTTGTCAGGTAAAAGTGATTTCCTTAGGTAACATGTTGACTTGAGGTAAATGGTAAATTCTTTCCATCAACTTGTTATCAACAGTGAAAAACTTTCAGGATGTTTAAGTAGAAGTGAAACTGGAGAGGTGACGACCTGCAAGAATCTTGTATTTTATCTTGAAAATCATGTTATATGCATAATGGAGTATTTAAACTGCTATATAAAATCATCCGCAAGACATTAGGGGAGAAGAGCAGTAACTGTGAATTCTAGGTTAATGCAGCACATTGACATGAGTCCAGAAACTCACACAAAGCTGGTGGAGAACTTCATCAAGTGATGCATTTGTACATAGACAACCTAAAAAATAAAAAAATCAATTCAGCACTTCATCTGGTCTAGAGACTTGTGTTTAGAAACTCCAGCTTGTTCATGGATCGCTGATTTGATTGTACAGAGTTCCTGATTCCCAGTGGAAAAGACTTGAGGCACTGCCGTGCATCTCTGCCCTGAGAGCAGGGAAGGTAAAGGTTGTCAACTTCAGATACCTCCTCACAGAGGGAGAGTCACCACCCTGGCCCCATCAGAATGTTAGAGTGAATCAGTAAAATCAAACGAGAATGATCAGTGGCCACTTTGTAAGACTCAAGGATAAGTTATTCTAAGTTTGAGAATATTGAAAAGAGGGAAAGTTGAACCTTTTTGCTGAGATGTTAATTGAGCAACTGTTCCTGGAATATGCTAATCGTGACACAGAATGCAAGCCCAAATTTGTTGTCCAGACACGTTCCTCTGCTGACAAAGGCAGGTGACGGGTTTTATTCTATTTTAGGTTGATCGAAGAAGAGAAGGAGAACACGGAGCAGCGGGCCGAGGAGACTGAGAGCAGGGTGGGCAGGGGGAGCTTAGGCAACCTTCGTCGTTGTAAATCCTCGAGCTCCCTCAGCCTGTGTCCCGCCTCCTCGCTTGCCGGCTCCTGCCCGCCCAGCAGTGGGCGCTCCAAGCCCCCAAGGAGGCGGCACAGCTCGGCGCGGAAAGTAGACAAGCGGGACATCAAGACTCCGGTATGTGTCTGCCTCCTCCCTGCCACGTCCCTCCCCCAGCACACTGGCTTTCTTTTTTGTTGGTTTGTTTTTTGTTTTTTCTCTTTTTACCCAGAAGAAACTCAGGTACATTTGCTAAGATTTTTAAAAACTGCCTAGTCTTTAATCATTCCATACTCGCACAGCAACAAATTAGTCTTGATATTTGGACCACTGGCTTAGCACGTCATCATGAACTCAGCCAGAGCCTGCCTCTGTAACGCTGGGCCCGGCCTGTGCTGGACACAGCAGGTGCAGGGAAGTTTCTGTTCTCACGGAGCAGACAGCCTTGTGAAAGTAACCATAGGCAGCTCTCCTGGCGTGTGAGACCCGCGCAGCACATTTTTCACTAGGGATACCTGGCTGCAGGCTGCAGGCTGCAGGGCATGCGGTGGGAACAAAACCAAGAATCTAAACTGGTCTGCTTGCTGCTGGACCTGGCTGCACGCTCAGGCCAGCTCTGGGTGTGAAACCAGGTTAAAAGCCTGGTGCCCCAGGGCCCCAGGGCCCCAGGGAAGAAGTTGGGCTTCCTCACTCTTCTGCGTCTAAAAATGGGATGACGACCTAGGGCTTTTGGTGACAGAGTGTGCAGCTCTGAAGCGCATGTTCCTGCTTTCTTCCATGTTTAGCTTAGGTTTCCTGAGCGCATTGCTGTTTACCCTGTGAAATCATGTCTACAACACTCTGCTTTGTAACTGCACTTGTATTATCACTTTTTTTGTTACCACCCATTTCATGTTAGCTGCATTGTTAGTCAGCATATAATTAAATTAACTGTGAATCATTTTAGCAGCATGTGAAGTGATAACTAGTCTATCTTGTGGTCTTTTGACACATTGGTTTTATAATTTGCATCACTGGCCAATTAGTTGATAGTGTGTATTCTTTGACGATTTCTCTGTGGTTTCATGCTTGATTTCTTTCCGAGTATTTGTAAAAGAACAGTTCTGTATGTTTTTTCTTGTTGTTGGAGTTCTCTGACGGTGTGTCTGCTTTCATCATTGGTTTTGATTTCCTGTCTCATCCTGTTGTCTGCTTCGTTGTCATCAATCCAGACCCCAGCTTCCCACAACCGCACCCCCCCGAGGCTGTAGTTTACCCATCCATCTCCCCTCCCCCGTCCTCCCACTTGCTCTGGTCATAGCAGTCTGGGGTCCACAGCGTGTGTCCCCTTAGTCGGGTTTCTGCTTTGTCTTCATGTCTCATTAAATGGTGTTTTTTCCCCATAGCACTAAGTTTGAATTATTGTATCACTGTGCAGTTACAAGCATAATGTAGATGGATGATACACTACAGAACCTGTGTAATTCATAACTGAGATTATGCTTACCTAAAGAAATGATCCTCTTATGTGTAGAATTAATGGACTTTTGACACAACATCCTTTCTGTGTTGGTGCTTGTATTTGAGACTGTAAATCTCATCAGCTTTTGCATGCTTAATGTCTCTACTAGACTCTTTTACAAAGTATCTTCTATGGTTCATAAAATGTGAAGACTCCACCTGCTGTTAGGCTAGCTTTCATTCTTACATATTTTCATAGGGTACCTGCTTTAATGAATTTATTTTCAGAAGTTTGGAATCAAATTCTAGGTAACGATTTTACATTAATGTCCAACAGGTGGTTAGATTTGTTCAGTGTTACAATAGGTATTACGGCAACTTCCTCGTCAGTTAAATTACTATTTTAAAGTATAACATGTTTTTTTTTATTAAGAGAAACTAACTTATAGAGAGGTTTGGCTGAGAACAGACAACTGTTAAGGCCCTTTGTTGTACACAGTGCTGTGCTTTAACAAATCATGATGTTGTAATAGAATTGTATCTTCCTGAGGAATAATGTATAGTGTTTCTCTAGTAAATCTTGACTAGCTTATTTAACTAATGTGGTCAAACAAACTGTTCTGTTTCCAGTTACATGTTCTCTAAATCTACATCTCACTTACATGTTTGCCGTCATTTTTGCTTTACTGTCTTTGCCTGTACTGATTCTTGAATTTTTAGCTTCAAAGTCGCAATAAATCTGGTTTCTCTTCATTTCTTTGCATGCATCTATCAGTCTAGTGAGTTAAGGAAGCATCGTCGAAAGGTAAACTATTTAGTAATTTAGCACGCCTTTGTTTCTCTGTGAAGTATTAGAGTCCTTATCGTGTTAGTGAATGAACACTATGTGGTTACGTACTGGTGGATAATTGACATTTTAATGGAAGTAATGAAACTCACCCACCACTTAAAATATGCTGATGATGCAATCAATCCATCCTAAAGGAGATCAATCCTGGGTGTTCATTGGAAGGACTGATTTTGAAGCTGAAACTCCAATACTTTGGCCACCTCACGCGAAGAGTTGACTCATTGGAAAAGACCCTAATGCTGGGTAGGATTGGGGGCAGGAGGAGAAGGGGACAACAGAGGATGAGATGGCTGGATGGCATCACTGACTCGATGGACATGGGTTTGGGTGGACTCCGGGAGTTGGTGATGGACAGGGAGGCCTGGCGTGCTGCAATTCATGGGGTCGCAAAGAGTCAGACACGACTGAGCGACTGAACTGTACTGAACTGAACTGAACTGATGGTTCTGTTGGAAATAGGTCATTTGTTGGGACAATTGTAACAGTTTGCCTTTCTCCCACTTGTTTGCCTTCTAATCATCTCATGCTTATTTATAATAGACATAGTATTACTTATTACTTTTAAAATTTTCTTTACTTATTTTTTTGGCCATGCTGCACAGCTAATGGGATGTTAGTTCCCCAACCAGAGATCAGACCGGGGTGAAAGTAAAAGTGCCAAGTCCTCACCTCTGGACCACCATGGAATTTCCACGTAGTGTTTTCTTAAAAGAAATGACTGAATCAGAGCCATAGACATTAGATTTGGGGGAAGCCAATTTAATGACGGTGGGTAGCAGTGTGCAGGAGACTCTGTGTGCCAGGCACCGTGTCCAGTGCTTTCTGAGCCCGTCATCTAATCCCGCAGACACCCAGGTGAGGTCCAGGCTGCTGTTATCCCCATTCAGCAGATATGGACACTGAGGCTTAGAGAGGCCGGGCACCGTGCCCAGGCTCGCATACCCAGCGGTGCGGTGCAGACTGGTCTGATCAGAGCCTGGACACTTAACCGTGGTGCCGTCCATCCCGCTTTCCTCCAGAGGCCCTCCTGTCCATCACAGCATCCCTGATGGAGGGAGCCTCAGGAGGGAGGGAGCTGCCTCTCCCCTCGGGTCACTTGGATGAGCCCCTGTTGTTGCAGTCCAGTGGCCCGAGGGCTGGCCTTCCTTGTCCCTCTCCTGCTCCCAGCCCGCTGATGGAGCACTCCTGGGGCCTTCCCACAGGACTTGGGCAGCCGCGCTCCAGTTCAGGCAGCTCAGTGCCCAGGAACCCTTCTGCCGGGCACAGCAGATTAGCTCCGTCACCCTGAGGTTGGTGACCTGGGTGTGCCGCTTGCCCGCTTTGTGGCCTGCTTTGCCCTCCTGTTAATTGAGGACACGGTACTGCCCATCCGAGTCACGTGGGCACCCGTGGGGCGGGCTCCCATCCTGGCGGAGGGTGCCAGGCTGGGGACCCAGAGGCCTTTCTTAGGACAAGGCCCGGGGGAAGGGCCTGGCCGTGGTCCCTGACTTTGAGGCAGGTGTTTGTCTGCATTCAGTCCTAGTCAACCCAGGTGTGTCACTTCCCTGCTCTGTTCTTTGTTGTTTTCTGATTTTTATAAATGCTTCTTTTAATTGAATTTGAGATTGATCCCTGTTCCGTTCCATGTGGATAATTTCTAGCTTTTGTAGCCTTCTGTTGTCTGAGGGTTGTTGTTAGAGATCAGGGGAGAGTGCACAGTTTATCCAGCTGCTGTTAAACGAGTTCAGCTGTATTTTGCACCAAGTCACTTTGTTGTCACCAAGCTCCTGTGGAGCTGCAGTGGATCAGTATTCTTTACAGAATCCCATTACAAAGCCACAGGTTAGTTGGTTAAAACAACGCACTCATTGTCTATAAAAATACTTTCCATGCATGCTTCCTAAAACCTCCCCTGGCTGAACCACATGCCCACATGTATAAGTGAGACCTGTCTGGACCCTGAAGGGGTTTATCTGTTCCCCACACTGTTGCCACCACTGTTCCTGTCCTCAGACCCAGGACCAGCGGAAAAGCTGGGAGTCCAGGAGAGATCATCTTTTTTTTTTTAATTAGCTTATTTTTTAATTGAAGGATAATTTCTTTACAGAATTTTGTTCTTTTCTGTCAAATCTCAGGGAAAATCAGCCATAGGTACACATATATCCCCTCCCTTTTGAACCTCCCTCCCATCTCCCTCCCCAACCCAGCCCTCTAGGTTGATAGAAGAGTATCTCTTAGTGAAGACTTCAGTTGAGTTCGGTCGCTCAGTCGTGTCCGAATCTTTGCAACCCCATGAATCGCAGCACGCCAGGCCTCCCTGTCCATGACCAGCTCCTGGAGTCCACCCAAACCCATGTCCATCGAGTCGATGATGCCATCCAGCCATCTCATCCTCTGTCGTCCCCTTCTCCTCCTGCCCTCAATCCTTCCCAGCATTAGGGTCTTTTCCAATGAGTCAACTCTTCCCATGAGGTGGCAAAAGTATTGGAGTTTCAGCGTCAACATCAGTCCTTCCAATGAACACCCAGGACTGATCGCCTTTAGGATAGACTGGTTGGATCTTCTTGCAGTCCAAGGGACTCTCAAGAGTCTTCTCCAACACCACAGCTCAAAAGCATCAATTCTTTGGCACTCAGCTTTCTTCACCGTCCAACTCTTAACATGCATACATGACTACTGGGGAAACCATAGATGGACCTTTGTTGGCAAAGTAATGTCTCTGCATTTAAATATGCTATCTAGGTTGGTCATAACTTTCCTTCCAAGGAGTAAGCGTCTTTTAATTTCATGACTGCAATCACCATCTGCAGTGATTTTAGAGCCCCCAAAAGTAAAGTCTGACAGTGTTTCCACTGTTTCCCCATCTTTCTGCCATGAAGTGATGGGACCAGATGCCCTGATCTTAGTTTTTGGAATGTTGAGCTTGAAGCCAACTTTTTCACTCTCCTCTTTCACTTTCATCAAGAGGCTTTTTAGATCCTCTTCACTTTCTGCCGTAAGGGTGGTGTCATCTGCATATCTGAGGTTATTGATATTTCTCCCGGCAATCTTGATTCTAGCTTGTGCTTCCTCCAGCCCAGCGTTTCGCATGATGTACTCTGCATGTAAGTTAAATAAGCAAGGTGACAGTATACAGCCTTGACGTACTCCTTTTCCTATTTGGAACCAGTCTGTTGATGCATGTCCAGTTCTAATTGTTGCTTCCGGACCTGCATACAGGTTTCTCAAGAGGCAGGTCACGGAGTCTGGTATCCCCATCTCTTTCAGAGTTTTCCACAGTTCATAGTGATCCACACAGTCAAAGGCTTTGGCATAGTCAATAAAGCAGAAAGAGATGTTTTTCTGGAACTCTATTGCTCTTTCGATGATCCAGTGGACGTTGGCAATTTGATCTGTGGTTCCTCTGCCTTTTCTAAAACCAGTTTAAACATCTGGAAGTTCACGGTTCACTTATTGCTAAAGCCTGGCTTGGAGAATTTTGAGCATTACTTTACTAGCATGTGAGATGAGTGCAATTGTGCGGTAGTTCGAGCATTCTTTGGCATTGCCTTTCTTTGGGATTGGAATGAAAACTGACCTTTTCAGTCCTGTGGCCACTGCTGAGTTTTCCAAATTTGCTGGCATGTTAAGTGCAGCACTTTCACAGCATCATCTTTGAGGATTTGAAATAGCTCAACTGGAATTCCATCACCTCCACTAGCTTTGTACCGATGCTTTCTAAGGCCCACTTGACTTCACATTCCAGGATGTCTGGCTCTAGGTGAGTGATCACATCATCGTGATTATCTGGGTCGTGAAGATCTTTTTTGTATAGTTCTTCTGTGTATTCTTGCCACCTCTTCTTAATATCTTCTGCTTCTGTGAAGTCCATACCATTTCTGTCCTTTATCGAGCCCATCTTTGCATGCAGTGTTTCCTTGGTATCTCTAATTTTCTTGAAGAGATCTCTAGTCTTTCCCATTCTGTTGTTTTCCTCTATTTCTTTGCATTGATCGCTGAGGAAGGCTTTCTTATCTCTCCTTGCTATTCTTTGGAACTCTGCATTGAGATGGGAATATCTTTACTTTTCTCCTTTGCTTTTCTCTTCCCTTCTTTTCACAGCTATTTGTTAAGGCCTCCTCAGACAACCATTTTGCTTTTTTGCATTTCTTTTCCACGGGGATGGTCTTAATCCCTGTCTCCTGTACAGTGTCGTGAACCTCCATCTGGCACTCTATGAGGTCTAGTCCCTTAAATCTATTTCTCCCTTCCACTGTATAATCATAAGGGATTTGATTTAGGTCATACCTGAATGGTCTAGTGGTTTTGCCTACTTTCTTCAATTGAAGTCTGAATTTGGCAATAAGGAGCTCACGATCTGAGCCAAAGTCAGCTCCCGGTCTTGTTTTTGCTGACTGTATAGAGCTTCTCCATCTTTGGCTGCAAAGAATATAATCAGTCTGATTTCGATGTTGACCATCTGGTGATGTCCACGTGTAGAGTCTTCTCTTGTGTTGTTGGAAGAGGGTGTTTGCTATGCCCAGTGCGTTCTCTTGGCAAAACTCTATTAGCCTTTGCCCTGTTTCATTCTGTACTCCAAGGCCAAATTTGCCTCTTATTCCAGGTGTTTCCTGACTTGCTACTTTTGCATTCCAGTCCCCTATAATGAAAAGGACATCTTTTTTGGGTGTTAGTTCTAAAAGGTCTTGTAGGTCTTCATAGAAGTGTTCAACTTCAGCTGCTTCAGCGTTACTGGTTGGGGCCTAGGCTTGGATTACCGTGATATTGAATGGTTTGCCTTGGAAACGAACAGAGATCATTCTGTCATTTTTGAGATTGCATCCAAGGACTGCATTTCGGGCTCTTTTGTTGACCATGATGGCTACTCCATTTCTTCTAAGGGATTCCTGCCCACAGTAGTAGATATAATAGTCATCTATTATAATAGTGATAATAGTGATCTATCTATAATAGTCATCATTGGAGTTAAATTCACCCATTCCAGTCCATCTTAGTTCGCTGATTCCTAGAATGTCGACGTTCACTCTTGCCATCTCCTGTTTGACCACTCCCAATTTGCCTTGATTCGTGGACCTAACATTCCAGGTTCCTATGAAATATTGCTTTGTGTAGCATGGGACCTTGCTTCTATCACCAGTCACATCCACAACTGGGTATTGTTTTTGCTTTGGCTCCATCCCTTCATTCTTTCTGGAGTTATTTCGCCACTGATCCGCAGTACAATATTGGGCAGCTACCGACCTTGGGAGTTCATCTTTCAGTGTCCTATCTTTTTGCCTTTTCATACTGTTCATGGGGTTCTCAAGGCAAGAATACGGAAGTGGTTTGCCATTCCCTTCTCCAATGGACCACATTCTGTCAGACCTCTCCACCATCACCTGTCCATCTTGGGTGGCCCCACACGGCATGGCCTAGTTTCATTGAGTTAGACAAGGCTGTGGTCCGTGTAATCAGATTGGCTAGTTTTCTGTGATTATGGTTTCAGTGTGTCTGCCCTCTGATGGCCTCTCACAACACCTACCGTCTTACTTGGGTTTCTCTTACCTTGGACGTGGGGTATGAAGACTTAGGGGTGCTTTATGTAAACCACAGTGAGCAAATTACACTCAAGCTGCGTGTAAGCACTTCAGTGTGAGCCCTCAGTCTATATGTTACTGAGAAATACAAGCCAGACACATGGTGTTCGCATGGAGGGGTTAGGTACCTTTTCTTTGTTTCATTTGTTGTCATAGGTTCCGGTAACCTGCGTCATCACTAAAACTGATCTTGGGTGGTGGTACAATCTGTTTCCTTTTCTCCTTCAAATAGAAAGGTCTGGATGGGTTTGCTGAGAGCTTTCTTATTCTTGCTAGTGGTGCTTCTGAGCAGCATCTGGCGATGAGCACAGTCCTCGTCAGGGCAGTTCATGCCATGCAGGGATCACGGTGCCGGCATCACTCTGCCGTCCTGCCCGGTGGGGCCATCTGGTCGCTGGATTCCAGGGACGGCGGAGCCCGGCTGCAGGGAGGCTCCCGTCCTGGGTCTCTGCACTCAGTCGGGGGCTCTCGCTGCCCCACCGCCCCGCTTCTCTTGAACAAGACAGTCCTTTAAGATGGCATTAAGCTAGAACAAGGCTTTTTTTGGACTTGGCAGAAAGCATAGCTAATAGATTTTCAAATAAGTTTCTGGTTATAATGTAAAGCCTGTGGATTGCCTTTTTCGACAAAGTCTGTTGTCACTCAGTTTTACGCTTACCTCACTCCCTCAGCTGCCAGCTTTACCAGAAGAGGTACTAGATGACAAAACGACCATCAGATGTGAAACCTCGACCCCCCCCTCGCCGCAGTCCCTTCGGCTGGACCGGCTGCACACGGGGGCGCGGCACGCAGCCAGCCACGAGGACATCAGGGACGCCCGCAGGTAAGGGGCCTGGGCGCCTCGTTGTCAGTTTCAGGAGCCCTGCGCCTCTTGTCTTGAAAGAGTTGGAAGGATGATTTTAAAGGAATCCCACTGGATTAGGTGCCTATGCTTAGTGGTGAACTTCAGGTGCTGGGGGAGAAGAGCTCAGGGACCTCAGTGATTTTAGAAAACGTCCGTCTCTACGGATTGACTCCCGTGGGAGGTTTCTTCCTGCTCTTGCTAGAGGTCTGCCCAGCCCCGGGCGCGTTCCTGACGGTGACGGCCCCATGCCTCTCGGATTTGCTCTTGAGGGTTCCTCCGTTTTCCTCAAGGGTCTCCTCTCAGGAGGCTGTCTGTCCCCTCCTGTGACTGACACTGTCCTCATTCAGACCACCACCTGCTGACCTCCCGTCCTGAGGCAGGCAGCACTCGATGGAGGGCACGTGTGGTCACCTGACCAGCAGCCCTGCACGGTGACAGTCACTCTCCTGCCGCGGCCGGGGACGGTCACCCTGCGGGAGGCGGAGGGAACTGCCCAGAGCGAGGGAGCTCGCCTTCTCTGGGAGCGTCGTCACCTGCCGATCGGCGACCCTGAGGGAGGGTCGGAGCGCCCTCTGCACCAGCTGGTCTGGAGTGAAGCCCTCCTCGGGGGAGAGCTTGAGTCAGCGAATCTTAGCTTCCCAGGGTGGTTGTCTGTGGCCGGGAGCTGGCATTGCTCGTGTGGAGTGTGGTTGGTGAAGGAGACTCCACTGTCTGCTGTGAGGTTGAGGCGCGGTTGGTGCTGGGTGGCCGGTTCTATCAGTAAGTAGGTCTTGTGGACGGGTGTGTGTTTGCACGAGGGCGCCGGTTCAAGGCCGTTTTCTCTCCCCGAAGGTCAACAGGCTCTCAGGACGGCCCTGGGAGCAACCCCAGCAGCAGCACCAGCAGCCAGGCCTCTCTGCACAAAGCCCCAAAGAAGGGCATCAAGTCCTCCATCAGCCGCCTGTTTGGGAAGAAGGGAAAGGGCCAGCCTGGACTCCCCGGCAAGGAGGCGTCAGGACCAGGTGGGTGATTCACCGTTCAGAGGGAGGAGGGCCTGCAGGCGTGTCCCTTCTGTGTCTCCCCCGTCGTCCCCACGAGGCTCCTGTCACTCACGCTGGGTGTCCTCCTGGGAGCAAGAGCGGAGGAGACGTCTGTCTTCTCGGCGGGTCCAAGATGATTGGATGAGTTAATGAGTGGATGGGTGGATGGATGGATGAACAGAATGCTGGCTGGATGGGTGGATGGAATTCGTGAGTGGATGGATGGATGAACAGATGGCTGGCTAGATGGGTGGATGAATGGAGCATGGAATGAATAAAGCAGATGTTTACACTCCAATGCTAGAAACATACTCTACAAAACTGATTGAGTAGGAGCTGGGCAATGATTGTTTTCTCCAGAACAGTGACAAGTGTTTGGAAACTGCCCAAGTGCTCATCAGTGAGGGCTGAGGTACCATCTGTAGACACCCTACAAGGAACAGCCCTCCCCCTCCTTCCTGCCACCTCCCCCATCCCCAGGAGCTCATCAGGGGTTCTGCCCATGCCCCCCACCCCACCCCACAGCCACGCAGGGCCTCCTGGGGTCTCCTCATCACGCAGTGTTATCATCAGCCCCCCATCGCGCTCTGCTTCATCTCCTTGAAGACAGAGTATGTTCCTGCCTCTTCAGCCAGAAATTGGTTGAGTGTCTTGTTTGTGCTGGGTGTGGGATTTACAGGGGTAAGTAAAAGAGATGTGGTCTCTAGCACAGTTAAGTGACAAGAGAGAAAAAGGAGCAGGTTATTAAAAGCTATCCCTATTATTAATAAATACACCGCTGAGATGGATGGTGCATTGATTATATACCAGATGCTGTGTGTGCCCCTTCCCAAGCAGGTGCTGCCACCTCCCGATTTACAGAGGAGGACACAGTGATGCTCACACGGTTAGGGAGTGGTGAAGGCAGGTTCACACCCACACAGTGGGACCGTGCACTTTGCCGAGCTCCAGCCACCTCTCTGGTGGATGCAACAGGAATAAGATGGTTCTGTGGCATCACTGATTCGATGGACATGACTTTGAGCAAACTCCAGGACATCGTGAAGGACAGGAAAGCCTGGAGTGCTGCAGTCCACGGAGTGGCAAAGAGTCGGACACGAGTGAGCGACTGAATTAAAACCTGAGTGTGTGCGAAAGTGCTTCAGTTGTGTCCGACTCTTTGCGACCCCAGGAACTGTAGCCCACTAGCTCCTCTGTCCATGGGATTCTCGAGGCAAGAATACTGGAGTGGGTTGCCATGCCCTCCTCCAGGGCATCTTCTTGACCCAGGGATCTAACCCACGTCTCTCGTTATCTCTTGCATTGGCAGGCAGGATTTTTACCACTAGCGCCACCTGGAAGGCTCCAGTGAGCGCTGACAACTAGGAAATGCAGAAAATAAGGGCTGCTCCTAAGTTAAACTGGCAGAGCAGCAAGCACAGGTTGTAAAGAGAAAAACACACGATGACCGACCACAGTGCCGACAGAAACCAACAGGGATGCGTTCACCCACATAAAGATAATATCTGTGCCATTCGGAAGAGGAGCCCGTCAGCCCTTGGAGGGACAGTTGGAACTGGAATGAAAACAGGCCATGGTCAGCAGTGCCCACCCACACGGCACAAGTGGGGTGGTGTCCCTCACCAGGCTTCCTGCGTCCCCACAGCTGCTGGCGGTAACATCTCTTGAGTGCTGAGGCTGGGCAACGTCCCCGAGTGAGCTAAGGCATCGCTGCTCTCCTTCCAGGGCTGCTGTGGGGCCCTCTGTGGGCAGCCACCCTCAGCCCCTGCCCTGCCACCCACTGGGGCCCGGCTGTCCCCTTGCGATCCTTTTAGCCCTTGTGCTTGTGTGTTCCCAGCCCTCTGCCACGCCAGACTGGGACGCGACTCAGGACTTGGGCTTGAGATACCAAGGAGACCGTGAATCTGGAAGGACACAGCCCTGGGGCCCTCGCGTGACCACGTGTGAAGGCAGGAGAGCAAAGCCCCCACAGGGAGGAAGCAGAGCTGGGGAGCGTGCCCACACCCACCACTGCTTCTGGCACAAGTGCCTCTTCTTTGCCTCTCCTGGGCCTGCAACAGACCCCAGCTGCTGCTGCCCCACAGGTCATTCCTAAAGATGCACCGCCTGCAAGAGCTATTGTTCGTGCTGCTCTGGGGCTGCCTGAGTGTGCTCAGGAGCATCTGACAGGTGGGGGCCTGCTACTGGGGCAAGGGTCTGATGCCGGGGGAGGGTCTGATGCTGTGGGCGGGACTGATGCTAGGCTAGGGTCTGATGATGGGGGGGGTGCTGGCGCTGCAGGATGGTCTGATGGTGAGGGAAGGCCTGATGCTGGACTAGGGCCTGATGCTGGGTAGGGCCTAATATTTTCTCTATGGTATTCATGAATTTTTCACTAATTAAAAACTCTGTAATAAAATATCTTAGGGTCTATATAACAAGTATTAACAGATTAAAGATTGCATTGAGTTCAAAATGTAGTCTTTGTTGTATTCTGGACACGGTATCATCATCTGTAAAAGTAGTGCGGGTAAACTGGAAACAAACACACAGACGAGTCAGTTCTGGGATGGCGGTTGGTGCCCGAGCCCCTGCCCCTCCAGACACCCCCACACCCCATTCTGGGCTTCAGCTGCTTTGAGAATTCAGAGACACATGAAGGACCAGGCAGATCAAGGCGAGAACTCGGGCTGACTTTGTTCTGACACATAGCCAAAAGCTGCTGGTAAAAAATCTTAAAACCCAGTCAAGCTTTCTAGCTGAAAGTGAACAGGACAGAGCAGACAGCCTCCTGCCCTCAGAGCGGCTCGAGCAGGGCTGGGCTCCCGGGCCGGACCCACCAGAGGACCACCCAGAGCAGCACCTGTAAGGGAGGGTGGCCCCTCATTGGCGCCCGACCCCCAGATGCCGCTGCATTTCCGTGTTAAACACTGGCCTCCGGACAGAGAGGCCCAGGGCAGGGCAGCCTCGTGAACCCTGATGCTCTGGGTCCTGTTCCCTCCGAGAATGTGCACGCAGGGCATGGCCAGCAGCCCTGCCGCTGTGGGAGGGACACCCGTGCACACGGACGCGAGGGAAACTTGGGCTGTGCTCTGCCCACTCCGGCGGCCGCCAGGGGCCAAGGTCACGTTCTCTGCCGCTGAGGGCTGTCCTGGGCCCGACCTCTGGAGACCCGCTGACCCTCCACGCCCAGGGCGTGGCCTCCATGCCCCTGTGGGACCAGGCCGGCCTGTACTCACCCTGAAGCTCAGCAGGAGTAAGTCCTGACTGTAGCGGAATCCAGCCTCTGCGTTTCCGCCACTCTGCCTGGTCCCACGAGCGCGGGAGGAAGCGTGCAAACAGAGTGCGGTTAGTCACACAGCACGAGGACACACACGCTCACACCCGCAGTAGTGCCCACTCCTACTGAGGGTCTGGGGAAACTTCTAGAGGGTGGGTGAGCCGGAGAGAGTGAGCCTGGGGGCTGCCACGTGGGGCATCCCTGCCACCCGGGGGTGGGAGGGTGGTCACACTAGAGCAGCAATGGCACATTCGATGACAGAAACACCGTCATGGGGACAGCTACTCCACATGACCAGCTGCCAGTCTCTCAGACCCCCAGATTCACAGGGCTGCTGGGCCTCTCTTCAGCCCTCAGAACTGGATCTGTGACAATGGGACGTGGGGAGGGACCGGCTACTTGCGGGTCAGCGGCCGGGCAACGGTGGCCTGGAGCCTCGTGATCTGCTGTCCTGGGGCCCGGGCCGCTCTCCCCAGGCCGCCTCAGGGAGGGCAGAAGATGGGACTGATCTAAGAAAGCAGAAACTCTGTCTCAGCCTCCCTCGGAGATGTCACCACTGACGTTTTCTCGTCACGATCCAGGCTGTAGGGCCCGACCCCAGCTCTAAGTTGAATGAGAAATCTCCATCACCCCCTAGCAGAAACCCGCTGCTCCCAATTCAACGTTTTCCGTCTTCCGCTGGGCCCACCGGGAACACATCTGATGAGTCGCTGGCCAGGGTTCCAGAGAGGGCTGAAGACAGCGGGGGCTGCTGATGGAGCAGGTCACCTGCTCTTAGAGCCCCGCACACCTGCTGCACTGCGACGTCAAAAGCCATGAAAACAACCCCGGTACACAGTTCATGCCTTGCCTCTCTCACGGGGTTTGTAAAAGGTCATCTCCCATTTATTATATTCCCAGCACCTCTTTCTAGGATTGTTTCCAATTTATCTAAACTCTAATGTCAATGTCACTATGTGCATCTGTCAGGGAAACGTTGGATTTATAATGAGGAGAACGGAAAATAAAAGAGCAAGCAGTTAGACTCTTCAATCGACTGAAAGCTAAGCTCCAGTTAAGATTTGTAAAAATGAGCTGCATGCCCCTTGGAAGAAAAATGGTATTTAAAAAAGGAGAGAGTCACTGGGTCTCCCCCACCCCTGTTAAGCGTATTATTGTGTTCCAGCGAAGAGATGATGTAGCTTCCCCGTAAGCCCCCTCACCAAAAGTGTCCAGCTTAGCACAGGCTTTACCTAAATGTCCTTTCTCTATGAGAGCAAGTGAGAGCAAAGCTTATAAATCTGCTCATGGGAAGGGCTAATAACAGGGAAAAAAATGGCACCAAAGAGACCCTCCAGGCCCCACTCCCACAGGGTGAGCACACACTCCCTCTGGGAACCCCCAGTGTGGCCGGCACAGCCATGGGGGAGAAAGGAGCCACCGAGACGCCCCTGTTACGGACGGACATTGGGCAGGGGGCGTGCATAAGGCATCTCCTGAGCCACAGAGCCTGACTCCGGCCCAGGCTGTCTGGCCGTCTATCTTGCCATCAAGTGGGGACACAGCGGCCCTGAGCACCCAGCCTGAACTAGCAGCGTTTTCTGGCAGAGAGGCTGTCAGAGGGAACACCAGAGCTGGGTTTGAAAGGACAACTGCAAGGCCGGTGTATTTACGGCCCAGCTTAACTCGGGGGAGGACGTCTCTCGGCCTCACCTTCTTCCTTCGCCCCATCGACTGACAGTGTGCAAGGGACAGATGATGGTGTGTGAGGAAAAGAAAAGGCACAAAGTATTCAAAGTATTTCCTATGCACCTGACTGTGTGTTTATTGTAGTGCTGTCAGATTTAGCAGGAAAAAAAAATACAGTAGGCTTGATTACATTTGAATTTCACTAACCAATGAATCATGTTTTAGTATAAGTATGTCCTGGGCTTTCCAGGTGGTGCTGATGGTAAAGAACTTGCCTGTGGAGGCAGAGACTTGGGTTCCATCCCCGAGTCTGGAAGATCCCCTGGAGGAGGGCTGGCAACCCACCCCAGTATTTTTGC
Source organism: Giraffa tippelskirchi (assembly GCF_054371585.1). Taxonomy (NCBI): domain Eukaryota; kingdom Metazoa; phylum Chordata; class Mammalia; order Artiodactyla; family Giraffidae; genus Giraffa; species Giraffa tippelskirchi. The sequence continues at coordinate 111,292,856 of NC_137275.1, forward strand.
TTGGAGAATCCCATGGACAGAGGAGCCTGGCGAGCTACCGTCCATAGGGTAGCGAAGAGTGGGACCTGACTGAAGCGACTTACTTAGCACGCAGGCATACGTATGTCCCTTACAATAATAATGCACTATCGACTCCCTATTTTCTAGTAAAGATATGGAAATAGCCACTATTATACCTCCTCTCCCACCACCTCTGAAGTTTATTCCTAATATTCTAAGGTCTTTCCCTTGCTGTTAGAGAAAGTGGGTTGGAAAGCAGCCCCTGATATCTGGAAGCCGGCTAGCACTCAGGCCATGTTCTTCTGTTGGACATAAACTTACAGAACACCAGTCTACATGTCGGTCATCACTAAATGACTGATGACGTGAGACAAAATGAAACCACTTCATAATTTTTTCTAAGCACAGACCAAAAAAAAAGGTTGCTCTGCCACCCACAAGACACCAAACACCCCCTCTCTTCACCAACATGGGTGACTGCTTCTTTACCCATTACAGCTTTATCCTTGTCCTAGTCTGTCCTCCCTACAGATGAGATCATTGAGATGCCCGATGCCCTAAATCATCCAAAGACTATAGTAGGTTCTTTCTAACTTTCTTTTCCTGAAACACCCCTACAGTTCCCTATAGTGCTTGTTCTCCCTCCCTGCAAAGAAAAATAAACCCAACTTGTCAGCTGTGAGCATGTTCCCGGTGGTCTTTGGTTGAAAGGCATTGACGTGTTCCACTGCCTAGAATGCTTCCCCAGATATTTGCATGACTCTTTCCCTTAGTTCATTCTGTTCTTTGCTCACGCATCATCTTTTCAGAGAGGTCGTCCCTGAAAAGATTTACAGTACCACCCTCATCCTTCTCTCTCCCTTTATGCTGTTTATCTTTCTTCATAGCACTCGTTGCTATCTGATATTATATATTTGGATAACATATTTATTGCATATTGAAATAGAACATATTTCATTTTTGGAGTCAGCTGGAATTCAAATGAGGTCAAGGCTTGTCATTAAAATTTTTTCCTTAGCTATCGTTTTGACTATGAATTGGTTGAGAAGTTACATAGATATTAATATTGTGTTCATGGCATCAAATCAACTCTTGAAGTGGATGGACTTGATGGATAACTTGGAGAGTATGTATGTGTTTAGTGAAAAGACAGGTTCTCCTGCTCCAAATTTGGTGGCATATTGAGTGTAGCACTTTCACAGCATCACGGGGGTTGGCGGGGGGGGGCGCATATTATGGGACCTCATCAGGAGGGTGTTCAGGAGGCTGGTGTTCCCCCGGGTCCTCCATTTCCCTGTGGACTCTTGAAAGGATGTCACTGAGTGGTCCCTTCCCTGTGCTGTGACACTATCAGAGGGTGCCACGTGACATGGAAGGTAGACGGTCATTGACCATCTAGAGGAGGGGTCCCCAGTCTCCAGGCTGTGGTTCAGTACCTCCTGTCATCATCAGTAGTGGGGTTAGATTAAAAATAAAGTGCACAGTAAATGGAAAGCTTGAATCATCCTGAAAACACCCCTCATTCCCGGCTGGGGGAAGAATTGTCTTCCACAAAATTGGTCTCTGATGCCAGAAAGGTTGGGAACCGCTGATCAAGATGACCAGCCTGTGTTCCATCTAGAAAACAGTGCTCTGCTGACATGCTGATGGCATTACACTAACTGAAGAGGTCAAAGAAAAGCCCGCTGTGGGCAGAGGTAAGCGCTGTTCCTTTCACCGTCAGAGGAAATCACCAACAGCAGAAGTGGCTTTTGCCCGTTGTTGGGGATGAGCCAGTGGGGCTCTGATGCGGTCTGGAAAATGGGCCTGAGACACCTGAAGGGAAAAGAAGCCCAAAGTGGGGGCTGCATCATGAAACTCCTTACTGCATCGCGGGCGGGTGTCCCACTGCAGCAGTTTCAGACTAACCCCAGGCAACTCCCACAGCAACCAGGAACTGCTGGTGCAGGTGAGTCAGCCTGGCTTGGCTGCATAACCAGAGACAGATCTCACCGGAAGCTTCTAGCAAAGCCTCCCAAAGCAACACACATCCACAGGTGATGGTCCCATCTGTGGGTGTCGCATCCTCCCATGTGGGGGGCCTCGATGGCAAGCCCATGGTTTGCCTGGACTCTCCTGCCTGCCGCTCCAGGTCCTTATCTTTACTAAAACCTCACACAAGGATGCTCCACAGAGCATCAACCATCTGAATCTCGTTTTCCATATATTCAACCTCAACTATATTATGGAGAAATAATGAAGCCTACTTCATAGGCTTGTTTACAGGGACAAATTAAAACTATTTAAAGTGTTTAGAACAAAGCTGGCACATTTGGTGCTGAAAAATATTCACTTTTATCACTGAAACAAGGGCATCACTGCCATCATTAATAATCTCCCAAGGCAAACAACAATACATGCCTGGATATGTAAATTCCAGCTTGTCTATTTCTTAAATACTTCACAGTCACGCATCAAAATGAAATATTATTTTGCAAAAACTGTATTTGCTATTTCAATGGATAAGACTAGTGTGTGTGCTCAGTCGCTCAGTCGTGTCTGACTCTTTGCAACCCCATGGACTGCAGCCCACCAGGCTCCTTTGTCCATGGGATTTCCCAGGTAAGAATGCTGGAGTGGGTTGCCATTTCCTACACCAGGGGATCTTCCTGACCCAGGAATCCAATCAATGTCTCCTGCACTGCAGGTGGATTTTTTACTGCTTGAGCCACCAGGGAAGGATTTTTATATGATGACATGAACTTTATTTACTGATTTCAAGAAAAGTTAAGTCATGGTTATGGCTCTGCTTTGTTCACATCTGCTCCGTGAGAACTGATGCTCCTTCCTAGGACCAGCTCCAACCTTCACATGGGAGTCAGACGCATCTTGTGTTTCCAGTTCAAAACAAATTCGCCTGCCAATGCAGGAGACGAGGGTTCAGTCCCTGGTCCGGGAAGATCCCGCCTGCCCCAGAACAACTAAGCCCGTGTGCCCCAACTACTGAGCCTGTGCTCCAGAGCCCGGGCCGCAACAAGAGAAGCCCCTGTAAAGCGAAGTCTGCGCTCTGCAACGGAGAGGAGCCCCCGCTCTGCACAGCTCGAGAAAAGCCTGTGCAGCAACGAGACCCAGCACAGTCGGATAAATAAAAAACAATTTTTAAAATGGTATTGACAAACCCAAAGGAAAATATCCTCCAGAAACACCTGATACCTCTTTTCAATACACATTGCTTTTAATGTTAATTTCATATGAGACCCATTTACCATCATAAATATTTCTCCTTCTTTAATGAGAATGATTCTCTGACTTCTAATCTCTGTGAAATATATGAAAATTACTATTCCAGAAATATGAACTTTGCTTCAAATTAACATATATAACTAATGTACTAGAATCTAACTTTTAAAGTGGTGAAAATAATTTTGTAGTATGTTACTTTTTTCTTTGAGTTTTAACTAAATTTCTTATAAGGTTTGGAGTCTCTGATTTGAAAAATAATTTAAAACAGGTTATTTTTATTCATGAATTCTGTTGCTACAAAATGGAAAGGGTGAATGCAAATTTCCAATTAGAGGCAGCCTTAAATGGGCTTTTGAATCTCAGTCTATGTCCAAAGTGCAGAGATAAAGATAATTTTTAAAATCATATTTTTTCATTTATGCATGACATAGATAGCTATTGTATATTCTATGTGAATTCTCTCAAAAAATTGCTTTAGATTGAAGAGCAATACTCTGTCGATATATGAAATTGACAGTCACATTTAGAGTCGGACAAATGTGGCTTATACAAGGAAAATCTATTCTTATAATTGATAAGCAACACAATTCAGGAAAGCTAACATTTCCTATTTCGCTTCGGAGAGAGTCTTGAGGTTTACAAAGATGGAGGTTTCAGGGATTGCTGGCTAGGATGACCAGTGATAACATTTTTAAAGTCTTGGGAAAGAATATTTCTGAAAAGTAGATGAATTTGGATGACTGGTAACTTTGGTTGTTACACTAACAGGTGACCCGAATATGCCATACAGGGTGAGAGCACGGCCACACGGGGACGTCCAGGGGCCCACCAACATGACCGCCTGCCTTGCCCTCGGTTCCAAATCCTTAGAAAAACCAATTCATTCATTCAAACTATTTTGGGTGCTTTACGTATATCATATATAAATATATATGAGCTTCCCTTGTGGCTCAGATGGTAAAGAGTCTGCTTGTCATGCAGGAGACCCGGGTTTGATCCCTGAGTTGGGAAGATTCCCTGGAGGAGGGCATGGCAATCGACTCCAGCATTCTCACCTGGAGAATCCCCATGGACAGAGGAGCCTGGAGGGCTACAATTCATGTGGTCACAAAGAGTCTGACACGACGGAGCCACTAAGCACAGCACAGCACAAGCTTTATATAGAGGATGGGTAAACAACAAAGTCCTACTGTACAGCAAAGGGAATTACATTGACTATCCTGTGATAAGCCATAATGGAAAAGATGATAAATAAAAGGTATATGTATGTGTGTGTATATATATATATATATGTATATATAGCAATCACTTTTCTGTACAGAAGTAATTAACACACACTATAAATCAACGCAGAAAAGTGAAAGTGTTAGTCATTCAGTCATGGCTGACTCTTTGGGATCCCATGGACTATAGCCTGCCAGACTCCACTGTTCTGTGGGATTTTTCAGACGAGAATACTGGAGTGGGAAGCCGTTTCTTTCTCCAGGGGATCTTCCCAACCCAGGGATCGAACCTGGCTATCTTGCATTGCAGGCAGATTCTTTACTGTCTGAATTGTACTCATTATTATACTACTTCAGTTTTAAAAAATCAAATTAAAAAAAAGCACAGGTTGGCCAGGTTAAGATATTACAAGCAAGCAACGTTCAAGCAGAGGTCTCAATAAGAAGAAAGAGCCACGCTTGCCAAATACGGGCACAGGGGTCCACATAAATGAAGAGCAGGTTTACATGTCACGTTAAGGGTCTGAGCGGGAGCCGAGTTTGCTGTCCACAAGCCCTCAAGGAGACGGCCTTTGGTCTGGAAGGAAAGGCAGGTGAGCAGGCAGAAAGGCTCAGGGCAAGGCCAGGCCTGAGCACAGCCTGGCGAGACTGGGGCAGAAGATGGGTTTTATCTGAACTGTCAGTCAGTGAAGGATGTTAGAGGCGTGAGAGACAGATCCAACTCTCTCTGGTTCAGCCTGCAGACCGGACACTGCAGAGCAGAGCAGGTCATCAAAGCTGCTCTGTGAGGACGAGGGAGCAGAGGGCTAGCTGGCGTGAGAGGAGACGCTGACCCAGGTCAGGACACACCGCAAGGCAGTGTCACAGGACCTTCTGGTGGTTCAGGGTACACAAAGGCTCTGAGGGTGAGACCCAGATTCCTGGTTTGAGCAGCTGGTTGGGTCGTGGGAGGAATGTGGTGGCTTTGACTCACATGGGAGGGTGGGCTGCATTGAGGTGAATAAAAATGTCTGGTCCTTCTTGATACATTAAAAAAATTTTTCTTGGCGTCTAGTTGCTTTACAATGTTGTGCTAGTTTTTGCTATACAGCAAAATGAATCAGCTATACGTATACACATATCCCCTCTTTTTTGAATTTCCTTCCCCTTTAGGTCACCATGGGCTTCCCTGGTGGCTCTGACAGTAAAGAATCTGCCTGCAATGCGGGAGACCTGGGTTAAATCCTGTGTCGGGAAGATCCCTGGAGAAGGGAATGGCAACCCACTCGAGTATGCTTGCCTGTAGAATTCCATGTACAGAGGAGCCTGGGGGGCTACAGTCCATGGGGTTGCAAAGAGTCGGACACGATTGCATGACTAACACTCTTACTAGGTCACAGAGCACTGAGTAGAGGTCCCTGAGCTATACGGTACCTTCTCATTCGTTACCTGCTTCATACATAGTGTCAATAATACATGTGTGTCAATCCCGATCTCTCAATTCATCCTCTCTCCCTCTCCTTGGTGTCTATACATTTGTTCATTTGTTCCCTATGTCTGAATGTATATTTCTGCTTTGTAAATAAGATAATCTATATCAATTTTTTCGAATTCCATATATATGCATTAACACATGATATTTGTTTTTCTCTTTGTAGACATTCAAGTGAGGGTGTTGAATAAACATTTTGGAGCTCGGGGCCAATCCAAAAATTGGGACTCCTAAGTAGATAGACGGTTTCAAAGTTCAGGAATTAAATGAGATAAATTAGGACAAGTGTTTACACAGAAACAGAAAAGGACCTAATACGAATCAGGGGACATTTCCAAATAGGGAGGTGGGGAAGAGAAAGCGTTCACAGAGCAGGAGACTGAGACAGTGTGACCTGTGCAGTCAGAGTAAGGCAAAGGACCCCTCACTGCAGTCAGGGAGTCATGCCTAGGATTTAGGAAAACCAGCTTCGTTGGGTTAAGATTAATTACATTCTTGCAGATGTTCACTGCTGTTCAAATTCTGCAAAAGTCTGAATTGTACACTGAATTGTTTTCAAACACTGTATTTAGCTACTAATACATCTAGTATTTCCACAGCGTCTGATTTCTGTCCAATTTTCAAGTACTTTCAAGGCATTTAAAGAGAACCAAGAAAATTAAGCATTGTTATATAGGTCTTTGATACCAGGTGGCAATTTGAGTAAAAACTTTCCCACTTTTCCTATTTGTAGCATCGTGTTTCCCCAGTTATGTTCGATTTTAACTCTGACAACAAGATGTATCTAAGAAAGTAAGAAGAGCAAAATTAATAGTCATTAGGGAGGTTGTGCTTTTCAGTGTTTTTATTAGAAACTGAGATGATGATAATAATGATTGAAGAGAAAATCTTTCTGAACCGAATTTGTCAACTTGTAAACTGATAAATGTTTCAATGAGACGTTCACAATGTTCATATTACTCAGAGCTTCACAGAAGTGAATTACGTTCTTGTAAACAAACAAACAAACTTCTCTTGTTCCTACCGCAATACTGATCTGAAGATGCTTTGCAAAGCTTACCCTCTTTTAAAACACTGGAAGGCTTGCTGGTTTACTATTACTCTCCCATTCCAGCTACCGGCAACATTCACCCACAGGGATTTGAGAAAAATCATTTATTTATCTCATTATAATGCAATATATCTGAAAAATGTTTATATTTTTGACCAATTGTGCACTAATACTCTAAGGAAATCTCTTGAAAGAAAGAAAAATTTTAATACTTAGAAGATTATGTTCACAGGATTTTTACTAATTACATTTTATGCATAAAGAGAGAACAACCAGGACTTCCCTGGTGGTCCAGTGGTTAAGAATCCACCTGCCAATGCAGGTGACACAGGTTCAATCCCTGGTCTGGAAGGATTCCACATGCTTCAGAGCAACTAAGCCTGGAGCCACAACTACTAAGCCTGTGCTCTAGAGCCCAGGAGCCACAACAAGAGAAGCCACTGAAATGAGAAACTCACACACCACAACTTCAGAATAGACCCTGCTCACCACCCTTAGAGAAAAGCCGATGCAGCAACAAAGACCCAGAACAGCCAAACATAAATAAATAGATGTTAGTTTTTAACAGAGAGACAGAGAGAGAATGTCCAGAAATGTTGTCCAAGTAAAATGGCTGTGTAGACTCAACCAGTGTAGATAAAAAATTATACTAGATAACAATTATAGAGCCAGATGAAATAAAAAGTTGAAAATGTAAAGGCAGTAGAAATTATCCAAAATCAGATAGAGGCTACAGGAAATTTTGCTCTTAAAAAAAAAAAAAAAACAGTTCTTAAGAGTAAGAAATGTGTTTGCAACAAAAAGAATAAAATACCTAGGAATAAGCCTACCTAAAGACACATAAGACCTGTATGCAGAAAATGGTAAGACACTGATGAAAGAAATCAAAGACTACACCAACAGATGGAAAGACATACCATGTTCCTGGACTGGAAGAATAAATACTGTGAAAATGACTAGACTACCTAAAGCAAACTACAGATTCAATGCAATCCTTATAAATTACCAAAGGCATTTTTTTTCACAGACCTAGAACAAATCATTTTACAATTTGTTTGGAAGCACAAAAGACCCCAAATAGCCAAAGCAATCTTAAGAAAGGAAAACAGAGCTGGAGGAACCAACCTTCCTGGCTTCAGATATACTACAAAGCTACAGTCATTGAAACAATATGGTACTGGCACAAAAACAGAAATACGGATCAATGGAACAAGGTAGAAAGCCCAGAGATAAACTCATGCACATATTGGCACCTTCTCTTTGACAAAGGAGACAAGAATATACAATGAAGAAAAGACAGCCTCTTCAATAAGTGGTGCTGAGAAAACTGGACAGCTATATGTAAAAGAATGACATTAGGACACTTCCTAACACCATATACAAAAATAAACTCAAAACAGATTAAAGATCTGAATGTAAGACCAGAAACAATAAAACTCTTAGAGTGAAACATAGGTAGAACGCTGCATGACGTACATCACAGTAAGATCCTCTATGACCCACCTCCCAGAGTAATGCAAATAAAAACAAACATAAACATATGGAGCCTAATAAAACTTAAAAACTTTTGCACAGCAAGGGAAACTACAAACAAGATGAAAAGGGAACCCTGAGAATGAGAGAAAATAATTGCAAATGAAGCAACTGACAAAGGATTAATCTCCAAAATATACAAGCAGCTCATGCAGCTCAATATTGGAAAAACAAACCCAACCAAAAAATGGGCAGAAGACCTAAACAGACATTTGTCCAAGGAAGACGTACAGATGACCAATAAACACATGAAAAGATACTCAACATCACTCATTATTAGAGCAATTAAAATTAAAACTATATGAGGTATCACGTCACATGGCTACAGTGAAAGTTTTAGTCACTCAGTCAGGTCCAACTGTGACTCCATGGACCCCTAACCCACCAGGTTTCTCTGTCCATGGGATTCTCCAGGCAAGAATACTGGAGTAGGTTGCCATTTCCTTCTCCAAGGGATCTTCCCAACCCAGGGATTGAACCTGGGACTCCTGCACTGCAGGCAGATTCTTTACTGTCTGAGCCATCAGGGAAGCCCTCGGTTAGAATGAAGTGAAGTGAAGTGAAAGTCGATCAGTCATATCTGACTCTTTGCAACCCCATGGACTATACTGTCCATGGAATTCTCCAGGCCAGAATACTGGAGTGGGTAGCCTTTCCCTTCTCCAGGAGATCTCCCCAATCCAGGGATCAAACCCAGGTCTCTTGCATTGCAGGCAGATTCTTTACCAGCTGAGCCACAAGGGAAGCCCAAGAATACTGGAGTGGGTAGCCTGTCCCTTCTCCAGTGGATCTTCCCGACTCAGGAATCGAACTGGGGTCTTCTGCATTGAAGGCAGGTTCTTACCAACTGAGCTATCAGGGAAGCCCTCGGTTAGAATGGCCATCATCAAAAAAAAATCTACAAACAATAAATGCTGGAGAGGATGTGGAGAAAAGGGAGCCCTTTTGCACTGTTGGCGGGAATGTAAATTGATACAGCCACTATGAAGAACAGTATGGCTCTATAACCCTGGATACTCATATTTGTAGAAAACAAACCATAAAAGAGTATAAAGATAGTGAAAACAAAGAGTCATAGAAATGCAAGTAGGGAGCAATATTTTTATTAGACAACTCAAGCTACAGCATATTTATAAGACATACAGTACAGGTTGTAACATTTAAGATGATTTATGTGGTAGGAAATGGCAACCCACTCCAGTATTCTTGCCTGGAGAATCCCAGGGATGGCGGAGCCTGGTGGGCTGCCGTCTATGGGGTCGCACAGAGTCGGACACGACTGAAGTGACTTAGCAGTAGCAGCATGCGGTAGATAACATGGCATTCATTGTAAAATAAATGTTCAATACCTTCCTATGAGTGGTAGTTTTACTGATGTATACATGTTTTGAAAAATTGTGCATTTAAAATTAGTATACTTTATGTTATGTACTTAGAATTAATAAAGTAATCCTTTAAAGAAAATACAAAAAAAAAAAAAAACAAAACTAGGAATAAATCGACAACATGACCCAGCAATCCCTGGGCATATACCCTGAGAAAAGCACAATTCAAAAATACACATGTACCTCAATGTTCACTGCAGCATTATTTACAATAATGCTGGACATAGAAGCAACCCAGATGTCCATCAACAGCTGAATGGATAAAGAAGATGTGTTACATATATACAATGGAATATTACTCAGTCATGAAAAGGAAGGAATTTGTCAGTTATAGTGAAGTGGATGAACGCAGAGTTTGTTATACAGAGTGAAGCAAGTCAAAAGAAGTATTGTATATGTGTGTGTCAATCAGTTGTGTCTGACCCTTTGCGACCCCATGGTCTGTATGTAGCCTGCCAGGCTCCTCTGTCCATGGGATTTCTCCAGCCGGAATACTGGAGTGGGTTGCCATATCCTGCTCAAGGGGATCTTCCTGACCCAGGAATCACACTTGTGTCTCATTCTGAGCCACCCAGGAATATGAAAGCATATAGAGAGAATCTAGAAAAATGGCACCGATGAGCCTCGTGGACAACAGGCTTGTGGATACAGGGGAGGAGGGAGAGGGTGGGACCCATTGGGAGAGGAGCACTGACACACACACACCGCCACGTGTAAAACAGCTCGTGGGAAGCTGCGGTGTAGCACAGGGAGCTCAGCTCCATGCTCTGTGATGACCTAGCAGGGTGGGATGTGGGGCTGGGAGGGAGGCTCAAGAGAGAGAGGATATATATATAATTATCAGTGATTTGCATTGTTCGAAAACCAACAAAACGTTGTAAAGCAATTTCCGCCAGGGGAAAAAAAAAAAAGTGAATTTGAGGCTTTCAGACCTGAATGTGTGGATTTTTGATTCCTGATCTTCTCAACCCCCATAGCTACAATGATGCAGATCAGCAGAAGAAAACTATGGTATCAAGGGACAGCAAGGGAATTCCAGAAAAACATCTACCTCTGCTTCACTGACTACACTAAAGCCTTTGACTGCATGGATCACAACAAACTGTGGAAAATTCTTCAAGAGATGGGAATACCAGACCATCTTACCTGTCTCCTGAGAAACCTGTATGCAGGTCAATACACAATAGTTAGAACCTTGTATGGAACAACTGACTAGTTCAGAATTGAGAAAGGAGTATACTAAAGATGTTTATTGTCACCCTGTTTACTTAACTTAGATGTTAAGTACATCATATGAAATGCCAGGCTGGATGAGTTACAAGCTGGAATCAAGATTGCCGGGAGAAACATCAACCACCTCAGATATGTGGATGATACCACTTGGCAGAAAGTGAAGAGGAACTAAAGAGCCTCTTGATGAGGGTGGAGGAGAGTGAAAGAGCCAGCTTAAAACTCATTATTAAAAAAACTAAGATCATGGCATCTGGTCCCATCACTTCATGGCAAATAGAAGGGTAAATAGAAAGGGCAAAATAGAAGGGCAAATAGAAAGGTAGGAACAGGGACAGATTTCCTCTTCTTAGGTTCTTAAATCACTGCTGATGGTGACTGCAGCCAAGAAATTAGAAGACAGTTGCTTCTTGGCAGGAAAGCTGTAACAAACCTAGACAGTGTGTTAAAGAGCAAAGACATCACTTTGCCGACAAAGGTACGACTAGTCAAAGCTATAGTTTTTCCAGTGGTCACGTACAGATGTGAGAGTTGGACCATAAAGAAGGCTAAGGACTGAAGAATTGATGCTTTTGAACTGCGGTGCTGGAGAGGACTCTTGAGAGTCCCTTTGACAGCAAGGAGATCAAACTAGTTAATCTTCAAGGAAATCAAGCCTGAATATTCATTGGAAATGCTGATACTGAAGCTCCACCACGTGTGCCACCTGATGGGAAGAGCCGACTCATTGGAAAAGATCCTGATGCTAGGAAAGATTGAAGGCAGAAGGAGAAGGGGGCAACAGAAGATGAGATGGTTGGATGGCATCACCAATGCAATGTACATGAACTTGGGTAAACTCCAGGAGATGGCAGGGGACAGGGAAGCCTGGCATGCTGCAGTCCATGGGGTCTCGGCGAGTCAGACAGGACTTGGTGACTGACCCACAACAACAACAAATGAACACTGGATTGTTCACTAAGTGCCAAGTAGCAGTAAAATGCTATAATACACATTTATTTTGTGATTTGGGAGAAATAATGTATGAAACATACGTTTACAAATATATTGGACTTTGAAGCTGTTTTTAAAATGTTTCCTCAAAATGTAATAAGGCTAAATCCTAAGATAATGTATATACATACAAAAGTGTACAAATGAAAGTCACTCAGTCGTGTGTGACTCTTTGCAGCCCCATGGATTATACATGGAATTCTCCAGGCCGGAATACTGTAGTGGGTAGCCTTTCTCTTCTCCAGGGATCGAACCCAGGTCTCCCACATTGCAGGCAGATTCGTTACCAGCTGAGACACAAAGGAAGCGCAAGAACACCACATTGGGTAGCCTACCCCTTCTCCAGCAGATCTTCCCAACCCAGGAATCAAACCGGGGTCTCCGGCATTGCAGGCAGATTCTTTACCAACCGAGCTATGAGGGAAGCCCAAGTGTACCAAAGATGGTGCACATATATGATTGCTCCAAAACGTCCCTGTTGGGTAATCATTTCTTTCGTAAATAAACTATTTTTTAACATTAGACACATAACAGTTTAATATATTTAGTGAATAGTATGTGTGTTAGTCGCTCAGTCATGTGGAACTCTTTGCAACCCCATTGACCGTAGCCTGCCAGGCTCCTCCATCCACAGGATTTTCCAGGGAAGAATACTGGAGTGGGTTGCCATTTCCTTCTCCAAGTGAATGGTATAGATGCATATAAAACCTAGCCACGTGAAGCATGAAGCTAGAGGCTGGAGGAGCAGAAAAAGTCTGAGTGTTAAAAACGACAAAGCAGAAAATAAATCATTAACCATGTGTTAATCAACCCACTTTCCACAAGTCACCAGCTTTCTCAAAAGATTACACTGCTTTCATAGGTTCTGTAATTAATGTTTCTTAAATCAACACAGAGCCAGGGGTTAGGCTACCGGTTCTGTTTGTTTTGTGCATTAATTCTGCCTGTGACTGGTGGCTCAGTATATTAATAAATGCTTGTCCATAACTGACCCTGTGTTTTTTTGCTTGAGAAACCAAAGCGGAGAGTGGACATACTTAAACTGGATTGAACGGTGAACTTCAGTTCTTTCAAGGGACACCGTGAAACAAGTCTATTCAACTGACCACACACTAAACACCTTTTGATCTGCCCTGAAGTTAAACACTATCATCAAAATGTTTTGCGGAGACTATGTGAGTATAATGGCTATTTTCACAAAACTTGACAGTTTTTCGAGATGTGAACCTTGTTTATAAAATTTCATTTGTGGTTCTTGACATTTTCAACAAGAAATACTGGTGTTTTAATTTATCTTCATTAAAGTTTTAATGAGTAGGTGTTCAATGTAACTATTAAACCAAGTTTGTGTTATTAAATATCAAATTCATGCTAATTTTGACATAATGTATTATTCTCTAGAGGCAATTCAGTGATCCCTACTTTCTAAAGTTACCTGACTCAGAATTCTAACTGAAGTGTAATAAGCTCTTTTTGTCTCCATACTTACGTCTCTCTATAAGAAACTAAAAGTAAACCTGACTGCTAATTTTTATTTAAAATCTATGGTATGTTCAGAAAATACAGTTTATTTTTTAACAATTATTTTGAATTTAAACAAATGTAAGACTTAGTTTAGTCATTCTGTTTTTTTCCTTGTCTGAGCCACTTTGATCCAATTGCTCTAATAGTCCATGAACTTTGGAAGAGCCTATAGAGACGCTGAGTTATTTAAATGTACATCATTTGAAAAGATATCCACTTCACACAGCCTCGGAAATTATATATACCTTTGTTGAGGATTTTCTAAAAATCTGTATCGTTAAAAATGCTTTCCAGAAGCCTTTTATTTTTAGTGCAAAAATGTTATGCAAGAAAAGAAAACAAGTATTTGGTTAAACTCTGGCACAAAAATGATGTTATTTACCCATTTACAAAGTATTGATCCCTAGAAATTTTTATTTACTTATATTGTTTTTCAAATTAAATATTGAATGGGACCTCAACTGTAGCTACTTTCCATCACTGTTGGTTCATGAATCTTAATTTTTCCTTGAGATTTCAGGATCTTATTTGCAGTTGAAACTTCCTTCATCATCTTATTAATTGTAAGGCAGTTACATTCTACTAAAGAAACAGAAGTTGTTATGTAATTTAGGCCAGCACAGTAAATGATTTAATTTGTAAAAGAAGTTGTTTTCTCCCGATTATTACTTTCAAATAATTGTACTTGGATGAATAGAAGATTTCTCCCTTTTTGTTCATTCAAGTACAATTATTTGGAAGTAATTAAAACTATATTCTGTGGGTACATATGGTGTTATATTAACATTTATATGCCCATCTATCAAAAGATATATTCATAGAATATTTAAATTACATTTCAGAGACTACTAAAAGTTACCAATGATAACAAGCTTTTAAAGAACTGCAATGGTTTGCCATGCTTCTGTAGATAAAGAAGAACATCAGAGATTAAAGAGTTGGATTTCAGCAGACCCAAACTTTCATTTTAAGTGTTCTGATCATCTATTTCAGAGATAAATATTAGGTTTTATGAATTATCTCAGAAAATGAGACATGGTTTTACATAATCATGTGATTATATTTATAGTCTTTAGGATATATATTTATACATCCCGTTATATATATATATATATATATATATATATATATATATATCCTTAAGATTTATGGACTAACTGGGAAGAATTGGCTATTAAAGAGGCCAATATATGAGGTCAAGTTCACCTGTTTGATCTCCATTCTGGGTGTGTGTCCTTCAGCAAAAGGCAGACTTTTGCATAATAAGCAAAAGTCTTCAAGTCATAGGGGAGATAGTTACTGACTGGGTTGCTTATTAAACTATTGAGTTTACATTAAAATTAAATTATCGACTGAGCCTTCTTCTCAGCAGCTCTGATTGAATGACACCTGAATTCACCCCCTTGGTATAAACACATGACTGTCTTTAGAGCCACCAAAATAATGCATTATGTCAGTTACAAAACATAGAAAATTTAAACAGCAATCAAGCAAGAGGCAAGAATTAGAGAAAAGCAGTTATATTTCTATGGGAAAGAAGCATATGCACTCCTTGAAGATTCCGTTCCAGAATTTTGGAGTTCGAGGACCCTCAGGGATTAAAGTAATTCAAGTGGGTTAATTACACCAAGAAGGTAAATTCACCTTCCTGTAAGTATTTTACAGGTGTAAGTATTTTACAGGTGTGCTTGACTGTAAAACTGTCAAAAGCAAGCTTTAATGAAATGACGTTGGCGAGCCTCGAATTGTTCTGATTTACTATTTAGCCAGATATAAATCACCCGTCAGGAAGATGGTATTATAACATGTCTCTTCGAGTGGAAAAAATTTCACTGCAGAGCACTGCCAAAAACCTGCCCAGGATCAGTATCTAAACCAGGTCTCTCTCTGCCACCGTAACTCAAGCTCTTATCCACAGCAAAACACTGTCTCTTCCACATACATCGCCCTGATTCTTCTGCCAAAACTGTTGGCTGTTTTTGTCCTGTTTTGTCATCAACTGATTCCCCCGTTTTGTGTGCGTGCTCAGTCACTAAGTCGTGTCTGACTCTTCTGTGACTCCACGGACTGTAGCCCACCAGGCCCCTCTGTCCACGGGATTTCCAAGGCAAGAATAGTGGGTTGGGTTATCATTTCCTCCTCCATCATTTTGTACAGTAGCATTTTATTTATTATAGACTCCTTTACTTGGGAACACTCTTCCCTTTTGCCTCAAAGGAAATTATAGTCCTTTTCCTTTCCTTTTGACAACT
This sequence comes from Giraffa tippelskirchi, assembly GCF_054371585.1. Taxonomy (NCBI): domain Eukaryota; kingdom Metazoa; phylum Chordata; class Mammalia; order Artiodactyla; family Giraffidae; genus Giraffa; species Giraffa tippelskirchi. The sequence goes on from NC_137275.1 coordinate 111,308,740, forward strand.
TTCCTATTTCTACCACATTTATTGACTCTGAAAAAAGTTAATCATAGGAAGATCACAAGCAATAGAATATGTCGAGCACACATTCCATACCTGAATTTACATTTTATTTTACACGGAGAGAAGTTATCACTATTACAATTTCCGAGTCGGTGATAAACAGCAGGAGCTTTGCGCGCGTTGTCTGATGGAACAGTCACTGTGAATCTTTTTACAAGAATACTCCTGGACACGCAAAGGTCCTTCCGTTCTTCTTGGAGGCTCCAGACATCCTGCTCAGTGGTTTTAAATATATTGCTTTTAGGCTTCACAACCTTCATGGAAAATTTTATCTACCAGTTTCCATATGAATATACTGAGGCTTAGAGAAGTTAAATAATTTTTCCAGGAATGGAAAGGCAGGAAGTGGCGAAACAGAACGTAGCTCCAAAACTGTATCCATCACACAGACACAGTTAGAGGGTAAACACGTCTAAGTGTGACTGCTGTGTGTTAGTCCCTCAGTCATGTCCGACTCTCTGCAGCCCCATGGACTGTCGCCCGCCAGACTCCTCTGTCCATGGGATTCTCCAGGTTAAGAATACTGGAGTGGGTTGCCATGCCCTCCTCCAGGGGATCTTCCCAACCCAGGTCTCCTGCACTGCAGGTGGATTCTTTACCAGCTGAGTTACCAGGGAAGCCCCTAAGTGTGATGATCCTACATAATTCGAGGTTATGTTATGAAGGAAAGAGCAGACCCTTTGTCAGTCCAATTGAGAGAGGAAATTAGCAGCAGTATTTTCACAGAGATGCTGTTACTCATAGATTTGCTTCCAGAATGGCCTGAGAACAGTCTGACAACAGCAGCTGAGCTAACGTCTAGAATGGGCGACAAGGCATTCTACATTTCAGCTCAACGAACACAAAACAAGGCTCAGTATTAAAGAACCCACCTGCCAAGGCGGGAGGCACAGACTTGGGTTTGATCCGTGGGTGGAGATGCCCTGGAGGAGGAAATGGCAACCCACTCTAATATTCTTGCCTGGGAAATCCCATGGACAGGGAAGCCTGGCGCATGACAGTCCGTGGGGTCAAAAACAGTCGCACATGACTGAGGACCGAATAACAACAACATGAATTAAACGCATGGCTGCTCAGGTGCGAATGGCCGGTGAGGACGGCAGACAGGCAGGAAGCCAGAAGCAAGTCCGGGCTTTCAGTCTGGGAGGGTCTGCGGGCTGAGAAGGCCTCCCTCCCCTGGGGGTAGAAGCTGGGAAGGGCAAGATCTTTTGTAAAACATGTTTATTGGAGTACAGTGGATTCAAAGGCAAAATCGTTTGAAAAGCAGATTTTTCCTATAGAAAGGGATTCCTGAGAGAAACATTCCAAGCATGAAATGTGATTTGGATTGCTTATCTACAGTATGACTTACTGAACAAATAATAAGAAAAGATTATTCCTACTGCGATTGCATTTTACTGTCACAGGACTGCATTGTCTGGACTTGACACTCTGGAATTTAACAAAACTCATGACTCGTGGGTGAGGGCCTCCACTGCAACTGAAGCTTCTGTTGAACTCATACATACTGGACTGGAAAATTCGATGCAGGCACGTTTTCCTTGTAGTCATACACAAGCATATTGCTAATAAGTATTATTATTATTGCTAATAATATTTCAAAACTTCTGTAACAGCTGTGGATTGCTTTACTGGAAGAGCAGGGCAAACATAACTGTAGGATCACTACTGCACGAGCACTCAGGGCCAGCTTTACCTCCAGGGCTCTGTGCTGAGGACCATTTACTCAAGCTTTGTCGTTGTTTAGTCACTCAGTTGTGTCCGACTCTTTTCGACCCCATGAACTGTAGCCCGCCAGGCTTCTCTGTCCATGGAATTTCCCAGGCAAGAATACTCGAGTGGGCTGCCATTTCCTCCTCCAGGGGATCTTCCCCACCCAGGGATTGAACCCGCATCTCCTGGTTTGGCAGGCGGGTTCTTTACCACTGAGCGCCACCTGGGAAGCCCTTACTTAAGCTTTCTGCATCTCAATTTTCCTACCTGTGAGATGGGCGATATGGGCTTCCCAGGTGGTGCAAGTGGTAAAGAACCCACCTGCCAATGAAGATTAGACATAAGAGACGTGGATTCCTTCCTTGAGTCAGGAAGATCCCCTGGGGGACGCCGTGGAAACCCCCTTCAGTATTCTTGCCTGGAGAATCCTGTGGACAGAGGGCAGAATCCCATGGCTGCCGGCACTGGGATCGCAAAGAGCTGGGTATGACTGAGCAACTGAGCACAGCACACAGCACAGCAGAATGGGTGGCCTAACAGCACCTGTGTTAGAGGAGTCTCTCGAGGATCACTTGGCAGGTAAAGCTCTGAGAAGACCTGGAGCACAAAACACATCTGGGAAAGTGAACTATTATTAGCAGCTTTATTAAGTAGCTGTGCCAGAGTTTGAACCCAGCTAATGCAGAAGCCCTGGCTCTCAACATCCCAGCACATGGCTTCTAGAGAGGAGGTTACACATAGACACACACACAAACACACACACACATATGTATATTCGTATATGTGTGTGTAAGTATTCATAACATTTATGAGCAAATTTGAATACCAGCAAAAGTTCCATGGGTAGAAATAGAAATATATTCTCGTATGTGAATTCATTTGCTTTATCTGTAAACAGCTTCTACTGTGCTGAAAAGTTTTTCACAATCCCACTTTCTTCGCCAGTTATTGCAAACTCTGTTTCTTATGGCACAAGTCCTCCAAAGTGTATTGTACTTGTGTTATCCTGCTCCTCACCTCTGAATCTCCCTGGCTGCATCCTACCTGGGCTGTCACCCACCCCCTCTACCTGCTGGGTCCTGTGGAGGTTGGCAGTGACCTCCATGACCTGACCTATACCCCATTCTCTGCCTTCTCTTGCAGATATATGGGTGAGGTCTTGCCGGAGTTCTGCTCCAGCTGGTCCAGGGGTTCCTTCAGGAAGGCCGGCGTCAGCCATGCGAAATGAGAAGACACAGCGAATCTTAGAGTGTCCAAGTGTCTCCTGACTTTATTGTTTTCAAGACAGCTTTTATATTTTTAGTGGTACATAGAAACAAATGTAACGTGTAGAGTCATACCAAATCAGCTTAATGGCTCAGCAGTTTTAACCCTTATGGACACCGTTTGCATATCTTAGTTACAAAAAGTTTCATTTTGTTTACATCATCTTCTGGCCTGGGGGCCTGCTAACATCTTGTGACTCTATTGATAAGGGTTGATCAGCCAGAACACTTTTGTATCAGGCACAGCAGGAAAGAATTCATCAACAGAAAGTTTCAAAGTAAAACCCGTTTTCGGTAATCTGTCCTAGCCTTGAGCCTAACAGAAAAGAATGTGGTCCCATAAAATCATAGAACAGCAAGCTGAAACAATGTAGCGCAAAGGTCATTTCTTAGCAAAAATCACCAGCTGAATTAACAATTGTCTTATTATTTGTATTAAGGCTAAGCTTTTATTTTTATAATTCTTAAACTATTAAACGACAGAGCTCAGCCCTTTGAAAATGAGATGGGTCAAACCTCAATGGCCTGACGCGCAGGTGTCTAGGAACGTGTAATTGACACTTAAGTTCTAACCTCTGCATCTTCCTTTTTCTTCCATTAAGTAAGGGTCTCATTCCAGAGGGGAAAAGAGTAGAGCTGAGTAACTTCTGAGAACACAGATTTTTGCTTTTTTTAAATTAAAGTCAAGTTGACTTACAACATTATGTTAGTTTTAGGGGGAGAGCACAGTTTTAATAGGCAGGAACCCTGCCGGAGTCCTGCTCCAGCTGGTCCAGGGGTTCCTTCAGGAAGGCCGGCGTCAGCCATGCGAAATGAGAAGACACAGCGAATCTTAAGAGTCTCCAAGTGTCTCCTGACTTCATTGTTTTCAAGACAGCTTTTATATTTTTAGTGGTACATAGAAACAAATGTAACGTGTAGAGTCATACCAAATCAGCTTAATGGCTCAGCAGTTTTGACTCTTATGGACACCGTTTGCATATCTTAGTTACAAAAAGTTTCATTTTGTTTACATCATCTTCTGGCCTGGGGGCCTGCTAACATCTTGTGACTCTTTATTGATAAGGGTTGGTCAGCCAGAACACTTTTGTATCAGGCACAGCAGGAAAGAATTCATCAACAGAAAGTTTCAAAGTAAAACCTGTTTTCCCTAATCTATCCTTGGCCTTGAGCCTAACAGAAAAGAATGTGGTCCCATAAAGTCATAGAACAGCAAGCTGAAACAGTGTAGCACAAAGGTCAGTTCTTAGCAAAAATCACCAGCTGAATTAACAACTGTCTTATTATTTGTATTAAGGCTAAGCTTTTATTTTTATAATTCTTAAACTATTATATTTTTATTATGTAGGCTAAATATGTTAAGAGCAAAAATACAGCGAGTAAATATAGACTAAGTAACACTTTCATAAAGCAGTATTTCTTATGCTTTCTAATAAGCCCTTTCCTACGAAGGGCTCTGTGCCCATTGGGGCTCTCTGTGCTGAGGCTCTTAATGCTGTTTATTGTTAAGGAGCAGTCATGCACATTAGCTCCAAAGGCACAGGTATTTTTTATCAAGCAAACTAATATACTAGTAAGAGAAGTGTCAATTAAAATACTCTATATCCTAGATACTCTTATAGGGAACTACCGTTCAGGGGCCGTAAAGTTTTCAGATTGATCTATTTGAGAAGAGATCAGGAAAGGCCTTCTACCTAAGTCACAGAAAATAAGAAGAGGTTTATTAGAAAGATAGATATCATCTTTAAGGTGAGCACTGAGGCAGCCTTCCGAGAATCCCTGAGGCCTGAGTTGCTCTGCTCATCAGTTCTTCTCCTCATGACTCTGTCATGGGTGGGATCTCGTGAGCTGGCTCCTGGCAGAACCCAACCTCGCAGGCATTATAGTTTCTGTATTTGGGTGTGGTGTGTGCTCAGTCGTGTCCGACTCTTGGCAAACTCCATGGACTGTAGCCCGCCAGGCTCCTCTGTCCATGGGATTCTAAAGGCAAGGATACTAGAGTGGCCTGCCATGTCCTCCTCAAAGGCATATTCTATTTTTATTACAATATTGGATTATGCCAAGTGGTCTATTTTTGGTTTCTACTATTTTCCCCAAATTTGCAATATTGTGAGCATTTATATGTTCACAATCCCCAAAAGAAGATTTTGAATTGTGTAATATTTTATCCCTTGGGAACTGTCATAATTTATTTAGCCATTTCTCTATGTGGACATCATTTTTAAAATTTTCTAAGCAAAAAAACCTGAAATGGACATTCTTCTATTTAAATTTTTTTCCACCCCATGAGTTACTTCTCTAGGCTAAATTCCTAGATGTCAAATTGTTGCTTCAAAAAGTTGAGCTTTTAAAGCTGTTGACCTTGCCTTCTAGAAAGGTTAGATTTTTCAGTCCTGCATCAGGACAGGGGAGTTCCTTTCTTCACTGCCCTACTCAGTTATCAGCTTTAGAGAAGCACTGATTAGTGCTCATAGATTTCTTCTTTTCAAACACAAAAGTGGAATGGGAAGATGCAATAAGGCAAAACAGAGTATCAACCCTCCCCTTGTTCTCACTCCCCACCCCACCCACCTCACATATACACACTCGCCCTCTCCCAGCACTAAGACCCCCACCCCAGACATAGCTCCATTCTATTCCGATGCGTACACTCTCAGATGTCTTCTGTACAGTAGAGTCATATGTACGCCCATGGACACAGACTGTTCATAGCTGTGATCTTATGATTCACATTGCACTGCGGTGTGACTTATTTTCCGAGAAAGAATTGAAAATGTTTTGATAATTTTTTTATCTGTAAAAATTGGTTATGTCATTCTTTTGTTATGGCTTAATAGAATTCCAAAATGAATCATAAATAATGTCTCCATGGCCTTATTGACCTTTTGATATCATGATACATATTTATTTGTGCATCTGTTGGCTGTTTATCTGAAACCTCACAGAAAGGCATGCTCCCTGAGGTCAGGGTCATTGTGTGTCTCTTCCAGTCTGAATTTCCATCAGCCACACTATTTTGGTTGTGCTCAAATATCAAAGGATTGGAGGAAGAAGGGCATTTAGGTTTTTCTCCACTGCTAAAATGGACACATGTGAACATGTATCTCCATGCACATGAATGAGAATTGCTGTTTTTCTCTTTTTGGGCCCTGATACTCAGCTTGTGGGATCTTAGTTCCTCAACCAGGAATCAAACCTGTGCCCCCTGCAGGGAAAGTGTGCAGTCTTAACCATTGGACCACCAGGGAAGCCCCAAGAATTTCTTAAAACTGACCTACTAGGGTTTCCCTGGTGTCCACTGGTCAGTAATTCACCTCGCAATGCAAAGGACTCTGGTTTCAATCCCTGGTCTGCGGATGCCACATGCCACGAGGCAGCTCAGCCCATGAGCCACAGCTGCTGAGCCCAGGGTGGCAGCTACAGACACCTGCATACTCAAGAGCCTGTGGTGCCCGACACGCGACGCTCTCGCGGCGAGGTGCGCACGCCCCAGCGAGGAAGGAGCCCCCACTCGCCCCAGCGAGGGAGGAGCCCCCAACTCGCCCCAGCGAGAGAGAGCCCACGGGGAGCAAGAGACCCAGTGCAGCCAAAAGTAAAATCGATTAATTAAAAAATAACCTCCTAGAAGAAGAAAGCCTTGCTCAAAGTGCATATAGTGTTTAATTTCTGGTAGAACTGCCCTTCTCAAGAACTAGATAACTTTCACTCCCACCAATCACATCTGGGAGTTTATCTGCTTTGCTACATACCTCCAGGACCGTGGGTATGGTTGGTTAATGAGGCGGTTTTGATTTTGGCAAGCATCAGCAGGAGCGCCATCTACAGCTCCTCAGGCTGCACACTGATCAACTCTGAGGGTGCCATTCGCATGACCTCCAGCACCAAGGGCACCGCCACGCCCTCCAGCGTGGCTACTCTAGGAGTTCAGGGGATGGTCTCTGAGCATTTCTTCTTTCTTCTTGTGGTGCAGATACTGACAACTGCAAGCTGACCAATCCTATGCAGCTTATGGAACTTAACTAGGTAAATGGCAGTTTCTTGAAAATGCTGCAGGACCTCAAAAGACTTTTACTGTACTTTGATTTCAGACTTCTAGATTTGTATGATATTTTCACTGTCTTAACATTTGTCTCCCTCACGCCTAATATGATAGCATCTTTTAGCTGATTGCCTTTATCATTTTTTTCCAAGGTGTTCAACTTAGTTTTCATAGAGATAATTCTCTTTTCACACTTACAACTTATCAGTTTATATAATGCTTAATTAAATGGTATAATTATAATAGCAAGTACAATTACCATGAACAGATTTAGGACAACAAAGTGAACACTTGGCAAGCACCAAGCTTCAATAGAAGTGTGCAGGAAAACTAGAGATTAGTCTACCAGCCTGGAGTCTTCAGCGTGGAGGCATAAGGAGTCAGGATGCTTTCCAGAAGGAACATGTGAGTTAATTAATCCAGCAAGGTGGCCAAGTAGAGGTCAATTCACAGAGCGTCAGAAATACCGGCAACAGTGCAAGCAACTGCCCCCTCCAACCAGTGAGTAAATCATTCCAGAGTAAGAATCATGTAAGAAACACAGATCTGTTGTTTCTTTCTCCGTCTCCCTTCTCCATTGCCTTTCACTGTATAACCATCAGACTCGCTGGGGCTTAATGACGCAGAATTCCCTTTTCTACAGCCTTGCCTAAAAATACAAGGCAACTGCTTCTTGGGATGCTTACACAGAAAAACAGAGATCTCTTTGTACCCAAGAGCAGAAGTGGCCAGATTGAATCATTGACCTAATGTATGTCAGTTTCCAATAGGATGCCCTCCTAAAGAGATTTTCACAGTTAGTTCACCCTGCAGATGATTTCTGCCCTCTGTACTGACCTTAGAATTTTACCTAAGATGGAATGAGGATTCCCTAAGATGGCTTTTGCGCTGAAAAGATGCCAAATACTTTGCAATTTAGCTTTTAATGTATAGATAAAATACTAGAATCATTTCTAGTGGCATTCAGCGTTGCCGGCATCTACAGAAATTTATCACCTCCCCGCATAGTCTCATCTGATCAAAAAGCTGCCATCTCATCTCTCTCCAATCCTATGTTTTTAAAGGCACAGTGCTTGTATAATGCTGCTCTAGGAGGATTTATTACTAAATAATTGAACAACATCCATCTTAAAGTTGAATTACCTGACCCAGGATCTTTCCTTATGTTAACAAAGTGACTGATAACTGTAAAAAATCAGCTTATTAGTAAATTTAGACTTTGAGATTCTTGGTTTATTCAGAAAATTTGGAAATACTTTCTTTTATCCATTTAAAAGCAAGATGTAACCATTTAAGCCTTTCTTTTTATTTTTGATTTTATGGCAAGTAGTTAATAACTTACATCAGACAAAAGATTATTTTATTACTATTGATGTTAGACTATCTCTCCTCTGAAGAATGAAACAATGTTATTTTTCTTAATGGATTAATGTCTCCATAAATTGCTGCAAAACTATGCTTATGTTGACAAACATAGTATTTGTTGGTGAGCCTGAAATACGGAAATTTCTGCTATATTTCTTGGGATGTAAATATGTGTTTATGCATTCATCAAACATTCATTATAACCTTGCTTTGCACCAAATTTGTCCAGGGAGTCAAGAGTACAAGAACCTCTGCCATCACAGACTGTCAGTCCAGACGAGAAAACAGACATAACTACAGGCAATGTAAATGCTCCATACAGAGAATTACACAATGTTAGAAGGTTGAGAGGGGGCACCTAATGTAACTTGGCTATTTAGAACAACAAATCTGTGCTTCTCTTAATCTACTCTCTCTACATCTCTTTATAAAAATCCTGACTCTCATCTAAGAAACGCACATTTTTAAATCACCTTCTAGAAGATACTTTGAATCATTTTGCTGAAAGACATTCTCGGATTGTCTCATAACTAAGAGCTGGGTAGTTTGGCTTTGGCCTAGAGCGGAGGTCAGCCAATGACTGTGGTCCATGTGCCAAATACTTCTGCCACTTATCTTTGACCAAGGCTTAAGAATGATTCCTGTAGTGTATTTTTTTTTTTTTTTTTTTTTTAGTGGTCGAAAGATAAGCAAAGGAAGTTTCCTGAACACAATGTAAAGAGGAATGGATGACCCTCTTTTCAGGGCAAAGACTAACATGAGAGAAGAGAAATACAAGCCCAGACACAAAATCTAAGGGTGGAAGACAGAATGCCAAAGCATTCAGTTATCCAGGTACATCACATTATAATGTAGTATTTTTCAATCAAAATTAACACCAAAACATCCATGATAAACAATATTTTTAATGCACAATTACTATTATTAATTCCTTTAACTAGTGGCTCACCCTAACACTACTCTTGACCCAATCTTTCTTTAAAATTTTGATTTTTCATTCATCATGGGTTTCTTTCGTTTTTTGTTTCTTTTTGCACTGGGTCTTCACTGCTGCCTGAGCTTTCTCTAGCTGCAGCAAGTGGGGCTGCTCTGTGTTCCAGCATGTGGGCTTCTCATTGCAGTGGCTTCTCGCTGCTGAGCACTGGGGCTGTGGGCTCCTGCAGTATGGCTCATGCGCTTAGTTGTCCCAGAGCATGTAGGATCCTCCTGGGCCAGGGAGCCAACCCGTGTCCCTGGCATTGGCAGGTGAATTCTTAGCCACTGTACCATCAGGAAGTCCCATCATGGGATTTTAAATTATTTTTGACTTTTAAGACTATTGCATTAAAATATCATTTATCTGGGGACTTCCCTAGTGGTCCAGTGGCTAAGATTCTATGCTCCCAAGGCAGGGGGCCCAGGTTCAATCCCTGGTCGGGGAACCAGATCCCACATGCCACAAGTAGGAATTCACGTGCTGCAACCAAGACCCAGTGCAAATAAATAAATATAAATATTTTATAAAATAAAGTATGGTTTATCTGGATTACTAGGTTTTTTGGTGGCCTCTTGGGTTTTGCACCTAAGGCCAGTGTCACATTCCCTTTACCCTAGCTGCCTTCGTCCATTCTGGGTGCTGTAATAGAACACTGTAGGCTGGATGACTATAACCACAAACGTTTGTTTCTGTGCATTCCAGAGGCTGGGAAGTCCAAGATCAAGGCATGGGCAGGTGTGGAGTCTCCTGGGTGCCCACTTCCTGGTTCACAGGCTACCATCTGTTTGTAATGTCCTCACATGGCAGAGGGGGAAGGGGAGCTCTCCAGCATCTCTTTGGTAAATGGCACTAATCCATTGATGGGGTGCTCCACCCTTCTGAAACCAGAAGGGGTTAGACTTCAACATATGGATTTTGAGGGTGCACAAAACAGTCTATAGCTCCAGTGTTGGCCTGCTGCAGAGTCACGTTTGAAATTCCCCTAAGTATGAATGTACTTGTTCTGGGAAGGGAGAGAGTAGCCCTTAGCATTTGAAGGATATGGCAGAGCTCTTTCAATTTAGGGAAACCTGAAGCCCACCACACTTACCATTTCTATAACAGAAACGTAAAATCCTCCCAGGGTTAAAAAGTCCATATATTTGAGGCAGATGGGAAGACTGGGGCCTTCATTTGTTACCTTTTAATGGGAACCCTGAGCACCCCTCTCTCAAGGTTATGGACGAAGTGGAATGACTGTGCTGTGAAGCTGTGCGGGGGTAACTCCCGGAATGTGTGGGCGGAACCACCGCAGAGCCGCAAATGACAGACTGGGAAAATGCTCTACCGTACCTGGGGGAGCCAGACACTGCCAGATTCAGTATGATTTCAGAAATTCACTAAAAATCCAGATCTCTGAAAGGCTGGAGACAATGTTTTACAGCTAGCCCCGGCAATAGGAAACAGTGAGTTTGGAGAAATGGCCAGGATGGAAGTGACCTTATTCAGTTCATTGAGTTTTGAATGCATGTCCCCCACGTGCTGGGAACTAGGGATGCACATAGCAAGTCAAGGGCTCCCCTGGGGGTCCAGTGGTTGAGAATCCACCTGCCAACACAGGGGATACAAGTTTGATCCCTAGTCCAAGAAGATCCCACATGCCACGGGGCAACTAAGCCTGTGCGCCCCAGCTACTGCAGTTCGTGCGCCTGGAGCCTGAGCGCCGCTGCAACAGTAGCCTCCGCTCCCGCAGCTGGAGAAAGCCCATGCAGCGGTGAAGGCCCAGCACAGCCAAAAATAATAAATAAATAAATTCTTAAAAAATTTTTTAAATAGTTTTTTTAAAAAAAGTCAAATGGTGCTGAGTCCTACCATATGCTGGGGATGATGGTGACCAGCTAATATGTTCACAGGTATTTACTCCTCATAAGATCTCTATAGAAACCAATATTGTCTGTTCAACACTTGCAGAAATTGAGGCTCTGAGATGCTCAGTAACTGCCTCAAGGTCACCCAGCTACTGAGGAATCCGCCTGAGATTCAACCCCAGATGATACACTGCAGAGATGAGAGACTAAACTGAGATAAACAATGGCAGAAGAGTGATTTGAATGTGGGGGGGTCACCTAATTTCCTACTGGAAAAATTAGTCACTTTACCCATTTATTGGAAGAATATCCTTGCTATTAAATACAGGGTCATTCAGCTAGAATTAAGGTCCCTGAAACCGAAGCTCTCGAGTTGGAAGGGCCATTAAAGAGTCTTGTTCAAACTTCCTTCCCTATATTATAGATGAAGAGTCTGGGGCATCCACAAGGAATAGCTTGTTACAGTTGTAGAAAATTATTCATCTTCAGCCCTCCTGATAAACAAGGATTCGATAGCCAAGAATGTTCAGGGGAGGGGGGCAAGCTAAAAAAATGGGAAGACTAAAGAAGGAGAATCTGATCATTAAGAAAGAAACTTATTTATTACCAGGAGCTACAACTTTGCAAGAAGGATGAAGAAGGTCTTTCACTTAACTAAAGCGAAATTGTGCCCTAGATATTTGCACGCAGCTGTGTGTGCATTTCAGGTTAACATTTGCCCTCAAATCTTCCTCTAGTTTCTCCTGACAGCAAAATACCCTAAATGTACAGCTGAATAAGTCTCCTTCACGGTCCCTTTTAGGGAGATTATATCTTGCCTGTTAGGAGTAAATTTTCCTCATCTTGTTTGCAGTTACTTAGACCTTCCTGTGAATTTAGTACTTTTTCACACGTAATGGGGCTAAGACATATGTAGCAAAAGAATATTGTTTTTGCCTTTTCTCCCTTTGTTTTTCCTCCCTAAATTCCACATGGAGAAAATCACACTCATAAAGCCTACATGGTCAGCAGGAAAAGCATCAGTGATTCCGTTAATATGTCTGCACGTGGGGGCACATTCATCTCACCCTGCGTCAGTTACAAAGGGCAAGAACTGAGCTCCCTTACAACCTACGCCTTTAGGACAAAGCACATGATGCTAACTATTGTGTTTTCCTCAGAAGGACCGTTGGCCCCAAAGTCAGGGAAGGAACACTCCACCCAAATTCCTTTAGAGCAATGGCTGTCAGTAAAGGTAACACCATCTCCTGGAGGTGGGCATTTTGGAAATCTGGTGGGGGCACTTTTATTGTTGTAATATCTAGGAGCGCTGCTAGCATTTAGTGAGTAGGTCAAGGATACTAGAAATTCTCTGAAATTCACTGGACAGTCCTGACCAAGAAAAGAGAAAAAAAGGACATTTCATACCCACATGACTTTTGAAAGACTCCCACTGAATATTTGGGCTTCTGTGATGGCTCAGTGGTAAAGAATCCAGAACCCACCTGCCAATGCAGGAGATGTAGGATTGATCCCTGGGTCAGGAAGATCCCCTGGAGAAGGAAATGACAGTCCATTCCAGTACTCTTGCTGGGAAATACCATGGACAGAGAAATCTGGTGCGCTACAGTCCAAAGGGTCACAAGGAGTTGGATACAACTTAGCAGCTAAACAACAACGACATTGAATATATAGAAATAATGTATGTGGGGGTAATTTTTAACAATAGTGAATTTTCCAGGAATGCAATTATCATATACATCAAGGGCAGTGCTTTTCCTTAATTTTGTTAAGGAGGTATGTATTTTATTAAGAATTTTACTAAAAGTTATTTTCCAGTTATTTATTTTGCTTATGTTATGGCTTATTGTGAAAATAAAAATTAATCTCATGATGATGGTAGAAAAGGTAATCATCAATAAACCTAAATATTAATTTGTTTCTATTTTGCTTGGCTTTCTCAGAACATAATACGGAACTACAAGATAATCTAGGTGCTATCAGTTGTAAATGAGGAGAGAAATAAGCAATGGTCAACCTGCTTCCTTTTTTCCTGGGAGAACAGAAAACAAAGTAGAGAAGTGAAAGATGGAAGAGAAGCCATGTAGACAGAGCATCTCAGGAAGAATAAAGCCCTGCCTTTCTGGGTGAGCGGGACTAGGTGCCCCACAGCACGTGGGATCTTAGGTCCCCGACCAGTGATCAAACCACATTCCCTGCCTTGGAAGGCAGATTCTTGGCCACTGGACCACCAGGGAAGTCCCAAGCAACGGCTCTTTAATAGGGGCTGACTGGTATGTCATAGGATCGCAAAGAAGGACTCAGGAGGCAGGAAGTTAAAACAAAAGCCAGAGGAAAATAAAGCCAAATGAATGGACCCTGAGTCCCTGTGAGGACATGGGCTTTTTCTCTTTGATGGGCAGCTATTGCTTAAGAGCTTAAAGATGACTCTACCTACTTCATAGTCAGGAAAGCAGACACATCTCTGAGAGATTAAAGGAGGAAGAACTGGGGAAAGGTTGGTGGGAAGTCAGGAAAACGTTGTTTTGACCACTTAATTGTTGCTCTAGTTTTCCCCTTTTGCTTACTTTACCCAACAAAATTTCAACGCCAAAGTTTTTCAATGAGTTTAGTCACCTCTTGTTATTTATTAGAATCAAGTTAAGTTACATGTTAAGAGAATAGGAAGATAAAAGTAATAGCGAAAGAAAGTGAGTGTTACTGGCTCAGTCCTGTCTGACTCCTTGTGACTCCATGGACTATATAGTCTGCCAGGCTCCTCTGTTCATGGGATTCTCCAGGCAAGAACACTGGAGTGGGTGGCCATATCCTTCTCCTGGCCATCTTCCTGACCCAGAGAAGGAACTCGAGTCTCCTGCATTGCAGGCAGGCTCTTTACCATCTGAGCTACCAGGGAAACCCGGAGAAAGAATGTGGGGTTTTTACAGGAAAATGTGGTTCTGTTTTGGGACCGAGTCATCTTGATTATAGTTCTTTGGTGAGAAGTTAAATGCATTTGAGGAGGGAAAAGGAATATATATTTGAATAAGTATGTTGGATACGAGAGTTCAACAGATTATTATTTCTACCTGTGGTCAACATGGAAAAGTGAAATCTCCACTCCCAGCCATCAGTGTTTTTAACCTTTCAAGGAAACTTCTTCCGTGGAAGGGAGTCATTATATATAATCAGATTTAATTATATTAAGTGGGATGAGATGTAACATCCTTGCCAATTATGCCAGCAAGTTGCTTGCCTAGCCTTTCTGAGTGTGTCAGCAAGAATTCCTCCAGCACCGGAGAAGATTCCTGTTTGAGGCCACTTCTCAGAAAAAGGAAGATATAATAGTCTTTCATGTTGAAGACTAATTGCACAAAGAATCTCCCTTAAACTTCTGTCAGTTGTCCTCCTTCCAGATTAGACAAAAGCCAGGGAAATGACCCTCATGATTTTACATCTAAATTCCAGTGCTAGGAATACCTTTTTGGAATTCATTGGGAAACACTCTACCTAATGCAGCAGCAACTAGAATAAGAATTTGAATTGCTCTGATTTCTCAAAAAACTCAGTTCACTTTTTCACTTTTTTAAACAAATTCATGGGTGGGGTGGGAATGGATACTCTCTTTTGGAGTTAAACGTCATTATCAAGTAAAATCATAAGGAAGGTCACCTTCTATTTATCATTCTAGAATTCTAAGATTATTTACTATTGGGATTTCCCTGTTGGTGCAGTTGGTAAGAATCTGACTGCCAATGCAGAGGACACGTGTTCAATCCCTGGTCCAGGAAGATCCCACATGCCCCAGAGCAACTAAGCCTGGGAGCCACAGCTGCTGAGCCCGCTCTCTAGAGGCTGCGTCCGCTGGAGCCCACACGCCTGCAGCCTGTGCTCTGAAGCGAGAGGCGCCATCACAGCCACACCTGAGCCCTGCAATGAAGAGCCGTCCCCACTCCCCGCAAGCAGAGAAAGCCCACGGGGGGCCAAAAATAAAGAGATAAAGTTATGTTTTTAAAAAACTGATTAAGTAAGATTATGTACTATGAAAGATTATTAAACTAAGATACCAGTAAATGGGAGATATCCTAGATGGATATTTCAAATATTCAGAATAAATAGATGACTGTGGGGAGACCACTCTGAAAAGAACAGATTCAGCATCACTAGGGTCCAGACAGAGTCTGAGTGCTCACTCAGCAGAGGGAGGGGTAGGCACCCAATGTGCACTGACAAAGCAGCTCTGTTAGACCTGCTCTAAGCCTTGGTCAGACAAAGGAGCTTGGGGCTGAGGCTGGGGTTAAGGCCACTGGGCCTGTCTTCATGGCGTTTACATTTTCTAACCCTTTCAATCTAAGATCTCACAATTCTGTATTTATAATGATAAGAAGCCTCGTCAAAAACAGCCTATAGTAGAGAGTTTTCTGGTGGCCCAATGGTTAAGACTCGGCCTTCCAATTCAGGGAGCATGGGTTTGATCCCCAGTCAGGGAACTAAGATCCCACATGAAAGAAAAAACATTATATAGCAAAATATAGCGAAGTAATAAAACTAAAAAGAGAATAACTATTAACTTTATTATTGAGAATCACTGTTAATAGCAATGAGCTTCCCATGTGGCTCAGTGGTAAAGAATCTACGTGCCAATGTGAGAGGCAAAGGAGACATGGATTGCATCCCTGCGTCGGGAAGATCCCTGGAGAAGGAAATGGCAACTCACTGCAGTGTCCTTGCCTGGAGAATCCCACGGACAGAGGAGGCTGGCGGGCTACAGTCCACGGGTGCCGGGAGCCAGCTCACGAGATCCCACCCATGACAGAGTCATGAGGAGAAGACCTGATGAGCAGAGCAACTCAGGCCTCAGGGCATTCTCGGAAGGCTGCCTCAGCGCTCACCTTAAAGATGAGATCTATCTTTCTAATAAACCTCTTATTTTCTGCGGCTTAGGTAGAAGGCCTTTCCTGATCTCTTCTCAAATAGATCAATCTGAAAACTTTGCAGCCCCTGAATGGTAGTTCCTTATAAGAGTATCTAGGATATAGAGTATTTTAATTGACACTTCTCTTACTAGTATATTAGTTTGCTTGATAAAAATACCTGTGCCTTTGGAGCTAATGTGCATGACTGCTCCTTAACAATAAACAGCATTAAGAGCCTCCGCACAGAGAGCCCCAATGGGCACAGAGCCCTTCGTAGGAAAGGGCTTATTAGAAAACATAAGAAACACTGCTTTATGAAACTGTTACTTAGTCTATATTTACTTGCTATATTTTTCCTCTTAACATATTTAGCCTACATAATAAAAATATAATAGTTTAAGAATTATAAAAATAAAAGCTTAGCCTTAATACAAATAATAAGACAATTGTTAATTCAGCTGGTGATTTTTGCTAAGAAATGACCTTTGCGCTACATTGTTTCAGCTTGCTGTTCTATGATTTTATGGGACCACATTCTTTTCTGTTAGGCTCAAGGCTAGGATAGATTACCGAAAACGGGTTTTACTTTGAAACTTTCTGTTGATGAATTCTTTCCTGCTGTGCCTGATACAAAAGTGTTCTGGCTGATCAACCCTTATCAATAGAGTCACAAGATGTTAGCAGGCCCCCAGGCCAGAAGATGATGTAAACAAAATGAAACTTTTTGTAACTAAGATATGCAAACGGTGTCCATAAGGGTTAAAACTGCTGAGCCATTAAGCTGATTTGGTATGACTCTACACGTTACATTTGTTTCTATGTACCACTAAAAATATAAAAGCTGTCTTGAAAACAATAAAGTCAGGAGACACTTGGAGACTCTAAGATTCGCTGTGTCTTCTCATTTCGCATGGCTGACGCCGGCCTTCCTGAAGGAACCCCTGGACCAGCTGGAGCAGAACTCCGGCAAGACCTCACCCATATATCTGCAAGAGAAGGCAGAGAATGGGGTATAGGTCAGGTCATGGAGGTCACTGCCAACCTCCACAGGACCCAGCAGGTAGAGGGGGTGGGTGACAGCCCAGGTAGGATGCAGCCAGGGAGATTCAGAGGTGAGGAGCAGGATAACACAAGTACAATACACTTTGGAGGACTTGTGCCATAAGAAACAGAGTTTGCAATAACTGGCGAAGAAAGTGGGATTGTGAAAAACTTTTCAGCACAGTAGAAGCTGTTTACAGATAAAGCAAATGAATTCACATACGAGAATATATTTCTATTTCTACCCATGGAACTTTTGCTGGTATTCAAATTTGCTCATAAATGTTATGAATACTTACACACACATATACGAATATACATATGTGTGTGTGTGTTTGTGTGTGTGTCTATGTGTAACCTCCTCTCTAGAAGCCATGTGCTGGGATGTTGAGAGCCAGGGCTTCTGCATTAGCTGGGTTCAAACTCTGGCACAGCTACTTAATAAAGCTGCTAATAATAGTTCACTTTCCCAGATGTGTTTTGTGCTCCAGGTCTTCTCAGAGCTTTACCTGCCAAGGGATCCTCGAGAGACTCCTCTAACACAGGTGCTGTTAGGCCACCCATTCTGCTGTGCTGTGTGCTGTGCTCAGTTGCTCAGTCATACCCAGCTCTTTGCGATCCCACTGCCGGCAGCCATGGGATTCTGCCCTCTGTCCACAGGATTCTCCAGGCAAGAATACTGAAGGGGGTTTCCACGGCGTCCCCCAGGGGATCTTCCTGACTCAAGGAAGGAATCCACGTCTCTTATGTCTAATCTTCATTGGCAGGTGGGTTCTTTACCACTTGCACCACCTGGGAAGCCCATATCGCCCATCTCACAGGTAGGAAAATTGAGATGCAGAAAGCTTAAGTAAGGGCTTCCCAGGTGGCGCTCAGTGGTAAAGAACCCGCCTGCCAAACCAGGAGATGCGGGTTCAATCCCTGGGTGGGGAAGATCCCCTGGAGGAGGAAATGGCAGCCCACTCGAGTATTCTTGCCTGGGAAATTCCATGGACAGAGAAGCCTGGCGGGCTACAGTTCATGGGGTCGAAAAGAGTCGGACACAACTGAGTGACTAAACAACGACAAAGCTTGAGTAAATGGTCCTCAGCACAGAGCCCTGGAGGTAAAGCTGGCCCTGAGTGCTCGTGCAGTAGTGATCCTACAGTTATGTTTGCCCTGCTCTTCCAGTAAAGCAATCCACAGCTGTTACAGAAGTTTTGAAATATTATTAGCAATAATAATAATACTTATTAGCAATATGCTTGTGTATGACTACAAGGAAAACGTGCCTGCATCGAATTTTCCAGTCCAGTATGTATGAGTTCAACAGAAGCTTCAGTTGCAGTGGAGGCCCTCACCCACGAGTCATGAGTTTTGTTAAATTCCAGAGTGTCAAGTCCAGACAATGCAGTCCTGTGACAGTAAAATGCAATCGCAGTAGGAATAATCTTTTCTTATTATTTGTTCAGTAAGTCATACTGTAGATAAGCAATCCAAATCACATTTCATGCTTGGAATGTTTCTCTCAGGAATCCCTTTCTATAGGAAAAATCTGCTTTTCAAACGATTTTGCCTTTGAATCCACTGTACTCCAATAAACATGTTTTACAAAAGATCTTGCCCTTCCCAGCTTCTACCCCCAGGGGAGGGAGGCCTTCTCAGCCCGCAGACCCTCCCAGACTGAAAGCCCGGACTTGCTTCTGGCTTCCTGCCTGTCTGCCGTCCTCACCGGCCATTCGCACCTGAGCAGCCATGCGTTTAATTCATGTTGTTGTTATTCGGTCCTCAGTCATGTGCGACTGTTTTTGACCCCACGGACTGTCATGCGCCAGGCTTCCCTGTCCATGGGATTTCCCAGGCAAGAATATTAGAGTGGGTTGCCATTTCCTCCTCCAGGGCATCTCCACCCACGGATCAAACCCAAGTCTGTGCCTCCCGCCTTGGCAGGTGGGTTCTTTAATACTGAGCCTTGTTTTGTGTTCGTTGAGCTGAAATGTAGAATGCCTTGTCGCCCATTCTAGACGTTAGCTCAGCTGCTGTTGTCAGACTGTTCTCAGGCCATTCTGGAAGCAAATCTATGAGTAACAGCATCTCTGTGAAAATACTGCTGCTAATTTCCTCTCTCAATTGGACTGACAAAGGGTCTGCTCTTTCCTTCATAACATAACCTCGAATTATGTAGGATCATCACACTTAGGGGCTTCCCTGGTAACTCAGCTGGTAAAGAATCCACCTGCAGTGCAGGAGACCTGGGTTGGGAAGATCCCCTGGAGGAGGGCATGGCAACCCACTCCAGTATTCTTAACCTGGAGAATCCCATGGACAGAGGAGTCTGGCGGGCGACAGTCCATGGGGCTGCAGAGAGTCGGACATGACTGAGGGACTAACACACAGCAGTCACACTTAGACGTGTTTACCCTCTAACTGTGTCTGTGTGATGGATACAGTTTTGGAGCTACGTTCTGTTTCGCCACTTCCTGCCTTTCCATTCCTGGAAAAATTATTTAACTTCTCTAAGCCTCAGTATATTCATATGGAAACTGGTAGATAAAATTTTCCATGAAGGTTGTGAAGCCTAAAAGCAATATATTTAAAACCACTGAGCAGGATGTCTGGAGCCTCCAAGAAGAACGGAAGGACCTTTGCGTGTCCAGGAGTATTCTTGTAAAAAGATTCACAGTGACTGTTCCATCAGACAACGCGCGCAAAGCTCCTGCTGTTTATCACCGACTCGGAAATTGTAATAGTGATAACTTCTCTCCGTGTAAAATAAAATGTAAATTCAGGTATGGAATGTGTGCTCGACATATTCTATTGCTTGTGATCTTCCTATGATTAACTTTTTTCAGAGTCAATAAATGTGGTAGAAATAGGAAAGTTGTCAAAAGGAAAGGAAAAGGACTATAATTTCCTTTGAGGCAAAAGGGAAGAGTGTTCCCAAGTAAAGGAGTCTATAATAAATAAAATGCTACTGTACAAAATGATGGAGGAGGAAATGATAACCCAACCCACTATTCTTGCCTTGGAAATCCCGTGGACAGAGGGGCCTGGTGGGCTACAGTCCGTGGAGTCACAGAAGAGTCAGACACGACTTAGTGACTGAGCACGCACACAAAACGGGGGAATCAGTTGATGACAAAACAGGACAAAAACAGCCAACAGTTTTGGCAGAAGAATCAGGGCGATGTATGTGGAAGAGACAGTGTTTTGCTGTGGATAAGAGCTTGAGTTACGGTGGCAGAGAGAGACCTGGTTTAGATACTGATCCTGGGCAGGTTTTTGGCAGTGCTCTGCAGTGAAATTTTTTCCACTCGAAGAGACATGTTATAATACCATCTTCCTGACGGGTGATTTATATCTGGCTAAATAGTAAATCAGAACAATTCGAGGCTCGCCAACGTCATTTCATTAAAGCTTGCTTTTGACAGTTTTACAGTCAAGCACACCTGTAAAATACTTACACCTGTAAAATACTTACAGGAAGGTGAATTTACCTTCTTGGTGTAATTAACCCACTTGAATTACTTTAATCCCTGAGGGTCCTCGAACTCCAAAATTCTGGAACGGAATCTTCAAGGAGTGCATATGCTTCTTTCCCATAGAAATATAACTGCTTTTCTCTAATTCTTGCCTCTTGCTTGATTGCTGTTTAAATTTTCTATGTTTTGTAACTGACATAATGCATTATTTTGGTGGCTCTAAAGACAGTCATGTGTTTATACCAAGGGGGTGAATTCAGGTGTCATTCAATCAGAGCTGCTGAGAAGAAGGCTCAGTCGATAATTTAATTTTAATGTAAACTCAATAGTTTAATAAGCAACCCAGTCAGTAACTATCTCCCCTATGACTTGAAGACTTTTGCTTATTATGCAAAAGTCTGCCTTTTGCTGAAGGACACACACCCAGAATGGAGATCAAACAGGTGAACTTGACCTCATATATTGGCCTCTTTAATAGCCAATTCTTCCCAGTTAGTCCATAAATCTTAAGGATATATATATATATATATATATATATATATATATATATAACGGGATGTATAAATATATATCCTAAAGACTATAAATATAATCACATGATTATGTAAAACCATGTCTCATTTTCTGAGATAATTCATAAAACCTAATATTTATCTCTGAAATAGATGATCAGAACACTTAAAATGAAAGTTTGGGTCTGCTGAAATCCAACTCTTTAATCTCTGATGTTCTTCTTTATCTACAGAAGCATGGCAAACCATTGCAGTTCTTTAAAAGCTTGTTATCATTGGTAACTTTTAGTAGTCTCTGAAATGTAATTTAAATATTCTATGAATATATCTTTTGATAGATGGGCATATAAATGTTAATATAACACCATATGTACCCACAGAATATAGTTTTAATTACTTCCAAATAATTGTACTTGAATGAACAAAAAGGGAGAAATCTTCTATTCATCCAAGTACAATTATTTGAAAGTAATAATCGGGAGAAAACAACTTCTTTTACAAATTAAATCATTTACTGTGCTGGCCTAAATTACATAACAACTTCTGTTTCTTTAGTAGAATGTAACTGCCTTACAATTAATAAGATGATGAAGGAAGTTTCAACTGCAAATAAGATCCTGAAATCTCAAGGAAAAATTAAGATTCATGAACCAACAGTGATGGAAAGTAGCTACAGTTGAGGTCCCATTCAATATTTAATTTGAAAAACAATATAAGTAAATAAAAATTTCTAGGGATCAATACTTTGTAAATGGGTAAATAACATCATTTTTGTGCCAGAGTTTAACCAAATACTTGTTTTCTTTTCTTGCATAACATTTTTGCACTAAAAATAAAAGGCTTCTGGAAAGCATTTTTAACGATACAGATTTTTAGAAAATCCTCAACAAAGGTATATATAATTTCCGAGGCTGTGTGAAGTGGATATCTTTTCAAATGATGTACATTTAAATAACTCAGCGTCTCTATAGGCTCTTCCAAAGTTCATGGACTATTAGAGCAATTGGATCAAAGTGGCTCAGACAAGGAAAAAAACAGAATGACTAAACTAAGTCTTACATTTGTTTAAATTCAAAATAATTGTTAAAAAATAAACTGTATTTTCTGAACATACCATAGATTTTAAATAAAAATTAGCAGTCAGGTTTACTTTTAGTTTCTTATAGAGAGACGTAAGTATGGAGACAAAAAGAGCTTATTACACTTCAGTTAGAATTCTGAGTCAGGTAACTTTAGAAAGTAGGGATCACTGAATTGCCTCTAGAGAATAATACATTATGTCAAAATTAGCATGAATTTGATATTTAATAACACAAACTTGGTTTAATAGTTACATTGAACACCTACTCATTAAAACTTTAATGAAGATAAATTAAAACACCAGTATTTCTTGTTGAAAATGTCAAGAACCACAAATGAAATTTTATAAACAAGGTTCACATCTCGAAAAACTGTCAAGTTTTGTGAAAATAGCCATTATACTCACATAGTCTCCGCAAAACATTTTGATGATAGTGTTTAACTTCAGGGCAGATCAAAAGGTGTTTAGTGTGTGGTCAGTTGAATAGACTTGTTTCACGGTGTCCCTTGAAAGAACTGAAGTTCACCGTTCAATCCAGTTTAAGTATGTCCACTCTCCGCTTTGGTTTCTCAAGCAAAAAAACACAGGGTCAGTTATGGACAAGCATTTATTAATATACTGAGCCACCAGTCACAGGCAGAATTAATGCACAAAACAAACAGAACCGGTAGCCTAACCCCTGGCTCTGTGTTGATTTAAGAAACATTAATTACAGAACCTATGAAAGCAGTGTAATCTTTTGAGAAAGCTGGTGACTTGTGGAAAGTGGGTTGATTAACACATGGTTAATGATTTATTTTCTGCTTTGTCGTTTTTAACACTCAGACTTTTTCTGCTCCTCCAGCCTCTAGCTTCATGCTTCACGTGGCTAGGTTTTATATGCATCTATACCATTCACTTGGAGAAGGAAATGGCAACCCACTCCAGTATTCTTCCCTGGAAAATCCTGTGGATGGAGGAGCCTGGCAGGCTACGGTCAATGGGGTTGCAAAGAGTTCCACATGACTGAGCGACTAACACACATACTATTCACTAAATATATTAAACTGTTATGTGTCTAATGTTAAAAAATAGTTTATTTACGAAAGAAATGATTACCCAACAGGGACGTTTTGGAGCAATCATATATGTGCACCATCTTTGGTACACTTGGGCTTCCCTCATAGCTCGGTTGGTAAAGAATCTGCCTGCAATGCCGGAGACCCCGGTTTGATTCCTGGGTTGGGAAGATCTGCTGGAGAAGGGGTAGGCTACCCAATGTGGTGTTCTTGCGCTTCCTTTGTGTCTCAGCTGGTAACGAATCTGCCTGCAATGTGGGAGACCTGGGTTCGATCCCTGGAGAAGAGAAAGGCTACCCACTACAGTATTCCGGCCTGGAGAATTCCATGTATAATCCATGGGGCTGCAAAGAGTCACACACGACTGAGTGACTTTCATTTGTACACTTTTGTATGTATATACATTATCTTAGGATTTAGCCTTATTACATTTTGAGGAAACATTTTAAAAACAGCTTCAAAGTCCAATATATTTGTAAACGTATGTTTCATACATTATTTCTCCCAAATCACAAAATAAATGTGTATTATAGCATTTTACTGCTACTTGGCACTTAGTGAACAATCCAGTGTTCATTTGTTGTTGTTGTGGGTCAGTCACCAAGTCCTGTCTGACTCGCCGAGACCCCATGGACTGCAGCATGCCAGGCTTCCCTGTCCCCTGCCATCTCCTGGAGTTTACCCAAGTTCATGTACATTGCATTGGTGATGCCATCCAACCATCTCATCTTCTGTTGCCCCCTTCTCCTTCTGCCTTCAATCTTTCCTAGCATCAGGATCTTTTCCAATGAGTCGGCTCTTCCCATCAGGTGGCACACGTGGTGGAGCTTCAGTATCAGCATTTCCAATGAATATTCAGGCTTGATTTCCTTGAAGATTAACTAGTTTGATCTCCTTGCTGTCAAAGGGACTCTCAAGAGTCCTCTCCAGCACCGCAGTTCAAAAGCATCAATTCTTCAGTCCTTAGCCTTCTTTATGGTCCAACTCTCACATCTGTACGTGACCACTGGAAAAACTATAGCTTTGACTAGTCGTACCTTTGTCGGCAAAGTGATGTCTTTGCTCTTTAACACACTGTCTAGGTTTGTTACAGCTTTCCTGCCAAGAAGCAACTGTCTTCTAATTTCTTGGCTGCAGTCACCATCAGCAGTGATTTAAGAACCTAAGAAGAGGAAATCTGTCCCTGTTCCTACCTTTCTATTTGCCCTTCTATTTTGCCCTTTCTATTTACCCTTCTATTTGCCATGAAGTGATGGGACCAGATGCCATGATCTTAGTTTTTTTAATAATGAGTTTTAAGCTGGCTCTTTCACTCTCCTCCACCCTCATCAAGAGGCTCTTTAGTTCCTCTTCACTTTCTGCCAAGTGGTATCATCCACATATCTGAGGTGGTTGATGTTTCTCCCGGCAATCTTGATTCCAGCTTGTAACTCATCCAGCCTGGCATTTCATATGATGTACTTAACATCTAAGTTAAGTAAACAGGGTGACAATAAACATCTTTAGTATACTCCTTTCTCAATTCTGAACTAGTCAGTTGTTCCATACAAGGTTCTAACTATTGTGTATTGACCTGCATACAGGTTTCTCAGGAGACAGGTAAGATGGTCTGGTATTCCCATCTCTTGAAGAATTTTCCACAGTTTGTTGTGATCCATGCAGTCAAAGGCTTTAGTGTAGTCAGTGAAGCAGAGGTAGATGTTTTTCTGGAATTCCCTTGCTGTCCCTTGATACCATAGTTTTCTTCTGCTGATCTGCATCATTGTAGCTATGGGGGTTGAGAAGATCAGGAATCAAAAATCCACACATTCAGGTCTGAAAGCCTCAAATTCACTTTTTTTTTTTTCCCCTGGCGGAAATTGCTTTACAACGTTTTGTTGGTTTTCGAACAATGCAAATAACTGATAATTATATATATATCCTCTCTCTCTTGAGCCTCCCTCCCAGCCCCACATCCCACCCTGCTAGGTCATCACAGAGCATGGAGCTGAGCTCCCTGTGCTACACCGCAGCTTCCCACGAGCTGTTTTACACGTGGCGGTGTGTGTGTGTCAGTGCTCCTCTCCCAATGGGTCCCACCCTCTCCCTCCTCCCCTGTATCCACAAGCCTGTTGTCCACGAGGCTCATCGGTGCCATTTTTCTAGATTCTCTCTGTATGCTTTCATATTCCTGGGTGGCTCAGAATGAGACACAAGTGTGATTCCTGGGTCAGGAAGATCCCCTTGAGCAGGATATGGCAACCCACTCCAGTATTCCGGCTGGAGAAATCCCATGGACAGAGGAGCCTGGCAGGCTACATACAGACCATGGGGTCGCAAAGGGTCAGACACAACTGATTGACACACACATATACAATACTTCTTTTGACTTGCTTCACTCTGTATAACAAACTCTGCGTTCATCCACTTCACTATAACTGACAAATTCCTTCCTTTTCATGACTGAGTAATATTCCATTGTATATATGTAACACATCTTCTTTATCCATTCAGCTGTTGATGGACATCTGGGTTGCTTCTATGTCCAGCATTATTGTAAATAATGCTGCAGTGAACATTGAGGTACATGTGTATTTTTGAATTGTGCTTTTCTCAGGGTATATGCCCAGGGATTGCTGGGTCATGTTGTCGATTTATTCCTAGTTTTGTTTTTTTTTTTTTTTTTGTATTTTCTTTAAAGGATTACTTTATTAATTCTAAGTACATAACATAAAGTATACTAATTTTAAATGCACAATTTTTCAAAACATGTATACATCAGTAAAACTACCACTCATAGGAAGGTATTGAACATTTATTTTACAATGAATGCCATGTTATCTACCGCATGCTGCTACTGCTAAGTCACTTCAGTCGTGTCCGACTCTGTGCGACCCCATAGACGGCAGCCCACCAGGCTCCGCCATCCCTGGGATTCTCCAGGCAAGAATACTGGAGTGGGTTGCCATTTCCTACCACATAAATCATCTTAAATGTTACAACCTGTACTGTATGTCTTATAAATATGCTGTAGCTTGAGTTGTCTAATAAAAATATTGCTCCCTACTTGCATTTCTATGACTCTTTGTTTTCACTATCTTTATACTCTTTTATGGTTTGTTTTCTACAAATATGAGTATCCAGGGTTATAGAGCCATACTGTTCTTCATAGTGGCTGTATCAATTTACATTCCCGCCAACAGTGCAAAAGGGCTCCCTTTTCTCCACATCCTCTCCAGCATTTATTGTTTGTAGATTTTTTTTTGATGATGGCCATTCTAACCGAGGGCTTCCCTGATAGCTCAGTTGGTAAGAACCTGCCTTCAATGCAGAAGACCCCAGTTCGATTCCTGAGTCGGGAAGATCCACTGGAGAAGGGACAGGCTACCCACTCCAGTATTCTTGGGCTTCCCTTGTGGCTCAGCTGGTAAAGAATCTGCCTGCAATGCAAGAGACCTGGGTTTGATCCCTGGATTGGGGAGATCTCCTGGAGAAGGGAAAGGCTACCCACTCCAGTATTCTGGCCTGGAGAATTCCATGGACAGTATAGTCCATGGGGTTGCAAAGAGTCAGATATGACTGATCGACTTTCACTTCACTTCACTTCATTCTAACCGAGGGCTTCCCTGATGGCTCAGACAGTAAAGAATCTGCCTGCAGTGCAGGAGTCCCAGGTTCAATCCCTGGGTTGGGAAGATCCCTTGGAGAAGGAAATGGCAACCTACTCCAGTATTCTTGCCTGGAGAATCCCATGGACAGAGAAACCTGGTGGGTTAGGGGTCCATGGAGTCACAGTTGGACCTGACTGAGTGACTAAAACGTTCATTGTAGCCATGTGACGTGATACCTCATATAGTTTTAATTTTAATTGCTCTAATAATGAGTGATGTTGAGTATCTTTTCATGTGTTTATTGGTCATCTGTACGTCTTCCTTGGACAAATGTCTGTTTAGGTCTTCTGCCCATTTTTTGGTTGGGTTTGTTTTTCCAATATTGAGCTGCATGAGCTGCTTGTATATTTTGGAGATTAATCCTTTGTCAGTTGCTTCATTTGCAATTATTTTCTCTCATTCTCAGGGTTCCCTTTTCATCTTGTTTGTAGTTTCCCTTGCTGTGCAAAAGTTTTTAAGTTTTATTAGGCTCCATATGTTTATGTTTGTTTTTATTTGCATTACTCTGGGAGGTGGGTCATAGAGGATCTTACTGTGATGTACGTCATGCAGCGTTCTACCTATGTTTCACTCTAAGAGTTTTATAGTTTCTGGTCTTACATTCAGATCTTTAATCTGTTTTGAGTTTATTTTTGTATATGGTGTTAGGAAGTGTCCTAATGTCATTCTTTTACATATAGCTGTCCAGTTTTCTCAGCACCACTTATTGAAGAGGCTGTCTTTTCTTCATTGTATATTCTTGTCTCCTTTGTCAAAGAGAAGGTGCCAATATGTGCATGAGTTTATCTCTGGGCTTTCTACCTTGTTCCATTGATCCGTATTTCTGTTTTTGTGCCAGTACCATATTGTTTCAATGACTGTAGCTTTGTAGTATATCTGAAGCCAGGAAGGTTGGTTCCTCCAGCTCTGTTTTCCTTTCTTAAGATTGCTTTGGCTATTTGGGGTCTTTTGTGCTTCCAAACAAATTGTAAAATGATTTGTTCTAGGTCTGTGAAAAAAAATGCCTTTGGTAATTTATAAGGATTGCATTGAATCTGTAGTTTGCTTTAGGTAGTCTAGTCATTTTCACAGTATTTATTCTTCCAGTCCAGGAACATGGTATGTCTTTCCATCTGTTGGTGTAGTCTTTGATTTCTTTCATCAGTGTCTTACCATTTTCTGCATACAGGTCTTATGTGTCTTTAGGTAGGCTTATTCCTAGGTATTTTATTCTTTTTGTTGCAAACACATTTCTTACTCTTAAGAACTGTTTTTTTTTTTTTTTTAAGAGCAAAATTTCCTGTAGCCTCTATCTGATTTTGGATAATTTCTACTGCCTTTACATTTTCAACTTTTTATTTCATCTGGCTCTATAATTGTTATCTAGTATAATTTTTTATCTACACTGGTTGAGTCTACACAGCCATTTTACTTGGACAACATTTCTGGACATTCTCTCTCTGTCTCTCTGTTAAAAACTAACATCTATTTATTTATGTTTGGCTGTTCTGGGTCTTTGTTGCTGCATCGGCTTTTCTCTAAGGGTGGTGAGCAGGGTCTATTCTGAAGTTGTGGTGTGTGAGTTTCTCATTTCAGTGGCTTCTCTTGTTGTGGCTCCTGGGCTCTAGAGCACAGGCTTAGTAGTTGTGGCTCCAGGCTTAGTTGCTCTGAAGCATGTGGAATCCTTCCAGACCAGGGATTGAACCTGTGTCACCTGCATTGGCAGGTGGATTCTTAACCACTGGACCACCAGGGAAGTCCTGGTTGTTCTCTCTTTATGCATAAAATGTAATTAGTAAAAATCCTGTGAACATAATCTTCTAAGTATTAAAATTTTTCTTTCTTTCAAGAGATTTCCTTAGAGTATTAGTGCACAATTGGTCAAAAATATAAACATTTTTCAGATATATTGCATTATAATGAGATAAATAAATGATTTTTCTCAAATCCCTGTGGGTGAATGTTGCCGGTAGCTGGAATGGGAGAGTAATAGTAAACCAGCAAGCCTTCCAGTGTTTTAAAAGAGGGTAAGCTTTGCAAAGCATCTTCAGATCAGTATTGCGGTAGGAACAAGAGAAGTTTGTTTGTTTGTTTACAAGAACGTAATTCACTTCTGTGAAGCTCTGAGTAATATGAACATTGTGAACGTCTCATTGAAACATTTATCAGTTTACAAGTTGACAAATTCGGTTCAGAAAGATTTTCTCTTCAATCATTATTATCATCATCTCAGTTTCTAATAAAAACACTGAAAAGCACAACCTCCCTAATGACTATTAATTTTGCTCTTCTTACTTTCTTAGATACATCTTGTTGTCAGAGTTAAAATCGAACATAACTGGGGAAACACGATGCTACAAATAGGAAAAGTGGGAAAGTTTTTACTCAAATTGCCACCTGGTATCAAAGACCTATATAACAATGCTTAATTTTCTTGGTTCTCTTTAAATGCCTTGAAAGTACTTGAAAATTGGACAGAAATCAGACGCTGTGGAAATACTAGATGTATTAGTAGCTAAATACAGTGTTTGAAAACAATTCAGTGTACAATTCAGACTTTTGCAGAATTTGAACAGCAGTGAACATCTGCAAGAATGTAATTAATCTTAACCCAACGAAGCTGGTTTTCCTAAATCCTAGGCATGACTCCCTGACTGCAGTGAGGGGTCCTTTGCCTTACTCTGACTGCACAGGTCACACTGTCTCAGTCTCCTGCTCTGTGAACGCTTTCTCTTCCCCACCTCCCTATTTGGAAATGTCCCCTGATTCGTATTAGGTCCTTTTCTGTTTCTGTGTAAACACTTGTCCTGATTTATCTCATTTAATTCCTGAACTTTGAAACCGTCTATCTACTTAGGAGTCCCAATTTTTGGATTGGCCCCGAGCTCCAAAATGTTTATTCAACACCCTCACTTGAATGTCTACAAAGAGAAAAACAAATATCATGTGTTAATGCATATATATGGAATTCGAAAAAATTGATATAGATTATCTTATTTACAAAGCAGAAATATACATTCAGACATAGGGAACAAATGAACAAATGTATAGACACCAAGGAGAGGGAGAGAGGATGAATTGAGAGATCGGGATTGACACACATGTATTATTGACACTATGTATGAAGCAGGTAACGAATGAGAAGGTACCGTATAGCTCAGGGACCTCTACTCAGTGCTCTGTGACCTAGTAAGAGTGTTAGTCATGCAATCGTGTCCGACTCTTTGCAACCCCATGGACTGTAGCCCCCCAGGCTCCTCTGTACATGGAATTCTACAGGCAAGCATACTCGAGTGGGTTGCCATTCCCTTCTCCAGGGATCTTCCCGACACAGGATTTAACCCAGGTCTCCCGCATTGCAGGCAGATTCTTTACTGTCAGAGCCACCAGGGAAGCCCATGGTGACCTAAAGGGGAAGGAAATTCAAAAAAGAGGGGATATGTGTATACGTATAGCTGATTCATTTTGCTGTATAGCAAAAACTAGCACAACATTGTAAAGCAACTAGACGCCAAGAAAAATTTTTTTAATGTATCAAGAAGGACCAGACATTTTTATTCACCTCAATGCAGCCCACCCTCCCATGTGAGTCAAAGCCACCACATTCCTCCCACGACCCAACCAGCTGCTCAAACCAGGAATCTGGGTCTCACCCTCAGAGCCTTTGTGTACCCTGAACCACCAGAAGGTCCTGTGACACTGCCTTGCGGTGTGTCCTGACCTGGGTCAGCGTCTCCTCTCACGCCAGCTAGCCCTCTGCTCCCTCGTCCTCACAGAGCAGCTTTGATGACCTGCTCTGCTCTGCAGTGTCCGGTCTGCAGGCTGAACCAGAGAGAGTTGGATCTGTCTCTCACGCCTCTAACATCCTTCACTGACTGACAGTTCAGATAAAACCCATCTTCTGCCCCAGTCTCGCCAGGCTGTGCTCAGGCCTGGCCTTGCCCTGAGCCTTTCTGCCTGCTCACCTGCCTTTCCTTCCAGACCAAAGGCCGTCTCCTTGAGGGCTTGTGGACAGCAAACTCGGCTCCCGCTCAGACCCTTAACGTGACATGTAAACCTGCTCTTCATTTATGTGGACCCCTGTGCCCGTATTTGGCAAGCGTGGCTCTTTCTTCTTATTGAGACCTCTGCTTGAACGTTGCTTGCTTGTAATATCTTAACCTGGCCAACCTGTGCTTTTTTTTAATTTGATTTTTTAAAACTGAAGTAGTATAATAATGAGTACAATTCAGACAGTAAAGAATCTGCCTGCAATGCAAGATAGCCAGGTTCGATCCCTGGGTTGGGAAGATCCCCTGGAGAAAGAAACGGCTTCCCACTCCAGTATTCTCGTCTGAAAAATCCCACAGAACAGTGGAGTCTGGCAGGCTATAGTCCATGGGATCCCAAAGAGTCAGCCATGACTGAATGACTAACACTTTCACTTTTCTGCGTTGATTTATAGTGTGTGTTAATTACTTCTGTACAGAAAAGTGATTGCTATATATACATATATATATATATACACACACATACATATACCTTTTATTTATCATCTTTTCCATTATGGCTTATCACAGGATAGTCAATGTAATTCCCTTTGCTGTACAGTAGGACTTTGTTGTTTACCCATCCTCTATATAAAGCTTGTGCTGTGCTGTGCTTAGTGGCTCCGTCGTGTCAGACTCTTTGTGACCACATGAATTGTAGCCCTCCAGGCTCCTCTGTCCATGGGGATTCTCCAGGTGAGAATGCTGGAGTCGATTGCCATGCCCTCCTCCAGGGAATCTTCCCAACTCAGGGATCAAACCCGGGTCTCCTGCATGACAAGCAGACTCTTTACCATCTGAGCCACAAGGGAAGCTCATATATATTTATATATGATATACGTAAAGCACCCAAAATAGTTTGAATGAATGAATTGGTTTTTCTAAGGATTTGGAACCGAGGGCAAGGCAGGCGGTCATGTTGGTGGGCCCCTGGACGTCCCCGTGTGGCCGTGCTCTCACCCTGTATGGCATATTCGGGTCACCTGTTAGTGTAACAACCAAAGTTACCAGTCATCCAAATTCATCTACTTTTCAGAAATATTCTTTCCCAAGACTTTAAAAATGTTATCACTGGTCATCCTAGCCAGCAATCCCTGAAACCTCCATCTTTGTAAACCTCAAGACTCTCTCCGAAGCGAAATAGGAAATGTTAGCTTTCCTGAATTGTGTTGCTTATCAATTATAAGAATAGATTTTCCTTGTATAAGCCACATTTGTCCGACTCTAAATGTGACTGTCAATTTCATATATCGACAGAGTATTGCTCTTCAATCTAAAGCAATTTTTTGAGAGAATTCACATAGAATATACAATAGCTATCTATGTCATGCATAAATGAAAAAATATGATTTTAAAAATTATCTTTATCTCTGCACTTTGGACATAGACTGAGATTCAAAAGCCCATTTAAGGCTGCCTCTAATTGGAAATTTGCATTCACCCTTTCCATTTTGTAGCAACAGAATTCATGAATAAAAATAACCTGTTTTAAATTATTTTTCAAATCAGAGACTCCAAACCTTATAAGAAATTTAGTTAAAACTCAAAGAAAAAAGTAACATACTACAAAATTATTTTCACCACTTTAAAAGTTAGATTCTAGTACATTAGTTATATATGTTAATTTGAAGCAAAGTTCATATTTCTGGAATAGTAATTTTCATATATTTCACAGAGATTAGAAGTCAGAGAATCATTCTCATTAAAGAAGGAGAAATATTTATGATGGTAAATGGGTCTCATATGAAATTAACATTAAAAGCAATGTGTATTGAAAAGAGGTATCAGGTGTTTCTGGAGGATATTTTCCTTTGGGTTTGTCAATACCATTTTAAAAATTGTTTTTTATTTATCCGACTGTGCTGGGTCTCGTTGCTGCACAGGCTTTTCTCGAGCTGTGCAGAGCGGGGGCTCCTCTCCGTTGCAGAGCGCAGACTTCGCTTTACAGGGGCTTCTCTTGTTGCGGCCCGGGCTCTGGAGCACAGGCTCAGTAGTTGGGGCACACGGGCTTAGTTGTTCTGGGGCAGGCGGGATCTTCCCGGACCAGGGACTGAACCCTCGTCTCCTGCATTGGCAGGCGAATTTGTTTTGAACTGGAAACACAAGATGCGTCTGACTCCCATGTGAAGGTTGGAGCTGGTCCTAGGAAGGAGCATCAGTTCTCACGGAGCAGATGTGAACAAAGCAGAGCCATAACCATGACTTAACTTTTCTTGAAATCAGTAAATAAAGTTCATGTCATCATATAAAAATCCTTCCCTGGTGGCTCAAGCAGTAAAAAATCCACCTGCAGTGCAGGAGACATTGATTGGATTCCTGGGTCAGGAAGATCCCCTGGTGTAGGAAATGGCAACCCACTCCAGCATTCTTACCTGGGAAATCCCATGGACAAAGGAGCCTGGTGGGCTGCAGTCCATGGGGTTGCAAAGAGTCAGACACGACTGAGCGACTGAGCACACACACTAGTCTTATCCATTGAAATAGCAAATACAGTTTTTGCAAAATAATATTTCATTTTGATGCGTGACTGTGAAGTATTTAAGAAATAGACAAGCTGGAATTTACATATCCAGGCATGTATTGTTGTTTGCCTTGGGAGATTATTAATGATGGCAGTGATGCCCTTGTTTCAGTGATAAAAGTGAATATTTTTCAGCACCAAATGTGCCAGCTTTGTTCTAAACACTTTAAATAGTTTTAATTTGTCCCTGTAAACAAGCCTATGAAGTAGGCTTCATTATTTCTCCATAATATAGTTGAGGTTGAATATATGGAAAACGAGATTCAGATGGTTGATGCTCTGTGGAGCATCCTTGTGTGAGGTTTTAGTAAAGATAAGGACCTGGAGCGGCAGGCAGGAGAGTCCAGGCAAACCATGGGCTTGCCATCGAGGCCCCCCACATGGGAGGATGCGACACCCACAGATGGGACCATCACCTGTGGATGTGTGTTGCTTTGGGAGGCTTTGCTAGAAGCTTCCGGTGAGATCTGTCTCTGGTTATGCAGCCAAGCCAGGCTGACTCACCTGCACCAGCAGTTCCTGGTTGCTGTGGGAGTTGCCTGGGGTTAGTCTGAAACTGCTGCAGTGGGACACCCGCCCGCGATGCAGTAAGGAGTTTCATGATGCAGCCCCCACTTTGGGCTTCTTTTCCCTTCAGGTGTCTCAGGCCCATTTTCCAGACCGCATCAGAGCCCCACTGGCTCATCCCCAACAACGGGCAAAAGCCACTTCTGCTGTTGGTGATTTCCTCTGACGGTGAAAGGAACAGCGCTTACCTCTGCCCACAGCGGGCTTTTCTTTGACCTCTTCAGTTAGTGTAATGCCATCAGCATGTCAGCAGAGCACTGTTTTCTAGATGGAACACAGGCTGGTCATCTTGATCAGCGGTTCCCAACCTTTCTGGCATCAGAGACCAATTTTGTGGAAGACAATTCTTCCCCCAGCCGGGAATGAGGGGTGTTTTCAGGATGATTCAAGCTTTCCATTTACTGTGCACTTTATTTTTAATCTAACCCCACTACTGATGATGACAGGAGGTACTGAACCACAGCCTGGAGACTGGGGACCCCTCCTCTAGATGGTCAATGACCGTCTACCTTCCATGTCACGTGGCACCCTCTGATAGTGTCACAGCACAGGGAAGGGACCACTCAGTGACATCCTTTCAAGAGTCCACAGGGAAATGGAGGACCCGGGGGAACACCAGCCTCCTGAACACCCTCCTGATGAGGTCCCATAATATGCGCCCCCCCCCGCCAACCCCCGTGATGCTGTGAAAGTGCTACACTCAATATGCCACCAAATTTGGAGCAGGAGAACCTGTCTTTTCACTAAACACATACATACTCTCCAAGTTATCCATCAAGTCCATCCACTTCAAGAGTTGATTTGATGCCATGAACACAATATTAATATCTATGTAACTTCTCAACCAATTCATAGTCAAAACGATAGCTAAGGAAAAAATTTTAATGACAAGCCTTGACCTCATTTGAATTCCAGCTGACTCCAAAAATGAAATATGTTCTATTTCAATATGCAATAAATATGTTATCCAAATATATAATATCAGATAGCAACGAGTGCTATGAAGAAAGATAAACAGCATAAAGGGAGAGAGAAGGATGAGGGTGGTACTGTAAATCTTTTCAGGGACGACCTCTCTGAAAAGATGATGCGTGAGCAAAGAACAGAATGAACTAAGGGAAAGAGTCATGCAAATATCTGGGGAAGCATTCTAGGCAGTGGAACACGTCAATGCCTTTCAACCAAAGACCACCGGGAACATGCTCACAGCTGACAAGTTGGGTTTATTTTTCTTTGCAGGGAGGGAGAACAAGCACTATAGGGAACTGTAGGGGTGTTTCAGGAAAAGAAAGTTAGAAAGAACCTACTATAGTCTTTGGATGATTTAGGGCATCGGGCATCTCAATGATCTCATCTGTAGGGAGGACAGACTAGGACAAGGATAAAGCTGTAATGGGTAAAGAAGCAGTCACCCATGTTGGTGAAGAGAGGGGGTGTTTGGTGTCTTGTGGGTGGCAGAGCAACCTTTTTTTTTGGTCTGTGCTTAGAAAAAATTATGAAGTGGTTTCATTTTGTCTCACGTCATCAGTCATTTAGTGATGACCGACA
The DNA here is from genome assembly GCF_054371585.1 of Giraffa tippelskirchi. Lineage (NCBI taxonomy): Eukaryota > Metazoa > Chordata > Mammalia > Artiodactyla > Giraffidae > Giraffa > Giraffa tippelskirchi. The sequence goes on from NC_137275.1 coordinate 111,344,343, forward strand.
TGTAGACTGGTGTTCTGTAAGTTTATGTCCAACAGAAGAACATGGCCTGAGTGCTAGCCGGCTTCCAGATATCAGGGGCTGCTTTCCAACCCACTTTCTCTAACAGCAAGGGAAAGACCTTAGAATATTAGGAATAAACTTCAGAGGTGGTGGGAGAGGAGGTATAATAGTGGCTATTTCCATATCTTTACTAGAAAATAGGGAGTCGATAGTGCATTATTATTGTAAGGGACATACGTATGCCTGCGTGCTAAGTAAGTCGCTTCAGTCAGGTCCCACTCTTCGCTACCCTATGGACGGTAGCTCGCCAGGCTCCTCTGTCCATGGGATTCTCCAAGCAAAAATACTGGGGTGGGTTGCCAGCCCTCCTCCAGGGGATCTTCCAGACTCGGGGATGGAACCCAAGTCTCTGCCTCCACAGGCAAGTTCTTTACCATCAGCACCACCTGGAAAGCCCAGGACATACTTATACTAAAACATGATTCATTGGTTAGTGAAATTCAAATGTAATCAAGCCTACTGTATTTTTTTTTCCTGCTAAATCTGACAGCACTACAATAAACACACAGTCAGGTGCATAGGAAATACTTTGAATACTTTGTGCCTTTTCTTTTCCTCACACACCATCATCTGTCCCTTGCACACTGTCAGTCGATGGGGCGAAGGAAGAAGGTGAGGCCGAGAGACGTCCTCCCCCGAGTTAAGCTGGGCCGTAAATACACCGGCCTTGCAGTTGTCCTTTCAAACCCAGCTCTGGTGTTCCCTCTGACAGCCTCTCTGCCAGAAAACGCTGCTAGTTCAGGCTGGGTGCTCAGGGCCGCTGTGTCCCCACTTGATGGCAAGATAGACGGCCAGACAGCCTGGGCCGGAGTCAGGCTCTGTGGCTCAGGAGATGCCTTATGCACGCCCCCTGCCCAATGTCCGTCCGTAACAGGGGCGTCTCGGTGGCTCCTTTCTCCCCCATGGCTGTGCCGGCCACACTGGGGGTTCCCAGAGGGAGTGTGTGCTCACCCTGTGGGAGTGGGGCCTGGAGGGTCTCTTTGGTGCCATTTTTTTCCCTGTTATTAGCCCTTCCCATGAGCAGATTTATAAGCTTTGCTCTCACTTGCTCTCATAGAGAAAGGACATTTAGGTAAAGCCTGTGCTAAGCTGGACACTTTTGGTGAGGGGGCTTACGGGGAAGCTACATCATCTCTTCGCTGGAACACAATAATACGCTTAACAGGGGTGGGGGAGACCCAGTGACTCTCTCCTTTTTTAAATACCATTTTTCTTCCAAGGGGCATGCAGCTCATTTTTACAAATCTTAACTGGAGCTTAGCTTTCAGTCGATTGAAGAGTCTAACTGCTTGCTCTTTTATTTTCCGTTCTCCTCATTATAAATCCAACGTTTCCCTGACAGATGCACATAGTGACATTGACATTAGAGTTTAGATAAATTGGAAACAATCCTAGAAAGAGGTGCTGGGAATATAATAAATGGGAGATGACCTTTTACAAACCCCGTGAGAGAGGCAAGGCATGAACTGTGTACCGGGGTTGTTTTCATGGCTTTTGACGTCGCAGTGCAGCAGGTGTGCGGGGCTCTAAGAGCAGGTGACCTGCTCCATCAGCAGCCCCCGCTGTCTTCAGCCCTCTCTGGAACCCTGGCCAGCGACTCATCAGATGTGTTCCCGGTGGGCCCAGCGGAAGACGGAAAACGTTGAATTGGGAGCAGCGGGTTTCTGCTAGGGGGTGATGGAGATTTCTCATTCAACTTAGAGCTGGGGTCGGGCCCTACAGCCTGGATCGTGACGAGAAAACGTCAGTGGTGACATCTCCGAGGGAGGCTGAGACAGAGTTTCTGCTTTCTTAGATCAGTCCCATCTTCTGCCCTCCCTGAGGCGGCCTGGGGAGAGCGGCCCGGGCCCCAGGACAGCAGATCACGAGGCTCCAGGCCACCGTTGCCCGGCCGCTGACCCGCAAGTAGCCGGTCCCTCCCCACGTCCCATTGTCACAGATCCAGTTCTGAGGGCTGAAGAGAGGCCCAGCAGCCCTGTGAATCTGGGGGTCTGAGAGACTGGCAGCTGGTCATGTGGAGTAGCTGTCCCCATGACGGTGTTTCTGTCATCGAATGTGCCATTGCTGCTCTAGTGTGACCACCCTCCCACCCCCGGGTGGCAGGGATGCCCCACGTGGCAGCCCCCAGGCTCACTCTCTCCGGCTCACCCACCCTCTAGAAGTTTCCCCAGACCCTCAGTAGGAGTGGGCACTACTGCGGGTGTGAGCGTGTGTGTCCTCGTGCTGTGTGACTAACCGCACTCTGTTTGCACGCTTCCTCCCGCGCTCGTGGGACCAGGCAGAGTGGCGGAAACGCAGAGGCTGGATTCCGCTACAGTCAGGACTTACTCCTGCTGAGCTTCAGGGTGAGTACAGGCCGGCCTGGTCCCACAGGGGCATGGAGGCCACGCCCTGGGCGTGGAGGGTCAGCGGGTCTCCAGAGGTCGGGCCCAGGACAGCCCTCAGCGGCAGAGAACGTGACCTTGGCCCCTGGCGGCCGCCGGAGTGGGCAGAGCACAGCCCAAGTTTCCCTCGCGTCCGTGTGCACGGGTGTCCCTCCCACAGCGGCAGGGCTGCTGGCCATGCCCTGCGTGCACATTCTCGGAGGGAACAGGACCCAGAGCATCAGGGTTCACGAGGCTGCCCTGCCCTGGGCCTCTCTGTCCGGAGGCCAGTGTTTAACACGGAAATGCAGCGGCATCTGGGGGTCGGGCGCCAATGAGGGGCCACCCTCCCTTACAGGTGCTGCTCTGGGTGGTCCTCTGGTGGGTCCGGCCCGGGAGCCCAGCCCTGCTCGAGCCGCTCTGAGGGCAGGAGGCTGTCTGCTCTGTCCTGTTCACTTTCAGCTAGAAAGCTTGACTGGGTTTTAAGATTTTTTACCAGCAGCTTTTGGCTATGTGTCAGAACAAAGTCAGCCCGAGTTCTCGCCTTGATCTGCCTGGTCCTTCATGTGTCTCTGAATTCTCAAAGCAGCTGAAGCCCAGAATGGGGTGTGGGGGTGTCTGGAGGGGCAGGGGCTCGGGCACCAACCGCCATCCCAGAACTGACTCGTCTGTGTGTTTGTTTCCAGTTTACCCGCACTACTTTTACAGATGATGATACCGTGTCCAGAATACAACAAAGACTACATTTTGAACTCAATGCAATCTTTAATCTGTTAATACTTGTTATATAGACCCTAAGATATTTTATTACAGAGTTTTTAATTAGTGAAAAATTCATGAATACCATAGAGAAAATATTAGGCCCTACCCAGCATCAGGCCCTAGTCCAGCATCAGGCCTTCCCTCACCATCAGACCATCCTGCAGCGCCAGCACCCCCCCCATCATCAGACCCTAGCCTAGCATCAGTCCCGCCCACAGCATCAGACCCTCCCCCGGCATCAGACCCTTGCCCCAGTAGCAGGCCCCCACCTGTCAGATGCTCCTGAGCACACTCAGGCAGCCCCAGAGCAGCACGAACAATAGCTCTTGCAGGCGGTGCATCTTTAGGAATGACCTGTGGGGCAGCAGCAGCTGGGGTCTGTTGCAGGCCCAGGAGAGGCAAAGAAGAGGCACTTGTGCCAGAAGCAGTGGTGGGTGTGGGCACGCTCCCCAGCTCTGCTTCCTCCCTGTGGGGGCTTTGCTCTCCTGCCTTCACACGTGGTCACGCGAGGGCCCCAGGGCTGTGTCCTTCCAGATTCACGGTCTCCTTGGTATCTCAAGCCCAAGTCCTGAGTCGCGTCCCAGTCTGGCGTGGCAGAGGGCTGGGAACACACAAGCACAAGGGCTAAAAGGATCGCAAGGGGACAGCCGGGCCCCAGTGGGTGGCAGGGCAGGGGCTGAGGGTGGCTGCCCACAGAGGGCCCCACAGCAGCCCTGGAAGGAGAGCAGCGATGCCTTAGCTCACTCGGGGACGTTGCCCAGCCTCAGCACTCAAGAGATGTTACCGCCAGCAGCTGTGGGGACGCAGGAAGCCTGGTGAGGGACACCACCCCACTTGTGCCGTGTGGGTGGGCACTGCTGACCATGGCCTGTTTTCATTCCAGTTCCAACTGTCCCTCCAAGGGCTGACGGGCTCCTCTTCCGAATGGCACAGATATTATCTTTATGTGGGTGAACGCATCCCTGTTGGTTTCTGTCGGCACTGTGGTCGGTCATCGTGTGTTTTTCTCTTTACAACCTGTGCTTGCTGCTCTGCCAGTTTAACTTAGGAGCAGCCCTTATTTTCTGCATTTCCTAGTTGTCAGCGCTCACTGGAGCCTTCCAGGTGGCGCTAGTGGTAAAAATCCTGCCTGCCAATGCAAGAGATAACGAGAGACGTGGGTTAGATCCCTGGGTCAAGAAGATGCCCTGGAGGAGGGCATGGCAACCCACTCCAGTATTCTTGCCTCGAGAATCCCATGGACAGAGGAGCTAGTGGGCTACAGTTCCTGGGGTCGCAAAGAGTCGGACACAACTGAAGCACTTTCGCACACACTCAGGTTTTAATTCAGTCGCTCACTCGTGTCCGACTCTTTGCCACTCCGTGGACTGCAGCACTCCAGGCTTTCCTGTCCTTCACGATGTCCTGGAGTTTGCTCAAAGTCATGTCCATCGAATCAGTGATGCCACAGAACCATCTTATTCCTGTTGCATCCACCAGAGAGGTGGCTGGAGCTCGGCAAAGTGCACGGTCCCACTGTGTGGGTGTGAACCTGCCTTCACCACTCCCTAACCGTGTGAGCATCACTGTGTCCTCCTCTGTAAATCGGGAGGTGGCAGCACCTGCTTGGGAAGGGGCACACACAGCATCTGGTATATAATCAATGCACCATCCATCTCAGCGGTGTATTTATTAATAATAGGGATAGCTTTTAATAACCTGCTCCTTTTTCTCTCTTGTCACTTAACTGTGCTAGAGACCACATCTCTTTTACTTACCCCTGTAAATCCCACACCCAGCACAAACAAGACACTCAACCAATTTCTGGCTGAAGAGGCAGGAACATACTCTGTCTTCAAGGAGATGAAGCAGAGCGCGATGGGGGGCTGATGATAACACTGCGTGATGAGGAGACCCCAGGAGGCCCTGCGTGGCTGTGGGGTGGGGTGGGGGGCATGGGCAGAACCCCTGATGAGCTCCTGGGGATGGGGGAGGTGGCAGGAAGGAGGGGGAGGGCTGTTCCTTGTAGGGTGTCTACAGATGGTACCTCAGCCCTCACTGATGAGCACTTGGGCAGTTTCCAAACACTTGTCACTGTTCTGGAGAAAACAATCATTGCCCAGCTCCTACTCAATCAGTTTTGTAGAGTATGTTTCTAGCATTGGAGTGTAAACATCTGCTTTATTCATTCCATGCTCCATTCATCCACCCATCTAGCCAGCCATCTGTTCATCCATCCATCCACTCACGAATTCCATCCACCCATCCAGCCAGCATTCTGTTCATCCATCCATCCACCCATCCACTCATTAACTCATCCAATCATCTTGGACCCGCCGAGAAGACAGACGTCTCCTCCGCTCTTGCTCCCAGGAGGACACCCAGCGTGAGTGACAGGAGCCTCGTGGGGACGACGGGGGAGACACAGAAGGGACACGCCTGCAGGCCCTCCTCCCTCTGAACGGTGAATCACCCACCTGGTCCTGACGCCTCCTTGCCGGGGAGTCCAGGCTGGCCCTTTCCCTTCTTCCCAAACAGGCGGCTGATGGAGGACTTGATGCCCTTCTTTGGGGCTTTGTGCAGAGAGGCCTGGCTGCTGGTGCTGCTGCTGGGGTTGCTCCCAGGGCCGTCCTGAGAGCCTGTTGACCTTCGGGGAGAGAAAACGGCCTTGAACCGGCGCCCTCGTGCAAACACACACCCGTCCACAAGACCTACTTACTGATAGAACCGGCCACCCAGCACCAACCGCGCCTCAACCTCACAGCAGACAGTGGAGTCTCCTTCACCAACCACACTCCACACGAGCAATGCCAGCTCCCGGCCACAGACAACCACCCTGGGAAGCTAAGATTCGCTGACTCAAGCTCTCCCCCGAGGAGGGCTTCACTCCAGACCAGCTGGTGCAGAGGGCGCTCCGACCCTCCCTCAGGGTCGCCGATCGGCAGGTGACGACGCTCCCAGAGAAGGCGAGCTCCCTCGCTCTGGGCAGTTCCCTCCGCCTCCCGCAGGGTGACCGTCCCCGGCCGCGGCAGGAGAGTGACTGTCACCGTGCAGGGCTGCTGGTCAGGTGACCACACGTGCCCTCCATCGAGTGCTGCCTGCCTCAGGACGGGAGGTCAGCAGGTGGTGGTCTGAATGAGGACAGTGTCAGTCACAGGAGGGGACAGACAGCCTCCTGAGAGGAGACCCTTGAGGAAAACGGAGGAACCCTCAAGAGCAAATCCGAGAGGCATGGGGCCGTCACCGTCAGGAACGCGCCCGGGGCTGGGCAGACCTCTAGCAAGAGCAGGAAGAAACCTCCCACGGGAGTCAATCCGTAGAGACGGACGTTTTCTAAAATCACTGAGGTCCCTGAGCTCTTCTCCCCCAGCACCTGAAGTTCACCACTAAGCATAGGCACCTAATCCAGTGGGATTCCTTTAAAATCATCCTTCCAACTCTTTCAAGACAAGAGGCGCAGGGCTCCTGAAACTGACAACGAGGCGCCCAGGCCCCTTACCTGCGGGCGTCCCTGATGTCCTCGTGGCTGGCTGCGTGCCGCGCCCCCGTGTGCAGCCGGTCCAGCCGAAGGGACTGCGGCGAGGGGGGGGTCGAGGTTTCACATCTGATGGTCGTTTTGTCATCTAGTACCTCTTCTGGTAAAGCTGGCAGCTGAGGGAGTGAGGTAAGCGTAAAACTGAGTGACAACAGACTTTGTCGAAAAAGGCAATCCACAGGCTTTACATTATAACCAGAAACTTATTTGAAAATCTATTAGCTATGCTTTCTGCCAAGTCCAAAAAAAGCCTTGTTCTAGCTTAATGCCATCTTAAAGGACTGTCTTGTTCAAGAGAAGCGGGGCGGTGGGGCAGCGAGAGCCCCCGACTGAGTGCAGAGACCCAGGACGGGAGCCTCCCTGCAGCCGGGCTCCGCCGTCCCTGGAATCCAGCGACCAGATGGCCCCACCGGGCAGGACGGCAGAGTGATGCCGGCACCGTGATCCCTGCATGGCATGAACTGCCCTGACGAGGACTGTGCTCATCGCCAGATGCTGCTCAGAAGCACCACTAGCAAGAATAAGAAAGCTCTCAGCAAACCCATCCAGACCTTTCTATTTGAAGGAGAAAAGGAAACAGATTGTACCACCACCCAAGATCAGTTTTAGTGATGACGCAGGTTACCGGAACCTATGACAACAAATGAAACAAAGAAAAGGTACCTAACCCCTCCATGCGAACACCATGTGTCTGGCTTGTATTTCTCAGTAACATATAGACTGAGGGCTCACACTGAAGTGCTTACACGCAGCTTGAGTGTAATTTGCTCACTGTGGTTTACATAAAGCACCCCTAAGTCTTCATACCCCACGTCCAAGGTAAGAGAAACCCAAGTAAGACGGTAGGTGTTGTGAGAGGCCATCAGAGGGCAGACACACTGAAACCATAATCACAGAAAACTAGCCAATCTGATTACACGGACCACAGCCTTGTCTAACTCAATGAAACTAGGCCATGCCGTGTGGGGCCACCCAAGATGGACAGGTGATGGTGGAGAGGTCTGACAGAATGTGGTCCATTGGAGAAGGGAATGGCAAACCACTTCCGTATTCTTGCCTTGAGAACCCCATGAACAGTATGAAAAGGCAAAAAGATAGGACACTGAAAGATGAACTCCCAAGGTCGGTAGCTGCCCAATATTGTACTGCGGATCAGTGGCGAAATAACTCCAGAAAGAATGAAGGGATGGAGCCAAAGCAAAAACAATACCCAGTTGTGGATGTGACTGGTGATAGAAGCAAGGTCCCATGCTACACAAAGCAATATTTCATAGGAACCTGGAATGTTAGGTCCACGAATCAAGGCAAATTGGGAGTGGTCAAACAGGAGATGGCAAGAGTGAACGTCGACATTCTAGGAATCAGCGAACTAAGATGGACTGGAATGGGTGAATTTAACTCCAATGATGACTATTATAGATAGATCACTATTATCACTATTATAATAGATGACTATTATATCTACTACTGTGGGCAGGAATCCCTTAGAAGAAATGGAGTAGCCATCATGGTCAACAAAAGAGCCCGAAATGCAGTCCTTGGATGCAATCTCAAAAATGACAGAATGATCTCTGTTCGTTTCCAAGGCAAACCATTCAATATCACGGTAATCCAAGCCTAGGCCCCAACCAGTAACGCTGAAGCAGCTGAAGTTGAACACTTCTATGAAGACCTACAAGACCTTTTAGAACTAACACCCAAAAAAGATGTCCTTTTCATTATAGGGGACTGGAATGCAAAAGTAGCAAGTCAGGAAACACCTGGAATAAGAGGCAAATTTGGCCTTGGAGTACAGAATGAAACAGGGCAAAGGCTAATAGAGTTTTGCCAAGAGAACGCACTGGGCATAGCAAACACCCTCTTCCAACAACACAAGAGAAGACTCTACACGTGGACATCACCAGATGGTCAACATCGAAATCAGACTGATTATATTCTTTGCAGCCAAAGATGGAGAAGCTCTATACAGTCAGCAAAAACAAGACCGGGAGCTGACTTTGGCTCAGATCGTGAGCTCCTTATTGCCAAATTCAGACTTCAATTGAAGAAAGTAGGCAAAACCACTAGACCATTCAGGTATGACCTAAATCAAATCCCTTATGATTATACAGTGGAAGGGAGAAATAGATTTAAGGGACTAGACCTCATAGAGTGCCAGATGGAGGTTCACGACACTGTACAGGAGACAGGGATTAAGACCATCCCCGTGGAAAAGAAATGCAAAAAAGCAAAATGGTTGTCTGAGGAGGCCTTAACAAATAGCTGTGAAAAGAAGGGAAGAGAAAAGCAAAGGAGAAAAGTAAAGATATTCCCATCTCAATGCAGAGTTCCAAAGAATAGCAAGGAGAGATAAGAAAGCCTTCCTCAGCGATCAATGCAAAGAAATAGAGGAAAACAACAGAATGGGAAAGACTAGAGATCTCTTCAAGAAAATTAGAGATACCAAGGAAACACTGCATGCAAAGATGGGCTCGATAAAGGACAGAAATGGTATGGACTTCACAGAAGCAGAAGATATTAAGAAGAGGTGGCAAGAATACACAGAAGAACTATACAAAAAAGATCTTCACGACCCAGATAATCACGATGATGTGATCACTCACCTAGAGCCAGACATCCTGGAATGTGAAGTCAAGTGGGCCTTAGAAAGCATCGGTACAAAGCTAGTGGAGGTGATGGAATTCCAGTTGAGCTATTTCAAATCCTCAAAGATGATGCTGTGAAAGTGCTGCACTTAACATGCCAGCAAATTTGGAAAACTCAGCAGTGGCCACAGGACTGAAAAGGTCAGTTTTCATTCCAATCCCAAAGAAAGGCAATGCCAAAGAATGCTCGAACTACCGCACAATTGCACTCATCTCACATGCTAGTAAAGTAATGCTCAAAATTCTCCAAGCCAGGCTTTAGCAATAAGTGAACCGTGAACTTCCAGATGTTTAAACTGGTTTTAGAAAAGGCAGAGGAACCACAGATCAAATTGCCAACGTCCACTGGATCATCGAAAGAGCAATAGAGTTCCAGAAAAACATCTCTTTCTGCTTTATTGACTATGCCAAAGCCTTTGACTGTGTGGATCACTATGAACTGTGGAAAACTCTGAAAGAGATGGGGATACCAGACTCCGTGACCTGCCTCTTGAGAAACCTGTATGCAGGTCCGGAAGCAACAATTAGAACTGGACATGCATCAACAGACTGGTTCCAAATAGGAAAAGGAGTACGTCAAGGCTGTATACTGTCACCTTGCTTATTTAACTTACATGCAGAGTACATCATGCGAAACGCTGGGCTGGAGGAAGCACAAGCTAGAATCAAGATTGCCGGGAGAAATATCAATAACCTCAGATATGCAGATGACACCACCCTTACGGCAGAAAGTGAAGAGGATCTAAAAAGCCTCTTGATGAAAGTGAAAGAGGAGAGTGAAAAAGTTGGCTTCAAGCTCAACATTCCAAAAACTAAGATCAGGGCATCTGGTCCCATCACTTCATGGCAGAAAGATGGGGAAACAGTGGAAACACTGTCAGACTTTACTTTTGGGGGCTCTAAAATCACTGCAGATGGTGATTGCAGTCATGAAATTAAAAGACGCTTACTCCTTGGAAGGAAAGTTATGACCAACCTAGATAGCATATTTAAATGCAGAGACATTACTTTGCCAACAAAGGTCCATCTATGGTTTCCCCAGTAGTCATGTATGCATGTTAAGAGTTGGACGGTGAAGAAAGCTGAGTGCCAAAGAATTGATGCTTTTGAGCTGTGGTGTTGGAGAAGACTCTTGAGAGTCCCTTGGACTGCAAGAAGATCCAACCAGTCTATCCTAAAGGCGATCAGTCCTGGGTGTTCATTGGAAGGACTGATGTTGACGCTGAAACTCCAATACTTTTGCCACCTCATGGGAAGAGTTGACTCATTGGAAAAGACCCTAATGCTGGGAAGGATTGAGGGCAGGAGGAGAAGGGGACGACAGAGGATGAGATGGCTGGATGGCATCATCGACTCGATGGACATGGGTTTGGGTGGACTCCAGGAGCTGGTCATGGACAGGGAGGCCTGGCGTGCTGCGATTCATGGGGTTGCAAAGATTCGGACACGACTGAGCGACCGAACTCAACTGAAGTCTTCACTAAGAGATACTCTTCTATCAACCTAGAGGGCTGGGTTGGGGAGGGAGATGGGAGGGAGGTTCAAAAGGGAGGGGATATATGTGTACCTATGGCTGATTTTCCCTGAGATTTGACAGAAAAGAACAAAATTCTGTAAAGAAATTATCCTTCAATTAAAAAATAAGCTAATTAAAAAAAAAAAGATGATCTCTCCTGGACTCCCAGCTTTTCCGCTGGTCCTGGGTCTGAGGACAGGAACAGTGGTGGCAACAGTGTGGGGAACAGATAAACCCCTTCAGGGTCCAGACAGGTCTCACTTATACATGTGGGCATGTGGTTCAGCCAGGGGAGGTTTTAGGAAGCATGCATGGAAAGTATTTTTATAGACAATGAGTGCGTTGTTTTAACCAACTAACCTGTGGCTTTGTAATGGGATTCTGTAAAGAATACTGATCCACTGCAGCTCCACAGGAGCTTGGTGACAACAAAGTGACTTGGTGCAAAATACAGCTGAACTCGTTTAACAGCAGCTGGATAAACTGTGCACTCTCCCCTGATCTCTAACAACAACCCTCAGACAACAGAAGGCTACAAAAGCTAGAAATTATCCACATGGAACGGAACAGGGATCAATCTCAAATTCAATTAAAAGAAGCATTTATAAAAATCAGAAAACAACAAAGAACAGAGCAGGGAAGTGACACACCTGGGTTGACTAGGACTGAATGCAGACAAACACCTGCCTCAAAGTCAGGGACCACGGCCAGGCCCTTCCCCCGGGCCTTGTCCTAAGAAAGGCCTCTGGGTCCCCAGCCTGGCACCCTCCGCCAGGATGGGAGCCCGCCCCACGGGTGCCCACGTGACTCGGATGGGCAGTACCGTGTCCTCAATTAACAGGAGGGCAAAGCAGGCCACAAAGCGGGCAAGCGGCACACCCAGGTCACCAACCTCAGGGTGACGGAGCTAATCTGCTGTGCCCGGCAGAAGGGTTCCTGGGCACTGAGCTGCCTGAACTGGAGCGCGGCTGCCCAAGTCCTGTGGGAAGGCCCCAGGAGTGCTCCATCAGCGGGCTGGGAGCAGGAGAGGGACAAGGAAGGCCAGCCCTCGGGCCACTGGACTGCAACAACAGGGGCTCATCCAAGTGACCCGAGGGGAGAGGCAGCTCCCTCCCTCCTGAGGCTCCCTCCATCAGGGATGCTGTGATGGACAGGAGGGCCTCTGGAGGAAAGCGGGATGGACGGCACCACGGTTAAGTGTCCAGGCTCTGATCAGACCAGTCTGCACCGCACCGCTGGGTATGCGAGCCTGGGCACGGTGCCCGGCCTCTCTAAGCCTCAGTGTCCATATCTGCTGAATGGGGATAACAGCAGCCTGGACCTCACCTGGGTGTCTGCGGGATTAGATGACGGGCTCAGAAAGCACTGGACACGGTGCCTGGCACACAGAGTCTCCTGCACACTGCTACCCACCGTCATTAAATTGGCTTCCCCCAAATCTAATGTCTATGGCTCTGATTCAGTCATTTCTTTTAAGAAAACACTACGTGGAAATTCCATGGTGGTCCAGAGGTGAGGACTTGGCACTTTTACTTTCACCCCGGTCTGATCTCTGGTTGGGGAACTAACATCCCATTAGCTGTGCAGCATGGCCAAAAAAATAAGTAAAGAAAATTTTAAAAGTAATAAGTAATACTATGTCTATTATAAATAAGCATGAGATGATTAGAAGGCAAACAAGTGGGAGAAAGGCAAACTGTTACAATTGTCCCAACAAATGACCTATTTCCAACAGAACCATCAGTTCAGTTCAGTTCAGTACAGTTCAGTCGCTCAGTCGTGTCTGACTCTTTGCGACCCCATGAATTGCAGCACGCCAGGCCTCCCTGTCCATCACCAACTCCCGGAGTCCACCCAAACCCATGTCCATCGAGTCAGTGATGCCATCCAGCCATCTCATCCTCTGTTGTCCCCTTCTCCTCCTGCCCCCAATCCTACCCAGCATTAGGGTCTTTTCCAATGAGTCAACTCTTCGCGTGAGGTGGCCAAAGTATTGGAGTTTCAGCTTCAAAATCAGTCCTTCCAATGAACACCCAGGATTGATCTCCTTTAGGATGGATTGATTGCATCATCAGCATATTTTAAGTGGTGGGTGAGTTTCATTACTTCCATTAAAATGTCAATTATCCACCAGTACGTAACCACATAGTGTTCATTCACTAACACGATAAGGACTCTAATACTTCACAGAGAAACAAAGGCGTGCTAAATTACTAAATAGTTTACCTTTCGACGATGCTTCCTTAACTCACTAGACTGATAGATGCATGCAAAGAAATGAAGAGAAACCAGATTTATTGCGACTTTGAAGCTAAAAATTCAAGAATCAGTACAGGCAAAGACAGTAAAGCAAAAATGACGGCAAACATGTAAGTGAGATGTAGATTTAGAGAACATGTAACTGGAAACAGAACAGTTTGTTTGACCACATTAGTTAAATAAGCTAGTCAAGATTTACTAGAGAAACACTATACATTATTCCTCAGGAAGATACAATTCTATTACAACATCATGATTTGTTAAAGCACAGCACTGTGTACAACAAAGGGCCTTAACAGTTGTCTGTTCTCAGCCAAACCTCTCTATAAGTTAGTTTCTCTTAATAAAAAAAAACATGTTATACTTTAAAATAGTAATTTAACTGACGAGGAAGTTGCCGTAATACCTATTGTAACACTGAACAAATCTAACCACCTGTTGGACATTAATGTAAAATCGTTACCTAGAATTTGATTCCAAACTTCTGAAAATAAATTCATTAAAGCAGGTACCCTATGAAAATATGTAAGAATGAAAGCTAGCCTAACAGCAGGTGGAGTCTTCACATTTTATGAACCATAGAAGATACTTTGTAAAAGAGTCTAGTAGAGACATTAAGCATGCAAAAGCTGATGAGATTTACAGTCTCAAATACAAGCACCAACACAGAAAGGATGTTGTGTCAAAAGTCCATTAATTCTACACATAAGAGGATCATTTCTTTAGGTAAGCATAATCTCAGTTATGAATTACACAGGTTCTGTAGTGTATCATCCATCTACATTATGCTTGTAACTGCACAGTGATACAATAATTCAAACTTAGTGCTATGGGGAAAAAACACCATTTAATGAGACATGAAGACAAAGCAGAAACCCGACTAAGGGGACACACGCTGTGGACCCCAGACTGCTATGACCAGAGCAAGTGGGAGGACGGGGGAGGGGAGATGGATGGGTAAACTACAGCCTCGGGGGGGTGCGGTTGTGGGAAGCTGGGGTCTGGATTGATGACAACGAAGCAGACAACAGGATGAGACAGGAAATCAAAACCAATGATGAAAGCAGACACACCGTCAGAGAACTCCAACAACAAGAAAAAACATACAGAACTGTTCTTTTACAAATACTCGGAAAGAAATCAAGCATGAAACCACAGAGAAATCGTCAAAGAATACACACTATCAACTAATTGGCCAGTGATGCAAATTATAAAACCAATGTGTCAAAAGACCACAAGATAGACTAGTTATCACTTCACATGCTGCTAAAATGATTCACAGTTAATTTAATTATATGCTGACTAACAATGCAGCTAACATGAAATGGGTGGTAACAAAAAAAGTGATAATACAAGTGCAGTTACAAAGCAGAGTGTTGTAGACATGATTTCACAGGGTAAACAGCAATGCGCTCAGGAAACCTAAGCTAAACATGGAAGAAAGCAGGAACATGCGCTTCAGAGCTGCACACTCTGTCACCAAAAGCCCTAGGTCGTCATCCCATTTTTAGACGCAGAAGAGTGAGGAAGCCCAACTTCTTCCCTGGGGCCCTGGGGCCCTGGGGCACCAGGCTTTTAACCTGGTTTCACACCCAGAGCTGGCCTGAGCGTGCAGCCAGGTCCAGCAGCAAGCAGACCAGTTTAGATTCTTGGTTTTGTTCCCACCGCATGCCCTGCAGCCTGCAGCCTGCAGCCAGGTATCCCTAGTGAAAAATGTGCTGCGCGGGTCTCACACGCCAGGAGAGCTGCCTATGGTTACTTTCACAAGGCTGTCTGCTCCGTGAGAACAGAAACTTCCCTGCACCTGCTGTGTCCAGCACAGGCCGGGCCCAGCGTTACAGAGGCAGGCTCTGGCTGAGTTCATGATGACGTGCTAAGCCAGTGGTCCAAATATCAAGACTAATTTGTTGCTGTGCGAGTATGGAATGATTAAAGACTAGGCAGTTTTTAAAAATCTTAGCAAATGTACCTGAGTTTCTTCTGGGTAAAAAGAGAAAAAACAAAAAACAAACCAACAAAAAAGAAAGCCAGTGTGCTGGGGGAGGGACGTGGCAGGGAGGAGGCAGACACATACCGGAGTCTTGATGTCCCGCTTGTCTACTTTCCGCGCCGAGCTGTGCCGCCTCCTTCGGGGCTTGGAGCGCCCACTGCTGGGCGGGCAGGAGCCGGCAAGCGAGGAGGCGGGACACAGGTTGAGGGAGCTCGAGGATTTACAACGACGAAGGTTGCCTAAGCTCCCCCTGCCCACCCTGCTCTCAGTCTCCTGGGCCCGCTGCTCCGTGTTCTCCTTCTCTTCTTCGATCAACCTAAAATAGAATAAAACCCGTCACCTGCCTTTGTCAGCAGAGGAACGTGTCTGGACAACAAATTTGGGCTTGCATTCTGTGTCACGATTAGCATATTCCAGGAACAGTTGCTCAATTAACATCTCAGCAAAAAGGTTCAACTTTCCCTCTTTTCAATATTCTCAAACTTAGAATAACTTATCCTTGAGTCTTACAAAGTGGCCACTGATCATTCTCGTTTGATTTGACTGATTTACTCTAACATTCTGACGGGGCCTGGGTGGCGCCTCTCTCCCTGTGAGGAGATAACCTGAAGTTGACAACCTTTACCTTCCCTGCTCTCCGGGCAGAGATGCACGGCAGTGCCTCAAGTCTATTCCACTGGGAATCAGGAACTCTGTACAATCAAAACAGTGAGCCATGAACAAGCTGGAGTTTCTAAACACAAGTCTCTAGACCAGATGAAGTGCTGAATTGATTTTTTTATTTTTTAGGTTGTCTATGTACAAATGCATCACTTGATGAAGTTCTCCACCAGCTTTGTGTGAGTTTCTGGACTCATGTCAATGTGCTGCATTAACCTAGAATTCACAGTTACTGCTCTTCTCCCCTAATGTCTCGCGGATGATTTTATATAGCAGTTTCAATACTCGATTATGCATATAACATGATTTTCAAAATAAAATACAAGATTCTCGCAGGTCGTCACCTCTCCAGTTTCACTTCTCCTTACACATCCTGAAAGTTTTTCACTGTTGATAACAAGTTGATGGAA
This sequence comes from Giraffa tippelskirchi, assembly GCF_054371585.1. Taxonomy (NCBI): domain Eukaryota; kingdom Metazoa; phylum Chordata; class Mammalia; order Artiodactyla; family Giraffidae; genus Giraffa; species Giraffa tippelskirchi. The sequence continues at coordinate 111,360,522 of NC_137275.1, forward strand.
AGAATTTACCATTTACCTCAAGTCAACATGTTACCTAAGGAAAAATCACTTTTACCTGACAACATGCTGTAAAAATAAACATATTAATATGTAACCGTTCCATATTTCCTGGGGGAGGGGGAAAGACAATCTTTCTGAGCTGTCTGTGCTCAAACACGGCCCACAAAGCAGTCTGTCTCAGCGTCAAACGTGCAGGCGGCACCACCTGCGTTTGCTGGTTGTGCCCTTCACCCCTGCCTTTCCCCCGGGCCCCCCGCACTCGGCTGACAGGAACGGGCACCTCGGCCTGGGCTGACGTGACAAGAACAATCTGAGCAGCAGCTCTGCCAGGTCCTGTGCAGGGTCACCGGCCTGCGGCCACTCTGAACGTGGACAAGGGACAGGAGGCAGAGCTGTGCGGGTGTGGCACCAGGCTGGCCTCGGGGCCCCCAGCCACCTGGCTGCACCCAGACCCAAGGCCCCTGCTCGCCATGAGGCGGGCCTTTGGATTCTATCCCGTTTGTAAACTGTTATAACAGCCCAGACGGTGTCTACAGAAAACATCTCACAGACACTGATGAGTTGAGAAGAACTCAAACACATGTCCTTGGACCACTGTCGTACAACAAGCCAATCTTCACACTGGATTAAGTTCAAAAGGAAAATGCAGATCTGAGTGGGAATTTGCCACCCCAAAACCCCAGCTTTTCTGTTTCAGGCGGCTTTTCACCAGAATGTGGGAGGCTCCGAGGGACACACGAGGGCGAACCTTCAGTGCTGGAGGGTGCACGGGCCGCAGGGGACACTGTCACGGCACCTCACCCACCTTGGGGCTCAGAGCTGGTGGGGGGACACCCCACAGCGCCCCCCCACAGCCCTGGCTGACTGAGCTCTATAATCAAGGGCAATCTCGGAACGGAAAATTCTTGAAGCAGACTTGAAGTCAGTTTTCTTACTATGGAACACTCAGCCTTCTCTAAGGAGAAGACAGCTCCTCAGAGAAGCCGAGTTTCTGGGGAGCTGGGCTCGGGCTCACCCACCGGATCTCTTCGTTGATGGTGTCCAGCTGCTCCTGAAGCATCACAGTCAGAGTCTCGGCATCGCCCTGCCCGCTGGGCGACAGCAGAGCGGCCGAGCTGAAGAGGGTGGCCCTGTCGCCCCCGCCGTCAGACAAGTCTGCGTCACTCTCGAACGCCTGGGCCACGTTGGCCGGCACGCTGGCTTGCTGCGCGCGCTCCCAGTCCTTTTCCTTCAGGGTCTGCACCTGGGCACGAGAGGACCACGTCTCGTCAGCGACATTCAGGGCAGCTCAAGTCTATCAGGAACTGAACACAAGTTTACATGGAAGCCCCAACTGTGGATAAACGGGCCATGCTTATGAGACACTGCCATCTCTTAAGCGAGCAGTACTGAAGAAACAGGCAGGAGGAGAATCCACTTCCTAGATGGCCTGGTGACATTCAGGTCTTAGCGTGGATGGAAGGCAATCCTATGAGGTTATTCGCAAGGGTGGGCTGATGGAGTCAGAGACAAACTCCGAAAATTAAAACAATACATCTGTGCCTCCATCAGCCAGGCTGAAGGAAAATAAGAAAAAGAAATCCTTCAGCTCCGCAGCCTCTGGGTCCACCTCAGCGGTCACCACTTGTACTAGTTCACCGAGGAGCGCCATCCTCGCAGGTCCCCAGCCCTCCGTTTTCCAGGCTGGTCTGAACACGCACAGACAGGCGCAAGCAGGGCCAGCAGGGCTGGGAGGGCCAGCCGCCCGCGGGCTGTTCTGGGGGACGGCCCCTCACACCGCAAGGCGGCTCTGTCATCACAGACGTGCGGGAGAGGGCCTGCTGGCCTCCGAGCCGCCCTCCAACTCTCACACCTCACACCCTTCTCTCTGGCACATCTCCCCCCGGCCCACTCTCACCCAGGTCCTGCCTTCTTTCCCAGACATGACCTCAAAGCAGCCAAGGGGCAGCCTCGAGGTGCTGGCTTGCTGGCTCCCTGTCCCCCGCGGCCAGCGCCCTCGCCCCTGTCTTCGTCACGACCCCTCCCCAGGGCTGGGCCACCCCCTGCACTGGCTCCAGGACCACCTGCCATCATTCCTGCTCCTCTCCAGCGAACCAGCTGCATATGGCTTCACCCCCATCAGCTCAGCCAGCACGTCCTCTCCCTTCTCTCACCTTAAAATCGCACAAAGGGAACCAGCAGATTCCTCCTCCAGGGCTCCCTGCAGCGCCCACTGCGGGTCTCTGAGAGCTCCCTGGGAGAGGCCTCTACTGTCCCCCTCCCCGCCCAGTCTCCAGCTCTTTGCAAGCAGGCGGTGTGCCCCGCTCGCAGGGCAGCTCCCGGGGAGCTCTGAGGAACCCATGTTACCAAGCCCCCTCCTCTCCTTGCCCTCCCCCCACCCCAAGCATGTCTCTCCCTGGGCACCAGGCCCCGCCCTCCCTGGGGTCAGTCCCTTGCGCCCCTTCTCAACCTTGGAATGCGGGGCACCCCACAGCTCTACCCTTGCACCCCCTATCTCTCCACGGGCACCTGCCTGGTGACTTTACCTTGTCTGTGCCTTTAAACACCATCTGTATGCCCACGACCCAAGTCCACCTTGAGCTGAGTGAGGCCTCTCCTGGATGCAGGCCGGAACACTCAGCCGCTGACCTCACAGGTCCCCTGGACACCCCATGGGCTCATCCACCTCAACAGGGCTGAGGCCCGTCTCTTAGCTCCCTGCCCTGGCAGCCCTCCTCAGCTCAGGAAACAGGCTCTGGCCTCGAGCTGCTCAGGCCTGAGCCCGGGGTCCTCCCTGATGCGGCCCTCTCTCTCCCTTATCTCCACTTGTTGACAGGACCCTTGATCTATCTCCGAGCGGCTACTTCTCTTCCTGCCTCCGGGTCTCTGTTCAAGGTCACCCTCCTGGAGTCACCTCGCTGGCCACCCTGTTCACACACGATCGTCCCCCCTCCTCAGACAACTCGGGCACTCTGGTCTCCTTTCCCTGCTCATTGCTGTCCGACAGCTGCGTGGGTTTAAAAATGGGTCCACAAATTCTTCCATCCTCTTCCCGTCAAGAGGCAGAGGGGGCAACTCCTGCTCAGCCCCTGAGCGAGGCAGGACTTCGCAGCTCACTCTCGCAAACAGAACTGAAGGTGTGCGGCTTCCGAGACCGGGGCGCAAAAGGCCCCGGGCTACATCCCGCGCTCTCGCTCTCAGAGGGTGTTCTGAGGAAAGCCAGGCCATGAAGAGGTCCACACAGCAGGGACCTGGGCCTCTCCCTACCAGCCAGGTGAGTCTGAAAGCCTGCCATCCAGCCCTGGGGGGCCTTCCCATGTCTGTGCCCTCAGGAGGCCCTGAACCAGGCCCACCTGCAACAATGCACAGAAACGGTGCTCTGTGACCTGCTCACTGGGACGTCACTAAGCTTTGCAGTGATTCCTTACGTCGCAGTGGATCAAGAATGCACACGGGTTTTAATTCACTGCTGGAGTCCTTCTTCTGACGATGTCTGGCCCCAACTAGCTGCTCACTGAATATGGAAGCTCAAACACAGACATGTATGAAAAAATTCATGCCATGAATGAGGCAAAAAGATAAAGGCACTTAAACTTCCAATGAGAATTCTTCTCACTATAAGATGATGGATATGTGTATCCAGTTACTCGTAGGACGATTTCAAAACTGTGCTAATTAGTACCATGCTGGGCCTCGCAGTAGGCCACAAGTTATCAGAATTGGTTCTTTTAAGGAAAAAAAAGCATGTCTTCAAAGTAAACTCTTAGCCAGAAAAAGGAAAATGGGAAGACATAAAGCGATCTATCAACGCTTTGTTCCAAACCCATCTCAGGACCGCAGTGTGAGGGTGCAGGTGCCTCACAAGGTGCCCACCAGGGACGGGCAGGGGGCGGGGGGGTCCTTGCCTTGGACGGCTCGTCACGCAGCGCGGCCAACTGGCCTTTCTGGGGGCACCGCAGCACCGCCCCGCTGCCGGAGGAGTCTGCCGGCCCATCCGCCACAGGGAACCTGAAGTCCAGGGCGCTGTCCAAGTGGGGTTGGCTGAAACACACGGGAGACAAGAGCGCTGTTAGAAGGAACGAGAGCTCACTCTGTCAGTCAAGCCAGAGCCTGTCAATTTGGAAAATCGGCAATTTCAGAGAAAAGGGCCCCCGGGAGGGCGCTGCCCTCCTGGCTCCAACAGGAACAGGCCGCCTGCTGCCCCGCAACCACTCAGGGCTCAGCCCACCATCTGCAAAACTCCCATATGGGGGGAAGGCAGTGCTGACGCGAGGGTGTGGAGCTGACTAGGACGGGATCAGCTGTCTGGGGCTGGGGCGTCCGTGGTCCCCTCGGAGCCCACCCTCAGGTCCTAGGGCGGGGCCTGCACCTTCTCTGCTTTCTCCTTGGCACCCGCACCTCCCCTCCGGCCCGCGCCTGCTCTGACCTCCCTCTCCCGCGTCATGTCCGTGGATCACAATCACCCGTCTACCTGGAACATTTTCTGCACCGCTCTCAGCGCTTCTAAAGGTGCCTCAGACAACCAGCAGCAGAAAGCCCTGAGACCCACAGCTCCGAGCTGAGCCGCACTGGTGTCTCCCATCAAAAGCAGAGATGAGCATGTCACCACACTCTGGGCGGAACAAGGCCCAGCACAGATGCTCAGGCCCTGAGCACTAAGACTTGGGCCTGCTGGTGCCAGGAGCTCACTCAGGAGGGGCCTGCTGAGAGGCGGTGCGGCCCCGCCTTGACTGTGAGCCGCCTGCACTGCAGGACCGCCCGGGGTCTGCTCAGTCTTGTCTCTGGGAAGAGGGTGGCGCCTTCACCTGCAGGAGTCCCTAAACCCGGGAGACAGAGCCCTCCTCCGAGGACAGGACACCCCAGACGTCTGCAGAGAGGCCAGGCCAACCACTGGCTCAGCCTGCTCGGGTTCACACGCTGCTCTGGTCGACAGTTTTGCAAGGAAAACTGTGCTGTGCTGAGATGGAAATCTGGACTCTCCCCGAGCCACACCTGTCTTCCCTCCCGGCTCCCCTCCTCCTGAGGGAACCACTCCTTTCTCTCCTCGACTTCTACCCAAGGGCCCGGGGCCAGACCACACTTGGGAATTGGGTGGGAGGTACGACACAGTCCCACCGTGGACTGCGGACACTCGAGGGTCCTCTGAAGGCCACAAAGGTCTCTGGGTGTGTCGCCCCCCCAACCATCACCTACCAGTCCCCTCGTGGAGTGCAGCCTCCATCTCTCCCTCTTCACCCAAGGCTCTTTCCTCCGGGAGAAGGTCTCAGAGACAAGGTGACCATTTCCACTGGGAGGTCCTGCCAAATACGCCGAGCCTGCCCTGACTGTGAGCCAGCTTTTCTGTCCCCACTCCCTCCCTCCTGAGCCAGCATAGTGCCCCCTACCCAGTCCACACTGCCCGCAAGCCCTGTTCCAAGGCCTCCCTGTGCTGCCAAGTCCCTGCATGAGCCCTTGAGAGCTGCCTCCTGGACACACCCCTCCCTTGCACCAGCCTTTCTGGCTCTGCCTTCGTTCAAATGATATCCCCTTACTCTAGAAGAAGGCTGGGCAGGGGCCCTGGACCGCGAGCATCCCCTAAGCACACAAACACAGAAATATGCGTGTGGGCTCCAAACTGTCTCCTAAATCGGGATTCAAGCAGCAGTCGGTTTCCTACATATGAATGAATGTCACCAGTTAAAGCACTTTAATAACCTTTGCTAAAGTTTCTCTCTTACTTGTGACCATTTTCCATGCAGAAGCCAAAGAAACATTTAAATAATAAGAATTACTGCCGCTACAACAACGAGGAAGAAAAAATCAGGATGGCTCAGTAATCTGGTCGCCTCATTCACAAGCCAGGTGATTCCTCCCACCGCAGCCAACGGCAAGTCATGTCTCAGTCTCCGTTCACGTAGAAAAGACTACAGGTCATTAACCTTCTGCGACTTTAAGGAAACATCAGTGTCACAGTCTGTCAGGTCCCTCAAATGAATACACCCATATATCAACTGGGCCGCCCCCCCACTTCCAAACCTCCGCCTGTGGTTTTGAGTTTTGTCAATACTGTGACCACCACTCTCCCTGGTACCAAGTTCGACCCTGAGGAACGATGCTTGTCCCTTCCCTCTCGCTGGCCATGAAGCTACAGGCTCCTTGAGGTGCGACCATGAGCGACACCCAGTCATACTGTCCACACTCCAGACAGGCCCTTGTCACACTCAACAGTGCTGTGGGGAGCTGTCCGGGGGAGGGCCCTACCCGTGGTGGAGAGGAGCCCCTCCCAGGATCATCTGGTCCACTTCGGCTCTCAGGGTTTCCAGGTTTTTAATCAGCTGGTCCTAGGAGAGAGCAAATGACACAGCCTGCACCGCTTGCTTTCCGGATGTAAAATGACTTGCACCAAAATGTGCATAACAGGTTACATTAGTTGTTATCTACTCTGAACATTTTAATTCTGAGGAAATGTACTCTAAGCGTCCCAGAGCAAATATAAATAAACACTCAGAACAACAGTAACCCTTATAAACCATAATGAATAAGAAGTTACATCTCAGGTGTAGAAAAGCTTCTGGAGGTATCATGGCAAGCCATGAACAACGATGAAGTCTGTAGAGAGAAGCTGGACTTGGGGCGGGGGCTCGGGTCGGGGGAACAGGACTCACTCTATTGCCCTCGCTCCTCTCACTGCTTTCAAGTGTTTCCATGGAGCTCACATTCATTCCTCTACACCCCACTTCACTTCCTCATGGGGTAAAACAAGTCAAACGGGCCAAGTTTCCGAGTCACTCGACTCTTTGTGACCCCATGGACTGCAACACCCTAGGCTTCCCTGTCCTTCACTATCTCCCAGAAGTTGCTCAACCTCACGTCCAAACTTACATCCATCGAGTCAGTGATGCCATCCAACCATCTCGTCCTCTATCGCACCTACTCCTTCTGCCTTCGATCTTTCCCAGCATCAGGGTCTTTTCCAATGAGTCAGTTCTTTACATCAGGTGGCCAAAGTATTGAAGCTTCAGCTTCAGCATCAGTCCTTCCAATGAATATTCAGGACTGATTTTCTTTAGGATTGATTGGTTTGATCTCAATGAAGTCCAGGGGACTCTCAAGGGTCTTCTCCAACACCTCAGTTCAAAAGCATCGATTCTTTGATGCTCAGTCTCCTCTACGGTCCAACTCTCACATCCATACATGACTACTGCAAAAACCATAGCTTTAACTAGGTGTTGCATTGATGGCAAAGTAATGTCTCTGCTTTTTAATATGCTCTCTAGGTTGGTCATAGCTTTGCTTCCAATGATAATTCATATTCAATTCAGTTCACTTGCTCAGTCGTGTCTGACTGTGCGACCCCACGGACTGCAGCATGTCAGGCTTCCCTGTCCATCACCAACCCCCAGAACTTGCTCAAGCTCATGTCCATTGAGTGGGTGATGCCATCCAACCATCTCATTCTCTGTCATCCACTCTCTTCCTGCCTTCAATCTTTCCCAGCATCAGGGTCTTTTCCAATATGAAAATTCATATGAAAAAACGAAATAATTACCTCAAGCAATTTTTAAATGTAATAACAAAGTTGGCAAGTCTGTGTTTTATAAAATGAGCATCAATTTCATGGTTTAGAAAGCTGTTTTAGGACCTACTGTATAAAAAAAAATGGAGAGAAGACACAAGAATGATATATTTGAGACTGGCCCTGTGTTAGAAATTGCTGAGGCTGATGGATGGGTCATGGGTATTTATTATCCTACTGCATCCATGTTTGTGCATGTTTGAAATTTTCCATCGTAAAATCTTAAAAAACAGGGTCTTTTCTGTTAAATATTGTCTGTTAAAACAGAGGCTTCTCCAGCAACACAATTCGAAAGCATCAGTTCTTCAGTGTTCAGCCTTCTTCGTGGTGCAACTGTCACATTCATACGTGACTACTGGAAAAACGACAGCTTTGACTCTATGGACCTTTGTCGGCAAAGTGATGTCTCTGCTTTTTAATATGCTGTCTAGGTTTGTCATCACTTTCCAGGGAGCAAGCATTTTTTTGAATCTCATGACTGCAGTCACCGTCTGCAGTGATGTTTTGTGCCCAAGGAAATAAAACCTGTCACAGCTTCCACAATAAGGCATCGGCATTCAAATATTTTTAAAGCAAAACAAAAGTTGACTTTGAATTGGCTTAGTCATAAACAGCATCCTGATCTCAACAGCCTCTGAGCAGCAGTTCTGAAAGTAAGGAAGTACACTCCTGATCGGGAGACACTGAGCTCTCTGCCTAAGCGGGGAGGGAGCCTCACCACGGGTCTCCTGATGGGAGTCAGAACCACTGCCCCCCGGGAGCCCGCGTATGAGGCTCTGCAGTCCAGGCCCAAGAACAAAGGTATGGTGGGGACAGTACTGACCCCTGAGGCTGGACCTGGGATTCCCCTCCATTTTCTGGATGGTCTGTATGGCCGTACGGCCAACCCTTCCAGGAAACCTCTCTCAGGACTCGCTGATGAGAGCCTCCACCATCGCCCTTTCCTGACGCGCCTCCTGCCTAGGAGCAGCCATCCTACACACACACCCTGTCTGGACCAGCAGTTTGGCACATGGCACTCCAGTGCCACGTCTGAGGCAAGCAGCTCCACACCTGGGCACCATGTCTTCAGTTTCATGGGCCCCAGGCTGGCACCCTCAGGTTTGTTTGAGGGGCAGTCGGGAGGTCCACCTGTATCCCGAACTGGCTGGTCAGAGCAACTAGCACCCTCCTTGAACGTGGGGATGCCCTGGCCCCTGCCCACCGCCTACGGGCGACCACCTCTGGCCCTGCTCCCGAGGAGGTGGGTGCCCGGATCAGCATGTGGGGCCACACACGCACCCACTCGACGGCAGAGACGGGAGCAGTGGAGAATGGCAGCACCAGCCCCCGCCCAAGCTGCGTCTCCGGCCCACACGCAGCCTCCCCGGCCCAGACCCAGCCTCCCCGTCAGCACACGCACCGGCTGCAGCTCCTTGTCCTTCTCCTCCAGTTGGGCCTCCAACTGGCGCAGCCTCTCCTCGATGTTGCCGTGTCTCTCTTCCGCCTGCTGGCCAAGAACAGCGTCAGTAACGCTCGCAACGACTCTGTCCTGACGGCACGCGGGCTGTGACCGCAGGGGCAGCAAGCGGGCCATGCTCTGGGCGGACCACTGGCCCCGGGTCCGCGGGGGGCACGCCCGCATGCCGGCTCACACAGCCTGCACAGCTTCGCGTGTGACACGTGGGTGACGGAGGGTGCTGGTGACCGGCTCATGAGAGGAGACGTGCACCCCCCGCCCCGGGCCCCACAACCTTGGCCGCTTCGCCCTGTCCTCGGACTGCCTGTGGCGAGCCAGCACAGGCAGCAGGCAGCGGCAAGCACAGGACACAGGAGGGCCTGCGTTCTACCTTCCTAAGCTGGAAGTTAAGTTCCAACAGTTTAGCCTCCTTATGGGAGAGCTTCTGGAAGACAAAAGGTCAGACTACGAGGCCGACCGGGGACAGACAGCAGAGATGCCAAGGCAGAGAAGAAACCAACCTTGAGAGGAAGATTACAGGCAGAAGGGCGCTCCCCTTGCGGCTGTTAGTGACGCTGCTCTGGGGGGTCTGCCAGCACCTCCCACCGCCAGCCTCCCGCGACCGGCCCTCAGCCGCTCACTGAGCTCCGGGCAATGCTCCCGCAGCCGCGCCAGCACAGGCCCGGCCAGCTTCTCCGTGCCCAGCCAGTGCCCACTGGCAGCGTGGGGCCACGCCTTTCCTGCCAGAAGGACAGTGTGCCTGGCTGGCTGGCTGTGGGGGCGATGCCCCAAGCGGCGTCACGTCTCCGGGACGCGGCCTCTCACCCGCCGGCTTCTGGGGACGGCGAGCTGGGAGTGGGGCCCTGGCTCTGCACGTGCCCCGCTGTGACGTCTTCAACAAATGTATGAATAAAGACTTAAAGCTGTGTTCACTGCAGAGCTATTTAAGCCATCTCTTCAACGAGAATGGGATTTTTCTAGGTCTCTATCCTGCTAGGATTTGAGTTGCTGACTGAACTCTTGAGCAGCAGTGACTCGGAGCTGAAGTGTCCCGGGGACACATAGAACACAGGACAAAACTGGAGGGAAATGAACGTAGGGATGACACAGAAGCGGGGACTATCTGACACTCAGGGAGCACTCCCATCTCAGATGGGCAGCATGACCCCTGCGTCTGCGCTCGTTTGTGGACTGAGCAGCATGGGCAGGGGCACGGAGGGACAGCACGGAACAGGAGGGAGTAAGCCTCACCAAACCACAGGAAGTACAAACTTTAATCAGACTGGAGCTCTAACCCTGCCTTTTGTCACAGTGACCCCAGTTCCCAACAGGCTGCCGTGAAGTTCCCTGCTGCTCTCTGCTCTTTCAGTAAAAACGCTAACAAGACAACAGATTCACGTTCAAGTAAAACCAAAGACTCAGGCGTGGAATTCCACAAAATGGCTACACCGAATCCCAAATAATTCAAACCTGTAAGCTGCAGTCACCTCCAATTTTTAAAAAATGGATTTCCTTCCAGTACCGCTTTTTTACCATGATGTACATCCACACTTTTGAATGCAGTATTTTAGGGGCATAAGACCTTTACACTGGGACTTGATTTCCAACGTGGGAGTTACATGAAAAGGTCTTTACCTTCCTTCCTCAGGAATTCACTACTATAAAAGCCAGACACAGTTCAGTAAAAGCCATTACCCGTCGATGCATAGAATCCTCATTTGCGATTTCATTTTCAAGTTTATCACTGAGGTCGTGCACAGAGGTGGCTTCACGCTGTGCGGTGAGGTAGCATTTCTCAAGGGTAGTGATTCTCTCCTCCATGTCCGCCTTCTGGGCCATGGCCTACACCGGGCATTGCAGAGTAGAAAAGGTAAGTCATTATCACGCAACACTCCGACACACTTAACAGTAAAACAGTTGGACTAAATCCTAAGTTTCAAATCACACATAAAGTTAGCGTCCTCAAAATTAAACTCCTAGACAGGGCCCTTTTCTCAGACTTGAGCAGAAACGTGCCTACTTCAAATGTCACATTTGCCACGACTGGCACCCATCTGTCTTAACTTCTGTCTGGTAACTCGGTTTACCAAGCTTCTTTTCTACATAATAAACCCAAACAGCAAACAAAAAGTATACTAAACTACCCTGTTACTGCAAGAATTCCAGGAGGAAAGGTATCTGGCATGAAGTCAGGACCTCAGGAGTCAGGAGTGTGGTGGGCTACAGTCCACAGGGTCACAAGGACTCGGACATGACTGAGCACGTACGCAGGCAACGCTTTTTAACCATATAAAACTCTGACTTCGTACAGAAAAAATGTATTTACAAAAATTCAAGAAGCTCAAAAGTCAACTAGTTACATAAATACGTGCATCATCCACCTAATAAGGCAGCAAGTGTACAAATCCAGGACGGCCAGGTGGCTGGTACCTTCTCGCCCAGGGCCTCGTGGTGCTCGAAGAGTGACTTCAGTGCCCTGAGCACCTCCACCTCGCTGGTCATGCCGGCTGGGGACGTGCGGAGGGACGGCATGTATCGGGAAACCAGGTACTCCAGGTGCTCCAGCAGCAGCTGCAGGTTGGGGCCAAAGGAGCACCGTCAACCTCATTCTTGAATTCAGGGCCGATAACTCCTCTCAGCCGCACGCTAAAGCCGAAACCACGCTAAGGCAAGTCGGAATCCCGCCAGTTCAGTCTAAAGTTAGAGTGGACTTCCCCAGTGGCCCAGTAGTTAAGACTCCACAGTTCGGCAGGGGACATAGGTTTTAATCCCTGGTCGGGGAACTAAGATCCCACACAAAGTGGAGCATGGACAAAAATGTAAGTTAAGAGAACTCCCCCCTCAAATGTACTAAAATTACATTAGCTCTCATCATAAATTTGAAGCAAGGTATGAGAACCCCGAACTGATCCACCTTGGTCTGCTCAGTGGGAAGATGTGAAAAATGACTTGAAAACCAGACCGAGTTTAAAGACAGCAACATGGAGCCCAGTGGTGGCCCCCGCAGGGCAAATGTCAACACGTGACAATCCCCCTACTGACCCTGGTGTTGTTCCTTTCGGCTTTCAGCTCAGCGATTTCTTCTTCTCGTTCAAGAAGCTGCTCCCTGCATACATCTAGTTCTTTAGTAAGTTCTATAAACTCCTAGAAGACAGTGAAATGAGTAAGTAACTAAATGCAAACACAAATTAAAAAGAGAGCGAGCTGCTGAAGACTGACCCTGTCAAGTCTCTCCAGGCTCCACGCAAAGGATCTCCTTGCCCCTCCAGAGAAGAGGGGGTCCCCTGACCCAAAGATCACACAGACCACCACAACTCAGACTGGCCTGCAGCCTCCACCTCGACCTGGCAGGCACGCGGCAGGGGAAAACCCGGAATCCAAGCCTGCCTTCTCAAGACCCAGGGGCGTCTGAGAAACTTTCCTAAACACAAATCCTAACAACAAAGTGGATAAAGAGATTCTTAAATGACACCCAGACAAGTGACCTAGAACCACTGGGGAGAGTGAAGAACAAAGGTAAGGTCTACAAGGCCACCAGGCTGTGGAGTGTTCCTCTGGGAAAGCTATGGCACCCCAAGGCCATCTGTTAGCCTGACTCCACTGAAGTCACCCAGTTAAACTGGTTAAAATGTTAAATTCACGTTATATGTATTTTACCACAATTTGTGTGCACACGGGGCCGTCCACCTGGTGAACTTGCTCAAAGTAAACCACACGGAGTCTTTCATTCTTCTGTTTTTCTTTGCAGAAATACAAAAATCCTGGGCTATGTATCCCCTACTACATACTAAGCATTCAGCACCCAGAACAGTGCCCAACTCTTGAAAGAGGCATATAGTAGACGTGTGAAGCTATAAGGGTGTATGTTATACACGTAAACCAGTAGGTACCAGTCATTAAAATACTGGACACACTGGTGTGTGCTTTGTAAGATGGAGACGTTAAGGGGCTTAGCATTTCTGCTTCAAGGACTGACTCTCTAGCTCGATCCACAGGCCCCAGAGACTCCTCCAGCCAGTATATCCCTTCTTTGGAAGAGGGGAGATGTTAAGGGGCTTAGCCTTTCTGCTTCAAAGACTGACTCTATAGCTCAGTCCACGTGCCCCAGTGACTTCTCCAGCCAGTGTTTCCCTTCTTGTGGGGCCCCCGCCCATCCTCCACGCAGCACCTGCACAACCTCTTACAAGGTCTACCTGCTGGGGGCCATCCTGCTCACTAAGGCCAAACGCCCTGGCCGGCAGGGCCCACAACTGTGCTAACAAAATGAAACACAAAGCCAACGCTTTGCCGGCTGAGGGTCAATGTGACGGGCCCAGCCCCCGGCTGCTCTCACCTCAGGCCACTCTGCTTCCAGGACTTGGGCCGAGGCCAAGTTCTTCCTCCTCTTGGCCTTTGCCTTGGGGTTGCAGCACTGGAAAAGCCCCCAAAGGCGGGTCTTTCTGCGACCCATCCTCGCGGATGGGGGCAGCCCCCCACTAGGGGGCAACTGCTGATTCACAATCAGATGCCTCAGCACCCGAGCTATCACCACCGATCTCACAAAACGACCACCACTATTCACACTACGACCACCCCACTCTCACACACACAGCTCTCACACTATGACCACTGCTCCCACACTATGTCCACCAGCACCGGTGTCTCAAGAAGAAATGGCACGAAGGCTCTGCCTCCAGCACGTCTCCCTGGAGCCCGGAACCTGGAACCCACTGAGTCACAAGGGGCTCCATGGTAACAGGGGGGCTGGCCTCAGGCCCACCAGCAAGGGCGCAGAGAAGGGGGAGGGGCTGCCAAAAAAACGGCAGGTGAGTGTGGGGTGCGGGAGAAGGAAGGCTGTGCACACAGCTCAGCCCCACCGTTAAACATGACCCTGCAAGGTACTGGTTCACAGTCGAACCGAACAGTAGAAACTGCTTCAGAAACCACCACCACGAGGAATGAGCACGTCTTCTGAGTGGGCTTCTGCGCCCTCCACCCCTCAAACAAGCCTCCAGTGAGGCTAGTGAAAGGGCACCCCTGAACTTAAGGGTGTCCCCGGAACCCACCTGGCTGAGGAGGACTCTCCACGCTAGCTGCCCCTCACTCTCACCCTGAGCTCGGTCCTCCCTGACTGACTCCCTCACTCGAGCTCTGCAAGGGCTTGACCAACCTCGCTCCAGGCACTTAAAATGAACCCACAGTGGGTACAGGGGTTCATTCAACCTGCTGTGAACTCGCCCTCTTCACTTCGACCCTGCGCTGCCAGATGACCCTGCCCCGTGGGGGCTGCACGGTGGAGGTTCAGGGGTGCCCCTGCCTTGAGCCGCGACAGCCAGCGGCCCCAGACCCCGCCAGGTGCTGCCCCTCCCTCTGCGCCCGAGTCCCTCACCCCCTCTACTGGCCCCACTGCCACCCTCATGGCTCCCCACTCGCCAGGGCACAGGCCACACTACTCGGGGCTCAGCCCAGACCTCTGCTGTCACTGGAGGACCTCGGTCCCTGGGGTACTTGGGGTCCTGTATCCACCCATCTCAGAAATCACAGACTCTGGGAGAGACAGAGTACAGTTTGGGGTCCCGCCCGCAGTTCACCAGGAACACATTCTCTTTTTTCGGCTTTATCTACTGGAGTTCTCTGAGATGTCTTTTTAAAACCTCAACTGTTGCTTTCAAAAAGACTGTAAAATCACTGTGCTCAACTTGAAGAATAAAATCTTCATTTTCAACCTTAAAGTGAAACTGGAAGGAAGACTAAAAGCAGTCGTTTTTTCAAACAGAAAAAGAAAACCCGCATGTGACCGTGTCACAGAACACAGGTCATGCAACCCCTCCCTCTTCAGCCTTCTCCTCCACCAGCAGCAGCCCGTCATCACAAGGCCTGCCCTGGGCCGGCAGGGGCAGGGGAAGGGGGCAGACCGGCTCCTCTGTCCCCAGGCCGCGTGGGTCATGTGCTCCACCTTCTTCCCAAGTTCAGTGGCACTGCAACAGCCCGGGCAAGCTGGGGATTCTGATCAGAAACACACCCGTGGGTACTAAGCAAGGACCCCTGGTTCTTGTTTTCCCCACTATCAAACAAAGATGATCAGTATAATCAGTGTGACTCACATGTGGCTTCAGACGATAGAAGACTCTTAGGGCTTCCCCACTTCCAGTCACAGGCGCAGCAGCTTGTAGGTCAGCCTGCTAAGAGCTAGAAAAGCCAAATACAGTTTAAAAGAGGTCCTTAGGCAGCCACAATCCAAGGTTTCAAACAAAAGGGAAGCCCAGTGAGGGATTCCACCTTTTGGCTACTGTGAATAATGCTGCTAATAAACATGGGTGTACAAGTAACTGTTTGTATCCCTGTTTTTTAAAAGCTGTGAACTCATTTTGAAGATTTTGACATTAAACTAAGTTTGAGAATACACATATCTTTTGCATTAGCTTAAGGACTAAAAACTTATTTTAGCTGAAAGTCACCCAAAGGAGAACCTAAAGAGCAATGGTACCATTTGCTTTAAAGAACTACAAAAGACATAAAAGTATCCATTGCAAATTTATTATGCATTAGGAAGCTTAACTTAAAAACCAACAGCATAGTAAAGAAAGATACGTTATCTTCGTTCATAGCAGAACAGGTTTCAAAATATATTTTCTTCTAAATGTATTCAGTCAGTACACAATCCTTTATAAAAGTTGTATACGTATTTTTTCTGTCAATACTTTCATTATATTTATAAATACAAGATTTACATAGCACCCCATCAAAAAAAATGAAAACTGCTTATGATATAGCTACATATATTTCATACCTATAAAACTTTTAAAGGAGTGCTATGTTAAAGACGGGCCCTAGTTAATGCTCCACTTACTCGTGCAGCAAAACACACATAAATCTGTCAAGTTTTCTTTGTCCATAAAACATCTTGAAAAACTAGCAAGACACTTGTGAAACTGAGCTTCTTATACCCAAATTTTAGAAAGGGATTTGCTGTGCATATTCCTATGAGATTCAAAAGGCAGATAACAGATGAAAACAAAGACTGAAAACAAATGCCTACATAAACAGTTAAGGTAGGGATGTGATGAATGAGAAACACGGAAAAGCAGGACACAGGATATGTGGGTGGGAGTGAATAGTAATAAAACATTACACGAGTCTAAACTTGGATATAAACTCCACTGGTATCCAGTTACTTTCACCTTCACTTAGGAATGTTTACATTGTTGAAAACCTTCTTCTAAGCACCCTCCAATTTCTATGTTGCCATCAGAATGCTTGATGTATGTTTTTCTTTTGTAAAATCACCATGGATTTTACCATCCATGGTAATCACGAAGACATCAGGTCTAGGAATCTGAACTGCTAGTTCTTCATGATTTAGATTTATTAAAATTTTTTCCTTCATCTGGTAAAGGTATTAAATAATACTAATCAGTACTGTTACTATTCAGAGGTGTATATGCTGAATTTCATTCTAGCCAAGAATAGGAAGCAGAGAAGGAAAGGAGAGTAAGACTAGATTTTTGCTGACCTTAGAACAAAGGCAACAGATCCCTGATACTGAGTGACTCCTGAAGCAGCCACTCATAGACCGCTATGGGATAAGTGCACAAAGTTCAGAGAAACAGGAGAGGAGAAAATACGGGATTTTTTATCCTAAATTTTGTCAGAGATGGCAGTTGTATTACAATCTTGCACCTTTTGAAAAGGACATGATGATTCCTACACTGACATTATTAAAGGAAAGCCATCATTTCTACCACAGATGACTTCTTCTATTTGAGTTTCTGAATGTGGATCCCAGATAACTTTGAGAGTTGCATATTATTTGCAGAAAAGTATAATATTTCAAATCTTAATTAGTTCTAATGTATAACGAAAGGAAAAGGAAAAGAACGGTGGAAAAGGAACAGGAGGAGGAAGGGGAGGAAGACAGAGGGATGGAGGCGGTTACTTCTCAAACTCAGCCCTGAAGGATGCCACTAGCATCTCCCCTCCAGCACCATGAAGTCTCCATGTGGTGTGGCTCCCCCATGGCTCTCAGAGACGGCAGCCACAGAATCCTTTCTGCAGAATTTATAGCTCAGTGCACTGATTCCCCGGCCCTTCGAGGGAAGAAAGCTCCCAGATGCTGCTGTCCTGCAGCAGTGGCTCAATGTCCTCATCACTGCCACGTTCTGGAGTGTTGGCCACGCTGCCACTGATACTGTTGCTGTGTTTTTGAATTCCACTGCCTTTACTGTACTCAGGGATGAATACAGCAACCAGGAAAGACATAAGAACTATACACGCCCCAAACAAAAATGGTGGGCCTGGGATGACAGCTCCCTGGTGGGTGTGGAAACAAATGAAGATGAAGAATTTGGTTAGCCTTTCAAACTAAAATTAGTACTAGATAAACCAAAAAATAACAATAAAAAAATAAAAACCACACCACAGAAAAGTGAGTTATTTTCTCATTAGCAAATGTTCATTAACTCTCACGGCAAATCCTAACAAAGCCTGGTGTCTGGAATATCATGGAGGGCAGCTAATCACTGCTTTGTGCACCACTTTCCGACAGCTTAACCAAACATGTCAGCACAGCTGGTCTCTCTAATCTTGCCCTGTGACCTGAGATCATGCAGTCTGTACACGTAAGAACATTAACTCCAGTTTTGTACAGAAATCTATATTAAACATAGATTGGAAGGAGGGAAGTAACAGCAAATAAAAGGTAGAAAAAGCACTTTAGCTCAATTTGTAGCTGGAAGTTTAGGTCATTTATCTTTTATTTGGCCTGAGTTTCACCAGAGGACAGCATTCTAACCAGAGAAATTATGTAGGTGAAAACAGAATCTGAACAAAGGCAAGAAAAATATTTTACGTAAGACATTATCACTGAAATGATCCCTCCCTAGTCCCAAGAAGCAATGAACACAACACTTACTACTCTCAAATATTTAGTAATATTATAAAAATAAGAACACTTTCCAAATTTAATGTCATAAGTTTTTGCTCTAATCAGATACAATTGTTAAAAACTAGGCTTATTACCAAATTACCTGTAGGGCAGCATTGTTAGAAATCAATTCTGGTTCCAACTCAGTCAGTTCCACATGGAACATGTAGAATATGAAGCCATACAAGGCTGGCCCCAGTCCATTACAGAGTCCTCTTATTCCAGTTATGATACCCTGGACAACTCCTAAGCCAGAACAAAGAGAAGGGAGCCAGTCTTCTCAGAAAAAGCGTCTCAAGATTGGAGACTTCAGAGCCCTTTCTTTCAAACTATAAAATACTGATTAAGCTGGACTGAGTACCCATCATACTGATATCCATTCACTGTACAAATGTTTCCTTGTCCTTTTCTATGCCCTTATAATGCTGTCCTCACTACCTGTCCTAAGATCTCTAAGGATATGAAATGACACCGATGTTTCTAAAATCCCTTTGAGGCTGAATTCCCCCTGAACAACAGATCTTCCTATAAACAGGGAACGATAAAACGAACAATTTAATATTCTCAATTTACAGGCAATTTCTACTTTTTTGCAGATTGAGATTTTCCTCTTCTACTTATTTAATGGTGCTTTTACAATAAAAATCTGTCCTTTGCCTCTTGTACCTCTGCCCAAGGGTCAGTCCACAGGGGTCCTGAATCTGTGTGCTTCCAGCACCTTCTGACAGATTCTATTCCTCACAGTCATCACTGTACTCCAAGTACACCTGTACTGAAAAATCCCAGAAGTGTCAATTTCTAGGGATCTCTGGTGTCTCATGTGGAAGGTAAAAAATTAGCTTGAATGTATGTTTCTGTAAGTCAAAAATAGTCAAATACCATTCAACCTAATATACTGTGTTCTAATAAGTTTATATGCTGACATTTAGAAACATCTGTATTAATACATGTAAGCATAAAAAAAGCCAAAGCAAATTCATGCCCTGAGAGGCAAGATAAGAGTCTCTTAGAGCCAAGGCAATGCCCATCCTTCACAGATAGCTCATGCCTTTACTTGAACCACAACATCTCCCAAGGATGCAGTCAACTAAATGACCATAACCAGGGTAACACACAGATTTGAGGTCTTCAAATGATACTGTTATATTTAAAATAGATAACCAGCATGGATCTGTTGTAAAAAAAAAAAAAAAATTAAAAAAGTAGATATGAATAAAATGGCTAATTTCCAATGTGAAAAAATAAGTGCAACCAATGAACTATATTTTCCAATCTAGTTTTTTTTTTTATTGAAACTTTTTAAAGATTTCTAAGGCAAAATTTTTTTTCTTCTAAAACTCACTATTTTCTAACTATAGTCAGGTAAACCATTAAGTGATGGAGAAGGAAAATAATTAATTTCAGCAGTAAGAAGTACCTGATACGGAATCCAGAGGCACAAGAAGGATGAAGAGTCTAGACACTTACAGTGCTACTCTACACAGTCATCTTACTTTTGCCTCTCACTCTGCATCCAATTATCAAGAACTACACAGATTGATCTGCTCTTTATCTGCTCAAAGAATCATCTTCTAAACTGAGTAAATAATGGACTTTGAGTGATTCCACATTGAAGAAACTTCAGTGATTACAGTGATTAAATAAAGAACTCACTGTTTTTCTAGCTAGTCTATCATTATTTAACAGATATTTGTTAAAATATGAGTATAGTCTAGTAAATTATGATGGTAACATAAAAGGAGAGTCAAAACTGAAGAGAGAAATTAGATAGCTGTATTTCTAAGTATTCTGACTTGCTGTGTCCAGATTTCAAAAATATGAGTATAAAATCAAAGCAGGAAGGAAAAGAGAATTTTCCTATTTGTCAAAGTAAAGAAGTATGATTGTTCAGCAGGGACCACACAGCTGTAACCTGTTTCTATGCTGATATGGAAAGAGGGTCAGAGATGCTCATGCTTCTGGCAGGTACATCTCCACTGAGGGAAAGAAACAGTGAGGGGGACAGTGACCTCACCTTGCTGATCTGACTCTGCATTCTGAGAGACGAGAGTACTGACTGCTGGGAACGTAATGCTGGACATGGCGGCCACAATCCCTGCTGCCCACATCATCCTGCAATGACAGGTCAGGCTGTGGTCAGGGGGCAGGCTAGCCCCAATGAGAGCGCTATTCAGAGTACAAGCGGCAAAAGCACAAAATGCTGTCTGTGTCTTGCACTAAGTTGTATTTATTTTTTTCTCTTTGAAAAATTTTTTTTTTTAAAAAACCTAGAAAGTTACACAGCACACTGTTAATACTAATACTGATCACTTCATGAGCTGGGAAAGTTTCGTTTCTTTATCTTACCTGTCAAAATATGTTTTTCTTCCTGGTTTCTCTACTGCCACCTTCAAATGCAAGCTCAATGAAATTCAAAAGGATTTCTTGTTTCTATAAATCCACATTTTTTCTCACCAATTTTCCACTTTTTTCTTTATACTTTTCAAAGGCTCACCTCCAAACTGCCCTTAGGCTGCTCAGTTTTCTACCCTCAATAAAGTGTTGTGTGCAACCAACAGAAAAAAATGGAGACCTGAAGTTCAGGATGACATCTTGCAGATTTCCAAGTCTGCTTCCTTTAGACCTTTGTCTCAATGAAAGGAACCTATGTTCCTTTGAACTTATGTGTGTGTTAGTATTAAGCGTGAGTGTGAGCAAAGTCCAGTGCCAATTGAGCTAAAAACCTGTTTGGCCAGACTGTCTTGGGGATGACAAGAATAACCTTACTTTTAAAAGGAAAAACACTTTAGGTTGATAGAATTAGCTGTTGAACCAAAGTTCATAGGACTGAAATTAAGGTTTCCAAGAGCAAGAAGAATCTACCACTGACCACCTAAAGCATTTCAAGTTCTAACCTGTGTCCTTCATTTCTGGTTGTAAAATAAGGACCAAGTGAAACATTTTAAATGAAGATATGAACTGTAGTATTTGGTAATAGGCACATGAGGGAACCTGCCTCACAACAAAATAGCATTCACTTTTTTTTATCTTTTCTTATTCCACAGGGCTTAATTTGACTCGCTTTCTTATTAACAGGAATCTAATTGTTAGAAGTAATAACTGTCTCTGGGTACAGAAGCTTTTGGAGCAGATCTTAGTGTTTATCTAAGATTATATTATATTATAAAGATTATGTCACTGTCCAATGTCACTCAGCTAATTATAGCAGTAAATCCTGCCATAATCAGACATATTTCCTTGTTTTCTTGTTTTGTTTTTGACTATATGTGCTGTCACCAAAAACTGACAAATGTGTTTAACAATTAGGCATGAAACTTTTTTTGGAGGGTTGGAGAAAGAGATACTTATATTTAGTTAAGTAGCATCTTACTGAAAGCTTGCTGAGGTGAAGGCAATCTGTCTGAATAATGCGGGATTATCTAGCTATACCCTTCCTCAAACTAAGTCTAAAGAGTTTTTGAAATTTTGAATACACTTTGCTAGTAAAATAAGTCCTGCTTCTTTTGCATGAACACTCAACGAATTCAAGCTCCTCTAAAAGATAAATCTGTCATGAGACTCTATCAGAGAGACTTACCATGCTTGAGATCCAAAACCGTACCAGGCTAACTGGAACATCTGGAAGCCCAAACCAAGGAGAACAGTGTTCTTATTCCCTAATGATCTCATCAAGCTAGTAAGAAAGACCGTCTGCAAAGCAAAGGGGACAATCATTAGACATCATATAAGCACAGATATTTGATGCAAGCTCTGTGGAAAAGCCCATTGGTGGTGGCCAAGAACCTCCAATTGCAGCCCACTTGACCTGAGACCTTGGGAACCACACAGTACTGATGCAGCTCTAAAAGGAGTGAAGCTTCGAGGGCTTCCCAAACTGACTTGGGCTCAGGGCCTTCAGCCTCCTCCCAAAAAATCTGTTTATGTGTTGCTTGTTGTTGTTCAGTTACTAACTCTTCGACCCCATGGACTGCAGCACGTCAGGCTGCACTCTCCTCCACTATATCCTGGAGTTTGCTCAAACTCATGTCCATTGAGTCAGTGATGCCACTGAACCATCTCATCCTCTGTTGCCCCATTCTCCTCCTGCCTTCAATGTTTTCCAGCATCCAGGTCTTTTACAATGAGTTGGCTCTTTGTTATCAGGTGGCCAGAGCATTAGAGTTTCAGCTGCACTCCTTCCAGTGAATATTCAGGGTTGATTTCCTTTAGGATTGACTGCTTTGACCTCCTTGTAGTCCAATTTGTGGGAGTTAACAGTTTCACAAAGTTGGATTGATTTAAATATGATTTTAACAAATATAAAATGTGTTAGTCACTCAGTCATGTCCGAGTCTTTGCAACCCCATGGACTATACAGCCCGCCAGCCTCCTCTATCCATGGAATTCCCTAGGCAAGGACACCGGAGTGGGTTGCTATTCCCTTCTCCAGGGAACCTTCCTAACCCAGGAATTGAACTCAGGTCTCCCACACTGCAGGCAGATTCTTTACCGTCTGAGCCACCACTCTGCTAAAAAAGTTAGGTGAGACAGACTGAAAGGGGATAAGATAAAAGATGAATCTTGGGCTAACTAACCAGAGTTAATATTAAAAAACAACAACAACAACAAAAAACATAAGCAACTTGAAAGGTTAACATAATTTACACTGACTGATACAGTTAAAAAGTAAAAGGCGTTTACCTGAATGTACTCCTATGAGGTATATCAGTTCTAGTATTTTGGGAAAACAATTTTGTGGCATTCTCATTTCTCTTCCGGACAGAGTTATCACAGAAGAGTGTTCCACGTGGCCTACCATGCTTTAAAACAACATATGGCCCCTTCATGGATCCCAGCCTTGTCGTAAAGGGGCTGGCATAACTCTATGAAGCTATGAGCCATGCCCTGCAGGGCCATCCAACATGGACGGGTCATAGTGAAGAGTTCTGACAGAACGTGATCCACTGGAGGAGGGAATGGCAAACCCCTTCAGTGTTCTTGCCTGGATAACCTCACGAGCAGTATGAAAAGGCAAAAAGATATGACACCAGAAGATGAGCCCCCCAAGTCGGAAGGAATGTAATATGCTACTGGGGAAGATCAGAGGGCAAGTATGAACAGCTGCAGAAAGGATTAAGTGGGTTGGACAAAACAGGAATGACACTTAGCTGTGTGTGTATCTGGTGATCAAAGAAAGTCTGATGCTGTAAAGAACAATACTGCATAGGAACCTGGAATGTTATGTTTATCAGTCAAGTTGGACGTGGTCAAGCACAAGATGGAAGAGTGAAAATCGACATTTTAATTATCAGTAAACTAAAATGGACAGGAATGGGTGAATTTAACTCAGATGACCATTATATCTACTACTGTGGGCAAGAATCCCTTAGAAGAAATGGAGTAGCCCTCATAGTCAACAAACGAGTCCAAGACGCAGTACTTGTGTGCAATCATAAAAACAATAAAATGATCTCAGTTCATTTTCAAGGCAAACCATTCCAACATCACAGTAACCCAAGTCTATGCCCCAACCACTAATGCTGAAGAAGCTGGAGTCAAACAGTTCTCTGAAGACTTACAAGACCTTCTAGAAGTAACACCAAAAAGATATGTCCTTTTCATTATAGGGGACTGGAATGCAAAAGTAGGAAGTCAAGAGATATCTGGAGTAACAGGCAAGTTTGGCCTTGGAGTACAAAACGAAGCAGGTCAAAGGCTAACAGACTTTAGCCAAAAGAACGCACTGGTCATAACAAACACCCTCTTCCAACAATATAAGGGATGACTCCACACATGGATTTTACCATGTCAATACCGAAATCAGATTGATTATATTCTTTGCAGCCAACGACGGAGAAGCTTTATACACTCAGCAAAAACAAGACCTAGAGCTGACTGTGGCTCAGATCATCATCTCCTTATTGTAAAATTCAGGCTTAAACTGAAGAAAGTAGGGAAAACCACTGAGCAATTCAGGTAAGATCTAAATCAAACCCCTTATGATTATACAATGAAGATGATGAATAGATTCAACAGATCGGAGAGAGTGACTACAGAACTATGGATGGAGATTTGCAACATTGTATAGGAGTCAATGACCAAAACCATCTCAAAAGAAAAAGAAATGCAAGAAGGCAAAGTGGTTGTCTGAGAAGGCTTTACAAACAGCTGAGGAAAGGAGAGAAGCGAAAGGCAAGGGAGAAAGGGAGAAAGATAGAGATATACCCAACTGAATGCAGAAAATAGCAAGGAGAGATAAGAAGTCTTTGTCTCAGTACATCAGCAAATTTGGAAAACTGAGCAGTGGCCACAGGACTAGAAAAGGTCAGTTTTCATTTCAATCCCAAAGAAGAGCAATGTCAAATAATGTTCTAACTACCATACAATTGCACTCATTTCACATGCTTGCAAGGTTATGCTTAAAATTCTTCAAGCGAGGCTTCAGCAGTCCATGTATCAAGAACTTCCAGATGTTCAAGCTGGGATCAGAAAAGGTAGAGGAATAAGAGATCAAATGGCCAATACCCGGTGAATCATAGAGAAAGCAAGGGACTTCCAGAAAAACATCTACTTCTGCTTCACTGACTATTCTAAAGCCTTTGATTGTGTGGAAAACAGCAAACTGTGGAAAATTCTTGAAGAGATGGGAATACCAGATCACCTTACCTGTCTTCCAAGAAACCTGTATGCAAGTCGAGAAGCAAAGTAAGAATCGGACGTGGAACAACTGACTGGTTCCAAATTGGGAAACGAGTACGTGAAGGCTGTATATTGTCACCTTGCTCATTTAATTTATATGCCAAGTATGTCATGAGAAATGCTGAGCTGGATGAATCACAAGCTGGAATCAAGACTTCTAGGAGAAATATCAACAACCTCAGATATGCAGATGATACCGCTCTAATGCTAGGAAACCAAAGAGGGACTAAAGAGCCTCTTGATAAGAGTGAAAAAGTTGGCCTGAAACTCAACATTAAAAAAACTAAGATCAAGCCATCCAGTCCCATCACTTCACAGCAAATAAAAGGGGAAAAAGTGGAAACAGTGAGAGATTTTATTTTCTTGGGCTCCAAAATCACTGCAGTGACTGTAGCCATGAAATTAAAACACACTTGCTCCTTGGAAGGAAAGCTATGACAACCCTAGACAGCATATTAAAAAGCAGAGACATCACTTTGCTGTCAAAGGTCCGTATAGTCAATGCTATGGTTTTTCTGTAGTCATATACGGATGTAAGTTGTGTCATAAAGAAGGCTGGGCACTGAAGAATTGATGCTTTAGAAATGTGGTGCTGGAGAAAACTCTTCAGAGTCCCTTGGACTGCAAGGAGATCAAACCAGCCAATTCTAAAGGAAATCAACCCTGAATACTCACTGGAAGGACTGATGCTGAGGATGAAGCTCCAATAGTTTGGGCACTTGATGGGAAGAGCCAACTCACTGGAAAAGATCCAGATGCTGGGAAGATTGAAGGCAAAAGGAAAAGGGGGCTGCAGAGGATGAGATGGTTAGATAGCATCACTGACTCAATGGACATGAATTTGATCAAACTCTGAGAAATAGTGGAGGACAGAGGAGCTGGCATGCTGCAGTCTATGGGGTCATAAAAAGTTGGACATGACTTAGCAACTGAACAACATAGCTATTTCAGGGAAACAGCCTCTCTGCAGTCCCATACAACATAGTGAATGTACCTAAGCGCATATCAATGAATTAACTTGAAGCACATATGCCCTGCTTTTGGTGGTCCTGTATTTAAAAAAGATGGGGAAACGTTTAATTGTTGTTGTTCAGTTGCCTAGTCATGTCAAACTCTTTGCAACCTCATGGACTGCAGCACACCAGCCTCCCTGTCCCTCACCATCTCCTAAAATTTGCCCAAGTTCATGTCCATTGCATCGGTGATGCCATCCAGCCATCTCATCCTCTAACACCCTCTTTTACTTCTGCCCTCAATCTTTCCCAGCATGAGGGGCTTTTTCCAGTGAGTCTGCTGTGCACATCAGATAACCAAATACTGGAGTTTTGAGCTTCAGCACCAGTCCTTCTGAAGAGGATTCAGGGATGATTTCCCTTAAGATTGACTGGTTTGATTTCCTTGCTGTCCAAGGGACTCTCAGGAGTCTTTTCCAGCACCACAGTTTGAAAGCATCAGTTATTTGCTGCTCTGTCTTCTTTATGGTCTAGCTCTCACAACTGTACGTGATCACTGGGAAGACCATAGCCTTGACTATACGGACCTTTTCCAGCAGGGTGATGTCTCTGCTTTTCAACACACTGTCTAGGTTTGTCACCACTTTCTTTCCAAGAAGCAAACGTCTTCTGATTTCAAGGCTGCAGTCACCATCTGCAGTGATTTTAGAGCCCAGGAAGAGGAAATCTCTACCTACTTCCACCTTTTCCCCCTCTAATTGCCATGAAGTAATTACATATAATCCTAATGTACTGACTTACCACATTTCTTCAGTTTTGTGGATAGCAAAAATTGTAATATTTACAAATTTTCACTTCTACTATTTTTCAGTATTAAAATAATATTGAAACATTCTTCTGGTTAATTTCAGAATAGTAGAGAAAGACTATGGTTGGTGGTTGTAAAAACAAATTTTTATGTGCCAAACCTATGTATTAGGGGTAACCACACATATTCTAAAAAGCACTAAAAATTTATATTAAATTCCAGAAGGAACAAGATGGTGGAGGAGTAGGTGGATGTGGCATACATCTCTCTCCATGGATACATCAGGAATATACCTTCAGACACAGAAGTACTTGCAGTACACAAGCTGAAAGCAGACAGGAGTACTTGACCAATGGAAAAGAATATATAGAACCACACAAAACTCAGTAGGATGAAGGAACTAGGGGGAAAAACAGGAGTGTCAGTAGGACCGGATCTGTCCTCGGCACGTTGGGAACTGAAGCAGGGGTCCGATCCCCACATCAGGGCAATTGGCTGGGTCAGAGGAGGCTGAGAGTGAGGCAGCTCATCTGTGGCAGCCTAAATGGAATGAGAATCTGACTGTCCTTGCTGCAGCCACATATACCCTGGACAGGGACACAGGTCCCCTGGAAGGCGCAGCAACTGGGAGTTGGAGTTTAGGGATCGTGGAACAACCCCAGGGCAAGGGCTGCTGTTGACGGCAGAGACACAGGCTGAGGGGCCGTGAGGGAGGAGTGTGTGGTGGTAAATGCCTGTGGAGGAGAGCCAGGCAGCCATGGATGCAAGGTGATACTGGTGAGTTACGCCTAGAGGGTGGAGCCATCACCACAGCCCTCTCTCCCCACACGTCAGCACTGGCACAGAACAATAGAGAGGCTGGCCCATCAAGTGCCTGATGCACTGAACTACAGAGTAGGACCCCACCCAGTGTGCTCCTTTCAGTGACTGATGCACCAAACTATAGAGTAGGACCCCACCCAGGGGGCCCCTTGATGTGCTTGATGTGTAGAACAACAGAGAAGGACCCTAGGCAAGAGAGCCCTCTAAATGCATGAATGGATGGAGCTACAGAGAAAGAATATCTAAAGAGGCCTTCGATCACCAGCTACCAGAGGCTCGAAAAAAGACTGTGATAGGGCCATAACTCCTGTGGCTGAGGCAGTCCATGTCCTTGCACATTTGGCGCTGCCAAGGTCCGCGGGACCTAAGCAGATGAGCCACCTTCACGCTCAACCCTTAACAGGCAGAGCTGCCACAGGAAAAAAAAAGTCTTGCATCTATGAACAGGGGATTGCTTTGGTTGTATCCAACTCTTTTTGACCCTGTGGACTGTGGCCTGCCAGGCTTCTCTGTCAGGGGGGTTCTCCAAGTGAGAATACTGGAGTGTATTGGCCTATACTGGTTGTCATACCCTTCTAGAGCACTATATTCCTGCTGCCCTACACACCAGCTCCCCAAGTACTTGGGAATGTCAGAACCCCTAAGACCCAAGCAGCTGTAACACCTCCACACCTGGCCCTCACAGGGGCAAACCCAAGTCCTCCAGGGCAGCTTCAGGAGCAAACCCCAGTGGAAGACCCACATGCAGCGGTGGAAATAAAACCACAATTGAAACCCAGGGGGAAGTGTGGCTAAGGCAGAAGACCTAAAACCTTCCCACCAGCTGCATAAGCTGCAGACTAAATCCACATGATCAACTAGGCAGATTCTGTGCCTATGGAATATAAAAAAGGTCACTGAGAGCTCCCACAAAAGAAAACGCACTAGTTCTGACAGCTGTGAACATTTGAGCAAGAACACACAGAAGTAGGACCAAATGAGAGTCTGAGCTGCCCCACAGCAGGTTCAGAGACCAGAGCAATGTTGAGGGCATCTTGGAGAGGTGAGGTGAACTGTGACTCCCAGTGAGGGAGAGGACGCTGACAGCAGATATTCAATGAAGACATTTATTATTCCTATACTTTGATTAGCTCTGTAGTTTCTTTTGGATTCCCCCACCCCCTTTTTTTTCCTCCCTCTATTGTAGTTGTGAATTTTATTAGCACTATGAAATCTAATTAAGCTTTTGAAATTTTCCAATCACACTTAATCACACTTTTTTATTGCTGTTATAAACCTCTGGGTCTACATTGGCCTTTTGCAGTTTTGTGGTGTTTTCTTTTTCTTCTTTTTTTCTGCTTTTTGTAATTAAAAAAAAATTTTTAAACCTATTATCTTTTCTACATTTATTCCTTTGTTTGCCTTTCCTACTGTTCTTTTCCCCTTGAACTTAATCTTTAATATATATATAAATCTTTTTTATCTACCTCTGTTTAAATTTGCATTTCTGTTCTTTACCTCACCATATTTGTTAGTTTTGTTCTCATTTCTTTATTCCCCAGGTGGTACCTTGCTTTAGTTTTGTTGTCCAGTTTGTGCTTTAGTTAGTTTTGTTCTTAACTGGTAGATATCATTTTTGGTTTCCTTTGTTCATCAGGTCAATCTATTATACTTTATTTCTACTAGCATGTTTTTGATTTTGCTTATGCGTGTATATGTATATGTGTATATTCCATTATGTTAATTAATCTTTCCTTGATTTTGTAACTGGCATTTGTGTGGGGTTCATCTTTGGTTTATCATTTTTGGTATTTGTTCTAATACCATTTAGCACCATAAAAAAAACACCTATGGAATCTCTGTTCCTGGCCAGAGATCAAGCCCTGCACCTTTGAAGTGGGAGCACTGACTCCAAGACCCTAGACTACCAGAGAACTCCTAACCCTAGGGAGCATCAAATAGTGAGAACTCCCAGAAAGGAAACCACTTGAATACAAGGACCAGCATCACCCAACCACCAGTAGCATTCTGTGCAGGACGCCTGATCCAAACAACAAACAATACAAACCCAATCATCAGCAGACAGGATTACCACCTCACTCAGCCTTGCCCATCAGAAAAAAAAAAAAAAAAAAACAGTGCAAATTTCACCCTATACTAAGCTTAAACAAACCACTGGACGAACCTTAGGATGGCAGAAACCAAACCAAAGAAAGAATTCAACCTTGAAGCCTGGGCAAAGGAGACCTCAAACACAGTAAGTTAAAAAAAACAAAATGAAAAGGCAGAGAAATACTGCACAAATGAAGGAACCAACTAGAAACACAGAAGTCCAAATAAATGAAGAGGAAATAGGCAATCTACCTGAAAAAGAATTCAGAATAATGCTAGTAAAGATGATCAAAACCCTTGAAAACAGAATGGAGAAAATGCAAGAATCAATTAACAAAGACCCAGAAGAATTAAAGAATAAACATACAAACTACACAATTACTGAAATTAAAAACACTTTAGAAGGAATCAATAGCAGAACGTCTGAAGAAGAAGGATGGATCAGTGAGCTGTAAGAGAAAATGGTGGAAATAACTTCTGAAGAGCAGAATAAAGTAAAAAGAATGAAAAGAACTGAGGATAGTCGCAGGAATTTCTGGGACAATATCAAATGCACCAATATTCAAATTATAGGAGTCCTAGAAGAAGAGAAAAATAAATAAATGGGATGAGAAAATTTTTGAAGAGACTACAGTGGAAAATTTCCCCTACATGGAAAAGGAAATAGTCAATCCAATTCAAGAGGTGCAAAGAGTTCTATACAGGATAAACAAAGGAGAAACACACATAGACACATACTAATCAAACTAAAAATGATTAAACACAAGGAAAGAATATTAAAAGCAGCAAGGGAGAAGCAACAAGTAACAAAGAAGTAAAACCCCGTATGTTTTAACAGCTGATCTTTCAGCAGAAACTCTGCAGGCCAGAAGAGAATGGCAGGATATATTTAAAGTACTAAGAAGGAAAAATCTACAACCAAGATCACTCTATCTGGCAAGGATATCATTCAAAATTGATGGAGAAATCAAAAACTTTTCAGACAAGTAAAAGTTAAGAGAATTCAGTACCACCAAACCGGTTTTACAACATGTATTCAACATATACTTACATAGTCAGGAAATGTAAGAGAAGAAAAGGATCCACAAAAACAAACCCCAAACAATTAAGAAAATGCCAATAGGAACATATATATTAACAATTACTTTAAAAGTCAATGGATTAAATACTCCAACCAAAAGACACGGACTGGCTGAATGGATATAAAAACAAGACCCAAATATATGCTGTCTACAAGAAACCCACTTCAGACCTAAAGACATATATAGACTGAAAGTGAGAGGATGGAAAAATATATTCCATGCAAATGTAAAAAAAAGAAAGCTGGAGTAGCAATCCTTGTATAAGACAAAGCAGTCCTTAAAGAATATTACAAGAGATAAGAAAAAACACTACAGATAGATTAAGGGATCAATCTAAGAGGAAGACATAACAATTGTAAATATCTATGCACCCAACATAGGAATACCTCAATACATAAGACAAACACAAACAGACAAAAAAGGAGAAACTGACAGTAACACAATAAAGTAGGAGACTTTAACACTCCACTTACACCAATGGACAGATCATCAAAACAGAAAATTAATAAGGAAACACAAGTCTTAAATGATACATTAGACGAGATGGACCTCATTGATATCTTCGGGACCTTCCATCCAAATGCAGAAGAATACACCTTCTTCTCAAGTGCACACAAAACATTCTCCAGGATAGACCACATCTTGGGTCACAAATCAAACCTCAGTATATTTAAGAAAACTGAAAGCATATCAAGTTGTCTTCTCTGACCACAATGCTATGAGACTAGATTTCAATTACATGAAAAATACTGTAAAAAACACAAACACATGGAGATTAAACAATACATTTCTAAATAAGCAACAGGTTACTAAAGAAATCAAAAGGGAAATCAAAACATTCATAGAAACAAACGACAATGAAAACATGACAACTCTAAACCATGGGATGCAGCAAAAGCAGTTCTAAGAGCAAAGTTTATAGCCATACAATCCTACCTCAAGAAACAAAAACATCGTATAGACAACCTAACGTTACACCTAATACAACCGAACATGAACAAACAAACAAAAAAATCACCCAAAAATAGCAGAAGGAAAGAAATAATAAAGATCAGAGCAGAAGTAAATGAAAAAGAAATGAAAGAAACAACAGTAATGATTAATAAAACTTAAAGCTGGTTCTTTGAGAAGATAAACAAAGTTGACAAACCTTTAGCCAGACTCATCGAGAACAGAAGAGAGAAGAATCAAATCAACAAAATTAGAAGTGAAAAAGGAGAGGTTACAACAGACAATGCAGAAATACAAAGGACTGTAAGAGACTATTATGAACAAATATATGGCAATAAAATGGATAACCTGGAAGAAATGGACAGATTCTTTGAAAAGTTCAATCTTCCAAGAATGAACCAGAAAGAAATTATGAACAACCCAATTACAAGCACTGAAATCAAAACTGTGATCAAAAATCTCCCAAAAAACAGAAGCCCAGGACCAGATGGCCTCACAGGTGAATTCCAGCAAATGTTAGAGAAGAGCTAATGCCTATCCTTCTAAAACTCTTTCAAAAAATTCCAGAAGAAGGAACACTTCCAAACTCATTCTTCGAGGCCACCATCACCCTGATACCAAAACCAGACAAAGACAACACACACAAAAAAAAACTACAGACCAATATCACTGATGAACATAGATGCAAAACTCCTGAAAAAAACTCTACCAAAGAGAATTCAAGAACACGTTAAAAAGCTCATGCACCATGATCAAGTTGGGTTTATTCCAGGGATGCAAGGATTCTTCAATATATGCAAATCAATCAATGTGATACACCATATTAACAAATTGAAAGATAAAAACCATATGATCATCTCAATAGATGTAGAAAAAGTCTTTGACAAAATTCAGCACTCATTTACGATTAAAACTCTTCTAAAAATGAGTACAGAAGGAACCTATCTCTACAATGAATGATTCTCAATGGTGAAAAACTGAAAGCATTCCCCGTAATATCAGGAACAAGAAAAGTGTGTCCACTCTCACCACTATTATTCATATTTTTTAAGCCTTAGGTACAGCAATCAGAGAAGAAAAAGGAATCAAAGAAATCCAGGTTGGAAAAGAAGAAGTAAAGCTCCCACTATTTGCAGATGACATCATAGTATACATAGGAAACCCTAAAGACACTATCAGAAAATTACTATAGCTAAATAGTGCATTTAGCAAAGTTGCAGGAAACAAAATCAATACAATAAAATCGCTTGTATTTGTATATACTAACAATGAAAAATCAGCAAGAGAAATAAAGGGATCATTCCCATTCACCATTGTAACAAAATGAATAAAATATCTAGGAATAAACCTACCTAAGGAGACAAAAGAACTGTACACAGAAAAATATAAGACACTGATGAAAGAAATCAAAGATGACATAAACAGATGGAGAGATATTCTATGTTCCTGGATAAGCCAAATCAATATTGTAAAAATGACTATACTACCAAATGCAATCTACAGATTCAATGTAATCTCTATCCAATTACCAATGGTATTTTTCACAGAACTAGAACAAAAAATTTCACAATTCATATGGAAACACAAAAGACCCTGAATAGCTAAAGCAGTCTTGAGAAAGAAAAATGGAGCTGGAGGAATCCACATTCCTGACTTCAGATTATACTACAAAGCCACAGTCATCAAGACAGTAGGGTACTGGCACCAAAACAGAAAGATAGACCAATGGAACAAGATAGAAAGCCCAGAAATAATTCCATGCACCTGTGGGTACTTTATTTTTGACAAAGGAGGCAAGAATATACAATGAGGCAAAGACAGCCTCTTCAATAAGTGGTGCTGGAAAAACTGGACAGCTACATGTAAAAGAATGAAATTAGAATCCTAATGGCATCTGGTCCCATCACTTCATGGCAAATAGATGGGGAAACAGTGGAAACAGTGGCTGACTTTATTTTTTTGGGCTCCAAAATCACTGCAGATGGTGATTGCAGCCATGAAAGACTCTTGGAAGGAAAGTTATGACCAACCTAGACATCATCTTAAAAAGCAGAGACATTACTTTGTCAACAAAGGTCTATCTAGTCAAGGCTATGGTTTTTCCAGTAGCCATGTATGGATGTGAGAGTTGGACTATAAAGAAAGCTGAGCGCAGAAGAATTGATGCTTTTGAACTGTGGTGTTGGAGAAGAGTCTTGAGAGTCCCTTGGACTGCAAGGAGATCCAACCAGTCCATCCTAAAGGAGATCAGGCCTGGGTGTTCATTGGAAGGACTGATGTTGAAACTGAAATTCCAATACTTTGGCTACCTGATACGAAGAGAGGACTCATTTGAAAAGACCCTGATGCTGGGAAAGATTGAGGCCAGGAGGAGAAGGGGACGACAGAGGATGAGATGGTTGGATGGCATCACCAACTCAATGGACATGGGCTTGGGTAGACTCCAGGAGTTGGTGATGGACAGGGAGGCCTGGCGTGCTGCGGTTCATGGGGTCGCAAAGAGTCGGACACGACTGAGCGACTGAACTGAACTAACACCATACACAAAGATAAAATCTAAATGGATTAAACACCTAAATGTAACACCAGAAACTATAAAACTCTTAGAGGAAAACATAGGCAGAACACTTGAGAACATAATCAAAGCAAGATCCTCTATGGCCCACCTCCTAGAGTAATGGAAATAAAAACAAAAGTCAACAAGTGGGACCTGACTATCTTAAAAGCTTTTGTACAGGAAAGGAAACTATATGAAAGGTGAAAAGACAAACTTCAGAATGTGAGAAAATAATAGCAAGTGAAACAACTGACAAAGGATTAATTTCCAAAATATACAAGCAGCTCATACAACTAAATACCAGAAAAACAAACAACCCAATCAAAACGTGGGGAAAATACCTAAACAGACATTTCTCCAAAGACAAACACCAATCATCAACAAACACATTAAAAGATTCTCAGTATCTATCACTCATTGTTAGAGAAATGCAAATCAAAACTACAATGAGATATCACCTCACACAGGTCAGAATGGCCATCATCAAAAAGTCTAACAATAAATGCTGGAGAGGGTGTGGAGAAAAGGGAACCCTCTTGCACTGCTGATGTTAATGTAAAGAGACATATCCACAATGGAAGACGGTAGGAGTAAAAAACTAGGAATAAAACCACCATATGACTCAGCAATCCCACTCTTGGGCATATACCTTGAGGAAACCAAAACTGAAAAAAAAAACCCATGTACTCCAATGTTCACTGCAGCACTATTTACAACAGCTAGAACATGGAAACAACCTAGACGTTCATCAACAAAGGAATGGATAAAGAAGTTATGATGCATATACATAATGAAATATTATCCAGCCATAAAAAAGCAATGTATTTGAGTCAGTTCTAATGAGATGGATGAACCTAGAGCCTATTATACAGAGTGAGGTAAGTCAGAATGAGAAAGATAAATATTGTACACTAACGCACATATATAGAATATATAAAGATGGTACCAAAGAATTTATTTAGAGGGCAGAGAAGAAGAAACAGACATAGAGAATAGACTTATGGACATAGGGAGAGGGCTGTAGAGGGTGAGATGTAGGGAGACAGTAACATGGAAACTTACATTACCATATGTAACATAGATAGCCAATGGGAATTTGCTGTATGCCTCAGGGAAATCAAACAGGGTCTCTGCATCAACTAGAGGGGTGGGATGGGGAGGGAGATGGGAGTGAGGTTTAAGAGGGAAGGAACATATGTATACCTGTGGCTGATTCATGTTGATGTTTGACAGAATACAATAAAATTCTGTAAAGCAATTATCCTTTAATTAAAAATTAATTTTTAAATATTTACATTAAATTCCTAAGTCACAACCGCCAGATTTTATTAAAAAGAGAAAAATTCTATGATCTGTATCCACATGTGGGTATGACATTGTTCATAGCTATATAACATGCTACCATGGCAGGGAAGGAGCAGTACTGATATAGGGGTGCAAGAGATCTTCATGAATATTTCCTTGCAGCTTCCTGTGAATCTGTAGTTATTTCAGATTAAAAATGTTAAAAAAAAAAAAAACCAAAAAAGTGGGGTGGATGGGTAAAATAATACTCACCTGAGCCACAACAGACAGAATTCCTACCATAGCTATGAAAGCTGCAATTTTAACAGATCCAAATCCTATGACCTGTGAAAATGAACACATTTTGCAATATAGACATTATATAAATAATAAGAAATGTTATGTTCCATTAAAGCTATAGAATAAAATCGTTGATGAAAGTTCATGAAACCTTGACATTGGAAATTTAGGCAGTGCTGAAAGTTAAACCTATTTAACCAATTAATATAGCTAAATCTGTCATAAGGAATCACTGTAAGCAGGCACAACTGAATATAACTAAGATTAACTACTAGCATAATATTTTCTATTACAGGTCTCCCTACTGTTTTCATATGCTTTCCCCCCTACAATCCACCAAGAGCTATGTAACATTATCCACTACTAGGAAAAAAAATGAAGAAAAGAAAAATTTGCTTTTTGATGCTGTCAACATAGAATATGTTCACTTGGAAAGTTAAGTGGCTCTCAACTTTGGCTGCACAATAAAATCACGTGGGCAACAGAGAAAGGGAGAGGGGAGAAAAGAGATGCTGGAACTCACTTGATATCAATTAAATCAGATTCTCTGGGCCCAGACACAGGTATGTTTTAAAAAGCTCCCATGGTTATTCCAATGAGCAGCCAAAGTTAGCTAGCAATGATTTCTAAGCCTCTTAATTTTAACAGCACCTATGAAATGCCTGAAACTTTTAAGTTTTAAACATCAAGTTTTTAAAGTTAGTTTGCCATCTATTGAAACTTTATAAAATCCAGAAAAAAACTTTAAAAATGATTGTAAATAATCTTCACACTTCATAAATGATTACCTTGCTTCAAATCACACAATTAGCTAATGAAAGAGAGCTAGAACTTCTGGTTCCCAAACCAGTGTTGCTGACATTAACACTATTCTTTTCCTCTCCAATCGAATGCAATTTAAAAAATTGGAATCTATGGTGGTGGTGGTTTAGTTGCTAAGTCATGTTGACTTTGGCAACCCCATGGACTGTAGCCCACCAGGCTCCTCTGTCCATGGGACTTCCCAGGCAAGAATACCGGAGTGGGTTGCCATTTCCTTCTCTAGGGGATCTTCCCAACTCAGGATAGAACCCACATCTCCTACACTGCAGACAGAGTCCTTACTGTTGAGCCACCAGAGAAGCCCATATATATATTTTTTAATTGAAGTACAGTTGATTTACAATGTTGTGCTAACTTGTGCTATATAGCAAAGTGACTCAGTTATACATACTATACATTCGTTCTTATATTCTTTTCCCAGGACACTGAATATACAGTGTGCTATATACACTGTGCTATACAGTAGGACTTTGTTATCCATTCATTCTATATGTAATAGTTTGTATCTAACCCCAAAAACCTAGCCCATCCCCCCTCACTCCCCCAATAAATATATTTCTAAAGCAGCTTTATTGAGGTAGAATTAAAAATACCATACAATCCACTCATTACAAGTGCACAATTCAATTCAATGGTTTTAGTATTGATACGGGTTTCCCTGGTGGCTCATATGGTAAAGAATCTGCCTGCAATGTGGGAGACCTGGGTTGGATCCCTGGGTTGGGAAGAACCCCTGGAGGAGTGCACGGCAACCCACTCCAGTATTCTTACCTGCAGAATCCCCATGGACAGAGGAGCTTGGTGGGCTACAGTCCACGGGGTACCAAAGAGTCGGACATAACTAAGCAACTAAGCACAGTACAGTATTGATACAGAGTTGGGCAATTATTACCATGATCAATTTTAGAAGATCTCATCACTCTTCAAAGAAACATGGTACCCCATTAGGAGTCCCATTCCCACAACCTACCCCACCACCTAGTCAGTCATCTACCTCCTGTCTCTCTGTATTTATTTATTCAGAGCATTTCATACAAATGGAATCATACTATACATGGTTCTGGCTTCTTTCACTCAGCATGTTTTCAAAGTTCACCCATGTTGTAGCATGTATCAGTGCTTCATTGCTTTTTGCTTAAAAAAATATCTGTACATTGCATTGTACAGATGTATTATGTTTGTTGATCCATTTCATCAGTTTATAGGCAGATAGGCTGTTTCTACTTTGCTTCTACTTTTTGGCTATATGAATAATAATTTGTGTTAAGAGTTTTTGTACAGATATGTGTTTTCAATTCTCTTGGCTATATACCTAGAAATAGTTTTGCTGGGAACCCTATGTTGGACACTTTGAGGAACCACCAGGCTCTTTTCCACAGTAGCTACCCCATTTTATATTCCCACCAGCATGTATGAGGGTTGCCATTTCTCCATATCCTAGGATGTTATTGTTGTTGTTTTATTACAGCTTTCCCAGAGGGTGTGTTTGATTTCCTTGATGGGTAATGATGTTAGCCATCTTCTCATGTGCTTATTGGCCATTTGTATATTTTCCTTGAAAAAATATGTATTCAAAATCTTTTGCCTACTTTTTTAGTTGAGTTATATGTCTTTTTATTGTTGAATAAAGTTTTAAATATATACTGGATATAAGTTCCTTATCAAATAGATGATTCATAAGTAAACACAATTTAAACTAAAAATATATGTGTGTGTTAATTATATGTGAGCTCTAAAAAGTGAGCATAAATACAGAATAACAGAATTATTCTGATTTGTTGTAACTGTTGTTGTTGATGGTGATATCTATAGGAAAAGTGGATAGAAAAGAAAATATTCCCTGTTGTTAACTATACAAGTAAAGAAAGGAGACTTTTTTTACTTTCTTCCTCTGGCTTTCCCATTTTTCCTACATTATTTTCCACATTAAATGTACATTTAATGATGCATATGTAATTTTCTACATTTAACACCTGGGCTTCCCAAGGGGCGCTAGTAGTAAAGAATCCACCGGCTAGTATGGGAGATGCAAGAGACATGGGTTTGACCCTTGGGTCAGGAAGATTCCCTGGAGTTAGGAAAAACCCCACTCCAGTATTCTTGCCTGGAAAATTCCACGGGCAGAGAGCCTGGCAGGTTACAGTCCATGGGGCCACAAAGAGTTGGACACAACTGACTGACTGAGCATGTGTGCACACACACACGTTAAACACAATATCTCACTACTTTTCCCTCTAAATCTCCAGCATCCTCCAACCATAAATGAGTAAAACAAAAAAAGAACTGCTTGAAAAAATGGCTTTACTTAAATGTGCTACCATATAAAATATTATAGTCTCACACTCTCAGGAAAACTATATGTGGCAAACTTAACAAATTTTATTTGAAATATCTCTAAAAAGAGAGGAATTTACATTGGGGGAGGCTTGATCTGACAAAGTGGAGTAAACCATTAGGAGAAAGACTTCCAGTGAAATCAGTGAAAGACCAAGGCAGGATTGCAATGAAAGGCAGTTCAGATCTCAGCAATCCCAGAGACCTGAAACAGCAGTAGCAAAAGCAAACTTTTTTTTACTGCCTTAAGTCAATTGCCTTTTGGGGGGAAATGTGAAGCATAAACTTTTAAAGGGAGAAAAATCAGAAGACAGAAAAGATTACTTTGGTCATTATTTGTGACCTACCTTGAAGTCTACAGTGGTGCTTTTTTCTTTTTGTTTTTAGTGGGGAATGTGCGTGTCAGGGGCAGGAGGGGGTGGTTTGCAACATGTGGGATTTTACTTCCCCAACCAGGGACCGAACCTACATCATCTGCATTGGAAGCATGGAATGTTAACCACTGGACTGCCAGCAAAGTCCCTATAGTGGCCTAATGTAGATGGCTAAGCAAACTGGATGTGATCAGACCCAGGGGTTAACAGTACTTCTGAAATAAATTTTACCTCTCTGCAATTTAATGAGTATTATTAAAGATTTAATAAATTCTGTTTCTCCTAATTCTTTGTGTAATTCTCATAATTCTCAAGGAAATTTTTCCCACAGTAAATATTTTATTTTAAAAAATTATTGCACTAGAGGTCTTCTGACTACTAATTATATGTCAGCACCTACATTTACAACTAGAAGTAAGTTAACGCATTTTTCCCTCTTACAGCGCTGTGTGCTTAGCCGCTCAGTCATGTCCGACTCTTTGCACTCCATGGACTGTAGCCCACCAGGCTCCTCTGTCCATGGGGATTCTCTAGGCACGAAATACTGGAGTGGGTTTCCATGCTCTCCTCAGGGGATCTTCCCAACCCAGGACCTGAACGGAGGTCTTCTGCATAGCAGGCAGATTCTTACCAGCTGAGGTACCTGGGATTTTTCCATAAAACACTTCAAAACAGATTCCAATCTCTGATTTTCTGGCATTCCTTACTCACCTGCCTGAGATAGAGAAAAAAAACTTGAATACTGTCCAGCTTCAGGAAGGTATGAAAGAAAAACAGTGATGCAAATTAGTAAAATGGTAGAATCTTTTCCAACTTTCTTCAATGACTAGAAATAAGCAGAAACAGCAACATGAAAAGCAAATAGATACTGATGTCACTGATATTCTGGGATATCAGCTTCACTGTTTTTTGATTTCTTAAGGTGGTAACAAAAGACGAATGGATTAAAAAAGGAAGTGAGCCTTAACATTAAATCTATTACCACCTCTCTAAGGACGTTACAAGTCCTAATTTCAGAGGTGC
Source organism: Giraffa tippelskirchi (assembly GCF_054371585.1). NCBI lineage: Eukaryota > Metazoa > Chordata > Mammalia > Artiodactyla > Giraffidae > Giraffa > Giraffa tippelskirchi. The sequence continues at coordinate 111,400,475 of NC_137275.1, forward strand.
ATATTTCAAATATTACAGTCTTTTCTCTTTTTTAAAAAAACACTTTTGCTCATCTTTGTTAACAATACTGGTTCACATGCTGAAACAGACCCTGAACATACTATGAACAGACTGAAAAATAAAAAAACAAAAACACACTGCTCCAGAACCTTTTAAGAAAATCTCATCTCTTTTCACTCATAATACAACTCCTCTAAAGCCACAAACATTACAGGGTTTTCACTGCACATAAATTTATTATTTAAAATGTTAATAATAAATTTGCCCACACAATTGGCAGAAAAATAAATGTGCTCCAGGCATGGGGTCAGTGACAAGATTCTCTGACTAGTAACAACTTTTTCAATATTATACTTTTGTCCAAAATCCTTACACCCTTTTCTGCACAGGATGTTAGAGCCCTACTAAACGTGCATCTCTTGTCTCTTATGGTAACTACATACTTAAGACATTTCTTACCTCTTATGGTAACTACATACTTCAGTTCAGTCACTCAGTCATGCCCGACTCTCAAGAATTATCAATTTTATATATTCTTTGGTGTACAGTTCAGCTCTGTCCCTTATTTGCAATGAAATTTTTTCTATTTTTACTAGAGAAAAAAATAAACCAGCAACTGCTAGGATGCTTGAATCTGCAGAAATGCACTTTTATTTGCATGGTTTAGAAAGATATTCAGGAAAGTAAGTGTTTTCATGTTTTTATTTACCGCAAAAGGGTCTGCTTGTTTCCAAGAAATCTGGGCTCCCCAGGAAAGAGGTCTCATTTTCTCTGGCAAAGATTCCGGAACAGCCAATAAGATGAAGCAGATGTCTAGAAGAGCTACCACTGTGGCTACTAGCACAACAAGGCTGTCTCCATAACTTGCAGAAAGGTATGCACCAATGGCTGGGCTGCTGACCAGGCTGGCTGCAAACGTGGCTGAGACCTATGGAGAAAGGACACTCTCACCCAGGGTTGCATCCAGAGCAGGTGCACACTCACATTCCTGTTTCTAACCAGGGGCCCACAGGTGCATATCTAAAACCATCCTTCTCTAACTTTAAAAAGACAAAAGGATTGTATTGCCCACAACTTTTAAGAATGAAAAGTAATTTTCTTTTAAGAATTTGCTCACAAGTTATTAACTAATTTGAATAACTTTCTAATTCTTGTAGCTTTCTAAGAGTTACTCTAGAAAGCTACAGGAATAAAAAAAATACGATTTATTTAGAAATAAAAACTGTAAAACCTTCCCCACAAATAATCCATACATACTTTAATCTTCTGTAATTAGGGAACAGGGATATAGAGAGAAAGGAACAAAACAAGTTTTTGCAGGGTTGATAACAAAATCTACAAATTACTCAGAAACTAGGCTTGATTTCATCTTCCAAAACTGTGCAGGGTTTCACCATTTCATTAGCACTAACTGGAGGTGGAAATCCCTGGCAGTCTTAGAAAAAGGTATATAACAACAACAAAAATCCAAAAACATTTGTTGAGGGAGACCTCAAATGCTTTTTCATTAGAGGAATCCCTGGGCTAGGAGTTTCTGTCATGCTGTCACCCACAACGTCCTAATACCAAAGACCACTGAGTTAACTGATCACACTTACAACTTGAATCTGTGTGAAGCTTCTTCACATTGCTTCCCTATAAGCGTGTAGAAGGCTCTCTTTATTTTGAAATGTAGTCTGAATGTTCAGAAACTTAAGTGGACAGCCTCCAAATTATAACCAGACTGAGTGTGAAAAGCACATTTATAAGCCGGTCATGTAAACTTCCAATGGATTTTAATAGGAACTACAGAAATCATTCACTATGACTAAAATTATAACTCCTGGGTAACCAATGATATTCTTCCTTCACCCATAATCCCAAAGTGACTGTAAAAATACAATGTATTGGAAATTAGTATTATACCAAAATTATAAAAGCCTAAAGTTAAAAAATTTCTGGGGGAAAAAAAGGAAGTACATAGAATTCCAATTTGAGGAATAGGAATTCCCTGGATCAATAATTATTGAGTATTTATATGTGCTAGAAAAATAGGAAAACAGAGGTCCTGCCCTTAATTACATAGCATTCCAAGTGTAAAGAACTAAAGATCACGGAGCATACAAATATCTCATTATTTGTCAAAAAGACATTTTTAATTCTGTCATCATAATTCTATTCTGTATCTGTAAGGTAGCTTGCAAGCTTTTTTTCCTTTTCTTTTTTCAGGTTTGTCATCTCAACATCTAACACATAGAGTTAAACGTAAAGGTTAGTCATTGGCCAAACCCTGAGTCCTATGACCCAGTCTGGGCAGCCTTATGGCCTGGAGGGCATACTTCAGCAGGGCGCTCCTCTAACTAACTTCTCTCAACATACCTATGAACAGTCATTATTATAACTGGCATTTTACAGATGAAGAACTGAGCTAGAAATAGGGAAACTAAGTCATGATCACTTTGGTTCCATAACTCTCTCTGAAATCCTTCCTTAAATACTACTGCTTAGCACAACAGCTTTGTGAGGGATTTTTCTGATGAAGCCAAAAGAACAAAAATCGATTAAAACTGAAGAGGAATGAGTGTTTCCTGCAATGTTGAGAAAAGCTTCCCAAGTGTGATAAATGAGGCTCCTGCACCCCTCAACTCCGCTGAACAACCTCACAAGCCCACCTTGAACATCCTGCCTTCTTTGAAGCATTCCTATCTGTTTCTCCCTCTGTCCTCCTCCACAGCACTCAGGAGATGCCCCTGTTTCAGGACATGACATGAGAAACATTCAGGGGAGGAGGAAAGAAGGAAAGAAGAAGAAAGTAGTAGCTAGAGGGCAAGTGGCTTGGAGAAGTTTCTAAACTTCTGACGTCTAAACTCAATAAACCAAAAATGACTGTAGTGTTTTGTGGAACAACAGTTACCTGGCATATATGTCCATCACTGATCCATACAATTATTCACTCAGTCAACACCGAATGACTGCTACTGTCTTCCAGGAAGTGGAATTAACAGAAAGAATAAGACTCAGGAGAGAAGTAACCTGAGTGTTTGGCATTCAGTCCCTCTCCAATCATTCAACAATCCAGCCAGGTTATCTTTCTTCTTCCATCTTCTTACTATAACATTTCAAACATAGGAGAGTTGCAAGAAGAACAAAATGTACACTAAAGGGGAGCAAAATAAGCTACCCCAAAATGTGCCACTTTGGCATGTGGACTGTTTCAAGCAGAAGGCAATCATGACCGAGGAGACTCAGGCAAAGCTTTTTACCTTTCCCATAAGAGCCTACTGCAGTCCATAGGGTCTAAGAGTCAGACATGACTGAGTAACTGAACTTAACTGACAACACCTAAAAGAACTTAGATAGGAGGCCTATACCAAGAAATACTGGTAACTACTAAAGATAACTTTTTACATTAGATACTAAAGATAAGTTTTTATATTATAAAGATAATACTCTGATAAAGATACTAAATACTAAAGATAATTTTTTATATTAGAAAGACTTACCTACATGTAATTTGATTTGCTCTCCTCATCTTCCTGTGAATTATCTTCCTTCCCTTTGAAGTCCCAGACCCCTACAGTCTTTCTCCTCAGCTCAGGATGGTATATAAGCCTCAACCGCTGACGGTCCTCGAGTCTCTCACATCTTTGTGAGACTCCCACACATATGAAATTAAATTTGTTTTTCTCTTATTAATCTGTCTTTGGTTTTAGTTGCTAAGTCGTGTCTGACTCTTGCAACCCCATGGACTGTAGCCCACCAGGATCCTCAGGATTCCCCAGGTAATAATACTGGAGTGGGTTGCCATTTTCTTCTCTAGGTTCTCCCTAACTTTTTGTCAATTTAATTATTTTGCTCACTCTTCCCTTGTGGCTCAGCTGGTAAAGAATTTGCCTGCAATGCGGGAGAACTGGGTTTGATCCCTGGGTTGGGAAGATCCCCTGGAGAAGGGAAAGGTTACCCCACTCCAGTATTCTGGCCTGGAGAAGTCAATGGACTGTATAGTCCAAGGGGTCGCAAAGAGTTAGACACAACTGAGCGACTTTCACTCCGTTAACTCAAAGAACCTAAAAGGGAAGAAGGGAAAACTTTCCCTGTTCATACCTGCATACCCTAAGAGGTTCACACATTGAACACATGCCCATAAATGCTCACCTGTCATTTTTCCCCCTTGAACCACTTAAGTATTTCTCAGAGGTGTGACACTCTGACCTAAATGGCTGCCATCATTTATAGGTCTTTCTTCTCCTACATAATCACAATGCCAATATCTTGGCATTAGAAAATTAGAAGCGACTTTCTAATTTCAATTATCCCAAAAAGGTCTCCTATAACTTTTGTTATTAACTCAACAATTACTTCCTGAATGAATGTAGTCCTTTTTCTGTAGTACTACATTCCAAAGAAGCGTCTGAGTCATACAACCTGCAATACAGTGACAATGAATTAACATAACTGAGGTTCTATCACCTCTCCAATTCTAATTAGGTGCACAGAGATCTATGATTGTAGCAACTGTTTACTGTTTATGGTTCCTCAAGAGATCAGCTAACAAGAAACAAATCAAACCAAATTTTAAAAAACTTTGCAAGTGACAACTCACATATCCTGCCGATCTTCCAACACTAAAACCAAAGGATAAATCAGTAGCATCCCTATCTTGATATTTTTAGTTTCTCACAAGTCTCCTTTTTTATTTCAACTGTTTTGGATTTTCTTTACATAATTAACACTATTTTAATAAAAGCTCACTTTCTAATAAATTTTTAGTAGAATGTTTATTATTTCTCTGGTTAAAAAACATAATCTAGTATCTTACCCATCCATAAGCAGTACTTCGCTCATGTTCCTGAGTGACATCAGCTACATAGGCAAATATCACAGAGAACGTGACTGAGAAGACTCCAGATATGGAAATCATTGCAAAATACCACCTATAAAAAGATTATTTTAAGCATTCATGAGAGAAGTAGTGTATATACACTTTTATAATCAAAACCAAAGATACCATGTAAAAGGTTATAAACCAAAAAATAAATTGTAAAAATACATGTATATTTAAAGATATAAAGGACAACTAATAAAATTATAATCAAGATGGAGGGGAGCAGAAACATACCAATATTGTCATTGCTCAAGGGGTGTCAGTACATGCAGTTTAAAATGGAAAAGTAGGAGTATGCAGTAAAGTTAGTTTTAATGGTAGCCAGAACAGAAATGAATACTTTCTAAATTTCTGAGTTTTAGCTGAGAAAAATACATATACACAAAAGCAGGAAGCATTTTAAAAATTAATACAAGACAAAAAATTTATACCATATAAATAGATGCCTAACAAAAATCTAGTTAAAATATTAGCCAACAGAATCTCATAGAACAAAAAGTCGTGTTTTAATTCTAGGATATAATGATGTTTCAATATTAGAAATCTATTAATATAATTAATCATGGTAATAGATTTAAGGAGAAAATTCAAATCATCTCCACTGATACTGCTGCTGCGTCGCTTCAGTCGTGTCCGACTCTGTGCGACCCCATAGACGGAAGCCCACCAGGCTCCGCTATCCCTGGGATTCTCCAGGCAAGAACACTGGAGTGGGTTGCCATTTCCTTCTCCAATGCATAAAAGTGAAAGTGAAGTCGCTCAGTCGTGTCTGACTCTTCGCGACCCCACGGACTGCAGCCTACCAGGCTCTTCTGTCCATGGGATTTTCCAGGCAAGAGTACTGGAGTGGGGTGCCATTGCCACTGATACTAATGGCATCAAAACTCGATATTCCCTTGATTTTAAAAAAGAAAATCTCTAAACAATATAGGAACAAGTATTTTTCAACCCAAAAGCTAGTTTGATACTCAAGGATGAAACATAAAATTTCCTTCATATACATGAGGAAGATAGGTCCATAATCATCACTTTTATTTAACAATAATAAAAGAGTTTTATTTTATGTGTTAGTCAATACAAGCAACAGAAGCAGCAGCATGAAAACTGGAAAAGAGGTAAAATCATTTTAAGATTCTAAAGAAAAAAATTGTAAGCTATTGAGAGGACATTGAAAAAACAAAAAACCTAATGCATCAGAAAAGCATGACTTGTTTTTGAACAGAAAGATTCAATACCAAAAAGTATTTTATAAAAATTTATATGGTAGGGACCAAAATGATTCATTATAGGTACCCAACACATTTAGAACATGACAAATGCTGACATAAAATTCCTATCAGATAACCAAATAAGAGTATTCACATTGAGTATCCCCCAAATCTATCAATTGCATTTAAACCCTAAATGACTGAAATGCAAAAGACCCTTCCATTCTAAACTGTGTTATTGACATAGGAATAGCATCTCAGCAACAGGAATTCTGGCCAAAAACTAAGTCACAGCTCAGGTACAAATTTCAACACATTTTTATTAACTAAATGACCTTGGTTATTACATGCTAATTATTCTCTCCCTATTTATCATGAAAAAATAAGATCAAATTAAAATTCACATTAGGATTTAGAATAGGCTACTGGTCATAATATGGTACACACTAAAGTGACTCCTGCCTCCTTTTAAAAAATTGATTTATTTTTGTCTGCACTGGGTCTTTGTTGCTGGATGCAGGCTTTCACTAGTTGTGGTGAGTGGGGGTTACTCTCTAGTTTTGGTGGGTGGGCTTCTCATTGCAGTGGCTTGTTGCGGGGCACCAGCTCTAGGGCATGCAGGCTTCAATAGTTGTGGCACACAGGCCTACTTGCCCAGTGGCATGTGGAATCTTCCTGGCCCAGGGATCGAACTCGTGTCCCGTGCATTGGCAGACAGAATTCCAACTGGACCATCAGGAAAGTTGGATTCTTGACTTTTGATGTGAACTATGTTCATGTCAGTGCCCTAGAACAGGGGTCCTCAACCCCCAGGCAGCAGACTGTGGCCTGCTAGGAACTGGGCCACCCAGTGAGAGGTGAGCAAGAGAAGCTTCACCGGCTGTTCCCCATGGCTCCTCACTGCTTGCATTAAACCGGAAACACACACCCAACCCTCACTGTCTGGGAGAAAACTGTCTTCCGTGAAACTGGTCCCTGGTGCCAAAAAGCTTGGGGATCGCTGCATGAGCTGATAAAAACAACACATCTGCAAAGTCAAATGAGCCACAACTGAGTGAGCACAGAGACTGTCTGCCCCCTGTCAGGACCCAATCATGTAACTTACCTCATGACAAAAACAACTGCCCTTAGAGACATCTTTTATTTCTATTTCTTCACCTAAGTAACTATCTTAGACTTCATTTCATGGCCTCATTTATAAAATGGGCACAATGGCAACTGCCTACTAGTTTTCAGTATTAGCAAAGAGTTCAAATGAAAATACAGGTACAAGTGCTCTGCAAAGGCTGAAAAGTGCACTGCAGATGTATTCTCCATATGTGACCCAAAACAGACAAGTCATGATAGAGGGCCTAGTCACTCACCATGGACTGATTCTCATCAGTGGAACTGGGAAGCAGGTGAAGAAGACAGTGCCAAGAAGAAAGGGCTTCCTTCCCCACACATCAGACAGTGCGCCTATGAGTGGGGCACTCAAAAAAAAGAGAAGACCCTGGAGAAGAACAGAAGCAAGGGTCAAATTTATAATGTGATCCCCCAATTACTTATAATTTTCATTTTCTAAATGAATTTCTAAATGCTCTAATTCATTTTAGTGGCTCTGAAACAGAATAATTTGTAACATTAAATATAATCTGTTTTTTAAAAAAAAATTTAACAAAATTTGTAAGCATGCTATTTGAGAAGGAAGAAAAGGATAAAAGCTTGTTTTCTGGGTGAAACTGGAAAAGTGAGGTGATATGAAATATATATACTCACAGTTGGCCCTTAATGTGAACACACACCAAAGGTATGGGAAGAAGCCAGAAACTTAACTCATTTTATAAATACATACAGCATATCTATTACCTGCAAAGCTCTGAATTAAGTGGTGAAACGAAAACACTCAGATGAATACATACCTTCTGCTCTCAAAGGGCTTGTAAGCTAATAGGGATAAACAGGATGAATGTGCAGATACTAAATGTCCCTGAAAGAAGTAGATTCTATTTGTCTGATGAATTTAGGATAGAGATAATGAAAAGTTGCACAAGAGTTGAGGCTAAAGGGAAGCAAAACACCACCACACATAAGCAAAGGAAGTAAAAAAACTCACATTTGTCAATTCCTCACAATTTGCCAATCACCCTGCTGGCTGATCACTTCCATGTGAATTTCTTTTTTGATGTCAGGGCCCTTTGAGGTGCCCACAGGCCTGCCTCTCAGACTCTGTTGGTGCCACTGCCTTCCCTTTAGACACTCTGCCTATATGCATGGCCACCACAACCTACAATATGAATAGCTGTCCAATCTTTGAGTTCTGTGTCTACAGTCAAATGGACTTTCCTACTTGGACATTTAACATGAACACTGTTCCCTATAAACTTGACCAAACACCCACACTTCCCATCTTGGCTAAGAAGCTGTCCAAAGCTTCCCCATCATTCCTTCACTCCTTAAGGTGATTTTTCAGACCATTCTCTTATAATGACTTCTCTCGGTCTATCCCCTGCTGTGATGCATTTTAGCATTTCTTGCATGGATTTAAATAAAATAATCTAACTGTTTCCCTGCCTCTGGTTCTACTTCCTTTCAATCTGTCCTCCACATAACCCCAAGAGAAACCTTGATGAGCTGCAGACTTCAGTTCTTTGATCCCTTGTTTAAAACCTCAACTGTGCAGAATTGAAATTCTTCAAGTGTCTGAACTCTGCTTTTAAATACTAAAATTAAAAACGAGTGGTGGAAAACCAAGATAGATGAGATAAGAGCAGGGAGATGTTGATAAATAATGAAACTAAGTGATGAGTACATGGGTGTTTCTTATCTTATTCTCTCCTTTTGTGTATCTGAATTTTCATAATACATTAAAAAAATTCTTCAGCACAGCATACAGATAGAACCCTCCAACATCCACTACCTAGCACACATCCTATGCTTTGGCTATATGCAATACTTCTTGGTCTTCTGAACATACTACATTCCTTTGTGCAAATGGGCATTTGCAAGGCCCTTGCTGTGCTTGTAGGCATTTTCCACACTTGGACCTGGTAAACTACTAGTCATTCTCAACTCTGGGCCAGGAGTACCTCTTCCTCTATTTTCTTAGCTACTCAAATAGAATTAATCACACTGGTTTTTGAGGGGTGCAAAACAAATAACTCCTGTCCCCACCCTGGCACATATCTCTTCTATTGTAACTATAATCCTCTATTACAATTACTTGTTATTTGTCTATCTTCTTTATTAGATTAGACATTGAGATTAAGGTCAGAGGAATGGTTTCCTTTCATCTCTGTACCCTCGGTACCTACCACACAGTCTGGTAATAAAGGCTTGCAAAGAGGACTGGTAAGCTGAATAGAACTTTTATGAGGAAATCAACTCATATTTCTAAGGCTGAGAAGAGAAAGAACAGGATTCTAACCCCCTATCAGCCACTAGTAAACCCAGAGACAATGGGTCAAGAGATGGGTAAACTGAAGCAGTCAAAGCTATGGTTTTTCCAGTAGTCATGTATGGATGTGAGAGGTGGGCTATAAAGGCTGAGCACTGAAGAACTGATGCTTTTCAACTGTGGTGTTGGAGAAGGCTCTTGAGAGTCCCTTGGACTGCAAGGAGATCAAACCAATCAATCCTAAAGGAAATCAATCCTGAACATTCAATGGAGGAACCGATGCTGAAGCTGAAGCTCCAATACTTTGGCCACCTGACAGGAAAAGCTGACTCATTAGGAAAGACCCTGATGCTGGGAAAGATTGAAGGCGGGAGGAGAAGGGGACGACAGAGGACTAGACGATTGGATGACATCACTGATTCACATGAGTTTGAGCAAGCTCGGGGAGATGGTGATGGACAGGGAAGCCTGGAGTGCTGCAGTCCATGGGACTGCAAAGAGTTGGGCAAGACTGAGCGACTGAACAACAAGGCATCAAACCCTGCAATTTATAAGACACATTGGATTTCCAGCATTTGGTCTGTTTTTGCATCAAAAGAGTTAAATGATCTCTTTAACTAAGAGCTAAACAACTGTAGAAGCAGGGCTGAAATTCACGACTTGCAACATCAGTTTTATAAATTTAGAAAAGAAAATCATTCATGTTGCTTTAAAATTTTCTAAAAATATTAAATACCTGAGTTCTCGGGTAGTATAGAACTGGTCAAGAAAAACATGAAAATAAATTTAAGAGGACAAAAGAATAGAAATAAGAATCACCACAAAAACAGTAACAAAATCTAAACACAAAGAACCCTGGAAAATTTTTTGGACAGTTCTGATTTGAGATTTCATACAGTAAGATATGGAATGCATGTCATTAAAGCAAAGGACATGAGAAGGCCAAGAATTAGAAGTTTTATTTAAAATAATGCAGTTTTTACAAAAAAAAGATACTGTTATCTAGATTCTGGATTTCAACTGTAATTTAATCTATTCATTAAATAATTATTATTTTAAAATAATGCTGAGTGACAATTGTTGTTCAGTGCTCAGTCGTGTCCGACTCTTTCTGACCCCATGGACTGCAGCCCACCAGGCTCCCCTGTTTTACACCATCTCCTAGAGTTTGCTCAAACTCATGTCCATTGAAAAGATGATGCCATCCAACTAGCTCATCCTGTCACCCCCTTCTGTCACCCCTTCTCCTCCTGACCTCAATCATTCAATCATTAAATCATTAAAAGAGTAAATAATTATTTTTTAAAAATAATTCTCAGTGACAATAGATACTGAAAATATCCTCTGGGAGAACCTACATTTATTACGATGCTTAAATATAATCTAATAAAATACTTGCCTCTTTGGAAAACTTGTCTTTCTCAAAAATCAAAGACTTTCTTCTGTTTCAGAATTACTTCTTCACCACTCAATCCAGTCCTAGATCCTATCATGCCACATTATTAGAATAGTAGATCGAGAAGGATATCTGTACCTTGATTAGGCAAGTATTGCAGCAGTCCTAAAGAGGAAGAGCACGATTTGCAAATGAGAAAATATTTAAAGATTAAAACCAGACTGGGACTTCCCTGGGGGTCAAGTGGTTAAGACACCACACTCCAAACGCAGGGGGCACAGATCTGATCCCTCGTCTGGAAACTAAGATACCACATGCCACAAAGCATGGGCAAAAAAAAAAAAAAAACCCACCAGAGTGACATCAAAATCTTAGCCTTTAGCATAAATATAGTTGGCTCTCATTATCTCATTATCTACACTGGTTATGTTCTGTAAGTTTCCCAGGAACACCGAATTAAGAGAATCTGGAACTGCTGTTGTAGAGGAAACACAAGGTTGTATTCCTACCATTCTCTGGTCACATATTTTAATTAACTGATCTATATATAACCTTGGTTTATGTATATTTACCTTTAAAGATGACTTATTTAATATGTAGATTGCTGATTTATTAACACTGAAGTCTCAGCCATCAGCACTATGACTCATGTCTGAATGAGGCTTATCTAACACAGTCTTTTCTCCGTAATGTATATCAACACCCCCCTACACTTAGAAACACCTAACAACACTTTGGCACTACACTTGAGGCCATTTTAAACAGAAAAATTGTCAACAAAAGGAACAAAAATGCAAGATACATAGCACTAAATGGACTGCAAAATGGACATGCTTATAGTATGAGACCCGAAACAAAAAAAAATGTCCTTTGTTCAATCTCAGCTGGAAACATGCAGTTGGGCAACTCAGATTCCCTCCTTATGCCATACATGAATGAATATGAAAGCACTGTATTGACTTAGAGGTTGCAAACAAATTTAGTGAGTAGGCAGATTTTGCAAATATGAAATCTGGAAGTAACAAGGGCTGAATGTACTAAGCCATGCTATCAGGGTCCAGTGACTACTGGATAAAACATGGTGTGCAGAAGTCCAGTGTGGACCAAGAATTAGTATGCCAGTTTTTGCAAATTAGCTTCCCAGTCCAGTAGATTTTTAAGGTGGCATAATTAACTGGTCAGTAATCCTAACATGGCCTTCAGTTCACTTCAATTGCTCAGTTGTGGCCGACTCTTTGTGACCCTCTGGACTGCAGCATGTCAGGCTTCTGTGTCTATCACCAACTCCCAGCGCTTGCTCAAACTCACGTCCACCGAGTCGGTGAGGCCATCCAACCATCTCATCCTCTGTCATCCCCTTCTCCTGATCGTTGCCTTCAATCTTTCGGGGCCTTTTCCAATGAGTCAGTTCTTTGCATCAGGTGGCCAAAGTATTGGAGCTTCAGCTTCAGCATCAGTCCTTCCAATGAATATTCAGGACTGATTTCCTTTAGGATTGACTGGTTTGAGCTCCTTGCAGTCCAAAGGACTCTCAAGAGTCTTCTTCTACACCACAGTTCAAAAGCATCAGCTCTTCAGCCCTCAGTATTCTTTATAGTCCAACTCTCACATCCATATATGACTACTGGAAAAACTGTAGCTTTGACTAGATGGACCTTTGTTGGCAAAGTGATGTCTCTGCTTTTCAATATGCTGTCTAGGTTAGTCATAGCTTTTCTTCCAAGGACCAAGAGTCTTTTAATTTCATGGCTGCATCCACCATCTGCAGTGATTCTGGAGCCCAAGAAAAGAGTCTCTCACTGTTTCCACTGTTTCCCCATCTATTTGCCATGAATTGATGGGACCAGATGCCATGATCTTAGTTTTTTGAATGTTGAGCTTAAGCCAGCTTTTTCGCTCTTCTCTTTCATTTTCATCAAAAGGGTCTTTAGTTCCTCTTCTCTTTCTGTCATAATGGTAGACACGGCCTTACAGGCTCTAATTTGACAAAATAGCAAATTAAAGCTTATTGTTGAATTAAATGCAATTATCTAATAAACTTTTTAAAGCATACAAAGAATGGCAATTACAACTCACTTGAAGCAAAAATACATGAATTTTATACTTTATACAGCTATTATAAAAGCACCAAGCATAAGCTTTCCTTAACATAAGCATCTGACAAATATTTGACTAAATAAATGTGTCAATATCATTAAAAAGTCTTAAAACAAAAAATTCTTTTTGTTTTGTTTTCCTTCAAATATTTTAATTAACTCTGCAACTCAGTATGAGAGAAAAATGGTACCCATGAAAAATAGGATATAGTCTTTTAACTGCTTCTGAAAACTTTCATTTTTCCATGAAAAAGTTCACATCTGATGACATCCTTTATAAGCCACAACGACGTACAACATATAGACATGGATTACCCCCAAATTATATACATTCACTTTGAGTTTTCATACAATATTTTACTAATAATGACTTTCATCTCTTTTCATTTTTTAAAAGGAGATCAAAGAGAAATTTTCACACTGATGGAATTGTTTTCATTTATGTAACTGACAAATGCAAATTTTTTCACATAAAAAATAGTCCTAAAACAAGAATCACCTTTCAAACCCAGGACACATTATACCCTACACAGTACACGGCTTTTCTTCCCAGGGTGCACAACAATCACTTTTATAGGACAAATGACAAATATGACACACTCAAGTCCAGGAAAGGTGATTTGAAAAGCATGAGGAAGGTCTAAGAACAGCTAGTAATCCTGAAACTTCAGGGAGAGACCAATATGGGCAAGAGGGCTGAAATGCTTTCTTTTGATTGAGGGAGCAAAGGAGATGGGTATAGGGAAGATTCACTGAAACAAAATTTGAATTAAAATATAAAGAAACAGACTGTTTTCACTTAATCTTAGAAGTAGTAGGGCCATTACTTCAAATTGATTCCAAGAAAAAATAACAGCACTTCTACATGTCAATCTGTTCTATGCCTTTCACACAAATGTCTTACCCTATGAGAAGGGTACTGCTAGGGTAAGTAACTAGCCTAAGGCTCAGGGCTCATAAGCAGTAGAACCAGGATTCATCTCAGGCTGAGGTGGCTCTAAGACCTGAGACTAACCCAGCCCATAATTCAAATCAATTATCACACTATTTTTCTTACTAGCATTTTAGTGTCTCTGTCCTGAAGCACACAAAGGACTAGACTTTACCTACTTGTGAATTCTCTTAAGCATGTTTCAATAAATGTATAAATTACCAGTGTGTTATAAAACAATATTTAATATTTATGAAGTCATCTCTCTCAAGTAGGTTGCTTTACAATTTTGTTTACAGATAATTAAAAGGATAGGTTTTATCCAACTTCCTGTCCAAATTAAGGAAGCAAGATTATTGTGTATGTGTGTGTATGAAAAACACTTCTGTACTTAGTAATACTGAAGAGTAGCTAAAAGGGGACTTTAAAGGTATCTTGTTTTTTATTTTTTAATTCTTAGAGACATCAGTCAACAATTTCTCTGTGTGTTTGTGCTATGCACTGGTTGATGATTTAATTCATTAAATAGCAGGATGAGACAGTTCAGCAGTAATTTCTAGGATCAGATAAACTCTTGACATGTTAAATGTCCCTGTATGAGTGTTCAGGCAAAGGATCTACACAACCATCTCCTTGATCAGACTTAACCATCCAGTCTAGACTGAGAAGAAGCACTGCATGTGAATCCCTGTGGGCAAGCCCTGGGATGGATTGCTGGGTCTTTTACTTTCCCCCTCTTTCAGCCTCTTGCTGTGATGTCAAAGCTAGACAAGAATAAAGCAGCATGCTTTAGAGGCACTTTCTTCATACTGATTGACCCAGCTATAAACCAATCCTGGACATCCAGCCCACTTAGTTTTAGTTAGTTTGGGACACTGATGAAGATATCTAGTTTCTTAATAAGTATAAAATAAGCTAAAGAAGAAAGCTTCAAGAAGTTTCAAGGTGGACACTGGGCAATCAGACCAACTCTCTTCATGAAGAATATTATTATTCACTCCATCTGTTAAATCCAGCAGTAATAACTTGACTTCATCTACTAAGTCAAACCACAGCATCTTAGCCTGGTTATACTTCCAATGAAGTGTAGCCAAAACTACTTCAGTGGTTAGTTTTATGTGTCAGTTTGGCTAGGCTATAGTACCCAGTTATTTAGTCAAACACTAGCGTGGGTGTTGCCATGAAGCTAATTTGTAGATGTGGTCTAACATCTACAATTACCTGGCTTTAAAGGGTATTTTTGCTGTTTAGTTGCTAAGTCATGTCCAACTCTTTGCGACTTCATGGACTAAAACCCGCCAGGTTCCTCTGTCCATGGGACTTCCCAGGTAAGAATACTGGAATGGGCTGCCATTTCCTTCTCCAGGGGCTCTTCCCAACCCAGGGATTGAAGCCATGTCTCCTGCATTGGCAAGCAAATTTTTCACCAACGAGCCAGCCACCAGGGAAGCCAAAGTAAAGGGTAGTAGTATCCTCACTAATATGGGAGTCTCATTTAAGTCAGTTGAAGGCCTTAATAGGGAAATCTGAGGTTTCCAGAGGAAAGAGTTCTGCCTCAGGATTGTAGCATCAACTCTGGCCAAATTTCCAGCTTGTCCTACATATTTCAGACTTGCTAGCCCCACAATCATGTGAGCCAATTCCTTAAAGTAAGCCTCTTTATATATATTCTATTGGTCTTATTTCTCTGGAGAACTCTAACATAACTTATTGCTAGTCACATAACAATGTCTGCCATATATTTTAATTTCATAAAAATAAAAATTGCTAGTGAAAAAATTTGAGTAGGACTTTGAAAACCTGAGAAGTATGATTAAGTATAAGTTTTTCCCTTTTTAACTGTTAAGATGAACAGGTACTAAATTAATAATCATTAAAATGAGAGGATTAACACAAAATAAATTTCATTATTGAAAAATTAAGAATTGAACAATCTTTATTAGAAAAATAAAGAACTTGAAGGCACTTCATAAAAGTAGCCAGCAAATAATGTAAAAATATCTAACCTCATTTGTAATCAAAGAAATACAAATAAAATTACAGTGAGACATCATGCTCAAGCTATCAAATTGGGAAAGAGCTGAAAAGTAATACTTGTACTAGAGCATGGTGAAACAGATATACATATTGCTGATCGGAGTGTGAAATGGCACAATTGCTCTAGGAGATAATGTGGTACTATATATTCAAGATTGTTTAAAATGCTCACACTTTTCTACTCACATTATAGTTTTACAACTCTACTTCTAAGGAAACAATAAAAATATATAAAGACTTATTTTAAAAATTTACTCAGAATTATCTTCAATAGTTTTCAATTAGAAATCACTTATATAGGGAAATGGATAAATAAATTATGGAATATTCATACAATGGAGTAGCATATAACCATTGCAAACAATACACATAGTTTTTACTTTGCATAGTAGTATAGAACTGAAAGAAATGACTGCAAGTGAAACTATGTAGTTATTTTAATCAATGGGAAAAACTGATTCATTCTTTGCCTTTCAGAAATTTTTGTCAGAACACTGAAAATTCTTTCACTATCACTTATAAATGTCTAGTGAAATGAAGGGATGACCTGGAGGAATGGGATGAGGAGGGAGGTGGGAGGGGGGTTCTGGAAGGGGAAAACATGTACACCCATGGTGGACCCATGTCAATGTACGGCAAAACAAACACAATATTGTAAAGTTAAAAAATAGATAAACTAATTTAAAAATAAAAAAAAGGAAAAACTAGTATTTATTTAGTACATTGTGATTTAAAGCATTAATAATTAAAATGTTCTTTGTAAAAAAAAAACATTAAGAGTCATTAAGACTAGCGGTTGTCTTCTTTGAAAGTCTTATAATATATGATGCACATATCTTCTATGAACTGGAAAACTGTCATATGCCTTTCTAGGTTTGGATAAGATTCCAACATATCACTGGATCAAAGAGGCAACACAACATACGTTTTGCTATACATGCATGAACTAACAGATGCACAGTGAAAGGTCACCAACACTTTGAAATGTCACAATGGGTTATGATGTGCCTCTGTTATTTATATAGTGTTTTGTGGACTGAGGAGTTAGCAGCTGTTTATATTTTATGCAACTACTCACAGTTAATACACATGGTAATGGAAATCTGAATTGTGTGTTGGGAGACTTGCTATTTAACTGAACTCTGGTAACTGAAATTTGTGTGTACTACAACATGCAAAGAGAGGGCTGCTTGTACTTCATGTAGTTTTAATGTCATGGGGAAATTAGTAAGGTATAATTAGTAAATGCTGATATAAGAAAAAAAAGAAACATAGTTACAGTCTCTAAGTAAGCTGGATCTTGACTTTATCAAAAGGACTAGAAAAAAGACTGGAAGAACTTTTAATTCAACAATATTTGTTGTTGTTTAGTCGCTAAGCTGTACCCAACTCTTTGGTGATCCCATGGACTGTGGCCCGCCATGCTCCTCTGCCCACGGGATTCTCCAGGCAAGAATACTGGAGTGTGTTGCCATTTCCTTCTTCAGGGGATCTTACAGACCCAGGGATCAAACCCACATCTCCTGCACTGGCAGGTGGACTCTTTACCATCTGAGCCACCAGGGAAGCTGAGTGCTAAGAACTATGCTGGGGACAGCAGCGAGGAAAGTGGACAAAAATCCACGCCTTTAAGAAACTTTCAGTCTAAAACAGGAGGAGTGAGGAGAACACAATAACAAGATAAAGATAAAGCAAAATATACAGCATGTCAAAGGAGAGAGAATGCTTTGGAGAAAAAGCAGAGAAAGAGGATTAACAGTGATGAATGAGAACTGGACACATTACTCAAGATGGGAGTCAGTGAAGCCTTCACTGAAAAAATAATATCCAGGTGAGGAGCTGAGGGTTAGGAAGTAAAGCCTATCAAAACCTGGGAAAAGCAAGCAGAAAAAAACAGTACCTGCAGAGCGCTCAGGCAGAAATAGGCTGAGGAAGTTGTGGCTGCAGCAAGGTCAGTAGGAAGTGGAACAGAGTAGAAGGATGCTGTCAAGAGAAAATGGGGTTTTGGGTTGGGTTGTTAAGAAGAGTGCCACAGGGACTTCCCATAGGTCCAGTGGTTACGAATCTGTGCCTCTAATACAGGGGACAAAGGCTCAATCCTTGGTCAGGAAACTAACACTCCACATGCTGCTTGGCACAGCGTGTGTGTGTGTGCGTGTGTGTATGTGTGTAAACATATACATATACACACATACATACACACACACACACACACACACACACACACATATAAAAGAGAGGAAGAATGCCACAAACTGGTTTATATTTTATCACGATCTCTACAAAATGGCTTCCCTGGTAGCTCAGTTGGTAAAGAATACACCTGCAATGCAGGAGACCTGGGTTTGATCCCTGGGTCAGGAAGATCCTCTGGAGGAGGGCATGGCTACCCAATCCAGTATTCATGCCTGGAGAATCCCACGGACAGAGGAGACTGGTGGGCTACAGTCCATCAGGTTGCAAAGAGTCAGTCACGACTGAGCCACTAATCACAGTACACACAGCACTGAAAGGGGGACAAGTACAGTTTTGATGATGGTTCTGTTTTGAAGTAGAATCACAGAATTTGCTAATGGATTGGGTTTGGGATATGTATGGAAGAGAAAGAAGACTAATTCCAGGAATTTTGGCATAAGCAAGAATGCCATGACAAGTAATTAATATGAGGAAGACTTGTGAGTTGGTCAGGCTGGAGGGGAAGACCAGGAACTTAGTTTTGGAGCTGTTAACTTTCAAATACTTATTATGCAAGGAAGTAGAGATGTCAATTAGGCAACTGAATATACCAAGTCTAAAGTTCCAGCCCAAGGTCTAGGAAGATACTTATTTGAGAGTTTCAAGTCTTAAGTCTGATGACATCATTAAGGGAGTAAGTACAGAAAGAAAAAAGAAAACTGTCCCTGGCTTGAGCCACTTATCTGACAGAAGTCTAGGAGATGAGGAACATAAATTACTTGTCAGAAACAGGGTTAAGAAAGAAGTTAATTTGAAAACACAATTTTTAGAAACTCAAATTACTGCATGACCCAGAAATTCTACTCCTAGCAATGTACCTATGATAAAGTGAAAACAATGTCCATATCAAAACTTGTATACAAATGTTCACAGCAGCATTGTTCACAATAATATAATTAAGAAACCAGAAACAACCCCAAACGTCCATCAACTGATAAATGGATAAACTGTGGTTTGGATACAGAGTGAAATATTGTTTGGCCGTAAAAAGAATAAAGTACTAATAAGTACTACAAGTGAACTTTGAAAACATCGTAAGAAAAGAAGTCAGTCATAAAAGACCATACTGTATATTCCATTTATGTGAAATGTCCAGAACAGACAAACCCACAGAGACAGAGAGTAGATTTGTGCTTGCTAAACACTAATGAGGTTAGGGAGGAATGAGGAGTACAGGATTTCTTTTTGGAGCAACGAAAATGTGATAAAATTGACTGTGTTGATGGCTGCACAACCCTGAGTATAATTAAAAAACATACATACACTTTAAAGGGATTACTTGCATGGTAGGTGAATTATATCTCAATAAAGCTGCTGCAATAACCAAAACCACAAACAAACAACCCCCCCCAACTGGAAAATTCACAAAACAGAACTGGTTACTCGTGTATACTTTATTGATGCTCACCCCAAATCGAAAACTTCTCTTCCATGCATTATGATAGTAAACTTACAAAGTGAAAGTTAACTGTAGAAAATCTACAAAGATGAACAAAATATATAAGGAAGAAAATTAAAAATCATCCATAAATCCACATCCTTTCAAACTTCAGGTTATTCCTTTTTAATCATCCCCCCCCCCCCGCTTACTTACATTTATTTTGGTCACAATAAAACTGAAACCATACTATATTACATTATATGGCTATACTACACATATCTATTCTAATTTTAAGGAATTTAAAAAGTTTCTACATGTTTACTATTACAAACAGTCCTTTAGCCGAATCTCTAAGTAACTCAATTTGAGAAGAACAAATTTCTAGAAATGCAATCATTTGTTAAAATATGTGGGTATTTTTTTAACTCTTAAAATACTGCCTTCCAGAAAAGCTATACCAATTTATCCTCTCATCAAAAGTGCAAGGGGACACAATTTACCACAAATTGAACTAGTTCTTGTCAGTTTAAAATTTTTTACCAATGTGCATGAAAACATATTATCTTATTTAATTTGGGACTCATTTCTTAATAGTGATAAATTTATTTTCACATTGACATCTTTTGTAAACTGCCAGCTTACATCCTTCTTTGCTCTTCTGGGATACTAGTCATTTTCCTACAGTTTTACTTTGAGAATGCTTTTATGTATTCCTCCTTCTATAAAAAATAACATTTTGTCATTTGTATTTTAAGTTTGATGATGGTGGCTTTGACTTACCAAAATTAAAACATTGATGTAAATGACTCAATCTTTTCATTTATGAATAATCCTTATTCTAAAAAACAAAGTCTTTCCCCAAACTGGTGAGAAAAATGGTCATCAAGCTTTCCTTCTAACAGATTCTGTTCTTTATTTTTCTTTGCAATATTTACTAAGTATTTAACACATGAATGTAGAATGCTAATAGTTTTACATATACTAGCTCATTGATCTTTCTCATTGCTTTCCAATGAAGGGATGATTAAATTATATGACTAAGGTAACTGTTAATAAGATGCAGAACAGAAATTTAAAGCTAAAGGAATATAAAGCCATATTGTTCCACTGTGCTCATATCCATATCAAGACATTTTAATAGAGCTATGCTTGGCTACAGGGTTCTCTCATTATATCCTCATCTGAGAAACAACAGCCAGTTACTAAAACATGTAACTCCTTAAGTTCAATAAATTGAAGTTCAATAGTTGCTGAAGTTAAATAAGTCCTGGTCCACACCCTTGAATCAACTTAAATACTTTTTGTTCTATGTTTTTTTACAATAATATTGTGGGTGTATCTAAGTGAAAGTATGATAAACATGTCACTTGGCTTTTGGACACAGACCAAGTTGGTTTTATTCTGTAGAACCAGACTAAAATAGATTTTATTAGCTCCACATGATAAAAGAAAAAGATCTACAGAGTAACTTTCAAAGAATCCACTATAATGATAAACTTATGTAGTATTTGTAATCAATGCCCTCTCATTAAGTTTTTCTTTTGATCATGTAGACAAAACTGTTCACAATCTAGTGCTTAAATAAAAACACACCAGATTCTTGATAATATTCCTCTTCTCAATGAGTATTAAAAATGTCTTATTTTACTTTATTCAAACTGTCCTGTTTTACTTATGTTATTATTGTAAGCATTCTCAAATTCTTTTTGAAAATAGGCAAAGAATAAGTAGTATTCATTACAATTAATGTTGTTCAAAGCTATGCATTCAGCAAATTCCTCTGACTGAATTTAGCAAAGTACTATGGTATAATTTTAAGTGTGCTGTTCAACACAACGTAAAATTATGTAGACTGATATTACCTAAGTTGAAAAGAACAAATTAGATGCTGCACACATATACTTTACTACAAATTGGGACTGGAACACAGCATTATATTTTAACCCCTTATTTATAAGCTTTTCTGACAAATATCGCATTAACATTTAAACAATGAATTAAGGCTAATTATGTCAAGTGGTTGAGAGCTCAGAAAGTTGTGTCTGGAACACCAGCCCTGCAATAAGACTTTACATCCAAGTAAATCTTGATGACTCCTTCAATCTCAAAGTCTATCTCAAAAAAAGACATTAATACTTGACCGATTTTTAAGACTGATTTTATTCTGTGAATAGAGGAATTAAAAGTTCACATAATTATACCCTTCATATTCTGCTCTGTACATGTTAATAAAAATAAAGTAGTGGCTTATGGATTTGGGTTGTGTTTTATTTTGACTTTGATAATTCAACTAAAAATTTGATTTACAAAATTTACAAATGGTAATAGTTTTCCAGAGTCCTATTTAAACTTCCAAAGTTAAGCTATCAAGGATTCCTGGCTTTGGTTTGTTGTGAACCAAACAAAAATTGTTCTTACCTTTACACCCTGAATGAGACCATTCATGAGGAATGTGTGTTGAGGAAATGTTTCATGTAGAACCTACAAAAAGCAAACAAACGTCAAGAAAAATTCTAAAGTAAATGAAAGGGAAAGATTTCTGCCTTTTGTTAATGGCAGACTAGGTAACTAAACACCAGAATGAAAATGTTAAGGAATAATGAAATATGGAAAATGTCTTAAAAGTATGACAAGGTAACAAGATAGTGAGGCAGAAATCTTAATAAAGAACCTAAAAAGGCATGCCCAGGATTCAGTTGCTTTTGCTACAAAAGCACAAACAATTTAAAGGATATACTGCAAAGAGTTACTTAAACTCAGTTATGAACCTGCAGCCCAGCTTCATGTTACGTACCTAGTCCAGGAAACCTCAAACCTTAAATTTGGATTATACTGATCCAGACTGGTAGCCTCTCCAGATGTTTAGAAGAAAAAAATCTCAAGTTATTTCTGAAAAGGCCATCACCCAGGCTTCACATCAACCATACATATACTTTCTCAAATATAATGACAAGGACATAATCAAAGGTAATCAGATACAAAAGTAAATAAGACACCATGAACAAGAAAACAGCAAACAATACATAACAAACACTCAAAGACCTCATGTTTTGGCATTATTTAACAGACTTTAAAATTAGCATGCTTACTGTGTTACAAGACATATAAAGTAAGCTTGAAACTTTGTAGCAGATTAAAAGAACAAAAAGAAAGTCTAGAACAGAAAAAATTAAATTAAAAACTCAATGGGTTATGTTTAACAAGATCAAACACAGTTTAAGAGAGAATAACTGAACCAAAAGGTAGGTCAAGAGAAGTTATCCAGAATGCAGCAGAGACAAATAGACAGGATATAAGAGAGAAAGTAAGAGACACAGAGGATCCAATAAGAAAGTCTAACAATTTAAACTAGTCCAGTGATAACAGTGAGGCAGAGACAATATTTTAGAAGCCAATGACTGAGAATATACTTGAATCAATGACAGACATCAGTGAAGAGATTAAAGCGACCTATCAAATTTTAAGCAGTATAAAAAGAAATCCATATTTGCAATCAGATTAAAATTATAGAGAACCTTAAAAAAATTCTTTAAAATAGAAATAACAGATTGCTTTCAAAGGAACAACAGTTAAGACTGACATTTTTGAACTGAGACAAGGAGTATGCTATTCTATCATCAGTATAGTAAGAAAAATAAAACAAATGCCAACCTAAAATTGTATACCCAGTTAAAATGTCCTTTGACACAAAGGCAAGTATCCACATTTTTTGATTTGGCAAAAACAAGTTTACTAACTTATACGACTGAGTTTACTAACTTATAGACTCCACTTATAAAAAAAATACTTCCAGGAGAAGGAAAATTATAGAGGTATAATTAAGGTTCAAGATGCAAAATAAAATAAAGATCACGGAAAATGGTATATGAATGAACAGGGATGCTACAAAACAAAAATAATGGGTCTTATAGTTTTTATTTTCAATTATACAGAAGTAAAATATTTAATTGGATTTTACATAGAGCAGTGTGTACATGACCATGTAAAATGGACAGCCTACAAAGACCTCAGTTGTATAGCATGCGGAACTCTGCTCAATGTTATATGCTTGCCTGCACGGTTAGAGAGGTTTGAGGGAGAATGGATCCACGTATATGTATGGCTGAATCTTTGCACTATTCACCTGCAACTACCACAACATTGTTAATCAGTTGGCTATATGCCAATATAAAATAAAAAGTTTGAAGTTTGAAGTAAAAAAAAAAAAAAAAACTTAGAGAATGAAATGACAACCCACTCCAGTATTCTTGCCTGCTAAATCCCATGGCAGAGCCCTGGTGGGCTATATAGTCCAAGGGGTCAAAGAGGCAAACAACTCTTTGTGACTAAACAACAAAAACAAAATAATTAATAATATTCATTTACCCCATTTATGCTAATATGCAGCACATCGTAAAGGAATGTTTAAGGAAATCAACCCTGAATATTCATTGGAAGGACTGACGCTGAAGCTGAAGCTCCAATACTTTGGCCACCTGATGCAAAAAGCCGACTCACTGGAAAAGACACTGATGCTGGGAAAGATGGAAGGCAAAAGGAGAAGAGGGAGGCAGAGAATGAGATGGCTGGATAGCATTACTAATTCAATGGAAATGAACTTGGGCAAACAATGGGAGACAGTGAGAGACAGGGAGGCCTGGCATGCTGAAGTCCATGGGGTTGCAAAGAGTTGGACATGACTTAACAACTGAACAATAACATGTTAATATTATACAAAATTAAAGATATTGATTAATAGTAGACTTTGATAAGTTTGCATGTAATGCTATAGAAACCACAAAAATAACAGGAATAGAATACTTCTAATGTAATAGAAGAAAAATCAGTCTAACTATTCAATGCAAATGAAGGCAAAAAGGAACAAAATGACAACTTAGAACTGCAGTACATAGAAAAAAATAATGAGCTAATTGAATTCACATAGACTTAATACACCAGGTAAAAGGCAAAAAAAGTGTAGCCTAAAACCAAATTTTAGACAGAATCTGAATCACAGGATTTGGAACCAAAGGATCACTTCACACATACTGGGTTGGCCAGAAAATTCCTTCAGTTTTTAAGTAAAAATAAAAGACACATTTTTCATTTTGCCAAGAACTTTATTGAATAATGTATTCACCATTTTGTTCCACTTATCTTCTGCCATTTTCCAGGCAACTTCGTAATTCAATCTTACCAAAACTTTTTATCGTTTTGAGCAAAGAACTGTCCCAGGTGACTTCTACAGTCTTTCAGGGAATTCAATTTTTTTTCCATTAAGAGAAGTTTGTATAGACTGAAATAAGTCAAAATCTAAAAGTGCAATGTCTAGTGAATACAGTGGATGAATCAGAACTTCCGAGCCAAGCTCTAACAATTTTTGCCTGGTCATCAAAGAAACGTGCATTATCCTGATGGAAGATTATGCATTTTCTGTTTTCTAATTTTGGATGCTTTTCATTGTGTGCTTTCAGTTGGTCTCAATGGGCGCAGTACTTGTTGGAATTAATTGTCTGGTTTTCCATATAGAGCCCATAATAAAGGACTTCCTACCGATCCCGCCATATACATAACATCACCTTCTTTGGTTGGAGACCAGCCTTCAGTATGGTTGGTGGTGGTTCATTTCATTTGCCCAGCAATCTTTTCCATTTCACATTATTGTACAATATTCACTTTTCATTGTCCATCACAGTTTTAAAAACTGGTACATTTTTGTTACATATAAGTAAAGAATCCTGTGTGAAAATGCAGTCAAGAAAGGGTTTTTTTTTTTTGCTTAACTTATGTGGAACCCAAACATCAAAATGACTGGCATAACCAAGCTGGTACAAATGATTTTCAATGCCTGGTTTGGATATATTTGAGTATGTTGGCTCTCTCCCACGTGGTATAACATTGACTTTGGAGTACCATCCAGCAAGAAATCTCCAGTATGAAACTTGGCAAGCCACTTTTGATACATTCAACAGTCACAGCACCTTTTCCATATACTGCTCAAGTCTTTTTTCTGCATTTCAGTTGTGTTTTTACCTTTCTTGAAATAGTAAAGCATAAAATGTCAAAAAAATGTTGCTTTTTTTCTTTCACCTTCAGTATTAAAATGGCTACAAAAAAGTTCACTAATTTTGATGCTTTTTTAAAAACTCATGCTGCTATGACAACCATCACAATACAACTTAACAAAACTTTCTAATGAAGTTAAAAGCAACTAAATGCAACTAGATAAAAATGGATAAACTGAACTTTTGCATAAACTATGATCCCATAATGTTTAACCAGAAAAAGAAAATCAAGCATATGAACATCGAGACATGTACAAGAATGTTTACAGCAGCATTGTATAAACAATGGAAAAACTAGAAACAAATATTCATAAATTGCACTGCTGCTGCTAAGTCGCTTCAGTCGTGTCCGACTCTGTGCGACCCCATAGACGGCAGCCCACCAGGCTCCCCCGTCCCTGGGATTCTTCAAGCAAGAACACTGGAGTGGGTTGCCATTTCCTTCTCTAGTGCATGAAAGAAAAAAGTGAAAGGGAAGTCGCTCAGTCGTGTCTGACTCTCAGCGACCCCATGGACTGCAGCCTACCAGGCTCCTCCGTCCATGAGATTCTCCATGCAAGAGTACTGGAGTGGGCTGCCATTGCCTTCTCCCCATAAATTGCACTAACAGTGCACAACAGAAAAAAGGAAGCCCCAGAAGACAACATGCATGTTATACATTATGCCCCTTCTTAGAAGTTCAAAAATGACCAGAATCAAATAACATGGACACATCCGTGTGTTTATATATATAATAATGTGACCTAACTCTAGAAAATAATCAAGCAAATAACAAAAAAATTCAGAATTGTAGTTATCTTTGTGGATGGATAGTAGGGAAAGAGATAGGCAAGGAGGACATAGAAATAAATTGTTATTGGGTCATGCAAGGGTTCATCGGTATTCAACACATCCTTAAAAACTATGTTGCAGCAATAAACTTTAAAAACAAAGTAAGAAGGATAAAACAAATGGGGGAATGAATGTTTAATTAAATGTTTCATTCCATGAGTGAAACAAATCTATGTATCATGAAGACAGTTATGACTAATCTATTTCTATGCACCTGAAATCCTATGAATTACAAAAACGGGGGAAGGATAGAGTGACTAGTCTCTAACTTTAGACAGTTTATCTCCACAGGTTTTTCAAAAAATGAAATTAAGATGTATCCATAGAAATGATTTCAAATTATCCCTTAATAACATAATTTTCATAGGTTACAAAAGATTTGCCATCGCAGCTAGTGGCATTTGAACTCTACTCACTGTACTGAAAAACAAACAAACAAAAAATAGAAAAGATGAAGGACAACAAATAACTCAAGTGCAAAATCAGTTTTCAGAAAAATCTTTCCTAATAACAAGTTTCATAGGGTACAGAGATACAGAAACTTCAAAGGGAATACTAATCAATATTAGAACTATTTAATGATTTGTCATATGCATCATAGAAATATGGTAAAATAGCAAAACAGTCAGTATATTTTAAAAAAATGTTTCTCTGATCCCCCGTGTGTCAAAAAACATTTTCTGACAAGAAAAATGCTTCTCTTATCCAGTCTTTTAGCCCCACTTTTTCGCTATTATACACTGTCAGACCAAGGTTGAGAACTTAACAGGTATTTTTCAAACTCCCCTTGTCTATGGGTTTCCTCAGAGTTTTTGCTAGTGGAAAAAAATAGGGTTGGGGGAGCGCTGGTGAGCACTACACCAGTAACTCCAGGACTGCCTTCATTCTGTCAAAGGGACAGTAATTCTGTTCACCTCTGCTGCCCTCAGCTTCATCCTCACCTTGCAGACCTCTGGTCTCCCCTAAAATAGTTCTATATTCAAGATGATCCAAATATGCATTCACTTATGCAGGTAATGTATTCTAGGATTAAGAAATTAACTCTTTAATTTGGCAAGACCATATCCATGTCAATCTTAAAGGAAATCAACCCTAAATATTCATTGGAAGGACTGATGGTGAAGCTTAAACTCCAATAATTTGGCCACCTGATACAAAGAGCTGACTCATTGAGAAAGACTGATGCTGGCAAAGACTGAGGGCAAGAGGAGAAGGGGGCGAAAGAAGATGAGATGGTTGGATGGTATCACCAACTCAATGGACATGAGTTTGCACAAAATTGAAGGACAGGGAAGCCTAGTGTGCTGCAGTCCATGGTGTCCCAAAGAGCTGGACACAATGAGAAACCGAACAACAACAACATATCCATGTATGAATGATAGAACATGGATTTACTGAACTGCACATTAAAATATATAGCTCTAAAGCAATTAGATACGACTGAGCAGCAGGCATGGCAGGGCAATGGAATTTCTGGCAGTATAAGAAACTGTTTCTGGGTAATAAAGCAATGATGCAGGCAGTTCCTCTAAAATTTTTCAATATGTGCTTTTTAAAACTTTTCTACTTTTTCCTATTAAAAAAAGATACTGAAATAGTAAAGTTTTATTAAAGAAATAAGCAAAACAAAACAAGTCAATAATTTCTTTTCTAGTAAGCTAAGGACTAAACCTTTGTAAAATAAAGCAGCTATAAAGAAAACAGCAAACTTTTCCAAACTTTCCAAATTCAAACATTTTTTTTCGGTATATAAATAATTATACTGCAAAAGACAGTAGCTGTTATCACAACAAACCTAATGCTAGGACTTTTCTGGTGGTCCAGGGGTTCAGAATCCACCTGCCAATGCAGGGGACCTGGGTTTGATGCCTGATCCCGGGAGATTCCACATGCTGTCAGGAAACTAAGCCTGTTAGCCACAGCTACTGACGCCTGCACGCTCTGGAGCCTGTGCTCTGCAACAGGAGATGCCACTGCAATGAAAAGCTGGGAAACTAAGCCTGCATGCTGCAGCTACTGAGCCCACATGCCACAGCTACTGACGCCTGCATGCTCTGGAGCCCACGCTCTGCAACAGGAGATGTCACTGCAATGAGAAGCTGGGAAACTAAGCCTGTGTGCCACAGGTACTGATGCCTGCATGCTCTGGAGCCCGCGCTCTGCAACAGGAGATGCCACAGCAATGAGAAGCTGGGAAACTGAGCCTGTGTGGTGCAACTACTGACGCCTGCATGCTCTGGAGCGCGTGCTCTGCAACAGGAGATGCCACTGCAATGAGAAGCTGGAAAACTGAGCCTGTGTGCCACAGCTATTGACGCCTGCATACTCTGGAGCCCGCGCTCTGCAACAGGAGATGCCACCGTAATGAGAAGCTAGCACACTGCAACTAGAAAAAACCTGCACTGCAACAAAGACTCAGCACAGCCAAAAATAATAAAAATAATTTTAATTAGTTAATTATTTAAAAGTATACTGACATTCAGGTCAAGATGGTGGAGTAGAAACACCAGCACGCAACTCCTCCTGTGAGAGCACCAAAATTGCAACTAACTAGCTGTTGAAAAACCATCGACATGAGGACACTTCAGTTCAGTTCAGTCGCTCAGTCGTGTCCGATTCTTTGCGACCCCATGAATCGAAGCACGCCGGGCCTCCCTGATCATCACCAACTCCTGGAGTATACCCAAACCCATGTCCATCGAGTCGGAGATGCCATCCAGCCATCTCAGCCTCTGTTGTCCCCTTCTCCTCCTGCCCCCAATCCTTCCCAGCATCAGGGTCTTTTCCAATGAGTCAACCCTTCGCATGAGGTGGCCAAAGTACTGGAGTTTCAGCTTCAACATCAGTCCTTCGAATGAACACTCAGGACTGATCTCCTTTAGGATGGACTGGTTGGATCTTCTTGCAGTCCAAGGGACTCTCGAGAGTCTTCTCCAACACCACAGTTCAAAAGCATCAATTCTTTGGCGCTCAGCTTTCTTCACCATCCAACTCTCACATCCATACATGACTACTGGAAAAACCACAGCCTTGACTAGATGGACCTTTGTTGGCAAAGTAATGTCTCTGCTTTTAAATATGCTATCTAGGTTGGTCATAACCTTCCTTCCAAGGAGTAAGAGTCTTTTAATTTCATGGCTGCAGTCACCATCTGTAGTGATTTTGAAGCCCCAAAACATAAAGTCTGACACTGTTTGCACTGTTTCCCCATCTATTTCCCATGAGGTGACAGGACCAGATGCCATGATCTTAGTTTTCTGAATGTTGAGCTTTAAGCCAACTTTTTCACTCTCCTCTTTCACTTTCATCAAGAGGCTCTTTATTTCTTCGCGTTCTGCCATAAGGGTGATGTCATCTGCATATCTGAGGCTTTATTGATATTTCTCCTGGCAATCTTGATTCCAGCTTGTGTTTCTTCCAGCCCAGCGTTTCTCATGATGTACTATGCATATGAGTTAAATAAGCAAGGTGACAATATACAGCCTTGACATACTCCATTTCCTATTTGGAACCAGTCTGTTGTTCCATGTCCAGTACTAACTGTTGCTTCCTGACCTGCATACAGGCTTCTCAAGAGACAGGTCAGATAGTCTGGTATTCCCATCTCTTGAAGACTTTTCCACAGTTTATTGTGATCCACACTGTCAAAGGCTTTGGCATACTCAATAAAGCAGAAATAGATGTTCTTCTGGAACTCTCTTGCTTTTTCAATGATCCAGCGGATGTTGGCAATTTGATCTCTGGTTCTTCTGCCTTTTCTAAAACCAGCTTGAACATCTGGAAGTTCATGGTTCACGTATTGTTAAAGCCTGGCTTGGAGAATTTTGAGCATTACTTTACTAGTGTCTGAGATGAGTGCAATTGTGCGGTAGTTTGAGCATTCTTTGGCATTGCCTTTCTTAGGGACTGGAATGAAAACTGACCTTTTCCAGTCCTGTGGCCACTGCTGAGTTTTCCAGATTTGCTGGCATACTGAGTGCTGTAGGATATGAAATAGCTCAACTGGAATTCCATCACCTCCACTAGCTTTGTTTGTAGTGATGCTTTCTAAGCCCACTTGACTTCACATTCCAGGATGTCTGGCTCTAGGTGAGTGATCACACCATCGTGATTATCTGGGTCGTGAAGATCTTTTTTGTACAGTTCTTCTGTGTATTCTTGTCACCTCTTCTTAATATCTTCTGCTTCTGTTAGGTCCATACCATTTCTGTCCCTTATCGAGCCCATCTTTGCATGAAATGTTCCCTTGGTATCTCTAATTTTCTTGAAGAGATCTCTAGTCTTTCCCATTCTGTTGTTTTCTTCTATTTCTTTGCATTGATTGCTGAGGAAGGCTTTCTTATCTCTCCTTGCTATTCATTGGAACTCTGCATTCAGATGGGAGTATCTTTCCTTTTCTCCTTTGCTTTTCCGCTTCTCTTCTTTTCCCAGCTATTTGTAAGGCCTTCTCAGACAGCCATTTTGCTTTTTTGCATATCTTTTCCATGGGGATGATCTTGATCCCTGTCTCCTGTACAATGTCACGAACCTCTGTCCATAGTTCATCCGGCACTCTGTCTATGAGATCTAGTCCCTTAAAGCTATTTGTCACTTCCACTGTATAATCATAAGGGATTTGATTTAGGTCATACCTGAATGGTCTGGTGGCTCTCCCTACTTTCTTTAATTTAATCTGAATTTGGCAATAAGGAGTTCATGATCTGAGCCACAGTCAGCTCCCGGTCTTGTTTTTGCTGACTGTATAGAGCTTCTCCATCTTTGGCTGCAAAGAATATAATCAATCTGATCTCGGTGGTGGCCGTCTGGTGATGTCCATGTGTAGAGTCTTCTCTTGTGTTGCTGCAAGAGGGTGTTTGCTATGACCAGTGCCTTCTCTTGGCAAAACTCTATTAGAGTTTGCCCTGCTTCATTCTGTACTCCAAGGCCAAATTTGCCTGTTACGCCAGGTGTTTCCTGACTTCCTACTTTTGCATTCCAGTCCCCTATAATGAAAAGGACATCTTTTTTGGGTGTTAGATCTAAAATATCTTGTAGGTCTTCATAGAACCGTTGAAGTTCAGCTTCTTCAGTGTTACTGGTCGGGGAATAGACTTGGATTACCGCGATACTGAATGGTTTGCCTTGGAAACGAACAGAGATCATTCTGTCATTTTTGAGATTGCATCCAAGGACTGCATTTCAGACTCTTTTGTTGACCATGATGGCTACTCCATTTCTTCTAAGGGATTCTTGCCCACAGTAGTAGATATAATGGTCATCTGAGTTAAATTCACCCACTCCAGTCCATTTTAGTTTGCTGATTCCTAGAATGTCAACGTTCACTCTTGCCATCTCCTGGAACCCATCAAAAAAAGATACTCCTGGAGGACACTGGAACCCACCAAAAAAAGATACCTCATGTCTAAAGACAAAGAAAAAGCCACAATGAGATGCCAGGAGGGGCTAAGTCATGATAAAATCAAATCCTCTACCTGTCAGGTGGGTGACCCACAAGCTGGTGACAGTAATACCAAGCAAGTTTTCCCACTGTTGTGAAGGTTCAGACCTCCACATCAGGCTTCCCAACCTGGGATCTGGCAAAGGAACTGGGAATCCCCAGGGATTCTGACTTTGAAGAACAGCAGGGATTTGATTAGAGGGCTTCCACAGGACTGGGGGAAACAGACTCTACTCCTAGAGGGCACAAACAAAACCTTGTGTGCACCAAGACCTAGGGAAAAGGAGTAGTGACCCCACTGGAGGCTGAACCAGACCTACCTGCTAGTGCTGGAGGGCCTCCTGTGGAGGCATAGGTCAGCAGTGGCTCACCGTGGGAATGGGGGCACTGGCAGCAGCAGTCCTGGAAGTGGACTCTTGGTATAAGTCCTCCTGGAGGTTGCCACTAACCTTACCAGAGAGGTGGCTAGCCTCAGGCTAAAAAACAAACAGGGAAGGAGCACAACTCCACCACCCATCAGCAGACAACTGAATTAAAGTGTTACTGAGCATGGCCCACCATAGCAAGACCCAGTTTTCCCCTACCCATCAGAAGTTTATACAAGCCTCTTAGCCAACTCCATCAGAGGGCAGACAGAGGAAGCAAGAATAACCACTATTCCACAGTTGCTAGAAGAAAAACCACATTACAGGAAGTTAATCAGCATGAAAAAGCAGAAAGTTATGTCCCAGATTAAGGGACAAGATAAAACACCAGAAAAACAACTAAATGAAGATAGGCAAGGAGGCCTGGCATGCTGCAGTCCATAGGGTCACAAAGAGTCAGACACAACTGAGCAGCTGAAGTGAACTGAATTGAATATTCCAGAGAAAGAATTCAGAATAATGATAGTGAAGATGATCCAGGATCTTGGGAAAACAATGGAGAAGATGTAGGAAGTCATTGCCAAAGACCTGGAAGAAATGAAGAACAAAAGAACAGAGATGAACAATAAACTAGAAGGAACCAATAGCCAAATAACTGAGGCAGGAAAATGGAGGACAGAATGGTCAAAATCACTGCCACAGAACAGACTACAGAAAAAAGAATGAAGAGACCTCTAGACAACAATAAACGCACCAACATTCACATTATAGGTGTCCCAAAAGGAGAAAAGAGAGAAAGGACCCAAGAAAATATTTGAAGAAATACTAGCTGAAAACTTTCTTAACATGGGAAAGGAAATTGTCAAGTCTAGGCAGCACACAGAGTCTAAGGCAGGATAAACCCAAGGAGGAAAACACTGAGATACACAGCAATCAGTATGACAAAAATTAAAAACAAAGATAAAATATTAAAAGCAACAAGGGTAAAATGACAAATAACACACAAGGGAACTTGCACAAGGTTATAAGCTAGTTTCTCATAGAAACTGTGCAAGCTAGAAGGGAATGGCACGATATATTTAAAGTGATGAAAGAACCTACAACCAAGAATACTCTACCCAGCAAGACTCTTATTCAGATTTGATGAAGAAATCAAAAGCTTTCCAGACAAGCAAAAGAATTTAGCACCACCATACCAGCTTTACAATCAATGCTAAAGGAACTTTTCTCTAGGTAGGAAACAGAAGGAAAAGACCAGCACAAAATAAACCCCAAACAATTAAGAAAATGGTAATAGGATCATGTTGTTGTTCAGTCGCCCAGTCATGTCCAACTCTTTGTAACCCCATGAACTGCAGCACACCAGGTCTCCATGGCCCTCACCATCTCCCAGAGTTTCCCCAAGTTCATGTCCATGCCTCATTGATACCATCCAGCCATCTCATCCTCTGATGCCTTCTTCTCCTTCTGTCCTCAATCTTTTCCAGTATCAAGGACTTATTTTAAATGAGTCAGCTCTTCACATCAGGTAACCAAAATACTGAAGCTTTAGCTTCAGCATCAATCCTTCCAATGAGTATTCAGGGTTGATTTCCTTTAAGACTGACTGGTTTGATCTCTTTGTTGTCCAAAGGACTCTCAGAAGTCTTCTCCAGCACCACAGCTCGAAGGCATCAGTTCTTTGACGCTCTCCCTTCTTTAAGGTCCAATTCTGACAACTCTACATGACCCCTGGGAAGACCAGAGCCTTGATCATATGCACCTTTGTAGGCAGAGTGATGTCTCAGCTTTTCAACACACTGCGTAGGTTTGTCATAGGATCAGACATATCAATAATTACCTTAAATGATAAGGGATTGAATGCACCAACCGAAAGACACAGACTGGCTGGGCAGATGAAAACATGTGCATGTATGAACCTCTATTAACACATCACTCTACTTAACTCCAAATTGTATGTTATTATTTAGTATTTTTAGGTTAATCATGTTTCCATTATGGCTTGCAATTGTAATTATCTTCTATTTTTGTCTGGCTACTGATACTAAAAACTTGATAAACATCTTCTACTATTGTGATTTTTGCTTAATACCATAATTGTATCATGACTGGTCAACAGAAAATAATAGAATTCTTTATCACTAAAACTATCACTTATTAGAAAAACCTGCAATCATTTTTTAAAATCCAGATGCATATCAGAATTATCTTGGAATTTTTTGAAAACTACAAATGCACATATGTTGCTTTTTCTCCTGCAAAGTTTCAGATGTGTTTCTAATGAGCAGACAAGCTTAAGAACAATTGGACTATATTACAATCTTTCACTTTTATCTAGCATGTTTCATTTTTTTCTATTTCACGCTCAGTGCTCCCATTTCATTTAGTTTATGCTTTCCAATTTCTCCATCTATCTTTTTTTGATGTTCTTTCTCAAGCCGTTACCAATCACAGTAGAAAAGCTTTTGTGTACACACACACACATACATATATATTAGTATGTATAATAAAATACATATATGTTTTAGAAAACTTACAAATTTTTGCCCAGTTAAAAAATTTGATATTTTGAGTACACTTGTGTGACTTAGTATGAATAGAATGCTAGACTTCTAATTAATATTCATTCAAAATTTTGATATTGTTTATATATTTTGGCATCTAGTATTACTGTTAAAAGTTTAATTTATTGTTGTGTGTGTGTGTGTGTGTTAGTTGCTCAGTCATATACAACTGTTTGTGACCCCATGGATTGTAGCCTGCCAGGTTTCTCTGTGCAGTAATTAAAAAAATAATTTTGAATGAGGCTTGAAGCTTCTAATCCAATTCTGAGAATATAAAGAAATATTATGTTGTTTAAAAAAAAAAACCAGGGGATTAACATGTGATATAGTATTAACGAAAGTACAGATTTTGTTCAAATCTTAGAAAATTTTATGTTTGTGTCCCTTATTTGTTTTCATACCTTATTCAAGACCCCACATTGTGTTTAATTGCAGTGAACAGTTCCAGCTGCATGCAACAAATTCTGGTAAATTCTCTTTTTATTTTTATTCTATCACAAATATTTTCTAGTTTTCATTGTCATGGCATCTTAGATATACCCTTCACTTAAAAGTAGACATTTAATTTCCAAATACATGGGATATTTTTAAGTATCTATTATATTAATTTCTCATTTAAATGCTTTCTTCTCTGCAATCACCCTCTATGTTTTTTCAGTCTTCTAATTTTATTGAGGTGTTCAATGGCTAAGTCAAAGATCTCTCCTAGTAAATGTCACACTAGACTTGAAAATATGTGGTTTATTTTAAAATATCTTTTGATATTGACCACTAACATAACTTCACAGTAACAAGAAAACAGTCTGTATGATTTCAATACCTTTAGACCATGAAATTTCTGCACCTGGTCTTATGTCTCTGGATATGTTCCAGTATCTCCTAATTTATAGCCTATGGGAACTTGAATACAATTTGGATCCTACCGTTATGTGAAAACTGTATAAATCTCAATTATGTCAAACTGGTTCATAATGGTTTTCAGGCCTATTATATTCTCCACTTCTCTGTGCAGTGGAGTGCTCACTCACTCAGTCGTGCCTGAATCTATGCTGCCCCGTGGACTGTAGCACACCAGGCTCCTCTGTCCATGGGATTCTCTGGGCAACATTACTGGAGTGGGTTGCCATGCCCTCCTCCAAGGGATCTTCCCAACTCAGGTATCAAACACAAGTCTCTCACATCTCCTGCATTGGCAGGAGGGTTCTTTACCACTAGTACAACCTGGGAAGCCTCTGTACATTCATTCTATTAATTTCTGAGGGTTTGATATCAAAACTCCAATGAAAAATCTTAATTCATCTACTTAAAACAAAAAATTGTAATATATAGTGGAATTATATGTAACTTTTTCCAGTATTTTCCAAGTCTCCTGTAAATGTGTTATCATATTTTATAACTTAAAAATAAAAATTAAAAAAACTAACAAAGTATATTAAATATCTCAGATAAGATCCAAGTTTTAATTTTAAATATCTTTCTATGCTAAAAATTTCAAGAAGGATACTGCCTTTATTCTTGAGAAGGAATACAATAAACAAAAAATATAATGGCATTTGCTTATCTCTTAAAAAAAATATAAAAGAAAACTTTAGAAACTTAGAACTGAATTGACACCCAGAACAATGAAGCTAATAAATATCTGTATGGATCTATGTATATTACATATGTATATATTATACACACACACATTACATTCAAACGTACACATATCTGTTTTCTACTTCCACATCAAGTATCACTGATAGAACAGAAAAAAATATGAATCTAATTTAG
Source organism: Giraffa tippelskirchi (assembly GCF_054371585.1). Classification (NCBI taxonomy): domain Eukaryota; kingdom Metazoa; phylum Chordata; class Mammalia; order Artiodactyla; family Giraffidae; genus Giraffa; species Giraffa tippelskirchi. The sequence goes on from NC_137275.1 coordinate 111,437,013, forward strand.
AGCATTTTCTGAAACACTTCTGGATGATACAGAGCAGATGGGAAAAGGCTTTATGAAGAGTTGAAATAAGAGTCACATGTTAAGGTGAAAAAGATCTTTTAGGTAAATTTTTTCAGGATTCAGGGGGACCAAAAAACAAAACTGGAGAAGGATGCCATTCATAATTCAATAGGTTAATAAAAGGTTACAAAATAAGTCCCTGGTATCTTGCTCTCACAGCTGCTGACATCTCCATCTGTCCCCAAGATAACAATCATTTAAGTATAGTTCTCTGAAGTGGGACATGTAAATGGGATACGTGCAGAACTGAATGGGGGTGGGATACAAAATTTATAGTCTTCCAGGTCACTTCTGGCTTCCAAGAGTGGCATATAACCCTATCATCACTTCAGAAACTACTTCAGTACTATAGAGGAAATCCCAGAACATCCACACTCTCAGAGCTCCTACAAGCAGTGCTTGCATGCAGCACCACAGAACAGAGATTTCCACCTGAGTTGGAGAAAAATACTCTGGCTACCAGAGGTGTCTAGACCATGGGTGGCAAACTGACAAACTAACATGCTTTTTCACTCATAACTTATTTTCCAAGCGAGCTGGGTGTCAATATGTAAATCACAGGAAATTTAACCAAACTATATATAAATTTTCTGGCATTTCATAGGAACGCATAAGGTTTCAAAACATGGGGACTGAATCGCAATGTCACCAATTGTCTAAGTAGATAGCGGCTGCAGTAGAAAGAGCATGTATTCCAACAATAATACAAACCTATTCTTACCCCACTTCTCACATTTACAACATTTGGGTAGCCCCAGAAGACATTTCTTTTCACAATCGCTGAACTACCCTCTCATTTGTAAATATAAAATACATAAAATTCATCAAAAGAATTTGAAGAAAACCACTGGAAGACACAAAAAAAGAATACAGGAAATAAAAGATAATCTACCTCATTGTCAAATAACCAAATCATAGTAGGAAACAAAAGGAAGCTTTAAAATAAGTTTACGTGTCCTCCAAAAGATTCAAGGGGATGCCACACGCATTCAATCTGTTGCAGAAGGACCAGCACCAAACAAAGCAAAGCATCAAACAAGTAAGGAAAGTCTGCATTGAAGAATTGATTATAAGGAGAGAACAAGATGGCAGAGGAGTACGTGGACGTGGAGTACATCTCTCTCCACGGATACATCAGGAATACACGTTCAGATGCAGAACTGCATGCAGAATACCAGCTGAGAGCGGACAGGAGTACCTGACCAGTGGAAAAGAATATACAGAACCACGCAAAACTCAATAGGATCATGACACTAGGGGGAAAAACAGGAGTGTTACGAGGACTCGGCAGCTGAGGGAACTGAAGTAAGAGTCCAGTCCCCACATTGGGGCAATTGTCTGAGTCAGAGGAAAAACATTTAAGGCTGAGAGTGAAACAGCTGATCTGTGGCAGCCTAAAAGGAATGAGAATCAGACAGTCCTTGCCACAGACATACATACCTTGGACAGGGATGCAGGTGCCCTAGAAGGCGCAGTGGCTGGGAGTTGGAGTTTAGGGATTGTGGCGCAATCCCAGGGTGAGGGCTGTTGTTGACCGTGCAGAGATGGATTGAGGGGATGTGAGGGAGGAGACTGTGGTGGGAAATGCCTGCAGACGAAAGCTAGGCAGCCAAGGGAGAAAGGCAATACTGCTGAGTCACGAGTAGGGAGTGGAGCCATCACCATAGCCTCTCTCTAATAGAGAGGCTGGACAATCAAACACCTTACGCACTGAACTACAAAGTAGGACCCTACCCAGGATGCTCCTTTAAGTGACTGATGGTCTGAACTACAGAGTAGGACCTCACCCAGGGCACCCCTTTAAGTGCTTGACGAACTCATCTACAGGGTAGGACCCCAGTCAGGGGGGCCCCTCTATGTGCCTGATGTGCCAAACAACAGAGAAGGACTCCAGGCAAGGGAGACCTCTAAGTGCTTGAACGGGCAGAGTTATGGAGATACATTATGCGGAATGCTGGGCTGGATGATGATGCAGAAGCTGGAATCAAGATTGCTGGGTGAAATACCAATAATCTCAGATATGCAGATGACACAACCCTTATGAAGAAAGCTAAGAGGAACTAAAGAGCCTCTTGATGAAAGTGAAAGACGACAGTGAAAAAGTTGGCCTAAGACTCAACATTCAGAAAACTAAGATCATGGCATCAAGTCCCATCTCTTCATGACAAATAGATAGGGAAACAATGGAAACAGTGAGAGACTTTCTTTTTTTGGGCTCCAAAATCACTGCAGATGGTGACTGCAGCAATGAAATTAAAAGACCCTTGCTCCTTGGAAGAAAAGCTACGCCAGCTAAACAGCATATTAAAAAGCAGAGACATTACTTTGTCAACAAAGGCCTGTCTAGTCAATGCTATGGTTTTTCCTGTATTCATATATGGATGTCAGAGTTGGAAGGACTGATGTTGAAGCTGAAACTCCAATATTTCGCCCACCTGATGCGAATAGCTGACTCATTTGAAAAGACCCTCATGTGGGGAAAGATTTAAGGCAGGAGGAGAAGGGGACGACAGAGGATGAGATGGTTGGATGGCATCACCGACTCGATGGACATGGCTTTGGGTAAACTCCGGGAGTTGGTGATGGACAGGGAGGCCTGGCATGCTGCGGTTCATGGGGTTGCAAAGAGTCGGACACGACTAAGCAACTAAACTGAACTGAACGCAATCACATTCAAAATTTCCAGCAAGTCATTTTGTGAATACTGAAGAGTTGATTACACAATTTATATGGATACAGAAAAGGCCTATAATAGCCAAGGCAATCTTTTTTAAAAAATAAATTCTTTATTATTATTTTTTACACATACATTTATCTATTCTCCCCCAGTCTCCCCACTGTTCCCAGCTATAGCCAAGGCAGTCCTGAGGAAGAAGAACCAAGTCACCTAAGTTATAGAAGATATCAAGAAATGCTAAAGAAATCAACATAGCATACTACTGACACAGGATATATACAAAAATAAAATATAAAACCCAGAAAATAAATCCGTGTGAATATAACTGTCTGATTTATGATAAAGTTGACACATGGAGTGCGGAAAGATTTTTTTTAATAAACGATGCTGGTTCAACCATACATTAATATGAACCAAAATGAATCGACCCTTATAAAATATGAAACTGGTTCATGAAAAAATCACAGACTGAGAATTGGTATGAAAGATCTGTGTGTGAAAAACAAACAAATAAATCTTGGGGGAAGAAGAAAGTTTCTTTTTTAAAATTTTTACTGGAGTATAGTTCCTTTACAATCTTGTGTTAGTTTCTACTGTACAAAAAAGTCAATTAGCTACACATGTGCCCCCTCTTTTTTGGATTTCCTCTCCATTTAGGTCACCACAGAGCATTGAGTAGAGTTCCCTGTGCTATACAGTAGGTTCTCATTAGTGGAAGAAAGTTTCCTAAACAAGATTTTAAAAAAGCAACTAAACATACGAAGAAAAAAAAAATCAGTAAACTGAACTGTGTAAAGATTATGAACTTCTGTTCATCTGAAGACACTATTAAGAGAATGAAAAAGTAATTCAAGGAGGGAAAAAAGACGTTATCAATAAATATGTGAGTGTTCAAAAATAAACAAACATTTTGCTGTTACTGTTGTTCAGTCCCTAAGTGTGTCTGACTCTGCGACCCCAAGAACTGCAGCATGCCAGGCTTCTCTGTCCTTCACTATATCATGCTGCTGCTGCTGCTAAGCTGCTTCAGTCATGTCTGACTCCGTGTGTCCCCATAGATGGCAGCCCACCAGGTTCCTCTTTCCCTGGGATTTTCCAGGCAAGAACACTGGAGTGGATTGCCATTTCCTTCCCCACTATATCATGGAGGTTGCTCAAACTGATGTCCACTGAGTTGCTGATGCTATCTAACTATCTCATCCTCTGAATGTCTAAGGTTGTTGATACTCCTCCCAGCAATCTTGATTAAAGCTTGTGTTCCATCCACTCTGGCATTTCCCATGATGTACTCTGTGTGCATATAAGTTAAATAAGCAGAATGACATTATACAGCCTTGTTCATTTCCCGATTTTGAACCAGTCAGTTGTTCTATGTCCGATTCTATCTGTTGCCTCTTGACCCACATTTAGGTTTCTCAGGAGACAGGCAAGGTCACCTGGTACTCCCACCTCTTTAAGAATTTTCCATAGTTCTTTCCCATTCTATTATTTTCTTCTATTTCTTTGCACTGTTTGTTCACTTAAGAAGGCCTTCTTTTCTCTCGTTGCTATTCTCTAGAACTCTGCATTCAGCTGGGTGTTATCCTCCCTTTCTTGTTTTTTGCTTCTCTTCTTTCTTCGGGTATCCAGTAAGCCTCCTCAGACAACAATTTTGCCTTCTTGTATTTCTTTTTCTTTGGGATGGTTTTGGTCATGGCCTCCTATACAACATTACAAATCTCCATCTACAGTTCTTCAGCACTCTGTTATCAGATCTAATCCCTTGAATCTATTCATCACCTCTACTGTATAATCATAAGGGATCTGATTTAGGTCATACTTAAATGGCAAGAGTAAACATCAACATTTTAGGAATCAGTGAACTAAAATGGACTAGAATGGGTGAATTTAATTCAGATGATCATTATATCTACTACTGTGGGCAAGAATCCCTTAGAAGAAAAAGAGCAGCCCTCATAGTCAACAAAAGATCTGAAAAGATCTGCACCAGTTCCTGGGTGCAATCTCAAAAACGACAGAATGATCTCTGTCCGATCCCAAGGAAAACCATTCAATATCACAGTACTCCAATCTATGCCCCAACCAGTAATGCCGAAGAAGTTGAAGTTGAATGCTTCATGATGATCTACAAGACCTTCTAGAACTAACACTAAAAAAAGATGTCCTCTCATCACAGGGGACTGGAAAGCAAAAGTTGGAAATCAAGAGACACCTGGATAAACAGGCAAGTTTGGCTTTGGAGTACAAAATGAAGCAGGGCAAAGGCTAACAAGAGTTTTGCCAAGAGAATGCACTAGTCATAGCTAACACCCTCTTCCAACAACACAAGAGATGACCATATATATGGACATCACCAGATGGTCAATACCAAAATCAGATTATCTTCTTTGTAGCTGAAGATGTAGAAGCTCTATACAGTCAGCAAAAACAAGACCAGGAGTTGACTGTGGCTCAGATCATGAACTCCTTATTGCCAAATTCAGACTTAAATTGAAGACCATAGGGAAAACCACTAGACCATTCAGGTATGACCTAAATCAAATCCCTTATGATTATACAGTGGAAGTGACAAACAGGTTAAAGGGATTAGATCTGGTAGACAAAGTGCCTGAAGAACTACAGACGGAGGTTTGTGACATTACACAGGAGGCAGTGATCAAGACCATCCCCAAGAAAAAGAAATGCAAAAAGGCAAAATGGTTGTCTGAGGAGGCCTTACAAATAGCCGAGAAAAGAAGAGAAGTGAAAGGCAAAGCAGAAAAGGAAAGACAAACTCATCTTTACGCAGAGTTCCAAAAACAGCAAAGAGAGATAAGAAAGCCTTCCAAAGTGATAGAAAATGCAAAGAAAGAGAGAAAAACAATAGAATGAGAAAGACTGGAGATTTCTTCAAGAAAATCAGAGATACCAAGGGAACACTTCATGCAAGAATGGGCACAATAATTGACATAAACAGCAAGGAATGAACAAAGCTATGGTTTTTCTAGTTGTCATGTATGGATGTGAGAGTTGAACCATAAAGAAAGCTGAGCACCAAAGAATTGATGCTTTTGAACTGTGGTGCTGGAGAAGACTCTTGAGAGTCCCTCGGACTGCAAGGAGATCCAACCAGTCCATCCTAAAGGAGATCAGTCCTGGGTGTTCATTGGAAGGACTGATGTTGAAGCTGAAACTCCAATACTTTGGCCACCTCATGCGAAGAGCTGACTCACTGGAAAAGACCCTGATGCTGGGAAGGATTGGGGGCAGGAGGAGAAGGGGACAACAGAGGATGAGATGGTTGGATGGCATCACTGACTCGATGGACATGGGTTTGGGTGGACTCTGGGAGTTGGTGATGGACGGGGAGGTCTGGTGTGCTGCAGTTGGTGGGGTCGCAAAGAGTCGGACACAACTGAGCGATTGAACTGAACTCAAAACAAGAAAAGAATAGACAACACAATTATTTAAAATGGATGAAATACTGAGCTGACACTTCACAAAGATAGTCACAAGACAAATATATATAAAGGACGTTAACTTCATTGATCATTAGGAAGATGGAAAATAGGGCCACACTGTACACATCAGAATCATTAACAATGAAATACCAATTGTGGGTGAAGATGTAGAGCCTGGTTTACTGGAGGGTAAATTGATTCAACAACTCTGGAAACTTTGTGCAGTATATAGCAAACTGAACAAAACTCTGCAGTTTATTCCTAGGTAGAAAGAAGTTTAACGTATACACATTCACCAACAGACATATACAGGAAATACCATAAAACCAATATGTGTAATAGGCAAACAGAGGGAACCCAAATGTCCATCAACAATAGAATTTGGATTTCTGTGGTTTGCCAAAAGGAGTCACAGGACTCAGAAACTGTTACACGCACAGTTACAATTTAACAAAATTGCTCAGAACTGAAAAATCACTGTTGTTGCCTGAAGTTGAATAGCTTAATAAGTAAGTGCTTCTCAGTTTGTTGTGTGCCTCTGGTTGAATTCCAGAGTAATGAAATGGTTGTTTGTGATTGTTTTGTCCAGCTTTATGAGGACAGAATTTGTTGACCTTCTGTTCTGTCATACCAAAGTGAAAATTCTGATGGTAAAATTCTGAAAAAAGTGAAAATTCTGGTGGCGCAGGTGGGATGAACTTCACCTCCAAGTCCCTTGACACTTGTGACAATTCAAGTATGATGAGAGTCCCAAATGGAAAAAATAGAAAGGGCAGCAAAAATATTTGAAACAATAATGGCCAAAACTTCGCAAATTTGATTAAAATATATATATATATATATACACACACACACACATATATGGGAGTGGGTTGCCAGTTCCTTCACCAGGGGATCTTTCCTATCCAGGGAATGAACCCATATTTCCTACATCCACCTGTACTGGCAGGTGGGTTCTTTACCACTAGCACCAGCTCAGTTCACTTCAGTCACTCAGTCATGTCTGACTCTTTGCGACGCCATGGAACGTAGCACACCAGGCTTGTCCATCATCAACTCCCGGAGCTTGCTCAAACTCATGTCCACCAAACTGGTGATGACATCCAACCATCTCATCCTCTGTCATCCCCTTCTCCTCCTGCCCCCTGTCTATCCCAGCATCAGGGTCTTTTCCAGTGAGTCAGTTCTTCGTATCAGGTGGCCAAAGTATTGAAGCTTCAGCTTCAGCATCAGTTCTTCCAGTGAATACTCAGGACTGATTTCCTTAGGACTGACTGGCTTGATCTCCTTGTAGTCCAAGGGACTCTCAAGAGTTTTCTCCAACACCATAGTTGAAAAGTATCAATGGACTGCTGCATCAAAATTGCTGAATCAGTGGTTTCAAAAGTACCACCTGGGAAGCCATATAAATCTACAGACTTCAGAAGCTAAACAAGTGAGAGGGTAATAGGCAGGAAGGCCAGGGGTCTCCAAACAGAGGAAATAGGCTGCAAGTGTCAGACATTTTCATCTCTCTCTTAAGCGGCAGGAGGAAACAAATTAGATATCTTTTTTCCCTTCTCTATACAAATTAAAAAGGAGGTTTCTCTCAAAATACTGTATTGCCACAATGGGTTCAGTTCAGTTCAGTCGCTCAGTCACGTCCGACTCTTTGCGACCCCATGAACCGCAGCACGCCAGGCCTCTCTGTCCATCACCAACTGCCGGACTCTACTCAAACCCACGTCCATCGACTCCGTGATGCCATACAACCATCTCATCCTCTGTTGTCCCCTTCTCCTCCTGCCCCCAATCCTACCCAGCATTAGAGTCTTTTCCAATGAGTCAACTCTTCGCATTGGGTGGCCAAAGTATTGGAGTTTCAGCTTCAACATCAGTCCTTCCAATGAACACCCAGGATTAATCTCCTTTAGGATGGATTGATTGGATCTCCTTGCAGTCCAAGGGACTCTCAAGAGTCTTCTCCAACACCACAGTTCAAAAGCATCAATTCTGCAGTGCTCAGCTTTCTTCACCATCCAACTCTCACAGCCATACATGACCACTGGAAAAACCATAGCCTTGACTAGACGGACCTTTCTTGGCAAAGTAATGTCTCTGCTTTTAAATATGCTCTCTTGGTTGGCCATAACCTTCCTTCCAAGGAGTAAGCGTCTTTTAATTTCATGGCTGCAATCACCATCAGCAGTGATTTTGGAGCCCAAAAAAATAAAGTCTGACACTGTTTCCACTGTTTCCCCATCTATTTCCCATGAAGTGATGGGACCAGATGCCATGATCTTAGTTTTCTGAACGTTGAGCTTTAAGCCAACTTTTTCACTCTCCTCTTTCACTTTCATCAAGAGGCTCTTTAGTTCTTCTTCACTTTCTGCCATAAGAGTCGTGTCATCTGCGTATCTGAGGTTATTGATATTTCTCCTGGCAATCTTGATTCCACCTTGTGTTTCTTCCAGCCCAGCATTTCTCATGATGTACTCTGCATATAAGTTAAATAAGCAGGGTGACAATATACAGCCTTGACGTCCTCCTTTTCCTATTTGGAACCAGTCTATTGTTCCATGTCCAGTTCTAACTGTTGCTTCCTGACCTGAATACAGGTTTCTCAAGAGACAGGTCAGATGTTCTGGTATTCCCATCTCTTTCAGAGTTTTCCACAGTTTATTGTGATCCACACAGTCAAAGGCTTTGGCATAGTCAATAAAGCAGAAATAGATGTTTTTCTGGAACTCTCTTGCTTTTTCGATGATCCAGCGGATGTTGGCAATTTCATCTCTGGTTCCTCTGCCTTTTCTAAAACCATCTTGAACATCTGGAAGTTCACAGTTCACGTATCGCTGAAGCCTGGCTTGGAGAATTTCGAGCATTACTTTACTAGCATGTGAGATGAGTGCAATTGTGCAGTAGTTTGAGCAGTCTTTGGCATTGCCTTTCTTTGGGATTGGAACAAAAACTGACCTTTTCCAGTCCTGTGGCCACTGCTGAGTTTTCCAAATTTGCTGGCATATCGAGTGCAGCACTTTCACAGCATCATCTTTGAGGATTTGAAATAGCTCAACTGGAATTCCATCACCTGCACTAGCTTTGTTGGTAGTGATGCTTTCTAAGGCCCACTTGACTTCACATTCCAGGATGTCTGGCTCTAGGTGAGTGGTCACACCATTGTGATTATCTGGGTCATAATGAGTTAACTATTCTCAAACCTTGAGTTAACCAATGCATTTTTCTTATGGAAATGTTTGTCTTAAGCTATGTTAATGTACTATGTATTTACCTCAAACTCTTGTCTTTAAGTCAGTTCTGCCTAATGGCTCAGAAGGGACTTGACAAATCAGTGTGTTATACTCAGACATTGTTCCCCTAATCTATGTAAACAAAACTATTTGTATGGTAATCTGCCTTTCCATAAGATTCAAGTCAATCATTTTATGGCCCTGGATGACTCCTCTGGTGCCAAGATTATCCCAAAATGCATCTTATGGATGAGGGGCCTGGTGCCATTCTGAGTTTTAAGACATTGCTTTCTTTCATTAACAGACTGCTGGTGACTATAGAACATCCAGCTGAAGACTAGCAGGGGGGTACTCTTTCTGACCCCTTCTGATGTCTATGTCAGAAGCTTCGTCTATCTCCTTTATACTTTCATAAAACTTTATTACACAAAAGCTCTGAGCGATCAAGCCTCGTCTCTGGCCCTGGATTGAATTCTTCTCTGGAGGCCAAGAATCCCGGCGTCTTTTCACGGTCCAGCAACAACCTTTCACAAGCCCCAAGTAAATAAACCAAAAAGAGAATTCCCTGGCAGTCCACTGCTTAGGGCTCTGCACTTTCATTACCATAGCCCAGGTTCAACCCCTCATCAGGGAACTAAGATCCTCCAAGCTGCAAGACATGGCTAAAAAACAAATAAAGAAACAAACAAAACACAGATCCACACCTAGACACATTACAGCAGAAACTGTTGAAGACAAAGAGAAAACCTCTAAAGCAGCACGAAAAGGAAAATGAATTACTACTTATAGTAGGGACCAACAAACTTATTGTGTAAAGGAACATAAATATAAGATAAATATTTTAGGTAAGATGGTCTGTGTTACAACTAGTCAGCTCTGCCACTGTAGAACAAAAGCTTTCACCTTCAGTGGGCACTGCTGTGGTCCAAGAAAATTTTACATTTGAATTTCATACAGTTTTCATGTGTGACCAAAAACATACTTTTTAGAAATGCAAAAAAAAGTTTTTAGTACACAGACCACATTTTATTAACAGGTAGTGGGCCAGATTAAGCCTGTGGACCATAGTTTACAGACCCCCTGCCTGACATCAAGTGAACTACAATACTTACTAACAACTCTCTTCCCATCAGATGTAATGGATGCCAGAAAGCAATATAATAATATATAAAAAGTGCTGAAAAATTATTAAAAAATCTAGAATGCACACTAAATATTTTATATACCAAATTCTAAGACAAAGAGACCCACCAACCGTTACCCTGCATTGATATTTTCATGTCAACTCTTCTTAAAATTAATTAACTTGGTAAGTTGGCAATCAGCATTTTTTAAAGCATTCACAAGTTTACAGATATAAAAGCATGCTACAGATTACAACATACAACACACAATAATAAGACAGAAATAAATGGCAAACAAAGATCATTGCATCTGATTAGCTAAGACATGGTAACTGTCAGCTATGCAAAAGAAGGTAAAGATTTAATATAATGTCATCATATTAATATACCGGGCTCCCCTGGTGGCTTTGTGGTAAAGAATCCACCTGTCAATGCAGGAGACGCAAGAGATGCAGGTTCGATCCCTGGGTCAGAAAGATCCCCTGCAGTAGGAAATGGCAACCCACTCCAGTATTCTTGCTTAGAAAATTCTGTTAGGGGAAGCACACTGACTGAAACCGCTCACCCTGGCCAGGCACCATAGTAACCATTTGCATGAGTTGTTTTAAGACAGGGGGTCCTGGTAAGGAACTCAGAACTAAGAAGCTACCACCAACCACCAAAGAGTTCAGGAAAGGTCAAAAGGTGACACCACATAGTCAACCACCTCCCAGAATCCTTCTCGCTGGCATCCATCTTGGCTGAGCAATGTGTGCACCACCAGGAAGGACTCTGAGTCAGAATGATTGGCCAAAGACAACCCGGAAACTAATCCCATCACCATATAACCCGAGACTGCGAGCCATATGGCAGAGCAGTCCTCCTGGGTTCCCTTACCCAACTGCTCTCCACCCAGGCACCCCTTCCCAATGAAAATCTTTCTCTGTCAGCATATGTGTCTCCTCAGACAATTCATTTCCAAGTGTTAGACAAGAGACCACTTCTGGGCCCTGGAAGGGGTCCCCCATCCTTCAACAATTCCATGGACAGAGGAGCCGGGTGGGCTACAGTCCACGGGGTTGTAAAGTGTCGGACACGACGGAGGGACTAAGCACACAAATATACATCATGTGTTACAGGTACTTTTAGTGAATGGTACTTATTTTAATAATTATATGACACACAAAAGGGTAGTGAGAGGGTAACAGGTAGGAAGGCTAGGGGACCCCAAGTGGAGGAAATAGACTGCAAGTGGAGGATTTTGTTTTGTTTTGTTTTGTTTCTTTCTCTATACAGAATAAAAAGTTTTCTTTCAACTATGTATTTTGTTGTAAATCTGCCTTTCTTTAAGATTCATGTCAATTGTTTTATGGCTGGGGATGCTCACTCTGTGCAAATGCTATCTCAAAATGCATGTTGTGGGAGACGGGCCTGATACAACTCTCTCAGTTTTGAGGTGATTCTTTAACAGATATATAACTCTTTGCTAAAAACTAGCACACTTTCTGCCCTCTTCTGATGCCTATGTCAGAAGCTTCCTCTATCCCTTTATACTTTAATAAAACTTTATGACACAAAAGCTTCAAGTGATCAAGCCTCATCTCTGATTCTGGATGGAGATCCTCTCCTCCAAAGGTCACGATTTGCAGTGTAGCTCACAGCTTGCAGCTGCAACCTTCCAGTAGGTTCTGGGTACTATGGTCAAAAACACCATTAGGAAATTGTCAAAATCATATAAAATGAGCCTGGAACACCTTATGAGTCCAGAAAGCAAACAGTGCCAATTTGCTTATAGTCAGAACTTCACTTCCTTTTCAAGTGCAGAGCAAATTATGCCTCAAAGTGCCTGTGTACTCTGCCAAAAATGCCTGACAAACAGCTCTATCTATCCATCCACCGCACTTCTCAAGAGAAAACACTGGTTATGCAAAGGAAGCAGAAGGGCTGGACTGTGGAGCTGATGAGATAGGCTACATGTCTGTTATATCAACATACATGTTGAGAGTAAGTAAGAAGGTATAGGAAAACTGAATGTGGCAGCGAAGTGTTTGAAGAGCATTCTTTGGATTAGCAGATCACCATACAGAGAAAACGGGGTGGTAGGAAGAAACATTGAGTCCTTGAATTTTTAGCAGGATTCCTGAAATGTGAGTTTACAAAAGGAAACACATTTTGATGAGAGGGTAGAATATCAAACAGGAATGTAAGGCAAGAGAGAAGTCATTTTTATGTATGAGCTAATAGTACTACTGGAAGGTTAAGGCCATTGTGTAAGGCCAACCTTGTGGTTTTGCTTCAGTATATTAGGGGTGGAGAGCTTTCTGATGGTGCCTAATTAACAAACTAAAGCTGTAATCTAGGACATGGCCACATGAGAGAGGCAACAAACCTCACAAAGAAAATAATAAGTAAGTTCTTGGGAATTCCTTGGTGATCCAGTGGTTCAGGATCTGCTTTCCAGTGCATGGGACGCAGATTCAATCCCTGTCGAGGAATTAAAATCCCACATGTCATGGGACAACTAAGCCCACGCACACACGTCACAACTACAGAGTCCATGTGCTCTGCAGCCCCCATGCCGCAATTAGAGATAAGGCCACACACCACAATGAAGAGCCTGTGCGCCACAACTAAGACCAGACGTAGCCAAAACAAAACAAAAAAAAATTTTTTTTTAAAGACGTAAATTGTTCTACACTACTTAAAACAGTCCTAATGAATGCTAGGATGAAGTCAGGCTGTACAAAATATGATTATGTATATACCGCTCTGTATCTCCAAACTCTGATCTCAGGACTTTTTCTTGCCCTGGAAACAGAACAGAGTGCTTGCTATCTACTAGCTACAGCAGAAGTTGGAGCAGGGGGAAGGAATACACGTGAACCATCATCCTTAAATTATACCAAGGTGGATGACAGAATCAAGATTCCAAGAACTGGAAACTGGATATTAGTAAACTCCATCATAAAGGAAGAGAATAACAAACTCCAGCTGTCATGAAACAAACCCTATATTTGCCCCTTCCTTTCTGAACAACCTAGTATTATCACTTCTCTGTCCAACCAGAAAAGGCAGAAAGTGGAGGGTGTATACCTGAGAAAATCTTTCTTTTCAAAAAAAGGACTAAACCAGTTCTCCCACATCAAAAAGAAAGAAAGAAACAAAGTTACCAAACTATGGTGTCAAGTCTAGAGGAGACAGGAAAGTAAAAGACCTTTAACTTAATTTAGCAAGACCAAAAGCTTATTACAAAGAGCCATGAAAACATGGGCTTCCTTTGCAGCTCAGCTGGCAAAGAATCCACCCACAATGTTTGATCCCTGGGTCGGGAAGATCCCCTGGAGACGAGAAAGGCTACCCACTCCAGTATTCTGGCCTGGAGAATTCCATGAATTGTATAGCCCATGGGGTTCCAAAGAATCGGACACAACTGAGCGACTTTCACTTTCACTAACTGAGCAATACTTTGTCTATGACACTGTCGAGTGACACTAGCAAAGCTGTACTCCTCACATAACTAATCATTTTAACCAGACCTTTGCAGGCAGTAAAACTGCTGAGAATCTGCAAGGAGGCAGTAGAAGAGCATTTTAGTTGTCTTCTAAAATTGCATACCAGGGTCTCACAAGGGCATAGAAACCCTAAGAAAAGTATCTGTTTTGGGCAGTAAGAAAGAAGATAGACTAGGTCACTGGGGCACATTAGCTAATCAGTTAAATTCGAAAGGGATCTGATAATCTGGCAACAGCTGCATTAGGGTGCAGGGGCGGGGGCTATGTGAGAAGGGCAGGGGCTGCATGACACCAGCTGTGTGAGGGCACAGGGGTGGCAGAGAGGAGTTACCCCAAGTCCAAGGAGCACTGGGAGTAGCTACCACACGTCCATGGTCAGGGGCAGCAGCCAAGAGGAGCTACCCCACCTCCAAGCTCAGGGGCGGTGGCAGAGAGGAGCTAACCCAAGTCCAAGGTCAGGGTGGCCCAGAGGAGCTATCCCACATCCAAGGAGCAGCTGGGAGGAGCTACCCCACGTCCAAGGTCAGGGGTGGCGGCTGAGAGGAGCTACCCCATGTCCAAGGTCAGGGGCAGCGGCAGAGAGGAGCTACCCTAGTCCAAGGTAAGGAGCAGCAGCTGCACTTTGCTGGACCAGGCTTGAAGAGATACCCCACATTCAAGGTAAAAGAAACCCAAGTAAGAGTGTAGGCGCTGAGAGATGGCATCAGAGGGCAGAAGACTGAAACCACAATCACAAACTAGCCAATCTGATCACATGGACCACAGCTTGTCTAACTCAGTGAAACTAAGCCATGCCGTGTGGGGCCACACAAGATGGAGGGGTCATGGTGGAGAGGTCTGACAGAATGTGGTCCACTGGAGAAGGGCATGGCAAACCACTTCAGTATTCTGGCCTTGAGAACCCCATGAACAGTATGAAAAGGCAAAAAGATAGGAACACTGAAAGATGAACTCCCCAGGTCCACAGATGCCCAATATGCTACTGAAGATCAGGGGAGAAATAACTCCAGAAAGAATGAAGGGAGGGAGCCAAAGTAAAAACAATACCCAGTTGTGGATATGACTGGTGATAGAAGTAAGGTCCGACGCTGTAAAGAGCAATATTGCATAGGAACCTGGAATGTTAGGTCCATGAATCAAGGCAAATTGGAAGTGGTCAAACAGGAGATGGCAAGAATGAACGTCAGCATTCTAGGAATCAGTGAACTAAGAGGGACTAGAATGGGTGAATTAAACTCAGATGACCATCATATTCATGGCTTATATGGAGTAGCCATCATAGTCAACAAAACAGTCCAAAATGCAGTACTTGGATGAAATCTCAAAAACAAAAGAATGATCTCTGTTCGTGTCCAAGGCAAACCATTCAATATCATGGTTATCCAAGTCTATGCCCCAACCACTAACGCTGAAGAAGCTGAAATTGAACGGTTCTATGAAGACCTACAAGACCTTCTAGAACTAGCACCAAAAAAAGATGTTCTTTATATGATAGTGGACTGATATGTTCAACCTGGTTTTAGAAAAGGCAGAGGAACCAGAGATGAAATTGCCAACATCCGCTGGATCATCGAAAAAGCAAGAGAGTTTCAGAAAAACATCTATTTCTGTTTTATTGACTATGCCAAAGCCTTTGCCTGTGTGGATCACAATAAACTGTAGAAAATTCTGAAAGAGAAGGGAATACCAGACCACCTGACTTGCTTCTTGAGAAACCTATAGGAAGGTCAGGAAGCAACAGTTAGAACTGGACATGGACCAACAGAATGGTTCCAAATAGGAAAAGGAGGATGTCAAGGCTGTATATTGTCACCCTGCTTATTTAACTTATATGCAGAGTACATCATGAGAAACGCTGGGCTGGAGGAAGCACAAGCTGGAATCAAGATTGCCAGGAGAAATATCAATAACCTCAGATATGCAGATGACACCACCCTTATGGCAGAAAGTGAAGAAGAACTGAAGAGCCTCTTGATGAAAGTCAAAGAGAAGAGTGAAAAAGTTGGCTTAAAGCTCAACATTCAGAAAACTAAGACCATGGCATCCAGTCCCATCACTTCTTGGCAAATAGATGAGGAAACAGTGGAAACAGTGGCTGAATTTATTTTTGGGGGCTCCAAAATCACCCCAGATGGTGACTGCAGCCATGAAATTAAAAGATGCTTACTCCCTGGAAGGAAAGTTATGACCAACCTAGACAGCATATGAAAAAGCAGAGACATTCCTTTGTCAACAAAAGTCCGTCTAGTCAAGGCTATGGTTTTTCCAGTAGTCATGTATGGATGTGAAAGTTGGAATATAAAGAAAGCTGAGCACGAAAGAATTGATGCTTTTGAACTGTGGTGTTGGAGAAGACTCTTTAGAGTCCCTTGGACTGCAAGGAGATCCACCCAGTCCATCCTAAAGGAAATCAGTCCTGGGTATTCATTGGAAGGATTGATGTTGAAGCTGAAATTCCAATATTTTGGCCACCTGATGCAAAGAGCTGACTCATTTGAAAAGACCCCAATGTTGGGAAAGACTGAAGGTAGGAAGAGAAGGGAATGACAGAGGATGAGATGGTTAAATGGTATCACTGACTCAATGGACATGAGTTTGGGTAAACTCCAGCAGTTGGTGATGGGCAGGGAGTCCTGGTGTGCTGTGTTTCATGGGGTCGCCAAGAGTCGGACGTGACTGAGCAACTGAACTGACTGACTGACTGATAATCTGGTATAGGGTCAAAATGCCTCAAGGATTTTAACTGTCTGGAATGTGGTTTTAAAATTTCTCACAGGATATCAAAAACACTAAACTATTCCACATTTCAATTTGAATTCTTACCAAATAAAGAATGGTTACAGAATAACTTCTACACTGAGAAACTCTCTGAACAACTTAAAGTATAGACAATTGGTTGCATCAGAAAAGCACTATTTTGAACTCTGAACTTTGTAACCTTAAGACACGGCGGGGTGGGGGGTGGTAAAAATCAGAAAACATGGATCAAAAATTAAATTATAACAGTCTGTTAAAAATGAATAGACTGGTGTGTCTATATTTATATTAAAACTATGTCTTAGAGAAGCAATCACTCAAGACACCTGTACCTGTAACACATACATTTGTTCAAAGAAAATGCACATTTTACACCTGTGCCCCAGGCAGCCCCAGGCACTGGGGACATAGTGAAGAACACGGCAGGCAGGATCTCATGAAACTTGAAATGGAGGCCACTTATCCCTCATTAACTAATAACCAATAACCTTCTACAGTAAAGGATTAATGAAGAAAAAGGCAATGCAATAAAAAGAATAAAACAGAGGATTAAAAACAAAGGCAGTTTAACCTTACTATTTCATCCAAGATGTAATTTTATATGTGCTAGAAGAATTAAAAACTTTAAAAAAGTGTATAGCAAAGTAATATGTAAAGGTAATAGCCACCCTCTCAAGTTCTCTATTTTCTAAACCTAATTTGGGAACAAAGTTTACCTGGATCCAAAGGGATTCTCGGGTAAGGCAAAATGGTGATTGGGAAGAGTTAACCAACAATGATTTTTATAAAACAATTTAAGACAACTGAACTCTTAAGGCCAATTTAAAAATACCTTTATTAAAACTGAGTGTTAAGTAGTTACTAGGCACTTAATGTCTGCACCCCAATCTTTTCTTCACCATCTCCCTTCCCTCTAACCACCACACCATATATCAAACCTCCAAGTTCTTGCTAAGGGATTAAATGGTCTCTGCAAAGAAATGGCTATACGTCAGCTACCAAAAATGGAAATTCTTCATTCTTTCATTCATCACTGTCACTGTTATATATAGTACTTACCAATCTCCTATTACTATGTTCTTAACTCAAAGGCTGTTACACCCATACTAAGTAAGTTAACAAAGCATTGCAATGTTTTCCTCTAGGACTTCTAAAAGATTTTCCTAACTATGCAGACTAGAGTTCATACACAAGCACTCCCAAGATTTTGGTTCAATGGAAGTGGTCCTGCTACCCAAGAATATTTAATAAGCATTTATTTTGTTGCAGGTGGCTCACAGTCTACAGTGCAAATAACACAATTAAACAGTCTTAAATTACTGTCAAGAGCTACTCTCAAACACATACCTAGATATACAGCTCATACGCTTAAGGATGTCTCTGCTCTCATAAACAAGGACCTGGTTCAGCAATACTTACAGTTAACATTGATGTTGTCAATAGGCCCCACGCAAAGAATTCAAGGAAGATGACAATAGCAGCATGGTATACACTTGGTCGGCCATAGCCTTGTAGCTAAAAAAAGAGGAAAATTATTATGAAAAACAGTAAACAGTTAAAAGAAACCCATTATCCTAAAATGGTACTTAACACACACAAACTGTATAAACTTAGGACCTTAGGACCTATGGTTAGGTCCTACCTATTTTCCAGTAGTCATGTATGGATGCGAGAGTTGGACCATAAAGAAAGCTGAGCACCAAAGAATTGATACTTTTGAACTATGGTGATGGAGAAGACTCTTGCGAGTACCTTGGACTACAAGGAGACCAAATAAGTCAATCTTAAAGGAAATCAGTCCTGAATGTTCATTGGAAGGACTGATGCTGAAGCTCCATTACTTTGATCACCTGATGTGAAGAGTTGACTCATCAGAAAAGACCCTGATGATGGGAAAGATTGAAGCCAGGAGGAGAAGGGGACAATAGAGGAAGGGATGGTTGGATGGCATCACTGACTCAATGGACATGAGTTTGAGCAAGCTCTGGGTGTTGGTGATGGACAGGGAAGACTGGCATGCTGCAGTCCGTGGGGTCGCCAGGAGTTGGACACGACTGAGCGACTGAACTGAACTGAAGGAAAGATAAAAAGGAAAGATAAAAGTTTTATTTAAGATAAAACTTCATTCTGTGGTATCTCTGATTTCTTTCATCTTCCCTTATGAAAGATATCAAGATTATAGACTTTCTACTTGGCCTGTCAATGTAAATGACTGGAACTCTGATTGAAAATTAAATGGGTCTTCAAGAGACTCAGGTTCCAGGACCTGAATATTCTGTCTGAACACACTAATTACAGGTTCCTTAGCCATTTGGCCTAAGTCTGAAGCTGCCCTTGTTACATGAGAGAGGCAGACAGGGAGTCAACACTAAAAAGCTTCAGGGGCAGCATAGATGATTTAAAATGATAGGAGCTGGGGGAGGAACAATAAGGATTAGGTCAAATCTGAAAACACACTTTGATACATAACGGTGTCAAAATCTAGCTTTATATTTCTCTTTTGTTTTAAAACTGTGCCTATTCTGCTAATTTTCTCCAGTTTATGACTTCTGGAGATAAAATCTAAAAGTCCACTGAATTAATGTTCTTTGACTCTGTGACAATGGTTATTACAAGGTCAAGTGCTTTATTAGCATTTTGTAATAACTGGAAGTGATACTTACAAAAGACTCTTCAAAATCCCCACTATTCCCATGCTTTTCATACTTCAAAAGGTAAAAGCATATCTGCATGGTTTAGTTAGAATCTAACCATGAGTAAATGATCAAATTCAGATTATGAGACATCTGTAAGACAACCGGCCTGGTCTCCTTAAAAATGTCAATGTCATAAAAGACCAAAGTAAAGGTAGGAGACTAGTACAGATTAAAGGAGACAAGTCATGACAACCAAATGGGGGATTCTGGACTGGATCCTGGATAAAAAGGAGACAAGAGGAAAAAATTTGAATATATAATATATATTAGATAATCATATGGCATTAATGTTACTGCAACTTACGGCTATCAAATGATTTTTCAAAAAAGAAGGTACATATATACTTTCTAAAGCAAATGTCACAAAATTTAATTTTGTTAATTGTTGAGTCTCAATGAAGGGAATGACTATTCATTTTACTATTCTTCTAATTTTTTATTGTTTTGAAAATTTTCAAAATTTTCAGGCCAAGAACAATTGTTATTAAAAATCCGAACTTGCAAATTTCTAGATTTTTGCAACAACTAATAAGTAGTTTTAAATGCCACTTAAATAAGACATTTGCACAACAGAAAGCATTTTACAAAATTTTTAAAACAAAAAAGGACCATTTAAGCACCAAACAATTAAAACAAAGGAAGATCTTTATTATAACACAACCTTCAAACCAGGTTTTGAAACAGGAGGGTAGAGGGCACAACCTTGAGAATAATGACATAGCCTAGGATATACAGATGGAGAAGGAAATGGCAACCCACTCCAGTATTCTTGCCTGGAGAATCCCAGGGATGGCGGAGCCTGGTGGGCTGCCGTCTATGGGGTCGCACAGAGTCGGACATGACTGAAGCGACTTAGCAGCAACAGCAGGATATACAGAACATAACCTGGTTAGAATCAACTAGGTCTCCTGAGAAACCTATGTGCGGGTCAAGAAGCAACAGTTAGAACCAGACATGTAATGACTGGTTCCAAATTGGGAAATTAGCATGACAAGACCATATATTGTCACCCTGCGTATTTAACTTACATACACACAGAGTATACCATGTGAACTGCCAGGCTGGATGAATCACAAACTGAAATCAAGACTGCAGGGAGAAATATTAACAATCTCAGATATGCAGATGACACCACTCTAACGGCAGAAGGTGAAGAGGAACTAAAGAGTTTCTTGAGGGTGAAAGACAAGAGTGTAAAAGTTGGCTTGAAAGTCAACATTAAACATACTAAGATTAGGCATCCAGTCCCATCATTTCATGGCAAACAGAAGGGGATAGAGTGGAAGCAATGACAGATTTTATTTTCTTGGGTTCCAAAGTCACTGCAGATAGTGACTGCAGCCATGAAATTAAAAGACACTTGCTTCCTGGAAAGAAAGCTATGACAAACCTAGACAGCATATTAAAGAGCAGAGACGTCACTTTGCCAACAAAGATCTGTATAGTCAAAGCTATGTTTTCCCAGTAGTCATATAAGGATGTGAGTTGGTCCATAAAGAAGGTTGAGCATCCAAGAATGGATGCTTTCTAGCTGTGATGCTAGAGAAGACTCTTGAGAGTCCCTTGGATGGCAAGGAGATCAAATCAGTCAATCCTAAAGGAAATTAACTGTGAATATTCATTGGAAGGGTTGTGGCTGAAGCTCTAATACTTTGGCCACCTGATGCAAAAAGCCAACTCACTGGAAAAGACCCCGATTCTGGGAAAGAATGAAGGCAAAAGGAGAAGGGGGCAGCAGAGGATGAGATGGTTAGATAGTATCACTGACTCAATGGACATGAATCTGAGCCAACTCCAGGAGACAGCGAAGGACAGAGGAGCCTGGCGAGCTATAGTTCATGGGGTCGCAGAGTCGGACATGACTCAGTCTGTCCCTTACTGAATTCTTTCTGTGACACAACATTAAGAATCCAAGCTTCATTAAGTCCTGAGTCCAGGTGTGGGATCTCAATTAAAAGAGACAGGGGCTCAAGTCCCATCTGAGTTGTAACTGCACCAATTACAGAGTAGCTTTCATCCTAGCTCCTTCATCTCTTGCAAGGTAGCCAGAGCAACCATTTAAATGTAAATTGATCCTCTTCTCCACCCTCCCTGGCTCCTACTGCACTGAGCCACACATCTGACACATACCACATGGTCCTACACCTTTCTATTTCCTTTGTTATCTGCTATGGTTTTCTAGAAGATGTCTAACAAACTTTATTTTTGTTTCCTGTCCACCTCCCCTAGACTGGAAATGTAAATGCCATGAAGGAAATGGATTTTTAAAATCTGTTTTGTTCAGAGATGTCCTCCAAATAGTACAACCTACAATAACAAGCCCTCAACAAAATGCAGGTGAGATGGAAGAAGGAGCTCTTTGGAAAATAATGGTTTTTCTCTGGTCTCTTAAACCACAAAATCTAGAATTTAGAAAAAAATGACCCATATTCCCCAAAGACATGGTATGGAGAGGATAAAAAGGAGAACCATATACTACATTAGTATACAGAGTAAAACAAATTTGAGCAATACTAACCAAAAGCAACATGTGGACTTTGGGTTTTGACTAACGGGAAAAATTGAGTCAATTGTGACGTAAAACTCACATTTTAAACCAAGAGAAGAAAAAATTAAACATAAAAAAAAATTTCTCTGCCCTCTGGCCTCCTCTCTCCCTACTGTGGATAGTTTATCTGCCTTATGCATCAACCAAACCTTTCCCATCAGTAGAAATTTCCCCTCATTCATAAATGGCAACATTCTCCTAACACAACACCTTAAATATAACATTCTTTCTTGATAAGGTGTCACATGGCTCTCAGATATGGATTGTGTAAGCTGTCAATAATATGTTATTTGATGTATAGCCCTCTGTCTCAAAAACACTGGCTATAACTGTGTCTTGACCTCTGAAGTGCAGTGATAGAACTGTGTATGGACCAAACGATTTTCAGAGTTTTCTGACATGCTCCTCCTGGTTAAAAACCTCAAGTTTAGCGCAAACAAAAATTTTCATTTTTTTCTTAGATCAATTAATTTTTCATCAACCCAATCATAGAAGTTTGAAAATAGAATAGGTACTAAGTGATACTCAAGACTTATACTCATCATAATAATGGTACTGAAGACTTCAAGTCCTTAAATCGTAGAGTCACAAACTAATGTATTAAATTTTAAAACAGAAGATATCTGTAATCTGTTTTAAAATCTACAGAATGAAACAAAAGCAGAAGTAATGATAAAAATAAATTTTAAAAGTAAATAGCGTATATGCATTTACCAATAATTTCCAAATTATCTAGGTTTAAATTACCCACTCCCACATTGCAAAGAATCTAGTCTCAAAACGTGGATGAATATATGTCAACAAATTGCATAACTATCCTTGTAAATCATTCATTTTATCAATCATCATGCACACAAGAATTTTTAAAAAAGCAAATAAAAACACCCCAAAACCTTTGAAAACTGCTCACACTAGGAAGCAAAGGAGGGTCACCCTATTTCTCATTTGCAGTTTCTGTGGTTTAGTGTAGTACTCTTTCCCAGGCAAGTTCTATTTATGAAGACCATTGAGATAGAAATACATGTGGCTAGAATGCTAATTAAATATAAAAACAGGCACTCAGTTTGTGGGCATATATCATTAAACAATTATGCTACGTTTAACACCTTATAAAAAAATAGACAACCCGCCTTTTGTTCAAATATTAAATGTTTATATCTGTCAGCTAAAAATTGTTTAACTTAACATCTCTTCTAAAATGCAAACACTTTCTTTCATCTCTATGCAAACTACTTTAATTGTCATTCATCCCTAGCAAATAGGAATGGGGCTTGACAGCCAGGCCTTGATCTAGTGGGAATTTTGTGTGGGTAACTGTAAGAGACAGTGACAAAAATAAATCTGCTTTCCTTCCAATTCTTCCTTAAGTTCTCCGTAGCTAGTATGCTGATGAAAAAAGCAGCACATGCTTCTTTAAATTATGAGCTAATTAGAAACAATTTACTAAACTTTTAACTAATTATTTCCAGTTGAGCATGATGTAGCAAAGCCTCTCTGGATCAGTTGAATGTCTCCCCTTTCTTTTTTCAGTCATCAGTCAGTTCAGTTCAGTCTCTCAGTCATGTCCAACTCTTTGTGACCCCATAGACTGCAGCATGCCAGGCTTCCCTGTCCTTCACCAACTCCAGGAGCTTGCTCAAACTCATGTCCATTGAGTCGGTGATGCCATCCAACCATCTCATCCTCTGTTGTCCCCTTCTCCTCCTGCCTTCAATCTTTGCCAGCATGAAGGTCTTTTCAAACGAGTCAGTTCTTCACATCAGGTGGCCAGTTACTGGAGTTGCAGCTTCAGCATCAGTCCTTCCGAAGAATATTCGGGACTGATTTCCTTTTGGATGGACTGGTTGAATCTCCTTGCAGTCCAAGGGACTCTCAAGAGTCTTCTCCAACACCACAGTTCAAAAGCATCAATTCTTTGGCACTCAGCTTTCTTTATAGTCCAGCTCTCACATCCATACATGACTACTGGAAAAACCATAGCTTTGACTAGATGGACCTTTGTCTGCAAACTCTGCTTTTTAATATGCTGTCTAGGTTGGTCACCGCTTTTCTCCCAAGGAGCAAGTGTCTTTTAACTTCATGGCTGCAGTCACCATCTGCAGTGATTCTGGAGTCCCCAGAAATAAAGTCTCTCACTGTTTCCACTGTTTCCCCATTTGCCATGAAGTGATGAAACTGGATGCCAGGATCTTAGTTTTCTGAACTTTTGAGTTTTAAGCCAACTTAAATCCCTCTCTGTTGGGGTCCTTTAATGGACCGGAACTTGGTGGTACGGAGTTGATGATAAGAAAGTAAAAGAAAGAAGGAAGGAAAGAGACTGATATTCTCCGGTTTACACAGAGTGTCGATATAACTCTAAGGCAAAGAGTTAGCACCGTCTACATAGGCTCAGGGCGCCCTCTCGAGGAGGTCTTGAAAGCCCGGGCAAGTAAGTAGACACAGCGGACCCCTGTGCTTCATAGAAGCAGCCTGAATGAGAGAGAAAGAGAGAGAGAAATGAAGAAAGACATGGAGAACAATGTTCTGATGGAACAAGGGCGTTTATCCAACATATTGTGGGCATATATATACTGTCTTACAAGATAGATTTTCTCAGTAGAGATAAGGATCAAAAATCTTACAAGTCATCCAGGAAACATGAGGCTAGAATCAATCTCAAAGAGAAGGGGTTGTAAATAGTTATTTTCCATATCAGAAGGGAAGAGAGTTGTAAATGGTTACTTTTCACAGTATGGAAAAGCTAACAAATGACATGCATAGATTCCTATTATTCCCAGGAACCGATTATGGCACCTCTCGCTCCTGCATTCAGGAGCTAATAAGGAACAAAGGATTTATGCAAGACAGAAAACAGCACAAAGGAAGCCTCCTGTTAAATGCTTCCTGACACCTCTCCATTTTGCCCCTTTATAAATCAGTATGGAACATCTTGAGATATTCTGAAGCACAGGATGAAAAGTATGTGATGTCTTTACACATTCACATCTCTCCCACAGATGATGATCCCGCCTTGACTACTCTTAACTCACAACTCCCTCCAAATCTTTCTTGACACTACACTCAAGAGTGATCATGCTAAAATATAAATCTCACCCCATTAGTCCTATGTGTGTGTGTGCTTGCTGCTCAATCGTGTCCAACTCTTTGCGACCCCACAGACTGTAACCTGCCAGGCTTCTCTGTCCATGGAATTCTCCATGCAAGAATACTGGAGTGGATTGCCATTTCCTTCTCCAGAAGAACTTCCCAACCCAGGGATCGAACCCTGGTCTCCTGTCTCACAGGCAGATTCTTTACCGTCTGAGCTACAGGGAAGTCCTATAGAAGACTTCAAAATATGAACTACAGATTCTTCCCATTCCTGTACACTAAACCTTTTAACCTCAAAGGTGATGCTGTGAAAGTGCTGCACTCGATATGCCAGCAAATTTGGAAAACTCAGCAGTAGCCACAGGACTGGAGGAGGTCAGTCTTCGTTCCAATCCCAAAGAAAGGCAATGCCAAAGAATGCTCAAACTACCGCACAATTGCACTCATCTCACATGCTGGTAAAGTAATGCTCAAAATTCTCCAAGCCAGGCTTCAGCAATACGTGAACCGTGAACTTCCAGATGTTCAAGCTGGTTTTAGAAAAGGCAGAGGAACCAGAGATCAAACTGCCAACATCCGCTGGATCATCGAAAAAGCAAGAGAGTACCAGAAAAACATCTATTTCTTCTTTATTGACTATGCCAAAGCCTTTGACTGTGTGGATCACAATAAACTGTGGAAAATTCTGAAAGAGATGGGAATACCAGACCATCTGACCTGTCTCTTGAGAAACCTGTATGCAGGTCAGGAAGCAACAGTTAGAACTGGACATGGAACAATAGACTGGTTCCAAATAGGAAAAGGAGTCCATCAAGGCTGTCTATTGTCACCCTGCTTATTTAACTTATATGCAGAGTACATCATGAGAAACACTGGGCTGGAAGAAACACAAGCTGGAATCAAGATTGCCGGGAGAAATATCAATAACCTCAGATATGCGGATGACACCACCCTTATGGCAGAAAGTGAAGAAGAACTGAAGAGCCTCTTGATGAAGGTGAAAGAGGAGAGTGAAAAAGTTGGTTTAAAGCTCAACGTTCGGAAAACTAAGATCATGGCATCTGGTCCCATCACTTCATGGGAAATAGATGGGGAAACAGTAGAAACAGTGTCAGACTTTATTTTTGGGGGCTCCAAAATCACTACTGATGGTGATTGCAGCCATGAAATTAAAAGACGCTTACTCCTTGGAAGGAAGGTTATGGCCAACCTAGATAGCATTTTTAAAAGCAGAGACATTACTTTGCCAACAAAAGTCCGTCTAGTCAAGGCTATGGTTTTTCCAGTGGTCATGTATGGATGTGAGAGTTGGACGGTGAAGAAAGCTGAGTGCCGAAGAATTGATGCTTTTGAACTGTGGTGTTGGAGAAGACTCTTGAGAGTCCGTTGGACTGCAAGGAGATCCAATCAATCCATCCTAAAAGAGATCAATCCTGGGTGTTCATTGGAAGGTCTGATGTTGAGGCTGAAACTCCAATACTTTGGGCACCTCATGCGAAGAGTTGACTCATTGGAAAAGACTCTAATGCTGGGTAGGATTGGGGGCGGGAGGAGAGGGGGATGACAAAGGATGAGATGGTTGGATGGCATCACCGACTCAATGGACATGGGTTTGGGTGGACTCCGGGAGTTGGTGATGGACAGAGAGGCCTGGCGTGCTGCAATTCATGGGGTCGCAAAGAGTCGGACACGACTGAGCGACTGAACTGAACTGAAACCTTTTAACAGTATGACTGTGCTGTCAATTCCATTAGGTTAATTTCTCCACTTCCTGAGATATGGAGGGGCTTAGCAACTTGATCTAACCAACATATGTCAGATAAAGTAACAACACAGACCTCTGATGAAGGCCTCCAGAGGCCTTCAAGACTGCAGAGAAACGCCATCTAGGCATACAAGGATGAGAGCATATGAGACTCTCCCTATGAGGCCATCTAGATCAACCAAGGTCTGATACAGGGGCAAGGCCAGCTGAGACCATCCAATTCCAATCAAGCCAGCAGATGACTGAAGAAGTATGAGTAACTCCCTCCGCCTCTCCAAAAAAGAAAAATGCAGTGAAGAACCCCACACTGAGATTAGCCAAAACTGTCAATCCAAAGAATACTTGTTTTAAGTCACTAAATTTTAGGGTCGTTCCTTATAAAAAGCAAATACTAATGGGAACTGATAAAACCACTACCCCCTTGCCCTCATGATTAAACTCAAGACTGTTCTGAGTCTCCTCTGTAGCTCCCCAATCTCACCCTTAGTCCAAACATAACTCAATGAAAAATGTGTGAGATTAAAGAATAACCTCCATCACAAACATCCTTCTATTTTAAAAAGTAGATGGAATAATCATTATATTTATTATAGACATTTGCGGTTACAAAGAGAAACAAGAATTTCTGAGATACCATTTTTTGAACACTAAGCTACAAAAAATTAGTTCACAGTAACAGTGGTGGTGGGAGCAGGGGAATGAGGGTGACATCTGGACTTAAAATATAAGCATGTGAAACAGGCTACAACATGAATGAACCTTGAGGATACTATGTTAAGTGAAATAAACCAGTCACACACACAAGAAAACAAATACCTTATGGTTCTACTTATACGAGGTATCTAGAGTAGCTGAACATAGAAACCAAAAGTAGAATGGTGGATGCCAGATGGAGTAGGGGGAAAGAGGAAATCGTTATTTACTGGGTATAGTTTACTTTGAAAGATGAAAATGTTCTCTTAACAGTGCAAATATACTTAATACTACTGAACTGTACACTTCAAACTTAACATCTTAGTTGTTTTATATTATGTATATTTTACCACAATTAAAGAAAATTTATATGTACGCATATATATGTACATATATACACGCCTGCAATGCAGGAGACCCGGGTTCGATCCCTGGGTCAGGAAGATCCCCTGGAGAAGGAAATGGCAACCCACTCCAGTACTCTTGCCTGGAAAATTCCATGGACAGAGGAGCCTGGTAGGTTATAATCCGTGGGGTTGCAAAGAGTCGGACATGACTAAGCGAGTTCACTTACACACATATATATATAGGTAGACTTAATATGTGTGTGTGTGTGTGTGTGTGTGTGTGTGTGTGTATATATATATATATATATATGCATGTGTATATTCAAAATCATGTAAGAGACCCCCAAAGAGCATTCTTTTAGAGATACCAAGGGAACATTTCTGTACTCCAAGGCAAAATTTGCCTGTTATGCCAGGTGTTTCCTGACATCCTACTTTTGCATTCCAGTCCCCTATAATGAAAAGGACATCTTTTTTGGGTGTTAGTTCTAAAAGGTCTTGTAGGTCTTCATAGAACCGTTCAAGTTCAGCTTCTTCAGCATTACTGGTCGGGGCATAGACTTGGATTGCTGTGATATTGAATGGTTTGCCTTGGAAATGAACAGAGATCATTCTATCGTTTTTGAGATTGCGCCCAAGTACTGAATTTCGGACTCTTCTGTTGACCATGATGGCTACTCCATTTCTTCTAAGGGATTCCTGCCCACACTAGTAGATATAATGGTCATCTAAGTTAAATTCACCCATTCCAGTCCATCTTAGTTCACTGATTCCTAGAATGTCGACATTCACTCTTGCCATCTCCTGTTTGACCACTTCCAATTTGCCTTGATTTATGGACCTAACATTCCAGGTTCCTATGCAAAATTGTTCTTTACAGCATCGACTTTGCTTCTATCACCAGCCACATCCACAGCTGGGTATTTTTTTGCTTTGGCTCCATCCCATCATTCTTTCTGGAGTTATTTCTCCACTGATCTCCAGTAGCATATTGGGCACCTACCGACCTGGGGAGTTCATCTTTCAGCATCCTATCTTTTTGCCTTTTCATACTGTTCAAGAAAATTAGAGATATCAAGGGAACATTTCATGCAAAGATGGGCTTGATAAAGGACAGAAATGGTATGGACCTAACAGAAGCAGAAGATATTAAGAAGAGGTGACAAGAATACACAGAAGAACTGTACAAAAAAGATCTTCACGATCCAGATAATCACGATGGTGTGATCACTCACCTAGAGCCAGACATCCTGGAATGTGAAGTCAAGTGGGCCTTAGAAAGCATCACTACGAACAAAGCTACTGGAAGTGATGGAATTCCAGTTGAGCTATTTCAAATCCTCAAAGATGATGCTGTGAAAGTGCTGCACTCGATATGTCAGCAAATCTGGAAAACTCAGCAACGGCCACAGGACTGGAAAAGGTCAGTCTTCATTCCAATCCCAAAGAATGCTCAAACTACCGCACAAGTGCACTCATCTCATACGCTAGTAACGTAACGCTCAACATTCTCCAAGCCAGGCTTCAGCAATACGTGAACTGTGAACTTCCAGATGTTCAAGCTGGTTTTAGAAAAGGCAGAGGAACCAGAGATCAAATTGCCAACATTTGCTGGATCATCAAAAAAGCAAGAGAGTTTCAGAAAAACATCTATTTCTGCTTTATTGACTATGCAAAAGCCTTTGACTGTGTGGATCACAATAAACTGTGGAAAATTCTTAAAGAAATGGGAATACCAGACCACCCGACTTGCTTCTTGAGAAACCTGTATGCAGGTCAGGAAGCAACAGTTAGAACTGGACATGGAACAACAGACTGGTTCCAAATAGGAAAAGGAGTATGTCAAGGCTGTATACTGTCATCCTGCTTATTCAACTTATATGCAGAATACATCATGAGAAACGCTGGGCTGGAAGAAACACAAGCTGGAATCAAGATTGCCAGGAGAAATATCAATAACCTCAGATATGCAGATGACACCACCCTTATGGCAGAAAGCGAAGAACTAAAGAGCCTCTTGATGAAAGTGAAAGAGGAGAGTGAAAAAGTTGGCTTAAAGCTCAACATTCAGAAAACTAAGATCATGGCATCTGGTCCCATCACCTCATGGGAAATAGATGGGGAAACAGTGCAAACAGTGTCAGATTTTATTTTCTTGGGCTCTGAAATCACTACTGATGGTGATTGCAGCCATGAAATTAAAAGACGCTTAGTCCTTAGAAGGAAGGTCATGACCAACCTAGATTGCATATGAAATGCAGAGACATTACTCTGCCAACAAAGGTCCGTCTAGTCAAGGTTATGGTTTTTCCAGTAGTCATGTATGGATGTGAGAGTTGGATGGTGAAGAAAGCTGAGCGCCGAAGAATTGATGCTTTTGAACTCTGGTGTTGGAGAAAACTCTTGAAGAGTCCCCTGGACTGCAAGAAGATCCAACCAGTCCATCCTAAAGGAGATCAGTTCTGGGTGTTCATTGGAAGGACTGATATTGAAGCTGAAACTTCAATACTTTGGCCACCTCATGCGAAGGGTTGACTCATTGGAAAAGACCCTAATGCTGGGAAGGATAGGGGGCAGGAGGAGAAGGGGATGACAGAGGCTGAGATGGCTGGATGGCATCACCGACTCGATGGACATGGGTTTGGGTGGACTCCGGGAGTTGGTGATGGACTGGGAGGACTGGCGTGCTGCCATTCATGGGGTCACAAAGAGTTGGACACGACTGAGCAACTGAACTGAACTGAACTGAAAGAAGATCTGCAAAAGCTGCTGAAACTGAAGGTAAGGAAGCCTGTGTTATTAAAGATGATGAGAGGCCCATATGGATTAAGACCTATCTCTTTGAAACATAAACCCCAAATAGAGACATCCAAGAGCAGCCAAAGGTCTAGACTTGTCTTAGAGTTTCCTTTCACACACAGGGTGCTCCAGGGTGCTTACTACAGGAGTTATTTTTTAACTTCGTGATGATTTTCCTAGCATATTCAAAGTTAGCTTGTAGTAAATGAAAGGCATGGTCCATAGCATTCTGTTTTACAGACTGTATACTACTACCCATTATAGGAAAAGAGTAAGCACTCATTTTTTTCTTTTAATGTGAGCAATTAACATTGTATTGCTTAAGAAGGAAAACAACTTCAACTCTCAGCTCTCTTAATTAAGCCTACTGTGATTCTCTCCTCAGGAGACATGCCTAGAGGTTTGACATCATTCTGGCTATACAGGAGTTTGTAAAAAAGTGAAAATGTTAGTCACCCAGTCGTCTTTGACTCTTTGTGACCCATGAGCTGCAGCCCGCCAGGCTCCTCTATCCATGGAATTCTCTAGCCAAGAATACTGCACTGGGTAGCAATTCCCTTCTGCAGGGGATGTTCCCGACCCAGGGATCAAACCTTGGTCTCCTGTACTGCAGGCAGATTCTTTACCTTCTGACCACAGGAGTTTGTAACTAGTCATCAAAACAATACACAATGCAAAACAAGTAACTTCCTGGACTTCATTCA
This sequence comes from Giraffa tippelskirchi, assembly GCF_054371585.1. Taxonomy (NCBI): domain Eukaryota; kingdom Metazoa; phylum Chordata; class Mammalia; order Artiodactyla; family Giraffidae; genus Giraffa; species Giraffa tippelskirchi. The sequence continues at coordinate 111,468,434 of NC_137275.1, forward strand.
AAGCCAGACACAGCAATCAACCAATGAATCACTGCACATATAATCCTAAAAGTTACCTAATGAGCTTAACACAAAAAGCGAAAATATCAAATACATGAAAGGCGTTATTAAGGGAATTATATACTTGGACTTAGCACTTCTCTTCTATCTTAATGCTTTATATAACAGTAGAGACTAATAAGAGAGTTAAACAGTAGAGACTAATAAGAGAGTTAATTTTTAGGTAGGTTGATAGAGTGTCCAGGGCCCTTGAGGAAGAGGAGGAGGCAACCCTTTTTTTAACATTCTTTCCTCTCAGGCCTCTGAGCTGCTGCGGCAACAATCTATTTTGCCTAAGACTAACTCTAACACCGGAGCTAATGATTACACAACAAAAGAAAGTGAAGTCACTCAGTCATGTTCCACTCTTTGTGATCCCATGGACTGTAGCCCACCAGGCTCCTCCATCCGTGGGATTCTCTCCAGGCAAGAGTACTGCAGTGGGTTGCCATTTCCTTCTCCAGGGGATCTTCCCCACCCAGGGATCGAACCCAGGTCTCCCACATTGTAGGCAGATGCTTTACTGTCTGAACCACCAGGGAAGTCGCAACAAAACAATGTATTTACTCAGAAACCTGTTTTTCTTCAAAAACCTATGCCCTTGATTATATGGATACAATATATCTCAACCAGAGACATCTTGTTCAGAGACCTGTTCTCCTTGGTTAATCTTGTTAATCTTGTTATCTCAAGATGTATGTTGAGGGAGAGGAGCCTGGTAAAACTTTCACAGCCTTGAGGCATATATAATACTCCGCTATAGCAGCCAGGGTGGGTACTCTCCTACCTCCTTCCAGTGCCTTTCCCTGAAAGCTCCTCTCTATTCTTTCACTTTAATAAAATCTCTGCCACACAAAGCTCTGAATGACCGAGGCTGCATCTTTGGTCCCAGAGTGAATTCTTCTCCTTCGGAGACCGCAAATCCAACACCATTCACCGTAAGCTATCACTAATGAGTTAATTATCTTTCCGCATTCCTTTTTATGGAATTGACATACATAAAAACATTACAACTGTTTCATGAACATACAAAAGTCATAAAACCTTAAAGTAAGGGAATATATTAATTAATATATGTTCTACTCTCCATAGGCAATCACAATGCTAGAAATGCGTCAATATTTTTACACATGTACATTATAGGTAAAAACATTCTTTTACATAAACGGTAGCAGAATATGCATCTTCTTTCTTTTTTATGGATACCTTAACCTATTTTTCCATGTCACTGTATACAAATTCTTGTTCTCTGTAATCGATACACTGTATCCCACTGTATGAAAATACCATTATTTTAACCATTCCATATTGATGGATATCAATGGAGTTTTGACTTTTTTAATGTTGTTGAAATAATAATTTTTATTTTAAAACATTTTAAAGATAAATCTAAACCTACAGAAACCAGTAGAGTCTTTGTATATCCCTTACGAGCTTCCCCAAATGTTAACATATTAAATAGTGAAAGTGAAGTCGCTCAGTCGTGTCCGACTCTTCGCGACCCCACGGACTGCAGCCCACCAGGCTCCTCCGTCCATGGGATTCTCCAGGCAAGAGTACTGGAGTGGGGTGCCATAGTATATTAAATAACTATGGTATAATTATTCAAACCTGGAAGCTAACATCATTACACTACTTTAACTAATTCACGAATCTTATTTGAATTCACTTTTTTCCCACTAATTTATTTTTCCTAGTTTAGGATCCAATCAAGGATTTCACATAGCATTTAGTTCTCAAGTTTCCTTAGACTTTTCCAACCTGAGATGATTCCTAAGATTTTTATTTTATATTTTCATGATCTTGACACTTTTAAGAAGTATTGGTATATACTTTACCAGTTATTTTGTAGAATGTCCTTCAATTTGAATTTGTCTAATGTTCTCTCATAATTAGTTTAGTGATATTCACTAAAAATGTTTATTGAGATATAATTCATATCTCATAAAATTCACCTTTCCATATATTCACAAAGTTTTAAAATCATCACCCAAAAAGAAATCCCATACCCATGAGCAGTCACTCCCCATTTTCTCCTCACTTCATCCACTGGTAACAATCTAACTTCTAAATCTGTCTCTACACATTTGCCTATTCTAGAATCATATATAAACAGAATTCACAAATGGAATCATACAACATGTGGCTTATTGTGTCTTGCTGCTCCCATTCAGCATAATATTTTCAAATTTCACCAATGTTCATTATTCAATTCTATGGCCAAATGATATTCCATTGTGTGAATATACTGCATTCTGTTTATTCCTGTATCAGTTTAATAGACATTTGAGTTCTTTCTACCTTTGGCTATTACAAATAATGCTAGTATAAACACTGATGTACAAATTTTTGTAGAACATAATTCTCTTGGCTATGCATTAAGGAGTAGAACTGCTGGGACAATTAATATTCTTTTATAGATACAAATGTACAGTATTCTAGGATAAATTCCTAAAAGTGGAATTGTAGGGCCAAAGGTTAAACACACTTTAAATTATAACCAATAAGAAACAATTATAATAAAAAAGCAATACAAACTGTGAGTGGGAAAAAAAAAAAAACACTTCAGATTACATCAGCTAATCAACAAATGTCTCTAACACACACAATGCTTCTTTAAAAAAAAAAAAAATCAAAGAAAAGACCAAAATCCCAACAGTAAGATGAGCAAAAGACAAACTGTTCATAGAATAAGGTATTATATCAAATAGCCCTTCAACAACTTCATTCATAATAAGAAAACTGCAAATTGAGCTTTATTCAGATAATTTCTCACTGTCAGATCAGGCAAATCTTCCAAAGTTTGACAATATTCCCTCATACTGCTAATGGCATGAAAAATCGTACAATCATCTAGCAAAATTACTTACATATTTATCCTTCAAAGCAACAATTCCACTTTAGAGATTTGTCCCAAAGACAAAACAAGAATAATACGAGGTATCATATAGACAAGGCTCTGGAACACTTCAATAGGGCTTTCCCCTCAAGGGACTCAGTTCATTCAGTAAAGTACTACCAGAATAGACCATAGTAAATCCATACACTAGAGTATTATACAGTGATTAAAAAAGGCTGCCTACACATTGCTTCAGAGCAATGATCAGAATATGCTGTTAAGTAAAAAATGCAAGGCACGTACAGTACTTTTTAATCTAAGAGATCAAATACTATCAATACCTATATACATACATACATTTGCTTATAATAAAAAACAAAACACAGGCGGAAGGAAGCATCCAAAGCAGTATCCAAAGAAAACCAGTTACATACATGAGGGAGAGAAATGGGGGTGACAGATGAAAGTAAGATTTCATATCTTGTTGTATATATTTGCTGTTGGAAGAAAGGATTATAGATGCTTTGAAAGTGAAAGTGCAAGTCACTCAGTCACGTCCTGCTCTTTGCGATCCCATGGAGCCCGCTAGGCTCTTCCGTTCCTGGAATTCTCCAGGCAAGAATACTGGAGTAGGTAGCCATTCCCTTCTCCAGGGGATCTTCTTGATCCAGGAATTGAACCTGGGTCTCCTGCACTGCAGGCAGATTCTTTGCCATCTGAACATAACACAAAATTAAATCCAAATGAAATAAATCGACCTGTGTATCAAGGTGTTGTTTAGTTGCTTTAAAATACAGAATTTGAATGTACATCCTAAGGATCAAAAAAATTTAAAAAAAAAACCAAAACTAAGCTGTCTTAAGGTAATCATGTTGGTACTGCTAAGTCACTTCAGTCGTGTCTGACTCTGTGCAACCCCATAGACGGCAGCCCACCAGGCTCCTCCATCCCTGGGATTCTCCAGGCAAGAACACGGGAGTGGGTTGCCATTTCCTTCTCCAATGCATGAAAGTGAAAAGTGAAAGTGAAGTTGCTCAGTCGTGTCCGACTCTTAGCGACCCAATGGACTGTAGCCTACCAGGCTCCTCCATCCATTGGATTTTCCAGGCAAGAGTACTGGAGTGGGATGTTGGTACCAGTAACACTTTTATTTTCTGAAACTTCAAATGCATCTAGTAGCACACAGTAAATAAGTTACTATGCTATTATCTCTAGGAACCAAGATTTTCATTGTAAGAGAAAAAGATACAAATGTAAAATAAAAGAAGTAAAAACTTGAAATCTTAAATTTGGCTTAAAAATATCAATATAGATTGTGGTATAATTACCTTAAAGGAAAATAGAATTCCTAATTCTATTCACTGGAAAGGTCTACAAAAAATGAGCAACCTAACAGGAGTGAACACCTCTTAGAGTACAGTTTGTGGTCTTGAAGTATCATTTCCCACTAAAAGAAAATTGAAATTTTTGGACATTAAGTTGATTAAAGGTTTTCAGTCAAAAAATGTACACGATCTTGGAACATATTTTGCCAAAAGCAAAGATGCTATAGACAACTATGGTCATATCAAAAGGATTCAGGAACCAATCTAAAAGGACCCCCAGTGGGGAAAGAAGAGCAATATCTGTATGAATTGAAATGTAAGATCTTTGGTGGATGTTGGAAAACTAAGCTATTATTCTGAAAACTGGTAAATGTGGGAAAAAATGAGAGAGAAGCATGTATTCCCCTTTTCTACATCTCAGGATAACCAAATACTGATAAGCTAAAGTTCTTTTTAAGAATTTTGACAATGAATGAAAAAGAAATGATTAACTTATTATCATCACACTTTGTAAGCTCGATGAAATACTAAATCCAGGCAATAACTATTAATGGCCTTAAAGTCATTACGTCCCTTCATTAATCACAGCCTTGTCATGGCAATGAGGCTCATGTCATGCAAGGCCACACAATATGGACGGGTCATAGTGGCGAGTTCTGACAAAACGTGGTTCACTGGAGGAGGGAATGGCAAACCATTCCAGCATTTTTGCCATGAGAACCTCATGAACAATATAAGGCAAAAAGATATGACACAGGATGATGAGCCCGCCAGGTCAGATTGTGTCCAATATACTACTGGGAAAGAGTGGAAGACAATTACAAATAGCTCCAAAAAGAATGAAGCGGCTGGGCCAAAGCAGAAATAATGCTCAGCTGCGATGGTGGCTGGTGGTGAAAGTAAACTGATGCTGTAAAGAACAATACTGCATGGTGTGGGGAAAGAGCAAATTAGCCAAGATGGTGTGGTCAGGCTCTCTCGCCCCAGGCTCTCTCACATGTTTATCACCCCATGTTCTGTAAACAATGACTCTGCACAATTATGAACATCTGAGATCACTTACAGCACTGCACATGTGCATCACGAGGTACTTGCTTGGTCACGGGCTACTCTGCGTGGGACATCAGTACAAACTTCACTTGGAAAAGCCCTAAGGGTTGTGTGCGGTTATGTGGTGCTCTGTCTCATGCTATGGCTGCTGCAACAGCCAGGAGAGAATAAATGCATCTGCAGTTCCCATGGACCCTAGCATTTTCTTCCAGCCTCTTAGCTCACACCTTGCCTACCATGGGTTCAGTGAACAATGCGGACAGTACGAACAGGATGAGCAAGACAAGTGGCACTGTGAGCAGGATCAGCAGTACACAAAGGAACCTGGAATATTAGGTTAGTCAACAAGAGTCCGAAATACAGTACTTGGGTGCAATCTCAAAAATAACAGAATGGTCTCAGTTCATTTCCAAGGCAAACCATTCAACATCACAGTAATCTAAGTCTATGCTCCAACCAAGGACGCTGAAGAAGTTAAAACTGAATGGTTCTATGAAGACCTATAAGACCTAGAACTAACACTGAAGAAGATGTCCTTTTCATCATAAGGGATTGAAATGCAAAAGTAGGAAGTCAAGAGATACACAGAATTATAGGCAAGTTTGGCCTTGGAGTACAAAATGAAGAAGGGCAGAGGCTAACAGACTTTTGTCAACAGAACACACTGGTCATAACAAACACCTCTTCCAACAACACAAGATACAACCCTACAAATGGACACCACCAGATGGTCAATACCGAAACCAGACTAATTATATTCTTTGCAGCCAAAGATGGAGAGGCTCTATACAGTCAGTAAAAACAAGGCCTGGAACTGACTGTGGCTCAGATCTTAAATTGAAGAAAGTAGGGAAAAACAGTAGGCCATTCAGGTACAACCTAAATCAAATTCCTTATGATTATACATGGAAGTGATGAATAACGGGATTAGCTCTGGTGAACAGGGTGCATTAAGAACTATGGACAGACTCATAACACTGTACAGGAGTCACTGACCAAAACATCCCAAAGAAAGAGAAATGCAAGAAGGCAAAGTGGTTATCTGAGGAGGCTTTACAAATAGCTGAGGAAAGAAGAGAAGTAAAAAAGCAAGGGAGAAAGGGAAAGACATACCCAACTGAATACCGAGTTCCAGAGAACACCAAGGAGAGATAACAAGGACTTCTCACAAGAACAGTGCAAAGAATAGAGGAAAATGATAGAACAGGAAAGACTAGATATCTCTTCAAGAACACTAGAGATACCAAGGGAATAGTTCATGCAAGGATGGGTATGATAAAGGCTAGAAATGGTAAGGACCTAACAGAAGCAGAAGAGATTAAAAAGAGATGGCAAGAATACACAGAAGAACTATACAAATAAGGTCTTAATGACCCAGATAACCATGAAGGTGTGGTCATTCATCTAGAGCCTGACATCCTGGAGTACGAAGTGAAGTGGGCCTAAGGATGCATTACTACAAACAAGGCTAGGGCTAGTAGAGGTATTGGAATTCCAGCTGAACTACTTCAAATACTACAAGATGATGCTGTTAAAAGTGTTACGCTCAATGTCAGCAAATGTGGAAAACTCACCAGTAGCCACTGGAAAAGGTCAGTTTTCATTCCAATGCGAAAGAATGTACAAACTACCATACGGATGCACTTATTTTGAATGCTAGTTAGGTTATGTTCAAAATCTTCCAAGCTAGGCTTCAGCAATAGATGAACCAAGAATTTTCAGGTGTACAAGTTGAGTTTAGAAAAGGCAGAGTAACCAGAAATCAAATTGCCAACATTCACTGGATCACAGAGAAAGCAAAGAAATTCCAGAAAATCATCTACATCTGCTTCATTGACTATGCTAAAGTTTTGACTGTGTGGATCACAATAAACTGTGGAAAATTCTTAAAGAGATGGAATATCAGACCACATTACATGTCTCCTGAGAAATCTGTATGCAGGTGAAGAAGCAACAGTTAGAACCTTACATGGAACAACAGACTGGCTTGAAATTAGGAAAAGAGTACTACAAGGTTGTTTATTGTCACCCTGTTTATTTAACTTATATGAGGAGCACATCATGAGAAATGCTGAGTCAAGTGAATGGTGAATCAAGATTGCTGGGAGAAATATCAATAACCTCAGAAACGCAGATGATACCACTGTGATGGCAGGAAGTGAAGGGCCTCCTGATGAGGGTGAAAGCGGAGAGTGGAAAAAGCTGGCCTAAACCTCAATATTCAAAAAACTAACGTCATGGCATCCAGTCCCATCACTTCATGGCAAATAGACAGGGAAAAAGTAAAAACAGTGATAGTTTTTATCTTTATTTCCTTGGGCTCCAAAATCACTGCACATGGTTACTGCAGCCATGAAGTTAAAAGACGTTTGCTTCTTGGAAGGAAAGCTACAACAAACCTAGACAGAGTATTAAAAACCAGATATATCACTTTGCCTACAACGACCAGTACAGTCAAAGCTATGGTTTTCTCAGTAGTCATGTATGAATGTTAAGTGTTGGACCATAAAGAAGGCTGAGTGCTAAAGAATTGATGATTTCAAATTGTGGTGCTAGAGAAGAATCTTGAGAGTCCCTTGCACTGCAAGGAGATCAAACCAGACACTCCTAAAGGAAATCAACCTTGAATATTCACTGGAAGGAGTGATGCTGAAGCTGAAGGTCTAATACATTGAGCACCCAATGGAAAGAGCCAATTCATTGGAAAAGACCCCTGATGCTGGGAAAGATCGAAGGCAGCAGGAGAAGGGAACAGCAGAGGATGAGTCAGCATCACTGACTCAACGGACCTGAGTCTGAGCAAACTCCGGAAGATAATGAAGGACAGGGAGGCCTGGCATGCTGCACTCCATGGGGTTGCCAAGTGTCGGACATGACTGAGCAACTGAACAACATCAACAGAGTCATTTGGTGAAAGTGAATCAAGTATCTCACAGGGGAAGAAACAGACTAATACCTGACACCTGACCATTCATAACATCACTAAGAAAGTCAAAGATTATTTCTCCCATGATGTGATAGAAAAAGAAATAATACCACTTATAAATTATTCTTTCCAAAATCAAATAAATCAAACAAAAGCTTGGAAGCAATTCAGGTGATATTTAAAGACCTGTTTACACAAAATTTAGGTGAAAAAGAGATAATGTTTCAGGAACAAGATGGCAGAGGAGTAGGGGGGCATGGAGTACATCTCTCTCCACAGATACATCAGGAATACGTCTTCGACACAGAAGTGCATGCAGAACACCAGCGGAGAGGGGACAGGAGTACCTGACCAGCAGAAAAGAATTATATAGAAGTATGCAAAACTCGGTAGAATAAATGAACTAGGGGGAAAAACAGGAGTGTTAGTAGGACTGGACCTGCCTTTGGCGGGTGGGGGAACTGAAGCAGGGATCTGAACACCACATCAGGGTAACTGTCTGAGTCAGAGGAGAAACATTTAAGGCTGAAAGTGAAAACTTGATCTGTGGCAGCCTAAATGGAATGAGAATCAGACAGTCCTTGCCACAGCCATACATATCCTGGACAGGGACGCAGGTGCCCTAAAAGGCACAGCAGCTTGGGGCTGGAGTTTAGGGATTGTGGAGCAATCCCAAGGCGAGGGCTGCTGTTGACTGTGCAAAGATGGATAGAGGGGATGTGAGGGAGGAGACTGTGGTGGGACATACCTGCAGAGGAAAACCAGGCAGCCATGGAAGCAAGGTGATAATGCTGAGTCACGCATTAGGCGTGAAGCCATCACCACAGCCTCTCTCTCCTCAAACACCAGCATTGGCAGCTGAACAACATAGAGGCTGGCCCATCAGCTGCCTGATGGGGCGAACCACAGAGTAGGACCCCACCCAGCACGCCCGTTAAGTACCTGACACGTCAATCTACTGAGTAGGACTCCATCCAGGGGGACCCCTCTATGCGCCTGACATGACAAAAAACAGAGAAGGATTCCCAGCAAAGGAGCCCTCTAATTACCTGAACGGGCAGGGCTGCAGAGAAAGACTAGCCAAAGAGGCCTTCTGATCACCAGAGGCTCGAAAAAAGACTCTGATAGAGCCATAACTCCGGAGGCAGAGGCAGTCCTTGTCCAAGCACACTTGGCGTGGCCAGGGTCCCCGTGACCCAAGCAGCTACACCACCTTCATGCTCAACCTTCACTGGGCCAGAGCTACCACAGGCAAAAATACTCTGACATCTATGCAAGCGAGGTCACTTCAGTTGTGTCCAACTCTTTGCAACCCTGTGAACTATGGCCTGCCGGGCTTCCCTGTCAGGGGGGTTCTCCAGGCTAGAATACTGGAGTGTACATGCCAAAACTGGTTGCCATACCCTTCTAGAGCACTATTATTTCCTGCTGCCCTAGCTGCCAACTCCCCTGAGTGCTGCCAGAACCCCGGCAACCCAAGCACCTGCACCACCTTCACACCTGGTCCTCACTGGGGCAGACCCAAGTCCTCCAGGGCAGCCTCAGGAGCAAACTCCAATGGACGACCCACATGCAGAGGTGGAAATAAAACCACAATTGAAATCCAGGTGCACTGTGGCTAAGAAAGAAGACCTAAAACCTTCCCACCAGCTGTACAAGCTACAGATAGTCCACATGATCAACTAGGCAGATTCTGTGTCTGTGTTATAAAAGGACATTGAGAGCTCCCACAGAAGCAAACACACTAGTTCTGATAGCTGTGGACATTGTTGGCAAGAACACACAGGGGCGCAGAGCCAGATTAGAATCTGAGCTGCCCTCACAGCAGGTCCAGAGATCAGCACAGGGTATCCTAGGGAGGTGAGGTGGACATGACTCCCAGCAAGCAAAAGGACTCTGACAGTAGTGACTCTAGAAATATATTTATTATTATGTTTTGACTTATTCCATAGTTTCTTTTGAATTTTTCTTCTCTTTTTTCTTTTTTCTCCCTGTTGTTGATTTTATTGGCACGATGAAATCTAATTAAGTGCTTGAGTTTGTTGTTAAATTACACTTTTTAGTGTTGTTATAAACCTCTGCCTCTACATTGGGCTTTTGTACCTCTATGGAGTTTTCGTTTTTCTTTTTTATTTTCTTTTCTCTTTTTTAAATTTAAATTTTTAACTTTTTAAAACCCATTATTATTTTTTTTCTACACTTATTCCTTTGTTTGCTTTTCCTACTGATCTCCTCTTGCAGTTACTCTTTAATGTATATAAATATTCTTAATCTACTTCTATTTAACCTTGCATGTCTATTCTTTCGTTTCTTTCTTTCCTTTTCCCTGAACATATTTGTTAGTTTTGTTTTCATTGCTTTATTCCCGACCTGACAGCTTGTTTTAGTTTTGTTTTCCAGTTTGTGCTTAGTTAGTTTTATTCTTAACCAGTAGATAAAATTTTTGGTTTTGTTTACTGGGTCAGTTTATTGTACTTTATTTTTGTTGCACTGTTTTGATTTTGCTTTTGAATGTATATGTTTCTATTCCATTATTTTAATTTTTATTTCCCTGATTTGTAACTGCCATCTGTCTGGGGTTCATCTTTGGTTTTTCATCTTTGGGCATTTCTTTTAATCTCACTTAATGCCATAACAAACAACTTGTGGAATCTTCATTCCTGACCAACGATCAAGCCCTGAGTCTTCGGAGTGGGAGCAGTGATTGCAAGACCCTAGACTACCAGAGAACTAATTCTAGGGAGTATCAAATAGTGAGAACTCAAACAAAGGAAACCACTTGAATACAAGACTTGGCATCACCCAACCACCATATAGGACGCCTCATCCAAAAAACAAACAAAACAAAAATACAAACCAAATAATCAGCAGACAGGATTACCACCTCACTCAGCCTTGTCCATCAGAGGAAAAACAAGACGAAAGAAAACAAAACAAACAAAAAACTCAGCACAAATCTCACACGACATGAAGCTTACACAACCCAATGGACCAAACTTAGGAGGGCGGAAATCAAAAGGAAGAAAGAATCCAACCTTGAAGCCTGGAAAAAGGAGAACTCAAACACAGTAAGTTTAAAAAAAAAAAAATAATGGAAAGGCAGAGAAATACTGCACAAATGAAAGAACAAACTAGAAACACAGAAGTTCAAATAAACGAAGAGGAAATAGGCAAGCTACCTGAAAAAGAATTCAGAATAATGATAGTAAAGATGATCAAAAACCTTGAAAATAGAATGCAGAAAATGTTACAATCATTTAACAAAGACCTAGAATAATTAAAGAATAAACATACAGAGACAACACAATTACTGAAATTAAAAATACACTAGAAGAAATCAATACCAGAATATCTGAAGCAGAACATAAAATGGTGGAAGTAACTTCTGAAGAGCAGAATAAAGTAAAAAAAAAGGAAAGAACTGAGGATAGTCTCAGAGACCTCTGGGACCATATCAAACACACCAACATTCGAAAAGAGGGGTCCCAGAAGAAGAGAAAAGAAAGGGTATGAGAAAATTTTTGAAGGGATTATAGTTGAAATTTTCCCCAACATGGAAAAGGAAATAGTCAATCAAATCCAAGAGGCACAAGGAGTCCCATACAGGATAAACCCAAGGAGAAACACGCCAAGACACATACTAATCAAACTAACAAAGATTAAACACAAAGAAAGAATATTAAAAGCAGCAAGGAAAATGCAACAAGTAACATACAAGGTAAATCCTATATGTTTAACAGCTGATCTTTCAGCAGAAACTGCAGGCCAGAAGGGAATGGTAAGATATATTTAAAGTACTGAAATTCCCTTTTAAATATACCACCAAGATTACTCTTCCCAGCAAGGATCTCATTCAAAATTCACAGAGAAATCAAAAGCTTTGCACACAAGCAAAAGTTAAGAGAATTCAGTACCACCAAACCAGCTTTAAAACAAATATTAAAGGGACTTATATAATCAAAAAATATAAGAGAAGAAAATGATTTACAAAATCAAATCCAAACAATTAATAAAATGGTAATGGGAATATATATATATGAATAACTACCTTAAATGTAAATGAATTAAATGCTCCAACCAAAAGAATCAGACTGGCTGAATGGATACAAAAACAAGACCCATATATATGCTGTCTACAAGAAACCCACTTCAGACCTAAAGACACATATAGACTGAAAGTGAGAGGATGGAAAAATATATTCCATGCAATTGGAAAGCAAAAGAAAGCTGGAGTAGCAATCCTCATATCAGACAAAATAGATCTTAAAATAAAGACTATTACAAGAGATTAGGAACACTACATAATGAACAAAGGATCAATACAAGAGGAATACGTAACAACATAGGAGCACCTCAACATGTTAGACAAACAATAAGAGACATAAAAGGAGAAACTGACAGTAACAATAATAGTAGGAGACTTTAACACCCCACTCATACCAATGGACTGGACAGATCATCAAAACAGAAAATTAGTAAGGAACCACAAGTCTTAAATGATACATTAGATGAGATGGATCTCATTGATATCTTCAGGACATTCCATCCAAATATAGAATACACATTCTTCTCAAGTGCACATGGAATATTCTCCAGGATAGACCACATCTTGGGTCACAAATCAAACATCAATAAGTTTAAGAAAACTGAAATCATATCAAGCATCTTTTCTGACTACAATGCTAAGAGACTAGATATCAATTACAAGAAAAAAACTGTAAAAAACACAAACCCATGGAGATCAAACAATATGTTTCTAAATAACCAACAGGTTAATAAAGAAATCAAAAGGGAAATAAAAAAATTTCTAGAAATAAATGACAACAAAAACACGACAACTCAAAACCTATAGGATGCAGCAAAAGTAGTTCTTAGAGGAAAGTTTACAGCAATACAATCCTACCTAAAGAAACAAGAAAAACATCAAAGAGACAACCTAACTTTACACCTAAAACAACTGGAGAAAGAACCACACCTCTCCCGCCCCCCGCCCCGCAATAATGGCAGAAGGAAACAAATCCTAAACATCAGAGCAGAAATAATTGAAAAAGAAATGAAAGAAACAATAGTAAAGATTAATAAAACTTAAAGCTGGTTCTTTGAGAAGATAAACAAAATTGACAAACCTTCAGCCAGACTCATCAAGAAAAAAAGAGAGAATAATCAACAAAATCAGAAATGAAAAAGGAGAGGTTACAACAGACAATGCAGAAATACAAAGGACTCTAAGAGACTATTATGAACAACCACATGGCAATAAAATGGACAACCTGGAAGAAATGGACAGATTCTTAGAAAAGTTCAATCTTCCAAGACTGAACCAGGAAGAAATGGAAATTATAAACGAAGAAATTACAAGCACTGAAATCAAAACTGTGACGAAAAATCTCCCAAAAAACAAATGCCCAGGACCAGAATCACAGGAGAATTCTATCAAACATTTAGAAAAGAGCTAATGCCTATCCTTCTAAAATTCTTTCAAAAGATTGCAGAGGAAGGAACATTTCCAAACTCATTCTACGAGGCCACCATCACCCTGATACCAAAACCAGACAAAGACAACACACAAATAAGAAAACTACCAGCCAGTATCACTGATAAACATAGAAACAAAAATCCTCAAAAGAATTTTAGAAAACAGAATTCAACAACACATCAAAAAGCTTATACACCATGATGAAGTTGGGTTTATTCCAGAGATGCAAGGATTCTTCAATATACACAAATCAATCAATGTGATGCACCATATTTACAAACTGAAAGATAAAAACCATAAGATAATTTCAATAGGTGCAGAAAAAGCCTTTGACAAAATTCAGCACCCATTTATGATTAAAACTCTTGAAACAATAGGCACAGAAGAACTTACCTCAACATAGTAAAGGCCATACATGATGAGCCTACAGCAAACATTATTCTCAATGGTCAAAAACTGAAAGCATTCCCCCTAAGATCAGGAATAAGACAAGGGTGTCCACTTTTACCACTATTATTCAACATAGTTTTGGAAGTCCTAGCTACAGCAACCAGAGAAGAAAAAAATTAAAAGGAATCCAGATTGGAAAAGAAGTTCTCACTGTGTGCACATGACAGATAGTATACACAGAAAACATTAAACATACTATTAGAAAATTAGTAGATCTAAACAGTGAATTTAGCAAAGTCACAGGAAACAAAATCAATACAGAGAAATCACTTGCATTTCTATATACTAACAATGATAAATCAGAAAGAGAAATTAAAGAGTCAATCACATTCACCACTGTAACAAAAAGAATAAAATATCTCGAGATAAAGTTAGCGGAAGAGACAAAAGAATTGTACAAAGAAAATTATAAGACACTGATGAACGAAATCAAAGATGACAAAAGCAGATGGACAGATATTCCATGTTCCTGAGTAGAAAGAATCGATATTGTGAACATGATACTATCAAACACAACCTACAGATTCAATATGAATCCCATCCAATTACCAACGGCATTTTACACAGAACTAGAACAAAAAATTTCACAATTCATATGGAAACACAAAAGACCTTGAATAGCCAAAGCAGAAGAAAGAATGGAGCGTAGCAATCCACATTCCTGACTTCAGATTATACTACAAAGCTACAGTCACTAAGACAGTATGGTACTGGCACAAAAGCAGAAATAGAGACCAATGGAACAAGCTAGAAAGCCCAGAAATAAACCCATGCACCTATGGGTACCTTATTTTTGACAAAGGAGGCAAGAATATACAATGAGGCAAAGACAGCCTCTTCAATAAATGGCACTGGGAAAACTGGACAGCTACATGTAAAAGATTGAAATTAGAACACTTCCTAACACCATACACAAAGATAAATGCAAAATGGATTAAAGACCTAAATGTAAGACCAGAAACTATAAAACTTTTAAAGGAAAACAAAGGCAGAACACTTGATGACATAAATCAAAGTAAGATCCTCTATGATTTACCTCCTAGAGTAATGGAAATAAAAACAAAAGGAAACAAGTGGGACCTGATTAAACTTAAAACTTTTTGTACAGCTAAGGAAGTTATAAGCAAGGTGAAAAGACAACCCTCAGAATGGGAGAAAATAATAGCAAGTGAAACAGCTGACAAAGGATCAATTTCCAAAATATACAAGCAGCTCATACAACTCAATACCAGAAAAGCAAACAACCCAATCAAAAAGTGGGAAAAGACCTACACAGACATTTCTGCAAAGAAGACATACAGATGACTAACAAATACATGAAAAGATGCTCAACATTGCTCATTATTAGAGAAATGCAAATTGAAACTACAATGAGGTACCACCTCACACTGGTCAGAATGCCCATCATCAAAAAGTCTACCAACAATAAATGCTGGAGAGGGTGTGGAGAAAAGGGAACACTCTTGCACTGTTGGTGGGAATGTAAATTGATACAGCCACTATGGAAGACAGTATGGGGATTCCTTAAAAGACTAGGAATAAAACCACCATATGACCCAGCAATCCCACTCCTAGGCATATACCCTGAGGAAACCAAAACTGAAAGAGACACATGTATCCCATTGTTCACTGCAGCATTATTTACAATAGCTACAACATGGAAGCAACCTAGATGTCCATCAACAGATGAGTGGATAAAGAAGTTGTGGTACATATATACAATGGAATATTATTCAGTCATGAAAAGAATGCATTTGAGTCAGTTCTAATGAAGTGGATGAACCTAGAGCCTATCATACAGAGTGAAGTAAGTCAGAAAGAGAAAGATAAATATCGTATACTAATACAAATATACGGAATTTAGAAAAATGGTACTGAAGAATTTATTTATAGGGCAGTAATGGAGAAACAGACATAGAGGATAGATTTATGAATTCGGGGAGAGGGGAGGAGAGGGTAGGATGTATGGAAAGAATAACATGGAAACCTACATTACTATATGTAAAAATTTGCTGTATGGCTCAGGGAACTCAAACAGGGGCTCTGTATCAACCTAGAGGGGTGGGATGAAGAGGGAGATGGGAGGGAGGCTCAAAAGGGAGGGGGTATATGTATACCTGTGGCTGATTCATATTAAGGATTGACAGAAAACAACAAAATTCTGTAAAGCAATTATCCTTCAACTAAAAAATTAAATAAATTTATAGCTAAAAGAAAAAAGATAGTGTTTCATCTAGAATAAGATGATGAACACATGGGTATATTCATAACAAAATAGTAAAAAACACCAAAAATTTATTGTTACCAAAAATTTAAAAAACAACTTGCTACATCAACAGTGCTTGAGAATACCTGTCTCCTCATATTCTAATATTACAAATAAGTTTCACATTTTTGTTAGACTTTTTAAAAATGATCATCTCATTCTATTTTGGATTTCCCTGATTACAAATCAAATTGAGCTTCTTTCCTATGGTTATTAGGTATTTGTATTTTTTTCTATGAATTGTTCACCTTTTGTACTTTTCATTAAAAGTGAAATATATCATATTTATTTACAGGACCCCTTTATGATCAATCTAAACAGTTTCCCTGGTGGCTCAGACAGTAAAGATTCTGCCTGCAATGCGGGAAACCAGAGTTTGATCCCTGCGTTGGGAAGAGCCCCTGGAGGAGGAAATAGCAACCCACTCCGCTATCATTGCCTGGAAAATTTCATGGATAGTGGAGCCTGGCAGGCTACAGTACACAGGGTCACAAAGAGTTGGACATCACTGAGCAACTTCACTCACAATCAATATCAAAGATATTTATTTTGTGCAACATTAAGTCAATCCCCCTCATCCACTGGCAACCACACCCTTTAAAAAAGGCACAAACAGAGAAATCAACAATTAATTGGAGACTTCAATATCCACTTCCAATAATGGATAGAACAATTAGACCAGATCGACAAATAAACAGAAGATTTCACCAACACTAATAGTGTAATACTGTACACTAACTAGACATGAGAGATGTTGAGTATCCTACCCTACTACAGCAGAATACACATTCTTCTCACGTGCACATGAAAAGACTATAAAACAAGTCTCAATAAATTTTAAAGAATTAAAAATCACACAAAGTATATTCTCGACCACAATGAAATGAAACCAGAAGTCAGTAACATACAAAAATTTGGAAAATTCATAAACGTGAATATTAATCAATGTTCGCCTTAAAATGATGATGGGTCAAAGAAGAACTCACAAGGCAAGTTACCAAACTATCAGATGCTGCTGCTGCTGCTGCTGCTAAGTCGCTTCAGTCGTGTCTGACTCTGTGCGACCCCATAGACGGCAGCCCACCAGGCTCCTCCGTCCCTGGGATTCTCCAGGCAAGAATACTGGAGTGGGTTGCCATTTCCTTCTCCAGTAAACTATCAGATGAAAGTAAAGGAAAACATAACATATCAAACCTTCTTGAGTGCAGCTAAAGTAGTATTTAGAGGCAAACTTATAGCTGTAAATGCCTGATAACAGAAGATTTGAAGTCAATAATCTAACCTTTCACTGTAAGAAACTCGAAAAGAGCAAACACAAAGCAAAAAAAAAAAAAAAAAAAGGAAAGAAAGAATAGATTACAGAAGAAGTAAATGCAATATAGAGAAGCAACAAAGCCCAAAGTTGATATTTATGAAAATATCAAAATATTGACAAATCTTGAGCAAAACTAACAAGAAAAATAGAGGGAAGACTTAAATTGCTAAAATCAGAAATGAAAGAAATGTCACAAGGGATTATTCAGTACTCAGGCCAACAAATTGGATAAACTAGTTGAAAGGGATAAATCCCTAGAAACACAAAATCTACTAAGGCTGAATCAAGAACAGAATATAAAAACAGACCTAGAACTAGTAAGACTGAATCAGCAATCAAAAACCTCCTGACAAAGAAAAGCCCTGAATCTGATGGCTTCACTTTAAACCAAACATTTAAAGAACACCAATCCCTCTCTAACTCTTCTCACAACTGAACACATTTTATGAAGCCTCTCTATGATGACAGCATTAGCTGTATAAAGTCAGACAAACATACTTCAAGAAAAGACAACTAGAGACTAGTTTTCCTATGTTGTTGATGCATAGTTCTTAACAATAGTTCTTAGCAAACCAAATGCAGCAGCATACTAAAAGAGCTATATACCACGACCAAGTGAGATTTATTCCTGGAATGTAAAAACGGTTCATATATGAAAAGCAACCGATGAAATACACCACATCAAAACGAAGGGGGAAAAAACCCACATGCTCAACCTCAAATGATGCAGAAAAAGCGTTCAACAAAATTAACACCTTTCTATGGTTAAAAAAAAAAAAAATTCCAAAAAACAAGCATTTAAGGAAACTATCTCAATATAATAAAGGGCACATATGCAAAATTCATACCTAACACCAAAATAGTCAAAGGTGGAAAAAATTGAAAAAACTTTTTATCCAAGATCAGGAAGATGCCCACTTCCACAGTTTATATTCAGCACAGCAGTGGAAGTTCTAGCCAGAGTAATTAGGGAAGAAAAAAAAAATCCAAACTGGAAAGGAAGGAGCAAAATTATTTCTATTTAGGATGTCGTGATTATATATGGAAATCTCAAGGAACCTTGAATAGCCAAAAGAAATCTAGAAAAATTAGAACAAACCTGTAGTTCTCACATTTCCTGATTTGAAAACATATTACTGGGTTGGCTAAAAAATTCCTTTGGCTTTTAAGTTAAAAAATAAAAGACATATTTTTAATTTTCACCAAGAACTTTACTGAATAATGTATTCACCATTTTGTTCCAATATCTTTGCCATTTTTCAGGCAACTTCAAAATTCCATCATCCAAAGCTTTTATCTTTTTGAGCAAAGAACTGCTCCAGGTGCTTTCTACAGTCTTCCAGGGAATTGAAACATTTTCCATTAAGAGAATTTTATAAATACTGAAATAAAGGGAATTCTGGAAGTACAATGTCTGGCTAATATAGCAGGTAAATCAGAACTTCCCAGCCAAGATGTAACAGCTTCTGCCTGGTCATCAAGGAAACATGCAGTCTTGCGTTATCATGATGGAAGAGTATGTGTTTTCTGTCGACTAATTCCAGATGCTTTTTGGTCAAGTATTGCTTTTAGTTTGTCTAACTGGGAGCAGTACTTATTGGAAATAATCGATTGGTTTTCTAGAAGGAGCTCATAATAGAAGACTCCCTCCAATCCCACCATACACACAACGTCACCTTCTTTGGATGAAAATCAGCCTTGGTGGTTCATTTTGCTTGCCCCATAATCTCTTCACTTCTACATTATTGTACACATTGTATTTGTTTTAAAAATAGAATGTTTTCATTATGTTTAAGTAGAGAATCATGTGCAGAAATATAGTCAAGGTTTTTTTGGCTTAATTTAGGTGGAACTCAAACATCAAAGTGATTAACATAACCAAGCTGGTACGAATGGTTTTCAACACTTGATTTGGATATTTCGAGTGTGTCAGCTATCTCCTGCATGACATAACATTGACTGTTCTCGATTAATGTCTTGATTTAATTGCTATCAACTTCAACTGGTTTACCTGTGGAGCACTGTCCAGCAGGAAATCTCCAGCACAAAACTTTGGAAACTACTTTTGACATATTCAGTCAGTCACAGCACCCTCGCCATATACTGCACATATTTTTTTTTCTTTTTTTGCATTTCAGTTGCATTTTTACCTTTCTTGAAATAATAAAGCATAATATGCCCAAAATGTTGTTTTTTTCCATCTCCAATATTAAAATGGCTACACAAAAATTCACCAATTTTGGTTTCTTATTAAATGCACGCTGATATAACAGCTGTCACAATAAAATCTAACAAACTTGTTCTAAATGAACTTAAAGACAACTAAGTACTACTAGATCCATCTTATGGAAAAACCAGAATGAACTTTTTTGCCAACCCTATACAAAAATAATCAAAACAGTGTGGTACTGGGATAAAGACAGACATATAGACCAAATTAGTATAAGAGAATCCAGAAATAAACACTTGTACAATGGTCAAATAATTTGCAACAAGGGTGCTAAGACCATTCAATGGAGAAAGAGCAGTTTCTTCAATGAACAGTGCTAGGGAAGTGGGATCTTCACTTCACATGTGCAAGAATGAAGGAGACCTTTTTACTTTACATCATGTACAGAAAGGACTTCCCTGGTGGCTCAGCTGGTAAAGAATCTACCCACAGTGCAGAATATCAGGGTTCAATCCCTGGGTTGGGAAGATTCCCCTGGAGAAGGGAAAGGTCACCCACTCCAGTATTCTGGCCTGGAGAATTCCAAAGATTCGGACACGACTGAGTGACTTTCACTTTCACTTTTTCATGTGTAGAAAACAAACTAAAATTGGATCAATGCCTTGACCATAAGAGCTAAAACTATCAAATTTAGATGACAACACAAAAGCTTCATGACACTGGACTTGGCAATGATTTCTTGGATAGTAACATCAAAAGAAAAAGCAAAAAAAGAAAAAAATAGATACACTGAACTTGATCAAAACACAAACCTCTCCGCTGCTCTGTGACAAACTGGAGGGACAGGATGGGGAGCAAGGTGGGAAGTGGGGGGTTCAGGAGGGAGGGGACATACGTGTGTCTATGGCCAATTCATGTATGGCAAAAAACCATCACAATGCTGTAAAATAATTATTGTCCAATTAAAATTTTTTTAAGAAGCAATATAAGAAATCCATATGCTGACAGCCTCATCTACAACTCTAAATAAAAATAACTATGCTAAAAAAAACGGAGAAAAAAAAAATACAAACTTCCACAGAAGGAGAAAAGAAAGAACTTACTTGAAGACAATAGCTGAAAATTTCCTTAACTGGGGAAAGGAAACAGACATCCCCAACAGTCCAGGAATCACAGACATCTGAGACATGGTCAACCCAAAAAGGACCACACCAAGATAAGTAGTAATTAAAATGGCAAAAATAAAGAGAGAATACTGAAAGCTACAAGTTAAGTACAAGTGAACTACCATAAGGCTATCAGCTGACTATGCAGATGAGAAGGGAGTGGCACAACATTTAAAATGATGAAAGGAAAAAGACCTACAAAGAATTTCATTCAGATTTGACGGAGAGATCAAAAGTTTTACAGACAAGCAAAAGCTTGTTCAGCACCACCAAATCAACTTTATAAGAATGTTAAAAGGGACTTCTCTAAGTGAGGAAACAAAGGCCACAACTAGAAACAAGAAAATGTAAAAGGAAAAATCTCATCTGTAAAGACAAACACACAACAGCTAATAAATAAGCCATGTATAAAGCCAGTAGGGATAATTAGCAAAATTAGCTAGCAATAATTAGCAAAATCGTCTCTATCTACAATAAGCAGTTAAGGGATATAGAAAACAAAAAGATGTAAAATAGAATGTCAAAAACAGTAAGTGTAGGGTAGCAGGAGTAAAAATGCAGGGTTGTTAAGATGCATTTGGACTTAAGAGATCAGCAACTTAAATACAGAAAGAAAGCATTAGTCACTCAGTCGTTCCGACTCTACAACTCCAGGGACTGTAGCCCGCCAGGCTCCTCTGACCATGGGATTCTCCAGGCAAGAATACTGAAGTGGGTGGTCATTCTGTTCTCCAGGGGATCTTCTCACTGTGTTGCAGGTCAGTTTTACCTCAAAAACAAAGAAACAAACTCAAAGAAAAAGAGATCCAATCTGTGGTTACCAAAGATTGAGGGGAGGGATTGCATGAAGGAGGTCAAAAGGTATGAATTTCCAGTTATAAGTACTAGGAATATAATGTACAATATGATACATATAATGAACAGCACTGTATGTTATATATGAAAGTTAAGATAGTAAGTCCTAAGAGTTCTCATCACAAAAAATAAGTTTTTTCTTTAATTTTGTATCCACGAGATGACGGATGCTCATTAAGTTAACTGTGATAACCACTTCATGATACATATATATATGTATAAGTCAAATCATTATGCTGTACACCTTAAACTTACAGATGCTGTATGTCAATTATATCTCAATAAAACTAGAAGAAAACATTTTGAAGCAAAATTAAAACTTGTGCTCTATAAAATGAAAATGGAATGGAAGTAAATATTTGCAAAACTCATCTCAGGTAAGGCAGCAGTACTCAGCCTTTCTGGCATCAGGGACCAGACAATTTTTCCATTGGGGGGGGGGCGGGGGCGGGGGGGGGTTGATCTTGGGATGATTCAAGCACCATTACATTTATTGTGTACTTTATTGCTGTTAATATTACATCAGCTCCATCCCAGATCCATCAGGCATTATTAGATCCCAGAAGGTTGGGGATCCCTAAAATAAGAATATATAAAGAGCTCTTAGAGTTCACTAATAAAATGACAACCCAATTTAAAAATGGGCAAAAGAAGACAAACAAGTGGTCAATAAGCACATGAAAAGATGTTCAACTCGTTAGCCATCAGGGAAATGCAAATCAAAACCACAGTGAAATACCTCTTCGCACCCAGTTTAGGGGCATTACTGTGTAAGGATGTGTTACTTGAGCAGTTAGCCATCTTGAAACCACAACGGGTTGATCCTAAAGACCAGAAGTCAACATACCGAGAAAAGCAAAGTCTATGAATGTAATAAGCATTTGAGGTACACCAAGGGATGAAGTCAAACTGCTAAGCTAAGCACACTGTTCCTGGACTTATGTACAATAATAAATCCCTTTATCAAATACATTATTGCATCATGCACAGTTAACCTGTTAAAAATGAAAATATTTGAGTTTGAACCAAGTGTAACTATGTAAACTATTGTCTCTATTATACCTCTAAACAAATATGTTCTAATTAAAAGCTGGTACTCCACAGTTGGAAATTACTGCCGTAAGATTTGGTCAGCCATCTCTGCATCACTATAAAAACATATGTGAAAAGTATGTCTCACTATGAGCCTTCAATATTTTAATAATTTTTACATATGCTTTTTGCCTATATCATTTATACCTACCTGGTTAGTAAAATACCCTATCAAAAATAAATTTTTTATTAGAAAGCTTTTAAAATACAAACACAAGAAGAAGAACACAAATGGTTTTAAAAAACAAATAAATGACTATTACCTAAAAGTGTGCTTTTCTTTCTCCTACCTAATAATATTGGAATGCAAGTTGGAAAAGCAGTTTTACTGCCTATTTCTTCAGTAGAAATAACTTCCACAGAAAATAAAAATTTTCTCAGTCCTACATTAAATAGCTGAGTAAATGACACAGCTATTATGTTGGTAAGATCAAGAATTCATAAAATATTTATAAAATAACTTTTTTCTCATTCAAGTTTTCAAACTTAATTTACCAACTGCCACCCAACTTAAAGCAAACCAAGATCCCAAGAACTGCTTTTGTAAATATTCTACCTCTATCAGGATTCTTTTTTTTTAAAATTTGAAAATATTTAGTTTTAACTGGAGGATAATTGCTTTACAATGTTGTGTTGGCTTCTGCTGTATAATGTGTACCAGTTATTAAATATACATATATCTCCTCCCTCTTGAGCCTCCCTCCCACCCACCTCCACCAGCATTCTTTAACAATAAAAAAAATATTCAACTCCAGGGTGTTCCCTGGCAGTCCAGTATTTGGCATTTTTATTGCCCCAGTCCAGGACCTGGCACTTTTATTGCCCTTAGTCAGTTTGGGGAACTAAGATCCCATAAGCCAAGTGGCACAGCCAAAAGAAAAACATCAATCACTCCAAGAGATCAATTCATTCAACACATATTTGTTGAGTTCTGCTATATGTCGACAAGATACTTAGAATAATAGTAGCAATAGAAGAAACTATTCCTGCTCCCATTTCATGTAATGTACAATTTAAAATGGAAATAAACACTCTTAAGGACAGGAACACAGGTCAGGGACAGTCTACTACAAAAGGTCCTGAGACATAAAACAGGCAAAAATTATCCTTTTACAGCAACAGATACCCTGATAAAAGCACATTACTATCATTTTATCCTAACTATAATCTTTTGAGATAGGAATTATTATTATCCCCATTTTATAGATGACAAAACTCAGATGCACAGAATTTAAGTACTTTCCCAATTCACATGATTAGTAAGTGCCAAAGCTGGTATTACATCTGGAGAGTCACATACCTCCAGAGTATGTGCTACTAACCATTTGTATTACTTACACTGCCTTTCTTTCTCCACAAATAGAATCAGGACATACATATAGCAGGTAGCCTGGACTACAACAACTTCAGTTAAGGGGTAACAGAAGTCAAAGGTCAGTTTCTCAGGCAAAGTAAAGCACAGGCCTTTACTTATTCACCCATTTCTTTCCCAGCACTAAGAAGTCTGCCCTAGACAGTGTGTACCTAGGTGAAGGATTATTTTCACCAACCCCTTCAACTGCTTTCCCAACATGACCTGAAAAGTTCAGATGAATGAGGACATCTGACTTTTGTCAATCAGGTTATCTGCTGCCAACTGGAAAAAAGATAAGGTTGTCCCACGCATAACTCCAAACTCAAAGATCACCGTATATCAGAACTTGTCAATATAGAAGCCAGAAGGAGGCTATCATACATACCAACTGAATAAAACTGAGAGGCCACAAAGAAATTCCTGTATCTATGTTCAATTGATTGTTGTCAAAAAACAGTGCCAAATCCATTCAATGAGCAAAGAACAGTCTCTCCAACTAACTGTGCTAAGACAATTCAATTTCCACATATAAAGAATGAAGGTGGAACCCTACCTCACACCACATACAAAAATTAACTCAAAACAGATCAATGACCTAAGCTAAAACCATAAAACTCCTAGAAGAAAACAGAGGTAAATCTTGGATTTAGGAATGGATTCTTAGACAGGACTCCAAAATGACAAGCAACAAAAGAAACAACAGATATTGGACTTTATCAAAATTACAAACTTTTAAAATGAACCAAAGACCTATGGAGAGAAATAAATTAGTAGTTTGAGATTAGCAGGAAAGAAAAAAAAGACCTAAACATAAGATCTAAAACTCTTAGAAGACAACACAGAGGAAAAGCTTCATGATATTAGATTTGACAATGATTTTTTTGGATATGGTACCAAAAAACACATGAGACAAAAGTAAAAACAGATAAACTGGACTTTATAAAAATTTAAAACTTGTGCATCAATGGACAAAGTCAACACAGTGAAAGACAACCTATAGAGAAAACATTTTTCAAGTGTGTATCTAATAGAGTTAATCCAAATAACCCAATTTAAAAGGAGGCAAAGGACTTGAATATACATTTCTCCAAAGAAAATATACAAATGGCCAACAAACATATGAGAAGATGCTTGAGACTTCCCTGGTGGTCCAGTGGTTGGGACCTCACCTTCCGACACAGAAGGGCAGGTTTGATCCATGGTCAGGGAGCTAGATTCCACATGCCTTGTGGTCAAAACATAAAACAGAAGCAATATTGTAACAAATTCAATAAAGACTGTAAAAATGGTCCACACCACAGAAAAAAATCTAAAAAAAAGAAAAGAAACACGCTATAATATAAAAAACAAACAAACAAACAAAACACATGTCCAACATGCTAATCATTAGGAAACTGCAAAATCAAAATGAGGTATCACCTCACACAAATCAGGATGGCCACTATCTGAAATAAAAATATGTTCACAATAGCCAAAAAACAGAAGCAACGTCATGTTCATCAACAGATAAATGGAAGAACAAAACTGTGGCACATACAGAAAGTGGAATTACTCAGTCTTAAAGGAAGGAACGGAGAAGGCAATGGCACCCCACTCCAGTACTCTTGCCTGGAAAATCCCATGGATGGAGGAGCCTGGTAGGCTGCAGTCCATGGGGTCGCTAAGAGTCGGACGCGACTGAGCGACTTCACTTTCACTTTTCCCTTTCATGCACTGGAGAAGGCAGTGGCAACCCACTCCAGTATTCCTGCCTGGAGAATCCCAGGGACAGCAGAGCCCGGTGGGCTGCCGTCTATGGGGTCGCCCAGAGTCGGACACGACTCTAGCGACTTAGCAGCAGCAGCAGTAAAGGAAGGAAATCCTTACACATGCCATACATGCCTTCAACAATCTTAAAGACAGCATGTCTTGAGGGCATTATACTAAGTGAAATAAACCAGTCATAAAATGACAATGTATATGATTCCACTTATGAAGTATCTAGTCAATACTTTGAAACTTAAGGCAGAATGGTGGTTACCAGGAGCTATGATAAATGGGAAGGTGCTATTTAACAGATACAGAGTTTCAGTTTTAGAAGATGAAAAAGTTCTGGAGATTGGTTGCACTACAATGTGAATATACTTAACACTATTGAATTGTACAGTTAAAAATAATTAAACTTTATAGTTTTAACTGTACCATCAAAATAACTGAATTGTAAATTTTGTCACATATATCACAATTAAAATTTTTTTAAATGAATTGTGTTTGTATATTGGCAAAAAACAATTGTGAACTTTAAATTTCTTAATAATTTACATTTATAGTATGTTTGGGCTTCCCTGGTGTCTCAGCTAGTAAAGAATCCGCCTGCAATGTGGGAGACCTGGGTTTGATCCCTGGGTTGGGAAGATCCCCTGGAAACGGGACCAGCTACCCACTGCAGTAGCTAGGAAATTCCACAGACTGTATAGTCCATGGGGTCACAAAAAGTCGGACATGATTGAGTGACTTGCACTTCACTTTCATAGTATGTTTACATCACATGTAAGGTATGAGTGTGACAAGTGACACAAAAGAACTGTTAAAAATTATAAAGCATGGCTGAGAAATTAAAGATACAAAATAAATGGAGAGATACCTTGTTTATAGATCTATACTTTTTCAACTCTTTCTAACCTGATCTTCTGGATCGCCACAATCCCAATGAAAATATCAGCCGACTTTTTTGTAGAAACTGACAAGCTGGTTTTATAATTCTAAAATGCAAAGGACTCAGAATAGCAGCCATGAAATTAAAAGACACTTGCTCCTTGGAAGAAAAGCTATGACAAATCTCGACAGCATATTAAAAAGCAGAGACATCACTTTGTTGACATAGGGCCATATAGTCAAAGCTACGGTTTTTCCAGCAGTCATGTACGAATGTGAGAGTTGGACCATCAAGAAGGCCGAGCCCCAAAGAATTGATACTTTCCAACTGTGGTGCTGTAGAAGACTTTGACAGACTCTTGGACAGCAAGGAGACCAAACTAGTCAATCCTAAAGGAAATCAACCCTGAATATTTACTGGAAGGACTGATGCTGAACCTCCAATACTTTGACTACATGATTCAAAGAGCCTGAACATTAGAAAAGACCTTGATGCTGGGAAATATTGAGGGCAGGAGGACAAGGAGGCAACAGAGGATGAGATAGTTAGATGGCATCATCAACTCAATGGACATGAGTTTGAGCAAACTTTGGGAGACAGTGAAGGACAGACAAGCCTGGCATGCTGCAGTCCATGGGGTCGCAAGAGTGGGACACGACAACAAAATAGCCAAAATCATTTTAAAACAGAAGAACAAGGATGTAGGACAAACTCGACTTGTTTCAAATCTTATTATGAATCTCCAGTAATAAAGATGGAATGGTATTGATGTAAAGATAAACAGATCAATGAAACAAAATAGAGAATCCAGAACAGACAGACACATACATGGGAAAACTGAATTTTGACAAAGGTACAAAGGCAATTCAGTGAATAAGTCCTTTCAACAGATGATGCAACAATTCATTGCCATATACAAAAAAAGAAATCCCATCCATACTTTGCAACATATAAAAATTAACTCAAAATGGGTCATAAAACTAACTGTAAAATCTAAAAAGATTCTAAAAATATAAAAGGAAATAATTGTGATATTGAGTTAGGATTTCTTAGATACGAAACCAAAAACAATCCTTAAAAGAACATACTGATAAAATTAAAACTTTATCAAAATTAAAACTTCTGCTCAGAATATTTGCAAACATATATCTGATAAAAGACTTGTAACCCAAATAAATAAATAAATATTATCTTATATCTCAGTTATAAGATAATAACACAAAAACAACAAATAAAAAGGCAAAAGAGGTGAATAGACACTTCACCAAGAGGATATACAGATGGCAAGTAAGCTTATGGAAAGATGCTGAACAAAATTAGCTACAGAGAGATGCAAAATAAAAACAAGTAAGACACTACTACAGATCTAACAGAAGAGCAAAAATTGACTGACCAAGGGTTGATAAGGATGCAAATGAACTCTCACAGGGCTGGTGGCAATAGAAAATTTTAAATTAAAATTTTAAAATTAAAAAACAGTTTGGCAGTTCCTTAAAATGTTAAACAATACACCTACCATATGTTCTAGCCACTCTACTCCTAAGTATGATATTTACTTAAAAGAAAATAAGGTATAGTTCATACAAAGATTGGTTGATGACTGCTCATTGCAGTTTTATCTGTAACTGCCCAAAACTGGTGATAAACCAAGGGATGAATGAAAAACCAAACTGTGATATATCCATACAATTGAACATGTTGTTGTTGTTCAGTCACACAGTTGTGTCCAACTCTTTGTGACCCCATGGACTGCAGCACGCCAGGCTGCCCTGTCCTTCACCATCTCCCAGAGCGTGCTCAAACTCATGTCCATTGAGTCAGTGATGCCATCCAACCATCTCGTCCTCTGTCGCCCCTTTCTCATCCTGCCTACAATCTTTCCCAGTGTCAGGGTCTTTTCTAATGAGTCGGCTCTTCACATCAGGTGGCCAAAGTACTGGAGCTTCAGCTTCAGCATCAGTCCTTCTAACGAATATTCAGGACTGATTTCCTTTAGGACCGACTGATTTCATCTCCTTGCAGTTCGAGGGACTCTCAAGAGCCTTCCCCAACACCACAGATCTAAAGCATCAATTCTTCAGTGTTCAGCCTTCTTTATGGTCCGACTCTCATATCCCTACATGACAGTGGAAAAATACATATACTCCTGTTAAGCGGAGAAGGTTGTACACTTTTATCATTACTACTGAATGTTTTCCTCAATAGTCTAGTTCATATAATACAGAAATATAGGAATAAGACATGAAATTACTGCTATTTGAAAAACTTGTGACTATCCAGAAGACATCAGAAAATTAATGTATTTTAAAGGTAAAAATTACCAATGTAGCAATAAAAAAAAAAAGACTAAAGATCCAATAGTAATTAAAAAGAGCCTAAGAGGCTGTTAGGAACAACTTTATGCCAATTAATCTGAAATTTTAAATGAAATGGACAAGTTCCTAGCAAAATACAACTTACTAAAACTGACAGAAAAAAATAAAAAAATCAAACAGAAAATCTGAATTGTTCTAAAACTACGTTAGTCCAAAAAAGTAAAGAACTACAAAGTTCTAACTGTATTATCCATCTTACACAAACTCTTCAGAGAATAAAACAGAACTCTCCAATTTGTTTTATAAGGTCAACCAAAACATCATATAATAGCAACAATTTAATTTCACTGATAATCATAATTGCTGGTTTAAACTTGACTGATTTACTTCTCTAATACATTTTCTGATGATTGCCTAAATATTTAAATTAAAAGATACACAGCTGTAGTCCCTGTCCTCAAAGATTTAATCTGGTAAGACAAACAGAGGAAAAGGATGCTCAAATACCCAAAGAAGCAAATTCTGAAAAATCCTGCCTTTACCAGGCCTAAGAACAATAAAACAACAACTATAATTCTGTGTTCTGATAAAGACTGGGCTTAATAACAGAAAGCTGTCTAGACATCTGCATAATTCTAAATATGAAGTATAAATGTCTGCTATGAAAGCATGATGCAGTTACTCATAAATTGCAACAGATCAACTATTCACGAATGCTTTTAATCTTTTTTCTGCTATCATCTATTTAGCAGAGTTTGGTTGCACCAGTGTCCCAGTACTGTTTTATTACTGAAATGACATACTGATTGTTAAGAACTGAAAGTTAATTTTAAAATAAATTTCCCCTAAAATATCCCTAGGACCTCTTTCACTTTTTTTTTTTTTTTTGTCTGTACCACTCAGCATGTGGGATACAGGATCCTAGTTCCCTGATTAAGCATCAAACCAGTGCCCCCTACAATGGAAGCGAGGAGTCTTAACCACTGGACCACCAGGGAAGTCCCCTCTTTAATTTTTTACAAACAAAACATATCTAGTGATTTCAGCCTTTTTTTGTTTTGTTTTGGTAACAAACTGCTCTTTGATATTATTTCCATTTTGCCCATATGACATTCTTGTTCTTGTAAATCAAAATTAGCCTTTACAGGGGCCTCTCTGAAACAATCTGAGGAAAATCAACTAAATAGACATCAAATGTAACCAGAATGGCACTGATCCTGAGAAGCCATCCATCAGGGATCCTATCTGGTATCCTAGTACTGGCTTTTTTTTTTTTTTTTTAAGTTTAATTAGAGGATAATTGCTTTATAATATTGTGCTGGTACATCAACACGAATCAGCCACAGGCATACATATGTTCCCTCCCTCTCATCTCCTACCCCTCTAGGTTGTCACAGAGCACTGGGTTGAGCTCCCTGTGTCACATAGCGAATTCCCACTGGCTATCTATTTTACATATGGTGATGTAAGTGTTTCCATGTCTCTCTCTCAATTCATCCCACCCTCTCCTTCCCCCACTGTGTTCACCAGTCTTTTCTCTATGTCTGCATCTCCACTGCTGCTCTGCAAATAGGTTCATCAGTACCATCTTTCTAGATTCCATACACATGTGTTAATATACAATATTTCTTTCTCTTTCTGACTTACTTCACTCTGCACAATAGGCTCTAGGTTCATTCACCTCATTAGGACGGACTCAAATGTGTTCTTTTTTATAGCTGAGTAATATTCCATCATACATATGTATAATTTCTATATCCATTCATCTGTCAGTGGGCATAAAGGTTGCTTCTATGTAGTTCATGAACACTGTGAAATACCTAGTATGCTAAATTCAGCTGTATTTTCTTTGCAGAAAATCTTTAATTCTCATTAGATGCTCAAAGGTAAATAACTCCAAAAGGAATTTCCCTTTACCTGGTAATAGGAAATATGCTTTCAATGATAATGCAAATAATTCTGACACCATGTTTCAAGGTGTTACATACACACACAACTAGGGAGAGACAGAGCAAAGAAAGGACACTAAAAAAAGAACTTATTTTCTACACACACCTCCCTTTTCTAGAATGCGCTGATCTCTTAGAATAAACACACGATTTCCTTCTATTATTCAGGTCAATACATCTATTTGCCAACCAAATCCCTGGACATGGGCAGTCTTGCTTGTGATTATTAGTAGCATCTAAGAACCTGAAACAATGAATACACTATTATAGAATCAAGGTATAAGGAAATTCCAACACATCAAGATGAACCAATTCTTGTTGTTTAGTTACTAAACAACTGGGGAGTGGGAGGTGGAGGCAAAGAATGTAGCACCTGTTAGCAACACTAGAAAGAAACTACAAGCAGGAAAGACACATGATTTGCGGGTACTGGCATATGACATGAGCATATTAAAGGCATTCACTTCTTTCCCAGGCCACACATATTACAAAACGTGCCACTGGATGAACTCTGTTACCTGCCCATTCTACTGATCTCACTAAACAGAGCAAGCACCAAAACGCATTGTCAGTATTCACTGCAATTTATCAACACTGACTAGATGCACCCTCAGAGACAAGGAAAGACTGGACAGGAATCTATTCCTAATTAGCATCAAGACTCCTATCAGGGAATCAACTGTCTCAGTTTCATTGAATACACATCTCTCAAAAGTTTCTGCTCTAAGCACATAAACTTAGCAATTAAAATTTTTAGGTTGGAGTCTAGTTCCTATATAGATTATTAGTACATGGGAGAGAATTGAATGCTTTTTATCAGTCAGGGATCACTTATACATTCTGACCAATCATTTATGTCCGAAATATTGAGAAAGGTTGTATAACTTGCCGTAAGTTATATAGGTAATAAAAGGTCGAAAGGGAAATTCCAAGCATGCTCACCTAATCATTATGCTATAATGTGTCAACTTGTCAGGTTATTTTTTTATACAATAAGCCATGGAAAGCCAATGAAAATATTTAAGAATAGCAATAATGATCATATTTACATTCTTGATTCCACTGATCAATAAGGTGGAGAGCAACCAGATGGTAAAGCAACAGTATCAAAGCCAAAATCTAGCTCAAAAATGCTGAGGAACTGAACCACAGGAATGCAGAAAGGATAAAAAAACAAAACAAAAAACTAAAATCTTTACCTGGTAAACCTAGATAGACTTATTAATGTATTAGATGAAAATATGGAAAAGGATGAAGGAGGCTACCTCCAAGGTTAGTACCTTGGCCAATGGTCAGTAATTATGGTCTACTGATTCAAAGACAGGAGGAGGAGCTGGCAATTTGGTCTCCTTTAAGTGGCAGGAAGACAAGTCTAATTTTTATGTAATCAAAAACAAAACGAGAAAACCCAATTCTATAGAATTTCCCTCCTCCTACCAAAAAACCTTTCCACTTTCCAGAAATATTATCTTTGAAATGAGGAACCCTTAAGGGTTTTTGGTTTTCCAAAAATAAAAAGTCATTTGGGCAGGAGGGGGTCTTCAACATCATTTAGCATTCTTTAAAAGCAAATTAAATCCGAAGCCGATTGCATATAATTTAATTTTCTTAAAGTTTCTATTTTTCTTTGGAAAAAAGTCTCGTTGGCATTAGTTTGTATTCATTGTACCATTTCTGTTTCCTGTCTAAAAGAGACTCCAAAAAAGATCTTTAAGAAATGACACTCTATGCTTAAGAGTTCCACCGTCAGACATCTAAACGCCACGGACATAGTCTGTTCTGCCGAACCCAGTCTGAATCTCACGTGAAACTGTTCAAGAAATTGGCCTGAATAAACTCCTCAGTCGGGCCCTGGGATCGGCAGCTCCCTCTGAAATCCTGCTCACCAAACGCTGCAGAGACAGCCTAAAGAACCAAGAAGGAACAGGAAGGAGCTGCCCAGCCTCCACGCCACCTTCCGGGTTCAGGGTCCAGGGCCCAAGGCAGGTTCTGAATGCTCTCCGCACATCTTCTAAGTTGGCTCAAGCCAGAAATGCACCATGAAAGCAGTACCGGCTGTCACGTGTATGGAGAACTCTGAAAAAATCAAATTACTTATATTCACAATCCCACATCGGGCGTCTTCTGAAACAACCAAGTCGCCTAAATTTTAATCTAGCGGCGAGCAACGCTAGGAAAGCCTAGCAGTGATGAAGTCGGCTGGCTGAGTCGGAAAAGGAAAGGCTTTCCGAGAGCCAGAGCCCCTGCGCCGAGCCGACGGTCAATGTTTCATCCCCAGGGGAACCAGATCCCAGTCCCGCACCGGGCGTCCCTGCACTCCGGCCACAACACGGCCCAACCTCCCCTGACTCCGGGTTTCGGGCTGAGCAACGCGTCCGGCCTCCAAGCCCACGCTCACCGAGTTGCCGCCCGCGGCCCGCGAACCCGCGCGCTTCTCTGGCATGGCTCCTGCCTCCGCCTCTGACGCTGCTTTCTCCTCCGGAGGTTCCGCGTTCATGCTGCGGTCATGACTCCGTCGGCTCCGGGCGCCCCGGAATTACAGCTAAGCTGCAAAAGCGGCGGCGGGGCCCGCGCTCTCATGGACTCTGCGGCCCAAAACGGCCGGCAGCTCAAGCGGCAGGCCAGCGGCGAGGCCGTGGGTTGTGAGGGATGCTGAGGCAGCAAGAGCGCGACTGCAGCGGCCGCAAGCCACAACCGCCGAACCGAACAAAACTCAGGTAGCTGCCCACCTCTTCATCCGCGGGCCTGGGCAGTCAGAAGGCCGAGCGCCCGCCCCGCCCCGCCTCGCCCCCGCTTCCCCACGAGCTGCCACGGGGAAGTAGGCCTCGCCCCGGATCTCAGCTCCCGCCAGAAGCTCGGCGCCAGCGCCCGAAGCCTCAGCGGCGGCCGCCCACCTCAGGCCCCGCCTCCACGTTTCCGGAGCCTCCTTGGCTTCCGGATTCCGCTGCGCGCCAGAAATGCGTCATCTTCTAAGGCCTCCAACCTTATTTTCTTTTTCCTGAGCGGATGTGGACAAGTGAGAATGTCAGGTGCATTATTGTTAGTGACTGCACTTTTGGCCTTGGTTTGGAAGCCAAACCGCCGAGCTAATTTTTTCTGATGCCCCCAACAGTTATATGGATGGGCACGTTCTCAGTTCAGTTCAATCGCTGAGTCGTGTCCGACTCTGCGACTGCTATGGACAGTACAGCCAGGCTTCCCTGTCCATCACCAACTCCTAGAGCTTGCTCAAGCTTACGTCCATACAGTCAGTGATGCTATCCAACCATCTTATCCTCTGTCGCCCCTTTCTCCAGCTTTCAAACTTTCCCAGCATCAGGGTCTTTTGCAATGAGTCAGTTCTTCTCATTAGGTGGCCAAAGTATTGGGGCTTCAGCATCAGTCCTTCCAATGAATATTTAGGACTGATTTCCCTTAGGATTCTCTGATCGTTCTAATATGGAAATATGTCCCGATTCTGAAATCCTGAAATGGGAACTATAACTACCATAGTTTGTTCCTATTCAGAATCTGAAGCTGACAAGAGCTTACCTGGGCTGTGGGATTCATGGGAGGACATACAGGTCCCTGTTCCAGTTCAGAGCTACTTGATGGTACCAACACGTTGAACATGAACTGATTACTTTGGTGGCCAAACGCATGGCTTTCTTTGTCCACTGATGCCAAATAGAAAATACAGAGACAGAGTTTGGAGGAAATAGAAAAATGGCTTTGATGCTCAGCCAGTGGAGAGGGGAACACAGTAGGCTCATACCTCAAGAACTGTGCCCTCGCTCCATGAGCGCTATGGAGTCTTATATAAGATCAGGGCTTGCAGTCAGGAGTCGGTGATGAGGAACAAAGGTGTAAGGAGCTTGCTTTCTTCCAAAATCAGTCATAGACTGGTGTCAGTAACCCAGTAATCAAGTCTGACAATTTGTGGCTCTGTGGCCTTCTTTCTGATATATAAAAAAGAAGAACTACAAGGGGAAGAGTGTACTATAAAGATGAGCACCAGATACAGTTTGTATTTAGCATACAAAGGATAATAGGTGCAAAATGTAGCTCCTGCAGAGTTAGGGGGCAGAAAAGCTAACTTACTTACAGGCATGCAGAGTTAGGATGAGTTAAAGGAAGATAAGTAAGAATGTTCAGGCTGCTCACTGTTCTCTTTATCTTCATTATTCTCAGGAGAGGAAACAAAAAACTTATTTCTTCTTTTTTTTCACTGAAACAATTACTCAAAGTCTCAGATCCTCTTTGGATAAAATGCTGATGGACAGACCAGGTAACACTAATGGTTGTGATTCCATAAATGCTATTGTTATGATTACTGGCTGGAAAGGACCTTGTGAGATATTACATCCTACTTTGCAGATGCCAACCCAAGTTTCGAAAGCAAAGTGGCTTGGCTAGTTAAAGAGCTAATGTAACAGACAAAATCTCCACAAATTTGGGGTACAAATATAGTAAGAATATTTTTTATTAGATATTTGAGTGGTGAAATGAAAGTATCTCCTGAATATCAGTAAACAACAAATGTCACAGCCATCAGTGATTTCTGGCATCCAAATGTGAATGAGGGCTCCCCAAACTGCGATCCAGTGGATGCTGCCACCCCCCCACACACACAGTGATTGCTGAGGAGCTGGGGGAATGCAAGAAACAAAGTGAACAAGGAAACAGGATTGACCCCAGATAGCTGAGGTGCACTGGAAAGGAATGAATTCAGTAAGCCCAGAAGCTTGCCTCTTCCAATACATAGAATGCTAAATTCCTTGATACCTAATCTTGGATGTTCAGACTGCTTGCTCCCTTTGTTGCAAACTTGTATACAGCCTGACTTTCCGTCCTGTCTCATTTGAGCAGTTTTCTCAGAGTTACTGAGGTGCTATGTCCCAGTTTCAGAGTCCTAAACATTTCCACCAATTAAAATAACACTCTACTTTCAGGTTGTGAAAATATGTTTTAGTCGACAGCATTCAATGCCTCCTTTAACGAAGATAAACACTTTGACTCTGAAGAACTTATGTCTTTCTCCTTATTACTGAGCCACCAGGGAAGCCAAGTCAATGGATACACTATAGCAAATCAAACAAAAATCTTTAGGATTGTAGAAAACATATTTGAAACACTAACAATATAAGATGTAAATCAATAGTAAAAAGATTTTTGTTTGAGCTGACATCTAAGAGATTAGGTTTTCCTCAAAACCCTGCCAGGTAGATTACGTTTGTCACCATTGGGGGAAATTCCTCTAAGCCAACAGTTTTAGATCGCTGATAAAGAACTTTAAGAAGGGCTTTGTAGGAGATTACGGAGTCAGGGTGACCCCCAGGAAGCTTTGTAACTTATATGAGCTCCATTGGTCATCTGTTAACTTTGGATGGCCGCCAGACGGCACTTTCCACCTGCCCACTGTCCAAGCAGTGCCCCAGGTAGTCGCTGGTACTCCAGGACATCCAGATTAGTTTCCATACATAGAATCCTGGCTTCTAATAGCACAGACCCTTCCCCCATGGGCAAGATTTTGCACAAACAGACAGGGACAGAGTAGGGTATTTGTGGCACAACCACTCAGAAAAAAGAAAGGAGGAAAAAAACTTACATTCCAGGGAGATCTAGTGGAAGACCCACTACTGCCCCTGCCATACGTTCCCCTGACTCCACAAGCCCCAGCACAGCCAGCTCCAGACTCATTGCCAGATAGTCCACCCCTCCGTGTCCCCTGCACCACGTCATGAGCAAGACTCCAGCCCCGAGCCAGTAGGGAAGGGTTCTGCTCAGCCAAACAATATAACCAGCTGGCTGCAGCCCATCAGATGCCTCTGCAAGAAACTCAAGGTCCTCAACAAGTGAACAAGGATGGCTCAGTCCAGCCTGGTCACTCCATCCTCCACTACCAGCCCTTCAGCACTACTCATCTCCTAAACTGAAAACAGCGTAACCTAGTATACTCTGATAAACCATAGGCTATGACTAACCTCCTAGAGTCCATTTTCCACACCCAGCAGCCTATGTGGAACGACAGTCGTCAGCTCCTTACGTCTCTCTTCACCACTGAGGAAAGGCGATGCATCTCGACAGAAGCCCAAAAATGGCTCCACGGACAAGCCCCCACAGAGGTCTTAAATATGGAAGAATGGGCACCAGAAGCAATGCCGGAGACGAGACCTAATTGGAATTTCAAACCAGAGAAGGACAAGAAACCCTGAGTTGCTACCGTGATGCCCTTCTACATGGACTTTGAGTGGGAGCCAAAAAACCCAGCAATATGTCCAAAATTATAACAATACTCCAAAAAGTGGATGAGACCCTCAATGATTTCTGTGAAAGACTATGTGAAGGGTTCCAGACATACACCCCGTTCGACCCTGAGCCAGCTGAGAATCAATGGATGATTAACGCTGCCTTTGTGGCTAAATCCTGTGCAGACATCCAATGAAAGCTTCAAAAGCTGGAAGGCTTCACTGGGATGAATGCCACACAGCTCCTGGAGGTAGCAAGTAAAGTCTTTGTGAACCAAGACCGTGAAGCCCAACGAGAAACAGATGAAAGAATAAAACAGAAAGCAGCCTGGCTAGCAGCAGCACTGAGGAGCTCAGCTCCAGTGAGACAGACTGTTCCTGCATGGAAAGGGGAAACTAAGACGTGACCACCTCTACACTATGGCTAGTGGCAGCTGGCTAGCAGCAGCTCTGAGGAGCTCAGATCCAGTGAGACAGACCGTTCCTGCATGGAAAGGGGAAATTAAGAAGTGACCACCACTATGCTATGACTAGTGGGCCCATTGCAAAGAAACTGGACACTGGAGAGATGAGTGCCCCCATCACAGAGGGACATCTAAAGAGTCGAAGAGGTTCGGTCAACCCAACAAAGAAATCTCACTGTCCAAAACCTTATCAATCTGGCCGGAGCGGAATCAGACGAGGGAAGACAGGGCTTCCTGATCCTGGGCCCCAGGGAGGCCATGGTCATGATGAGAGTAGAGGGCCAATCAATGACTTTTATGGAGGATACTGGAGCTGAACACTCCATGGTAACCACAACTGTGGCTCCTCTCACAGGCCGACCAACAACTATTGTTGGGGCCACAGGGGACATGGCAGCCCACTCATTTTGCAAGGCCCGTTCATGTCACCTAGGGAGCCATCTGGTGACTCCTGAATTTCTGTACTTACTGGAATGCCCCATTACCTGCTGGGTAGAGACTTACTGACAAAACTGGGGACACAAATCACCTTTGCCCCTGGAAAGCCTGCGAGCCTCACCCTGGGGAGCCAATCGGCTCTGATGATGGCCATGCCCATGCCCAGGGAAGGTGAATGGCTTCTCTATTCCTCAGGGAGGGAACAAATAAATCCCCCCAGGCTGCTGAATAATTCCCTGATGTCTGGGCAGAGAACGGACCCCCAGGTTTGGCCAAAAACCATGCCCCCATTGTAGTGGACCTGAGGCCAGGAGCCACTCCTGTTGGGCAGAAACAATATCCAGTACCATGGGAGGCATGCCTGGGAATTCCGGATCACATCCAGCGCCTACGAGATGCTGAGATCCTAATAAAATGTGTCTCCCTGGAACACTCCACTCTTACCAGTCAAAAAGTCTGGAGGGAACGATTACTGCCCTGTCCAGGACCTCTGTGCTATCAACAGTTCAGTGATCACCATCCATCCAGCGGTCCCAAATCCCTATACTCTCCTGAGTCTCTTACCTGCTCAGGCAAGCTGGTTCACCTGCCTTGATCTCAAGGACGCATTCTTCTGCCTCCAGCTGCCCTTGTTTGCCTTTGAATGGGAAGATCCACACCCTGGGAGAAAGATACAGCTGACTTGGACTTGACTGCCACAAGGCTTCAAAAACTCATCTACCCTGTTTGGTGAAGCCCTGTCTGCGGACCTTGCTGCCTCTCCCGTAGAAACTTTAAACTGCACCCGACTCCAGTATGTGGATAACCTGTTGCTAGCCAGTCCCACCCAAGGGGACTGCTGGAGGCACCAGAGCCCTGTTGGCTCTAGTCTCTACCACAGGGTACAAGGTGTCATGGAAAAAGGCTCAGATCGGCAGACCGGAGGGCAAGTACTTGGGGTTTGTCATCTCAAAAGGGCATCGGGTGCTTGGACGTGAGAGGAAGCAAGCCATCTGTTCAATACATCAGCGGAACACCAAGAAAAAAGTCCGTGAGTTGCTTGGGGCTGCCAGATTCTGCCGAATCTGGATACCAGGTTTCTCTGAAATTGCCAAGCCTTTGTTTAAAGCCACAGCAGGGTCTGATAAGGACCCCATAGAGTGGAGACCTCAACAGGGAAAGGCCTTCGAGGAGATAGAGACTCTTGACCAGCGCCCCAGCATTAGGGCTGCCAGATGTGACATAGGACTTTAACCTCTTTGTACATGAGAAAAAGTCACACTGCACTGGGGGTCCTCACACAAACAACTGGGCCATGGCAGCGCACAGTCACATTCCTGTCCAAACAACTGGATCCAGTGGCTGTGGGATGGCTGCCATGCTTCCAGGCATTAGCTGCCACTGTGGTTTTGGTCAGAAAAGCAGATAAGCTTACTCTAGGACAAAATATAAATGTAAAGGTTCCCCATGCTGTTACTGCCCTGATGAACAGCCAGGGGCATAAGTGGCTGACCAACTCCAGGATGACTTACTATCAAGGACTGCTTTGCGAAAACCCACAGGTCCAACTCGAGACTGTGTGGACACTGAACCCTACCACCATTTTACCTATGAAAGTGGGGTCATACCTATGAAGAGGTCATAGATGAAATTTACTTGAGCAGGCTGGACTTGACAGACATTCCCCTCCAGAACCCAGAACTGGAACTGTTCACTGATGGAAGGAGTTTCATCCAAGATGGGCAGTGCAAAGCAGGCTATGCCATAACAACAACTGATTAGATAGTGAAGGCTGAGGCCTTGCCACAAGTGTAGTCAGTACAATGGGCTGAGCTATGGGCACTCACCCAGGCACTAAGGCATGCCAAAGGGAAATGAGTCAATATCTATACAGATTCATGGTATGTCTTTGCTACTTTACAGGTTCATGGAGCCATTTATAAAGAAAGGGGACTATTGACAGCAGGGGGAAAGGAGATTAAAAACAAAAAAGAAATTCTTCAGCTGTTTGAAGCAGTCTGGAAGCCTTCCCAAATGGCAATCATCCATTGTAAAGGCCATCAGCGAGGAACTGATCCAGTCAGCAAAGAAAGTTGGTTGGCTGACCAGGCAGTCAAGGAGGCGGCAACCCAACTGAGCCCCTCAGTGGACCCCAGGTCAACCTTTAAGGTCCTCTTGACACCAAAATTGCCTCCATCCTCAGGGTATACCAAGGAAGAAGATCAGTGGACTCTAAATGAGGGAAGAATGAAAGAAAAGGAGGGGTGGTGGAAGCTCCCAAAGACTCTTTGTCCCCAGCAATATAGCAGTCCAGCTGGTAAAACATCATCATGACACAACTCATTTAGGAAAAACTGCCTGGAGAGTTTACTGAGCTGCTGCTGTTTCATTCCTAAGCTTCCAACCCTATGTGTCAGATCAGTGCTGGCTGTGTGACTTGTGTGCAAAGCAACACCAGCCAAGGGCCAAGACCCAACCCACGGGTGCAGACAGTTGGGACACTGCTCTTTGAAGGTCTAGAAGTGGACTTGATTGAACTCAAGCCCTATAGGGGCTACAAGTTTTTACTTGTGGTAGTCTGCACCTACTCGGGATAGGCTGAAGCCTACCCACACGCACTGAACAGGCACGAGAAGTGGCCAAGGCCCTACGAAGAGACATAACCCCGAGATATGGGCTGCCTCTCTCCCTAGGGTCTGACAATGGGCCAGCTTTTATGTCTGAGATAATCCAAACTTTATCCAGGACACTGGGAATCAAATGGAAGCTTCACATCGCTTACAGGCCACAGAGCTCAGGGAAAGTTGAATGCATAAATTGGACCCTCAAGACTACATTAGCCAAACTCTGTCAGGAGACCCGTTTATCTTGGGTCGACATGTTATCCCTAGCCTTACTCAGAGTCTGATGCACCCCAAGGCCCTCAGGCTATTCTCCCTTTGAGATCTTATATGAGAGAACACCCCCAGTGATAGGAAAACTCAAGGGAGACCCCCAGCAACTAGCTGATCTGGAGATGTCCTGACACGTCCAGGCCCTGGGAAAAGTCTTCCACCATATCTCCAGAGAAACCTTAGAAAGGACACCCATTCCTTTGGGCAATCGGGTTCATCCTTGTCAGCCAGGATATGAAATATGGGTTAAGGACTGGAAAAAGGAACCACTTCAGCCAGTCTGAACCGGCCCTCACATGGTCGTCCTGGCAACCCCTACTGCTGATAAAGTTACAGGTGTCGTCCCTTGGATCCACCACACCAGAGTCAAGAAGACAGCAGCTTCCTGTGATGAGGACACCTGGAAAACATTTCGGGACCCCCAAAACCCCCTCAAGGTCTGGTTCCAAAAAGAACAGCCCTCACCCACAAAGGATGCTGAGCCGTGCTCTAGTCACTGACTAGTCAATGCACAGCAGAAGCTTGAGGGTCTGGCTATCAAAATATCAATGGATATTTGTCAACCCTGACCTGTATCCCTGATTGGTACTATTGCTGTGCTCTTCACTACAGGACTAGCTTCAGTCACACCCTAAGACTGGGGATTGAGTCAGAAGCTGCAGTTAGCTGTCTGTTATCTTGCCATAGTGGGAAGCTTCATTCTTTTTAGATGTCTTTTATGATTGATTCTCCCTAATAACTAAATTGCTCCACAGGATAGCTGACCCCTCCTTCACAATAGGCTCAGTTGCTATAGCCGTGACAATCCAAAGATGGGGAGAAAACCTTTTGCTAGTGTTCAGTTATCTGTTGCGTGCAGGCTGCTTTGCAGCCTTTTGGTGTCCCTTGCTGTAACAGATGGTGCCATTCCTTACCCATCATGCACCTGTCAACATTAGAGTCAACCCTTGTAAAATTGCTTACTTAACCATCAGCTAGAACAATGTATAGATAGCCAACCCTATAGGCCAATCACCTACTGCCTTCTTAACCATGTGATATATATCCAGGACCCTGGGTGCCAAAAATGTTTTCAAGTTATGCCCTCCACTGCTGCTACCTTTTCCCCACCAGAGGATCCAAACTCGTGCCCATTCAGAGGCTCTGACACCATGGCATTGCCATCATGCCCCTGTGCCTCCATGTACCCCCAAATGCCACACAGATTGTTACAACCCAGAACAGGTGTCTGTCTGACAAATAAATGGAAAAACCTACTAGACATGGACAATAAAGCAGACAAACGAAATCAGGGACCAACTTTGCCCTAAAAAATCAGGCTCTGACTATTGGCATTATGACCCAGGTTACAGACTTAACTCCCTTTTAGACCCTTGTCTGTACCAGTTTCTCAATGCAACTCATTGCCTTCTTAATGACACCAACCCCCAGCTGGCCAGGGATTGCTGGTTTTGCTTATCCTTAGGAGCTCCATGGTACTTAGCTACACCAGAACCACCATACAACAGCCATGGGAACTCCTACAGATCCACACTTACAAGGGCCAGACTTAAGGACAATTGAGTTAACTCAAAAGGCTCCAGAATGGTTTACAAATGATGGAGGAACTGAAAGTGAAGTCACTCAGTCGTGTCCGACTCTTTGCGACCCCATGGACTGTAGCCTACCAGGCTCCTCCATCCACAGGATTTCCCAGGCAAGAATACTGGAGTGAGTTGCCATTTCCTTCTCCAGGGGATCCTCCTGACCCAGGGATTGAACCCTGGCCTCCCACATGGTAGACAGATGCTTTACTGTCTGAGGCACCAGGGAAGTCCAAACCTGTAGATAATTTAGCCAGGGACCAATGTAATAAAATTTTAAAAGGTGAGTGGCCCATTCATCCTCCCACAAACACAATATGGTGCCACCCCCATCAAGGCCTTTTCTTTCTTTGTGGGACAGATGCTTACTTATGTCTACCAGTCAAATGGATGGACCTTAGCATTCCTCACTCCCCAGATGAATATTGTTCCTAACAACCA
The DNA here is from genome assembly GCF_054371585.1 of Giraffa tippelskirchi. Lineage (NCBI taxonomy): Eukaryota > Metazoa > Chordata > Mammalia > Artiodactyla > Giraffidae > Giraffa > Giraffa tippelskirchi. The sequence goes on from NC_137275.1 coordinate 111,511,682, forward strand.
GACTCTCATCATACCTTTGGCAGCACATATGTGGTCAAAAAGAGCCATCCAGTTTATATCCTTACTAGTTGGTCTGGGAATTATGGCTGGGATAGGTATGGGAATAGGAGGAATTGCTTCATCAACCACCTTTTACCATACACTATCCAAGGACTTCACAGATGACATTGAGAGAGTAACCAAATCTTTAGTGGCCTTACAGGACCAACTAGACTCCCTGGCTGAGGTGGTTTTACAGAATAGGAGAGGGCTAGACCTACTGACAGCTGAAAAGGGAGGGCTCTGCCTCTTCTTAAACAAAGAATGCTGCTTTTATATAAACCAATCAGAAATAGTCAGGGACATGGCCCAACAGCTAAGGGGATGAATCACAAAAAGGAGAGAGAAACTAGCTAGTTCCTGGGTTAATTGGAACAATATCTGGAGCCAGGCATCGTGGCTTCTCCCTTTAACAGGTCCTCTCTTCATGTTCTTGACAGCACTCTTGTTTGGCTCTTGTATTCTCAAAGCAATTACCTGGTTCATAACCTCTCAGACTGAATCCGTCAAGTTACAAATAGTAATAGCTTAATATAGCTCCCTAAATGATGCGGAGCTCTGAATGTCCTACCAAAACATGAGATGATGCTTTCTACAAGTGGTAGAAGCATCAAGAGTGGGGAACGAAGAGGAAAGTTAAAATTTTACATCACCTTCTGCTCCTTCTGCCTCTTTAACTCAGCTTGCTCCTTACAAAGTCTGGGTCACATAGGTCACATAGTCTCAGAAAGTGGGGATTTACAATACTAGGAACTGGAGCTTATCTCACTCACCCTTGTTCTGCTCTTTGCAATTGCCCAGCCCCTGCAAACCTGCTTCATCATGCCTGTCCGTGTAAAGGTCAGGCATCCCCCTCCCCACCTTGACCACTGTTCCCACACGCGGGAAACCCCTTAGTTTCAACCAGCCTGTTAGCAGCTAGTATTGCCCACTATAGTAGGTCTATAAAGACTCTGTGACCCCTTTGTTCAGGGCTCAGAGCTGGGAGTGTTAACTCCTCTGGGCCTGCCTGTGTAATAAACCTGAGATCTCCAACTCTCTGATTGCAGTGTTTGGTTTCTCAATTACTGGTTTCTGCAACATTTCGAGTAAATAACACCTGTCTTCGAGGAATGTTCTAGGAATGTTCATCAAGTCACAGCACAGACATTCGAGAGTTAATTGCAAGATGTTTCACTCATACCCTTTAAAAAAAGTCACAGGAAATGATGTCAACCTTGCTAAATATTAGAGAAATCCAAATCAAAACTACAATGAAATATCACCTCACACCAGTCAGAATGGCCATTCTCAAATACTCTACAAAGAACTAAGGCTGGAGAGGATGTGGAAAAATAAGAACCCTCCTCCATCAATGCTGGAATGTCAATTGGGAACAGCCGCTATGGAGACAGTGTGCGTGCATGCTAAGTCACTTCAGTCATGCCTCTTTTCAACCCTGTGGACAGTAACCTGCCAGGCCCCTCTGTCCATGGGATTCTCCAGGCAAGAATACTGGAGTGGGTTGCCATGCCCTCCTCCAAGGGGATCTTCCCCACCCAGGGATCGAAGCCACGTCTCATATTTCCTGTGTTGGCAAACAGGTTCTTTACCACTAGTGCCACCTGGGAAGCCCATGGAGACAGTGTGGAAGTTCCTTAAACAATGAAACTGGGAACAAAATTAAAATACTTCTGTTGACTTAAAAATATTCACAACCTAAAAGTTGAGATTGATGTTTTATTTGGTGGGAATTTTTAGCCCAGGAGACACTATCTCAAGTTAACCCTGAGAGAAGTGCTCCCAGGAGGTGAAGGGAGGAGCCAGGTTACATAGAACTTTGTAACAAAGGACAGGTAGTCTGAATATAAAATGATTATTGTTAAAGAAAACCAGATATCCTGAGTCAAGGAATTGAGTGTTTTTCTTATGCAGACAGGCCCAGAGGAGTTAACACTCTGAGCCCTGAAACAAAGGGATTACAGAATTTATAGACAGATTATAGTGGGCAACACTAGTTGTTTCTAGGCTGGTTTAAACTAAGGGGTTTCGTGCATCCAGGAACAGCAGTCAAGATAGGGAAGGGATGCCTGACCTTTACATCGACAGGACAGGCATAATGAAGCAGGTTTGTAGGGGCCGGGCAATTGCAAAAGAGCAGGACAAGGGTGAGTGAGATAACCGCTAGTTCCTAGTATTGTAAGCCCCCACTTTCTGGCTATGTGACCTATGTGATCCGGACTTTGCAAGGAACAAGCTGAGTTAAAGAGGCAGAAGGAGCAGAAGGTTATGTAAAATTTTACTTTTCCTCATCAGGTTCAGGAACATGGAGGCCTCCCAGGTTCCCAGTTCCTGTGCCCCAGTGACTGTGAGCTCCTCCTCCAGGGCGTATGGCCAACCCCCACACTAATTCCCCTCGACACCCATGGCCCTGGCCAAGCCTAATCCCTCCATCAGGCCCTGACAAAGCTCCCTGCCCCCTCGGTGCATCTCACATCCCACCCCCAACATGGTCTTTCTGAAACCTAAACAAGACCATGCCCCTCTCCTCCCTGTGATTCCCCTCACCTGATGAAGCCAGGCCTTCATCCCTTCCAGGGGACTCTAAGGGCCTCATTCTCTCCAGACTCCACCTGTGTGGCCGCTGTCTGTGCCTGTCTATATGGGCCTGTGGTGATCTCCTAAAATGAGGATTATTTTATACAAAAAGAATGGGGTGAATGGTGGCCCCCAAAGATGTGTCCCCTCAGAACACGGGAACAGGGCCATATCTGAGAAAAGGGTCTTTGTAGATGTAGTTAAGGATCTGAAGGTAGGGTTATCTAGGGTTAGGGTGACCTTCAATCCAACCGACAGAGTCCTTATAAGAGACGAAAGAGGACACAGAGAAGCCTCTTAAAGGTGGAGGCAGAGATAGGAGGAAGGGGGCCACAAGCCCAGGAACCCCTTGAGCTGGAAAAGGCAGGAAGGATCCTATGGAGGGACCTCAGCCCCGCGCCACCTTGATCTCAGGTGTCTGGTCTCCAGGAGTGGGGGAGGATGAACTCCTGTTGCTTTAACCCACCCAGCTTGTGATCATTTGTTAGAGAAGCCACAGAGCAGTCACACAGACTCTGCTCTGTAGGATCCTAGAAGTGTGGGTCTCACTAAAGGCAGATGGAGGCTGGATTACAGAACCCTTAGAGTCAGCACTGGGGCCTAAGAAATGCTAAAGCAGTAGCTGGACGTCAGAATGATGAGGGGTCAAGTCTGAGGCCTGTCCCTAGCGGTACTGGCTGCACACGCCTCCCCAGGTTCTTACACTGGTACATGTGGTGTAACATCTCAGTCCTGAGGACATTTAATATCACTGTTCACATTGCTACTTAAGAAGCCACCAGTTACACAGGTGAAAACCCAACTGGGACACTTGCTACAAGGATGAGCAATTCTGAAGATGGTTAGGGGTGGGGTCTTAGTCACGTGCAGCCAGCAGCCCCCTCACCCCACCCACTCCCCTCCCAAGGAGGGTCCTCAGTGGGAAACTGGGAGACCCTATGGAAGCATCTCTAAGTAAACGCTGGCTGACCCCCAGGCTAGCTGCTCCCGAACCTCATCGACCCTTCCCAGGTAAAACACTGGAATATGTGCAAAGACTTCATAGGCTGGAGTAAAGTGTTTGGAGCCACTCCAGCAACAGCACGCTTGCTGAGTTGGCCCCTGTAGGTCAGGCAGGATGGTCCTGGCCTGGGTGATCTTCTGGAAGCTTTCCACTTTCTTAAGTTACCCCTCCTATCCTGCTCCAACTGCCTGTTTTCTTGTTTCCTCACTTATGCCTAGGAAGACTTCCAACAGCAGGTACAGGCGACACAGTCTCTTCCTTAGCAAGTGGCAGCCTACCACCTCCTGAAGAAGGTCCAGCAGAGCCCCACGCAGCCTGGATCCTCTGAAACGCCATGGCCCCTCACTCTCTCACCAGGCCAGTCCTGTAACTTCCGGGCAGAGGAGACAGCATCAACTACAGCTGCAGGCCCTCTTGCTGCCTTGAGGGGGTTTATATAGACCTCAACCCCAGGCACACATGCAAAGGGCGGGCCAGCCAGGTCAGCCAATCGTTGTCCATCTGGGCTTGTGGTTTCAGAAAATGGGCCTCATTGTGCTGGCCAAGGTTCCAGGAGCACCTGTGGGTCCTGAGGGTGAGGATGGATATGGGGCTGCAGCTCTGACTTGTTTTCTAATCATTTTATCTGGCCCACAAGCGGGAGAGAATTTCAGGAAGGCTTTCTTCTAATGAAAGGGACCCAGGGGTCAGCGAGAGGAGGGGTGGGGGTGGAAACAGGCTCAGTGCCCACGTGCTATGGAAGCCTCTGGAAAACCTGCTGGAAGGAGGCCGCACACAGTGAAGCCCAGGGTCACAGACCTGTCCAGAAGCTGCAGTTTGTTACCTCAGGTCCTGCTCTGAGGGGCTCAAGGTCAGATCTGTCCAACCGAGGCATTGAGGGTGCTCTGCAATGAGGGCTTTGTGGACAGTTCCTGGGTGCTGAGCCCTGTGGGATATCTGCCCAGGTGAGCCCCATATCCTGGGAGGTGCCTTCCCTTAGGAATCCCGTGCTCCTGGGAGGGGCAAGTGAACAAGTATTCTCTCTGTGCAGCCATCACAGAGTAGCTTAGTGACTGTCACGTGGGCAGTGCTGGGATGAGATGAGAACAAGGACATGCTGTGAGGTGGTCCCCTGAAACCCCCCTGGCCCATCAGAGTGAAGAGGTTGGTAGGTGGGTACTGCTTGCTGTGCTGGTATGGGAGGCCACGTCCCCTGAAACCCCCCAGGCCCATCCAGAGTGAAGAGGCAGGTAGGTGGGTACCGGTTGCAGTGCTGGGATGAGATGAGAACAAGGACATGCTGTGGGGTGGTCCCCTGAAACCTCCCTGGCCCATCAGAGTGAAGAGGTCGGTAGGTGGGTACTGCTTGCTGTGCTGGTGTGGGAGGCCTCATGGGTACGTCTTGTTTCTTCCCCCTGACACCACAGAGGCCTCCCCCAGACACAGAAGACAGCCTGCCCAGGGACAGTGGGAGCTCCTGGTGACCAGGCACGGGATGTGAGAGGCAAGGACCAGGCCGAGGGGCCCCTTCTGCTCTGAGCTGGGAGTGGGCAACAAGTGCTGAGTGTGATCCAGGAAAGCGGCCCTGCGATGGGAGACTTGTTGAGGCCGTCTCAGCATGAGTTGGAAAAAAATTTCCAGACATAGAGTGTTTCAGAAGAGAGTGAGTTTTTATTAAGAACAAAGAGCAGAGATTAAGTGGGCACTGTGAGCACAGCGGGCCAACCTGCTGACAGACTAGGGAAAATCGACAGCTTTCGTGGGTTAAGAACCAATTTTTATAGCTTCAAGACAAAGAAAATTCCTGCTGGAAGGTTGATGTTAGGTGATTGGATGGGGCACCATGGGATGTTGACTGGAATGAGCATCTTTGCTTGGCGGGGGGTCAGGAAACTTGTTAGTGATGATCAAGGGCTTTTGGGAACAGTTGCAAAGGGGCTTAGTCAGCTTCACAGGTGACCTTGGTTCTGGGCTCCACTACTGTGGCCTTGGAGCTGAACTCACTCAATAAGAATGACATTGCTTCAGAGTAAAAGTTCCATCGACTTGTTCCATCAAGTTTTCTTTGTAGGAGAGATCCAGTGATCCTAGGTCTGTTTGGAAAATGCTTGGATACTGCAGGGATACATACCAAGTGTGAACCTGGATCCTGCACCTTGTTGGCAAAATTTGCATTTTCTCTCTGTTGTCCCTAAAAGGGTGCAGGCTGGCAGCACCCCTGAAAAACACTATCTTTTTTTGCCTTTCATTCATCAAAGGAACATATATTTCACAACATTCTGTTTGCTGAGAGTAACAGACTGCTTGGAAATTCTTGCTTGGAGGTCATTTTTAAGTAAAAGACCCTGTGTTACCTTAGGGAAGGCCCCCCACAGTCACAAAGAAAAACAAACAAACAACAAAATGGGGTAAAAGCATCTGTTCCATGAAAGTCTCTGTAGGGGGGATCCAGTGATCCTAAGTCTGTCTGGAAAATTCTTGGATAGTGCTTCAACACATACTGAGTGTGAACCTGGATACTGGACCTTGTTGGCAAAATTAGCATTCTCTCTCTGTTGGCCATAGTAGGTTTGGGCTTAGCAGCTGCTTGAAAATCAGTCCAATGGCTGATGTCCCACTTATGACAGCAATAGCTTTGGTCAAAACCCTGGGATTTCTGAAGCAAGCAGGTGGCTTGCAACTCCTTGCAGCAAAATAATTTCCATTGGAATGTCAGCTAAAATAGGTAAAAACAGTATGGCACTCAGCTCAATCAGACACACTCCTGCAGCCTTTCTCCTTGTGGGTATTCCCAGCATGAGGTAGTAATCTGTTCACAAGGCTCTGAAAGTGCAGGGAAACATATTTGCTGTGACTCTGAAAATTAGGGCCTCTGTGGAAATGTGGCGTTCTCACATCTTAGAATCTAGACAGTTGCTGAAAGATGGATGCCTGAAAAGCACTCTTCTTATTGCCATTCATTCAGTGAAGGAGCATAGGTTTCCCAGCATTCTGTTTTCTGAGAGTAACCCATTACTTGCAAATCCTTGCTTGGAGGTCATTTTTAAGTAAAAATTTCCCCTTACCTTTGTTATAGTAGGGAAGGTCCCCACACTCACAGAGAAAAGCAAACATCAAAATGTCAGTTCCATCAAGTTTTCTCTGTAGGAGGGACCAGTGATCCTGGGTCTGTCTCAAAAATTCTTAGATACTGCAGGGACACATATTGAGTGTGAACCTCGATATTGGACCTTGTTGACAAAACTAGCTTTTACTCTCTGTTGGCCATAGTAGTCTGGGACTTAGCAGCTGCTTGAAAATAAGTCCAGTTGCTTTTTTCCCACTTATGACAGCAATAACTCTGGTCAAAACAATGGGATTTCTGAAGCAAGCAGGCAGTTTGCAGCTCCTTGTGGCGAGATCATTTCCACTGAAATGTCAACTAAACTAATGTCAATATTAGGATCCAGTGATCCTAAGATTGTCTGGAAAATTCTTGGATACTGCAGGGACACATACTGAGTGTGAACCTGGTTATTGGATCTTGTTGACCAAATTAGCATTTTGTCTCTGTTGGCCCTGAAAGGGTGCAGGCTGGCAGCTGCCTGATAATACACCCAAACGAAATTTTTGTACTTATGACATCAATAGGTTTGTTCACACCTTTCTGATTTCTAACACAAGCAGGTGGCTTGCAACTCCTTTCTGCAGGATCATTTCCATTGGAGTATCAAGTAATCTAGGTAACAACAACTCGAGCTTGGTTGGTACTCAGGGTTCCTCTTGACTTGCGGTAGGGCTTCCTGTCGAGTTCCCTTGGGGCAACTTGTCTCTAGCAGGGATGTGCATGGCAGCTCCTATCTTGTTGCAATGATGGGTGGCTGCTCACTAGTTTTGGCAAGGGACTACTCGCTACTTGTGGTCTGGGTCAACTCTGTAGTTGTGGGCATTTCACTTCTCTCTAGTGGTGGTGTGCAAGCTCTTCTCTCCTTGTGGTGCGAGGTTCATCTGTATTAGCAGAAGAGGGGCACCTCTCTCTGTGTGATGTCCAGTGGGCTCCTCTCAAGTTGTAGTGGAGGGCTCCTCTCGAGGGGCAATGCTGTGTCCTCTCTGGTTGGGGTGTGAGAGTCTCCATGGGGGAGGCCCTCTCTACTTTTGGCTCTATAGGTTCCTCACTAATATTAGTGGGATTGCTGCTCTCTAGTTGTGAGGGCTTCAACTAGACTTCCTTTAGGGAGCTTGTCTCCATTGGAGGCAGAAGGTCTTCTCTCTAGGTGTGATATCCTAGGGGACACATCTCTAGTTGCGTCTGGGGAATCCGCTTTAGTTTTGGCCAGGGAGCCACTCCGTCATTTGGCCCAGTGATCTCTTTCTTGTTACAGCCTAGGGATCCTGTGAAATTGAAGTGGGGAACTTGGGGTGCCTCTTGAGTTGCAGCCTGTGACTTGGGGTTCCTTTAGAGTTGTGGTGGAGACTCCTCTGGAGCTGCAGTGGGGGAGATCCTCTCTAGTAGCAATGTGCAAGCTGGTCCCTGTCTGAGTGCAAAGTGTGGGAGGCTACTCTAGTTGCAGCATTGGCTCCATGCTAATTGCAGTGGGCATCCGCTCTTCATTTGCTGTGGGTTGGCTCATCTCTAGTTGTCATTTGCACCCACCTCTCTCATTGTGGCAGGGGAAGTCCTCTTTAATTGTAGTAGTTAGGCTCCTCTCTAAATGCGGTAGAGTGTTCTTCTAATTCAAATTGGGAGTTGGGTGACTCCTCTATGGTTGTAATGAGAAGGGGCGCTTTTTCTGGTTGTGATGTTCAGGAAGCTCCTGGCTATTAGTGGCAGGGCGGGCCTCCTACTTAGTTGTGGTATGAGGCTTCCTCTCTTGTGGCAGTAGAATGCTCCTCTCAAATTGTGGTGGGGTAAGCTCCTCTTTGGAATCCTCTGGAGTTGCATCAAAGGGCTAGTGTCTCTACTTGAGTTGCGATGGGAAACTTGGGGCTCCTCTTGTGTTACTGCAGGTGAATCGGGCCTCATGTCGTGTTGAGGCAGTGAAGTCGAGGCACTTCTTGAGTTGTGGTGGGAAACTTGGGGTTCTCTCAAGTTGTAACAGGAGTCAGGCCTCCTCTCTAGAAGAGGCGGGTAACTTGGGGTTTCTCTCAAGTTGCGTCGGCGATCACAGAGTTCCTCTCGAGTTGCAGCTGGGGAGTCGGGCATCCTCTCGAGTTGCAGAGGGGAACTCAGGTTTCCTCTTGAGTCACAGCAGGGACTCAGAGGTACTCTTGAGTTGCAGTGAGAAATCAGTGTTCCTCTCGAGTTGCAGCGTGGGACTTAGGGTTCCACTGGAGCCGTGGCAGTGAAATTGGGGTTCCTCTTGTCTTGGAGGTTACTCAGGGTTCTTCTCAACTTGCATTGGGGCCTCCTCTCGAGTTCTCTTGGCACGACTCATCTCTAGCAGGGATGTGCAGGGTGGCTCCTGTCTTGCTGCAATGTCAGGTGGCTACTTGCTAGCTTTGACATCGTACTTCTCTATCATTGTGGTCGGGGTCAACTCTGTAGTTGTGATGGTTTCAATTCTCTCTAGTTGTGGTGTCCAAGCTCCTCTCTACTTCCAGTGTGAGATTCATCTCTTTTAGCAGCAGAGGGGCTCCTATCTATGTGTCATGTCCAACAGGCTCCTCTCAAGTTGTGGTGGTGGGTTCCTCTCCAGGTGTGGGGCTGTGTCCTCTCTGGTTGTGGTGTGGGTGTCTCCACAGGGGAGGTCCTCTCTACTTTTGGCAGTAGGGGTTCCTCACTAATATTAATGGGATTGCTGCTCTAGGTGTGAGGGACTCCACTCGACTTACCTCATGGAGCTCATCTCCATTGGAGGCACAAGGTCTTCTCTCTAGGTGTGATATCCTGGGGGACAACACTCTAGTTTATCTAGGGGAATCTGCTTCAGTTTTGGCTGGGGAGTCCCTCCGTCACATTGGCCAGAGGTGCCTTTTATTCTTACAGCCTAGGGCTCCTGTCAAATTGCAGCGGGGACCTCGGGGTACCTCTTAAGTTGCAGCAGGTGACTCAGGGTTCCTTTAGACTTATGGTGGAACCTCCTCTCAAGCTACAGTGGGGCAGATCCTCCCTAGTAGTGATGTACAGGCTGGCCCCTGTCTAGTTGCAACATGCCGGAGGCTACTCTCTAGTTGCGGCATGAGGCTCCACTCTAGGTGCAGTGAGGGTCCATTCTTTATTTGTGGTGGGATGGCTACTCTCTAATTGTTGTTTGCAGACTCCTCTCTAGTTGTGGCGGGGGACTGCTTTTAGTTGTGGTAGTGTGATGGTGTGGCTCCTCTCTAGTAGCACTGTTCAGGTTGGCTTCTGTTTAGTTGTGATGCATGGCTGGCTAAACAACCTGTGGCAAGGTGCTCCTCTCTAGTTGGTGTGGGGGGTCATCTCTTACTTGTGTGGGATGAGCTCCTCTATAGTTGTGGTGTGCAGTCTCCTCTCAAGTTGTGTTAAGGATCTCTTCTGTATTTATGGTGTTTGGGGGGCACTTCTAGAGCTGCAGTGAAATGTTTCTCTTGAATTGTGGAGGGGATTTCCTCTCTTGTAGCAATGTGCACAGGCACTCTTTCCAGGTGTGATATTTGCGAGCCTGCTCTCTAATTTTGGCATGGCCCCTCCTCTTTAGTTGTGGAAGGAGGCTTCTGTGTAATTGCTTTGTGTGGGAATGCTCCTCTCAAGTGGCAGTGTTCAAGGGGCTGCTCTCTAGTTGTGGCATGAGGGTCTACTCTCTAGCTGTGCTGAGGTTACTCTTCTCTGGTGGTGGTAGGGGGATCTACTCGCCTGGCACAGTTGGTGCATCTCTATTTGCAGTGGAGTGAACCCTCTCTAGGTGCAATGTCCAGGGTCTCCTCTTCAGTTGTGGTGGGAGGACACTCTCCAGTATTGTCATGTGGGCTCCTCTCTCATTGTGGCCATGGGCTTCTCTTGAGTTGTGGCATAAGCCTCTTCTCAAGTTCAGAAAGGGACTTGTGGCTCCTCTCTAGTTGCCATGGTGCCTCCTCTGGGGGGATCTCTGTGGGGAGGGTGTTCTCTCTACTTGTGGCATTGGGGTCTCCTCACTAGTTTTCATGGCTCCACTTTAGTTGTGAGAGTCTCATCTCATGTTACTTCAGGGTCCTCATCTCTATTTGTGGCAGAGTCTTCTCTCTAGGCGCGATGTGCCAGAGGGCACCTCTCTAGTTTTGGTAGGGGAATCCTCTCCAGTTCTTTTGGGTGGCTTCTCTGCTTTTCACTGGGGGCTCTTTCCTTGTGACAGCATAGGGCACCTGTCGAGTTGTGGTTGGGGACTCGGGGTTCCTCTCTAGTTGGGGCAGGTGATTTAGTGTTCCTTTAAAGTTTTGGTGGGGCCTCCTCTCGAGCTGCATGGGGCAGCTCCTCTCTAGTAGAGATTAGCAGGGTGGTTCCTGCCTAGTTGTGATGTGTGGTAGGCCTTGTATAGTTATGGCTTGAGACTCCACTCTTGTTGCAGTTGGGTCAACTGACATTTCTGTTTCAGCTCCTCTCTAGTTTTGGATGCAGACTTCTCTCTAGTTGTGGCGGGGGGCGGGGGGGGGGGGCTCCTCTTTAGTTGTGATATGGACCTTCCTCTCTTGTTGTGGAGGAGTGCTCCTCTTGAATTGTGGTGGGGTAGGCTCCTCTTGGGAATCTTCTGGAGTTGCATCAGGGGGCTTTGGTTCATCTCGAGTTGCGATGGGGAACCAGGGCTTCCACTGAAGTTGCTGCAGGGAATCAGGCCTCCTCTTCAGCTGAGGCAGGGAACTTGGGGTTCCTAATTAGTTGCAGCATGGAACTCGTGTTTCCTCTTGAATTGCAACAGGGGAGTCAGGCCTCCTCTCGAGTTGTGAGGGGGAACTCGAGGTTCCTCTTGAGTTATGGTGGAAAACTTGGGGCTCCTCTCAAGTTGCAACAGTAGACTCAGAGCTCCTCTCGAGTTTTTGCAGCGGGAACTCAGTGTTCCTCTTGTGTTACAGTGCAGGACTCAGTGTTCCACTCGAGCTGTGGCAGGGAAATCGGGATTCCTCTCATGTTGGGGTGGTACTCAGTGTTCTTCTTGACTTGCGGTGGGGCCTCCTCTTGAGTTGTATTGGCGTGACTCATCTCTAGCAGGGATGTTCAGGGTGGCTTCTGTGTTGTTGCAATGTGTGGGTGGCTACTTGCACTAGTTTTGGCATGGGACTTCTCTCTAGTTAGGGTTGGGGTCAACTCTGTAGTTGCGGTGGGTTCGATTCTCTCCAGTTGTCGTGTGCAATCTCCTCTCTAGTTGTGGTGTGAGGTTCGTCTCTATTAGCAGCAGAGGGGCTCCTCTCAATGTGTGATGTCCAGCTGGCTCCTCTTGAGTTGTGGTGAAGAGCTCCTCTCAAGTTTCGTGGCTGTGTCCTCTCTGGTTGGGGTGTGGGTGGCTCCATGGGAGATGTCCTCTCTACTTTTGGCACTAGGGGATCCTCACTAATATTAGTGGGATTGCTTCTGTTGAGTTGTGAGGGACTCCACGCGACTTACTTTAGGGAGCTTGTCTCTATTTGTGGCTGAAGTGTGTCTCTCTAGGTGTAATATTCTGGGGGACTCCTATCTAGTTGTGCTGGGGGAATACACTTCAGTTTCAGCTGGGAGCCTCCGTCATTTGGGCCTGTTGCCCCTTTTCTTGTTGCAGCCTAGGGCTCCTGTCAAATTGCAGCGGGAACCCAGAGTGCCTCTTGAGTTGCAGCAGGTGACTTGGAGTTCCTTTAGAGTTGTGATGGAGCCTCCTTTCGAGCGGCAGTGGGGCAGATAATCTCTAGTAGCGATGTGCTGGCTGGCCCCTGTCTAAGTGCAATGTGTGGGAGGGTACTCTCTAGTTGTGGCATGGGGCTCCACTCTAGTTGCAGTGAGGGTCCACTCTTTATTTGTGGTGGGTTGGCTCCTCTCTAGCTGTCATTTGCAGACTCCTTTCTAGTTTTGGCAGGGAGGCTCCTTCTTGTTGTGGTGGCTATGCTCCTCTCTAGTTGCAATAGAATGTTCTTCTCAAATTGTGATTGGGATGACTCCTCTCTGGTTGTGATGAGAAGGGATGCTTTTTCTGGTTGCAATGTGCAGGAGGCTACACTCTCATTGTGGCAGTGGGAGTCCTCTTTAGTTGTAGCATGGTGGGCTCCTCTCTACTCGTGACAGGGGTCTTCTGTCTAATTGTGATGTGTGGGTATGCTCCTCTCTAATGGCTATGTTCAGGGGGTGTGTAGCTCTTACTGCAGTAGGGGTCTCCTCTCTAGCTGAAGTGCTGGCCTCCTCTTTCGTTATGATCCGTGTGGGAATTCCACTCTAGTTTTGTTGTCCATGTGTACTTTTCTCTAATTATGATGTGTGGGGTGGGCTCCTATCTACCTGTAGCAGGTGTGTCCACTCTAGTTGTGGCAGTGGTTCTCCACTCTAAATGTGATGTACAGGAGGGGTTGGGCACCTCTCTAGTTACAGCCTTCTGCTCCTCACTATTTGTGCCTGAGGGTCAACTATCTAGTTGTGGCATGCATTCAACTCTAATTTTGGCGTTTGGGCTTCTCTCAAGTTGTGTTGTGCTGGACTGCTCCTCCCTAGTTGTGCTGTGCCTGGGGAAGTCCTCTCTAGTTGTGGAGTGGGAACTCCTGTCTTGTTGCATCATGTTATGTGGCTCTTCTCTAGGTGCAGTTTTCTGGCTCATCTCTAATTGTGGTTTGAAGGGCTATTCTCTAGGAGTGGTGTGGAGCCTCCTCTCTCAATGTGGAGTATGAGATTGCTCCACTCTAGGGGCAAGGTGCAGGGCCTCCTTTCTTTATGCGGTGTCTGGGTACTCCTCTCATGTTGAGGTGTGTGGGTTCCTCTCTAGTTGTGGTGGGGGACCCCTCTTGAGTTGCATCGGGGGACTTGGTGCTCCTCTTGAGTTGAGGTGGGGCCTCCACTCGAGTTTTGGTGGGGTGGCTCCTCTCTAGTAGCAATGTGCAGGGTGGCTTCTGTTTAGTTGTGATGTGTGGGTGGCTAAACTCCCTGTGGCATGGGGGTACTCTCTAGTTGATGTGGTGGGTCAATTCTTAGTTGTGTCGGTGGGCTCCTCTCTAGTTGTGGTGTGCAGCCTCCTCTCAAGTTTTGTTAGGGGGGCTTTTTTCTAGTTACGGTGTGTGAGGGGCACCTCTAGTGTTGCAGTGCACTGTTCCTCTTGAATTGTTGAGGGAGTTTCTTCTCTGGTAGCGATGTGCACAGGCACTCTTTTCAGGTGTGATATTTGCGAGCCTACTCTCTAATTTTGGCACGGACCCTCCTCTTTAGCTGTGGCATGGGGCAGCTCCTCTGTAGTAGAGATTAGCAGGCTGGCTCCTGTGTAGTTGTGATGTGCGGTAGGCTAATACATTTTTATTGCATGGGGCTCCACTCTAGTTGCAGTGGGGCAAACTGACAATTTTTTTTTCTGCTCCCCACACGCCATTGCATGAGCTCGCACATCCTCGCACGCCCTCCCACACCCTTGCACATCTTCTAATGCCCTCACATGTCCTTGCAAACTCCTGCATGTTCTTTCATGACCCTGCACACACTTGCACGTCCTTGCATGGCATCGCACCCCATTGCACGTCCTTACATGAACTCAAACAGCTTTGCACATCCTGGCACACCCCCACACATTCTCACAAGTCCTCACATGCCCTCACAAACTCCAGCACACCCTCATATGCCCTCAGACACCCTCAGACGAATTTGCATGCCCTCACATGCCCTCACATGCCCTCGCATGAACTGGCACACCATTGCACGTCCTCATACAACCTTTCACACCCTTGCACGTCCTCACATGAACTCACATGCCCTTGCACATCCTCGAACGCTCTCGCATGCTCTTGTACAGCCTCGCACGTCCTTGCATATCCTCACATGCTCTCAAATGCCCTTGCACACCCTCGAATGCTCTCACATGGCCTCACAAGCCCTTGCACGACCTCACATGTCTTTGCAGGCCCTCGCATGTTCTCTCATCCGCTCACATACCCTCGCATGCCCTCACATATCCTCACACACTGTTGCACATCTCGTTCAGGATCGCACGTCCTCACATACCCTCGCATGCCCTCCCACACTCTCGCACATCCTCTCACATCCTCACACACCCTCACATGGTCTCATACACCCTCGTATGCTCTTGCACGCTCTTGCAAGCCTTTGCACTCTCTTGCATGCTCTCACACATTCTCGCACGCCCTCAAATGCCCTCGTATGCTTGTGCAAGCCCTCATATGCCATCACATGTTGTCGCCCCTCGTTGCATGCTCTCATGCCCTCGCTCGCCTTCCCACCTCCTTGCATGCCCTGACAAGGTATTGCACAGCATCAGACGACCTGACATGCTCTTGCATGCTCTCATACGTCCTCACATTTCTTGAATGTACTCACATGCACTTGCAAGCCTTCTCATGCCCTTGCACACCCTAGCACAACCTCGCCCACACTGGCACATTCTTGCACACCCTCACATGTCCACGCATGCTCTCACATGTCCTTGCACACCATTGCACGCCCTCACATGCTCTTGCACATCTTCACATGCCCTCGCACAACCTCACATGCTTTTGCATGCCCTAGCATGCCCTCTCACGCAATCGCATATTCTTGCATATCCTTGCATGTCCTTGCATGATCTCACATGTCCTTGCATGCTCTTGCACACCCTCACACGGTCTGGCACATCCTCGCATGAAATCACGCATGCTCACACGCCCATGCACGCTCTTCCATGCCCTTGAATGCCCTCACACGTCCTCGCATGCTCTTACACATCCTCACATGATCTCACACACCCCTGCACACCCTTGCCCATTCTCACATACTATCATATAGCCTCGCATGCCCTCGCATGCTCTTGCACACCCTCACATGCTCTTGCATGCCCTCACACAAACTTGCACATCCTTGTATGCTCTCACACGTCCTTCCAGGCTTTCACACATTCACACACCTTCCCACCTCCTTGCATGCCCTGACAAGGTATTGCACACCCTTGCACGACCTGACATACTCTCATGCTCTCGCATGTCCTTAGATGCAATTGCACACCCTAGTATGTCCTCACAAGCCCTCACACACTCTCGTGCACCCTTGACTGCCCTCCTACACCCTCCCACATCCTCACACGCCCTCACACACTCTTGCATGCCCTTGCACACCCTCGCAAGTCCTCGCATATCCTCACATGCTCTTGCATGCACTCGCACATGGTCGCCTGCTCTCTCATGTCCTTGCACACTCCTGCACATTTTCACACATCCTCGCACACTCTTGCACGTTCTTACATGTCCTCGCACGCCCTCGCCCATCTTTGCCTGCTCTTGCATGTCCTCGCACACTCTCACACTCCCTCGTATGGGCTCTCATGTCTTCACATGCCCTTGCACGTCCTCGCATGCTCTCACAGACTCTTGCACATCCTCACACACCCTCATACGGACTAGCATGCCCTCACACACCCTCATATGCCCTCGCATGCTCTCACACATCCTTGAACACCCTCACAAACCCTCACACACTCTCATACATCCTAGAACACTCTCAAAAGCCCTCGCACTCACTCGTCTGCTCTTGCCCGCCATCACATGGCCTCGCACAGCCTCACATGTCCTCATACACCCTCGCAAACTCTTGCATGCCTTCTCATGCCCTCACAGGGCCTCACTCACTCCTGGACTCTTGTATGGCCTCACATGTCCTCACACGCCCCCGCAGGTTCTTGCACGCTCTCTCACTTCCTTGCACACTCTTGCATGCCCTTGCCTGCTCTTTCATGACCCTGCCTGCCCTTGCATGTGCTCGCATACCCTTGCACACTGTCACACAGCCTCGCATGCACTTGCATATCCTCACACTCTGGCACGTCATCACACACCACTGCACACTCTTGCATGTCCTCCCATGCCTTTACACACTCTCGCATGAATTCACATGCTCTTTATGCTCTCACACGTGCTCACCCACTCTCGCACATTCTTGCACACACTTGCATGCCCTCGCATGGGGTTGCACATCCTCATACTTCCTTGCATGCCCTTGCAAGCCCTCGCATGCCCTTGAACATCCTGGCATGTTCTCACATGTCCTTGCACACTCTTGCATACCCTTGCATGGCCTTGCACATCCTCTCATACCCTCAGATGCTCTTGAAAGCTCTCACACTCACACATGTATCTCGCACAGCCACATACCTCCTCACACACACTTGCACACCCTAGCACGTCCTCCCACCACCTAACATGTCCTTAAATGCCCTTGCACACTCCTTCATGCCCTCGCACTCTCTCACACATTGTCAAACGCTCTTGCATGTCCTTGCACACTCTCACACACCCTCGCATAACCTTGCACTCACTCCCATGCCCTTGCACGTCCTCATATGCCCTCGAATGCTTTCACATGCACACACACACACTGGCACAGCCACACACCTCCTTGCATGCCCTTGCAGGCACTTGCACACCCTAGCACCTTTCCCCATGCCCTAGCACATCCTTAAATGACCCCACACACACATGCACACCCTTGCACTCTCTTGCACATTGTCAAACGCTCTCACACATCCTCACACACACTTGTATGACCTCGCATGCTATTGCATAGCATTGCACACCCTCACATGTTCTCATACACTCTTTCACATTTCCCCATGCACTCACACACCCTTGCACACTGTCACACGGCCTTACACTCCCTCGCACATCCTTGCACCCTCTCGCAAGTCCTCACACATTCTCACATGCTCTCACAAGCTCTCCCATGCCCTCATCCACTCTCACATGTCCTCACAGGCCGTTGCACACTTTTGCACATCCTCACACACACTCACAAGCCCTCACATGCCCACATATGCCCTAGCACACCCTCACCCATGCTTGCAGATCCTCACACACTCTCACACATCCTTGCACACCCTCACATGCCCGTGCACACCCTAGAATGCCCTTGCCCACGCTCACATATTCTTGCACGCCATCACATGCCCTCACATGCCCGCACACGCCCTAGCATGCTCTCACACATTCTCGCACGTCCTCGCATGCTCTCACTCAGCCTCGCATGCACTCAAACGTCCTTGCATGATCTCGCAAGTCCCACATGCCACCTCACATCCTCGCATGGAGTCACACACCCTCGCACGTCCTCCTATGCTCTCGCACATCATGGCATGCTCTTGCATGTCCTTGCACGCCCTCACAGATTCTCGCATGCCCTCGCACACTCTCCCACGGCCTCGCACGCATTTGCACATCCTTGTACACCCTCACACATCCCTGCAAGCCCTCACGCACTCTCGCACAGACTCGCATGCTCTTGCACACCCTCTCACGTGCTTGCCTGCTCTTGCACGGCCTTGCACATCCTCGCACACACTCGCATGCCCTCTAACGCCCTCATATGGCATCACAAACCCTTGCATGCCCTCCAACATCCTCGCATGTTTTTGCATGCCCTCCTACGCCCTTGCACAGCCTTGCATGTCCTCGCACACTCTCGTTTGCCCTCAAATGCTCTTGCACGCACTCACACACTCTCACACAGCCACAAACATACTCCCAAGCCCTCACACGACCACCCATGCCCTCACACACCCTTGCAGGTCCTACCACACTCTCGCCCATGCTCACACATCCTGGCATGCACTCACATGACCTTAAATGGCCTCACATGCCCTCACACACTCCTGCATGCCCTCTCAAGAGCTCACACGCCCTCACACACTCTTGAACATCCTTGCACACTGTCACACACCCTCACATGACCTCATGCACCCTTGCACACCCTCCACGACCTCACATGTTCTCGCGCATCATCACATGCCCTGCCATGCCCTCACATGCACTTGAATGCCCTAGCATGCCTTCACATCTGCTCACACATCCTTGCACCCTCTTGCATGCCCTTGCATGCTCTCATATTCCCTCACACACCCTGGCACACCTCACACGACCTTGCATGCTCTCGCATGTCATCACACACCCTGCAATGCCCTTACATGCACTCGCACACCCTAGCACACACTTGCATGCCCTCGTATCCCCTCACACCCTCTCGCATATGCTCACATGCCCTCACATGCTCTTACATGGCCTCACACTCCCTTGCACGTCTTCGCACACACGTGCATGCCCTCACATAGCCTCACACACACGTGCACATCTTTGCATGGCCTCTCATGTCCTCACATGCCCTCGTCTCCCCTTGCATGTCCTTGCACCTTCTCTTACATGCTCACATGCCCTCACGCACTCTCACATGGCCTCACTCTCCCTCGAATGTCCTCACATACCCTCACAATTCCTTGCACGCCCTCATACGCTCTTGCATGCCCTCGCATTCCCTTGCACATACTCACATACTCTCACACCCACTTGCACTGTCTCACATGCCCTCCCACACCCTCTCACACTCTCACAGGCCCTCACATGCCCTTGCACACCCTCTCACACCCTTGCACATCCTCACACACTCTCACATGACCTCACACGTCCTTGCACTCCCTAACATGCCCTCGCATGCCCTCGCCTCCTCTTGCACACCATCGCATAGTTTCACACACTCTTGGTCGACCTTGCACATACTCACACGCTCTCACACACCCTCGGAAACCCTCACATGCCTTCACATGCCCTCTCAGGCTCTCACAGGGCCTCGCATACTCTCACACTCTCTCTATGTCCTTGCATGTCCTCCCATGCCCTTGCACATCTTCACACACTCTCGCACGTCCTCACACATTGTCTCACGCTCTTGCCTGCTTTCACACACCGTTGCACGGCCTCGTACACCTCCGCACACTCTCACACATCCTTGCATGCCCTCTCATGCTATTGCATGCCCTTGCATGCTCTCACACATCCTTGTACTCTCTCACGTCCATGCAGGCTCTCACACACCTTCGCACACCCTCAGACACCCTTGCACACACTCGCATGGCCACACATGCCCTTCCATGTCCTCACATATTCTCGCATGCCCTCACACACTCTTGCCCAATCTCGCATGCCCTTGCACATCCTTGTATGCTCCTGCACGTCCTTACATATCCTCGAATGACCTCGCCTGCCCTTGCACACCATAACATACTCTTGCACATCCTCGCATGCTCTCTCACACCCTTGTATACTCTTACAATCCCTCACACACCCTTGCACACTGTTACACTCCCTACCACTACCTCACACACTGTTACACTCCTTGCACATCTTTGCAGTCTTACATTTCCTCATTCACCCTTACACTACCTCACACACTCTTATACTCCACTGCACACCCTCACACACTTACACTCCCTTGCTCACTCTTACACTCCTTGCACGTTCTTATACTTCCTCCCATGTTCTTACAATCCCTGAAATGACCACTAGTTCCAGGTGACTTCCAACCTACCCTGCACCTGGGATCTCTCTTAAACTCCCTGGAACACCCTCTGACACTCTTACATTCCACTTCACACCCTAGCATACTCTTACACTCCCTCACACACCCTCACACACTCTCACACTCCCTCACATACTCTTACACTCCCTCACACACCCTTGCACACTATTACATTCCCTCACGTGCTCTGACACCCCCCCACACACCCTCATACTCTCTTTCACTCCGTCATCCACCCTTGCACACTTTTACACTCCCTCGTACACTCATACTCCATTGCACATCCTTGCACACTCTTACACTCTTTCGCACACTCTTACACTCCCTTGCATGCCCTCATGCACTCTGACTCTCCCTCACACACCCTCACATAATCTTACACTCCCGTGCACACTCCTACATTCCCTTTCACACCCACACACACTCCCTCACAAACCTACACCTGTGGTCACATGTACATAGTCTCAGGGTTAACCACTCTCAGACCATATACATGTTGTCACAAGTTAACAGTCTCCTTGATTACCCCACCTACCAGACTGTGTACCCGAAGTCACATTTCCAGTTTCCAGGGTAATCCCCACACTCAGACCCTACACATTGTGTCACTTGTCCACAGTCTTCAAGGTGAACCCCTCCCAGACCCTACACCTGAAGTCACATGTCCACAGTCTCCACGGTGACCTCATATCACCTACCCTGTACCTGGGGTCATGGTGACCCTCCTTCCAGAACCTGTACCTGGGGGTCACATGTCCATAGTCACTAGGGTGACCCCCTTTCCAAACACTGTACCTGGGGTCACACGTACACAGTCTCCATGGTGACTCCCTCTCCCAGACCCTATTTATTTCCTATTTATGAACCTCTCACCCCTTAACAGTCCTTAGTGGTGGTGGTTTAGTCACTAAATTATGTCCGACTCTTGTGACCCCACGGACTGTAGCCAGCAAGGTTCCTCTATCCATGGGATTCTCCAGGCAAGAATACTGGAGTGAGTTGCCATTTCCTTCTCCAGGAAATCTTCTCAACCCAGGAATAGAACCTGGGTCTCCTGCATTGCAGGTAGATTCTTTACCAACTGAGCTATGGGGGAAGCTTTTGAACTATGAGGGAATGCCCAGACCCTGTGTCTGGGGTCTCACTTCGACAATATCCAGGGTGTCCCTCCTGCCCATAACCTGCACCTGGTGACATATGTTCAGTCAGCAGGGTGACCCCTCTCCCAAATCCTGCACTTGGGGTCACATGTCCACAGTCTAGGGTGACACCCTCCCAGAAACTGTACCTGGAGCCACACATCCACAGTCTCCAGGGTGACCCCCTTCCAAGACCCTGCACCTGGGGTCTCATGTCCACAGTCTCCAGGGTGATCCAGCTCCCAGATAATGTACCTGGGGTCTGATGTCATAGTCTTCAGGGTGAGCCACCTCCCTGTCCCTGGGATCCTATGTCCACAATCTCCAGGGTGACTCTGGACCGGGGTCACATGTCTACAGTCTAAAGTGTGACCCCACCTCCTATACCCTATATGTGGAGTCACACATCCACAATCTCTAAGGTGACACCCTCCCAGACCCTGCACCTGGAATCACACATCCAGTTTTCAGGGTTAGCCCTCTCCCAGACCCTATGCTTTGGGTCAAACATCCATATTACCCATGTTGACCCCACTTCCCAGATGCTGTACCTGGGGTCACATGTCCACAGTCTCCAGGGTGACCCTGACCCCAAGATCCAGTACCTGGGGTCACATATCTACAGTGTTCATGGTGACCTCCTCCCAGACCCTGCAGCTGGGGTAAGACATCCACAGTCTCTACAGAGGTCCCCTTCCAGACCCTGCACATGGGATCACATGTCCACAGGACATAGGGTGACCCCATCACTCAGACCCTGTACCTGCTGTCACATGTCCACTGTCCCCAGGGTGACAGCACCCCCCAGACCCTGTATCTAAAGTCAAAGGTGCACCATCTCCAGGGTGACAAACATCCCAGACACTGAAACTGGGTCACACATGCACAGTTTCCAGGGTGACGACAGCCCACATCCAAGCACCTGGTGTACATGTCCACAGTCTCCATGCTGACACCCCTCTTCAGACACTATACCAGGTGTCACATGGCCACAGTCTCCCTGGTGAACACCTTTGCAGACCCTGTACATGGGATCACATGTCCACATTCTGCAGGGTGAACCTCCTCCAAGACCCTGAACCTGGGGTCACATATCCACAGTTGCCAAGGTGAACTCACTTCAAGACCCTGCACCTGGGGTCACACACCCAGAATCTCAAGGGTGACCCCACCTCCCAGATCCTTGCCCTGGGTTCACACATCCACAGGCTCCATGTTGACTGCTTTGAAGTACCTGCACCTGCAATCACATGTCAAAATTCTCCCTGTTGACACTGCTCACACCCCACACCTGGGTTCACATGTTCACAGTCTCCAGGGTGACTACACCTTACCAAAACTTGTACCTGTTTTCACATATCCTCAGTCTCTTTTATGACCCCTCTCCAGCCCCAGCACCTGGGTCACAAGTCCACATTCATCAGGGTGACACCCTCCCAGAGCCTGTATGTGTGGTCACACATCCACAGTCTCCTTAGTGCGACCCCTCCCCAGACCTGGGACCTTGGGTCACATGTCCACTGTCCCCAGGGTGACCCCACCTCCCAGATCCTGCACCTGGGGTCACCCGTAAACAGTCCCCAGGATGAGACCACCTCCAGACTATGTACCTGGGGTCACATGACCACAGTGCCCAATATGACATCTCTTCCCAATCCCTGCACCTAGGGTCACCCATCCACAGTCTCCAGGGTGAACCCCTCCCAGACCATATACCTGGAGTAACATGTCCACAATCCCCAGAGTGACACTACTTCCCAGATCCTGCACCTGAGTTCCCATGTCCACAAGATTCAGGGTGACCCTCTCCCACACCCTGGACCAGGGTCACATGTCTACAGTCTGAAATGTGACGCCACCTCCCAGAAACTGCACGTGGGTTCACACATAAACAGTCTCCAGGGTAACCCCCTCTTGACCCTGTACCTGGGGTCAAATTTCTGTAGTATCCAGGGTGACTCCCTCCCAGACGTTATACATGGGATCACACATCCACAGTCTTTAGTATGAGCCCACATCCAGACTCTGTACCTGAGATCTCATGACCACGGTGTCCTGGGTGACACCACCTCCCAGTTCCTGCACTAGGGTAACACGTCCAGAGTCTCCAGGGTAACCCCTTCCCAGACCATTCACCTGATGTAACATGTCCACAATCCCCAGACTGACCCCACATCCCAGATCCTGCATCTAGGATCACACATCCACAGTATGCAGGGATAGCCCCCTCCCCAGAACCTGCACTTTGGGTCACATGTCCATAGTGCTCAGAGTGACCCCACCACCCAGACCCAGTAACCAGAAACACCTGCACACAATCTGCATGGTAACCCCACCTCCCAGACCCTATACCTGGAATTTCATGTCCGCAGTCTCCATGATGAACCCTCCCAGACCATGCACCTGGGATCACACACCCAGAGTTTCCAGGGTGACCCCCTTCTCCCCTGCACCGGGGGTCATATGACCACAGTCTCCATGTTGACACCCCACATCAGATCCTTTACCTGGTGTCACATGGCCACAGTTTCCCTGGTGAACCCCTTCATAGACCCTATTCATAGGGTCACAACCTGGAGAAGGAAATGGCAACCCACTCCAGTATTCTTGCCTGGAGAATCCCCTGGACAGAGGAGCCTGGTGGACTACAGGCCATGGGGTCACAAAGAGTTAGACACGAATGAAGTGACTTGGCATGCATGCATAGAGTCACATGTCCATAGTCTCCAGGGTGAACACTCTCCCAGACCCTGAACCTGGGTTCACATGTCCACAGTCTCCACGGTGACCCTACCTCCCAGACACTTCACCTGGCTTTACACATCCACAGGCTCCAGGGTCAGCCTCTACCCCAGACATTGCATTTTGGGTCACACATCCACTTTCTCCAGGGAGAAAACACCTCACAGAACCTGCACCTGGGGTTATATGTCCACAGTCTCTACAGAGAGCCCTCTCCCCAGACCGTGCACCTGGTGTTAGAGATGTCCATAGTCCAGGGTGACCCCTACTCCCAGACCTTTCACCTGGGGTCACACATCCACAGGCTAAAGGGTGAACCCTTTGAAATACAAGCACCTGGGGTCAAATGTCCACAGTCTCCTTGGTGACTCCTAGCCCAGACCCTGTACCTGGGGTCACATTTCCAGTTTCCAGGGTAACCGCCTCTACCAGACTCTACACCTGGGGTCACATGTCCATATTCTCCATGGTGACCCCACCTCACCAGAACTTTGGTCACATGTACACAGTCTCCAGGGTGACACCCCCAGACCCTGTACCTGTGGACACAGTCCACAGACTTCAGGGTGACGCTACCACACCAGTCCGAGCACCTGGGACGACACAGCCACAGTTTCCATTGTGAGCTCCCCTCCCAGACCATACCCTGGTGTTACATGTCCACAGTTTCCAGGGTGACACCCTCCCAGATCCTGTATCTGAGGTCACATGTCTTCAGTCCCCAGGGTGACCTCTCCCAGGCACTGTATTTGGGGTCACATATCCACAGTCTCCACTGTGTGCATTCTCCCAGACCCAGTACCTGGTGACACATGTCCATAGTCTCTGGGGTGATGTCATTTCCCAGACCTTGTACCTGGGTCACATGTCCACAGTCTCAAGTGTGAACCCCCACCCAGACCCTGTACCTGGGGTTAAATATCTGCCATCTCCAGAGGACACCCACCAAACCCTGTACCTGAGGTCACACTTACAAAATATCTAGGATGACATCCCCGCCCAGATCCTGCACCTGGTGTCACCTGTGCACAGTCTCCAGTGTGACCGCCCTCCCAGATCCTGTACCTAGGGTCAAATATCTGCAGTTTCCAGGCTGACACCCTCCCTGACCCTGTACCTGGGAACACACATCCATGTCTCCCAGGGTGAGCCCCCTCCATGACCCAGCACCTGGGGTCACAGGTCCAGATCCTTCAGGGTGACCCCTCCTCCCAGACCCTGTCCCTGGTGTCATATGTCCACACTCATCAGTGTGACTTCCCTCCCAGACCATGTACCTGGGGTCACACGTCCAGTCTCCAAGGTGACCCCTCTCACACACCCTGTGCCCGGAGTCACATGTGAGTAGTCTCCAGGGTGACACCCTTCCCAGACCCTGTACCTGGGGTCACATATCCAGTCTCCAGGGTGACGACTCCCTAACACTGCACCTGGATTCACATATCCAAAGTCTTCTATGTGACCCTATCCAGACCCTACACCTGGGTTCACATATCCAAAGTCTCCTATGTGACCCCATCCAGACCCTGCACCTCAGTTCACAGGTCCACAGTATCCAGGGTGACACATCTCCCAGACCTGGCACCTGGGGTCATATGTCCACGGTCTCCATTGTGACACCCTCCTGTCAGACCCTGCACCTGGTGTCCACATGTCCACAGTCTCCAGGGTGGCAGTCTTCCCCAGATTGTATACTTGGGGTCATATGTCCACATTTTCCAGGGTTACCCAACCTCACTGACCCTGGTCTGGGGTATCAGGACCACAGTCTTCAGGTGACCTAACCTTACCTACCCTGCCCCTGGGTTCTGACGACCACGGTCTCCAGGGTAAACCCCTCCCAGGACCTGCACCTGAGATAACATATTCACAGTCTCCAGGGTGACCCCATCTCACTGACCATGTATCTGGAGTCATATGTCCACAATTTCCTGGTTGAGATCCTCCCCATAACCTGCACCTAGGGTCATATGTCCACAGTCTCCAGGCTTACCCCACCCCCTAGACCCTGCACCTGGGGTGGTATGTCTACAAGCTCCAAGGTGTCCCCCTCCGAGACCTTGGACCTGGGATCACATGTCCACAGTCACCAGGGTGACCCCACCTCCTCAACCCTGTACCTGGGGTCAAATGTCCACAGTTTCCAGGGTGATCCCAGCTCTCAGACTCTGCACCTGGGTTCTCACATCTACAGTCTCAAGGTGACACCTCTCCCAAACCTACACCTGTGGTCACAAGTACATAATGTCCAGGGTTACCCCCTTCCAGACTATCTACATATTGTTATAAGTCCACGGTCTCCACGGTCAGCCTCTTCCTCAGACACTACACTTTGAGTCACACGTCCATAATCTCCTAATGAACCTACCTCCTAGAACCTGTACTGGGAGACATGTGTACAGTCTCCAGGGAGACCCCACCTCAGAGATCCTACATCTGGGGTCACATGTCCAAAGTCTCCAGTGTGATCCCACCTCCTAGACCCTGCACCTGGGGTCACCTGTCCAAAGTCTCCAGTGTGACCCCACCTCCTAGACACTGCACCTGGGGTCACATGTCCACAATATCCAGGGTGAACCCTCTCGACCCTGGACCTGGGGTCACATTTCCAGTGTCTAGGGTGACACCCCTCCACAGACACTGTACCTGGGCTCACACGTCCAGTCTCCAGGGTGACTCCACCCCCCATATTGAACTAGGAGTACATATCTACAGTCCAGGGTAACCCCAAAGCCTAAACCTGTAGTCACACATCCATAGTCTCCATGGTGCCTCCCTTCTAGACCATGCATTCAGGATCACAAGACGACTATTTCCAGGGTGACCCCCACCCAACCCTGTACCTGGGGACATATTTCACAGTCCCTAGGGTGACACTTCTCCCCAGACCCTGTACTGGGGGTCATACAGGCACAGCCTCCGGGATGACCCCACCCCCCAGACCCTGCCCCTGTGGAAACATGTCCACAATCGGCAGGATAACCCCACTTCCTAGACCCTATACCTGGAGTCGCACATCCACAGTTTCTATGGTGACCCCCTCCTAAAGCATGCATCTTGGATTATGTGTCCACAGTCTCCAGGGAGAGCACCCTTCCCTAAATCTGCACTTTGAATCACACATCCACAGTCCTCGGGGTGACCCCACCTCCCAGATGAATGAAAGGCATAAAAACAGAGTGCTTTTCAGACATCTCTCTATCAGCAACTGTCTAGATTCTAAGATGTGAGAACTCCAGGTTTGCAAGAGGCCCTGATTTCCAGAGTCATAGCCAGTATATCTCCCTGCACTTTCGGAGCCTCGTGAACCCATTCCTAGCTCATATTGGGTCTCCCCCTGAGGAAACAGGCTTGGGAAATTGTGTAAGAGTGCTGAGTGCCATACTGTTGTTACCTTAATTAGTTGACATTCTAATGGAAATGATCCTGCAGCAAGGAGTTGCAAGCTGCCTGCTTGCACCAGAAATAGAACAAGTTTGACCAAATCTATTGATGTCATAACTAGGAAAACATCATTTGAATGGATAATCAGGCAGCTGCCAGCCCACACCCTTTTAGCACCAACAGAGAGAAAACGCTAATTTTGCCAACAAGGTTCAATAACCAGGTTCACACTCAGTATGTGTCCCTGCAATATCCAGGAATTTTCCAAACAGACCTAGAATCACTGGATCTCCCCTACAGAGAAAACATGATGGAACTTTTACTCTGAAGCAGGGTGAATCTTGTTGAGGTGAGTCTTTCCCCAAGGCCACAGCTGAGAGGCCTCACACCAAGGCCACAGAAGTGGAGCCCAAAACCAAGGTCACCTATAAAACTGACGAAGCCCCTTTGCATCTGTTGCCAAAAGCCCCTGATCATCACTAACAAGCTTCCTGACCCCCCACCAAGCAAAGATGCCCATTCCAGTAAACACCCTATGGTGCCCCATCCAATCACCTAACATCAACCTTCCAGCAGGAATTTTCTTTGTCTTGAAGCTATAAAAATTGGTTCTTAACCCACGAAAGCTGTCGACTTTCCCTAGTCTGTCAGCAGGTTGGCCCGCTGTGCTCACAGTGCCCACTTTATCTCTGCTCTTTGTTCTTAATAAAAACTCACTCCCTTCTGAAACGCTCTATGTCTTGAAATTCTTTTCCAAGTCGCACTCAGATGGCCTCAACAAGTCTCCCACCGCAGGGCCGCTTTCCTGGATCACACTCAGCACTTGTTGTCCACTCCCAGCTCAGAGCAGAAGGGCCCCCTCGGCCTGGTCCTTCCCTCTCACATCCCGTGCCTGGTCATCAGGAGAGCTTCCACTGTCCCTGGGCAGGCTGTCTTCTGTGTCTGGGGGAGGCCTCTGTGGCGTCAGGGGGAAGAAAAAAGACGTACCCATGAGGCCTCCCACACCAGCACAGCAAGCAGTACCCACCTACCAACCTCTTCACTCTGATGGGCCAGGGGGGTTTCAGGGGACCACCCCACAGCATGTCCTTGTTCTCATCTCATCCCAGCACTGCCCACGTGACAGTCACTAAGCTACTCTGTGATGGCTGCACAGAAAGAATACTTGTTCACTCGCCCCTCCCAGGAGCACGGGGTTCTTATGGGCAGGCACCTCCCAGGATATGGGGCTCACCTGGGCAGATATCCCACAGGGCTCAGCACCCAGGAACTGTCCACAAAGCCCTCATTGCAGAGCACCCCGAGCCCCTCTGTTGGACATATCTGACCTTGAGCTCCTCATAACAGGACCTGAGGTAACAAACTGCAGCTTCTGGACAGGTCTGTGACCCTGGATTTCACTGTGTGTGGCCTCCTTCCAGCAGGTTTTCAGAGGCTTCCATAGCACCTGGGCACTGAGCCTGTTTCCAACCCCACCCCTCCTCTCGCTGACCCCTGGGTCCCTCTCATTAGAAGAAAGCCTTCCTAAAATTCTCTCCCACTTGTGGGCCAGATAAAATGATTAGAAAACAAGTCAGAGCTGCAGCCCCATATCCATCCTCACCCTCAGGACCCACAGGTGCTCCTGGAACCTTGGCTAGCACAATGAGGCCCATTTTCTGAAACCACAAGCCCAGATGGACAATGATTGGCTAACCTGGCTGGCTGTGGGTGTTGAAGGGACTTAGTGTGGGGGTTGGCCATACGCCCTGGAGGAGGAGCTCACAGTCACTGGGGCACAGTAACTGGGAACCTGGGAGGCCTCTGTGTTCCTGACCTGAAGAGGAAACATTCATTTTTTACATCACCTCTTGCTCCTTCTGCCTCTGTAACTCAGCTTGCTCCTTGCAAAGTCTAGATCATGTAGGTCACACAGGCTCAGAAAGTGGGGACTTTACAATACTTGGAGCTGGAGCTTACCTCCCTCACCCTTGTCCTGGCCTCTGCAAACCTGCTTAATCATGCCTGGCCATGATAATGCAGAGCCCCCCTCCCTGACATGCCCCCCATCCCAGGGGATTCCCCGCTCTGCTGGAGCACCTGGCTGTGGGTGGCCACTGATAGCACTCTAGTCTCCTCAGGACCCGCTGGGGCTTCAGCTTCGGGACAGTGTGAGGTTCAGTTCAGGCTGACAGGAGATGGGTCACCGTAGGACCCACGTGGTTTTGGCTTTGCGACATTGTGAGGCTCAGTTCAGGCTGATGGAATCTGGTCTCCTCAGGACCTGCTGGGGGTTCAGCTTTGGGACAGTGTGAGGTTCAGTTCAGGCTGATGGAATCTGGTCTCCTCAGGACCCACTTGGGCTTCAGTTTTTGGGCATTGTGGGGTTCATTTGAGGCTGAAAGGACTCTGGTCTCCTCAGGACCCGCTGGGGCTTCAGCTCTGGGACATTGTGGGGTTCAGGCGAGTCTGACAGATGTCTGGTTTCCTCAAGACTTGCAAGGAGGTGGTGCTGTTGAAGGAAAAGGTGAGGCAAATTGGGAAGAAGCTTTCCATGTGTGGCTGTTGCTGAAAGTCTGTCTTAAGAGGACCCAGGACTGTTAGGGCTTGATGTGGAAAGTTGTGGGATTTTAGTCAGTTTTTATCTGTGGTATAATATGGTGTCCCGTATTGTTCCTTGGTGTGTGGTTTCCATTTTTCCCAGCACGGTTTATTGAGGGGGACTGTCCTTTCTTGCATGTATGTTCTTAGCTCCTTTCTTGTAAATTAATTACCATGTACCTGTAGGTTTACTTCTGAGCTCTCTTGTCCCTGTGCCTATTTCTGTGCCAGTTCCACACGTCTTGTGGTGACTTTAGGTGCATACTCTAGATTGAAGTCAGGGATAGACATGCTGCCAGCCTGTTCTGCTTTCTCAGTGTCCCTTTGGTTCCTTTGTGGCTCCACACAGATGTGAAGATTGCTTTTGTTTCTGTGAAAAATGTCATTGAAATGTTGGCAGTGATTGCATGAATGTGTACATTGCTTTGGTTAGAATGGATATTTTAATGGTATTTTCACCCATAAGCATGGGATATCTTTTTACCTGTGTCCGTTCAGTTTCTTTGATCATTGTCTTGTAGTTTTTAGCTTGCAGGTCTTTCAAGTCCTTGGTTAGATTTCTAGTTTTTTTGGGGGGGATGCAATTGTAAAAGGTATTATTTTCTTAATTTCTCTTTCTAATAGTTCATTATTAGTGTAGAGAATCACAAATGACCTTGGAGTTCTACTGACTTTCTTTCTTTTTTCTTGGCCCTGCAGCTTGGCATGTTGGATCTTAGTTCCCTGATGAAGGATAAAACCTGTACCCCCTGCAGTGGAAGTGCAAAGTCTTAACCACTGGGCTGCCAGGGAAGTCCATGAATTCACTTTTTAGTTCTGACAGTTGCTTTGGTGTAGTGTTATGTGGAAAACTAGAATTAAGACATCTCATAGTTTCAGTTCCATCTGGGTCATCCACAGCACCCAAGGCATGGTGTCTACTAATATAGTCTTCCTACGGTGACTTTTAATACCATGTGGACTAGTACAAGTCAATTAGCATCACTACTTTAGTTGAATTTGGTTTGGTTAAGTCTTGGCCTCTATTGCAATGTTTGATGTCATCTCTGATTTTCTGGCACGTGACTTACATGGTTGTATTGAAAAGTAATTTACTTTCTAGTAAAATTTCAAATGCTTCAACTTTAAATAGTAGTACAAAGTTTTCTACATTCACACCAAATACTGCAAAGTGTTTTACCCAAAACAGGGTCACTTTTCCGGAGAACCAGCCCATAACCCCAAAATGGGGGATAATTATGTTTTCCACATTACAATCCTATCCATAGGACCACTTCAAGTTTCATCAGCTGCCCAAGCTTTGTGCAAATATCTTTCTCCATTCTAATGCAGTTTTCTTTTCCTGGAGCCATCACTGGGGCTTTCCCTCATATTAAAAACCTTCATGGATTTAAAGTGACAAGATGACTATGATCTGGGCGGCTTTTTCTGTTTGATTTCTTTCACTGAGGATGTTTTCAGTGCTTTTCCATGTTGTAACATGTCATTTTTTCATTGTGCTTACAAACATATAACAGTTATCATTTGATTCATTTTAAGTATGCACTTCTATAGCATTAACTGCACTCACATTGTTGTAAAAATTTCCCCACCATTCATCTCCAGAATCTTTTCCTTTTCCTGAAGTAACACTGTAACCATTTAACACTCACCACCCTCAATCCCTGGCCATCTTATTCTACTTGGAATTTGTCTTATATGGATATCTCATATTAGTGGGATCACAGAACATTTTTCCTTTTGTGTTGGGCTTGTTTCACTTCACATAATGACTTGAAGTTTCATCCACATTATAGCATGTGTGAGAGTTATCTTGTTTTTAAAGGTTGAATCATATTCCATTGTGTTTATACTACATTGTGCTTACCCAGTCATCTATTGAACACTTGTGTTGCTTCCACCTTTTGGATACTGTGAATAATGCTGCTATGAATATGGGGTTCGAATATCTGTTCCAGTTCTTGGTTTTAAATATTTTGGGTGTATAACCTGGACCAGAATTGATGGATTCTATGTTAATTCTGTGTTTCAGTTTTTGAGACGCCCCCTACGGTTTTCTGCAGCTGTGGCACTATTTTACTACGTTCCTTTATATTGCAGAGTAATGCATCTTATGGATTTATCTACCCCATTTGCTCTTCCATTCACCTGTTGGTGGACATTTTCATTGTTTTTAACTTGGGCTCTCAAGAACACTGCTGCTGGGAATATTGGTGTACAAGTTTATATTTGAACACCTGTTTTAAATTCTTTGGATGTATATCTAGGAGTGGAATTGCCAAAATATATGGTAATTCAGTTCAGTCACTCAGTCATGTCCGACTCTTTGTGACCCCATGGACTGCAGCACACCAGGCTTCCCTATCTGTCACCAACTCCTGGAGCTTGCTCAAACTCATGTCCATCAAGTTGATGATGCCATCCAACCATCTCATCCTCTATTATCCCCTTCTGCTCCTGCCTTCAGTCTTACCCAGCATCAGGGTCTTTTCCAACAAATCAGTTCTTCACATCAGGTGGCCAAAGTATTGCAGTTTCAGCTTCAACATCAGTCCTTCCAATCAATATTCAGGGCTGATTTCCCTTAGGATTGACTGGTTGGGTCTCCTTGCAGTCCAAGGGATTCTCAAGAGTCTGCTCCAACACCACAGTTCAAAAGCATCACTTCTTAGGCACTCAGTTTTCTTTGTAGTCCAGCTCTAACATCCATACATGACTACTGAAAAAAAAACCATAGCTTTGAGTACATGGACCTTTGTTGGAAATGTCTCTGCTTCTTAATATGCTGTCTTGGTTGGTCATAACTTTTCTTCCAAGGAGCAAGCGTCTTTTAATTTCATGGCTGCAGTCACCATCTGCAGTGATTTTGGAGCCCCCCAAAATAAGTCTGTCACTGTTTCCATTGTTTCCCCATCTATTTGCCGTGAAGTGATGGGACTGAATGCCATGATCTTAGTTTTCTGAATGTTGAGCTTTAAGCCAACTTTTTCACTCTCTTCTTTCACTTGCATCAAGAGGCTTTTTAGTTCTTCTTCACTTTCTGCCATAAGGGTGATGTCATCTGCGTATCTGAGATTATTGCTATTTCTTCCGGCAATCTTGATTCCAGCTTGTGCTTCATCCAGCCCGGCATTTCGCATGATGTATTCTGCATATAAGTTAAATAAGCAGGGTGACAATATACAGCCTTGCCGTACTCCTTTCCTGATTTGGAACCAGTCTGTTGTTCCATGTCCAGTTCTAACTGTTGCTTCTTGACCCGCACACAGATTTCTAAGGAGGCAGGTAAGTTGTTGTGGTATTCCCATCTCTTTAAGAATTTTCGACAGTTTGTGGTGATCCGTGCAGTCAAAGACTTTAGCATAGTCAATGAAGCAGAAGTAGATGTTTTTCTGGATGTTTTTCTTTCTTGCTTTTTCAATGATCCAACAGATGTTGGCAATTTGATCTCTGGTTCCTCTGTCTTTTCTAAATCCAGCTTGAACATCTGGAAGTTCATGGTTCATGTACTGTTGAAACCTGGGTTGGAGAATTTTGAACATTACTTTGCTAACGTGTGAGATGAGTGCAACTGTGAGGTAGTTGGAACATTCTTTGGCATTGCCTTTCTTTGGGATTGGAATGAAAACTGACCTTTTCCAGTCCTGTGGCCACTGCTGAGTGATATGATAATGACATTTTTATGTTTTTGAGAAAATGCTGGTTTTGTATACATTGATCATACCATTTTACATCTCCACAAGTAAAGTTTGTGTTGCAATTTCTGTACATTTTCACCAACATTTGTCATTTGTCTTTATTGTTGATTTCCCCCACGTCCATCCTGAGTGCCTTATTAAGGAGGAAGTCATAATGCAGGACCCACATTTGAGGAGAGGGGAGTTAGCTTCACACACTTAATGGACAGCTGAATGTCTGTATCAATTATTTAGAATTTTTTATATTTTTATTCAACACTACTTATAAAACCTATGGGTTTTTTTTTTTGTTTTTTGTTTTTTTTTTACCAGTTTGGACACCTGAAAATCATTTTAAACTTTTGGGAGCTTCCCTGGTGGCTCAGCCTGTAAAAGCATCTGCTTGCAATGCAGGAGACCTAGGTTTGATCCCTGGGTGGGGAAGATCCCCTGGAGAAGGAAATGGCAATGCACTCCAGTACTCTTTCCTGGAAAACTTCATGGATGGAGGAGCCTCATAGGCTACAGTCCATGGGGTCGCAAAGAGTTGGACACGACTGAGCGACTTCACTTTCACTTTCACAAGAATTTTTGGAGCCACCTTTCTGGTCCTGTAGAGACTACATTTGTAAGACAAGGACAGTTCTATTTTTCCTTTTCTCACTCTCTCTCTTTTTTTTGAAAGGATTGGGTGGCTACCTCAGTGAAGTTAGAAACTGAAGAACTGACATACCCATGCTGGAATGCTTCACCCTTCTGCTATCCTAGGGTAGAAAGTCTCTTGGGGAAGGCCCAGAGGTAACATCCAGGCTCCCAGAAATCAATCTGGACTGAGGAGAAAACAGGCTAAGATAACAGAAAAACAGAGAAGACCCGACTGAGAGGCTTCACTTTCACTTTCTTTTGGCTATAATCCAGCCAATTAGACTGCTTAGTTCATTCTTGCTTTGGCTATTGAGAGCTTTTCCCATGTTCTCCTGCTTTTATTTTACATAATTCAGCTTTCATGGTGTTTTTTGGTTCTTCTTTCTCATATTTTAAGATTATGCTGCTTTACATATTTACTATCTCAGTCCTAGTATCAGCCACATATTTAAAGAGTCCTTGTTCCTTTTTATTAGAGAATGTTAATAAAAATTTGCATGTGGGAACTTAATAATCTCAGCAGACAATGCATGGAAATACATATGCATGTATCCCAGACTATGCATATACATGGTTATGAAGATTTTCTCATGGAGCTATATGTTTCTGTATTAGGCTAAAGATAGTTTATAATGATGTCTCCAACCTGATCTATAACCTTCTCACTTTGTCTGTAACTTCCCACTTCAGTGATAAGAAACCTGGCTTCCACTACTTGTCATTTATCAAATTCAGTGCTTGCTCCATTCGATGACTGATATGGTAGTTTCAGTCCTATTAGCTACAAACCCCTGTGGAAAGAACTTACAGAGCCCATTGTTTATGTATGGTACATTTTGCCTTTGGCCTGCAGATTCCATTCATTTCCGCAGTGAACTTAGGTCAGATAATTTTGTCCTAACACTAAGAGTGGCCTTTTAAAAAATTTCTTCTTCTTTTTTAATCTCTTGGCTGTGCTGTGGCATGTGGGATTTTAGGTCCCTGGCCGGGAATTGAACCCACCTCTCCTGCATTGGCAATGTGGAGTCTTAACCTGGGAAGTCTGAAGCTTTTCATATATTTCTCAATCTGCTAGATTCTTTATTAAATTCTGCTTTCCAGTCTTTGACACTCCCATACCATAAATAAATAAATGTGAATAGGTAATAATTTACTTGTTGGGTTCTGAAAACAAAAATCTATGTGCTTAGACAAATGTATAGTGGCAGGTATTCATCACTAAAATACCATGTGAAATATTTCAGCCACATATTTCATAAACTGTTTATCATGTCTGTTTTACCTTTTCTAGAATGTCTTATAAGGTCATACAGTGTGTAACACTTGAGGCTGCATTCCTTCACTTAGTAATTAAGTGTTAGATTTATGCTTTTTTTTTTTTATACATGGGTTGGTTGTTCATTCCTTTATATCTCTGAGTACTATTGTATTGCATTACATGAGAGGAAAAATAATTTTCCCTCTACCCTCAATGTCCTTCACTGAGATGCTCATAGTGAAAGGGAGATGGACTGGAGAAAAACAATTGGAAGTTTAATATATGCCATGCATACCTCCTGTATAGTTGAAAGATACCTGGGAAAACTGAGTCACTTCCTGAAATGGTCCAAGACTTTTCCTTAAATGCTATCATCAGCTAAGAATGAAAGAAGGAGGTTAGGGAATGGAAGAAGCCATTTAAGGGACATTATTAGGTGAAGCACAGTAAACAAAGGTATGGTGGTTATGCAGATTAACATCCAGGTCCATTCCATAGATCTTCTTGATATTTAGTCAAGTCAAGTCATTCTTGATATTTAGTCATCCTCCATTTCCTGGTCCAGAGAGGGACACATCCTTACAGATGGAGATATCCCTAATAAGTGTAAATCTACCTCATAAAATGGCATTTCAAAATGGTTTTCAAAGATTCTCCTGGTGCTGTTGTTTTTTAAAATTAATCAGTCTAAAATAATCCTTTTGTCAAATAGGCATATTTTGGGTGTTCTGTTTTGTGCTCCCCTTGAAATGTCTGTGCCCTAATTTACTTATGAATGCACATCTATGGAAGGATATCCTGATATTTTTAAGTTTTTAATTATTATGAATTATGAACAGAGCTCTCGTGCATTACTTGATGCTAGTTTTTATTTCAGTTTTCCAAAGCAGTTGTCTAAATACAAGAGGTGCACTTCTGGGATCCTAAGGTGAGACTCTTTAGATTTGGAGAAAAGTGCCAAACTGTCTTCCAAAGTTGACTGTACGTGCATTCCACCAGCATCTTGAGTATACTCTTGTATGCTTATTTACAATCTCTTTATCTTCTTTGGCCAGGTGTGTGTTTCAATCTTCACCAAATTTGGATACTGTGGATACAGTCTTGAATAGTTGAACTTTTCTAAGAATCTGTCCATTTCTTCCATTTATCGATTTTATTGACTTATAGTTGTTCATAATAGTCTATTATAATCCTTTGTATTTCTGCATTGTTTATTGTGACCACTACCCAGGTGCAGGTTCTGGGAGGTGGGTTCACCATGGAGACTGTGGATGTGTGACTCCAATAGAGGGTCTAGGAGATGGGGTCACCCTTGAGACTGTGGATGTGTGACCCCGGGTACAGTACTAGAAGGTGGGGTCAACCTGGAAACTGTGGATGTGTGAGCTTAGGTGTAGAGTCTGGGAGGTGGGGTCACCTGGGAGTGTGGACTTGTGAAGCCAGGTACAGGGTCTTGAGGGTGGGATCACCCTGGAGACTGAACTTGTGATCACTGATACAGGATGTGGGGAGGGGTGTCACCTTTGAGATTGTGGATGTGTGACCCCAGGTACAGGTCTGGAGGGGGGGGTCACCCTGGAGACTGTGGACATGTGATCCCAGGTACTGGGCCTGGGGAAGGGTTTCACTATGGAGACTGGATGTATGACCCCAGGAAAAGGATCTGGAGTGTGGGGTAGCTCTTTCGACTGTGGACGTGTGTCTGCAGGTACAGGGTCTGGGAGGGGGTAACCCTGAAGACTGTGGAAATTTGACCTCAGGTAGAGGCACTGTGAGGGGTTGTCACCCCAGAGACTGAGGACGTGTGACTCCAGGTTCAGAGTCTGGGAGGGGTGTCACCCTGGAGACAGTGGACATGACAGTGGACATGAGACCCTGGGTACAGGATCTGGATGGTGGGGTCACCCTGGAGACTGTGGATGTGTGAACCCACAAACAGGGTCTTGAGTGTAGGGTCACCCTGGAGACTGTGGACATGTGATCCCAGTTGCAAGGTGTAGGGAGCGGGTTCACCATGAAGATGGTGGATGTGTGACCCCAGGTTCTGGTCTGGAGGGTGTAGTCACCCTGGAAACTGTGGATATTGAAAGGTTGTTGCTGGACCATGAAAAGACGGCCAGGATTCTTGGCCTCTGGAGGAGAAGAATTCAATCCGGGGCCAGAGACGAGGCTTGATCGCTCAGAGCTTTTGTGTGATAGAGTTTTATTTAAGTATAAAGGAGATAGAGAAACTTCTGACATAGGCATCAGAAGGGGGCAGAAAGAGCACCCCCTGCTAGTCTTCAGCTGGATGTTATATAGTCACCAGCAGTTTGTTAATGTAAGAAAGGAATGTCTTAAAACTCAGAATGGCACCAGGTCCCTCATCCATAAGATGCATTTTGGCATAATCTTGGCACTAGACAGAGTTATCCTGGGCCATAAAACGATTGACTTGAATCTTGTAGAAAGGCAGATTATCATACAAATAGTTTCCTTTACATAGATTAGGGAAAGAGTATAACTTACTGGTTTGTCAAGTCAGTTCTGAGCCATTAGGCGGAACAGACTTGAAGACAGAGTTTGGGGTAAATGCATAGTACATTAACATAGCTTAAGACAAACATTTCCATAAGAAGAATGCATTGGTTAATTCAAGGTTTGAGAATAGTTAACTTCAGGTTAAACCAGGTGTCATTATGGCAGCACAGTATTTTAAGAGAAACCTCATTTAAATTTGTGTAGAGAAAGGAAAAAATATTGCTAGTTTGTTTCCTCCTGCCGCTTCAGAGAGATAAAAATGTCTGACACTTGCAGCCTATTTCCTCCGTTTGGAGACCCCTGGCCTTCCTGCCTGTCACCCTCTCATTCACCTGTCACCCTCTCAACATATGACCCCAGGTACAGGGTCTGGAGTGTGGGGTCACCCTGGAGACTGTGAACATGTGTCTCCAGTACAGGTTCTGGGAAGGATGTTAACCTGGAGACTGAAAGTTTGACCCCTGGTGTAGGCACAGGGAGAGGTCGTCACCCAGGGGACCATGGACATGTGACCCCAGTTTCGGGGTCTGGAAGGGTGTCACCCTGGAAAGTGTGGATGTGTGACCCCAGGTTCAGGGTCTGGGGAGGAGAGTCACCCTAGAGACTGTGGATATGTGAACCCGTGGACAGGGACTGGGGTGGTCACCCTGGAGAATGTGGATATGTGACCCCAGGGGAATGGTCGGGAGGAGGTCACCCTGGAGACTGTGGAATTGTGGGCCCAGTTGCAGGGCTTGGGAAGGGGTCACTCTGGAGACTGTGGAAGTGTGACCCTCGGTACAGGGTCTGGGAACTGGGGTCATCCTAGAGATGTGGACATGTGACTCCAGACACAAGATATTTCAGGTGGAGTCACCTTGGAAACTGTGGACGAGTGACCCTAGGTGCAGGGTCTGGGGTAAGATCACTCTGGAGACTGTGGACGAGTGACAAACGTGCAGAGTTAGGGGATGGGGTCACCTTGGAGACTGTGGACATGTGACCCCAGGTGCACTGTCTGGGAGGGACATCATCCTGGTGACTGGACATGTGACTGTAGATACATGGTCTGAATGGAGTCACCCTAGACACTTGGATATCTGACCCCAGGTACAGGGTCTGGGATGGGAACAACCCAGGAGACTCGGGACATGTGCTCCCAGGTACAGTGTATGAGGGGCTCACTCTGGAGACAGCAGGCCTTTAACCACAGGTAAAGGGTCTTCAAGGGGGGTCACCCTGGAGAATGTGGATGTGTGAGCCCAGGTGCAGTGTGTGAAATGGAGTTCACGCTGGAGACTGTGGACATGTGAATCCAGCTGCAGGGTAGGGGAGGGCGGTCATCCTGGAGACTGTGGATGTGTGAAAACAAGTACAGGGTCTGGCAGGGGGGATCACCCTGGAAAATCACCCCAGGTACAGATTATGAGAGGTGGGGTCACACTGGAAACTGAGGACATATGATCCCAATTACAGAGTCTGGGACGGGGGTTACACTAGAGCTTGTGGACCTGTGACCACAGGTTCAGTGTCTGGGAGGTGACATCACACAGGAGACTGTGGACATGTGACCCCAGGTGTAGGGTCTGGGAGGGAGTCACCCTGGAGACTGGACATGTGACTCCAGGTACAGGGTCTTGAGGGTGGGGAAACCCTGGAGACTGTAGACATGTGACCCCAGGTACAGGATTTTGGATGAGTCACTCTGGAGACTGTGGATATGTGACACCAGGTACAGGGTCTGGAAGTTGGGGTCACCCTGGTGACTGTGTCCATGTGACACCAGGTACAGCGTCTGAGGAAGGTTGACATCCTGGCCACCATGAACATGTAACCCCAGGTACAGAGTCTGAGATATGGAGACTGAGGCCAAGTAAACCGAAGTGCAAAGTTTGGTGAGGTGGGGTCACACTGGAGACTGTGGATGTGTAACCCCAGCTGCAGGGTCTGGGAGGGATGTCACCCTGGAATCTATGGACGTGTGACCCCAGGTGGAAGAGGGGAGTCACATTGGAGACTGTGGCCATGTGACCCCAGGTGAGGAGCCTGAGACATGGGGTCACACTGGAGACTGTGGATGTGTGATGCCAGGTACAAGAAATGGAAGGGGTGTTAACCTGGAGACTGTGGACGTATGAGACCAGGTGAATGAAGTGGGAGGGGTTACACCCTGGTGAACGTGGACGCATGACCCCCGCTTCAGAGTCTGTGAAGGGTGTCACTCTGGAGAATGTGGAAATCTGATCCTGGGGTTCCTCTCGAGTTGCAGCGGGGAACATGGGGTTCCTCTCGAGTTGTGGCAGAAAACTTGGGATTCTTCTTGAGTTGT
This sequence comes from Giraffa tippelskirchi, assembly GCF_054371585.1. Taxonomy (NCBI): domain Eukaryota; kingdom Metazoa; phylum Chordata; class Mammalia; order Artiodactyla; family Giraffidae; genus Giraffa; species Giraffa tippelskirchi. The sequence continues at coordinate 111,551,926 of NC_137275.1, forward strand.
ATCAGGGGACTCAAAGCTCCCCTCTAGTTGTGGCGGAAACTCAGTGTTCCTCTCCAATTGAAGCGTGGGACTCAGGGTTCCACTCGAGGTGTGGCAGGGAACTTGGGTTCCTCTAGAGTTTGGGGGTTACTCAGGGTTCTTCTCGACTTGTGGTGGGGCCTTCTCTCAACTTTCCTTGGGGCAATTCATCTCTATCAGGGATGTGCAGAGTGGGTCCTTGTTGCAGTGTGTGGGTGGCTACTCTCACTAGTTTTGGCATGGGATTTCTCTAGTTGTGGCTGGGGTCAACACTATAGTTGTGGTGGATTCGATTCTCTCCAGTTGTGATGTGCAAGCTCCTCTCTAGTTGTAGCGTGAGGTTCATCTCTATTAGCAGCAGAGGGGCTCCTCTCAATGTGTGATGTCCATCGGGTTCCTCTCGTATAGTGGTGGAGGGCTCCTCTCGAGTTGCAGGGCTATGTCCTCTCTGGTTGGGGTGTGGGTGGCTCCATGGGGGAAGTCCTCTATTTTTGGCAATAGAAGTTCCTCACTAACATTAGTGGGATTGCTTCTCTCTAGTTGTGAAGGATGCCACTCAACTTACTTCAGGGAGCTCATCTCTATTTGTGGCAGAGGAGCTTCTCTCTAGGTGTGATGTCCTGGCGGAATCCACTAGAGTTTTTCTGGGGAAATCCGCTTCAGTTTTATCCAAGGAGCCCCGCTATCATTATGAACAGAGTCCCCCTTTCTTGTTATTGCCTAGGGCTCCTGTCAAATTGCAGCAAGGAACTCAGGGTGCCTCTTGAGTGACAGCAAGTGACTCAGGGTTCCTTTAGAGTTGTGGTGGAGCCTCCTCTTGAGCTGCAGTGGGGCAGATCCTCTCTAGTAGCACTGTACAGGCTGGTCCCTGTATACCTCCATTGTGTGGGAGGCTACTCTCTAGTTGAGGCATGGGGCTCCACTCTAGTTGCAGTGGGGGTCCACTCTTTATTTGTGTTGGGTCGGCTCCTCTCTACTTGTCATTTGCAGACTCCTCTCTATTTGTGTCGGGGGGCTCCTCTTTAGTTGTTGTAGTCGGGCTCCTCTCTAGTTGTGGTAGAGTGCTCTTCTCAAACTCTGATGGGGGTGGCTACTGTCTGGTTGTGATGTGAAGGGGCACTTTTTCTAGTTTTAATGTGCAGGAGGCTACTCTCCAGTCGTGGCAATGAGAGGCCTCTTTAAGTGTAGCATGGTGGGCTCCACTATACTTGTGGAAGGAGGCTTCTGTCTAATTGTGATGTGTGGGTATGCTCCTCTCTAATGGTGATATTCAGGGGGGATTTTCTCTAATTGTGGCAGGGGTGTCCTCTCTAGCTGTACTGTTGGCCTCCTCTTTTGTTTTGATATGTGTGGGAATTCCACTCTAGTTGTGATGTGCATGGGCACTTTTTTCTAATTGTGATGTGTGGGGTGCACTCATATCTACCTGTGGGAGGGGTGTCCACTCTAGTTGTGGCAGTGGTTCTCCACTCTAAATGTGATGTAAGGGAGGGCGGGGCACCTCTCTAGTTTTGGTGGTGTGCTCCTCTAGTTGCGCCTGACGGTCAACTATCTAGTTGTGGCAGGTATTCAACTCTCTAGTTTTGGGGATTGGACTTCTCTCTAGTTGTGATGTGCTGGGATGCTCCTCCCTAAGTGTGCTGTCCCTGGGGAAATCCTCTTTAGCTGTGGAGTGGGAACTCCTGTCTTGTTGCATTAAGCTGTGCAGCTCTTCCCTAGGTGCAGTTTTCTGGCTCATCTCTATTTGTGTTTTGAGGGGCTACTCTCTAGTAGTGGTGTAGATCCTCCCCTCTAGATGTGGTGTACGAGATTGCTCTTCTCTAGGGGTGGGGTGCAGGGCCTCCTTTCTTCATGCAGTGTCCAGGTACTCCTCTCTTGTTGCAGTGTGTGGATTCCTCCCTAGTTGTGGTGGGGGACTCCTCTTGAGTTTCATCGGAGGACTTGGTATTCCTCTTAAGGTGAGGTGGGGCCTCCACTCGAGTTTTGGTGGGGTGGCTCCTCACTAGTGGCTTCTGTTTAGTTGCCATGTGTAGGTGGCTAAATTCCTTGCGGCATGGGGCTCCTCTCTAGCTGGTGTGGGGGGTCGACTCTTAGTTGTGTTGGTTTGGCTTCTCTCTAGTTGTGGTGTGCAGTCTCCTCTCAAGTTGTGTTAGGGATCTCTTCTGTATTTATGGTGTTCGGGGGGCACCTCTAGAGCTGCAGTGGAATGTTCCTCTCAAATTGGGAAGGGGGTTTCCTCTCTGGTAGTGATGTGCACAGGCTCTCTTTCCAGGTGTGATATTTGCAAGCCTGCTCTCTAATTTTGGCACAACCCGTCCTCTTTAGTTGTGGCATGGAAGCCCCCTCTCTAGCTGTGGAAGGAGGCTTCTGTGTAATTGCGATGTGTGGGGATGCTCCTCTCAAATGGCGATGTTGGAGGGGCTGCTCTCTAGTTGCGGCATGGGGTCTACTCTCTAGGTGTGGCGAGGTTACTCCTCTCTGATGGTGGTAGGGGGATGTATTTGACTTGCAGCAGGGGATCGTCTCTATTTGCGGTGGAGCGAACCCTCTCAAGGTGCAATGCCCATGGTCTCCTCTTCAGTTGTGGTGAGGGGGACACACTCCAGTTTTGGCGGGTCGGGTCCTCTCTCATTGTGTCCATGGGCTTCTCTTGAGCTGCGGCATAGGCCTCTCAAGTTCAGGGGGGGACTCAGGGCTTCTCTCTAGTTGGGGTGATGACTCCTCTGAGGGTTCTGTGTCGGGAGTTTGTTCTCTCTACTTGTGGCATTGGGGGTTCCTCACTAGTTTTCACGGGGTTCCTCTGCTCTAGTGACAGGCTCGCCTCAAGTTACTTCAGGGGCTTCATCTCTCTTTGCAGCAGAGGGGCTCCTCCCTAGGTGCAATGTGCCAGAGGGCTCCTATCTAATTTTGGCAGGGGAGTCCCCTCCAGTTTTGGTGGGGGGACTCCTAGCTTTGTCGCTGGGGGCTCCTTCCTTGTGATGGCATAGGGCTCCTCTCGAGATGCAGTGGGGGATTCGGGGTTCCTCTCAAGTTGGGACAGGTGACTTGGGGTCCCTTTAGAGTTGTGGTCAGGCCTCCCCTTGAGCTACGTGGGGCAGCTCCTCTCTAGTAGCGATTAGCAGGCTGCCCCCTGTCTACTTGTGATGTGCAGTAGGCTACTGTATAGTTACAGCTTGGGACTCTACTCTAGTTGCAGTGGGGTCAACTGACGTTTTTGTTTCCACTCTTCTCTCGTTGTGGTTTTCAGACTCCTCTCTAGTTGTGGCAGGCGAGGCCTCCTCTTTAGTTGTGGTATGGAGCTACCTCTCTTGTTGTGGTAGAGCTTTCCTCTCGAATTGTGGTGGTGGGGCTCCCCTTGGGAAACCTCTCGAGTTGCATCAGTGTTTGGGGCTCATCTCGATTTGCAACGGGGAACTTGGTATTCTTCTCGAGTCGCAGCAGGAGAATCGGGCCTCTTCTCAAGTTGAGGTGGGTAACTCAGGGTTCCTCTGGAGTTTCAGTGGGAAACTCAGGTATCCTCTTGAATTGTAATGGAGAAACTCAGGGTTCATCTCGAGTTGCAACAGGGGAGTCAGGTCTCCTCTTAAGTTGTGAGGGGGAACTCAGGGTTCCTCTCTAGTTGCAACAGGGGGCTTGGGTTTCCACTCGAGTTGCAGCTGGTAACACTGGGTAGCTCTCAAGTTGCAGCATGAATCTTGGGGTTCTTTTCGAGTTACAGCAGGGTACTCAGAGCTCCTCTCGACTTGTGGCAAAAACTCAGGGTTCCTCTTGAGTTTCAGTGCAGGACTCAGGGTTCCACTCAAGCCGTGTTGGGGAACTCAGTTTTCTTCTCAACTCTGGGGGCTACCCATGGTTCCTCTTGTGTTGTGATGGGGCCTCCTCTCGTGATGTCTTGGGCGACTGGTCTCTAGCAGGGATGTGCAGGTTGGCTTCTCTTTTGTTACAGTGTGCAGGTGACTACTCACTAGTTTTGGCATGGAACTTCTCTCTAGTTAGGGTCGGGGTCACTCTGTAGTTGTGGTGGGTTCGATTCTCTTTAATTGTGGTCTGCAAGCTCCTGTCTAGTTGTATTGTGAGATTCATCTCTATTAGCAGCAGAGGAGCTCCTCTCTGTGTGATGTCCAGCAGGCTCCTCTCGAATTGTAGTGGAGGGCTCCTCTCGAGCTGCGGGGCTGTGCCCTCTCTGGTTGGGATGTGGGTGGCTCCATGGGAAAAGTCCTCTCTACTTTTGGTGCTAGAGGTTCCTAACTAATATTAGTGGTCTTGCTTCTCTCTAGTTGTGAGGGACTCCACTTGATTTAATTCAGGGAGCTTGTTTCTATTTGTCCCAGAGGTACTTCTCTCTAGTTGTGATGTCCTGGGGAACTCCACTCTATTTCTTCTGGGGGAATCCACTACAGTTTTGCCAGGGGAGCTCCTCTGTCATTTGGCTAGGTTATCCTTTCTTGTTACAGCACAATGTTCCTGTTGGATTGCAGTGGGGAACTCAGCATTTCTCTTGAGTTTCAGCAGGGAACTCGGGGTTCCTTTAAGTTGTGGTGGAGCCTCCTCTTGAGTTGCACTGGGGCAGATCCTCTAGAAGTGATGTTCAGGGTGGCTCCTGTCTTGTTGCAATTTGTGGGACTCTACTCTCTAGTAGCAGCATGGGGCTCCACTCCAGCTGCAGTTGGGATCCACTCTTTATTTATCATGGGTCAGCTCCTCTCTAGTTGTCGTTTGCATACTCCTCTCTAGTTTTGGCAGGGGGCTCCTCCTCTCTAGTTGTGGCAGGGGAAAGTCCTCCTTAGTTGTGTAGCTGGGCTCCTCTCTAGTTGAAGTAAAGAGCTCTTCTCAAATTGTGATGGGTGTGGCTCCTCTCAGGTTGTGATGTGAAGGGGACTTTTTCTAGTTTCAATGTGCAGGAGGCTGCTCTCTAGTTGTGGCAGTGGGTGTTTTATTTAGTTGTCACATGGTGAACTCCTCTCTACTCGTGGCAAGGGGCTTCTGTCTAATTGTGATATGTGGGTATGCTCCTCTCTAATGGTGATGTTCGGGGGGCTTATCTCAAGTTGCGGCAGGGGTCTCCACTTTAGTTGCAGTGTTGGCCTTCTCTTTCATTTTGATCCGTGTGGGAGTTCCACTCTAGTTTTGATGTGCATGGGCACTTTTCTCTAATTGTGATGTGTTGGGCACAGTCATATCTATCTGTGCAAGGGTTATTCACTCTAGTTATGGCAGTGGTGCTCCACTCTTGTTGCGATTTAAGGCACGGTGGCACCTCTGTAGTTGCAGCAATATGCTCCTTACTGCTGCTGCTGCTGTTGCTAAGTCGCTTCAGTCATGTCCGACTCTGTGCAACCCCAGAGACGGCCACCCACCAGGCTCCCCCGTCCCTGGGATTCTCCAAGCAAGAGTACTGGAATGGGTTGCCATTTCCTTCTCCAAGGCATGAAAGTGAAAAGTGAAAGTGAAGTCGCTCCGCCGTGTCCGACTCCTAGCGACCCCATGGACTGCAGCCTACCAGGCTCCTCCATCCATGGGATTTTCCAGGCAAGAGGACTGGAGTGGGTTGCCATTGCCTTCTCTGATGCTCCTTACTAGTTATGCTTGAATGTCAGCTATCTAGTTGTGGCGTGTATTCAGCTATCTAGTTTTGGCATTTGGGCATCTCGCTAGTTGCGGTGTGCTGGGGTGCTCCTCCCTAGTAGTATTCTTCCTGGGGTAGTCCCCTCTAGTTGTGGAGTGGGAACTCCTGTCTTGTTGCATTATGCTGTGCTGCTCTCCTCTAGGTGCAGTTTTCTGGCTCATCTCTATTTGTGGTTTGAGTGGCTACTCTCTAGTATTGGAGTGGATCCTCCTCTCTAGATGTGGTGTGCGGGACTGCTTCTCTCTAGTGGCAGGGTGTGGGGTCTCCTTTCTTCAGGCGGTGTCCAGTTTGGCTCCTCTCTTGTTGCAGTGTTGGTCTCCTCCCTAGTTATGGTGGGGGACTCCAGTCGAGTTGCGTTGGGGGATTTGTTGTTCCTCTCGAGTTGAGGTGGGGCCTCCACTCGAGTTTGGGGGGGTGGCTCCTCTCTAGTAGCAGTGTGCATGGTTGCTTCTGTTTAGTTTTGATGTGTGGGTGCCTAAACTCCCTGCAGCATGGGGTTCCTCTCTAGTTGGTGTGGGGGTCAACACTTAGTTGTGTTGGGTGGGCTCCTCTCTAGTTGTGGTGTGCAGGCTCCTCTTGAGTTGTGTTAAGGGAGGTTTTCCCTAGTTGTAGTGTTTGGGGGACACCTCTAGAGTTGTGGTGGGGTGTTCCTCTGGAATTGTGGTGGGGGTTTGCTCTCTGGGAGTGATGTGCACAGGCACTCTTTCCAGGTGCAATATCCGTGAGCCTACTCTCGAATTTTGGCATGGCCCGTCCTCTTTAGTTGTGGCGTGTGTGCCTCCTCTCTTGTTTTGGCAGGAGACTTCTGTCTAATTGGTTGTGCTGGAATTCTCAAGTGTCGATGTTCAGGGAGCTGCTCTCTATTTGTGGCGTGTGGTCTACTTGCTAGTTTTGGCTAGTTTGTCCTTTCTGACATTTGTAGGCACATCTACTTGACTTGCAGGAGTGAGTTTGTCTCTTTTTGCTGTGGAGGTGACCCTCTCTAGGTGTAATGTCAGAGGTCTCCTCTCTAGCTGTAGTAGGGGTGATACTCTCCAGTTTTGGTGGGTGGGCTTTTCTCTTGCTACGGCCATGGGCTTCGCTTGAGTTGTGGCATAGGCCTTCTCTCAAAATCAGGAGGGGTTTTGGGGCTCCTCTCTTATTGCAGGGTGCCTCATCTGGGGGTTCTCTGTGGGGTGGGTGTTTGCTCTACTTGTTTGGGGGCTCCTAACTACTTTTCAGGGGGTTGCTCCACTCTAGTTGTGACGGGCTTCTCTTTAGTTACTTCAGTGGCTTCATCACTGTGTGCAGCACAGGGCAAAGAGGGCTCCTCTCTAGTTTTGGCAGGGAAATCCTCTCCAGTTTTGGTGGGGGGGCTCCTAGCTTTGTCGCTGGAGGCTCCTTCCTTGTGATGGCAAAGGATTCCAGTTGAGTTGCGGTGGAGGACTTGGTGTTCCTCTCGAGTTGTGACAGGTGACTTGGGGTTCCTTTAGAGTTGTGAAGGGGCCTCCTCTCGAGCTGCATGGGGCAGCTCCTCTCTAGTAGCAATTAGCAGGCTGGCTCCTGTCTAGTTGTAATGTGTGGTATGCTACTGTATAGTTACGGCATAGGGTTCCACTCTAGTTGCAGTGGGGGTCAACTGACATTTTTGTTTCTGCTCCCCTCTAGTTGTGGTTTGCAAACTCGTCTACAGTTGTGGTGGTGGTGGTGGGGCTCCTCTTTAGTTGCGGTATGGGGATTCCTCTCTAGATGTGGTAACATACTTCTCTCGGACTGTGGTGAGAGTGCCTCTTCTCTGCTTGTGATGTGAAAGGGCACTTTTTCCAGTTGTGAGTTGAAGGAATATACTCTCTAATTGTAGCAAGGGACGTCCTCTTTTGTTGTGGTGTGTTGGCCTCTTCTCTACTCATAGCAGGGGGCTTATGTTTAGCTATTATGTGTTGGTGTGCTTCTCTCCAGTGGCAATGATCAGTGGGGCTAATGTCTAGCTCCTGTGGGTTTCTCCCTTCTAGTTGTGGTGTGGGGCTCCTCTCTTATTACAATCTGAGTGAAAGATCCTCTCTAGTTGAGGGGGCCTTTTCTCTAGTTGTGTGCAGGTTCCTCTCTAGTTGTGGAGGGGTGCTCCTTTCTAGTTGTGACAGGGGGCTCTGAGCTAGCTGCAGGGTGCACGAGGCTCTCAACTTGTGGCTGGGGCTCCTCTCCAGCTGTAGCATGAATCACCTCTTGAGTTGCTGCAGGGGGCACCTCTAGAGTTTTGGTGGGGGGCTCATCTGAAATTGGAGATGGAAATGGCAACCAACTCCAATACTCATGCCTGGAAAATCCCATGGATGGAGGAACCTGGTAGGCTACAGTTCATGAGGTTGCAAAGAGTCAGACACTACTGAGCGACTTCACTTTCACTGTATAGTTATGGCATGTGGCTGCACTTTAGTTGCCGTGGGGGTCAATGATGTATTTGTTTCAGTTTCTCAGTAGTTTTGGTTTTCAGACTCCTCTCTAGTTGTGGTGGTGGTGGTGGGGGGTGCTCCTTTTTAGTTGTGGTATGGGGGTTCCTGTCTAGTAGTGGTAGAGTGCTCCTCTCGAATTGAGGTGGGGGTAGCTCCTCTCTGTGTGTGATGTGAAGAGGCACTTTTTCCAGTTGTGATGTGAAGCAGCATACTCTCTAGTTGAGACAGGGGACACCCTCTTTAGCTGTGGTATGTTGAGCTCCTCTATACTCAAGGCAGAGGGCTTACATTTAATTGTGATGTGTGAGTGTGCCCCTCTCTAGTGCAATGTTCAGCGGGGCTAATGTGTCCTTACAGTGGGGTTCTCTCCTCTAGTTGTGGTTTGGGGCTCCTCTCTTATTATGATGTGAGTGGGAGCTCCTCTCTAGTTGTGGGGACCTTATCTCTAGTTGTGGTGTGCAGGTTCCTCTCTAGTTTTGGAGGGGTGCTCTTTTCTAGTTGTGGCAGGGGACTCTAAGCTAGTTGCAGGGTACAGCCGGCTCTCAATTTGTGGCTGAGACTCCTCTCTAGGTGTAGTGGAGACACCTCTCGATTTGCTGTAGGTGGCTCCTCTCGAGTTTTTGTGGGTGACTCATCTATAATTGTGGTGGGGGACTCCTCTCTAGCTGTGGTGTAGTGCTTCCTTTCTACTAGTGGTGTGCTTGTGAGCTCCTCTTAGGTCAGTGGGCAGCTCCTCTCTAAGTTCGGTGGTGGACTTCTCTATAGATGTAAAATGGTGGCCTGTGTCTTGTTGCAGTGCACATGCTCCACTCTGATTGAGGTGAGGTGATCTTCTTTAGGTGTGACGTCTGAGGGGACTCCTCTCATTGCGATGTGCAGGGGGTCTCCTCTCTAGTTGTGATGTGAGGCTTGTCTCTCTTTGCAGTGAATGGGCTCCTCTGTAGATGTGATGTCCACAGGGCTCTTCTCCTGTTGTGGACGGCAGCTTCTCTCGAGTTGGGTCAAAGGTCTCCTCTAGAGTTTTTGCAGGGTACTTGGAACTCCTCTTGAGATGTGGTTGTGCCTCCTCTAGCATTTGGCATGTGGGGGGCTACATGGCATGGGGTCTTCTCTACTTTGTGGGCTATGGGTTCCTCACTAATTTTGGTTGGGTTGACCCCCTCTAGTTGTGACAGATGGTCAACTCTCTAGTTGTGGTGAGGGAGCTCCTCTCCATTTGCGTTGGGCTGGGCTTTTCCTCAATAGTTACAGTGTGTATGGGGGTCTTCTCCACATGAGGAATGCAGGCTCCTCTGGAGTTTCAGCGGGAGGCTTGTCTATTGTTGTTAAGGCGGGCTCCTCTCTAAGTTGAATTCCAGGTGCTCCTGTTTAATTGTGGGGGGCTTCTCTCTAGCTGTGTTGTGCAGGCTCCTCTCTAGTGGTAGCAGGGTGCAACTTTCTTATTTTGGCAAAGAACTCAAAGCTAATTGTGTTGTTTATGGGGCTCTCTAGTTGTGGTGGGGGCATCTCTGTATTTGCAGTCGTGGGCTCCTCTTTATTTGTCTCAGAAGACACATATCATTTTGCTGTCGGGGCTTGGGGCTCCTCTAAAAGGAGGCAGAGGATCCTGTCAAGATGAAGCAGGGTGCTCCTGTGGAGTTCCTGTGGGGGGCTCCTCTCTAATTGTGGTTGGGGACTCCTCTCTACCTGTGGAATGGGGGTTTCTTTCTAGCTGTGGTGTGCTGGTGAGCTCCTCTCGAGTATCAATGTGGGCTCCTCTCTAGTTGTGGTGGGTGATTATCTCTAGCTGTGGTGTGGCTGCTCTCTTCTATCTGTGGTGTGCCGGTGGGCTACTCTCTAGATTCAGTGTGCAGGTTCCTTTCTAGTTATGGTGAGGGGCTCTTTAGTTGCAATATCTGAGGGGAATCCTCTCTCATTGCAATATGCAAAGGCCTCCTTTCTTGTGGTGGGGTAGCTCATCGGTATTTGCCACAGTATGACTCCACTCTAGGTATGATGTGTGGAGACATCATCTTGCATTGTGTCCAGTGGCTTTTCCCGAGTGTTGGTGGAATTCTTTTTTTGAGTTGTGGCAGTGTACTCAGGGCTCCTCTCGAGTTGCAGTAGTCCCTCCTGTTAGGTTGTGATGGGGGGCTCTGCAGGCATCTCCACTCTTCTTTTGACATCAGGTGTTCCTCACAAATTTTAGCATGGTTACTCCTCTCTACTTGTGAGGGCTTCCTCTCTTGTGGCGGCATGGTGCTCCTCTCTAGTTGTGCTGAGGTCTTATCTCAATTTGCCATGAGAGCTCCTCCTGAGTTGAGGAAGTGGATTCAGAATTCCTCTCGAGTTCTGGTGGTGCCTCTTCTCGAGTTGCACCAGGGGGCTTGGGGTCCTTTTGTGTTGCGTCAGGGAACTCGGGGTTCCTCTTGGGTTGCAGCAGTGGACCTGGGGCTCCTGTTGAGTTGTGGCAGGTACTTGGAGTTCCTCTGGATTACAATGCACAACTCAGATTTACTCTCGCGTTGCCATGAAAGGCTCCTCTTGATTTGAGGCAGGGGACTCAGAGCTTCTCTCATGTTGTGGTGATGCTTCCTCTAGAGTTGTGGTGTGTTGTCTCTGTGGAGTGGGGAGTCCTCTCTACTTTCGGCACTGGGGTCTCCTCACTAGTTTTTCATGGGATTGCTACTCTCTAATTTTGAGTAGCTCCTCTCGAGTTACTTCATGGGCTCATCTCTATTTGCGACTGAGTGACCCCTAAAAGGTGCTATGTCCTGGGGGCTGCTCTCTAGTTGTGGTGAGGGCATCCTCTCCAGCTCTGGTATGAGAGTGCCTCTAACTTTGTTGCTGGGGGCTCCACTCATGATGCAGAATAGGGCTCCTCTTGAATTGAGGTGGATTCTCTCGGTTCCTCTTGAGTTGTGGTCGGGGTCTTGGGAATCCTCTCGAGTTGCATCAGGGGGCTAGGATCTAGTCTCAAATTGCGATGGGAAACTCAAGTTTCCTCTTGAGTTGCAGGAAGGGAGTCGGCCTTCCTCTCGAGTTGAGGTAAAGAACTCAGTGTTCCTCTGGAGTTGCAACAGGGGACTATGGTCCACTAGAATTGTGGCTGAAAACTCGGGGTTCCTCTCCAGTTGCAGCAGAAAACTTGGGTTTCCTATCAAGTTGCAACAGGGGACTTGGGGCTCCACTCGAGTTGCAGCTGGGAAGTCGGGGTACCTCTTGAGTCGCAGCAGGGGATTTAGAACTCCTCTCGAGTTGCAGTGGGATCTCACTGTGTTCCTCTCCAGTTGCAGCACGGAACTCAGGGTTCCACTCAAGCCATGGGGGGCGGGGGGCGGATCTCAGGATTCCTCTCGAGTTGCAGCACGAGAATCAGTGTTCCACTCGAGCTGTGGCAGGGAATTCAGGGTTCCTCTCCATTTGGGGTGTACTTAGAATTCCTCTCAAGTTGCAATGGGGCCTTCTCTCGAGTTGTGCTGGTGTGACTCATCTCTAGCAGGGATGTTCAGGGGGGCTCCTGTCTTGTTGCAATGTGTGGATGGCTATTCAGTAGTTTTAGCATGGGTCTTTTCTCTAGTTTGGGTCAGATTCAATTCTGTAGCTGTGGTGGTTTCAATTCTCTCTGTTGTGGTGTGCAAACACCTCTCTAGTTGTGGTTGGGGACTCCTCTCTACCTGTGTCATGGGTGTTTCTTTCTAGTTGTGGTGTGCTGGCAGGCTCCTCTGTAGTGGTGAGGGATTATCTTTAACAGTTGTGTGGCTTCTCCTTTCTAGTTGTGGTGTGTTTATGGGCTAATCTCTAGTTGTGGTGTGTGGGCTTCTTCTGGTTATGGTGAGGGGGTCATTAGCTGCAATACCTGTGGGGAGTCCTCTCTCATTGTAATGTGCAGGGACCTCCTTTGTGGTTGTGGTGGTGGAGCTCATCTATATTTGCTGAAGAGTGCCTCCTTTCTACTTATGATATCTATGAGCATCCTCTCGCATTGTGGCCAGTGGCTTCTCTCAAGTAGCTCAGAGTTCTTTTCTTGAGTTGTGGCGGTGTACTCAGGGCCCTTCTCAAGTTGTGGCGAGAACACCGTGTTCCTCTCCAGTTGCAGTACGGAACTCAGGGTTCCACTCGAGCCATGGGGGGGATCTCGGGATTCCTCTCAAGTTGAGGGGTATGCAGGGTTCCTCTCTAGTTGTGGTGTGGCTTCCTCTTGAGTTACGGTGGGGCTTCCTCTCGAATTGCCTTGGGGTGGCTCATCTCTAGCAGGGATGTGCAGGGTGGCTCTTGTCTTGTTACAATGTGCAGGTGGCTAGTCACTAGTTTTGACATTTGTCTTTTCTCTAGTTGTTTTCAGAGTAAACTCTGTAGTTGTGGCGTGTTCGATTCTCTCTAGTTGTGGTGTGCAAGCTCCTCTTTAGTTGTGTTGTGAGGTTCATCTCTATTAGCAGCAGAGGGGCTACTCTCTATGTATGAGGCCTAGTAGGCTCTTCTTGAGTTGTGGTGGAGGGCTCCTCTCAAGTTTGGGGGCTGTGTCCTCTCTGGTTAGGGTGTGGGAATTTCCAGTGGGGTTGCTTCTCTCTAGTTGCGAGGGACTCCACTCAACTTACTTCAGGGAGCTCGTCTGTATGTGTGGCAGAGGGACTTCTCTCTAGGTGTGATATTCTGGGGTGTCCACTCTGCTAGTGCCAGGGGAACCCACTTCACTAATTCCCAGGATGTTCCTATGTCATTTTGCCAGGGTCTCCTGCCTTATTACAGCACAGGGCTCCAGTAGAATTGCAGCAGGGAACTCGGGGCTCCATTTGAGTTGCAGCAGGTGACTCAGGGTTCCTTTAGAGTTTTACTGGAGCCTTCTCCCTAGCTGCAGTGGGAGAGATCTTCTCTAGTAGTGACGTGCAGGCTGGCTGCTGTCTAGCGGGAATATGTGGGCCGCTACTCTCTAGGTGTGGCATGGGGCTCCACTCTAGTTGCTGTGGGTTTCCACTCTTCATTTGTGGTGGGTCGGCTACTCTCTAGTTTTCATTTGCAGACTCCTCTCTAGTTGTGGCAGGGGGCTCCTCTCTAGTTGTAGTTGGGCTCCTCTCTAGTTGCGATTGTGTGCTCTTCTCAAATTGTGATGGGGGCGGCTCCTCTCTGGTGTGATGGGAAGGGACACTTTTTCTAGTTGAGATGTGCAGGAGGCTACTCTCAAGTTGCAGCAGTGGGAGTCCTCTTTTGTTGTAGCGTGGTGGGCTCCTCTCTACTCGTGGCAGGGTCTTCTGTCTAACTGAGATGTGTGGGTATGCTCCTCTCTAATGGCGATGTTCAGGGGGGCTTATATCTAACTGCAGCAGGGGTAGCCTCTCTAGTTGCAGTGTTGGCCTCCTCTTTCATTATGATCTGTGTGGGAGTTCCACTCTAGTTGTGATGTGTATAGGCACTTTTCTCTAATTGTGATGTGTGTGGCGGATTCCTATCTACCTATGGCAGAGGTGTCCACTCCAGTTGTGTCAGTGGTTCTAGATTCTAGATGTGATGTTTGGGGGGGGCACCTCTCTAGTGTTGGTGGTGCTCCTCAATAGTTGCACTTGAGGATCAACTATCTAGTTGTGGCATGTATTCAACTTTCTATTTTGGCAGTTGGGCTTCTCTCTAGTTGTGATGTGCCGGAGTGCTCCTCCCTAGATGTGCGGTGCCTCTCTATTTGTGGAGTTGTAACTCCTGTCTTGTTGCTTTATGCTGTGTGTTTCTTCTCTAGGTGCAGTTTGCTGGCTCATCTCTGTGATTTGAGGGACTACTCTCTAGTAGTGGTGTGGAGCCTCCTCTCTAGATGTGATGTGCAAAATTGCTCCTCTCTAGTTGCAGGGTTCAGGTCCTCCTTTCCACATGTGGTGTCTGGGTGGAGTCCTCTCTTGTTGTATTGTGTGGGCTCCTCTCTAGTTGTGGTGGGGGACTTCTGTGGAGTTGCATCAGGGGCCTTGATGTTCCTCTTGAGGTGAGGTGGGGCCTCCATTCCAGTGGTGGTGGGGTGGCCCTCTCTAGTAGCAATGTTCAGGGTGGTTTCTGTTTAGTTGCAATCTGTGGGTGGCTACATGACCTGTGGCATGGGGATCCTCTCTAGGTGGTGTGGGGTGTCAACTCTTAATTATGTCAGGTGAGCTCCTCTCTAGTTGTGGTGTGCAGATTTCTCTCTAGTTGTGGAGGGTTGATCCTTTCTAGTTGTGGCAGTGGGTTCTAAGTTCGTTGCAGGGTGCATGAGGTTCCCAACTTGTGGCTGCAACTCCTCTCTAGCTGTAGGGAGAGGCATCTCTCGAGTTGCAGTAGGGGGCACCTCTCGAGATTTTGTGCAGTGTTCATCTGTAATTATGGTGGGGGACTTCTCTATAGCTGTGGTGTGGGGCTGCCTTTCTAGTTGTGGTGTGCTGGTGATCTCCTCTTAAGCTTCAGTGGGTGGCTCTCTGATGCTGAGGCTTTTCCTCAATAGTTGCAGTGTGTATGTGGCTCTTCTCCACATGAGGAATGCAGGCTCTTCTGGAGTTGTGGCAGAAGACTTGTATATTGTTGTGCCAGAGGCTCCTCTTTAAGTGAATTTCCAGGGGCTCCTGTCTAGTTGCAGGGGGCTTCTCTCTAGTTGTGATGTTCAGGCTCCTCTCTAGTGGTGGCAGGGTGCAACTTTCTTATTGTGGCAAAGGACTCCAAGCTAGTTGTGGTATTATCAGGGCTGTCGAATTGTGGTGGGGGGCCTCTTTGTACTTGTGGTGGTGGACTCCTCTTGATTTGTCTCCGGAGGCACATATCAATTTGCTGTGGGGGCTTGGGCTCCTCTAAAAGGAGGCAGTGAATCCTGTTGCGATGAAGCAGGTGGCTCCTCTCAAGTTTGATTGGCGGGCTCCTCTCTAGTTGTGATTGGGGACTCCTCTCTACCTGTGGCATGGGGATTTCTTTCTAGTCACGGTGTTCTGGTGAGCTCCTCTAAAGTATCAGTAGGGGCTCCACTCTTGTTGTGGTGGGGGATTTTCTCCAGCTGTGATGTGGCTGCTCCTTTGTAGTTGTGGTGTGCTGGTGGGATACTCTCTAGTTCTGGTGTGTGGGCTCCTTTCTAGTTATGGTGCAGGTCTCTTTAGTTGCAACATCTGAGGGGAGTCCTCTCTCATTGCAATGTGCAGGGACCTTCTTTCTTGTTGTGGCTGGGGGGCTCATCTATAATTGCCACAGAGTGACTCATCTCTAGGTACTCTATCTGGGCACATCCTCTCGTATTGTGGTCTGTGACTTCTTTCGAGTATCAGTGGTGTCCTCCTCTTGAGTTGTGACAGTGGACATGTCTCCTCTTGAGTTGCAGTTGTCACTGCTCTTTTATTCTGATGGGTGGCTGTGCAGGGTGGTCCTCTCTTCTTTTGGCACTAGATTTTCCTCACAAATTTTTGTATGGTTGCTCGTCTCTATTTATGAGGGCCTCTTCACAAGTTACTTCAGGGGGCTCCTCTCTATCTTCGGCAGAGGCGTTCCTATCTATGTGTGATGTCTTGGTGGACTTACCTCTACTTGTGGTGATGGAAACTTCCACAGTTTAGCTGGGGGAGGGGGGATCCTCTGTCACTGGGGCCAGTGGCTTCTCTCATGTTTCAGCAAAGGACTCGGTGGTTTATCTCTAGTTGCCTTGGGCAGTGGTGTTTCTCAGTCACTGTGCTATGTGGGGGACTCTTCTCCAGATGTGGTGTGCAGGCTCCTCTCTACATGTGGTGAGCTGTACTTGTCTAATTGTTCCATGGGAGCTCCTCTCTGGATGTGATGTCCGGAGGGCTCCTCTCTCATTGAGGATGGTGGCTTTTCTCGAGTTGCATTGTAGAGCTCCTCTAGGGTTTCCACAGGGTATTTGGGTCTCCTTTTGAGTTGCGGGTGTGCCTCCTCTCACGTTTGTCGTGTGGGGGACTCCACAGTGAGGGAGTCTTCTCTACTTTTAGCACTAGGGGATCCTCACAAACTTTGGTGTGGTTGACCCTCTCTATTGTGATAGTTGGTCAAGTCTCTAGTTGGGTTGAGGGAGAATCTGGCTAGTTGCATTGGGTGAGGCTTTTCCACAACAGCTGTGGGGTGAATGGGGCTCTTCTTCACCTGAGGAATGCACTCTCCTCTGGAGATGTGGCAGGAGATGTGGAGATGTGGCTTGTGTATTGTTGTGCCAGTGGGCTCTTCTCGTTGAATTCCAGTGGCTCCTGTCTAGTTGTGCGGGTCTTCTCTCTAGTTTTGGTGTGCAGGCTCCTCTGTAGTTGTGGCAGGGTTCAAGTTTCTTGTCATGGCAGGGCCAAGCTAGTTGCAGTGTTCACGGGGCTCTCATGTTGTGGTGGTTGCATCTTTGTACTTGCGGTGGTTGGCTCCTCTCTAATAGCCTCAGCAGGCACATAACAATTTGTTGTGGAGCCTCGGGGCTTCTCTAAAATTAGGCAGCGGATCCTGTCGAGATGAAGCAAGTGGCTCCTCTCAAGTTTCAGTAGCGGGCTCTTCTCTAGTTGTGGTTGGCAACTCCTCTCTACCTGTTACTTGGGGGTCTCTTTATAGTTGTGGTGTGCTGGTGAGCTCCTCTTGAGTATCAGTGGGGTTTCCTCTTTAGTTGTGGTGGGGCAATATCTCTAGCTGCTGTGTGGCTGCTCCTTTCTAGTTCTGATGTGCTGGTGGGCTGCTCTCTAGTTGTGTGCTGGATCCTTTCTAGTTATGGTGAGGGGCTCTTGAGTTGCAATATCTTCAGTGAGTCCTCTCCCATTGCAATGTTCAGGGGCTCCTTTCTTTTTTGGTGGGGGGAGGTTTCATCTATATTTGCTGCAGAGTGACTCCTTCTAGGTATGATTTCTGGGGTATCCTCTTCCATTGTGGCTGGTGGCTTCTCTCGAGTACCGGTAGAGTCTTCCTCTTGAGTTGTGGCAGTGGACTTGGGGCTCCTCGATTTGCATTGGGACCATCTCTTAGGTTGTGATGGGGGGCTCTGCAAGGGTGTTCTCTCTTCTTTGGGCACTACGTGTTCCTCAAAATTGTAGCATGATTGATCCTCTCTACTTGTGAGGAGCAAGTTAACTTGAGTTACTTCGGTGGGCTCGTCTTTATTTGCATCAGAGGGGCTCCTCTCTATGTATGATGTCGTGGTGGATTCCTCTCTACTTGTGGCTGAGGAAATGTTTCCAGTTTTGGTGGGTAGTCATTGTGGCCAGTGGCTCTGCTCATGTTGCAGTACGGGACTCGGTGGTTCCTCTATAGTTGCGTTGGGCAGTGTTGTTCCTTAATCATTGCAGGATGTGAAGCCTCTTGTTCAGATGTGGTATGCAGGCTCCTCTCTCATTGTGGCACCTGGTCAACACACTAGTTGTGGCCAGGGGCTCTCTCTAGTTGCGCTGTACTAGGGGTTTCTAACTATTTGTGGTGTGGTAGCTCCTTTGAGTTGTTACAGTTGTTACTCTATTAGCTATTGGCAAGGGGCTGCTCTCTAGTTGTGGTGGGGTTTCCAATCTAGTTTTATCCAGAAGGCTCTTCTCTTGTTACAGTCGGGTAACTCTCTATTTGAAGTGGGTGGTCAAGCCTCTACTTGTGGTGGAGGTCTCCTCTCTAATTGTATTGGACAGAGGTTTTCAGTAATAGTTGCAATGTGTGGTGGAGCTTTTCTCCAGATGTGGTGTGTGTGCTCCTCTCTAATTGTGGCAAGCTGCACGTCTCTAATTGAGCGTGATCCTCTCTTGTAGTGATGTGTGCCTAAGTTCCTCTCTTGTGGTGGCATGGTGCTCCTCCCTAGTTGTGCTGAGGTCTTATCTGGATTTGCCGTGATAGCTCCTCTTGTGAGGCAGGGGACTCAGAGCTCCCCTCCAGTACTTTTGGTGGTGGGGTGGCTCCTCTCTAGATCTCCTTTGCAAACTCCCCTCTATTTGTGGCACTGGGGTTTCTCTTTAGTTATGGTAGTCGGGCTCCTCTCTAATTGCAGTAGAGTGCTCTTCTCAAAATGTTCTGGGAGTGGCTCCTCTATGTTTGTGATGTGAAGGGGGTCTTTTCCTAGTAGCAATATGCAGGAGGCTACTGTCTAGTTGTGGCAGTGGGAGGTCTCTTTAGTTGTGGCATGGTGGGTTCCACTCTACTCATGGCAGAGGATTTCTGTCTAATTGTGATGTGTGGGTATGTTCCTCTCTAGTGGCGATGTTCAGGGGGGTTTATCTCTCAGTTTGTATGGGGCTCTCTCCACATGAGGAATGCAGGACCCTCTGGAGTTGTGGTGGGAGGCTTGTGTATTGTTGTGCCGGCGGGCTCCTCTCTAAGTTGAATTCCAGGGGCTCCTGTCTAGTTGTGGGGGACTTCTCTCTAATTGTGATGTGCAGGCTCCACGCTAGTTGTGGCAGGGTGCAAGTTTCTTGTTGTGGCAGGGATTCCATGCTAGTTTCAGTCTTCACGGGAATCTCCAGTTGTGTTGTGGGTATCTCTGTACTTAAGGTGGTGGCCTCCTCTCTATTTATCTCAGGAGGCACATATCAATTTGCTGTGTGGGGTTTGGGCTCCTCTAAAAAGAGGAAACAGATCCTGTCGAGATGAAGCAGGAGGCTCCTCTCAAATTTCAGTGGGGGTCTCTAGTTGTGGCTGAGGATTCCTCTCTACATGTGGCATGGGTGTTTCTTTCTAGTTGCAGTGTACTGGTGAGCTCCTCTCCAGTATCAGTGGGGGCTCCTCTCTAGCTGTCATGGGCAATTATCTCTGGCTATGGTGTGCCTGCTCCTTTCCAGTTGTGGCTTGCTGGTGGGTTACTCTTTAGTTTCAATGTGTGGTCTCTTTTCTAGTTATGGTGAGGGGCTCTTTAGTTGCAATATCTGTGGGGAGTTCTCTCTCATTGCAATGTGCAGGGGCATCCTTTCCTGTTGTGGTGATGGGACTCATCTTTATTTGTCACAGAGTGACTTCTCTCTACGTATAACGTCTGGGGGCCTCCTCTTGCATTGTGGCTGGTGGCTTCTCTTGAGAAGTGGTGGTGTCCTCCTCTTGACTTGTGGCAGTGGCCTCAGGACTCCTCTCGAGTTGCAATGGACCCTCCTCTAAGGTTGTGATGGGGGGATCTGAAGGGGGTCCTTCCTTCTTTTGGCACTAGATGTTCCTACAGATTTTAGCGTGGTTGTTCCTCTCTACTTGTGAGGCCCTCTTCAATTTACTTCAGGGGGTGTGTCTCCATAGGTGGCAGAGGCGCTCCTTTCTATGTGTGATATCTTATGAACTCCTCTCTGCTTGTGATGGGGGAAACCTCTCCAGTTTTGGTGAGGGGCTCCTCAGTCATTCTGGCCATTGGCTCCTCTTGTGTTGTAGCAAAGGACATAGTGGTTCCTCTCTAGCTGCATTGTGCAATGGTATTCCTCAATTATTGGGGTTTGTGGGGGACTCTTTTCCAGATGTGGATTTCAAGCTCCTCTCATGCTGTGGCACGTGGCCAACACACTAGTTGTGGTCAGGGGCTCTCACTAGTTGCACTGTAGTAGGGGTTTCTCTCTAGTTGTGGTGTGGTAGCTCCTTCAAGTTGTTGCAGTCGTTACCCCATTTGCTGAAGGCAAGGACCTACTCTGTAGTTGTGGTGGGGTTTGCCATCTTGTTTTATCCAAAAGGCTCTTCTCTATTTGCAGTGGGGGTCAACACTCTTGTTGTGGTGGGTGGTCAAGTCTCTAGTTGTGGTGGTGGTCTCCTCTCTAGTTCCATTGTGCAGGGGATTTCCTCCATAGTTGCAATGTGTGGTGGGGCTCTTCTCCAGGTGTGGTGTGTGGGCTCCTCTCTAGTTATGGCAAGGTGAACTTCTCTAATTGTGCTGTGGGTGCTCCTCTCTTGTAGTGATGTGTGCCTGGGCTCCTCTCTTGTTGTGACATGGTGCTACTCTTTAGTTGTGCTGAGGTCTTATTCTCGATTTACTGTGAGAGCTTCTCTTGAGTTGAAGAAGGGCACTCAGAACTCCACTCGAGTTCTGGTGGTGCCACCTCTCGAGTTGCAACAGGGTACATGGGTACCTTTTGAGTTGCAGCAGGGAACTTGGGTTTTTTCTCGAGTTCCATCAGTGGACTTGGGGCTCCTCTTGATTTGTGGCGGGTACTCAGTGTTCCTCTCTTGTACAGTGCGGAACTAGGAGTTCCTCTTGAATTGCCATGGAAGGCTCCTCTTCAGGTGAGACAGGGGACACAAAGGTCCTCTCGAGTTGTGGAGATACAGCCTCTCGTGTTTTGGTTGGTGGTCTCTGTGGGGTGGGGCATCATCTCTAATTTTGGCACTGGGCAATCTTCACCAGTTTTTCTCAGGATTGCTCCTCTATAATTTTGAAGGTATCCTCTCAAGCTACTTCAGTGGGCTCATCTCTATTTGTGACAGAGTGGCTCCTTTTAAGGTGCGATGTCCTGGGGGCACCTCTCTAGTTGTGGTGAGGGCATCCTCTCCAGCTCAGAGGTGGGGAAGTGCCTCTGTCTTTGTTGCTGGGGGCTCTCATTGTGATGAGGAATAGGACTTCTCTTGAATTTAGGTGGATTCTCATGGTTCCTCTCGAGTTGCAACAGGGATTCGAGCCTCCTCTAGAGTTGCAGCGGGGAACTCGGGGTTCCTTTAGAGTTGCAGCAGGAGACTCAGATCTCCTCTCGAGTCACAGCATGAACTCAGTGTTCTTCTCGTGTTGCACCACAAGACTCAGGGTTCAACACAAGCTGTGATGGGGAACTTGGTGTTCCTCTCGAGTTGGGGGCATACTAAGGATTTCTCTCAACTTGCAGTGGGGCCTCCCCTTGAGTTGTCTTGGGCTGACTCATCTCTAGTAGGGATGTTCAGGGTGGCTCATGACTTGTTGCAATGTCGGTTGGCTACTCACTAGTTTTGGCCTGGGACTTCTCTGTCGTTATGGTTGGGGTTAACTCTGTAGTTGTGGTGGTTTTGACTTCCTCTAGTTGTGGTGTGCAAGCTCCTCTCTCTTTGTGGTGTGAGGTTCATCTCTATTAGCAGCAGAGGGACTTGTCTCTCTCTGTGATGTCCAGCGAACTCCTATTGAGTTGCAGGGCTGTGTTCTCTCTGGTTGGGGTGTGGGTGGCTCCACGGGGGAGGTCCTCTCTACTTTTGGTGCTAGGGGTTCCTCGTTAAAATTAGTGGGATTGCTGCTCTCTAGTTGTGAGGGACTCCACTCGACTTACTTCATGGAGCTCGTCTCTATTTGGGGCAGAAGGGTCTTCTCTCTAAGTCCTGTGGCACTCCTCTCTAGTTTTGCTGGGGGAATCCACTCAGTTTTGGCTGGGGAGCCCCTCTGTCATTTTGGCCAGTGGCTCCTTTTCTTGTTAAGTTAAGCGCTCCTGTCAAGTTGCAGCAGGGAAATCCTGGTGCCTCCTGAGTTACAACAGGTGACTCAGCCTTCCTTGAAAGTTGTGGTGGATCCTCCAGTCGAGCTTCAGTGGGCCAGATCCTCTCTAGCAGCGATGTGCAGGCTGGTCTCTGTCTAGCTGCAATGTGCAGGAGGCTACTGTTTAGTTGCATCATGGGGCTTTACTCTAGTTGCAGTGGGGGTGCACACTATTTGTGGTGGGTCGGCTCCTCTCTAGTTGTCATTTGCAGACTCCTCTCTAGCTGTGGCAGGGGAAGCTCCTCTCTAGTTGTGGTAGAGTGCTCTTCTCAAATTGTGATGAGGTGGCTCCTGATTGTGATGTGAAGAGACCCTTTATCTTCTTGTGATTTTCAGGAGGCTACTCTATAGTTGTGGCAGAAGGAGTCCTTTTTAGTTGCAGCATGGTGGGCTCCTCTCTACTCATGGCAGGGGGCTTCTGTCTAATTGTGATGTGTAGGTATGCTCCTCTCCAATGGCTATATTCGGGGGGTGGGGGGGTAGCTCTAACTGCAGTATGGGTCTCCTCTCTAGTTGTGGTCTTGGCCTCCTCTTTCATTATGATCCGTGTGGGAGTTCCACTCTAGTTTTGATGTACATGTGCACTTTTCTCTAATTGTGATGTGTGGGGCAGATTCCTATCTACCTGTGGCAGGGGTGTCCACTCTAGTTGTGGCAGTGGTTCTACACTCTAGATGCAATGTATGGGATGGGGGCTCTGCTCTAGTTGCAGTTGTGTGCTCTTCACTAATTGTACCTGAGGATCAAACTATCTAGCTGCGGCATGTATTCAGCTCTCTAGTTTTGGCAGTTGGGGTCAAAGTTGTGATGCGCCGGGGTGCACCTCTCTAGTTGTGCTGTGCCTGGGGAAGTCCTCTCTAGTTGTGGAGTGGGAACTCCTATCTTGTTGCATTATGCTGTGAGGCTCTTCTCTCGGTGCAGTTTGCTTGCTCATTTCTATTTGTGGCTTGAGGGGCAACTCTTTCGTAGTATTTGAAGCCTCCTCTCTAGACGTGGTGTATGAGACTGCTCCTCTCTAGAGGCGGGGTGTGGGGCCTCATTTCTTCATGTGGTGTCTGGGTGGGCTCTTCTCTAGTTGCAGTGTGTGGGCTCCTCTCTAGTTGTGGTGAGGGACTCCTCACCAACTCGAAGTTGCGTCATGGGACTTGGTGTTCCCCTCAAGTTGAGGTGGTGCCTCCACTCAAGCCGTGGTGGGATGGCTCCTCTCTAGTAGCAATGTGCAGGGTAGCTTCTGTTTAGTTGCAATGTGTTGGTGGCTAAACTACATGCAGCATGGGGTTCCTCTCTAGTTGGTATGGGGGGTCAACTGTTAGTTGTGTTGGTGGGCTCCTCTCTAGTGTTGTGCAATCTCCTCTTGAGTTGTGTTAGTGAGGCTCTTCTCTAGTTATGGTGTGCAGAGGTCACCTCTAGAGTTGTGGTTGAGTGTTCCTCTCAAAATGTGGAGAGGATTTACTCTCTGGTAGCGATGTGCACAGGCACTCTTTTCAGGTGTGATATCCGTGAGCCTACTCTCTAATTACCACATGGCCTCTCCTCTTTAGTTTTGGCATGGGAGCCTCCTCTCTAATTTTGAAAGGAGGCTTCTGTCTAATCACGATGTGCAGGAATGCTCCTCTCAATTGTCGATGTTCAGGGGGCTCCTCTCTAGTTGCATGTGACATCTACTCTCTAGTTGTGTCGAGGTTATTCCTCTCTGTCGGTGGTAGGGAATTCTACTCGACTTGTAGCAGAGGCTCGTCTCTATTTGTGGTGGAGGGGGGCTTCTCTAGGTACGATGTCCTGGGTCTTCTCTCCAGTTGTTGTGGTGGGACAATCTCCAGTTTGGGCAGTGGGTTCCTCTCTCATTGTGGCCATAGTTTTCTTTTGAGTTTTAGAATAAGTCTTCCCTCAAGTTCAGGTAGGGACTCGGGGCTCCTCTCTAATTGCAGTGGTGCCACCTCTGGATGTTCTCTGTGGGGAGGGTGTTCTCTCTACTTGTGGCATTGAGGTCTCCTTTCTAGTTTTCATGGGGTTGCTCCACTCTAGTGGTGAGAGGTTCATCTCGAGTTATGTCAGGGTCCACGTCTCTATTTGTGGCAGAGGGCCACCTCTCTAATTTTGGCAGTGGAATCATTTCCAGTTTTGGAGGGGGGCTTCTCTGTTTGTCACCAGGGGCTCCTTCTTTGTGACGATATACGGCTCCTATAGAGTTACAGTGGAGGACTCAGGGTTCCTCTTGAGTTGGGACAGGTGATTTGGGGTTCCTTTATAGTTGTGATTGGGCCAAGCTGCATAGGGCAACTCCTCTCTAGTAGCGATTAGCAGCTGGCTCCTGTCTCATTGTTATGTGTGGTACGCTACTGTATATTTACGCATTGGGCTCCACTCTAGTTGCAGTGGGGTCAACTGACGTTTTGTTTCAGCTCCTCTCTAGTTGTGGTTTGCAGACTCCTCTCTAGTTGTGGCGGGGTAGGGAGGGGGTCTACTCTTTAGAAGTGGTATGGGGTTTCCTCTCCTGTTGTGGTAGAGTGCTCCTCTCAAATTGTGGTGGGTTTGGCTCCTCTTGGAAAGCCTCTCGAGTTGCATCAGGGGCCTTGGTGCTCTTCTTGAGTTGCTCTGGGTAACTCGAAATTTCTCTTGATTTGCAGCAGAGGAGAAAGGCCTCCTCTCGAGTTGTAGTGGGGATCTCGGGGTTTATCTTGAGTTGCAGTGGGAAACTTGGGGTCCATCTTGAGTTGCAGCAGGGGACTCGTCTGGAGTTGTGGCAGGGTGCTTGTCTACTGTTGTGCCTGCAGGCTCCTTTCTAAGTCAATTTCCAGAGGCTCCTGGCTAGTTGTGGGTAACTTCTCTCTAGTTGCGATATGCACACTCCTCTCTAATTGTGGCAGGGTGAAACTTATTGTTGTGGCAGGGGACTCCAAGCTAACTATGGTGTTCACGGGGCTCTCGAGTTGTGGTGAGAGCATCTCTGTACTTGAGGTTGTGGGCTCCTCTTTATTTGTCTCAGGAAGCACATATCAATATGCTGTGGGAGGTCCCACACGGGGGACTCCTCTAAAAGGAGGCAGTGGATCCTGTCGAGATGAATCAGGGGATTCCTCTCGAGTTTCAGTGAGGGGCTCCCCTCTAGTTGTGGTGGGTTTTCCAATCTAGTTTTATCCAGAAGTCTCCTCTGTATTTGCAGTGGGGTTCAACTCTCTAGTTGTGGTGGGTGGTCAAGTCTCTAGTTGTGGTGGGAGTCTCCTCTCTATTGGCAACGGGCAGGGGTTTTCCTCAATATTTGCAATGTGCAGTGGGGTTCTTCTCCAGATGTGTGTGGGCTCCTCCCTAGATGTGGCGAGCTGCACTTCTCTAATTGTGCTGTGGGTGCTCCTCTCTTGTAGTGATATGACCTGGGCCCCTCTCTCATGATAGCCTGGTGCTCCTCTCTAGTTGTGCTTAGGACTTATCTCGATTTGCTGTGAGGGCTCCTCTTGACTTGGGGTCCTTTCAAATTGTGACAGGGAACTTGGGGTTCTTCAAGAGTTGCAGCAGTGGACTCAGGGCTCCACTTGAGTTGTAGAGGGTACTTGGTGTTCTGCTCGAGTACAGAGGAACTAGGAGTTCCCCTCCAGTTGCCATGGAAAGCCCCTCTTTAGTTGAGTCACGAGACTCAGCTCCTCTCCAGTTGTGGTGATGCCTTCTCCCGAGTTGTGGTGGGTTGTCTCCATGGGGTGGGGCGTCCTCTCTACTTCTGGCACTGAGTCTCCTCATTAGTTTTTTATGGGATTGCTCCTCTCTAATTTTGCGGAACTCCTCTTGAGATACTTCAGTGGGCTCATCTCTATTTGTGGCCGAGTGACTCCTTTTTAGGTGTGATGTCCTGGGGACCCCACTCTCGTTGTGGTAAGGGGATCCTCTCTGTCTGGTGGGGGAGTTCCTCTGTCTTTGTTTCCTGGGGCTGTCCTCATGATGGGGAATAGTGCTTCTCTTTAGCTGAGCTGGATTTTCATGGTTGCTCTTGAGTTGCAGTGAAGGTCTTGGGAATCTTCTCAAAGTGCATCAGGGGGCGTGGGGCTCATCTTGAGTTCCAGTGGGAACACGGGGTTCCTCTCAAGTAGCAGCAGGGGAGTCGAGACTCCTCTTGAGTTGAGGCGGGGAACTCGGGGTTCCTCTCGAGTTGCACCGAAGAACTTGAAGTTCCTCTTGAGGTGCAGCACGGGACTCAGGGTGCCCCTTGCGCTGTGGCAAGGAACTCGTGGTTCCTCTTGAGTTGGAGGTTACTCATCTATATTTACCGCATAGTGACTCCTCTCTAGGTATGATGTCTGTGTGCATACCTTCACATTGTCACCGGTGGCTTCTCTTAAGCGGCAGAGTCCTCCTCCTGAGTTGTGGTTGTGGACTTGGGGCTCCTCTCGGTTTTCAGTGGTCCCTCCTCTTAGGTTGTGATGGGGGGCTCTGAAGAGGGTTCCTCTCTTGGCACTAGGTATTCCTCACAATTTTTATTGTGGTTGCTCCTCTCAACTTATGAGGGCCCCTTCTCGAGCTAATTCAGGGTGCTCCTCTCTATTTGCTACAGAGGGGATTCTCTCTATGTGTGATGTCTTGGTGGACACTTCTCTACTTGTGGCGGGGAAAACCTCGCTAGTTTTGGTGGGCGTTTCCTCTGTCATTGTGGCCAGTGGTTCCTCTCCTGTTGCAACAAAAGACTTGGTTGTTCCTCTCTAGTTGCATTAGGAAGTGGTGTTCTTCAATCTTTGTGGTATGCAGGGGACTCTTGTTCAGATTTGGGATGCCTGCTCCTCTCTCATTGTGGAGCATGTTCAACACACTAGTTGTGGACTAGGGCTCTCTCTAGTTGCGTTGTACTAGGGGATTTCTCTCTGTGGTGTGGTGGCTCCTTTGAGTTGTTGCAGTTATTACTCTGTTTGCTGTGGGCAAGGGGATACTCTCCAGTTGTGGTGGGGTTTCCAATCTAGTTTTATCCAGAAGGTTCCTCTCTAGTTGAAGTGGGTGTCCACTGTCTAGTTGTGGTGGTGAGTCTCCTCTCTAGTTGCATTGGGCAGGGGTTTTCCTCAATAGTTGCAATGTGAGGTGGGGCTGTTCTCCAAATGTGGTATGTGGGCTCTTCTCAAGTTGTGGCAAGCTGCACATCTCTAATTGTGCTGTGGGTGCTCCTCTATTGTAGTAATGTGTGCCTGAGTTCCTCTCTTGTAGTGGCGTGGTGATTCTCTAGTTTTGCTGATGTCTTGTCTCAGTATACCATGAGAGCTCCTCTTGAGTTGAGGCAGGAGACTCAGAGCTCTTCTCATGTTCTGGTCTTGCCTTCTGTCTAAATGCAGCAGGGTGCTTGGGGTCCTTTTGAGTTATGGCAGGTTAACTCAAGGTTCCTCTCCGGTTGCACCTGGGGGAGTTGGGCCTCCTCTTGGGTTGAGGCAGGCAACTCAGGGTTCCTCTCAAGTGGCAACAGGGGACCAGGGGATCCAGTCGAGTTGCGGCTGGGAACACGGGTTCCTTCTCAAGTTGCAGAGAGAAACTTGGGGTCCTTCTCCAGTTGCAGCAGAGTACTCGTAACTCTTTTTGAGTTGCGGTGGAAACTCAGTGTTCCTCTCGAGTTGAAGCGTGGGTCTCAGGGTTCCACTCAAGCTGTGGTGGGGAACTTGGGGTTCCTCTCTATTGGAGGTTACTCAGGGTTCCTCTCGAGTTGCAGGGGAGTCTCCTCACAAGTTGTCTTGCGTCGACTCTTCTCTAGCAGGGATGTGTAGTATGGCTCCTCTCTTGCTGAAATTTCCCAGTGGCTACTCACTTGTTTGGGCATGGGTCTTTACTCTAGTTGTGGTTGGGGTCAACTCTGTAGTTGTGGTGGGTTTGATTCTCTCTAATTGTGATGTGCAAGCTCCTCTCTAGTTGTGGTTAAGGATTATCTTTAGCTGTGGTGTGACTGCTCTTTTCTAGTTGTGGTGTGCTAGTGGCCTACCCTCTAGTTGTGGTGTGCAGGCTCCTTTCTAGTTATAGTGAGGGGCTCTTCAGCTGCAACATCTGAGGGTAGTCCACTCTCATTGCAATGTGAAGGGGCCTCCTTTCTTGTTGTGGTCGGGGGACTCATCTATATTTCCCGCAGAGTGACTCCTCTCTAGGTATGATGTCTGGGGGCATACTCTCACCTTGTGGCCAGTGGCTTCTCTCAAATAGCAGTGGAGTCCTCTTCAGTTGTGGTTGTGGACTCGGGGCTCCTCTAGAGTTGCAGTGGTCTCTCTTCTTAGGTGGTGATGGGTGGCTGTGAAGGGGGTTCCTCTCTTCTTTTGACACTCGGTGTTCCTCACAAATTTTTACATGGATGCTCCTCTGCTTGTGAGAACCTCCTCTCGACTTACTTCATGGGGCTCGTCTCTATGTGCAGCAGAGGGGCTCCACTCTATGTGTGATGTCTTGCTGGTCACCTCTCTACGTGTGGCAAGGGAAACCTCTTCAGTTTTGATGGGGGCTCCTCTGTCACTGGGGCCAGTGGCTCCTCTCGTGTTGCAGCAAAGCACTCAGTGGTTCCTCTCTAGTTACGTTGGGCAGTGGTGTTCCTCAATCATTACGGTATGTGGGTAAGTCATCTCCAAATGCAGTTTGCATGCTTCTCTCTTGTTGTGGTGCATGGTCAACACACAAGTTGTGGCCAGGGGCTCTCTCTAGTTGCACTGTACTGGGGGTTTCCCTTTAGTTGTGATCTGGTGGCTCCTTCAAGTTGTTGCAGTCATTACTGTAGTTGCTGTGTGCAAGGGGCAGATCTCTAGTTGTGGTGGGGTTTCCAGTCTAGTTTTATCCATAAGGCTCCTCTCTAGTTGCAGTGGGGTTCAACTCTTGAATTGTGGTAGGTGGTCAAATTTCTAACTGTGGTGGGGGTCTCCTCTCTAGGTGCATTGGGTAGGGCTTTTCCTCAGTAGCTGAAATGTGCTGTGGAGCTCTTCTCCAGATGTGATGTGTGGGCTCCTCTCTAGTAGTGGGGAGCTCTACTGAACTAATTGTGCCATGGGTGCTCCTCTCTCGTAGTGATGTGTGCCTGGGCTCCTCTCTTGTGGTGGCGTGGTGCTCCTCTCTAGTTGTCCTGAGGTCTTATCTCAATTTGCTGAGCAAGCTCCTCTTGAGTTGAGGCAGGGGACTCAGAGCTCCTCTTGAGTTCTGGTGGTGCCTCCTCTCAAGTTGCAGCAGGTGTCTTGGGATCCTTTCAAGTTGTGGTGGGGAACTCGGGGTCCCTCTCGAGTTGCAACAGAGGACTTGGGGCTCCTTTCAATTTGTGGCAGATACTTGGTGTTCCTCTCAAGTATAGCACACAACTCTGAGTTCCTCTCAAGTTGCTGTGGAAGGCTCTTCTTAAGTTGAGGCAGTGGACCCAGAGCTCCTCTCAAACTGCGGTGATGCCTCCTTTTCAATACTGGTGGGTTGTCTCCGTGAGGTGGGGCATCCTCTTTAATTTTGGCACTGGGATCTCCTCACTAGTTTGTCGCAGGATTGCTCTGCTCTAATTTTGAGGCACTCCTCTCGAGTTTACCTCATCTTGAGTTGAGGTAGGAAACTCGGGGTTCCTCTTGAGTTGTGACAGGAATCTTAGGGAACCACTCGGGTTGCCTCAGGCGAGTCAGGCCTCCTTTCGAGTTGTGAGGGGCACCTCAGGATTTCTCTCAAGTTGCTGCATGGGAATAGGGCCTCATCTTGAGTTGAGGCGGGAAACTCAGGGTTCCTCTCGAGTTTCAAGAGGGAAGTTAGGCCTCGTCTCGTGTTGAGGCATGGACCTCTGCTTTCCCCTTGAGTGGTAAAAAGGGTGTCCATCCTACTGTCGAGTTGAGGTGAGGAACTCAGGGTTTTCTCGAGTTGTAACAGAGGAGCCAGACCGCCCGTCATGTTGTGAGGGGAAACGCGGGGTTCCATTTGAGTCACAGCAGAGGAAACAGGCCTTATCTTGAGTTGAGGGGGAACTCGGTGTCCTTTCTACCTGTGGCGGGAAACTCGAGGTTCCTTTCTAGTTGTGATGGGTATCTCAGGGTTCCTCTCGAGTTGCAATGGGGATCTCAGGGAACCGCTCGGGTTGCCTCAGAGAAGTCAGGCATCCTTTTGAGTTGCAAGGGGAACCGCGGGATTCCTCTCGAGTCGATGCTCGGGAATACGGCCTCATCTCAAGTTGAGGCGGGAAAGTCAGGGATCCTCTCCAGTTGCGACAGGGATCCTGGGTTCTTCTCGAGTTGCAACAGGGGAGTTAGGCCTCGTCTCCTGTTGAGGCATGGAACTCCACTTTCCTCACGAGTGGTAAAAGGTGTGTCAGGCCTCCTATCAAGTTGAGGCGGGGAACTTGGGATTTTTCTCAAGTTGCAACAGGGGAGTCAGACCTCCCTTCTTGTTGTGAGGAGAAACTCGGGGTTCCATTCAAATCACTGCAGGGGAATCGGGCCACATCTCGAACTGAGGTGGAGAACACACGGTTTTCTAGAGTTTTGGCGGGAAACTCGGAGTTTCTCTTGAGTTGTGATGGGGAACTTGGGTATCCTCTGGAGTTGCAATAGGTGAGACAGGCCTACTCTTGAGGTGCGAGGGGAAAGTCGGGATTCCTCTCGAGTCGAAGCAGGGGAATCAAGCCTTATCTTGAGTTGAGGTGGAACTTGGTGTCCTTTCAACTTGTGGCGGGAAACTCGGGCTTCCTCTTGTGTTGGGATGGGGATCTGGGGATACCTCTTGAGTGGCAAGAGGGGAGTCAGGACTCCTCTCGAGTTGAGGTGAGGAAGTTGTGTTTCTTCTCGAGTTGCAGCATGGGAGTCAGGCCTCCTCTCGAATTGCAGGAGAAACTTGGGGTTCTTCTCTAGTTGTTCCTGGAAACTTGGGGTTTCCTTCAGAGTTGCCACAGGGGACTGAGAGCTGCTCTCAAAGTGCAGCGAGAAATCAGTGTTCCTCTGGATTTGCAGCACGGAATGCAGGATTGCACTGGAGTCGTGGCCGGGAAGTTGGTGTTCTCCTCAATCATGGTTGGTCTTCTGGGTTCTTGGAGACTTGGGGTGGGGCCACCTGTCGAGTTCTCATGGGGCAACTCGTCTCTAGCAAGGATGTGCAGGATGGCTCATGTCTTGTTGCAATGACGGGTGGCTGCTCAGTAGTTTTGACAAGGGACTACTCTATCATTGTGGTCGAGGTCCACTCTGTAGTTGTGGGGGCTTTGATTCTCTCTAGTGGTGGTGTGAAAGCTCCTCTTTCCTTGTGGTGTGAGGCTCATCTGTATTAGCAGAAGAGGGGCTCCCCTCTACATGTGATGTCCAGTGGGTTCCTCTCAAGTTGTGGTGGAGGGCTTCTCTTGAGGGGCGAGGCTGTGTCCTCTCAGGTTGGGGTGTGCGTGTCTCCACATGGGAGGTCCTCTCTGCTTTTGGCACTATGGATTCCTCAACTCTATTCATGGGATTGCTGCTCTCTAGTTGTGAGGGCCTCCACTCGACTTCTTTCAGGGAGCTTGTCTCCACTGGAGGCAGAAGGATTTCTCTCTAGGTGTGATATCCTGGGGGACACCTCTCGAGTTGTGCCTGGGGAATCCACTTCAGTTTTGGCTGGAAAGCCCCTCTGTCATTTGTTGCAGTGGCCCCTTTTCTTGTGCCAGCCTAGGGATCCTGTGAAATTGCAGTGGGGAACTCGGGGTGCCTCTTGAGTTGCAGCATGTGACTCGGGGTTCCTTTAAAGGTGTGGTGGAGACTCCTCTTGAGCTACAGTGGGGGTGATCCTCTCTAGTAGTGATGTGCAAGCTGGTCCCCGTTTGAGTGAAATGTATGGGAAGCTACTTTCTTGATGTGGCATGGGCTCCACTCCAATTGCAGTGGGGGTGCACTCTTTATTTGCTGTGGGTCGGCTGATCTCAAATTGGGAGTTGAGTGACTCCTCTATGGGTGTAATGAGAAGGGGTGCTTTTTCTAGTTGTGAAGTGCAGGAAGCTACTGGTTATTTGTGGCACGGTGGACCTCCTGCTTAGTTGCGATATGAGGCTTCCTCTCTGGTTGCATTAGAGGGCTCTTCTCCAATTGGGGTGGTGTAGGCTCTTCTTGGGAGACCTCTGCAGTTGCATCAGGGTCTTGGGGCTCGTGTTGAATAGAGATAGGGAACTCGGGGTTACTCTTGAGTCAGTTCAGGGGAATCGGGCCACAATTCGAATTGAGAAGGGGAACTCAGGGTTCATCTCGAGTTGTGGCGGGAAACTTGGGGTTTCTCTTAAGTTGCGACAGGGAACTCGGGGATCCTCTGGAGTTGCAATAGGCGAGACAGGCCTTCTCTTGAGGTGCGAGGGGGAAGTCGGGGTTCCTCTCGAGTTGAAGCAGGGGAATCGGCCCTCATCTTGAGATGAGGTGTGGACCACGGGGTTCTTCTTGAGTTGTGGTGGGAAATTCGGGGTTCCTCTTGAGTTGTGACGGGAATCTCGGAGAACCTCTTGAGATGCCAAAAGGGAGTCAAATCTTCTTTCAAGTAGCGAAGGGGAAGTGGCGCCACTCTAGAGTCACTGCAGGGGAATTGGGCATCATCTCACATTGGAGGGGGGGGATCTCGTGGTTTTTCTCAAGTTGTGGCAGGAAGCTCGGGGTACCTCTCGAATTACGACGGGGACCTTAGGGAACCTCTCATGCTGCCTCAGGGGAGCCAGGCCTCCTTTCAAGTTGTGAGGGAGAACTCGGGATTGCCCTCAAATCGCTGCAGGGGAATCCGGCCTCACTTTGAGTTGAGGTGGGAAACTCGGGGTTCCTCTCAAATCACGACAGGTATCTGGGGGTTCCTCTCGAGTTGCGATGGGAATGTCAGTGAACCGCTCGCAATGTCTCAGGAGAGTCAGTCTTCCTTTTGAGTTTCAAGGGGAACCTGGGGATTCCTCTCCAGTTGCTACAGGGGAATAGGGCCTCATCTTTAGTTGAGGCGGGAAACTCGGGGTTCCTCTCCAATTGCAACAGGGATCTCAGGGTTCCTCTCGAGTTGCAACAGGGAAGTCAGGCCTCATCTCGTGTTGAGGTATGGAACTCTGCTTTCCTCTGGAGTTGTGAAAGAAGTGTCAGACCTCCTGTCGAGGTGAGGTGGGAACTTGGGCTTTTTCTAGAGGTGCAACAGGGGAGTCCAACCTCCGTTCGTGTTGTGAGGAAAAACTCAGGGTTCCATTCTAGTCAGTGCAGGGGAATCAGGCCTTATCTCAAGTTGAGTGGGAACTCGGTGTCCTATCGACTTGCGGCATGAACCTTGGTGTTCCTCTCATATTTCAATAGCTGAGACAGGCCTCCTCTTGAGGTGCGAGGAGAAAGTCGGGATTCCTCTTGAGTCAAAGCAGGGGAATCGGCTCTCATCTCGAAATGAGGTGGGGAACACAGGACACTTCTCAAGTTGTGGCTGGAAATTCGGGGTTCCTCTAGAGTTGTGATGGGTATTTCAGGGAACCACTTGAGTTGCATAAAGGGAGTCAGCTCCTTTCGAGTTTCAAGAGGGAACTTGGGATTGCTCTCGAGGCACTGAAGGAGAAAAGGGCCTCATCTTGTGTTGAGTGGGAAATCTCGTGGTTTTTCTCAAGTTGCTACGGGAAGCTTTGGGATCCTCTCAAGTTTCGACGGGGACCTCAGGGAACCTCAGGGAACCTCTCGTGTTGCCTCAGGGAAGTCAAGTCTCCTTTCGAGTTGTGAGGCAGAGTGCGGGTTTGCTCTCGAGTCACTGCAGGTTAATTGGGCCTCATTTTGCATTGAAGTGGGAATCTCGTGGTGTTTCTTGAGTTGTGGCTGGAAGCTTTGGGTTCCTCTCTAATTGCGACATGGACTTCAGGGAACCTCTCATGTTGCCTCAGGGAAGTCAGGCCCCCTTTTAAGTTGCGGGGGGCACCTTGGGACTCCTCTAGAGTTGCTGCATGGGAATAGGGCCTCATCACGAATTGAGGCGGGAAACTCAGGGTTCCACTCCAGTTGCGACAGAGATCTCGGGGTTCCTATCGAGTTTCAAGACGGGTGTCAGGCCTCATCTCGTGTTGAGGCATGGAACTCCGCTTTCCTCTCGAGTTGTAAAAGGGGTGTCAGATCTCCTGTCGAGTTCAGGAGGGTAACTTGTGCTTTTTCTAGAAGTGCAACAGGGGAGTCAGACCTCCCTTCAGGTTGTGAGGGGATACTCGGGGTTCCATTGGAGTCAGTGCAGGGGAATCAGGCCTTATCTCGAGTTGAGGGGAAATTCGTTATCTTTTCGACTTGCAGCAAGAAATACGGGGTTTGTCTCGAGTTTCAATAGGTGAGACAGGCCTCCACTTGAGGTGCGGGGGGAAAGTCAAGATTCCTCTCGAGTGGAAGCAGGGGAATCAGCTCTCATCTCGAGATGAGGTTGGGAACACAGGACCCTTCTTGAGATGTGGCGGGAAACTCGGGGTTCCTCTCGAGTTGTGACGGTATCTCGGGGAACCTCTCGAGTTTCATAAGGGGAATCAAGCCTCTTTTCGAGTTTTGAGAGGTAACTCAGGATTGCTCTCGAGACAATGAAGGAGAAATGGGCCTCATACCGCGTTGAGTGGGGAATCGCGTGGTTTTTCTCGAGTTGCGGCAGGAAGCTTGGGGTTCCTCTCGAGTTGCGACAGGGTCCTCTGGGAACCTCTCATGTTGCCTCAGGGAAGTCAAGCCTCCTTTCGAGTTGCAAGGAGGAGCGTGGGATTGCTCTCAAATCACTGCAGTGCAATGGGGCATCATTTTGCATTGAGGGGAGAATCTTGTGGTGTTTCTCAAGTTGCGCTGGGCAGATTTGGGTTCCTCTCGAGTTGCAACGGGGACCTCAGGGAACCTCACATGTTTCTCCAGGAAGTCAGGTCTCCTTTCAAGTTGTGAGGAGCAACTCGGGATTCCTCTCGAGTCGCTGCAGGGGAATAGGGTATCATCTCAAGTTGAGACAGGAAACTCAGGGTTCCTCTCCAGCTGTGACAGGGATCTTGGGGTTCCTACTGAATTTCATCAGGGGAGTCAGGGCTTGTCTCATGTTGAGGCATGGAACACTGCTTTCCTCTCAAGTTGTAAAAGTGGTGTCAGGCCTCCTGTCGAGTACAGGCAGAGAACTTGTGCTTTTTCTAGCAGTGCAACAGGGGAGTAGACCTCCCTTACTGTTGTGAGGGGATACTCGGGGTTCCATTTGAGTCTGTGCAGGGGAATCAAGCCTTATCTCGAGTTGAGTGGGAACTTCGTGTCATTTCGACTTGCGGCCAGAACCATGAGGTTCCTCTCGAGTTTCAATAGGTGAGACAGGCCTCCTCTTGAGGTGCAAGGGGAAAGTCAGGATTTCTCTCAAGTTGAAGCAGGGGAATCGGGCCTCATCTCACATTGAGGGGGAAATCTCGTGGTGTTTTTCGAGTTGTGGTGGGAAGCTTTGGGTTCCTCTCAAGTTGCGATGGGGACCTCAGAGGACCTCTCATGTTGCCTCAGGGAAGTCAGGCCTCTTTTCAAGTTGCAAGGGACACCTCGGGATTCCTCTCGAGTTGCTGCAGGGTAATATGTCCTCATCTCGAGTTGAGGCGGGAAACTCATGGTTCCTCTCCAGTTGCGACAGGGATCTCAGGGTTCCTATCGAGTTTTAAGAGGGGGTCAGGCCTCGTGTTGTGTTGAGGCATGGATCTCCAGTTTCCTCTCGCGTTGTAAAAAGGGTGTCAGGCCCCCTGCCGAGTTCAGGCTGGGAACTTTGGCTTTTTCTAGAGGTGCAACATGAAAGTCAGATCGCTGTTCGTGTTGTGAGGGGATACTCTGTGTTCCAATTGAGTTGGTGCATGGGAATCAGGCCTTATCTTGAGGGGGAACTTGGTGTCCTTTCCACTTGCAGCAGGAACCACGGGGCTCCTCTTGAGTTTCCACAGGTGAGACAAGCCTTCTCTTATGGTGTAAGGGGAAAGTCAGGATCCCTCTTGAGTTGAAGCAGGGGAATTGGCTCTCATCTCGAGATGAGGTGGGGAACACGAGGCTCTTCTTGAGTTGCGGCGGGAAACTTGGGGTTTCTCTCAAGTTGCGACAGGTGTTTCGGGGAACATCTTGAGTTGCATAAAGAGAGTGAAGCCTCCTTTCGAGTTTCGAGAGGGAACTCGGGATTGCTCTTGAAGCCTTGCAGGGGACAAGGGCCTCATCTCACATTGAAGGGGGAATCTCGTGGTTTTTCTCGAGTGGTGGAGGGAAGATTGGGGTTCCTCTCAAGTTGCCACGGGGATCTCAGGTAACCTCTTGTGTTTATTCAGGGAAGTCAAGTCTCCTTTTGAATTGTGAGGGGAAGTGCGGATTGCTCTTGAGTCACTACAGGGAATCAGGCCTCATATCGCATTGAGGCGGGAATCTTGTGGGGTTTCTCGAGTTGTGGCAGGAAGCTTTTCCTCTCGAGTTGCAATGGGGACCTCAGGGAACCTCTCATGTTGCCTCAGGAAAGTCAGGCCTCCTTCTGAGTTGCGAGTGGCACCTCAGGATTCCTCTAAAGTTGCTGCAGGGGAATAGGGTCTCATCTCTAGTTGAGGCTGGTAACTCAGTGTTCCTCTCCAGTTGCTATATGGATCTCAGGATTCCTAGCGAGTGCAAGAGGGGAGTCAGGCCTCATCTTGAGTTGAGGCATGGAACTTCGCTTTCCTCTCGAGTTGTGACATGGTTGTCAGGCCTCATGTCGAGTTCAGATGGCAAACTGGGCTTTTTCTAGAGATGCAACAGGGGAGTCAGACCTCCCCTCTTGTTGTGAGGGGATACTCGTGGTTTCATTCAAGTCAATGCAGGGGACTCAGGCCTTATCTCGAGTTGAGGGGGAACTCAGTGTCCTTTCGGCTTGCCGCAGGAAATGTGGGGTTCCTCTTGAGTTTCAATAAGTGAGACAGGCCTCCTCTTGAGGTGCAAGGGGAAAGTCGGGATTCCTCTTGAGTCGAAGTACGCGACTAGACCCTCATCTGGAGATGAGGTGGGGAACACGGGGCTCTTCTCGAGTTGTGGCAGAAAACTCGGGGTTCCTCTAGAGGTGTGATGGGTATCTCGGGGAACCTCTTGAGTTGCATAAAGGAGTCAAGCCTCCTTTCGAGTTTCAAGTGGGAACTCGGGATTGCTCTTGCAGCACTGCAGGGTAAAAGGGCCTCATCTCGCGTTGAGGGGGGGAATCTCATGGTTTTTCTCGAGTTGCGGTGGGAAGCTTGGAGTTCCTCTAGAGTTGTGACAGGGACCTCAGGGAACCTCTCGTGTTGCCTCAGGGAAGTCAAGCCTCCTTTCGAACTGTGAGGGGGAGCGCGGGATTGCTCTCAAGTCACTGCAGGGAATCGGGCCTCATCTCGAGTTGAGGCAGGAAACTCAGGGCACCTCTCCAGTTGCCACAGGGATCTCGGCGTTCCTATCGAGTTTGAAGAGGTGAGTCAGGCCTAGTCTCGTGTTGAGGCATGGAACTCAGCTTTCCTCTCGAGTTGTAACAGCATTGTCAGGCTTCTTGTTGAGTTGAGAAGCGTCTCAAAGAGCAGGATAAAACTGAAGCTACTTAGCACACATGCATGCACTCTGATAGCATTCATCTCTGTAATATATCCAGGAATGTAGTACTGTTGTAAAATTTTCCCAGAAATGGTCAGTTTTAATTGCTTCCATTTGGAATATCTCACCATGACACCACTCACTCCACAGTTTAGGGAACCTATGTGGGGTTGCTGCCAACTGCTAAGAATATATATTCTAATTATACATTCTGGAACTTGGAAAATAACCATAGAATGAGTTCAGGAACTCCCTGGATTCACTATGAGGTGAATCTAAACTAAAGTTCTGTTGATAAGTTGACCCCCATAAGGTTCTACTGTGACTGGATGACCACAGTGACAATTCGGGTCTCTTGGAATCAATGTCATTTCACAACCAGTGTTCAGTTCAGTTCAGTCTATCAGTTGTGTCCAACTCTTTGCGACCCCATGGACTGCAGCACTTCAGGCTTCTCTGTCCATCAACAATTCCCAGAGCTTACTCAAACTCATGTCTATCGAGTCAGTGACGCCATCCAACCAACTCATCCTAGGTTGTCCCCTTCTCCAACCTTCAGACTTTCCCAGCATCAGGGTCTTTTCCAATGAGGCAGTTTTTCACACCAGATGACCAAAGTACTGGAGTTTCAGCTTCAGCTCAGTTGTTCTAATGCATAGTCAGGGCTGATTTCCTTTAGGATGGACTGGTGAGCTTTCCTTGCAGTCCAAGGGACTCTCAAGAGTCTTCTCCAACACCACAGTTCAAAAGCATCAATTATTCGGCTCTCAACTCTCTTTATAGTCCAACTGTCATATCCATACATGACTACAGGGAAAACCATAGCTTTGACAAGACGGACTTTAGTTGGCCCATACATGACTACAGGGAAAACCATAGCTTTGACAAGACGGACTTTAGTTGGCAAAGTAATGTCTTAGCTTGCTGTCTAGGTTGGTGATAGCTTTTCTTCCAAGGAGCAAGCGTCTTTTAATTTCAAGGCTGCAGTCACCATCTGCAGTGATTTTGGAGCCCCCAAAATAAAGTGCCCAGTAGTTTCAGAAAATTATAATTATTTCCTTTTCCCAAGTGCATTTACCTTGATAAAATCTTTGAGTCCCTCTTGGGAGGGTGGGATAAATACTACAAATAAAAATTCTGGCTATTGTTGCAAGTCCTTCTTTAGAGGACCCAAACTCTCCTTCATTGAAAGGTTTCTGGGGCTGTAAACTGGCTCAATTCTAGGAAGTAATGAGGAGCCATGGCTATCTATTTTAATAATTTTAGTTTGATTTTGGTCAACTTAAGTCGATTTAGGTCAGTAGGTGCCCAATATGCTACTGGAGATCAGTGGAGAAATAACTCCAGAAAGAATGAAGAGAAGAAGCCAAACCAAAGCAACACTCAGTTATGGAAATGACTGGTGATGGAAGCAAGGTCCAATGCTGTAAAGAGCAATATTTCATAGGAACCTGAAATGTTAGGTCCATGAATCAAGGCACATTAGAAGTGGTCAAACAGCAGATGGCAAGAGTGAACACTGACATTTTATGAATCAGCAAACTAAAATGGGCTGGAATGGGTGAATTTAACTGAGATGACCATTATATATACTACTGTGGGCACGAACCCCTTGAAGAAATGGAGTAGCCATCATGGTCAACAAAAGAATCCAAAATGCAGTACTTGGATGCAATTTCAAAAATGACAGAATGATCTCTGTTCATTTCCAAGGCAAACCATTCAATATCATGGTAATCCAAGTCTATGCCCAGCCAGTAATGCTGAAGAAGCTGAAGTTGAATGGTTCTATGAAGACCTACAAGACTTTCTAGAACTAACACCCCTCAAAAATGTTTCATTATAGGGGACTGGAATGCAGAGTAGGAAGTCAAGTGATACCTGGAGTAACAGGCAAATTTGGCCTTGGAGTACAGAAAGCAGGGCAAAGGCTAATAGAGTTTTGCCAAGAGAATGCACAGGTCATAGCAAACACCCTCTTCCAACAACATATGAGAGGACTCTACACATGGACATCACCACATGGTCAGTACAAAAATCAGATTGATTATATTCTTTGCAGTAAAGATGGAGAAGCTCTATACAGTCAGCAAAAATAAGACCGAGAGCTGACTGTGGCTCAGATTATGAACTCCTTATTGCCAAATTCAGACTTAAATTGAAGAAAGTAGG
The DNA here is from genome assembly GCF_054371585.1 of Giraffa tippelskirchi. Lineage (NCBI taxonomy): Eukaryota > Metazoa > Chordata > Mammalia > Artiodactyla > Giraffidae > Giraffa > Giraffa tippelskirchi. The sequence continues at coordinate 111,590,923 of NC_137275.1, forward strand.
GAAAACCACTAGACCATTCAGCTATGACCTAGATATGACCTAAATCAAATCCCTTACGATTATACAGTGAAAGTGAGAAATAGATTTAAGGGACTAGATCTGATAGACAGAGTGCCTGAAGACCTATGGACAAAGGTTCATGAAATTGTACAGGAGGCAATGATCAAGATCATCCCCAAGAAAAAAAAATGCAAAAAAAGCAAAATGGCTGTCTGAAGAGCTCTTAAAAATAGCTGTGAAAAGAAGAGAAGCGAAAAGCAAAGGAGAGAAGGAAAGATATATCCATTTGAATGCAGAGTTCCAAGAAATAGCAAGGAGAGATAAGAAAACCTTCCTCAGTGATCAGTGCAAATAAATAGAGGAAAACAGTATCATAGGAAAGACTAGAAATCTCTCGAAGAAAATGTGAGATACCAAGGGAACATTTTATGCAAAGATGGGCACAATAAAGGACAGAAATGGTATGGACCTAACAGAAGCAGACGATATTAAGAAAAGATGGCCCGAATACACAGAAAAACTACACAAAAAATGTATTTATCACCCAGATAATCAGGATGATGTGATCACTCGACTAGAGCCAGATATCCTGGAATGTGAAATCAAGTGGGCCTTAGGAAGCATCAGTACGAACAAAGCTAGTGGAGGTGATGGAATTCCAGTTGAGCCATTTCAAATCCTAAAAGATGATGCTGTGAAAGTGCTTCACTCATTATGCAAACATATATGGAAAACTCCTCAGTGGCCACAGGGCTAGAAAAGGTCAGTTTTCATCCCAATCCCAAAGAAAGGCAATGTCAAAGAATGCTCAAACCACCGCACAATTTCACTCATCTCACATGCTAGTGAAGTAATGCTCAAAATTCTCCAAGCCATGCTTCAGCAATACGTGAACCGTGAACTTCCAGATGTTCAAGCTGGTTTTAGAAAAGCCAGAGGAACCAGAAATCAAAATGCCAACATCTGTTGGATCATCGAAAAAGCAAGAGAGTTCCAGAAAAACATCTATTTCTGCTTTGTTGCCTATGACAAAGACTTTGACCGTGCAGATCACAATAAACTGTGGAATATTCTGAAATAGATGGGTATACCAGACCACCTGACCTGCCTCTTGAGATATCTGTATGCAGGTCAGGAAGCAACAGTTAGAACTGGACATGCAACAACAGACTGGTTCCAAATAGGAAAAGGAGTACGTCAAGGCTCCTCCTTTATATATATTATCACCCTGCTTATTTAACTTATATGCAGAGTACATCATGAGAAACACTGGGCTGTAAGAAGCACAAGCTGGAATTAAGATTGCCAGGAGAAATATCAATAACCTTAGATACACAGATGACACCACCCTATGGCAGAAAGTGAAGAAGAACTAAAGAGCCTCTTGATGAAAGTGAAAGAAGAGAGTGAAAAAGTTGGCTTAAAGCTCAACATTCAGAAAACTAAGATCATGGTGTCTGATTCCACCACTTCATGGCAAATAGATGCGGAAACAGTGGAAACAGTGGCTGACTTTAATTTTTTTGGCTCCAAAATTACTGCAGATGGTGACTGCAGCCATGAAATTAAAAGAGACTTACTCTTGGAAGAAAATTATGACCAACCTAGACAGCATATTAAAAAGCAGAGACATTACTTTGCCAACAAAGGCCCGTCTAGTCAAGTCTATGGTTTTTTCAGTAGTCATGTATGAATGTGAGAGTTGGATCATAAAGAAAACTGAGCACTGAAGAATTGATGCTTTTGAACTGTGGTGTTGGAGAAAACTCTTGAGAGTCCCTTGGACTGCAAGGAGATCCAACCAGTCCATCCTAAAGGAAATGAGTCTTGAATTTTCATTGGAAGGACCGATGCTGAATCTGAAACTCCAATACTTTGGCCACCTGATGCGAAGAGCTGACTCATTTGAAAAGACCCTGATGCTGGAAAAGACTGAAGGTTGGAGGAAAAGGGGATGACAGAGATGGTTGAATGGCATCACCGACTCAATGGACTTGAGTTTGAGTTAATCTGAGACTTGGTGAGGGCCAGGGAAGCCTGGCATGCTGCAGTCCATGGGGTCACAAAGAGTGAGACATGACTGAGCAACTGCAATGAAGTGATAATCCTGATAAATACTAATGCCAAGAAGTATGGGCTTTGCAGGTGGCGCTAGTAGTAAAGAACTTGTCTGCCAATGCAGGGGACATAAGAGACACAGGATCAATTCTTGCATTGAGAAGATCCTCTGGAGGAGGGTATGGCAGCCCACTCTAGTATTTTTGCCCGGAGAATTCCATGGACAGAGGAGCCTGGTGGGCTACACTCCATAGGTTGCAAACAGAAGGATATGACTGAAGTGACTTAGCAAGCATGAGTGCAGTCTCTGTATGATGTGAAGAAATAAAATATGGGTTTAGTGTCCATGCTGTGGATAAAAAAAAAAAGTAAAAGCAAAAAAATGTACCCTATTAAACAGCATATAGTGACATAAGGAATTTTCTCCATCATCTGCGCTCTCAGAATTAAATGCTGGGTTTAGTTTCCTGGGTTTAGTTTGCTGCACATGTATAGATGAAGCAGAGTTTCATCTATTTCACAGTTTTAATCTGAAGTTAGTTGCCATTGACTCCATGGAAAGAGGATTGGAATATGTGAGGTATTGTTTTACTCTACATGAGTTGTATTTTCTCAAGCTAGTCAGATCACTTATAATTATAATGGGAACCTATCCTTTTTGCACTATATGGAGACAGAAAATGACAATATACGTTTAATATTAAGATTACATGTGTAGATATCTCTGTGGGTATGCAAATAAATCCAATATTTGCATATTGAAGTCTTAGGCCCTAGGAGATCAGAATGTAGCTGCTTTGGAGATATTCCTTGAGGAGGCAATTAACTGAAAGTGATGCCTTTAGGGCAGATCTTATCTAATATAATTGTTGACCATGTAAGAAGAGATTATGGAGAAGAGAATGGCATCCCACTCCAGTATTCTTGCCTGGAGAATCCCTTGGGCAGAGGAGCTTGTTGGGCTACAGTCCATGTGGTCACAAAGTATTGGACACAACTGGGAGACTAAGCAAGCAAGAAGAGATTAGGGCACTGAAATTCAGAGAAAAAACTAGTGTGAAGACAGAGGGTAAAGGCTGCCATCTACAAATGAAGAAGAGAGGCGTCAGAAAACAATCAACCCTGCTGTTACATTGATTTAGGATGTCTAGACTCCAGAATAGTGAGAAAATAAATTTCTTTTTAAAAATATTTATTGAAGTATAGTTGATTTACAACGTTCTGTTAGTTTCAGCTATACAGCAAAATGAATCTATTATACTAATACATATATCCACACTTTTTATTTTTACATTATTTTCCCATATAGGCCATTACAGAGTATTGAGTAGAGTTCCCTGTGCTATATAGTAGGTCCTTATTAATTATATACTTTATGTAGTAGCGTATATATGTCAATCCCAATCTCCCCTTACTCCCTAGTAACCATAAGTTTGTTTTCTACATCTGCAACTCTGTTTTGTAGATAAGTTCATTTGGGCCCTTTTTGTAGATTCACTTTTAAGCAATATCATATTTGCAAATAATAAATGCAGGAGAGAGTGTGGAAAAAGGGAACCCTGCAACACTGTTGGTGGGAATGTAAGTTGGCGCAGCTACTTACAGTGCAGTATGGAGATTCCTTAAAAAAATAAAAATAGAACTACCATATGATTCAGCAATGCCATTATGGGCATATACATGGAGAAAGCCATATTTGAAAAGATACATGCACTGCAGTGTTCATTGCAGCAATATTTACAATAGCCAGGATGTGGAAGAAGCCTCAGTGCCCACCAACAGAGGAATGGATAAAGAAGATATGGTAAATGTATGCAATGGTATATTACTCAGCCATAAAAAAGAATGAGATCATGCCATTTGCAGCAACATAGATAGACTCAGAGATTGTCATACTAAGTAACGTAAGCCAGACAAGGAAATTTCTATTTTTTCAGCAACCAGTCTATGGTACTTTGTTATATCAGCTCCAACAAACTAATACAACCAGTATTTATATATGTGTATATGTGTGTGTGTGTGTGTGTGTGTACATATGTATGTGCTTATCTGTAGATACATATATGTATATGTATATATATATATAAAGTCTCCACATGGTGGTGGTGGTTTAGTTGCTAAGTTGTATTCAACTCTTGTGACCCCATGGACTGTAGCCTGCCAAGCTCCTCTGTCCATAGGATTTCTAGGTAAGAATACTGGAGTGGATTGCTATTTCTTTCTGCAGGGGATCTTCCCGACCCAGGAATCAAACCTGGGTCTCCTGCATTGTAGGCAGATTCTCTACTGACTGAGCTATGAGGGAAGCTGATAATAAAATATATATTATATACCCATGTGATGTGGAGATAGATGCATATAGATGCCACAGTTTCCTGCATGTGCAAACACTGCATATGTGGTGGGTTAACTATAATCTTTATTTTAAGTATCTAAGAATAATAGGTAGACACTAATGAACTAAAAGGAAATATTTTAATTAAAACTTTTTGATTTGAAAACGATAAACATCAGTCTGAATTTATTTCCATTTAATGTTTAGTGTGAAAAATACACTTTGTTGATAAACCAGTTTTTCCCAAACTCCTTCTTCATTGCCTCTTTGACATCTTTGTTACTCAAACTATAGATGATGGTATTCAGCATGGGAATTATGATGGTGTAAAATATGGACACAATCATGTCATGATCCAAGGCATAGCTGGAACTAGGTCTCACGTACATGAAGAGAACTGTACCATGAAAAGTGGACACTCCTGTTAGGTGAGAGCCACATGTAGAAAAGACTTTTCTTCTCCCTTCAGCAGAATGCATCCTCAGAATGGCCAACAGAATGAAACCATAGGAGGTCAGAGCAATCAACATGGTGGATATCTCAATAGAGCCTGCCAAATAGAAAACTAGAAGCTGGTTCTTGCACATCTCAGAGCAAGAAATAGCAAGGAGGGGAGGGATGTCACAGAAGACATGTCTAATTTCATTGAATGCACAGAAGGATAGGGTAACAGTAGCCACTATGTGTAAAGTAGCATGCAAGATACCAACAATATAGCAGGAAATTATAAGTGGCACATAGACTCTGGGTGACATTTTAACTAAATACAGAAGAGGGTTGTAGATGGCTACATAGTGATTATAGGCCATTGTGGCCAAGATGAAGTATTCTCTGGTCCCACAAGTAAGAAAGAGAAACATCTGTGTGGCATATCCAAGAAAGGAAATGGTTTTATTCTCGGATAGGAAATTGATCATCATTTTGGGGATGATAACGGAAGAACAGCAGGCATCTAAGAATGATAATGCTATCAGAAAATAGTACATGGGGTTGTGGAGCTGGGAATCCATAACGACTAAGAAAACCAACCCCAAATTTCCTATCATTGTAAAAAGACAGATTGCTAGAAATAGTAAAAATAGAAAGATTTGCACCTCAAAATAATCTGTAAAACCCATCAGTATAAACATGGTGACCTCAATCCTATCTTTTATCTGAATTCTGTATAAATCAAAATTTGATGGTGATCCTGACATCTCAGTTTTCAGTTCCAAAAGCAATATGTGGCAAAAATAGAGTCCACCAATTACATCCTCATGTCTGTTTCTTAGAAATGCTTTCCAGCGAGGGAACAGTCCAATGATTAAAAGTTGAGTCCAAGTGGATGCATTACTCTGTAAAAATAAATTAATTGCTGTTGGTTAAATTTTCATGTTAAAAATAGTGCCAGTTTACATGGTTTAACTTCCAATTTATTTTCTGTTGAATTTATGACTGCTCACTTTCATATGATGTCATCTTAAAATTCCCCACAAAGACAAATTAATATAGGAGTTTTTAATCCCAACATTATTATAGTAGAAAATTCATATCTGAGTGCTAATCCCAGATTTTCTACAGCATGCCTGAAATTTACAATTTGTAAAATATGAGCAAGTACATTTACATCAGAAGATAGTATTGAATTTAAATGTTAAAAACCAATGTGAAAATTACTTAACTTTATCATGTTCCCAGGTTACTGGGAAATAGGATTATTGTAATTATTGTGATATCACTTAGTCATGTCCAACTCTTTGCAACCCCATGGACTGCAGCCTGCCAGGCTCCTCTGTCTAGGCAAGAAGACTGGAGTGCGTAGTAGCCATTCCTTCAGGGAATCTTCCCGACCCAGTGGTCGAACCTGGATTTCCTGCATTGCAGGCAGATTCTTTATAATCTGAGTCACCAGGGAAGCCTAAGCAGATCCACTTGTACCAGAAGTGAAGTTCGAATCCACAAGAATATAAATCCATTGGATCTTGAGTTCAATGCCTTAACCACTTGGGCATTCTGGTACTTGAATTTTCTGTAATTACTATAAGATACAGTCATCCCTAGGTGGGGGGCATGTAGATCCAGAATCCCCCTTCCCAATACCAAAATGAAAGATGCTCAAGTTCTTTATATAAAATGGGGAGATGTTTACAATATAAGCAACACACCTCTTCTCACATACTTGAATCCATCTATAGATTAGTTATAAAACTTAATATAATGTAAATGTTGTCTAAAAGGTTGTAAATATAATTTAAATGCTTTTAAAATAATTGTTGATGTGCTGCAAATTTGTTTACTTTTTGAACTCTGCAAATTATTATTTTCTCAATACTTTGGACCTACAGTTGATTGAATCCAGGGAAGTAGAGCCCTTGGATATAAATAGCACTGACTGTAAATATCTCCTGATGACAGATAATAAAACTTTTTAGAAAAGGTATTGCTAAAAGAAGCACATGACTAGGTAAACCACAATGTACTGTTTTATTATGGCTCTATTTCCCTGTGCTGTCAGACTGTTGCTTATTCAGTGGAGTAGGAAGAAAGCAAAGTGCATAACAAACAAGCAAAATGTTAAAAGGTCATCAGTATCTGTACCTAAAGTCTTCAGCATTTAAATCAACATTTATTTAAAAGAGTGAAAAATCTGCTGTGGGTGGGACTGAGCTGAATTCAATGACCTACCAATGGCTTATATTACTAACATGAAATGCACTATATCGTTGTTATAATGAGACAAGCATACATCAAATAGAGAATAAGCAAATCAGCTTAAAATCACTTTTAGAAGGAAAACAGAGTCTCATGTCTTCATTTTCCCACATAGTTCCTCCTTTCCCGTGAAAATTTTTCTTAATACGTAGAATAAATAAATTTTCAATTGTGGAGTTGCCAAATCAAAACGGAAAATCTTACTTAATTCTTAGAGAAATGTATATGGTATAAATTTAATATATAATTAAATGTTTATCTCTTTGTTAATTCAAAGAACTCATATCTTACTCTTGAAAGAACATATACACACACAAATGTATTATAAAATTTCCAGTTTAGTTTGAATGGTTATATTAATAAAATATCTTATAACACCTTCAAGTTTATTAACATTAAAGGTATTCAGTTCAGTTCAGTTCAGTCGCTCAGTCGTGTCCGACTCTTCGCGACCCCATGAATTGCAGCACGCCAGGCCTCTCTGTCCATCACCAACTCCCGGAGTCTACTCAAACCCATGTCCATCAAGTCGGTGATGCCATCCAGCCATCTCATCCTCCGTCGTCCCCTTCTCCTCCCGCCCCCAATCCTACCCAGCATTAGGGTCTTTTCCAATGAGTCAGCTCTTTGCATGAGGTGGCCAAAGTATTGGAGTTTCAGCTTCAACATCAGTCCTTCCAATAAACACCCAGGATTGATCTCCTTTAGGATGGATTGATTGGATCTCCTTGCAGTCCAAGGGACTCTCAAGAGTCTTCTCCAACATCACAGTTCAAAAACATCAATTCTTCGGCGCTCAGCTTTTTTCACCGTCCAACTCTCACATCCATACATGACCAGTGGAAAAACCATAGCCTTGACTAGATGGACTTTTGTTGGCAAAGTAATGTCTCTGCTTTTAAACATGCTATCTAGGTTGGCCATAACCTTCCTTCCAAGGAGTAAGCGTCTTTTAATTTCATGGCTGCAATCACCATCAGCAGTGATTTTGGAGCCCCCCAAAATAACGTCTGACACTGTTTGCACTGTTTCCCCATCTATTTCCCATGAAGTGATGGGACCAGATGCCATGATCTTAGTTTTCTGAACGTTGAGCTTTAACCCAACTTTTTCACCCTCCTCTTTCACTTTCATCAAGAGGCTCTTTAGTTCTTCTTCACTTTCTGCCATAAGGGTGGTGTCATCCGCATATCTGAGGTTATTGATATTTCTCCCGGCAATCTTGATTCCAGCTTGTGTTTCTTCCAGCCCAGCGTTTCTCATGATGTACTCTGCATATAAGTTAAATAAGCAGGGTGACAATATACAGCCTTGACGTCCTCCTTTTCCTATTTGGAACCAGTCTGTTGTTTCATGTCCAGTTCTAACTGTTGTTTCCTGACCTGCATACAGGTTTCTCAAGAGACAGGTCAAATGGTCTGGTATTCCCATCTTTTTCAGAATTTTCCACAGTTTATCATGATCCACACAATCAAAGGCTTTGGCATAGTCAATAAAGCAGAAATAGATGTTTTTCTGGAACCCTCTTGCTTTTTCGATGATCCAGCGGGTATTGGCAATTTGAACTCTGGTCCTCTGCCTTTTCTAAAACCAGCTTGAACATCTGGAAGTTCACGGTTCACGTATTGCTGAAGCCCAGCTTGGAGAATTTTGAGCATTACTTTACTAGCATGTGAGATGAGTGCAAGTGTGCGGTAGTTTGATCACTCTTTCGCATCGCCTTTCTTTGGGATTGGAACGAAAACTGACTTTTCCAGTCCGGTATACTAAATGTATTATTTGAGTATCAAAAATATAGTCATTTTTAAAATCCTTTATTATCAATATTTCTCCTTCAAGAATCCATATATTACACACAAAAATATTGATTGAGAAGAGTCAGTTTCAAAATAGGAATTAGGCAGATAAGAAATACAGTAAAAATAAAAAATATGCAGGCAAATTTTGAAAAATACCTCAAGAGATGGTCTAATAAAGAAATTCTTTAATAAATACGTGATCACTAACCTTTACAAGGGAAACTTTAGCTTTATTTTGATTCTAATTTTTATTTAACTGATGTGTTTGAGACAGAAAAGTTGTGGAAGTTAAAAAATATGGTATTTAATTCTAGAACCTTAATATTACAGTCTCAGATTTAGCCCCTAATGTGATTTAGCAAAAGCAACTTAATCCTTCAAATGAAAGAATAAAATTGATCAAAATTTTGGTGCATATTTTGTTTGACTACATAAACATAGTATGACAACAGAGTTTTTATTTATGAGATGCATTAAAATGTTTGTTAAAGTATTAATTATATGTGAAGGATTTATACATATTAAATATGACTATAATTTGTTTCAAATTTTTCTTAACTTGAAGGGGCAATTATAAATAAATAGGGAGCTAGGAAATCAAAGTTTTGTCAAAGCATTGGATAATGAATGGACTCCAAACCAAAATCTCAGTAGCTCTTGTTTTAGTTAAGCTTATGTGTTACATGACACTCAATATAAATTAAAATATCATTCTCATGAAATTAAACTAACTGAATTCCAATATTTAATACTATCAACCATCTTAAAAATTCTCTTCTATTGCATTCTGATGTGGGGCATATCAATAAAATAATAGTATGTTTACTTACATATCCTGATAATTTTGTCCTTTACAACTTTGTCATACACGTTTATATCTCTGATCTATTTTTTTTTACTCCATTTCTTTTCTTTTTTAAAAAATTTATTTATTCTTTAATTGAAGGATAATTGCTTTGCAGAATTTTGTTGTTTTCTGTCAAACTTCAACATGAATCAGCCATAGGTACAAAAGGTGGATTATGAATGAAGGCATATGCTGTTCTTAGTCATGCTTCATTAGAGCAATTACCTATTTCAATGTAGAGAAATGAGGAATGGTAGACAAAAAGTGTTTCCCAGGTGGTGCCAGTGGTAAAGAATCCATCTGCCAATGCAAGAGATGTGGGTTTGATCCCTGGATCGTGAAGATAGCCTGGAGAGGGAAAGGGCAATCCAATCCATTACTCTTGCCTGGAAAATTCCATGGACAGAGGAGCCTAATGGGCCAGTCCATGGGGTGGCAAAGAGTCAGACATGACTTAGCACACACAGACAAAAAGTATGGGGTCATTTACTTCATCCAGGGTGCTCTTCAAACAGGCGATTCTGTCCACTAATTAAGGAGATTAGAACTAATTGTTTTTGCATCCAGCTTGATTCCACTTTGAGAGAAAGAGTCTAAGAAGATGGGTCCCAGATTTTTGACAAAGTATCATCATTCTGAAAAGCTAAATCAAATGAGCTCCTCAACTCTCAAACAGGTGGAAAACACAATAATAGACACTCATGATATGAATAATATTATAAACACTGAGTTGGAGAAAAACAAAGCTGTGTTAACAGCTACCACAAATCATACGATGGCTACAAGAGGTTATAGATGGTACATACAATATTCTGTGCAATCTACATAGCAACCTGCAACAAAATAAATGAGAATTCTTTTATAGATTAGACAATTGAAGACCAGCTAGACCTATGAACTGAGTAAGTTCACATAGTGAATTGCTAGAGGCACCAATGCTGAAGTACAAATTTCTCTGTTGCCAGACCCCATGCTATTACCATCAACATATCACAATCTAATTGTAACATGCCACAATTCCTGGAATTGCTATGCCCTAGAAATACATTAACATTCTTATGTGCTTGAATCTTTTTTTTTAAATCAAGCTTAAGTAGACTATGAAAATAAAATGAAAGAAAAATCTTGCTGTAGCTTCAAGATCAATCAGCTAACTGGTGAAATAAATTTAAAACTAATTTATATCCCTCCATGAGAAAAAATAATGATCTTCAAATGATGTATACTCAACAGCTGGTTAATAAATAATTTTCTTTCCATTTAATAATTTTCCTAAAGTTTAAATATAACCATTTATTTATACCCTTATTCTGACTGATGTCTTCCATCTAGGAAACTAAAACAATTTCCTAATTTATAGCTACATTGGGCTAAAAATTTAGGGAGCCTTTCTTATTTCCCCTACTATGTTCTCATAAATTTCCTCACTCAATGCTTAATTCAATTCTGAATTAACTAGAAAAATTTATCTAAGAGTTAAATATTAAGGCATAGAATCTAGTATGAGGTTCAAGGTTATCGCTTCTGAAATATTTTGTAATCAATTAAAATCCTTTAATATTACCTGTGAAAATGAACTGTACACTCAGTCAAAATATGCTGTGAGTATTAAGCATTTGGACTCTTATACCAGATTCTCTGGCTCTTGAAATCTTTAGGGATATCTCAAGGACGAAAAACACTAATTCTCTTCCGGGATAGAAAAGTAACAAGATTTTTTTTTTCCTCTTCTTAGTGATGAAGAAAAATGTTTGATTCTGGAGCAATGAACAACAAAGTTGAAATGATATGTGAATGCACTCTGGCCTCTGTTGTAAGATGATCTCTCAGCGGAAGAAAAATATGCACAGAATTGGAATGACATCTAATGATATAGGACATGGAACAAGCTCTGACGTTTAACAGCTGTGTCATTGGGTTGATGATTTAATTACTCTGAAATCCAGTTTCCTCTACTTGGGAATATAACGTGATACTACTCTCAAAATTTTGTAAATGTTTACATAATGAAATAATATGAAAGTACCTATTATAGACTTCATTATCATTAAGTAAAGATTACCGTATATATTTAAATTTTAAAGTGCTACACTACAAAGGGGAAAAGGGGTAAAGAGATAAATCCACTGGCAGTTTGTAGAGGAGATATAATAATAAACAAATAAGATTATTGAGAGGAGGGATTATAAAGTATACAAAAACAATATTTTATGTAGTAAAATCAACTTGAATATAATTAGGAACTTTTAAACAATAAAGAAGTAACTTTCATTTCTGGTTGTGACATACAGGGTCACAGCAAGCCATTCTTCCTACTGAAAACACTAGACAAATTTGGATAAAGAATTACAAAACTCCTATTTTGAAGGAAACAGATAGCTATGGAAAAAAGTAAAAAGTCAATGACAACATCAAAATGAAGGCTCATTAAGTCAGAGAGAGACAGTCCACCTGATCATTCACAATTGGGTGACTGATCATCTTTTACAAACAATGCTGAAAGATGCAAAACTGCATAAAATCATACTTACGCATGTTTATTGATTCAAAGAGTCATTGAAGGTGCCCAGTTCTTCTCCACAGGTTTGGGCACTTGCATTCTCATGAGTGTAAAAAGTGTATCTTCCCAAGAGATTGTTTGGGGAAATGTCTTGGACTGTTTCGTGTACTAAATCTACACGATATACATTTTTCATTCCTTTTTCTTGAATGCAATTGAGTTTTCGCCCCTATTTTTAAATGATGATTTTCCTCCCTTTTCTGTGAGCTGTTGCTTCAACTATTTGGTCCATTTTTCTACTTTTGTTTTATTTTGACTTCCTGATATTTAGGTGGAGGTTATTAATAAAAGCAAATAACATTTTAGGTGAGGTATTATATTTTGTCATCTTTATCAAAGCATTTTAATTTTTAATGTAAGATTGTATCAAGTAGAATTATTTATTTTTGTGTAGATTTTTTGGTTTTTGTGTTCTGCATTCTAATTTTGAGTCAATCGAGAAAAACTTTCTTTACTTTAATGGTATAGAAATATTTATTTATAACTCTTTCGTTATTTCACTTTTGAAATATGTAAATGTGCGAACCCTTAAGATTTTCCTACTGTATTATAATGTATTAACTAAAGTCCATATTTCTTTCTCAAAGTTTTCTCGGTAGTCCAATAGCAGGTTTTTTCTTAATGCTCTTATTTTGCTAATTTGGTATGCTATTTTTATTATAGGATAAATTTTAATTTCTATTAGAGTTTTTCTCAATATAATTAATGTATCCATGTGTTTTCCCAGGACACTGCGTAGAAAATTATCAGTTTATTTTTAACTATTAAATCTCTGTACAGTTAAATTTTATTCATTGTTCATTAACAAGTTGAATATCTTCCCTTTTTTAAACAATTGTTTCCCTCTGTTTTCTGTGAAGTGTTCCTTAAACTATTTGTATCATTTTCTAATCTCATTTTAGATTTTTCCTTGATAATTAAAAAATAAATATCTATCTGGGATATGACATAATTTTTTCCAAAATTTTACCCATACTAGTTTAACTTTAACTTTGGTGCATGTTCATTTCCACCAAGTAGAATTATCTACTTTTATGTAATTAATTTTTTTCAGGTTTTGTGCCCTGAATTCTAATTTTCAGCCAAAGTTAAACTTTTCTTGCTTCAAGATTATACAAATTTTAATTTAGAATGCTTTCATTGTTTCACTCACTTACTACACTATGTAAACCTATGCCTCATTTAAAGCTTTCCTATTTTAAAGCTACCATGCTGTTCCAATAACATTAATTTAAAAGTCTATTTTGCAAATGTGTTACGGTATTTTGCTATCGGATGATGAATTTGTGTCTCTTTTCTGAATTTGATTTTCTATGGCATCAGAAAATTTCTCTATTCATTCATAATACCACGTTGTGCTAATTATGAGACTTTAGAGCACAGTTGATCTTTGGATGTGCACCTGCCGTAGCTCAGTTCTGGCTGGCTTCTCACATCACCCACTCCTCACTCACCTTCTGTGGTGTCTTGCACATGATCCCTGATACTCTGTTATTGCCTTCATAGTCACTCTCTGTTATAACACTACCATCAGAGTTCCCTCTCATAGAGATATTTTCTGTTTGTAATCATAAAACATTAGTACCCATTGTTTACTAACAAGTAACATGATTGGATCCAAACCAACATTTTTGAAACAGTCTAGATGTTGGGAATAATTATTTTTCCCAGACTTGAAGCCAAGAAGACACAGACTGTGTTGCTGGCATCTTTCCACACTATCTCAGTTGGAAAATTCAAGTTATTTTATCCTATACAAAGTTTTGGAATTATTTTCTCTCACAACTGCATTCACACTAGAAATTTGAAACTGAGAAAATAAAACCTCTATTATTAGTGCTAAATTTTTTTTTTTATTCCAGGAATAATAATACAACATCTATCTCTTAGGTTTCCCTGGTGCCTGGGAAAGAATCAATAACATATAAGATTAAAATAGTATTTATCATCTGGGCAATTGCATGTTGCAGAACCCTAAATATCAATTAAGAATATAATATAGGAGGATATAAGAAAAACATGTTCAGGAAATTGTGCTGCAAGCTCAGTGTTAATAGAACGAGGCACACAGTAGAGTGTTCATGATAGTGTTTGAACTGGGTGTGTGTCAGTTTTAGATGGTCTGCAGTTATGCTGCTCAGCACCCTATTCAATTCTAAGAAATAAGAAATGTGCTGTGCACTCTAGTCCATGAAGAGGCTGAAGAGAAAGTATTCTGGGTGGAGTGAGAACTAACAGGGAAAAATAAAACAAACCATAGAGTGCCAAGTGATACTTTTAATTGGAAATGTAACGTAACTGCTCTAAGAGATCTCCTAGGGTAGAGAAACTTTATTGACGAGCCCTTTATTTTGGAAAGGATGGAATATTTTAAAAGTAAGTTGAATGTCTGACTAAATTGTGATTTCGCTTAAACTAATATCATTATTTATATCCTCTACAGTGAGAAAAAATCAGTGTCATCTTATATAAGAATGGTAAATATGAACTCTTTTATATTCTTGTAAGCTTTAGTTTATAACTTTTATTTTAAAATTTAATACTTGATATATAATAGCAAGAATGTTATGTTAAAGGAACTTCCATGTATTTCTGACTAGGTCAAATAAAGTTTACAGTTAAAAAAATTTACTAATAATGTTGAATTATTTTGAAATGCTCAAGACTTGAATAACTGATATATATATTTTTAAATTAGTTTATTTTCTATTTTTTAACTTTACAATATTGTATTTATTTTGCCATACATTGACATGAATCCAGCAGACGAATGGATAAGGAAGCTGTGGTACATATACACAATGGAATATTACTCAGCCATTACAAATAATACATTCAAATCAGTTCTAATGAGGTGGATGAAACTGGAGCCTATTATACAGAGTGAAGTAAGCCAGAAAGAAAAACATCAATATAGTATACTAACACATATATATGGTATTTAGTCAATTGGTAAAGATAACCCTATATGTGAGACATCAAAAGAGACACAGATAAATAGAACAGTATTAACTGATATATTTTATACAATGTGGGGAGATAAACTTGGTTTTGAGCAAAGATATTTCAATGGACATTCTTAAATTAATTAGAATCCTGCTGATACTTTAAGAAGAGATTATACTAATATAAAACAAAGACTGATGCTGAAGCTGAAGCTCCAATACTTTAGCCACCAGATGCGAAGAACCGACTTATTAGAAAAGACCCTGAAGCTGGGAAAGACTGAAGGCAGGAGGAGAAGGGGACCACAGAGGATGAGGTGGTTGGATGGCATCATTGACTCAATGGACATGAGTTTGAGCAAGCTCCAGGAATTGGTGATGGGCAGGGAAGCCTGGCATGCTGCAGTCCATGGGGTCGCAAAGAGTCGGACATGACTGAGCGACTGAACTGAAATAAATATAAAGCAATCTAGTTCATACAGTTGCAACTTCTGGGGAATTCAAGGAACATCTATTTTTAAGAAAAAATAAATGCTTTTAAGTTTAAAATAATGAAATAATTTTTAGTTCAATACTGTTTTTAAATTACTTACATGATTTAACCTGCTAATTAATATTAAATATATAGACCTAACTGAAGTAGGTAGGGTAGAGATGGTGGTATGAGCAATAACAAACTGATATGGAATATTATCATACATCTTTTTAATCATTTCAGTTTTTCTGAATAATGGAGACTTGAGTTCAAAATAGCAATATTAAAGCATTAATATTTATTTCCCTTGATAATAAGCACTTAAACATTTACAAGAAAGAGGTATAGTGCAGACAACTTAGAGACAGCACACAGAGTAGTCGCTTTTTCTAATTTGCTCACTGTTGAGAATAACATGCAAAACTTTGTCTTACCATGAATCTTATTCATGGTATATGCTGATGATTTAACTATCACAATGCTGGACTTGTACAATTAGAAATTATAATTTATTTAGCACTGAAGAAAAGAAATGTTGGGGATGGAGGAGTGAAAGCAAATGCTAAATCTTCTTTTTCTATAGAGAAAACACAAACAGAGAAGAGAACAAAAAGAAATATACCGGAATAAAATCTAACTAATTTGAAGGAATTTCTTCCCTTGGGCTTTGCTGATGTTCACCGTCTCCAGTGGCTTCTATTTGGGTTGTTTTTAGTCAGGTATATCATTATTTTGATGGGCAACAGCACCATAATTCTAATAACAAAAGTGGGTCTTGACACCTACATTCCCATGTATTCTTTCCCTGGCAATTCTTTCCTTTTGGAAATAGCTATGGATCTGTTACCCTTCACAATGCTCATGAATCCTGGAAGTCAAAGAGAACATCTTTTTTTTTTTCTTAGTTTAATCATGTAAACCTTTGAGCCCTAGTTTCTTCATCTATAATATCAATATAACATGACATTAACACAATTCAATAACATGCTGTTGCAAGTAGCTTACTAACACAAGAGTAGCACAAAGTAAATTGTGTTTTCCAATTTCCTAGATATTATTTAAAGCTACAGTTTACTAATCATCTTTCTTTTAAAATTTTTATATTTTCCAAGTATATCTCAATACAGGAGAACTTTGAATGTCTGTAGGTCTCACTAATTACTCACTAAACGATACTTGCTCACTTACCTACCAGCAAAAATATATGTATTCTCTGGTTTTGATATTTTGGGGAACTGTGTATTAGCCATATTTTAAATAATTTGTAGCTTTCAGTTTTAATTTTCATGTGCTGCATCTTAGATATATTATTAGCTTGATAATTTTTAAATGAAAGTGACCCCTGGCACATCATAAGATATTTGAGAATAGATATACCAAGCAGAGTTTCAGAAATCATATCATCAATGTAGTTCCTTCAAGTTTGTCATTATTAATTAAATAACCAATAAGTCAACAACACTGTCAAACATAAGCTGCATCCTTGCAAAAGATAAATAAAAGTTCCTGCTTTATAATGCCTAATGGCTATGTTGCTTATTTTAGTAGATAAAGGCAGTCAGAATGGTCTCAAATAAAGTGCACACACAAGAAGTAAGAGCTATCATTGCAGAATATGGAAGGAAAAGCATGCTTCATTCTTGAGAAAGTTCCAATGGAAGAGTTGGGAAATTCCTGAAAAATGCATTACAGAATTTGGTGGTGCCTTACCACTGAGAAAGTGGTACGCAAATATTTCTGCTTCAGAATTTCGCTTTTTTAATATAAGTAAAATGGATAGATTTTGCTCTGCACACAGATTCAAAATGAAAGTGCATAATTCTTAAGCATATCACTTTTATATAAAGTTAAACCTTGAATTGCAACTTATGCTTTTATATTTAGAATTTAGCATACATAGTCTCCATTACGGAGAAGGCAATGGCAACCCACTCCAGTACTCTTGCCTGGAAAATCCCATGGACGGAGGAGCCTGGTAGGCTGCAGTCCATGGGGTCTCGAAGAGTCGGACGTGACTGAGTGACTTCACTTTCACTTTCCACTTTCATGCACTGGAGAAGGCAATGGCAACCCACTCCAGTATTCTTGCCTGGAGAATCCCAGGGACGGGGAAGCCTGGTGGGCTGCTGTCTATGGGGTTGCCCAGAGTCGGACACGACTGAAGCGACTTAGCAGTAACAGCAGTTTCCATTAGACTTCAGCTGTGTTGAGTCCAGGATATAAAACACTAGACGTTAATAGAGAATAGAAATCTTATGTACTATTAATGATTCCTCTAAATCCCTTTAATTTATAGAATTACAAAAAAAAAGATAAATGTCTAATTGTACTATTTTCACAGATGGAACCTCAAAAATATCTAGCAAATGTGAATCTCACTTCAATGATGGAATTTGTTCTTTTGGGATTTTCTGACGTTCCCAATCTCCAAATGTTTCTTTTTGTGATGTTTCTGTTTACCTCTGTAATAACTCTGGTTGGAAAGGGCATCATTATTCTCATAAGCAGGACAGACCAGACTCTCCAGACTCCCATGTACATTTTCCTCAGTAATTTTTCCTTCTTGGAAATCTGTTATGTGTCTGCCACTCTTCCTAGAATGCTCATAAACCTTTGGACTCAGAAAACACATGTTTCTTTCCTTGCTTGTGCAACACAGATGAGTTTTGTCATTATATTTGGAAACACAGAGTGCCTGCTTCTTACAGTGACGGCCTATGACCGCTGCATGCTACATGGCCATTTGTAGCCCCCTGCACTATCCTCTGGTCATGAACCACAAGGTCCATGTGGCTGCCTGCTGGGTCACTGGAGTTCCAACTGAGGTAGGGCAGACGGGCCAGATTTTCTCTCTGTCCTTTTGTAGATCCAACCAAATCAATCACTACTTCTGTGACATCCCCCTAGTACTGAAGCTGACCTGTGGGGACACTTTTCTGGACGAGATGTTGGTCTTTACAGTTGCTGTGCTTTTTGTCATGGTCCCTTTTCTGCTGATTCTTGGCTCCTACAGTAGAATCACCTCCACCATCCTGAAGTTGCCATCGGCAACAGGAAGAGCAAAGGCTTTCTCCACCTGCTCATCTCATGTCATGGTTGTGACTTTATTCTGTGGATCTTCAACCGTTACATATTTATGACCTAAATCCAAAAATTCTGGAAGAATTTGTCTGGAAGAACAGACAAATTTCTCTCACTTTTCTATACCACTATCACCCAGATGTTTAACCCCCTGATATACACGCTGAGAAATAAGGATGTCTTGACAGCCTTGAGAAAACTGCTACCTTCATGTAAAGCATTGGCTGCTTGATTTAAACTCATTTTCTGTTTTCCTATTTAATTTTACCATTGTATAATCAGAAATAGTTTGCTTTTTCCACATGATTAATAGGATATATTACATTCATTCATTCCTGGCCTTATTGTTTTATACCGGATTTTTTAATATCAGGATTATATTATGGTATCTTACTGATAAGAAACTATGTATTTAGGCAATATTGTAATCAGTCTACAAATTTACTGGTGATTTGCAATATTATGAGAAAGTATAGTATCACTTACCTACCTTTTCCCCTAAAACCATAGATATTTTTGTACTTTTCCTGTTCATATAACTATCATGAACTTTTTTTTCCCTTTTCATGATGTCTTTAGATAATACAGATGGTAAAAGTTTGGAGAACAGTTGTTAAATATCTATGTTTTTTTTTACTTTAGACATTTTACCTTTCAATGACTTCAATTTGATCCTTCTGTAAAGATTAAATATAAAACTGCACAATGACCCTTACATTTTTGTAGTGTGGCAATAAATTTTTACCCTCTGCTTCTCTCTGAATTCTTCTCTCAAGATATGTTTTGTTTATGTAGCCAAATCATGCTACTAGCATCTTGATAATTTGTTCACTTAATTTTTACTAATGCAAAAAATATGAAAGCATGTTTGCTGTTCAGAGATATAAGATGTATGGGATTCGATCATTTTCTGCCCATATAGTGTTATCCATTCTCTAAGATCTCTTGCTTTTTTAAAAAATTCTTTTTGTGAAGTACACAATTGAAATTAAAATAAAAATACTTGGGATATTTAGTACATTATTTTCCCAAGTTTTCCTGGTTGTAAAGGATTATACTTGATAAGACAGAATCACTATATTAAACTAAAAAAAATTACTATTAAAAAGATCTTGTATTTCTTCAAATGGAAAGAGTCAAACTACAGACAGTGCACTGGATCATTTTCAGTCAAACTGATTGGGAAATGATGCAATCTGAGGAAGGTTTTTTTTTCTTTTGTATTTTCTTTTTAAATCTGTCTTTCTCTTATTATACTATGTGTTTAAATTATTTTTCATAAGACCATAATTCATCTATCAGCTAGTTCTCTTCTTTGAGCAGGTATCATGTCATCAAAAAAGACATCTAAAAGGCACACAAAGATTACAGTGATCATTTCAGAGGAGATAATGTGCAGATGACAGCAACAGATGACAACTATGGCTATTACAAATTACCCATTGAGAGGACTAAAGGAAGTAAAATATAAAAGTTGGTTTTGTAGCCATTTTGAAGTCCTCTGTTTCAATATTCTGTTGCTGCACAACAAATTATATCCAAAATTCATGGTTTAGAATAATATCATTTGATTGTATCCCATACACTGTCCAGTACTGAGGCAGGGATCAGCTGCATGGTTGTTCTCTTCCGTATAGCATTGACCGTCATCACTAAAGAGAATTCATATGGTGACTGATTCGGTTTTCATGTCTAAAAAGCTTCACATAACTATATCGTGTAGTTACAATGATGCATTACAGAGAAAAAATTCCAGTTTTCACTTAAATTTCATACTCTAGGGGAACAGACTGTTACTAGATAAATAATAAAGTAATTTAGCATAAAAGCATAAAATAAATCCTACAGTAAAATGATCCACATTGAACTTGTAATATTAGAATGGTGTTTGACTTAGGTTGGATGGCATCACTGACTCGATGGACATGGGTTTGGGTAGACTCCGGGAGTTGGTGATGGACAGAGAGCCCTGGCGTGCTGCAATTCATGGGGTCGCAAAGAGTCGGACACGACTGAGCGACTGAACTGAACTGAACTAACTTAAGTTTGGGAAATAAGAAGTTAAAGAATGCTTTCAGTAAGGGATAACACTAAAGTAATTTTTTTTTTTTTAATCTCAACAATAGGGCTAACAAACACAATTAAATTAAAAATGTTGAAACATGTTTTTCTGTAATTTGAGCCAAGGAAAGGGATTTTTCTCTCTTACAGTTTTTTTTTTCCAACATTTTACTAGAGATACTAGCCTATACAGTGTAAAAAAAAAAAAGAGAGAGAGAAAGAGAATAAAATGTATATGTGAACATTGTAAAGTGTTAGTCGCTCAGTCATGTCTGACTCTTTGCTACCCAGTGGACTGTATCCTGCCAGGCTCCTCTGTCCATGGAATTCTCCAGGCAAGAATACTGGAGTGGGTAGCCATTTCCTTCCCCAGGGGATCTTCCCAACCCAGAAGATCAAGCCTGGTTCTCCCACATTGCAGGCAGATTCTTTACCATCTGAGCCACCAGGGTTTTATTAACCTAATTGTTGGAAGAGGTTATATATGAATATGTGGAAAATATTTAATAATCTATAATGAAGTTATCAGACATAATAAATGAATTCAATATGTGTCCTGGATACAGAGTCAGAAAACACAAATCAATTTATTTCCATATGTGCGTGCATGCTAAGTCACTTCAGTCGTGTCCAACTCTCTACGACCCTATATACTGTAGCCTGCCTGGCTCCTCTGTCCATGGAATTCTACAGGCAAGAATACTGGAGAGGGTTGTCATGCCCACCTCCAGGGGATCCTCCTGATCTAGGGATGGAACCCGCATCTCTTATGTCTCCTACATTGGCAGGCAGATTCATTACCACTAGTGCCACCTGTGAAGCCCTTATTCCCACATCGGAAAGCAAAAATAAGTAGACATTGAAAATCCTATTTAAATAGGAACAAAGATATGAAAATTTAGAAAGCAATGGAAATGAAAACCCTGCAGGAAGTTTATTTAGTAAACTAGAAAATAATTTGAGAGAAATTTAAGATAAGGAACTAAATGGATTGCTATAACATTTTTATGTACTGGAAAACTCAATATGTAAAAGATGTCAGTTTTCCCTGATATAATTCAATACAATGATATAGAAATTCCATAAAGTAGGGTAAAATTCCTTTGGTGTATGGGTGGGTGAAGTGGTGTACAGGGGAGTGTGTGTGTGTGACTTAGGCTGATTTTAAATTGTGTATATAAAGACAACCAATTATTACCAAGGCACTCCTGAAGAAAAGTTAAGTGAGAGGATTTACTTCACTGGACAGCATGCCTTACTATAATAGTGCAGAATTCAGACAGTGATTGATAAAGACATCAGTGATATGTGATAGAGAGCCCCACCAGTATCTCCTTCATATACATACACTTAAAAAAAAAAAGATGAAACTAGAAGCAACCAGGGGAAAATACATATCATAATAATGGGACAGATTTTTTGATGCAGATTTCAATTTGGAAACTATTTAGGACAGAAGAACAGATTACATCTTTAAAGAACTGGATAAAACAAGTATCAAACTAGAATGATTTTTCTAATAAAATTATCCCACAAAACAGAAAGTGAACTTTAAAATAACAACATCTACATACAAACTAAAGGGAAAAAATATATTACAAACATATTTGTATATGGGAATGTAAAAGGAAGTTCTTCAAGTAGAAGAAAATAATACAGATCAAAATAATTTGGATCAACACAAAGAATGAACAGATCACAAAATGGAAAATAAGATGACAAAAATGAACATTTTTCATATTTTAAAATGTCCATCAAATAATAAAAAACAGTTGAAAACAAAAAAAGAAGTATCATGGTATTTATAAGTTAAAGAATAAATGTGGTACATATATATGAATAATAGTCATAAGAAAGAAATAATGCCATTTGCAGTGACATGGATGGACCTAGAGAATTTTAAACTGAGTGAAGTGACAGAGAAAGAAAAGTATCACATCATAGCATTTATATATGGGATCTATACAATTGGTACAAATGAATCTCTTTACAAAGCAGAAATAGAATCACACATGTTGCAAACAAATTTAAAGTTACCAAGAGGGAAAGGTGGAAGGGGAGGGGTAAACTGAGGGATTGGGATTGAAATATACAAACTAACTTGTCTAAATAGATAGCTAGTAAGAACCTGTTGTATAAGACAGGAACCTTACTCAATACTCTGTAATAATCTATATGGGAATAGAATTTTAAAAAGAGTCAAAGTATGTGTACGTATCACTGATTCACTTTGCTGTATGGTGGAAGCTAAATAACATTGTAAATCAACTGCATTCCAATAAAAATTAATTAAAAAAGAGTAAGTGTAAGACAATAATACAAAACAAAAGATAAGATTGTAAAAATAGGAATATTTTCAGGATCTTAACATTTTGCATTTAAGTATATAATTTATTTAATGGTAGATTGTATTAGGCAGATATTTATTTTGCAAACTCTACAGTTACAGCTAAAAATTAATAAAGAGCATTGTATAAAAAAGTGGTTCAGTTCAGTCACGTCCGACTCTTTGCGACCCCATGACTGAAGCACGCCAGGCCTCCGTGTTCATTACCAACACCCAGAGTTTACTGAAACTAATGTCCATTTAGTCAGTGATGTCATCCAACCAGCTTGTCCTCTGTCGTCCCTTTCTCCTCTCACCTTCAATCTTTCCCAGCCTCAGGGTCTTTTCAAATGAGTCAGTTCTTTGCATCAAGTGGCCAAAATATTAGAGTTTCAGCTTCAACATTAGTCCTTCCAATGAATATTCAGGACTGATCTTCTTTAGGATGGATTAGTTGGATCTCCTTGCAGTCCAAGGGACCCTCAAGAGCCTTCTTCAATATCACAGTTCAAAAACATCAATTCTTCAGTGCTCAGCTTTCTTTATAGTCCAGCTCTCACACCCATACATGACTACTGGAAAAACCATAGCTTTGACTAGAGGGACTTTTGTTGGCAAAGTAATGTCTCTGCTTTTTAATGTGTTGTCTAAGTGATACATAAATACTAAAAGTATATTAAAATCACAAAAAGTAAGAAGAAGAAAAATCAATGAAAATATATATGTATGAGAAAATATTGTATAAGAGAAATAAAACATAAACAGCAAGGCAGTAAATTTAAATATAGTCATATTTATAAAACCGCTATTAAAATGTACAGCAATTCAATCAATGTGCAGCATGGTATTGATGTTGTTCAGTGACTAAGTCTTGTCTGACTCTGCAGCCCCATAAACTGCAGCACGTCAGGCTTCCCTGTCCTTCACTATCGCCTGGAGTTTGTTCAAACTCATGTCCATTGAGTCAGTGATGCCATCTCATCCTCCATCGTTGTCCCCTTCTCCTTTTGCCAATAAGCTGGCTCTTTGCATGAGGTGACCAAAGTATTGAAGCTTCAGTTTCAGCACCAATCCTCCCAGTGAATATTCAGGGTTGATTTCCTTTAGGATTAACCAGTTTGATTTCCTTCCTGTTCAAGGGACCCTCAAAAGTCTTCTCCAACACTACAGTTTGAAAGCAGCAATTCTTCGGCACTCAGCCTTCTTTATATTCTAACTCTCATATCTATACGTGACTACTGGAAAAACCGTAGCTTTAACTATACAGACCTTTGTCAGCAAAGTGATGTCTCTGCTTTTTAATATCCACTCTAGGTTTGTCATAGCTTTTCTTCCAAGAAACAAACGCCTTTTGATTTCATGGCTGCTCACCGTCCACACTGATTTTGGTGCCCAAGGAAATAATATAGAGCATGGTGACTATAGTTAAATAATTTTGCATATTTGAAATTTGCTAAGAGAAATTTTTAAAAATTCACATCACAAGAAAAAAATGCATAACTTTGTGTGGTGATTGATGGATGTTAACATTAGACATTGTGATGACCATTTAAAATATATTTATGTTGTACATCAGAAGTTAATATAATGCTATAAGTCAAGTATATCTCAACCAGTCACTGAATTTTAAAGGTCGTGCTTTATGTTATGTAAATTATGCCTCAGTTCAGTTCAGTTCAGTCGTTCAGTCGTGTCTGACTCTTTGCAACCCCATGAATAGCAGCACGCCAGGCCTCCCTGTCCATCACCAACTCCCGGAGTTTACCCAAACTCATGTCCATCAAGTCGGTGATGCCATCCAGCCACCTCATCCTCTGTCGTCCCCTTCTCCTGCTGCCCACAATCCTTCCCAGCATCAGGGTCGTTTCCAATGAGTCAGCTCTTCGCAAAGGTGGCCAAAGTATTGGAGTTTCAGCTTCAACATCAGTCCTTCCAATGAACACCCAGGACTGATCTCCTTTAGGATGGACTGGTTGGATCTCCTTGCTGTCCAACGGACTCTCAAGAGTCTTCTCCAACACCACAGTTCAAAAGCATCAATTCTTCGGCGCTCAGTTTTCTTCACAGTCCAACTCTCACATCCATGCATGACCACTGGAAAAACCATAGCCTTGACTAGACAGACCTTTGTTGCAAAATAATGTCTCTGCTTTTTAATATGCTATCTAGGTTGGTCATAACTTTCCTTCCAAGGAGTAGGAGTCTTTTAATTTCATGGCTGCAATCACCATCTGCAGTGATTTCGGAAATTATGCCTCAACATTATTGCTAATTTAAGCATCAAAGCCTAATGAAAATAATAATGACATTTTGTTGTTAGGCTCAAATATATCTATTAAACAAGTTAATATGCATAAATATGTACCATACATACTTATTCCTTTATGTGTCATGCTAAGTCATCAGTCTAAAGGTATACATGTTGTAGCATGCTATAACACCCTCTTTTTTTAGTGACCAAAAGTGAGGACTATGGCAGTGTGGCTTTATGCTCTTCAAATACACCTGTTTTATTGGCATATAGTGAACATCATTCCCTAACCTTCACAGAACTACATTGGACCAGGTGATTACTTTCTACAGTGACATATGGGTAGAAGTGATGTGTTTATTATGTGTAGAGGCTCTGAATAGTGTATCTGTTTCCTTATGTTCTGTCTGTCTGAAGTCTCACGTTTCTGCATGCTGAAGATCCAGTAGGAAACTACAAAGAAGAAGTAGGAACAGTGGGACTCTTAGATGGAAACACCAGAGTTTTTTCATCACTGACTGCAAACTTGTACTGTAATACGATTGCAAGATGTTTCTCTATTTTGTTACACTGATATATTTGAGGTATTGTCTTAGAGTGTAGATTTGTTTTCAGGTGATGATGATGTTGAATTGAAGAGAGAAACATTCAATTCACTATCCTAACGATAGATTTAAGGATTAGATCAATTTACTCACATGGGTGATGGGTGACAGGCATTCAGTTTGTTCCATCCTGTAAGTAAAACTTAGTTGAAACAAATCATCAGTGTAATTCTCATTTGTAAATAAACATGACACTAAATGACATGGATAAAACATCAATCCTAAAAAAGAGTACATAAGTCCAATTTATGAGGAACATGCTGTAATAAAGGGAAGCAAATTTAAAATACAAAAAAGAAACGCAATTTTATTTTTTTTAATTTTTTAATATTTTTTCTTTCTTTTTAAATTTTTAATGTTTTTTTAAAATTTTAAATTAGTTTATTTATCTATTTTTTAACTTTACAATATTGTATTTGTTTTGCCATACATTGACATGAATCCACCATGGGTGTACATGTTTTCCCCTTCCAGAACCCCCTTCCCACCTCCCTTCCCATCCCATCCCTCTGGGTCATCCCAGTGCACCAGCCCTGAGCACCCTGTATCATGCATCAAATCTGGACTGGCGATTTGTGTCACATATGATAATTTGCATGCTCCAATGCCATTCTCCCATTTCATCCCGCCCTCTCCCTCTCCCATAGAGTCCATAATACTGTTCCATTTATCTGTGTCTCTTTTTATGTCTTGCATACAGGGTTATCTTTACCGATTAACTAAATACCATATATATGAGTTAGTATACTGTATCGGTGTTTTTCTTTCTGGCTTACTTCACTCTGTATAATAGGCTCCAGTTTCATCCACCTCATTAGAACTGATTCAAATATATTCTTTTTAATGGCTGCGTAATATTCCATTGTGTATATGTACCACAGCTTCCTTATCCATTCGTCTGCTGATGGGCATCTAGGTTGCTTCCATGTCCTGGCTATTATAAACAGTGCTGCAATGAACATTGGGGTACATGTGTCTCTTTCAAGTCTGCTTTCCTCGGTGTGTATGCCCAGCAGTGGGATTGCTGGGTCATATGGCAGTTCGGTTTCTAGTTTTTTGAGGAATCTCCACACTGCTCTCCATAGTGGTTGTACTAGTTCGCATTCCCACCAACAGTGTAAGAGGGTTCCCTTTTCTCCACACCCTCTCCAGCATTTATTGCTTGTAGTCTTTTGGATAGCAGCCATTCTGACTGGCGTGAAATGGTATCTCATTGTGGTTTTGATTTGCCTTTCTCTGATAATGAGTGATGTTGAGCCTCTTTTCATGTGTTTGTTAGCCATCTGTATGTCTTCTTTGGAGAAGTGTCTGTTTAGTTCTTTGGCCCACGTTTTGATTGGGTCGTTTATTTTTCTGGAATTGAGCTGCAGGAGTTGCTTGTATATTTTTGAGATTGATTGTTTGTCCGTTGCTTCGTTTGCTGGTATTTTCTCCCATTCTGAAGGCTGTCGCTTCACCTTGCTTATAGTTTCCTTTGTTGTGCAAAAGCTTTTAAGTTTAATTAGGTCCCATTTGTTTATTTTTGCTTTTATTTCCAATATTCTGGGAGGTGGGTCATAGAGAATCCTGCTGTGGTTTATATCGGAGAGTGTTTTGCCTATGTTTTCCTGTAGGAGTTTTATAGTTTCTGGTCTTAGGTCACGTTTAGATCTTTAATCCATTTTGAGTTTATTTTTGTGTATGGTGTTAGAAAGTGTTCTAGTTTCATTCTTTTGCAAGTGGTTGACCAGTTTTCCCAGCACCACTTGTTAAAGAGATTGTCTTTTCTCCATTGTATATTCTTGCCTCCTTTGTCAAAGATAAGGTTTCCATAGGTGCATGGAAGAAACACAATTTAAGAAACACGAATAGTGTTTCAAATTGTCAAAGAATCTCTAAACAGAAAGAAAAAATGTGCTTATGAGCAGAAGTGGATATTGGCCTTATAACCTCATTCCTGATAATTTTACCTACATACCTGCCTGGAAGTAGCTGAAATAGAAAAAGCATTTTGACAGGAGAAGTTTGTTTTTTTCCCTGTCTTAAATAATTGTGTTTAAATGTTTGTTTAAAAAAGAAAATGTATTAATTTGAGGATAATTGCTTTACAATGTTGTTTTGGTTCTGCCATACAACAAAGTAAATCAGTCATAGGTGTACATATATCCCCTCTGTCTTTAACCTCCCTTCCACACCCCCTCATCCTCCTCTCCCCAGTGTTGTCACAGAGCATCAGGTTGAGCTCCCTGTTTTACGTATTTAGAAACTTCCCACTAGCTATCTGCTTTACATGTGGTGGTGTGTATGTCTCAATGTTAATCTTTCAGTTTGTCCCACCCTCTCCTTCCCTTGCTGTGTCCACAAGTCTGTTCTCTATGTCTGTGTCTATATTCCTGCCTTGCAAATAGGTTTATCAGTATCATTTTTCTCAAGCGCACACACACACACACACACACACACACATGCATATATATATATTTATGCACACGTGTGTTAATATAGGATACCTGTCTTTCTCTTTCTGACTTACTTCAGTCTGCATAACAGGCTCTTGGCTATTTTTAAG
Source organism: Giraffa tippelskirchi (assembly GCF_054371585.1). Classification (NCBI taxonomy): domain Eukaryota; kingdom Metazoa; phylum Chordata; class Mammalia; order Artiodactyla; family Giraffidae; genus Giraffa; species Giraffa tippelskirchi. The sequence continues at coordinate 111,619,502 of NC_137275.1, forward strand.
GTGCCTTTTGTTTTGAATCTACTAGATACCTACACTGATGACCAACTAGATATCCTAACATGAATAACTACCCAGATTTTTGTCAGCAGATACAACATGCTTTAATTTCCACAAAAGTTAATCTAGGAACAGTGTTCCACTTCTGAAAAGGGATCTAATCCTCCCCGCAGTGTACTGGAAAGAACAACCATATCACATTTGTGTATTAGTAAGTGACACACTTTTCTAAAGATGTGAAAGATGAGATCTGAATGAATTATGGGAATAAAATTAAGGAAGGCAAACTTACAGCAATTGCTAATGGTCTGAAATGCAATAAACTGAAAGCTTTATCTTTTTTTTTTCCAGAAAGTACTATTGATACTAGATAATTGTCATTTTTCCACTATTGATACTATATAATTAAGTGTCATTCCCCCCCCCCCTCCAGAGGGGAACCTTTATGCCAAGAAGGAGCTTCAGAGGACAAATCATCTACAGAAAAAGTAGTATTAAAACGTAAACCCAGATGATCACTGAACAGAAGCAGTCTTCTAGAAATTAAACTGACACTCAAGAGAAAATGTCCCCCAGAGTGAGCATGACTACTTCCTACATAAGAGCAGCTGATATTTGAAGAATACTTCAGAATGACAGTAACTTCCTGATTCAAAAGTATTGTAGAAATTTACAGGGTCAAAACATCTATATTCTTATAGATAACTTCATGTAAATCCAGAAGGTAAGATGTTAGATGGTTTTATTTAAAAGTAGTTCTGAATTTGAGGTTTAAGATAAAAGGGATAAAACAGAAAAATATGAAATTCTGAGATCTTTATCTGAAAATTAGTTAACAACTTAAATTAACCAATGTATTTCTTAACTTTTTAAATGATAGAATAAAGTTATAAATAAGTGAAATAGCAATAATAATAATAGTATTTATAATAAAACTTTCACTTAAGGTAATTTTGAAAACTAATTCTAGTGGAAATAGAGAAATATGAGAGAACATTTGTTGACTCAGTTTTTTTTATCAAAGAATTAATACAAAAATGATAGTTTGTGGAGCTGGAAGATGGGAACAGACATAGTAGATTTAATTAAATATGAAAACACAGAGAATAAACATTAATAAAGTGTTATGAAAATTGTCACACAGTGTTGACTGCCTGATATATGATTACATGAACTTGAAGTGAAACAAGATAACAGGCCTCTGTGTGTGTGTGTGTGTCAGTCCCACTCATATGCTTTTGCCATTTGCATTCCTAAAATAAATAATCATAGGGTTTAAATAAAGTTACATTTATCAGATAAAATTACAAAGGAATTATATAGGAGTTATTTTATTTGATTGTAAGAGAAGTAGATGACAATGGATCAGAGAATCACATAGGTTAAGAACAGACTATATTAAAATATCATGAAAGTGAAAATCACTCAGTCATATCTGACTCTTTGTGACTGCATGGACAGTTCATAGAATTTTCCAGGCCGGAATACTAGAGTGGGTCGCCTTTCCCTTCTCTAGGGGATCTTCCCAACCCAGGAATCAAACCAGGGTCTCCTGCATTGCAGGTGGATTCTTTACTAACTGAGCTATCAGGGAACTCCAAATATCATGAAGAATGGGTCATATTTATGGATTGAGTTAAAGGTTAATTGGTATTTGTAATGCAGTGTACAATGGGTATTAACAGGGAATGTTATTGGACCCCATGATGTAACTAATGCTTTCCATGTGTAGCATAACTGATGGGTGAGGTACACAGTAGAGAACGATACCATTACACGTATCTGTTCCCCCAGTAACAAAGAATGAGTTTAATAAAGTCAGTCTCATTGGAGTAGAAATGGGAGGGCTTAAAATGTTTTGAATAAGAATTAAGCAAATGTTTTAAGTGAAAAGCTTTGAATTGAAAGGAAATGGAATAAGTCAATAGGTACAGAAAAAGAAATTGATGAACCCAAAGAAAAAAAATAGCAAGGCTGTGTCATATATAATTTCACTTTTAAAAGGAGTGAAATAATTTAATACTATTCCTGTACAATAGTTCAGTTTCAGTTCAGTCGCTCAGTCGTGTCCGACTCTCTGCGACCCCATGAATTGCAGCACGCCAGGCCTCTCTGTCCATCACCAACTCCCGGAGTCCACCCAAACCCATGTTCATCGAGTCGGTGATGCCATCCAACCATCTCATCCTCTGTCGTCCCCTTCTCCTCCCGCCCCCAATCCTACCCAGCATTAGGGTCTTTTCCAATGAGTCAACCCTTCGCATGAGGTGGCCAAAGTATTGGAGCTTCAGCTTCAACATCAGACCTTCCAATTAACACCCAGGATTGATCTCTTTTAGGATGGATTGATTGGATCTCCTTGCAGTCCAAGAAACTCTCAAGAGTCTTCTCCAACACCACAGTTCAAAAGCATCAATTCTGCGGCGCTCAGCTTTCTTCACCGTCCAACTCTCACATCCATACATGACCACTGGAAAAACCATAGCCTTGACTAGATGGACTTTTGTTGGCAAAGTAATGTCTCTGCTTTTAAACATGCTATCTAGGTTGGCCATAACCTTCCTTCCAAGGAGTAAGCGTCTTTTAATTTCATGGCTGCAGTCACCATCAGCAGTGAATCTGGAGCCCAAAAAAGTAAAGTCTGACACTGTTTCCACTGTTTCCCCATCTATTTCCCATGGAGTGATGGGACCAGATGCCATGATCTTAGTTTTCTGAACGTTGAGCTTTAAGCCAACTTTTTCACTCTCCTCCTTCACCTTCATCAAGAGGCTCTTTAGTTCTTCTTCACTTTCTGCCATAAGGGTGGTGTCATCCGCATATCTGAGGTTATTGATATTTCTCCCAGCAATCTTGATTCCAGCTTGTGTTTCTTCCAGCCCAGTGTTTCTCATGATGTACTCTGCATATAAGTTAAATAAGCAGGGTGACAATATACAGCCTTGACGTACTCCTTTTCCTATTTGGAACCAGTCTGTTGTTCCATGTCCAGTTCTAACTGTTGCTTCCTGACCTGCATACAGGTTTCTCAAGAGACAGGTCAGATGGTCTGGTATTCCCATCTCTTTCAGAATTTTCCACAGTTTATTGTGATCCACACAGTCAAAGGCTTTGGCATAGTCAATAAAGCAGAAATAGATGTTTTTCTGGAACTCTCTTGCTTTTTCGATGATCCAGCGGATATTGGCAATTTGATCTCTGGTTCCTCTGCCTTTTCTAAAACCAGCTTGAACATCTGGAAGTTCACGGTTCACGTATTGCTGAAGCCTGGCTTGGAGAATTTTGAGCATTACTTTACTAGCATGTGAGATGAGTGCAATTGTGCGGTAGTTTTAGCATTCTTTGGCATTGCCTTTCTTTGGGATTGGAACGAAGACTGACCTCTTCCAGTCCTGTGGCCACTGCTGAGTTTTCCAAATTTGCTGGCATATCGAGTGCAGCCCTTTCACAGCATCACCTTTGAGGATTTGAAATAGCTCAACTGGAATTCCATCACGTCCACTAGCTTGGTTCATAGTGATGCTTTCTAAGGCCCACTTGACTTCACATTCCAGGATGTCTGGCTCTAGGTGAGTGATCACACCATCGTGATTATCTGTGTCGTGAAGATCTTTTTTGTACAATAAGCTCTAAATAAAAACGCATACATCATATTGTTTCTGGTATCATTACTGCTGCTGCTCAGTCACTTCCATCATGTCTGACTCTTTGTGATCTCATGGACCATAGCCCGCCAGGCTCCTTGTCCATGGAATTCTCTAGGCAAGAATGCTGGAGTGGGTTGCCATCCCCTCCTCCAAGGGATCTTCCTTGCCCATGGATCAAATCCACATCTCCAGTATCTCTTGCATTTCAGGCAAATTCTTTTACTGCTGAGATACCAGGGAAGCCCTCTCGTATCACTACATCCAAGTATAAGAAAATGAAGATTTTACTTCTCTAATTGATTTTAACTGCACATCAGTTCATTGCTGAGGTTTCAAATCTCATTTCTTAGAAACTGAGCAAGGCAAAGGCAGCAATACTTGCATGGATTATGTAAAGTTCATGAATCTTATTCAGTTAACAGAAGGGAAATGTTGCTCAAAAGCATTAATAAATTAACCATCTTGAATTTACCATATCTGCAGATGGAGTACAAATTAAGAACAGAAAAATCCAATATCACTACAATGATGGAGTTTATCCTCTTGGGGTTTTCTGATATTCCCAATTTCCAATGGATTCTTTTTGGGATATTTTTAGTCCTCTATCCGACCATCTGGATGTGCAATAGTGTCACTGTACTGATAACAAGAATTGACCCTACTCTCCAGACCCCCATGTGCTTTTTCCTCAACCACTTTTCCCTTTTAGAAATCTGTTATGTAACTGTCACTATCCCAAGAATGCTCATGGACCCCCGGAACCAGAAAGGGCACATTTCTTTCATTGCCTGTGCTACACAAATGTGTTTGGTCCTTCTGTTTGGAGGTTTAGAGTGTCTCCTCCTGGCTGTGATGGCCTATGACCATTACGTGGCCATTTGTAACCCTCTTCACTATGGTCTGATCATGAACCCCCAGGTCTGTGTCCAGCTGGTCACTGCCTCCTGGGTCAGTGGAGTTCCTGTTGTAATTGGGCAAACATGGCAGGTTTTCTCTCTGCCCTTTTGTGGGTCTACCATAATTAATCATTTTTTCTGTGACCTCCCCCCAGTCTTCAAGCTTGCTTGTGGGGACACATTTGTGAACGAGATAGCAGTCTATGTAGTTGCAGTGGTATTCATCATGGTTCCATTTCTGTTGATTGTTGTCTCCTATGGCAAAATCATCTCCAACATTCTGAAACTGCCATCCGCCAGAGGGAGGGCTAAAGCCTTCTCTACCTGCTCGTCTCACCTCACAGTTGTGGTCTTATTCTACGGCACAGCCTCTACCACCTATTTACAGCCCAAACCAAATCAATCTGAAGAAACTGGGAAGCTGATCTCTCTTTTCTACACAGTTTTGATCCCAACGTTGAATCCCATTATATATATTCTGAGGAACAAAGATATCACTGTAGCACTGAGAAAAGTACTAAGTAAATTATCAACTTGACTCGAAGGCTTGAAATGACAAAAGCAATTTGTTTCTATGTTTCTCATGTAAATACATCAGAGAATATCATCTAGTATTATTTCTGTGTTCCTATAAAATGATAGTTAATATCATCACTGCCATCTCACATTATGTAAAAGGACCCTAGTTTCAAAGAGTTAAGGGTTTCTGGGTTATCAAAGCACACATTATCTCCTTGGCAATGATCTATTCTGAAGACCTATCTTTCCTCTCACTAGGAAAGAGTGAGTTAAGAGATTTCCTGATCAATAAAATGATAGCTAACTGCGATATAACTAATGATCATGGTCATACCCTGTAAGAAATTTGCTTGAAACTTCCCATTCCTTCAGGCGTATTCATTGTCCTTTTCTATACTTAGGATTGGATTTAGACGATGAGAAAATAATAACCGCATCCAAGTTGGTGGGAGTAGGGGAATCTGAGTGTTTTCTAACAATTTTCCCTTCTTTCTCTGTTTTGCAACTGTCCATATCCCTTTCAGAGTACAAACCATGAAAGAATCCTTCGTTACCTCAATGCTGACTGTTCTCTAGTGACACCACTTCCTCCGGCTTGTAGCTTCATGTTTTGCTTTTGAAGTATCTCCTTAGTATTAGGAATATTAGGAATTTAAACTATAAACTGCATTGGGTTGAATGTTGATCCCTCTAAATATATGTCAGGTTACAACCTGCAAACCTGAACTTATTAGGAAAATAAAAGCCTTTGCAGATGTAATTCAGTTAAGGACTTTGAAATAAGATTATCTTAATTTAAGGGAAGGGCACTATATCCTATGATGAATGTTCTTAGTTCTTATAAGGGGGGAAGAGAGATTACGTTAAAAATAGAGACTCAGCGACACAGAAGAATATCACGTGAAGGTGGAGGAAGCAACCGGGAGTGACACAACCATGACGCAAAGCAGGTCAAGAACCACCGAAAGCTGAAATAGGCAAGGAGTGACTATCCCTTTAGAGTCTGTGGAAGAAAACCCTGTCAACACTGTGAAATGGGACACTGGCTTTTAAAGATGTGAGAAACTCAATATCTGTTCCTTAAACCACTCAAGTTGTGATAATTTGTTGCAATAGATCTAGGAAAATAATACACTGTGTAAGCAGTCTTTTTATTATGGTGTTTTTATTCTAATCATCCGGAATAAATTCTGTATCTTTTGGGAACAGTGATTTAAAAAAATATGTAGAATTTTTTTTTTTTTTACTTTAAAACCTATACCAATGAAGCCTCATAAAAATATTTGCCCAAGAATGATGGTTAATTGTGTTTGTTCAAGGATGTTTATTAAAAGCTTTTTTAATACTGTAAAAGACAACATTAGCAAAGCAAAGGTAAGCTGTTCTCATTTGGAACATATTATTCATAGGTGTCCATTTACCATGTAATGCTGCACAGTCTCTCAAGACAATGTTTTAGAGCCACACCAGTGAGGAAATCCCAAGCTTTTCAGACATGTAGGTAAGTACACAAATACATGTATAAAACAAAACTCTATTTTGTAAAACAAAGGGAGACAGCTTCCATATATTCATATATCATTTCACATGTGCATCTTTCTAGTTGGTATGTATATATGCCAGCAATATCTGGATGTGTATCAGAAGAGAGAATGGCCTTCTTTACAGTGACAGGAGTTCAGATAATGTCTGACTTATTTATTTATTTATACTTTTTTGTAGTATGGATTTATTACAAAGAGAGTAATATGCACATCACAAAAATAATAAATTTTGTTCAGAAAATAAAAACTACATATGGAAGAAAATTACTGCATTTCTTCTTTTCTTATTGCCTCCCAACATTTTAGCTAATAGAGAAATTTCAATATCAGCCAAATAATATTTGATGTTTGAAAGAAATAGCATATTTTTTATGAACTAAACAGAGCCAGAATATATAATGTTTAGTCATGTCTTTAAGGCAATGGCACCCCACTCCAGTACTGTTGCCTGGAAAATCCCATGGATGAAGGAGCCTGGTAGGCTGCAGTCCATGGGGTCGCTAAGAGTCGGACACGACTGAGCGACTTCACATTCACTTTTCACTTTCATGCATTGGAGAAGGAACTGGCAACCCACTCCAGTGTTCTTGCCTGGAGATCCTAGGGACAGGGGAGCCTGGTGGGCTGCCATCTATGGGGTCGCACAGAGTCGGACACGACTGAAGCAACTTAGCAGCAGCAGCAGCAGCATGTCTTTAAAAAAGGACTAAAATGGCTTTAATAATAGTTACAAACAGAGATAAATTTAAGATTATGAAATGGATATATATGTACATAGGCACTTTTACATATGTATAATATATAGTTTATATAATGCTAAGTTGCTAAGTCACTTCAGTCGTGTCCGACTCTGTGCGACCCCATAGACGGCAGCCCACCAGGCTCCGCCGTCCCTAGGATTCTCCAGGCAAGATTTTATATACTATAAACATATATATTTCAATATTCATTGGAAGGACTGATGCTGAAGCTGAAGCTCCAATACTTTGGTCACCTGATGCAAGCAGCCGACTCATTAGAAAAGACCCTGATGCTGGGAAAGATTGAGGGCAGAAGGAGAAGAGGGCAACAGAAGATGAGATGGTTGAATGGTATCACGGATGCAATGGACATGAACTTGGGCAAAATCTGGAAGATGGTGAGGGACAGGGTGGCCTGGAGTGCTGCAGTCCATAGGGTTGCGAAGAGTCGGACATGACTGGAAGACTGAAAAACAACAACAAATACATATATTTATATATAGCTACACTATGTAAAATAAAATTACTATATAAAATAAAAATAAAAATTACTGATTTCACTTTTTTCACAGAGAGAACATCAAGCACACACACACACACACACACACAACCAAGAAGCACATCTCACTTCAGTGATAACACTGGTTCTTTTTGATTTTTCTGTCCAAATGTCTGAGTGTTTCTCTTTGTAATATTTTCCTTTTTTATGTGATTATACTGGTGAGAAGCAACAACAATATTCTTATAATCAGGGTTGACCAGACTCTCAAATTCCCATGTATTTCTTCCTCAGTAACTTTTCCTTCCTGGAAATCTAGAATATTCATAAACCTTCACAGTCAGAAAATATATATTTTTTGCCTGCACTACAAAGATATATTTTATTTGTTTTCTTGGGAACACAGAATATTTGGTCTTGACAGTTATGACCCATGACTGCTATGTGGCCAACTATAACTTTCACAACTTCCTCTAGTTATAAACCAGGAGCTCTGTATTCAGCTGATGATGCTTGGCTCCTGGATCAGTGGTGTTACAGTCAGGATAAGGCAAACATGCCAGATTTTCCCTCTGTCATTTTTTGGATCTAACTACAAGCTGGCCTGTGGCAATGTTTTTCTGAATGAGATGTCAGTCTCTGTAGTTGTACCATTAGTGTATCCTTTGTCATGATCCCTTTTCAGCTGATACTTAGCTCCTACAGTAAAATCACTTCTCCATCCTATGTTGCCATCAGCAACGGGATGAGCCAAAGTTTTCTCCACCTGCTCACCTCACATCACAGTGTGTGCACTAAGTTGCTTTGGTTGTGTCCGACTCTCTGCAACCCTATGGACTGTGGCCCACCGGGCTCCTGTGTCCATGGGACTCTCCAGGCAAGAACACTGGAATGGGCTGCTGTGCCCTTCTCCAGGGGATCTTCCCTACACAGGGATCGAACCTGTGTCTCTTACGTCTCCTGCATTGGCAGATAGGTTTTTTACTATTAGTGCCACCTGGGAAGCCCCATAGTTGAGCCTTTGTTTTGTGGACCTAGAACCATTACCTATTTATGACATGATTCCAGAAATTTTACAGGAAAGATTTTTCTCCTTTCTATACAACATCACCCTGACATTTAATCCCATGATATATACTCTGAGGAATAAGGATGTCACGACAGCCTTGAGAAAATGACTGCCTTAATGTTTAACATCTTATCCACTGCTTTGAGCTAGTGATCTTTTTCCCCAGTTAGTTCTGCTCTTGTCTTAATCAGACATTATTTGAAATTTTGCTTCCTGTATTAATATAAATTGATTATCCTTATGAACTTGCCATTTTATGCTTGACTTTCTGACATCAGGATTACCTCCCTAGTGTTTGTATTTATAAGAAATTAATTCCTTTGCCGATCTCATATTTAATGGACTAGTCTCTGTCAGCAAAAATTCACTGCTTGTTTGAATTGTTGTTGTTGTTCAGTTGGTAAGTCATGTCCGACTCTGTGTCTTCATGGACCATAGCATGCCAGGCTCCTCAGTCCTCCACTATGTCTCAGAATTTGCTCAGATTCAGAGTTCATTGAGTCAGTGACACTATTAATATGCAACCATCTCATCCTTTGCTGTCTCCTCCATTTTGCCTTCATCTTTACTAGCATCAAGGTCTTTTACATTGAGTTGGCTCTCTGCATCAGGTGGCCAAAGTACTAAAACAATATAGTATATTTTATCTATCAATTGGCCTCTCAGTATTTTTATCCAAAATTCATAATGTATATTCTAGTTTGTCTCCCTCTGTATTGTTATAACTTACTTAAAAACAAAAGATTTCCGCTATCAAAGATTACTGCATATGGAAAGCTTTAGAGAATACTTGTTAAATGACTATAGAGTATGGGCACACTTGAATAAGCAAAAGTTCATACTGCAGAAACTGTAGAAAAGATGGCCTTTTAATAAATTATATCAATTTAATTATATATAATTGTGCAAAAAAAAAAGAGCTTGACCCTCACTTCACAAAATTTATTTTAAAATGTAATCTCAGATAATTTGTAAACTCAAGTAAAATGCATAACAATGAGTCTTTTCCAAGATAATGTTTATTAACTTCATGACTTTGGTGCGAGAAAAGTGTTTTTGATAAAATTATTAGTCACAATGTAAACATTAATCTGTTGCACTTCCTGGACTAAGAAATACTGCTATTCAGAGTGAAATTTTTCAACATAAAATGCTTAAATATACTATAATTAAAGGAGTTCTCTAAATCAAAAGCATCAAAAATTCAGGAGAAAAATTGACAACAGACTTAAAGATGCATTTCACAAGACAGAAAAATCCAAATGCCCAGAAAAAAGAAGAAAATAACTCATTAGCAACCAGTAAATGCAAATTAAACCAGATTAAAACCAAATGAAATCTATGACACATTCATTACAAGGATGAAATAAACAAGACTAACCCTATCACATACGTAAAGAATGTGGAGTAATGAAAGCTCTCACCTGATGCTGGTGTATGAATTATACAGCATATTACCACACAGCCTGCCTTCATCAAGAAAATTTTACCCTTAAGCATGTACCAGAAGAAATGTATGCATATGTGTCTCAAGGGACGCATCTGAGAATGCTCATTTTGCATCATTCATATTGTCAAATCTTTATCAAACTAGAATTGACTGTAATTGTGGTAATTACACACAGAGGAAAACCAAGGAGTTATAGAAATGAATAAAATGCAATTACATAGGGAATGGATTAAGCATTTTTAAGCAAACCAAATCATAATCATACTGTACCTATCTTTTTTGTTAAGGTAAAAAGCAGTATTTAGAACACCATTTATCATATGTATATACATAATTCCCTCTATTTCTTAAATTTTATTTAATGAGCATATTCTATCATGGAAAAAAGCATAATACTCTTTCTTACTTTTTAGCTATGCTTCTATTTTTTTCTGAAACTAGTAATTAAGCAACAAAAATATGATTCAAGACTGGTGATGCTACAGAATTGCTTTGAAAAATAAATCAACGTCTTTATAAAAGGACATACTTGTGCTTCCCTTCCTCCTCCCCCGGCGGCAGCGGCGGCGGCGAGGCGGACGCTGGGGGCCGGCCGGCGGCGCAGCTGCAGCGCGGAGCCTGCGGGCCGCCGGGGCAGCTCGAGCGCGCGCTCGCCCAGCCCGGGGCTGAGCCGCGGCGCTTGGCGGAGGCCGAGGGGGCGCGGGAGCGCGGGGGGCCGCATGCGTGCATGGATCCGGGCGCCGCGCTGCACAGGCGGCCCGCGGGCGGCGGCGGGTTGGGCGCGGGCTCCCCGGCTCTGTCGGGCGGCCAGGCCCGCCGGCGCAAGCAGCCCCCCAGGCCGGCCGACTTCAAGCTGCAGGTCATCATCATCGGCTCCCGCGGCGTGGGCAAGACCAGCCTGATGGAGCGCTTCACCGACGACACTTTCTGCGAGGCCTGCAAGTCCACCGTAGGTGTTGACTTTAAGATCAAAACCGTAGAGCTAAGAGGAAAGAAAATTAGGCTACAAATCTGGTCGACCTCAGCCCTGTCTGTCCGCCGTGTGTATGTCGCTTCCATCGCGTTCATTGCTGCCGCGCCGGCGGCTCCATCGTCACCTAGCGCTTCCGTGTTAGTGCCGTGTCTCATCCCCACCCGCGCCCCCGTGCGGGGCGCCCGCCGGCCGTGTCAGGGACACGGCAGGTCAGGAGAGATTCAACAGCATTACCTCAGCTTATTACAGAAGTGCCAAGGGGATCATATTAGTCTACGACATCACTAAGAAGGAGACATTCGATGATTTGCCAAAATGGATGAAGATGATTGATAAGTACGCTTCAGAAGACGCAGAGCTTCTCTTAGTCGGAAATAAGTTGGACTGTGAAACTGACAGAGAGATCAGCAGACGGCAGGGTGAAAAGTTTGCATAGCAGATAGCCGGGATGCGGTTCTGTGAAGCGAGCGCCAAGGATAACTTCAACGTAGACGAGATGTTCCTGAAGCTTGTCGATGACATCCTGAAAAAGATGCCCCTGGACATGCTCAGGAACGAGCTGTCCAACAGCATCCTCTCGTTACAACCCGAGCCCGAGATCCCCCCAGAGCTGCCCCCACCCAGACCACACGTGCGATGCTGTTGACCCGCCGCTTTGGAGGCGAAGTGGGCGCAATTCCTGGACAGGGGGAAGGTCGCATTCTGCACTACAATCATTTTGACAATTTCCTCTCGCACTTTGTAATCCACGTCAGAGCTATACACTAACTTGTAAATATGCAGATATGCAATCCTGGGTAAGTTTGGGTTATAAATGACATGTTTCCCTCCAAATTATTATATTTCATTCATCATCCCAGTGCCTAGTGTGTGTACACTGGGGAACATCGTACTTCTGATATGAAGAACAGGAGAAATGAGAGCTATAATGTTTCTGGAAATACATAATGTAGTTGTCCTTGTTAACTATATTATGAGGATGGAGATATTCTGATAAGAAGAAAGAATGTGGTGCTTTGCTTACTGTTCTAAAGAAAATTTATAAAACTAAAGACTTTGGGGGGAGAAAAGCGACCTTGAATGCTTTTTCTTTATTTACATTTCTCCCAGCTGTAGCATCTTTAAAGTATTGGAGTGTTTCCCACAAAGCGAGCTCCATGCTTGCTTAAAGGTCTTGAAGGTTATTTATTCACATTAATGGTAGAACATGACTAGTTAGAATGTAGGACTTGAATTGGTCCTGAGGCCTCGGAATCTCTCTGGTTTCCTGATGAACGCACTCTACTTTTAAGAACTACAAAGATTCAATAAAAGAAATGTTTTTGAAACTATAGAAGATTTTAAAAGAACGCTGCTGTCCTACACAAATCCTGTTTAAAGGAATTTTAAAGAGATGCATTTTACTATATCAAAGAACCTACACGTATTTGCCTAAACATTCTATATACCTTTGTAATGATAAAACCTCTCCCCTTGACAGTGAAGCTTATTCCTATTAAGCCTAGACTGTGTTCTTTTTTTTTTCCTGGTCTGATAATGAATTTGTGAACTCTTATCTTTGGTATATCTTTTATTAAACTGCACTGTTTGTTTAGTCAAGGTAAATAAGTCATTATGTATTTGAATAACTTGGCGTGTCTTGAGTGTTGTGATATGAGAAGCATTGTGGTCCTTCTACACTAATGAAGTGCAAATAAAATTTTGTATTTATGAATGAAAAAAAAAAAAAGGACATACTTAAAGCCAAGTTTAATTTTCCAACCTCTAAAACAATTAAAAACAAATAACTTTCGTTTGTGTTTAAGAAGCACTGGGTCACAATAAACCAGTCTATTTTCAAGCACTAGAAATTTTTGATAAATTATAGAACATATTTTAAAGATATCATATAACTGTGGGACAAAAAAGAATAGATGACAATATCGAAATCAAGGCTCATTAAGTCATAAAATATTCACACTTTTTCAAGCACAAATATGTTGCAATATCATGCTACTGCATATCTTAGTATGTGTGCATGATTACTGATTAATTCAAAGAGTGAGCACAGTTGTGATATTGGTCAATTGGATATTCCTCTCCACACATACACAATGCATAAGAAAATGTCTTAGAATTTTTAACACTGTATCATTGTTCAGATTACGATTTACTTATTATTATTTTTTTTTTTACAAATGAAGCTTTTGTCTGTATGTTGAAGGAATAATTTTTTTCTGTGAATTGTTAATTCATTTGTTTTACCCATTTTTAAAATTTAGACTTTAGACTTTTCCTCTGTATTAAAGAAGGAGCCAAGATCACTTTATTTGAAATCAGTTGTAACCATTTTTTCCATTATATTATTTATATTTGATACTTATGGGGCTTACTACTTTTCAGCATCTAGAATCATTTATTTTTACACAGTTTTTTGTTTGTTTGTTTGTTTTTGTGTGTGTGTCCTGCCTTCTAAATTTTAATCAGTTAAACTTTCCTTATTCCAAAATTATAAAACCTATTTCTTAGAATACTGTCATTATTTCACTCTAAAATATACAAAATTGTGTACCATTTAGGGTTTATCCTGCTGTGGGATAGTTATCAAAAATACATATACTGTTTTTTTTCCCTCTAAGGCTGTCCAGTTGCCTGAATCACAGTTATTTTAAATGCCCACGCTTTGCCAATTTGGTAGGCTATTTTTAGTCAATGACAAATTTTCATGTATATTTGAGCCTTTTCTGGAATTTCTATTCTATTTCATCAGAAGGCTTCTTTATTTACACATGATACTGTGCTGTGCTGTGCTCAGTTGCTCAGCGGTGTCAGACTCTTTGCCACTCCATGGACGATAGCCTGCCAGGCTCCTCTGTCCCTGGGATTTCCCAGGCAAGAATGCTGGAATGGATTACCATTTCCCACTCCCAGGGATCTTCCTGACCCAAGAATCAAACCTGCGTCCCTGGCCTTCCTGCTTTGGTAGGCAGATTCTTTCCCACTGAGCCACCTGAGAAGCCCATGCATAATACTGCACTCTGCGAATGAATCACGAGGTCTTGTAACTCCTTTCCAGCATGAACTATTTCTTGGATGAGCCCCTGCAGGAGCTCAGGTCTGGCTATCCTCTTGTAACAGAACGTTTGACAGGAGGATTTCTGTGTGCTGTTTTCTGTCTCTCATAAATCCTCTGTTCCTTATCAGTTCCTGGCAACTGGAATGAGTGGAACGGCATGCTGCTCCCAGGACTGAGGTCATAGGATGAAACACATGCATGGATTTCCTTCAGTAAACATTCTCCTATGACAAAACTGCTTAGTCACGACCCTCTTTCTTGAGATGTGGATTGTCGTCTGACCTCATGACCATTGTTAATTCCTTGTTCCCTTGATAACGGTTGCTGTACGTTTGGTTTTCTGATCTTTATCCTTGTCGAAAGAAATTCCTTGTACAACAGCCTGTATATACTAACAGAAAGATCATTAAAAGCACCCTTGCTCCACCAGAGGCTTGGGTCCCCATGTCTTTCTTTCTTTCTCTCTCTTTCTCCCTCCCTCTGGCTAATTCTCTGGAGTGTGGAAACCCGCCGAGCTCACTGTCTTGCCCGGGTTTTCAAGACCTCCTTGAGAGGACGCCTTGTGCCTTCGTGAGCAGTACAAGACCTGTTCTAGGGTTTTATTGATTCTCTGCGTAAACCAGGGAATATTAGCTTCTTTCTCTCTTTCACTTTCTTATCATTGACTCCGGACCACCAGGTTCTGGTCCATTAAAGGACCGCAACAGCCTCTCACTCCCTTTCTGTCCTTTATCACATCCGGTCCCCATGAGAAACCTGTCTCACCACCCGCTACTCACGGGCCTTCCATGATCTTTGCCATGAGGCTCCTGATACTTTTTAATTAACCTTCCAAATCACTCCCAGTGTCACATTACTACATGTGTTCCCTCTCTTGTAAATATTTTCTCTTCATAATCATAAAGTTTAAGAAATCACTATTTACTAAATGATAGGAACCAATATCCATTTTTTTCGGTCATGAGAAACTGGCTCTAAGCCAAGATTTTTAAACAATCTTTATGTTGGAGAAATTTCTCCACATTTGAAATGTATAATTCACAAACTTTTTGCTTAGCATCTTTCCCATGATCTCAGCTGGACTTATTCCAGGGTCTCATTTTATTGTAACTAGAGTCTGAAAGTATTCACACCTTGAACATGTAAAATAAATTTGGGAAAAATTGGTGGTAGGCTGCAAAAGAGAGGAAAATTTTCCTCCTACTACGATTAACCTTGGATTAAATTTTTAAATTTTGATATATGTTTAATGCATTCATCAGCTAAATCTCAGGTTTCTGAAGAAATCAATAACACACTAATTTTGCACATAAAAATATTTGCCATCAGAATATGTATTATAACTATTACACAGGTCTGTCCTCTAACTAATAATCAAGGAACATATCATACAGAGGCTCTGCATAATGCATTCATAGTAGTTAAGGTAAGAATTGGATGTGTGTTTGTTTTGGATCGACCCAAATAATACTGTGTGAGTGTGCGTGCTCAGTCATGTCCGACTCTGTAGCCCACCAGGCTTCTCTGTCCATGGAATTCTCCCGGCAAGGATTCTGGAGTGGGTTGCCATTACCTACGCCAAGTGAATTTCCTGACCCAGGGATCAAACCTGTATCTCTTGCATCTCCTGCATTGGCCTCTTGCATCTCCTGCATTGGCAGGCCAATTCTTTACCAACTGTACCACCTGGGGAGCCCACAAATAATATTACTTAGCACCCTGTTCACATCTAAGAAATAAAATGCACTATGTCCTTTTCCCTGGAGAGGCTGAAGAAAAACGTTTTCTGAGTAGAGTGAGAGCTATCTGGGAAAATTAAAAAAAGATACAACAAGTTAGAAAATTCACGAAGTGATGGTTTTAATTGGAAATTTAAACGTGCCAGGTGGCAGAGATCCCTTGGGTAGAGATAACTACTTTTAAAGAGCACTTTATGTTTAGAAGGAACAGAATATTTTAAAGCCAGTTGAATGACTTTGATGAAACAAGTAAGTTCACTTACAGGAACTTAAATATTCTGACCTTCTCTAGTGAGAAAAATCAGCAACATCTCAAGTAAGAAAGGTAAATATGAAAATAATTATAGTAAGGTTTAATTCTTATTTTAAATTTAAAATTAATAATTACACGTTTTAATGTGTAAATTATAAATTTTAACATGGTAGCAAATGTTTTGGTTCATTAAAGCAACTTCTATATATTTCTTATTCTATTAAATAAAATTTGCAATTAAATAATAATAAGTAATGGTACTAAGTCACTTTGAAAAGTCAAAAAATGTAATAATTAAAGTCTGCTGCTGCTGCTAAGTCACTTCAGCAGTGTCCAACTCTGTGCGACCCCATAGACGGCAGCCCACTAGGCTCCGCCATCCCTGGGATTCTCCAGGCGAGAACACTGGAGTGGGTTGCCATTTCCTTCTCCAATGCATCAAAGTGAAAAGTGAAAGTGAAGGCGCTCAGTTGTGTTTGACTCTTCACGACCCCATGGACTGCTAGGTATAGATAATATTAAAGAAAACTTCATTTGAGTCAACACATTGTAACAAAAATGTTATATATATTTTATTCAGTTTGATATTATAATAAGAGATTTAGAATGACAGAACACATAAAATAAAGTTACAACCATTGGGGAATTCAAAGAACAATTATTTTGAAGAAAGAAACTTATAGAATTCAGGATTTATAAAATAATAAAGATAGATTTATCTTTTATCTTTTAATATTTTAAAGTAATTAGCCCCCAACTAAAATAAATAAATTTATAAAAAAAAAAGATAGATTTAAGTCCAACATTGTTTTTAAATTATTTTCAAGGATTATGTTGCTAATTTTTATCAGATATACAAATATACTTGAAATATACCTTGTTCTACTCTTGAAAAATTCAAACTCAAATCTTACCTATTTCATGTCATACAAGATTTGATCACCAAAATGTCATATCTGTACAATTAGAAACTATATTTTATATAGCACTGGAAATAATTTTGTTCAAGTAATGAGGGAAATTGCTCATACTAAATGTTTTTATTCATAAAATGATAAAGATTAAAATTCTATTCTTTTGTATATTAATCTTTTCTCCCTTTTCAGATTGACAATTTTAAAAGTGTCTGTTCCTTTTCTCAATTTCAGAATCAAATAATGAACACTATATTAAGTAAACAAGCATTTTCTAGGTTCTTTATTGTTCCCAAGTAGGAAGATAGTCTCAGTCCTTCGATCCCAGATCATGTAATATCAGTGGGAAAATAAAAAGTAAATGAAAGGAATTAGCCAAATTGCAACACTGTGTGCTACAAAATTGTGTGTGTTCTCCCTATTAGTTCTACAGAATAGAGGTGATAATATTATTGAAATTATTGGCAGGAAATTCTTGGAGAATTCACATCTAAGAGTCTAGGATTTTTATAACACTGTGATGATTGTTTTAATATCTTATTTCATTCCCTCATTAACCATGTGATACAAAGTCAAGGCAAATTAGAGAGCAGTTTTTCATAGTGGTAAAACAGAGAGTGAAATTTAGAATAAAATTTAGTTTTTAATGACAAAAAATAATAGCTAGCTTTTAAATAGACTTTCTATGAATGCCAAAACATCTTTAATTTGCTTTACATGTATCAAATGAATTAGTTCATATAGCAATTCTAACTGTTGATACAATTGTTAGTCAGTTTTACAGCCAAGTGATCTATGGCACAGGGAGATTAAGCAGTTCGCATTGTCACACAGCTGGCAAGTGAAGCCATGATTCGATTGCAGGCCATCTTGTCAGGATTGTATTTTTTGTCCATGACACTATATTTAGACTCTGCTTGCATGAAAACTTGAAACATAAAGGATGGGGAAATGAAGCATGGCTGGGAGTCATGTTGAGTCAAGTGATGCCTGGAGTGTAATATTTAAGGAGGCAGTGACTTTAACAATGGTGCAATGCAGAGTCAGCCCTGAAACTGAGTGCATGCTCTTACATTCTGTACTAGAGGAGTCTCATTCCTTATTTAGGTAGGACCGTATTCTACTCCTGGCTCTGATGAAAGGAAAAAAAATGGAAAAATGCAATCATCAACAAGCAACTCAATAACTCTACAAAAAAAAAATTTTTTTAGGGAGTGTGTTACAACCCTGGCAACTAAAGATTTAAGAACATTATACCATATTAATAATTATAATTATAGGACCATAACTTATACATAAACATATTAAAAGTGATAGGTAATTTTATCAATAATATCATAATTAATTATCTCAAATAAGAAAGCAAACAGAAAATTTAAACAATTATTTGATATAACAGATGATAAATAATGGAGTTAGGATTCAAACTTAAGTGTGATTTAAAAAATAGAAACTGATTTGCAATTACAAAACCAATGTGCAAATGATCAATGTATCCATCATTGCTAAATCTCTGTATCCTAGCTCATGAAAAGTGAGTTTATAAACTGTTATCTGAATTATTATTATTATTTTTTGAGGAACCGCAAAGACTTCAGAGATGCACACAGAAGACAGGGTAAAGCATAACAGGAAGCATCTTACACAGCTAGTGAACACATTCCAGGTGACCCCTGTTTTCCCAGAGTGACCCTCTTAATTGCTTTCATCTGTATCTATTCCCACACAACTTTTCCAGAATAAAACCTTCTGATAGCCCCCACATAGTATCTTACTGAAATATATGTATTTTATTCCCCTATGTACAATAAAATAAAATATTCTCTCATTTTTTCTTTTTTGTAAATTACCTAATAATGTGAATTGTATATAAGAACATGTATGGTCAAGATCATCAAGTGATGGGAGGGAAATGAAGAGTTGAAATATGTAGTTGAAAATATATAAGGAAGATAATTTCTGTTATATTAATAGTTCTACTGAAGTATGTAAAGAAAAGTTATAGAGAAATACAATAAAATTGCCAAAAAATGTAAATATTTAAGGGAATTCCCTAGAAGTCCAATGATTAGGACTCTGTGCTTTCACTGCCATGAGCCTGAGGTTCAGTCTCTGGTTGGGGTACTAAGATCCCACAAGCCATGAGACACGGGCACAAAATAATGTAAGTATTTAAAACTGAGATCACATAGCAACACTGTGGGTCTATCTTCGATGATTATCAATTTGTCCAGTGCCTGTGCTGATCAGGGCATTTGGGGCTTCCCCGGTGGATCAGCTGATAAAGAATCCACCTGCAATGCGGGAGACCAAGGTTTGATCCCTGGGTGGGGAAGATCCCCTAGAGAAGGGAATGACAACCCACTCCAGTATTCTTGCCTAGGAAATCCCATGGACAGAAGAGCCTGGTGGGCTACAGTCCATGGGATCAGAGAGTCAGACATAACTGAATGACTAACGCTTTAACATTTTTGACTTTGGACTGTATTTGGAAAGAATGCCCTAAAAGATATTTCAAGGGAGAGTGTATGGTGATAACACATGGATTATAAACTGAGAAAGGAGAAATGCATAAATAATAAAGTTAAATTAGAAACAATTGCATTGATCATGGAAATCATTCTGGATATCCTGATACAATTTATAAAACAGGCACTGATGCCTGATGGTAAAAATGAAAAGCAGATACTACATTTCCACCTTTTCACAGATGCAACACCAAGAAAAAGCACCAGAAGGTAATCTCACTAAATGGATGGAGTTTGTTCTCTTGGACTTTGCTGATGTTCCTCATCTCCAGAGGTTTTTATTCGAACTGTTCTTACTCATCTATATAATTATCTTGATGGGCAATGGCATCACATTTCTGATAACAAAACTAGACCCTGGTCTCCAGACCCCCAATTTCCTTGGCAATTTTTCCCTTTTGGAAATCTGCTATGTGTCTGTTACACTCCCCAGAATGCTCATGAGTCTTTGGACACAAAGAAGAATGATTTCTTTAGTTGCTTGTGCCACACAAATGTGCTTCATTCTTATACTTGGGGCCACTGAGTGCTTCCTTTTGGCCGTGATGGCCTATGATCGCTACGTGGCCATTTGTAGCCCTCTGCACTATCCTCTAGTCATGAACTACAAGGTGTGTATCCAGCTAGTGGCTGGCTCCTGGATCAGTGGAATCCCAATCCAAACAGGCCAGACATGCCAGATTTTCTCTCTGCCCTTTTGTGGTTCTAACCTCATCAACCATTTCTTCTGTGACATCCCTCCCATACTCAAGCTGGCCTGTGGGGACACTTTTCTGAATGAAATGTTGGTCTTCACAGTTGCTGCGCTGTTTGTTTTGGTTCCATTTCTGTTGATACTTGTCTCCTATGGCAAAATCATCTCTACAATCCTTACATTGCCATCAGCCACAAGTCGGGGCAAAGCCTTTTCCACCTGCTCCTCTCATCTTATGGTTGTGGCACTGTTCTTTGGATCGAGCCTTGTCGCATATTTAAGACCCAAGACCCAGGGCTCAGCAGGAACTGACAAAGCGCTTTCCCTCTTCCACACGGTTGTGACGCCTATGTTTAACCCCATGATATACAGTCTATGGAACAAAGATGTCATGATGGCACTGAAAAAATGGCCATGCAAATACCTCAGTTCATTAAAAAAAATAAATTGTATTTCAGAACTTGATTTCTTATGTATTTGTTATAAATTTTCAATATTTATCTTAAACTCTATTTATCTGTCTATAAAGTGGTAGTTATTACCAAAATAAAAATTACTTGTAACACTGAGAAACCTTTCTGTCTCTAGTTACACAGTTGTGTATGGGTCAACAAATAGCAAATCATTCACTTGGGAATTGTATAACCTTATTGTGAAATGTTCTCTTGTAGTAAGAACTTTAGATAAGAATTGTTATAATAGGCCCACTTGTAATACAGACTCACTTATATCACTTATTTGAAACTATATTATTCAGTTCCATAGAGTTGTCATAGAAATTTTTAAAACTAAGTTAGTAATGGACATTAATTAAAATGTTATGTATAGTTTGGCTTAGCAATTATTCTACAGAGAAGTAATTTCTTAGAGTGAAAAGTACCTCTCATTAGGAATGTAGTTTAATAAATGATGTTGTACAGTGATATTAGTAATTATTAAGCATCATTTATGTGTATATCAGATTAAATCCATAATATGATTTGTTGAGTTGATAAAATAAAAGATATTATTGAAATCTTTACATATAATAAGATGAGCCTGGAAAAGATGATGGGAATATTCACAAATCATGGTTCTTTAATATATTTTCCTAGAGATAATAATGGGGATAGGAAAGTTAGGAGAAAAGGGAAAGAATTTAAATTTTTGTAAAAGTAAGTATCTGCTATAAAAGCACAAGTATTGTACACCTTAAACTTTACATACTTACACATATTAGAAATGATCAATACAAAAATAATCATTGTTGTTAATTATGGAAATCACAGAGTAAGTCATTCTATTCTTCCTTTGTTTTATTGAAATTGTGCAGTTTATTTCAATAAGCTTGTGCTATTCAGGTAATCAAAATAACAAACAATAAATTTGTATTTATTCTGGACAAGGAAAATCACAATTATTAGTTGTGTGTGCTATTTCTAATTTTCAAAATTCCATGTATATATAATAATCCTTCATATAGACAGGCAACAGATCATTGCAGAAATATGACCTGTCACCAGTACTCAAAGTTAAAAAATATGATGAAGCTTGAACCGTTGCTTTTAAAGTTTATTCCCATAAAAATATATGTCAGTTTTGTTCACATTTATATGGAGCTGGCTATTTCCACATGGATAGGGAGATGCAGTAACACTTTCTCCTTGGGAGAAAATAACCAGATGACATGAGAACAATTCTGATAATAAAGTGAAGAAGGAAAAACCAACTCTTATTGAGAACCAAGTAAACAATGAATCACCAATATTCTCAGATAATGCAGCTATCATAACCTACTAAAATCTAATGGAAATGATTGAATACAGGGGAAGTTAAAAGAAAGAGAACTATAATAACAGCAACAACACAATTCCAGTAAAATTTCTAGGCAGAAGTTGGATAAATCCTGAAACTATTATATGTTGAAAAGATTGAGACAGAAATTAAGAAATTCTCTCTTTTTTTCTCTCCCTCCTGCCTAATTAAAAAAACAAATTTTAGAGAGAAGAGATAACTAACCGGGGGGGGGGGGTCAACATTTAAAAATATTGATATATTGAACAGATGTGACTGAATCTCTCTCCTTTTACAGAGAAGGGCAAATAAGAGTGATATCTTGGAGCATTATGATTTTTTGGGTAGATACTGAAGTTCCACAAGCTAAAAATGTCAGTGGACAGCTTCAGAAATTATTTTCTCTCTGGCTTGGCAACTAACAAACCATATCTAAACTAGTTACCACATTCAGTGGTAATAGCTTGCCAAAAATCTGTATCTATATCACTTGTTTTTAAAACACAATGAATGTGTGTAAATACTACCAATGCTTTGTAAATTATAAGTATCTTTATTAGCAAGATAATCTTTTGTTACTACTTTGCATTGTACTATTTCCAGAACAAGTCACTTATAATTCTGAGAAACTAAGCACACACAACTTTATTATTTAGAAACACGAAAACAGATATTCATTTATGTAGGTATACATGCTTGTCTTTGTGTGTCTGTGTGTGTACTTTAGGAGACTATTGTTTGTGTGGACTGAAGTCAACTGACAATGAAGGATGGGAAGGTCAATAATGTGTGCAAAATCTTTCCAAGATTAATAGCCTGATTCGGGGAAAGTGAAAAGTGAATATGTCTTCATTGTGCATCTGGATTGTATAATTGCTATGGATTCTTTGCTGGAAAAGAATAATGGTAAACATATTCTCTTTCTTTCCTTCTTTTAAAGGTATCTGCATATTTATATAGGTATCATATGTGTAGTTGTTTCTTGGAATAGTGTTTTGCTATATGTAAACTTTATATCAATAAGCTATTTCTTTAGCTGTGACATGAAAGCATGTAAGCTTATTTCACTATCATTTAAGTAGTACAGAGAACATATATGGAAGTAGAATAATAGAATTGGAAGATAAAGAGAAGGTGAACATATGGTCTAAGGGAAGAGTTGGAAAAAATATAAATTATAATTATATTTAGAATGATTAGAATGATTAAGGTTGTCATCTATGGCCTTCCCCAGTGGCTCAGTGGTAAAGAATCAGCCTGAAGTGCAGGAGCTGCAGGAGACGTGGGTTTGATCCCTGGATTGGGAAGATACCTTGGAGAAGGGCATGGCAACCCATTTCAGTATTCTTGCCAGGAGAATCCCATGGATAGAGGAGCCTGGCTGGCTATAGTCCATAGGGTGGCACAATCAGACACAACTGAAGTGACTTAGCATGCACACACAAGGTTGTCACATATATATATTGTTGTTGCTATTCAGTCGCTCAGTTGTGTCTGACTCTTTGTGAGCCCATGGACTGCAGCATGCCAGGCTTCCCTGTCCTTCACCATCTCCTGGAGCTTGCTCAAACTCATGTCCATAGAATTGGTGATGCCATCCAATCATCTCATCCTCTGTTGTCCCCTTCTCCTCCTGCCTTCAATCTTTCCCAGCATCAGGGTCTTTTCTAATGAGTCGGCTCTTCGCATCAGGTGGCCAATGTATTGGATCTTTAGCTTCAGCATCAGTCCCTCCAATGAATATTCAGGATTGATTGCCTTTAGGATTGACTGGTTTGATCTTCTTGCAGCCCAAGGGACTCTCAAGAGTCTTCTCCAACACCACAGTTTAAAAGCATCAATTCTTTGGCACTCAGCCTTCCTTATAAAATGTGTCTTTGAGGGTCGTTGTTCTGTGACAGCCAACATACTTGACAAAACAGAGAATAAATTAATAACTGCCTCATATATTGGATTTCCATACTGAAAGTATGTGTAAACATTAGCAAACCACTGAATATCTTAGATCAAATAAAAAGAGAAAGAGCCTTGAGATAATCTCTGTCCTTTTCTTTCAAGTGAGGTCTCATTTAGAATTGTAAGTAAAATCAAATGACTAACAAAAAACTATCTACCCTCTTTCAGTGTAATAAAGAATGATAGATGACAATGAAAAACATAGTAGGAAAAAATAGTTAATGAATTAAAGAATGTTTCTAGAATCTTGAAGATCAACTGATGAGAATCAAGAAATGAAAGGAGATAGAAGAATATGTGTTCTATGGAAATTCAGTGCAAAATTAAATGTTCCATGTCAGCAAATAGTGCCAGGTGCTGTAAGCCAAGGATAAGAGCAGGCATTTATTCATGCATGCATATCATGAGACACCAAAGCAGAATGAACTCTGCCTGAAGGTTTAAGAAGGCATGGAAGTGTGAACATTGTTGTAAGATAATTTGTATTAATAATATTGTTAAATATAATTTCAATATTTAAATGAGTAGCCTTCATTCTATGGAAAACTAGATGCTGGCAAACGCTTCCTTCTCCAAGATTTTTAAAACTTCCAAAAAGACTCCTTGAATCCAAGATATTGTGTATATTGCTTTGACATAATTAATGATAGTAGGCATTATTGCTAGTTTATAGACAGAGAAATTGATACAAAAAGAACAGTTGAGATACTTGAGAATGCACAGATTATAATACATTCAAAAAAAATCAGTTATCTTAATTACAGGACTGATACTGTTTCATTTCATTACAATTTGCTTATCTAAGAGTTAAGGGAAAGACTTACTATTGTTGTTCAGTCTCAAAGTCATGTCCAACTGTTTGTGACCCCATGGACTGTAGTATGCGAGGCTCCTCTGTCCTCCACTGTCTCCCAGAGTTTGCTCAAGTTCATGCCCATTGAGTCCATGATGTTATCTAATTATCTCATCCTCTGCCACCTCCTTTTCCTTTTGCCTTCAATCTTTCCCAGCATGAGGGTCTTTTCCAATGAGTTGGTTCCTTGCATCAGGTGGCCAGTACTGGAGCCTCAAATTTAGCATCAGAACTTCCAATGAATATTTAGGGTTGATTTACTTTAGGACTGACTGGTTTGACCTCCTTGCATCCAAGAGACTTCTTTAGCATCACAGTTTGAAAGGGAAATAATAGCACTCCCATAACTATTATATCTTCACTTTCTTTATTACCATCAGTAATGTATTTAATTTTTGACACATACAAAAAATAGATGAAGTAGGTTAAGATATTTACATTCATGTGTGCCATATGTGTGTACTCAGTCACTCAGTCATGTCTGACTCCTGCTAACCCGTGGACTATATAGTCCACCAGGCTCCTCTGTCCATGGAATTTTTCATGCAAGAACATTGCAGTGAGTTGCCAGTTACTTCTCCAGGGGATCTTCCGACCCAGGAATCGAACCTGCATCTCCTGCATTGGCAGACAAATTCTATACCAGTGCACTACCTAGGAATCTCCACAAGCCCTAGAAAAATAAAAATCCAGATTTATAAATCAAATGTTATAATTAAACTGTTAACTCTTTTAAAGAGAAATTAATCTGAAGGAACAAAATCTACAAAAGAAATTAAACCTATAAAGAGACATTATCATTAGATAAATAAATGATGTTCTCTACAAGTATTAGTAATAATTTTTAGTTATAGAAACTGAGTATCCCTTGAGTTACACATTTGAAAGAGAGAAGCGGGTGTATAGTGAAGTGTTGACAAATTCTTTTTTCTTTCCTGTTAGGATATTTATGATGGGTTAATTCTTGAATTTATCTGTACCCTCTGGTTAATTTCATAGACATTACCGAAAGATCAACTGGTAAAGATTAGTTATATTTATACTAATTTAAATACAGCTTATAGACAGGCAGTGTTAGGCATTTTTTTATGTATATATTACTATTTGTGATATTAAGCAATTGTGCATGAATCTTTGCTTGGAAAGTGAAAGTCGCTCAGTCGTGTTGGATTCTTTGCAATCCCATAGACTATACAGTCCATGGAATTCTACAGGCCAGAATATTGGAATGGGTTGCCTTTCCCTTCTTCAAGGGATGTTCCCAACGCAGGAATTGAACCCAGGTCTCCTGCAGTGTGGGCAGATTCTTTACCAGCTGAGCCATAAGGGAAGTCCAGGAATACTGTAGTGGGTAGCCTATCCCTTCTCCAGGGTATCTTCCCAACCCTGGAATCGAACTGGGGTCTCCTACATTGCAGGCGGATTCTTTAACAACTGAGCTATCAGGGAAGCTCCAAATTCTCATCTAGATTACTAATCTGTTTCTTGATACTAAGTGCAAAAAAAGAATCCATACATAGATTTTTTTTTCATTGCAACTTTGTTAATTCAAGTAAGCTCTCGCAAAGATTCTAAGTAGGAAATGCATTTTGGAAATTGGTATGAAGTACAGTAATGAAAGCAGTGTGACAGTGCCATGTCAGATGTTTGATATTCAATTTTTATCACTCTTGGAAGAAGTGGGAAGAAAAGATCCATATATTCAGCTTCCTCTGGTTACACATGAAACAATTCTCTTAATTTATACTGAGAAAGTGGAGGCAATGAAAAGTTTTCTTTCTATTTTTAAATTACTGTTCACAAACATATGACTTATAATTTAGTCTTGTGTTCATTCCTCATCACATATCTAATAAAAAATCTCCCATGAGAAATGACTGTGTCACAAATACAAATGGCGGTACCAGTATATTTGTAAATACTTTACCAGTTATCAAGGCAAAGTATTTTTTTTCTACACATTTTAAGCAAAATTCTAACAGCTTACTTATCTGAAAGTGTTAGAGTTGGGTAAATTTAAAATGGCTATGAAAAAGTGGATTTGTCTTAAAGAATAAAACACAATTAATTAATTTTCTTATTTAAAATGTAGTCAAATTGACTTCAGGCAGAAAACCCAAAATATGTAAAAAATGTAAATGACAACATAATAATTAGGAATAATTACCCTATCAGTAAACATGGGAAGAGTGAAATTAAATCATATTTCTGTGAGCCCTCTGAGACAAACATTAAAAAGTGACCTTTCACATCTTCACAGTGTTTTCTTAAGTAATAGTTTTTTTCAAAGCTGAAATCACATCCTTATTCCTAAGACTGTATATCAAGGGGTTAAACGTTGGCGTCACAGCAGTGTAGGAAACAGAGAGCATTTTGTATGTTCCTGGGGAATGATTTAACTGCGGGCGTAAATAGGTAATAGTCATGGAGCCAAAGAATAAAAGCACAACGGTGAGATGGGAAGAGCAGGTGGAGAAGGCTTTGGACCGGCCTGTGGCTGAGCGCAGCTTTCAGATGGCAGAAATGATTCTGACATCAGAGCCAAGCATCACGAGGAAAGGAATCGTGGCAAACAGCACAGCAATCACATAGACACACATTTCATTAAGCGCAGTGTCCCCACAGGCCAGGGTGACCAACGAGGGATGTCACAGAAGAAGTGGTCGATCTGGTGTGAAGCACAGAAGGGCAGTGAGGACACCTGGCATGTCTGTGCTCTCTGGACTGGAATTCCACCCTCCCAGGCGCCAACAGCCGACTGGAGGCCCATCCTGTGGGTCATGAGCAGAGGGCGGCGCAGAAGCTGCACATGGACACACAGGGTCACAGCCCTCACCGCCAGGAGGAGCACCCCCGGGGCTCCCGGAACAGGAAGAAGCGCGTTTGATGGCGCAGCTCAGCAAAGAAACGCCCCTTCTGTCTTGGGTCCAAAGGTTCACTAGAATCCTACAGAGAGTGACAGATACATAACAGATTTCCAGTGACGGGAAATTTGCAAGGAAAAAATACATGGGTGTCTGGAGTACAGAGTCTACCCTCGTGATTATTATGATAAGACCATTTCCTGTTAAGATGAATATGTAGATGAGAAAGAAAATTCCAAATAGAAGTCCCTGGAGGTTCAGAAGATCCGAAAATCCCAGGAGAACAAATGCCATGACTGAAGAGAAATTGCTTCTGCTGTTTGGTCTCCTGGAAGCATCTGCAGAAGAAAAAAAAAAAAAAAAAATATATATATATATATATATATATCTAATCAATGTAAAGTCCTCTATCTCTCTGAGTGGCAGTTTTTCAAGTGATAAAATGTGTACACTGCACTTTCAAAACTAATTTGAGTCCTAGAAAAGCATCTAAATTTGATATTAAGCCGTAGTTTAAAGAAGTTCATTCTTTCACAAAAAATAATCCATCAGAAAAGAGTAATATCAGGAACTAGGTCTCCTGATAGATGGCTGTAGTTTCCCGTTACTGATAATGAAATAATTGATGCTGCGTTTTGTTATTCAGCTTTGTGACAGGAATATATAGCAAGAGATCTGGCAATTTTATTAAGAATGACCTTTCCATCAATTCTCCTTTCTCATGTTATTTCTTTTAAATTAATTGCATTTATTTATATTTTGATTTAAGCTATCCAAATATTTTTGAGTTACCATGCAACTATAATTAAAAAATAAGCCAAAAAAAGTGATTTGGGGGATGATCTTTGTGATTTTTTTGTGTTATAATAGTTGGTATAGTCAGTTTATTTCAATTGAAAGTCAAAAAAAACTCAGCCAAAGAAGTTTTTATCAAATCTAAAACACTGATTTTGCATTTGAGTGGTAATTCTTGCAATCGATAGCCATGCTTTCAATAAATTTCAACTTAAAGATGTTATATAAATCAACTAAGATCAAAGCAAATAAAAAGCATTATTAAGACTGAATTTTAGGCATATACAACTCAAAATCCAAGTTACTTTTTACTGCAACAGATAATTTCAGGGGAACATACAATGTATCATTTATATATACTTCTCCTTCCTGGGAACTAACATATATAAATAAACCAAAAAGTATTTGATTTACAAATGGATAACAATATCTAATGATCATTCACCTAGAACCAGACATCCTGGAATGTGAAGTCAAGTAGGCCTTAGAAAGCATCACTACGAACAAAGCTAGTGGAGGTGATGGAATTCCAGTTGAGCTATTTCAAATCCTGAAAGATGATGCTGTGAAAGTGCTGCACTCAATATGCCAGCAAATAGGGAAAACTCAGCAGTGGCCACAGGACTGGAAAAGGTCAGTTTTCATCCCAATCCCAAAGAAAGGCAATGCTAAAGAATGCTCAAACTACGACACAGTTGCACTCATCTCACACGCTAGTAAAGTAATGCTCAAAGTTCTCCAAGCCAGGCTTCAGCAGTACGTGAACCGTGAACTTCCAGATGTTCAAGTTGGTTTTAGAAAAGGCAGAGGAACCAGAGATCAAATTGCCAACATCCTTTGGATCATCGAAAAAGCAAGAGAGTTCCATAAAAACATCTATTTCTGCTTTATTGACTATGCCAAAGCCTTTGACTGTGTGGATCACAACAAACTGTGGAAAATTCTCAAAGAGATGGGAATACCAGACCATCTGACCTGCCTCTTGAGAAACCTGTATGCAGGTCAGGAAGCAACAGTTAGAACTGGACATGGAACAACAGTTCAGTTCAGTTCAGTCGCTCAGTCATGTCCGACTCTTTGCGACCCCATGAATTGCAGCACGCTAGGCCTCTCTGTCCATCACCAACTCCTGGAGTCTACCCAAACCCATGTCCATCGAGTCAGTGATGCCATCCAGCCATCTCATCCTCTGTCGTCCCCTTCTCCTCCTGCCCCCAATCCTACCCAGCATTAGGGTCTTTTCCAATGAGTCAACTCTTCGCATGAGGTGGCCAAAGTATTGGAGTTTCAGCTTCAACATCAGTCCTTCCAATGAACACCCAGGATTGATCTCCTTTAGGATGGATTGATTGGATTTCCTTGCAGTCCAAGGGACTCTCAAGAGTCTTCTCCAACACCACAGTTCAAAAGCATCAATTCTGCGGCGCTCAGCTTTCTTCACCGTCCAACTCTCACATCCATACATGACCACTGGAAAAACCATAGCCTTGACTAGATGGACTTTTGTTGGCAAAGTAATGTCTCTGCTTTTAAATATGCTATCTAGGTTGGCCATAACCTTCCTTCCAAGGAGTAAGCGTCTTTTAATTTCATGGCTGCAGTCACCATCAGCAGTGATTCTGGAGCCCAAAAAAATAAAGTCTGATACTGTTTCCACTGTTTCCCCATCTATTTCCCATGAAGTGATGGGACCAGATGCCATGATCTTAGTTTTCTGAACGTTGAGCTTTAAGTCAACTTTTTCACTCTCCTCTTTCACTTTCATCAAGAGGCTCTTTAGTTCTTCACTTTCTGCCATAAGGGTGGTGTCATCTGCATATCTGAGGTTATTGATATTTCTCCCGGCAATCTTGATTCCAGCTTGTGCTTCTTCCAGCCCAGCGTTTCTCATGATGTACTGTGCATATAAGTTTAATAAGCAGGGTGACAATATACAGCCTTGACGTACCCCTTTTCCTATTTGGAACCAGTCTGTTGTTCCATATCCAGTTCTAACTGTTGCTTCCTGACCTGCATACAGGTTTCTCAAGAGGCAGGTCAGATGGTCTGGTATTACTATCTCCAGAAAAACATCTATTTCTGCTTTATTGACTATGGCAAAGCCTTTGACTGTGTGAATCACAATAAACTGTGGAAAATTCTGAAAGAGATGGAACAACAGACTTGTTCCAAATAGGAAAAGGAGTATGTCAAGGCTGTATATTGTCACCCTACTTATTTAACTTATATGCACAGTACATCATGAGAAACGCTGGGCTGGAAGAAGCACAAGCTGGAATCAAGATTGCTAGGAGAAATATCAATAACCTCAGATATGCAGATGACACCACCCTTATGGCAGAAAGTGAAGAGGATCTAAAAAGCCTCTTGATGAAAGTCAAAGAGGAGAGTGAAAAAGTTAGCTTAAAGCTCAACATTCAGAGCTAAGATCATGGCAAAACTAAGATCATGGCATCTGGTCCCATCATTTCATGGGAAATATATGGGGAAACAGTGGGAACAGTGTCAGACTTTATTTTTGGGGGCTCCAAAATCACCGCAGATAGTGATTGCAGCCATGAAATTAAAAGACACTTATTCCTGGGAAGGAAAGTTATGACCAACCTAGAAAGCATATTAAAGATCAGAGACATTACTTTGCCAACAAAGTTCCATCTAGTCAAGGCTATGTTTTTTCCAGTAGTCATGTATGGATGTGAGAGTGGGACTGTGAAGAAAGCTGAGTGCCAAAGCATTAATGCTTTTTAACTGTGGTGTTGGAAAAGACTCTTGAGAGTCCCTTGGACTGCAAGGAGATCCAAGCAGTCCATCTTAAAGGAGATCAGTCCTGGTTGTTCATTGGAAGGACTGAAGTTGAAGCTGAAACTCCGATACTTTGGCTACCTCATGCGAAGAGTTGACTCATTGGAAAAGACCCTAATGCTGGGTAGGATTGGGGGCAGGAGGAGAAGGGGACGACAGAGGATGAGATGGCTGGATGGCATCACTGACTCGATGGACATGAGTTCGGGTAAATTCTGGGAGTTGGTGATGGACAGGGAAGCCTGGCGTGCTGTGATTCATGGGGTCGCAAAGAGTCAGACACAACTGAGCGACTGAACTGAACTGAACAATATCCAATATTAATTAGAGTATTATACCCTCCACTAATGATTGGTATGGGATGCACTATTCTCATTATTGTGTTTTGTGTTCACCTCTCTCTCTGCACATTGAAGTCTTTTCTTAGTTCTTTCCCAATATTGTAACAATATCCTTCCAAATTTTTGGGAAAAACAAATCAGAGAAAAGTAAAAATAACAATCAAAAAACAAATTGGAAATGAGCAGTCTACAACTGAGTGCTAATTTGCTTGACTAAGATTTGAGACAAGTTCTTAATAAGATGCAATGATAAGTAATTTTTGAAATTTCCACATGTATTGTGATTATTAAATAGAAATTGCATGATAAAACATTTTGAAATGTAGAGAACTTATTAAGCAATTTCTATCCAATTTCTAATTCCCTCCTTAAATATTATAGTAGCATAAAATCTTTCCTTCATATAAAATTGCTGAGGATTTTCTCTATGAATTTGGAATGTTTTCCAGGTGGTTTCAGGGATACCAATCATGCATGGCTTTATTATCTTACTGAAAAATATTAATGTATTCATCTATGACAGCAAAAGATGTATATATACTGATCACACATTGTGTTGGGCTCATATTATTTCTGTTTTAATAACCTCAACACTGAGAATGGAGTTACAAAGAAAAAGTGTACAAACAAAACAGTTGGTGACTACAAATTCCATTCTAAGTTCACTGTTTATTTCAGACTTTGATTAACAGTTTCTTTTTGTGTTAAATGATTTTATGTTTACTTTCCAAAACAGTTTAATTGAAATTACAGTGTTATGCAATACAGAGGGGATCCCACATGGCACTATTGGTAAACAATCTGCCTGCCAGTGCAGGAGATGCAAGAGTTGCAGGTTCGATCCCTAGGTCTGGAAGATTGCCTGGAGGAAGAGATAGCGACCCTCTCCAGCATTCTTGCCTGGAAAATTCCATGGACAGAGGAGCCTGATGGGCTACAGTCTAGGAGATTGCAAAGAGTCAGACACAATTGTGCATGCATTCACACACGCAATACAGAAATGGTGGCATTATCCACCACATCTACTATAAGGCTCTCCACATTTTATTTTTTCAAATGATACTTAAGCAATAAAACGATTATGAGGTGGATGAAATTCAAGCAACATAAAGAGAGAAAAGGAAGAAGAGGGCAAGAGAAAGAGAGTGGGAGAGAGGGAGAAGGAGGAAAGAAAGAGGGAAGAAGGGAGGGAAGGAGAGAAGGAGGGAGAGAAAGAAGGGAGGGAGAGAAAGATGGAAAAGCCGCAACCTATGAATTATTCTCAGTATTTTCATAACAAAATATTCACCTTAGTGAACCCCTGGTGGCTCAGCGATAAAGACTCCACCTGTAATGCAGGAGACATGGGTCCAATCTCTGGGTCAGGAAGATCCCCTGGAGAAGGAAATGGCAACCCGCTCCAGTATTCTTTCCTGGGAAATCTCTTGGATGGAGGAGCCTGGTGGGCTGCAGCCCATGGGGATCACAAGAGTCAGACAGGACAGTGACTAAACCACCACCAGTGTTTTCAATCTACGCCTAATACGGGAGATGAGATTAGTATTGTGATTTGATTGTATACTTATACCCCTTCACTGTAGATAGAGAAAGGCAGTGTCAAGTCACTACTCTAAAATTAATTCTACTCAAACTTTTCTTTTGCAGAAGTCCTTCCAAGTGAACAGTAAACAGGCTTGATTCTTTTAATTAAGGCTTTTTGTTTGTTTGTTTGTTTTTCCTTTAGGTTGGCTTCTTTTCTTAGGGACACAGGCCAATTTCTCTTTTATTTAGCTAATGACCTCAGGGCTCTAACTCCCTCTGGATGAGGACAAAGACAATTATATTTGTAGTCTGATTTTGTAGTATTTATTTAATCAGAAAATCATAACATCAATGATTTTTTTTTAATGCCCTAAAACGTTAGATTCCTTTTCAAGAGGACTTTTCTGTTGGCTCAGATGGTAAAGAGTCTGCCTGCAGTGCAGGAGACCTGGGTTTGACCCCTGGGTCAGGTAGATCCCCTTGAGAATGGAATGGCTACTGACAACTCCAATATTCTTGTGGGAAAATTCCATGGACAGAGGAGCCTGGAGAGCTACAGTCCATGAGAACAAAGAGTTGGACACAACTGAGCAACTGATACTTTTCAAAATAGTGTTTCTTCAGAAATAATACTGTATTTCATTGATGGTAGTATGCAAACACTTTTAAAACATTTTAAAAGAAACCAATTACTGCCTTCTTCAGTAAGTTTTCCTACATTTAAAATTTTCTTCAAAACTGCCTCAACTATTTTAATAACTTTTGTTACATTAAAACTAACAATACATTTCAAAATTATTTTAGTCATTTATCTCACTAATTTTCTAACAGAATAATGAAGATGTTGCCTGAAATATAGTCTAACTTGTCAAATCTAGTATATTATCTCAATAGCCAGTAAATATTTGGGCTTTATAAACTTTGATATTTAAGATGTGATTAGCTAAGAAAATCAATCTAAAATGTAAACAACACTTTTGATGTAAGAGTTCACGCTTACCTTCCTGGATTGGAATGAAGTTATTTCTTTCTTTGATAAGGAGTATTTTAAATGTTGTTCTATTGATATTCAACTTTAAACAATTTGAATTTTAGGTGCTGCAAATGTCTTTCTAAATCATTTTTTTCCCTCCAAAGCAAATAGTGTTCTTTAAGTAGAAATAGATTTCTTTTGGCCTTGGGAATTATTTCTCTCCTGTATCAATGTATAATTGAACGGATTCATTATACTAGCCATTCAAATATTTTGGAAAGCAACCAAAAATGCCCCTGGCCATAGCATTCCTTTTCAGTGATGTCTTACTCTATTCTGCAGTGCTTTAAATAACAACGCAACTGACTTCGGGATTCTTGCCTGGAGAATCCCATGGACAGAGGAACCTGGTGGCCTACAGTCCATTGGGTCACAAAGAGTCGGACATGACTGAAGCTACTTAGTGTGCAAGGACATAAATATCCTAGGGGAATTAGGACATCTAATGTTGATGGAGGAGTAGGTACTAGACCAATGGAATCTAAGACATTTAAAAATTTCCCAACACAAATATCACTAACTGATTTTTGACAAAGGTTCAAAATCATTCAATATATTTAAGAAAAAAATATATTGTCTTAAAAAAGTTATTAAAGCATTGCACATGCAAATCCAAAGAAACAAACAACAACAACAACAACAAAAAACCCCTGAACTTCTATATAAACCATAAAACCTTATTTAAAAATTAACTCAAAATTGATCGAATGAGGGAGAGAAAAGGTGATGTCATCCAACCATCTCTTTCTCTGTTGCTCCCTTTCTCTCTTGCCCTCAGTCTTTTGCAAACATGCACACATACACACAGAAACACACAGAGATGCATTTCCAGAAACTGGATGTATGATTCCAGGGGCTGTGTGTGCATGTCTGTGTGCTCAGTTGCTTCAGTTGGGTCTGATTCTTTGTGATCCTCAGGCTGCCCCAATTGGCTTGCTGTAGTTTCTCATTAAATTTAACGATTGAATATTTTAAAATTAGTATAAATTAACAGATACAGACATAGATAAGATATCTAGATACAGATATAGATATAAATATCCTGCAGCTTCCCAGGTGGTGCTAGTGGTAAAGAATCCATCTGCCAATACAGGAGACCTAAAAGATTCAGGTTCAATCCCTGGGTCGGAAAGATCCCCTGATAGTTTGTGAGTTTTGAGGAATCAGTCCATTTCATCTTATTGGTGATTTATAGACACAGAGTTATTAAAAGCATCTTTATTAATCCTTTAATAATATCTATAGATTTCAATGTGCCAGTGCTCATACTTTGTGTTTAATACATGTGATATGTCTTTTTTCATTGTCTATTTTTTAAAAATAATATCTACTTTATAAAATTTACAAAGTATCAGCTTTTTACTTGATTGCCTTTCTTTATTTTTTTAGTTTTGGTGATTTCTACTCTTTTTGTTTTTTCTTCCTTCTGTTTGATTTGGATTTATTTCACTATGACTTTTAGAATATATTGTGGTGAAAATTTAATTTATTGACTTAAGATGTTATTTTAATGTTCTAAGTGTTCAGTACTATGATATTTAAGTACTACTTTGGCTGCATCTCATAGATTGTGATATGTTACATTTATATTAAGTAAAAATGTAGATCAATAAGAGGAAGACCTCCAGATACTTGAAAAATTACATTGTAAAGAAGCATTTAACAGGAGGCTTCCTGTATGCTGTTTTCGGTCTTGCATAAATTCTTTATTCCTCATTAGCACTTGAATGCAGGTGCTAGAGGAGCCACACAAGTTCCCGGAATAATAGGAATTTATGTCTCTCGTTCGTATGGAAAGTAGCCTTTCCATATTGTGAAAAGTAGCCATTTACAACTCTCTTCCCTTCTGATATGGAAAGTAACTTTTACAATCCCCTCTCTTGAAAATCATTCTAGCCTCAAGCTTCCTGAATAACTTTTGTAAGATTTTTTTTATCCCTATTTCTGCTGAAAAGGCTATCTTGTAAGACAGTATATATATGCCCACAATATGTTGAATAAACGCCTTTGTTCCATCAGAACACTGGTCCCCATGTCTTTCTTCAGTTCTCTCTCTCTCTCCCTTTCAGGCTGCTTCCACGGAGCACAGGTGTCCTCTGTGTCTACTTACCCACCCAGGTGACTTGTGCCTACATAGATGGAGCTAACTCTTTGTCTAGAGTTATATTGACATGCTGTGTAAACCAGGGAATATCAGCCTCTTTTCTTCCTTCTTTCACTTTCTTATCGTCGACTCTGTACCCCCAAGTTCCGGTCCATTAAAGGACCACAACAAATAGTACGCCAGAACAGGGACACGGAATACGTGGCAGTTCGGGCAGAGTGACCCAGAGCTTATTGAAGCTGGTAAGTACTAAAGACATGGGTATAAGGGTGAGCCTATTCAGGCTGGTAAATACTAAGGACATAAATATAATGACAGGAAAGCCCAATCAACTTTTTACTTAACTTTATCACTTGTTTAAAGCTCAAGGATTTTCAGTTTCACACCAGGAAATAGAGGCTGGCCTTCAAACAGTGGTTGAATGTAATCCTTGGTTCCCTGAGGAAGACAATATTGATTCAGAAATTAGGCACCAGGTCAAAAAGAATGCTAAATGAGCCGCCAGACAGGGAAAAAACATTCCTACAGATTTCTGGCCTTAATGGGCTCCTATTGAAACTATGATTCTGCCATTTCAAGGTAATCCTGGCCCTCCTGATATTCAACAATAGGCAGAACACTTATTACATAAATATAAGCTAAATGATAAAACCTTACAAAAGGCCCAATTAGAACAACATAATATATTTACAAACCCTCCCCGGGTTGTTCCAAGCACTCCTCGTCTGCCATCAGACACAAATCTAAAAGCCTCTCCTTTGCTAAAACCTAATGATTCTGGCAACGACTCCTCTAGGACACCTTTTGACATTAAAATTAACACCCTTCTAAATAACAACGATGAGTTTTTACCACATACTCTTAATTGTAAAAAGTTGCTACCCGCCCACTCTCCTTCGAGACAGAGGCTTTCTAAATTGATGGCTTTACAATCGCAGGTCTCTGAAGCCGATGGTTTTTCTGCTCTTCCAGTTTTAAGAAATCATGACGCTCAAGGGCACGTAATACCTCAATATGAGGCTATTAACTTTTATCATATGCAACAAATAAAAAAGACTATAACTATGTACGGCCCACATTTACCTTTTACTGAAGTACTTCTAAATTCTATAACATCCACTCTTGGATATTTTATTCCCCATGATTGGCTTACTCCTTGGAAGGAAGGTTATGACCAACCTAGATAACATATTGAAAAGCAGAGACCTTATTTTGCCAACAAAGGTCCGTCTAGTCAAGGCTATGGTTTTTCCAGTAGTCATGTATGGATGTGAGAGTTGGGTGGTGAAGAAAGCTGAGCGCCGCAGAATTGATGCTTTTGAACTGTGGTGTTGGAGAAGACTCTTGAGAGTCCCTTGGGCTGCAAGGAGATCCAACCAGTCCATCCTAAAGGAGATCAGTCCTGGGTGTTCATTGGAAGGACTGATGTTGAAGCTGAAACTCCAATACTTTGGCCACCTCATGTGAAGAGTTGACTCATTGGAAAAGACCCTGATGCTCAGAAGGATTGGGGGCATGAGGAGAAGGGGGACAACAGAGAATGAGATGGCTGGATGGCATCACCGACTTGATGGATATGGGTTTGGGTGGACTCTGGGAGTTGGTGATGGACAGGGAGGCCTGGCGTGCTGCAGTTCATGGGGTCGCAAAGAGTAGGACACGACTGAGTGACTGAACTGAATGTATATGTAGCATCAGCAAAAAAGGCATTCATTTCAGAAGAATTAAAAATAGATCCCTTGTTCTTACTGTTAATTAATTTAGGAAACCCTGATTCAGATAATCTTTTTACTTTTCTGATTCTCATCATTATATTATCAAGTGAGAAATTACAGAGTACTTTGTAATATGCATGTGTGCACTCAGTCGCTTCAGTCTTCTGACTCTTTGGGAACCTATGGACTGTAGTCCACCAGGCTCCTCTGTCCTTGGGATTCTCCAGGCAAGAATACTGGAGTGGGTTCCATGCCCTTTTCCAGGAGACCTTTCTTCCCCAGTGATCAAACCCACGTCTCTCATCTCTTACATTCCAGACAGATTCTTTACCACTTAACCACCAGGAAATGTCTTGTAATATATTTGGCCAATATATCAAAGATTACAACCTCATTATCATTATCATCAGTCATCTTAAGTATTAAGATTTATCAAGTGATTACTACATAGTAAGCATATATTTAAGTAGTTTGCATGTAGTATTAAATCAGGATATATCACAAAAATTTTTTTAAAATTATTTAGCTAAGTTGTATGATAGTAAGAGGAGTTATTAAAATGTGTTCTCATCCAATACCAAAGGAATCATTTGTTTGTTAAAATTAAATTCTATGGCAAACGAATGAGAAAATGAAGTAATATTGGCATGTTTTCCTTTTTATCCTAAAGGAAGTAGGCTTTTGAGCTGCATTCACCAATTTTAGGTTTTCATTTCCTATTTCAAATTGATTTCATAAACTTGCTCTAAGCAGTAATAAATGCATTGTGGTATAGCTGATTTACATGATATCATAATCCCTACATCAAAGAAAATTGTCGTTTCAGTGGAAATACCAGAACAATAAGCATGAATAATTTGAGCAAAAACAAAAGTGGCTCTATTTAGATGAATTATATAGTGATTTTCTCTTTGAGTTGTATAAAGAGAAGCATTGACAGTTTTCAGAAGTCAGAGAAACCAGCAAATATGTCACGAGATTTGAGGAAATCTTTGAACCTGAGATAGAGTTTAGAATACAAGTACAGTTTGTATAGAATTTGAATAATTATAATATTTCTTACTTTAGAAATAGTTTTATACTGACAATTCCATTTACTATTCATAAAAAGTTTCCCTTTGACAGAAAAAAGTTGAGACAAAAAATATTTTAATAAATGTGGAGCACTCCATTCTTGATATTAAGTTTTGCTTTCTTACTTTTTCTGGCTTCTCTTTGACATCTTAGTTTCAGTATGCTTTTCAAATGTACTATCCTACCCGAACATCAAGGAATAATTTACAAAGCAGATTAAAAAACGAGAGGAAACCTTACATACATAAACAGCAGATACAATAAAAAGAATAAAGCAGATGGCAGTTTCTGCGGGAAATGGGTGGCTCATTAAATGTAGGTGCATGCTGCTTGCTAAAAAGATTGATGATTCATTCAACAAGCAATTTGAATCAGTATCCAAGTACTACACTCTGCATTGATTTCAGTAGATGAATAAAATTTAGTAAAGGTGTAGGGACAAGGTATTGAAAAAAGGAGACATGATTGCATAGTCTCATATATAATGCATCTGTCAGCCACTAGCTTCTGACCATTTAAAAGAGTCATTCGTAGCATTTTTGCATTTCTAATAATCACATTTTTATTGAGAGAATTGTATAATAATGGAAAAAGTTTGATTATCTTTAGTACTGTAATGTGTAGTTTAAGATATTGTAGATGGTACATATATAAATAGTATGTGGTTTCCCTGATGGCTCAGATGATTAAGAATCTGCTTACCATGCAAAAGACCTGGGCTTGACCCCTGGGTAGGGAAAATCCCCTGCAGAAGGGAATGGCAACCCACCCCAGTGTTCTTGCTTTTGTATGGACTATTGGTTCTAGCCCATGTTTGTCTACATTTTTGTAGCAGAAATCTTGACTTTTGCCCTCACTTAATACCCTTAGAATATGTAGTTAGTTGTGTATCTTATTTTCAGTGACTTATTTTCTATTGGATTTCAAATAAGTTAACACATAATATGAAAATACATGTATAACATGCTGAAAACAATGAAGTAATTTACTACTTTTGCAAGAATAAGTAAAAAGAGTATAATTTCTAAATATACACACATACACGCCCCACAAAAAGTATGCTTGATCTCTAACAGGAAAGAAAGGAAGGAGAGATTTACATTTTCAGTGGGAATCTATTTTTATACTTTGAAAGTGAAGTGAAGTGAAAGTCTCTCAGTTGTGTCTGGCTCTTTGTGACAGTCCATGGAATTCTCCAGGCCAGAATAAGTGGGTAGCCTTTCCCTTCTTCAGGGGATCTTCCCAACCTAGGGATCAGAGCCAGGTCTCCCGCATCGTGGGCAAATTCTTTACCAGCTGAGCCACAAGGGAAGCCCAAGAATACTGGAGTGGGTAGCCTATACTTTCTCCAGTGGATCTTCCCAACCCAGGGATCAAACTGGGGTCTCCTGCATTGCAGGCAGATTCTTTACCAGCTGAGCTATCAGGGAAGCCCGAAATAACCTCCACCTGAACAGGGGCTTGAACCTTGGACCCTCAGACCAAAAGTCTGATGCTCTACTGACTGAGCTATCGGGGCTCTTATACCTTGGGGGAAATTCCAAAGAAGCAATCAAATTGATTCATTTTTTGTTTGTTTGTTTGTTTGTTTTTAAAACAAGCTCTGGCCAGTTTTATTAAAGAAAAATTGTACATGATTTACTTTTCACCCGTCTGTTCTGGCATGCTTCTAATAATATCAGAATCACCTGGATCAATGATAGCCAGTGTGCATACTCTGTAGTATTTTCCACATGCTGTACCCAATTCAATATTATTGCCACTGTAGTGATGGACACCAGTTTTGGCCAACATGGCATAATACTCTATTTCAGATTTCCTCAAGGCCGGGCAGTTGTTGGCGAGGATGACCAGTTTCGCTTTGCCTTGTCTGATCATTTTCAGAGTCTGTTTGTACCCCAGCACGTACTTTCCACTTTTCATAACCAGCTGGAGCCTAGAGTTGATCGACTCCAGTGACTTTTTCGTCTTCTTTGCGGCCACCATCTTCCTGCCTTAGATGCGGGAAGTCCCCAACCAAGAGCAGCCGCCAAGATGGCTGGGGACAAATTGATTCATCTTTAATGCATTCTAGAAGTTAATGAATCACATTTAATGGAAGAAATGTACTATTCATTGCCCAAAAAGATCTACAGAAAAAACAAAAGAAGCTAGTAATATAGTTAAAATAATATGAAAAATGCAAAAAAGATGGGAAATCTCAACTTATTGCATTCACATGCATGACTAACACAAACACATGCAAAAAAGAAAGAATGAATAAGTTGAATGGGATCATCAGTAAAACAGCAATTACTGAGATTGTGGGTAATTTAGGAAGATCTCACAGATGAGTTGTCGGTGGTGTCTGTTTCATGCAGTAAGTGAGTGAGAGGTGAACATTCTAGCTAGAACTGCTTTCGTGAACTTAAACCTGGATGTACTTGCCTCTTACGTCTCGAATGTTCCTGGGCCAAAAGAACAGCTTAAAATTCCTTTTCTCTCAACTGAGACATATGAATACAACTTATCACTACTGATATATGGACTTTACACTGAAATACACATGTTTGAAAACTAGTAACATCCCATAATATTATATAGTCAACTCATCAATTTTAAGAAAAAAATAAAATATGTAGAATGCCAGTGCCAAACAAGACTTTGGAAACACCACAGGAAAACCAATACTTTAAAAATTAACTATATTCATCCTTAAAACTATCTTAGGTCACTTACAACATATTTCACCATGCAATCAAATTAACTTTCAATTGATAATAATTAAACACAGAACTGAGAGGTGAAGAGAAAAACACAGGCTGTAAGAGCAAAATCACTAATGTAAATGAATTTAACTCAAATTCTTGCATTTATGAGCATTCGGATGAAGAGCAAAATTATAATCACATATCTTCAAGAAAAAGTGATAATTCATGGCAGAAAATAAAGATTAAATGGATAACTTTTCTTACAAATTGATTTAATAATAATGAAAACTGTAATTCACAACCTGTTAGACACCTAGCAATTATAGGTTTGTTTTCTTCTCAATTGGAAAAAATGAATGGTGTACCATTTTTTATATATATAAGGAAACAAAAGCCAAAGAAAGTGAAATAACAGTACCTTTGATTGAATCATTTCCACAGATGAAATATGAAGAGATGGAAGCGGAAGACAACATGTCCACAGTGATACAATTTGTACTCCTAGGGTTTTCTGATCTCCCAAACCTTCAATGGCTATTATTTGGGGTGTTCTCCATCATTTACATCATTATCTTTATTGGAAATAGTCTTATAATAATAATAACTACACTTGACCCTGCAATGCACAAACCCATGTATTTCTTCCTGGCAAACTTTTCCTCCTTGGACATCTGTTACATGTCCATCACTCTCCCTAGGATTCTGGTGAACCTTTGGACTCAGGACAGAAGAATATCTATCCTGGACTGTGCTGCCCAATGTGCTTCTTCCTTATCCTTGGAATGACTGAGTGCTTCCTGCTGGCGGTGATGGCCTATGACTGCTGTGTGGCCATCTGTGACTCTCGGCACTATCCCCTGGTCATGACCCCAAAGACGTGCCTCCAGCTGGCTGTGGGCTCCTTGGGTCAGTGGAATCCCAGTGCAGACAGGGCAAATGTGCCAGATCTTCTCTCTGCGTTTCTGTCATTCGAACTAGATTAACCACTTCTGTGACATTTCCCCCATTCTGAAGCTGGCCTGCAGAGACACTTTTGCACATGAGCTCTCAGTTTATGCAGTAGCTCTGCTGTTTGTTGCTGTAACTTTTATGCTGATCCTTGCCTCCTATAGCCAAATCATTTCCACTATTCTGAGGTTGCCGACAGCCAGAGGACAGACTAAAGCCTTCTCCACA
Organism: Giraffa tippelskirchi; assembly: GCF_054371585.1. Lineage (NCBI taxonomy): Eukaryota > Metazoa > Chordata > Mammalia > Artiodactyla > Giraffidae > Giraffa > Giraffa tippelskirchi. Next base: position 111,662,716 of record NC_137275.1, read on the forward strand.
TGCTCTTCTCACCTGTTGGTTGTGCTTTTATTCTTTGGATCTGCTACCATTGCATACTTAAGGCCCAAATCCAGTCATTCTGCAGGAATTGACAGACTCCTCTCTCTGTTCTACACCATAGTGACTCTGATGTTCAATCCTGTGATATACAGCCTTCAGAACAAGGATGTGATTACAGCACTGAGAAAATTATTACTTAAAAAATAGGGTGATGATTTTAATTATAAATGTTTTAACTGTTTGCTAAACAGTTAACAGAGAAACATTTTCATCTTCTATCTGCCCCCTTTAAGAAGTTAGCCACCTCTATTCTCAGATGTACTTATGAATACTTTAGAAAACTAATCCACAATTTACTGGGCTTGGATATATACCAGATAAATGAGTCGTCAATCCTCCATGCCTAAGGAATAATCCTGCCTCATGAATTACATCAGTTCAGTTCAGTCGCTCAGTCGTGTCCAACTCTTTGTGACCCCATGAATCGCAGCATGCCAGGCCTCTCTGTCCATCACCAACTCCCAGAGTCTACCCAAACCCATGTCCATCAAGTCGGTGATGCCATCCAACCATCTCATCCTCTGTTGTCCCATTCTCCTCCTGCCCCCAATCCCACCCAGCATTAGGGTCTTTTCCAATGAATCAACTCTTCGCATGAGGTGGCCAAAGTATTGGAGTTTCAGCTTCAACATCAGTCCTTCCAATGAACACTCAGGATTGATCTCTTGTAGGATGGATTGATTGGATCTCCTTGCAGTCCAAGGGACTCTCAAGAGTCTACTCCAACACCACAGCTCGAAAGCATCAATTCTGCGGCGCTCAGCTTTCTTCACCGTCCAACTCTTACATCCACGCATGACCACTGGAAAAACCATAGCCTTGACTAGACGGACTTTTGTTGGCAAAGATACCCCTTGTCCAAGGTAAGGAGCAATGGCTGCACTTTGCTGGAGCAGCCGTGAAGAAATACCCCACGTCCAAGGTAAGAGAAACCCAAGTAAGACGGTAAGTGTTGCGAGAGGGCATCAGAGGGCAGACACACTGAAACTAAAATTACAGAAAACTGGCTAATCTGATCACTCGGACCGCAGCCTTATCTATCTCAATGAAACTAAGCCATGCCGTGTGGGGCCACCCAAGACGGATGGGTCATGGTGGAGAGGTCTGACAGAATGTGGTCCACCGGGGAAGGGCTGGCAAACCACTTCAGTATTCTTGCCTTGAGAACCCCATGAACAGCATGAAAAGGCAAAAAGATAGGACACTGAAAGATGAACTCCCCAGGTCAGTACGTGCCCAATATGCTAATGGAGATCAGTGGAGAAATAACTCCAGAAAGCATGATGGGATGGAGCCAAAGCAAAAACGATACCCAGCTGTGGAGGTGACTGGTGATAGACGCAAAGTCCAATGCTGTAAAGAGCAATATTGCATAGGAACCTGGAATGTTAGGTCCATGAATCAAGGCAAATTGGAAGTGGTCAAACAGGAGATGGCAAGAGTGAATGTCGACATTCTAGGAATCAGTGAACTAAGATGAACCGGAATGGGTGAATTTAACTCAGATGACCATTATATCTACTACTGTGGGCAAGAATCCCTTAGAAGAAATGGAGTAGCCATCATGGTCAACAAAAGAGTCCAAAAGGCAGTACTTGGATGCAATCTCAAAAACGATAGAATGGTCTCTGTTCGTTTCCAAGGCAAACCATTGAATATCACAGTAATTCAAGTCTATGCCCCGACCAGTAACGCCAAAGAAGCTGAAGTTGAACGGTTCTATGAAGACCTACAAGACCCTCTAGAACTAACACCCCAAAAAAGATGTCCTTTTCATTATAGGGGACTGGAATGCAAAAGTAGGAAGTCAAGAAACACCTGGCGTAACAGGCAAGTTTGGCCTTGGAGTACAGAATGAAGCAGGGCAAAGGCTAATAGAGTTTTGCCAAGAGAATGCACTGGTAATAGCAAACACCCTATTCCAACAACACAAGAGAAGACTCTACACGTGGACATCACCAGATGGTCAACACCGAAATCAGATTGATTATATTCTTTGCAGCCAAAGATGGAGAAGCTCTATACAGTCAGCAAAAACAAGACCGGCAGCTGACTGTGGCTCAGATCATGAACTGCTTATTGCCAAATTCAGACTTCAATTGAAGAAAGTAGGGAAAACCAGTAGTCCATTCAGGTATGACCTAGATCAAATCCCTTATGAGTATACAGTAGAAGTGGCAAATAGATTTAAGGGACGAGATCTGATAGACAGAGTGCCTGATGAACTATGGACAGAGGTTCGTGACATTGTACAGCAGACAGGGATCAAGACAATCCCCATGGAAAAGAAATGCAAAAAAGCAAAATGGCTGTCTGAGGAGGCCTTACAGATAACTGGGAAGAGAAGAGAAGCAAAAAGCAAAGGAGGAAAGGAAAGATATTCCCATCTGAATGCAGAGTTCCAAAGAATAGCAAGGAGAGATGAGAAAGCCTTCCTCAGCGATCAGTGGGAAGAAATAGAAGAAAACAACAGAATGGGAAAGACTAGAGATCTCTTCAAGAAAATGAGAGATATCAAAGGAACATTTCATGCAAAGATGGGCTCGATAAAGGACAGAAATGGTATGGACCTAACAGAAGCAGAAGATATTAAGAAGAGGTGGCAAGAATACACAGAAGAACTGTACAAAAAAGATCTTCATGACTCAGATAATCACGATGGTGTGATCACTCACCTAGAGCCAGACATCCTGGAATGTGAAGTCAAGTGGGCCTTAGAAAGCATCACTATGAACAAAGCTAGTGGAGGTGATGGAATTCCAGTTGAGCTATTTCAAACCCTCAAAGGTGATGCTGTGAAAGTGCTGCACTCGATAGGCCAGCAAATTTGGAAAACTCAGCAGTGGCCACAGGACTGGAAAAGGTCAGTTTTCGTTCCAATCCCAAAGAAAGGTCATGCCAAAGAATGCTCAAACTACCGCACAATTGCACTCATCTCACATGCTAGTAAAGTAATGCTCAAAATTCTCCAAGCCAGGCTTCAGCAATACGTGAACCGTGAACTTCCAGATGAATTACATAGTAATTTACATATTAAAAAAGCTAAAACAAAATTGAATCAGTTAAGTTTTTTGGCTTAAATATACTGGAAAATATATAAGTTTATTTATCTAAATAATTATCTCTATCTCCACATTTGCATTTGCTGGCATTCTTTGATTCTATAGCACAGAAAATGACTACTAGCAGTTGAAAATTGAATGTTTGAAGGAGAGATTGAATGAGTGAATGGGTAAATGAATATTGCTAGTGCCAACATCAGACTGCTAGCAAAAAAATCTAGATTTTTCAGAAAACCAATAATATTGGGAGCATATTTGCTAATTCTCTATAAACTCACATGAAATTACTTCAATCATAAAACCAAAAGAATAGCGTTCATAGACTTTGTTCTCTTCCTAAGTGCATGATAAAGAGTACCTTCCTACTCATCTTAACTGGTTTACTTTGCACATATTTGCATGTTCTACTTAGCAAATTTGATCCAAAATAATTTGCTTTGTGTTATTTAATCTGTTACATAACTGCATTCTAACAGCTAAATCCATGTCAATTTGAATTTTGAAAAGAGAATATATACGGATATAAAAGTGAAGAAAAGTTTTAGAAGTTATGTTCAGAATTACCCACAGTCCATACAATTGCATTACATTAGTGTGTCTGGACTAACTTCCTGTGTCTTTATCCTCTCCTTTAGTGTTGAAAATTTTAAATCATTGACTGATATAATCAAGGAAAGTGAACATATCTCACTAGGATTATTAATGCCCATCTTCCCAATTCCATCCTCAAATCAGCAACATTAAGAGATGATTTGTTGTAGCTGTCCCTGAGAACTTCTGCTACAGTTCTTTTGGCAATTATTCCATTCTCTAGTTTTAGTTTTAATTATAACCTAACTGGCTTCATCCCTGGATGTACCTTTATGGTGTATCAGAGAATAATTTATGGAAGTTAATGGTTCAATCAAATGAAGACCACATAAGCCAGTCATGGTATTTCATTGGGAGATTGTTATAGATATCTCTCCTGGTGAGATGAACTAGAATCCCTGGAAACAAGTACACTACAAAATGGACTTTACAGATATGATTAATATCATAAATCATTGAAATGGGGAGATTATTCAGGTAGAACCAATCTGATCACATAAGCCTTAAAAACAAGAAGAGAAAGAAAAGCAATATTCAAAAAATAGGTTATCACAGATGGAGCAGAGAAAAGGAGGGCTCATTTTGTCATTGTTGGCTCCAAAATCTGTTGGGACAAAGAGCAAGGATTGTCCTGATCTCTAGAAAGTGAGCATGATATTTGACCAGTTGCCAGCAAGGAGTCAGTCCTCTGTCCGACAACCTCAAGGAAGTAAATTCTGCCAATAATTTAATTGAACAAGAAAGATAGAATACTCACTAGAGCATAAAAAAAGAATGTGGCCCTCCCAACACTTTCGACCTATCATCTACAGAACTCTAAGATAATAAATTTTAAGGCACTCAGTTTGTGGTAATTTACTAAAACTGCAAGAGACAACTAATACACAGAAAATAATGATGTTCACAGAAAATAATATAAGAGATGGTGTAGATCTGCTCAGGATATACAAATTCAAAACTTCAAACTCATAACCAATTCAGCGGTACTATGAGGATTTGAAATATTCAATTTATCAGCCTCCATTCCAGCTGAGTATGAAGCAATGACTCAATTTTGGCTAGTAACATGAAGATAGATGTCAACAGGTGTTCAGTCTTTTGTTTCCACTACTTTCATCCTTAGTGTTAGTCACTCAGTCGTGCCTAACTCTTTGCGACCCCATGGACTGCAGCCCACCAAGCTCCTCTGTCCATGGGATTTTCCAAGCAAAGATAGTGGAGTGGGTTGCCATTTCCTTCTCCATCTTTCATCCTTGGAAGAGTGCAGAAGTCATATCTAAGAATGGGAAAGCAGGAAAGCATAAGGAACCTGACATTCCAATGTCTTTATTTTAAAAGTATAAGACTAGTCATACCACCCCACCAGAAGTGCTCTGTGAAGTAAATAAATGTGTTTTATTTCACAGGCTTAAATAAATAGATTCATCATTACTATTTTTCTAGATTCCATTTTATTTGCATTAATATACAATATTATTTGTTTCTCTCTTTCTGACTTACTTCACTCTATATATCATGCTCTAGATTCATCCACCTAATTAGAACTGACACAAATTCATTACTTTCTATAACTGAGTAATATTCCATTATATAAATGTACCACTACTTCTTTATCCATTCATCTGTCAGTGTACATCTAGGTTGCTCCAATGTCTTGGCTATTGTAAACAGTTCTGCATATCTCTTTGAATTATGGTTTTCTCAGGTTATATACCCAGGAGTGAGATTGCTGGGTCTTATGGAAGTTTTCATGGGGATGATTTTGATCACCACCTCCTTTACAACATTACAGACCTCCATTTATAGTTCTTTAGGCACTCTATCAGATATAATCCCTTGAATTGACCTGTTACTTCCATTGTATAATCATAAGGGATTTGATTTAGGTCATACCTGAATTGCCTCGTGGTTTTCCCTACTTTCTTCAGTTTAAGTCTGAATTTTGCAATAAAGAGTTTGTGATTTGAGCCACAGTCAGCTCCCAATCTTATTTCTGCTGACTGTATAGAGCTTCTCCATCTTTGGCTGCAAAGAATATAATTAATCTGATTTTGGTATTGACCGTCTGGTGATGTCCATGTGTAGAGTCGTCTCTTATGTTGTTGGAAGAGGGTGTTTGCTATGACCACTGCATTCTCTTGGCAAAACTCTGTTAGACTTTGCCCTGCTTCATTTTGTACTCAAAGACCAAACTTATCTATTACTCCAGGTATCTCTTGACTTCCTACTTTTGCATTCCAGTCCCCTATAATGAAAAGGACATATATTGGGTGTGTTAATTCTAGAAAGTCTTGAAGGTCATAATAGAACCATTCAATTTCAGCTTCTTTGGCATTAGTGGTTGGAGCATAGCCTTGGATTACTATGATATTGAATGGTTTGCCTTGGAAACAAACAGAGATCAGTCATTTTTGAGAGTGCACCCAAATACTGCATTTCAGACTCTTTTGTTGACTATGAGGGCTACTCCAGTTCTTCTAAGGGACTCTTGCCCACAGTAATAGATATAATGATCATCTGAATTAAATTTACCCATTCCCATCCATTTTAGTTCACTGATTCCTAAAATGTCAATGTTCACTCTTGCCATCTCCTGTTTTACCATTTCTAATTTACCTTGATTCATGGACCTAACATTCCAGGTTCCTCTGCAATATTGTTCTTTACAGCATCAAACTTTACTTTCACCACCAGACACATCCACAGCTGAGTGTTGCTTCCACTTTGGCTCGGCCTCTTCATTCCTCCTGGAGCTATTTTTTCACTCTTCAGTAGCATATTGGGCACCTACCAACCTGGAAAATTCATCTTTCAGTGTCATGTCTTTTTTCCTTTCCATACTGTTCATGGGGTTCTCAAGGCAAGAATGCTGAAGTGGTTTCCATTCCCTTCCCCAGTGGACCACACTTGGTCAGAACTCTCCACCTGTCCATCTTAGGTGGCCCTGCAGGGCATGGCTCATAGTTTCATTAAGTGAGAAAAGGCTGTGATCCATGTGATAAGTTTGGTTAGTTTTCTGTGATTGTGGTTTTCATTCTGTCTTCCCTCTGATGGATAAGGGTAAGAGGCTTGTAGAAACTTCTTGCTGGGAGGTACTGGCTGTGGCAAAATCTGGATCTTGCTCTGATCGTGGGGTTATGCTCAGTAAATCTTTAATCCACTTTTCTGCTGATGGGTGGAGTGTTGTTCCCTCTCTGTAGTTTGGCCTATGGTAGGGGTAATGACAGTAATGGTGACCTTCAAAAGGACTTAGGCCAGCATTCCACAGCTCCCACTGGTTGTTGTATTCAATATTCATTGGAAGGACTGATACTGACTGAAGCTGAAGTTCCATTACTTTAGCCACCTGATGTGAAGAGCTGACTCATTAGAAAAGACCCTATTGCTGGGAAAGATTGAAGGCAGGAGAAGGGGACAACAGAGGACAAGATGGTTGGATGGCATCACTGACTCAATGGACATGAGCTTGAGCAAGCTCCATGAGATGGTGAAGGACAGGATAGCCTGGCGTGCTGCAGTCCACGGGGTCTCAAAGAGTCGGACATGACTGAGTGACTGAACAACAACATTGTAGTTTTATTACTAATTTTTTTTTTTTTAAAGAATTCTCCATACCGTTCTCCATAGTGGCTATATCAACATGCATTCCTACCAACTGTGCAACACTGTTCGCTTTTCTCCACATCCTCTCCAGCATTTATTGTTTGTAGATTTTAATGATGATCATGTGTGTATTGTGGCTGAGTACTTCGGTGTTTCAAGGATGCTTTGCTTTGGTATGCGTGTACTCAACACACTCTCATCTGATATATGAACTTCTTGGGATATGGACTGCTGAAGATACAGACACGTTTCACTATTATTTTGTAATATTTTAATATTTTCCTGGTGTCAATGGGAGATTGGCAAGAAAGGTCTAACTTTAGAAAGATCTATCGATCTATTGATATTTTAAAGAAAAGTGTTGCATGTTGGGAGCCGCGTTAGGCATTACTGACAAAATGGAGGCACGGCCCCAACCCCCTCTCCTCATCCCGCAGGCACGGTCCCGGGATGAAGAAGTTAGGTCTTGTGATTCTGACTTTTCCTTTCCTTCCTTCAGTTGAGTTGACTGGAAATAGTGTTAAGGTGCTTATTGTTCTTGCGAGGAGCATGAGAAAGCATAAAGCCTTCTGCAGTTATGCCCAGGAAATAACCCATAAAGTTAACTACTGACATTTGTTCAAGGATCTTTACAAAGAATGTTCCAGGATGAGCATGTAGGTCGCAGCTTGAGGCCATGGGAAAGATTGTTATCTGAGACCTGCTTGTGAGGGAAATGTTTATGGCAAAAGAAGTTTGCTGAGTTTAGGATTTAGGAATAATTAAGAATAGTTAGAAGCTAAAAGTTTAAGGAATGTTGTAGTGTTGGCATATTTTACTATAGCTTATAGAGATTAGGAATTTTAGAGATACTAATAGCTAGAAGCCTTTTTAGGAGATAATGAACTTAGGCTACTAGGCCGCTAGCAGGATTTAGAAAGATAAGAAATAAACTGAGGAATGTGGTATGCAGCCCAGAGATAAGCATGAGTTACAATGTAGTCACAAGTTGAACATAGGATACTTAAAGAGAAAGTAGATAATAGATAGTAAACCTGATTCTGAGAGAATCGCTAAAGCAGGAACTCTGGTTGAAGGGCAACAATGATTTCTGGAGACAATAAATCTGGGTGAGGGGGAACTGGAGATGTCAAACCTCTGACCTAATGCTTTTGTCAAAGTATAAAAGAAAACCTGATGCTTGAAATAAACATGCAGTCCTGTACCTTGTGTTCTTGCCTGGAGAATCCCAGGGACGGTGGAGCCTGGTCGGCTGCCGTCTATGGGGTCGCACAGAGTCGGACACGACTGAAGCGACTTAGCAGTAGCAGCACCTGTACCTTGAGTCAGAGGCTGCATCATTCTCTGCCTACATCGCTCATCCCTTCAGGCCAATTCCCTGGCTGCTGGAGCTGGACTCCGGCAGTTGCATGTTTCTGTTATTTTGTTTTTTCATAAATATAACTTTTTACAGTCAGACATTTGATGATCTAAAAGCGTTTTTTTAGGCAAATACCTTATTTTTAAAATATTATTTAATTTTGTCATCAACATTGTTCTGCTGTTATATGATCTTTGATATTCAAAATCATTGTTAAATCTGTAGGCTTTGCAGATTCTTTCAAACTTGGCTCACTGCAAGTATGACACTTTCATGATTATTGGAAATAGCATCCCCAAATAGGAAAAATTAATTCAAGAGCTTGTGATTAATAGTAGCTACATCAGTACTGATCCGTGGTTATTTCAATGTCTTTCCTTTGAACAACTGAGTCATAACAAGTTCTTATAACTAAAATTGTATTATTAAGATTAAGTCTGCTAAATATGTAAAATGGGACTCATAAGGAGAAAATAAGTTGTCTTCTTGTCTCAACAAAACATTAATATAAAACTGAGGTGTGGAAGTATTTGTGAATCACATATTCAAAAAAGTGAAATGTATATAGACAATACAAAAACTCCCCAAGATCCGTAGCAAGAGAAGAAGCAACCTAATCAACAAATTGATAGATACTGTAATAGAGACTAAAACTCTTTGATAGATACTTTACTAAAAGGATACACAGAATTCAAATAATAACACAAAACTTGCTCACTATCTTCAGCATTTGCATTTGCATTTTGAAATGCAAATTAAAATTAAAATAAAATTATGATACACATGTACTTTAATGGCTAGAATTAAAATAAAATAAAAAATCACAAAATAATATAACAAAATTTGTGAGTAAATATATAAACCTTGAATAGTGATACCATTCCATGTATGGACATAATGTTTCTAAAATACATTTTTCATCTTTCTAATCATTAATCTTTATAAAGTATAAAAGTATTCTTGCTTTTTATAGTTAAATCTAATATTGTTTTCCATTACATTTTGTGAGTGAGTGTCTATGTGTGATTGCGTATATGTGTGTAATGGAGCTTGTCATTGTGGTGGTTTCTCTTTCTGAGGAGCATGGGCTTCAATAGTTGCAGCTTGCAGATGCTAGAGTGCAGGCTCAGTAGTCATGGTGCAGACTTAGCTCTCCCGTGACATGTGGAATCTTCCAGGACCAGGGATCGAACCTGTGTCTCCTTCATTGACAGGCAGTTTCTTATCCACTCTACTACCATGGAAGACCCTTATTTCTAAATTTTAATGACAGAAAAATAAACTTCTCTTTAATTTGAGACACTGTGCAATTGCATTTTTAAAAAATCTTTATTTTATATCATAAGTAATATGTAAATGTCTGCTTTTACAATGCTTATATTCCTTAACAATCACAAAAATGCTGTTAGAGAAGTAGAGAGTTTTGAAAAGGCACGGTATGGACAGATATGATTTTGGTTGTTACACAAAACTTCTTGCTGCTGCTGCTGCTAAGTCGCTTCAGTCATTTCCGACTCTGTGCGACCCCATAGACGGCAGCCCACCAGGCTCCCCCTTCCCTGGGATTCTCCAGGCAAGAACACTGGAGCGGGTTGCCATTTCCTTCTCCAATGCATGAAAGTGAAAAGTGAAAGTGAAGTCATTCAGTCGTGTTCGACTCTTCGCGATCCCATGGACTGCAGCCCACCAGGCTCCTCAGTCCATGGGATTTTCCAGGCAAGAGTACTGGAGTGGTTTGCCATTGCCGTCTCCAAACTTCTCGAGTGGCAGACAAAATTGTTTTATTCAGATAGAAAGTGAGCTGGGAAAGGAGCTGTTCCCAAGAGCAAATAATATCTCCTATTTAAAGGGCTTTATCTATTATGTCAGTGTAATACATTTTAGGTGCTGACTAACCTCATTTCAAGTAAATGTGAATTTCTCAACTGTCAAAATAAACAAACAAACAAAAAATCTTTGTCATGTTCTCTGTCATTTAACTCTACCTATAAGGGGAAGCATTATATTTAACAATTCAAACAGCTAAGTGTGGATCATTTTTGTCCAATATCAACTTATTTTTGCATATATATGTATGTATTTAGCATCAGCAAGAGAATACTCATTTTGGAAAATTTTAAAAAAAGTAATTGTTGCTATTTAATTTCAAATCAAATTCAGATAACATTTTGATACTTTTCTGATTGTCATCATTATATTATCAAATGAGAAATAATAAAATACTTTGTAACATCTGGGCTAATATACCAATGATTACTGACCTCTTCAACATTTTTGTCATTTATAATCTTTTTAAGTGCTAACACTTGTAGTGATTTTTTGTTGCACATATATTTAGGTAGTTTTCATGTATTAAATCTGGGGCTATTCCATTAAAATTAATTGTATATAACTAAAGAGAAAAATAATAAATGAACTTTCCTAAAATGGGTTTGCATCCTATTATTAAAGAGACTCTATACTTGTTAAATTTAAATTTTATGGTAAATGAAATGGAAAATAATAATGAGACATTGGAATGTTTTCATTTTTATATTTACATGCTTATCCTAAGGATACAGGCTTCGGAATTGTAGTCACAAATTCTAGATTTGTATTTCCTGTCTTCAATTTGATTTTTTAAACTTGCCTATACATTTTGATGATAGATGGTGTATATGTTAATCATAAATCTCACACCAAAGATAAACACTGCAGTGGAAAGGTCAGAAAAATAAACATGAATTATTTGAGTAAATACAAAAGTGGCTATGTATGCTGAATCATTTAGTAATTTTCTTTCTGAGTTGTAGAAATAAAAGCATCTAAAGGTTTCCAGAAATCAGAAACCAGCAGCTATGCTATGAGATTTGAGAAAAGTAATTTTGATGAGGTTGAGTTTAGATTAAGTATGATTTGGATGGGATTTGAATAATTGCAATATGTCTTACATTATAAATGACTTTGCATTGATAATTCCATTGATTTTAACAAAATGTCCCATTTGACAAAAAGTTGAAGCTAAAAAGGATTTTAGTAAATGTGAAACACTATGTTCTTAATATCAAATTCTGTTATTCTTGATTTTTCTTTTTTTTTTTTTTTTTTGGCACCTTAGATTCAGTATGATTTTCAAATGTACTACCCTACTTGAACAGTAGAAAGAATTGAGAGACAGGACCAAAGAAGCAGAGAAGACCTTACATAAAGAGCAGATACGATAGAGAAAATCAAGCAGGTGGAATTTTCTGAACATTAACAGCTCTTCAAATGTAGGTGCATGATGTAAGCCAGTCTAAAAAGATTGGAAATTAATTCAAAAAACAATTTTAATCAGTGTTCCAGTAATATACTCTACATTGAATTAAATAGATAAATGTTATTAGCTTTCTTTTTCTAAGTCACCGAATTCCTCGGGAAGCCCACAGTTTTGATGGACTATTGCTTCTGCCCCATGTGTGTCTACATTTCTGTAGCCAAAATGTTGATCATTCATTATGACTTAAAACACTTTAGAATATGGATATAGGTGTGCCTCTTCTTTGCAGTGACTGTTTCCATGGACTTCCAAATTAATTAACACATACCATGAGAGCTATGTATGACATACTGAAAATAATGAAATAACTTGATATTTTGCAAAAGTAAGTGAAAAAAGTGCAATTTCTAAATACACACACACTCACACACAGACATATATGCAGAGAAGGCATGGTTGAGCTGTACCAGGAGGGAAGGATGGTCAATTTGAATTTTGGGTAAGTATCCTTGTTTACATGTTGAGGACTATTTTGACAAAGCAAACATGTTGATTCATTTTAATTATTAATTCAAGAAGTTAGTAAGTCACTTTTTGTGGAAGAAACATAATACAGATTGCATACAAAGACACACTGATGATCAAAAGCTTAAAACCTAGATATAGCAAAGAAAAAAGATGACTTAAAGATGGACAATCTCAACCCAAGGCTTTCACATGCATGAACTAACACTCACATAGGACCAAAACAAAACAAAACAAAACAATTAATTAATTAAAGGTATTCAGCAGAATTGTTGCAATTATTGAAGTCCTTTGTAATTTAAGAGGCTCTCAGATAGCTGTTGTGGTGGATGTATTTCTTACAGTAAGTGTGTGACAGGTGAACATTCTAGTTTGAATGTTTTAATGAATATAAATGCTATATGAACATGCCTCTTACCCTTATGAGAGTTCCTGGACAGGAAGACCAGCTTAGAATTCTTTGAGCAGAAAAATCTGAATAAAAATTATCAATGCTGAATTTGTAGACACTATATTGAAATACATAGTTTTAAAAATTAAATACCATTCAAAAATATTGAGAGGTTAGCTGATGAACTTTGTTTTATAATAAAATAGCTAAATATGCAGAATGTCAAAGTTAAAAAGATGTTGGAAATATGACTGAAAAAAAACTGATTTTTAAAAATTAACTTTATGTATCCCTAAAACTATTTTATATTGCTTAGGACATTTAAAAGAGTAAAAAAAAAAAAAAAATTTGAATTGATAATGAAAAACAGAATGGAGAAGTGAAAAGAACAACACTTCAAATGAAAATATCAAGTTATTTCACAAAGGAACTTAAATTCAGAATTTGTAATTTTGAGTGTTCAGATGAATAGCAAAATTACAATTTTGCATCTTCAGAACTAAATATTGTATATAGCAGAAAAGAAAGATTAAAAGTTTTTTTTTTAATTTACAGATAGATTTAATAATGATGAAAAACATACTTTATCACACATTTAGAGTACCTGGTGTTATAGGTTTGGTTTTTGTAGGAAATTGAAAAATAGAAAGCTGCAACATCCCGTTTTATAAATAAGAAAACAAGACCTAATGAAAGTGAAATAATAGTACCTCTGATTGGATCATTCCCACAGGTGAAATATGAAGATATGGAAGCAAAAGACAACATATCCAAAGTGATGGAATTTGTACTCATGGAGTTTTCTGACCTTCCAAACCTTCAATGGCTATTATTTGGGGTGTTCTCCATCATTTACATCATTATCTTTATTGGAAACAGTCTTATAATAATAATAACTATGCTTGACCCTGCACTGCACAAACCCATGTATTTCTTCCTGGCAAACTTTTCCTCCTTGGACATCTGTTACATGTCCGTCACTCTCCCTAGGATTCTGGTGAACCTTTGGACTCAGGACAGAAGCATTTCTGTGCTCAAATGTGCTTCTTCCTTATCCTCAGAACCACTGAGTGCTTCCTCCTGGCGGTGATGGCCTATAACGGCTGTGTGGCCATCTGTGACCCTCTGCACTATCCCCTGGTCATGACCCCAAAGATGTGCCTCCAGCTGGCTGTGGGCTCCTTGGGTCAGTGGAATCCCAGTGCAGACAGGGCAAATGTGCCAGATCTTCTCTCTGAGTTTCTGTCGTTCGAACCAGATTAACCACTTCTTCTGTGACATTCCCCCCATTCTGAAGCTGGCCTGCGGAGACACTTTTGCACATGAGCTCTCAGTCTATGCAGTAGCTCTGTTGTTTGTTGCTGTACCTTTTATGCTGATCCTTGCCTCTTACAGCAAAATCATTTCCACTATTCTGAGGTTGCCAACCGCCAGAGGACAGACTAAAGCCTTCTCCACATGCTCTTCTCACCTGTTGGTTGTGGTGTTATTCTTCGGATTTGCTGTCATTATCTACTCAAGACCAAAAGCCAGTCATTCTGCAGGAACTGACAGACTCCTCTTTCTGTTCTACACCATAGTGACTCCGATGTTCAATCCCATGATATACAGCCTTCAGAACAAGCATGTGATTGCAGCACTGAGAAAATTATTACTTAAAATATAGCGTGATGAGGTTAATTATCAGTGCTTTATCTACTTGCATGTAGTTATCAGAGAATCATTACAAATCTCTACATTCCTCTGTTAAGAAGTTAACAACTTCTAGTTTATAACGTACTTTTCAGTTCAGTTCAGACGCCCAGTCGTGTCCGACTCTTTGCGACCCCATGAATCACAGCATGCCAGGCCCCCCTGTCCAACACCAACTCCCGGAGTCTACCCAAACCCATGTCCATCGAGTCAGTGATGCCATCCAACCATCTCATCCTCTGTCGTCCACTTCTTCTCCTGCTCCCAATCCTTCCCAGCATTAGGGTCTTTTCCAATGAGTCAACTCTTTGCATGAGGTGGCCAAAGTATTGGAGTTTCAGCTTCAACATCAGTCCTTCCAATGAACACTCAGGATTGATCTCCTTTAGGATGGATTGATTGGATCTCCTTGCAGTCCAAGGGACTCTCAAGAGTCTTCTCCAACACCACAGTTCAAAAGCATCAATTCTGCAGCGCTCAGCTTTCTTCACTGTCCAACTGTCACATCCATACATGACCACTGGAAAAACCATAGCCTTGACTAGACGGACTTTTGTTGGCAAAGTAATGTCTCTGCTTTTAAATATGCTATCTAGATTGGCCATAACCTTCCTTCCAAAGAGTAAGCATCTTTTAATTTCATGGCTGCCATCACCATTAGCAGTGATTTTGGAGCCCAAAAAAATAAAGTCTGACACTGTTTGCACTGTTTCCCCATCTATTTGCCATGAAGTGATGGGACTGGATGCCATGATCTTAGTTTTCTGAATGTTGAGCTTTAAGCCAACATTTTCACTCTCCTCTTTCACTTTCATCAAGAGGCTCTTTAGTTCTTCTTCACTTTCTGCCATAAGGGTGGTGTCATCCGCATATCTGAGGTTATTGATATTTCTTCCGGCAATCTTGATTCCAGCTTGTGTTTCTTCCAGCCCAGCGTTTCTCATGATGTACTCTGCATAGAAGTTAAATAAGCAGGGTGGCAATATACAGCCTTGACATCCTCCTTTTCCTATTTGGAACCAGTCTGTTGTTTCATGTCCAGTTCTAACTGTTGCTTCTTGACCTGCATACAGGTTTCTCAAGAGACAGGTCAGATGGTCTGGTATTCCCATCTCTTTCAGAATTTTCCACAGTTTATTGTGATCCACACAGTCAAAGGCTTTGGCATGGTCAATAAAGCAGAAATAGATGTTTTTCTGGAACTCTCTTGCTTTTTCGATGATCCAGCGGATATTGGCAATTTGATCTCTGGTTCCTCTGCCTTTTCTAAAACCAGCTTGAACATCTGGAAGTTCACAGTTCATGTATTGCTGAAGCCTGACTTGGAGAATTTTGAGCATTACTTTACTAGCGTGTGAGATGAGTGCAATTGTGCGGTAGTTTGAGCATTCTTTGGCATTGCCTTTCTTTGGGATTGGGATGAAAACTGACCTTTTCCAGTCCTGTGGCCACTGCTGAGTTTTCCAAATTTGCTGGCATGTTGAGTGCAGCACTTTCACAGCATCATCTTTGAGGATTTGAAATAGCTCAACTGGAATTCCATCACCTCCACTAGCTTTGTTCGTAGTGATGCTTTCCAAGGCCCACTTGACTTCACATTCCAGGATGTCTGGCTCTAGGTGAGTGATCACACCATCGTGATTATCTGGGTCACGAAGATCTTTTTTGTACAGTTTTCCTGTGTATTCTTGCCACTTCTTCTTAATATCTTCTGCTTCTGTTAGGTCCATACCATTTCTGTCCTTTATTGATCCCATCTTTGCATGAAATGTTCCCTTGGTATCTCTAATTTTCTTGAAGAGATCGCTAATCTTTCCCAATCTCTTGTTTTCCTCTATTTCTTCGCATTGATTGCTGAGGAAGGCTTTCTTATCTCTCCTTGCTATTCTTTGGAACTCTGCATTCAGGTGGGAATATCTTTCCAAAATGTACTTTTAGATACTTTAAAATAATAAACCAAAATTTATTGTGCTTAGGTATATACTAGGCAAATTAATCTATCTTCAATACTCTATGTCTAAAAATAATCCTTCTTTATGAATAAAAGTGTTATGTGCATCATTTCAGAGGATGAAATGGTTGGATGGCATCACCGACTCAATGGACATGTGTTTGAGCAAACTGGGAGATAGTGAAGGACAGGGAAGCCTGACATGCTGCAATCCATGGATCACAAAGAGTCAGACTTGACTTAGCCACTGAACAAAAACAACAACAGAATTCAGTCTGCTAAGATTTTTGGCTCAAATATACTGCAAATATGCAAGATTATTTACGTACATAATTGCTTACTAATCCACACCTGTACTTGTTGGCTTTCCTGGATTCTATGGCATAGTAACTGCTCATTAGCAGTTAAATAATGTGTGACAGAGGGATTGAATGAATGACTGAAGAAATGAACACTGCTATGGCTTATCTCAGACTGATGCTAAAAAATCTAGAGATTTCAGAGAACCACTAAACATTGGTTATTTAACCCACTATACCCTCATGTGGAATAACTCCAATCAGAATACCAAAGGAAAGGCTTTCATGCACTGAGTTCTAAATCAGAGCTAGACCTTCAGTAATATTCAAATGAAATATCAGTAAACATGTGTATCATTGTGAACTCAGTGTTTATTAACAAGGGCAGGATTATACCATTACAAAATTCCTTGCGATTTTTGTATTTCCTCCTTTTATTTCTCTAACTCTTTTCTTCCCAAACTTTTGATTCACATGGGGTAGCCCCTAGAAATTATTTCTTGACATTTAATTTTTTTTTGTTTTCTATCCATTAGCAGCTAATATATTTTAAATTGACAGGAAAGAAATTTATGATATGGTTCATAAAAACAATGGACTTTATCTATACTTTTTTGAAATATTAGCCAAAGATTGCCATCTGGGGCTCCATTAATCTCTTGAAGTAAAGACCAAACATTAGTCTCTTGTATCTTGTTTTTCCAGATTTTTAAACTACACCTGCTTTCTGGACAGCAGCATTTCTTCACCTCTGGCCACCTGATTGGGCTACCCAGTATATGACTTGGTGAGATTAGATTCTCTGTTATGTTAAAACAATGGCTTCAAAATATATACCACCAAAAATGTGTGTTTAATGAGACAAAAAACATGCGCATTCCTGTCTGGATTCATTTTGGTTGAATGTTGTTATATGTTGAAGATTGCTTTTCACAAGGGACATTTACACATTGTTTCTTTAGCAATAGTAATAGTTTTGGCATAATGACCTTCTAAAGAAAATACTTGTGAAAACTAAGCTTAATTACCCATAAGAAGGTAGTAACAATTATAATAACAAAAGCCCATTTCAATAAAAATTTATGACGTATAGAAATACGTGTCCTTAGAAGATACATAAAAGTTTTAAACATCGTATCTTTAAGCTGCAAAATTGCATGTGGCCTTTGTTGTGTGTGCTTAGTCTCTCAGTCATGTCCAACCCTTTGCAACACTTTGGACTGTAGCCTGCTAGGCTCCTCTGGATTTTTCAGGCAAGAATATTAGAGTGGGTTGCCATTTTGCTCCTCAAGGAGATCTTCCTGACCTAGGGATCAAACCTGTGTCTCCTGCGTTACGGATGTATTCTTTAGCCGCTGAGCCATGAACTACAATTCCTAAAACCTTCTATCTGCCAACTGTCTCGATATATTACTCCCTTCAGTAATATATAGTGAATTACAGTAATAAGAACTAAAATTGTAGTAAATGTATTCAAATTTCTCTTTAGACACCTTACTCTCTCTCTCTTTGGAACAGGATCATGCTAAATAAGATTGTCAAGGAACACTCACTCTTAAATAAGAAAAAAAAAGTACTTTTCAGACAAAAATGGGGAATAAGTCACTGCATAATTACCATTCTTATTATGTTATATATGTATCTATATGTGTGTATATATATATATATATATATATATATAACATTTCTATAAATACTACAGATCATCATGCATAAGAATGTTGCTGCTGCTGCTTCTAAGTCACTTCAGTCGTGTCCGACTCTGTGCGAGCCCATAGAGGCCAGCCCACCAGGCTCCCCTGTCCCTGGGATTCTCCAAGCAAGAACACTGGAGTGGGTTGCAATTTCCTTCTCCAATGCATGAGAGTGAAAAGTGAAAGTGAAGTCGCTCAGTCGTGTCCGACTCTTTGCAACCCCATGGACTGCAGCCTACCAGGCTCCTCTGTCCATGGGATTCTCCAGGCAAGAGTACTGGAGTGGGGTGCCATTGCCTTCTCCAATAAGAATGTTACAGCACTTATTATTATATAAAACGTATATTATATATAAATTTGCCTCTTTTGACATTATGGTGAGTTTGCATCTAGCTATAAGACCCATTCTAAGAGGATACCACTCAAATGGTAAGTCTGCTGAAACCATTTTCCTGTTCATGTTGGATGGCTTTCTCTTTTTTCACTAGTGCAAAAAAGGAGTTGGATATTTAACAGGATGCCTTGACTGTCATAAATTATTGCTTAATTTTTATCCAGTAAGCTTAGTGAATCCTATTTAATGATTTTTTCTGAAACCTAGGGTGCCTTCAACAGTAAAAATAGAAATAATGCAATTAATAAATGTGAAAGTCTGAAAAAGTGTTAGTCACTCAGTCATGTCTGACTCTATGACCACAGGGACTATAGCCCAAGAGGCTCCTCTGTCCATAGAATTCTTCAGGCAGGAGTAATGGAGTGGGTAGACTTCCCTTCTCCAGGAGATCTTCCCTACCCAGGGATTGGACCTGGGTCTCCTGCATTGCAGGCAGATTCTTTACTGTCTGAACCACCAGGGAAGCCAAGCAACAACTAACAAATGTACAAAATTCTTAAATAGATATTTTACTAAAGCAAATAAACAGAAATCAAATAATCACATAAAAGATGCTCATCACCATTAGCCATTATGAAATGTGAATTAAAACCAAGATAAGATTATGCTAAACATAATTTATGTTTTTATGTATTTTAATGGCTAGAATTAAATTAAATTAAAATAAATCACAAAGTAATAACTAAACATTGTTATGTTATATAAATATATAACCCTTGAAGAGTGATCGATTTCCATGCATTGGCATGATTTTCTAAAATATGCTTTTTTCAAATTTCCTTTAATCTTTATACAGGTGCAAATGTATTCCTGCTTCCCATAGTTAAGTCTAATATTCTCTTACATTGTATTTTGTGAGTGTGTTTGTGTGCGTGTGTGTGTAAGAGGTGATAGCGAGTAATTGTTCTGTTACATTGTAACCACTGCTGAGAATCCTCACAATTAACCTGAGAACACCCTTGACTGAGAAGTTTATCCAGGAACTACTTAGAATTTCAGGTTGTTCCAAGTGAGGGAAGTTAACGAAAGAAATAGGGAATCTTAGCCGGTCACATGGCAGGACAGCTAGAAATATTTCCATCCTCTCTTCCTACTTGGAGTGATCTTGCAACTAAAGTTGAGATGAGGGACTATTCCTGGAAACTCTGCATGCTGTTTCCAGAGTGTACATCAAAAAAAGGAATTAGTGATTGATTCCTGTGATCACCAGCTCCCTTTCTGTAGTCTGGGAAGTTAAGAGGCACACCTGGCTACTGTGTGATTGTGTAGACAAGATTCATGGTGAAGATGGCATAACTGCCCCCAACATCCCTGCATTTCCTACTTCTGAATTTTTTCCTACTTCAGAAAAATTAAGTTATCTTCAATTTGAAACATTGTATAATTGCATCCTTTTTAAGAACATCTTCATTTCATATCACAAGTAATACATAATCATAAACTTTTGATTTTACATTGTGTATATTTCCTAATGATCACAAAATACCATAAGAGAGGTAGAGAATTTTGAGGAGTGGTATGAGCAGATATGATTTTGGTTGTTGTAATAAAGTCCTTGAGTGGCAGGGAGAATAGTTTATTTCAATTAGGAGGTAGGTAACCTGGGGAAGGAGCTGATCCCAAGAGTAAATATTTCCTATTTAAAGAACTCTACATGTTAAAACAATAGAACATATATTAGATGCCAATTAACCTCTGTTTTAAATAAATCTGAATTATCTAACTATGAGGGAAAAACTCTCATTCTCTCTCTGTCTTTTCACTCTATCTATAAAGGTAAGCATTATATTTGATATCAATTTAAACAGGTAAGCATGAACCATTTTTGTCCAGTTGCAAATTATTTTTTATATATATATCTGTATATAATAGCATCAGAAAGACAACACTTATTCTGGAAAATTTAAAAAAGAAATTGTTGCATGTAATTGTTGTTGTTTGACTTCAAACCCTAATTCACACAGCTTTTTACTTTTCTGATTCTCATCATTATATTATCAAATGAGAAATTACAAAGTATTTTGTAATACAATGGTCCAATATATCATATTACTGACATCTTCATCATCATCATTATCATCTTAACTGTGAGTATTTACTAATTGATCACTTTGTGTTATACCTCTTTTAAACAGTTTGTATATATTCAAGCTCTTAAAATTTTAATTGTATATTACTAAGGAGTAAGATAAGAGAATGGACTTTATTACAATGAGTATGCATCCTACTAACACCAAGGGAATCATTTGCTTGTTAAAATTAAGTTCTATGATTAATGAATCTGAAAGTATTAAATATATATTGCCAGGTTTTCTTTTTGTCTTTGGAGAATTCTCCTTAAAAGAAAAAGGTTTCTGTACTTCATTCATCAATTTTAGATTTTATTTCCTGTCTTCAATTCGATTTTATAAACTTGCTGTCAATAGTAATAAATGAATTATGACATACCACCTACACTTAATATAATAACCCCCACAGCAAAGGAAATCATTGTTTTAGTGGAAATATAAAAAAAAAATTGAATAATTTGAGTAAAAGAAGTTGCTACATATAGCTGAATTAGCTAATTTTTTTTTCTTTCTGAATAGTATAATAGAAGGACCCAACAGTTTCTAGAAGTCACAGAGGCCAGAACATATGTGGCATAATTTGAGGGAAATTTTTGGTGAGATAGAGTTCAGAAGTGTGGTCCCTAGTGACTCAAATGGCACAGAGTCTGCCTGCAATGCAGGAGACCGGGGTTCGATCCCTGGGTCAGGAAGATCCCTGTGAATGGAAATGGCAACCCACTTCAGTATTCTTGCCTGGAAAAACCCTTGGACGGAGGAGCCTGGCAGGCTACAGTCCATGGGATGGCAAAATAGTCGGACACGATTGAGCAACTAACACTTAAAGTTTTGAAGATAAGTCCAATTTGATAGAATTTGAAAAATTATAATATTTCTTACTTTGCAAATAATGGCTTTACACTGATAATTCCACTTAACAGTCATAAAATGTGGTTCCATTTGACAAATAAAAATTGAGGCAAAACAAGATTTCACTACAGTCTTGCTATCAAGTTCTGTTGTTCTTTCTTTTTCTGGAAATATTTTATTTCAGTATGCATTTCAAATGCATTACACTACTTGAACAGTAGGAATAATTGAGAGAGGGGAACAATAAGAATTGTGAGAAGACCTTACATAAAGAGCAGATACGATAAGAAGAAAGCAGATGACAGTTTCTGAAGGCAACGGTTAGCTCATCAAATGTAGGTGGATGATACAAGCTAGTTGAAAAAAAAAAGTGTGATTCATTCCACAAGACAGTTTTAATCAGTGTCCCAGTGCTATTATCTACATTGAATTAAACAGGTGAGTAAAACATGGTTAAAGTGTCAGGATGAGGTAGTAAAAAAATATTCATGGTTGTCTAGACTTATA